>NC_136071.1:1176108213-1177308213 GCF_964261635.1 Lissotriton helveticus | reverse complement strand
GAGGAAGATCTTGGAATTCCAACGTATGGCCACTATCTACAATATTGAGGACCCACTGGTCCGATGTTATTGATTTCCAGCTGTTCAGACAAAGGGATATCCTGCCCCCCACTGATGTGACTGGGAGGGGAGGAACAGTAGGTAGAGCCAGGAGGCTGCTATTGCCGCTTGGTGTTGTCACATCCTTGACGGTTCTGACGGCCTCGCGGAGGATGGCGAGAGAAAGATGCCGATTGCCCCCGTCGCTGATTTGAGTACTGGGTTTTATAAGACTGTGAAGGCTGAGAGGAATATCTCTGTTGGTTTCCTCTATACGATGTAAATCCTTTGCCACGTGCGCCCTTAGAGGGGACTTTACGGTAGTTGAGTGACCCCAAGGACTTTGGTGTGTCCGTGTCCTTTTTTATATTCTGCAGGGCATCATCCACATGCTTACCAAACAGCATTTCTCCATCGAATGGGAGATCCAGGATCCTATTTTGGACCGCCTGACGAAACCAGGTGGCTCTTAACCAGCCCTGGCGACGTAGCACTGCTGAACCTGCTAAGGCTCGAAACGCCGTGGAAGCAATGTCCATCGCACAGTCGATAACCTCTGCGGAAGACTTCTCCCCTTCCATCAGCACTCTCTTGGCCTCCTCCCTTGTAGAGTCTGGTAATTGTTCCAAGAAGGGTTTCAAGTCGCACCACATCTGGCGGTCGTATCTGCCTAGGATGGCAAGAGCATTTGCCGCTCTAACAAGTAAGCTGGCCATGGATGAAAACCTCTTTCCAACGTTATCCAGACGTCTACCGTCCTTGTCCGGAGGCGTGGTCAAAGGTGTGGACGGGTTCTTGGACTTGCTTTGGGCCGCCTGAGAGATCACTGAATCAGGCTTTGGTTGGCCAAGAAGGCAAGCTGGACTGGCTTCTGTAGCTTTATACTTCTTTTCCAGCCTGGGGAGAACCGGAATAACCGTGGCCGGATTTAGCATAATTTTCATACCTTCCTCCCATACATGCTCAATGATGGGAATGGATTTGACAGATCTCCTGTATTGTTCCTTGAAGTCATAAAGGAAACATTCCGATTCCTCCCTCGTAACCGGCAGTCCAAATCTCTTCGCTGCCCTTTCCATCAGGTTATGAAAACCCCCTATATCCACTGGAGGGGAGATAGACGTGTCACGACCAGCGGCGTCCGGATCTTGTAGCCCACTGTCACCTTGATCCAAGTCTGGGTCTTGCAATGGATCAATCAAGGGATCCACCTGTACAACCTCCTCATCCGAAGAGGTATCCTGGTGGACAGCCTGAACAGGGTCGGGATCTGGAGTCCGGACCATGGGTGTCATTGGTGGTGGCGAGAGGGGCACCACAGGTAACGGAGGGAGGCCAATAGCCGGCTGCACCTGCGACTGCATCTGAGGTGGAGGTTGCGCAGACGGCACTGAAGGTTCCGACGGAAACAGTTTACGATAATCCTGGAGCATCATCTGTAGATCAGATATGAGCGAGGAGGGCATGGCCACCAGGAGGGCGTCGCTCTTCCGGAACATATGGATGCAACTGTTGGCCACCTGTATGTTCATTATACTCCTCCGTGTCCGTCTCCTGCATCTTAACATTTAAGTCAGAGGGACTATAGGCCGCTCCATATGTGTCATCATCCACATCCTCATCCTCCTCAGATTCATCATCCAGAAGCATTGTTGGCGGATGTGAAGAAACTCGTCGCGGAGACGTCATCTCCGGAGTAATTTTCATCTTCTGAATTGGAAAATGCATTTTTTGACCCGTCGACGGTCTCGTCGACTGTGCCGTCGCCGCAGTCGTCGATGGTGTTGCCAATGGAATCATCGACGGTACCGTTGTCTTCGTCGACACAATTCTTGTCGTCGACGGAACAATCGTCGACAGCTTCGTAGACGAACTCGTCGTCATCAACATTACCGTCGACGTTGAAGTTGTTGTCGTCGTCTACGTAGTTTTCGTCGAGGCCGTCGACAGCACTTTGCTTGTCGTCGTCGACATGGAAGACGTCAGCGTCGACGAACTCGGAACCTTGAATGTTGACGAAGTCGTCGTCGTGGAGATCGCTACCGCCGACGAGCCCGTCGACGGAGCCAAGGAAACAGCGGGAACTTTAATAGATGTAACTGTCGTCGACGTACCTGGTGTTTTCGTCGTCGACGGACGCTGTTTTTTCTCCGGCACAGATCCTGAAGTGACAAAAGAGTGTTTGTCACTGGATTTGCTCTTTTTGGACGGAGGAGAAGGGAGAGCAACCTCCTTTTTGTCCTTCAAGGCTGTAACCACTCCAGCAGCCTGTCCCTGACTCTCCTTTTCACTTCCGTGAGGAGATTGAAGGGGACCAGCCCTCTCAGACCTGTCAGAGATCTTATGAGGGGCCTGAAGAGGGGGCTCAGATGTAGAAGCACCAGGGGGAGACCTACCCCTCTTCCTTGATCTGTGAGAAGAAGCAAAAGATGTGGAATCCTCCTCATCCAATGAGAGCACCTCTTTCCGAGTCTTCATCTTCTGAAGCCAGGTCAACAGCCGACCTTCTCTGTTCCGAAGAGTCTTGTTCGAGAAGGTTCTACAAATCTTGCAATCTGTGGCCTTGTGGTCAGGATATAAGCAATACATACAATTGTCATGCTTATCTTCCACAAAAAGTCGTTTTTTCCCACAAGAGGCACAGGACGTGAATAAGACCTTCTTCTCCTTGTCAGACATGTTGAATTTTAGCAGAAAAACTTGAAGAAATAAGCAGAAAAGTTGAGAAAACAGAGCAGAGCTCAGTGGAGACTTCCTAGCACAACGTGCGGTAGAAAAATCTGAGGCTCTGAGCTCTCTCAGGAAGGTTCTATGGGGTGAGGCTGCTCTGATTGGTCCTGGCAAAAGTTTGGTCTCTTTTACAAAAAGAGGGTGATAGGATACAAAATGAGATGAGGCCTAGGCCTATTTTTCTCTTTTGTTTCAATGATTTTTTATACTACCGAGGCTCCCATTCCGACGACTGGGAATGATACAAAGCATGGGAATCTATGAAAGTTCCAATACTGGGGCAAACAAACATTACGACATGTACATAATCCACTGACAAATAATACAGTGTTTAGAAACAAGGTTGATACAGACACAAATCGCTAGTCCACTGAACAGTTAATGCAGAGTTAGAACGAATACAACTAATGCATTAGCAAATCCAAGAAGCTTGTCTGTCCTACTGTACTTTTAGAGTATCGGGACCAGTTACATTCAAATCCTTGGTACTGTGTATTTTCAAGGTCCTAGAGAGGTCAGAGTACAAATGTAAAACTCTATGGCTGCACCCATTATTTAAAGCCTAGACAATAGGTTATTTAATGTAGTGATTCCATGTGGTTACTCTTGGCCTCAAGGAGAAAATGCCAACGCGTTTCAACCTTCATAATCGAACCATAGGATAATATGATTGAAGGTCTTCGTCAGGGCGAAACAAGCTTATGTAGGACATTGCGAGATTCCGGATATAGTGTCTTTTTGAACGATCAATGGCAGGGGTCTGGTAGTGTAGTGAGACTCCCTCGTCAAATGGATGTATCTCTTAGACTTCTTAGCGCCTAGTTTGCCATAGTATCTTCGTACTGGTCATGGTCTTGTCTCTTACACGGTCCACAGTTCGATCTGGAGCTCCAAGCTTGTCCAGGATCAGTTCTTCTGACAGATACATCCATGTGAAGAGGGAGTTCCACGACACTATTAAGCAGAAGGAATTTTATGTAAAACATTGGGGAGTGGGCAGCCAATTGTGAATAGTGGGATTATCAAATTTGTACCCTCATCCGATTTTCCAGCTCGCTTACCAGTGGGGCCTAAATTAGACGTCAAATTCTTTTATACAAACGCTGTCTTAATTAATCCCAGACAGTCACATCTTTCCAAGGATGTAACTGATATATTAATGGATTTTTCATCATTAAAGGATGAGGTTTTGAGCCTTTTTACAAACAAAGAACGATCACTGCCCCCTTTAACTATCACTCCAAGCTGGACTTCTAATAAGTAAAATGACTGCCCCCTCTATGGAGGCACTTTTAGTTGAACGTCAGGGGTAAAGCTAAATAGTACATTTTGTGTATGTTTTCAATAAAGTTTGCAGTATGGTTCCCCTTATAAGATTGTTGAGGACTGTGTTAGACGTCAACTTTAAAATGACAGTGACATGTAACTAACTCAAGCGGAACATCTGTTGAGAGACCTTGACCTTTTCTTTTCTGCACATGGCACATTAGTCCATTAGTAGTGGCCACAATTACTCACAGACGAGGTCCTGGTGAAAGGCCAGATTCCCATGCTTGTGAAGGGAAGTATTAATTTGTGTTTTCATAAAAAGGCACCCACAAGCACCCGGCTATATACAGTTGAGAGGTGGCTATACATTAACAAAAACTGAGAAACGTGGAAGAATTGAATAACTCTTTAAAGTTGATCGCAGAGGAGCAAGCACGCCTTACGAAGAAAGGGTACGCCTCTGGGGACAAATGTATCATGCACAACTAGCCTACAAAGTAGTGTACAGAGAAAGGAGCAGCAGAATATGTTGCTGTAGAATTTGAAAGTAGCATTTGACAAGAGTGAAAGGGACAGGGGGTCTGACCTGGAACTAATATCTTTGATAATACAACTTCATTCAAATACGTGGCACCATGCGGTGTGTCTTGGCTCTGAATCATAAAAGGTTCCAAAGCCGGGAGGACAAGGGCGAGTTTAGGCGAATGGCCGGGGAACCCCCTTGATGAATGGGACACTAAAGGGAACCCCATATTTACTCCTGAGATATATGACACCCATAAGTTGTGGAGGTTACAACAGAAACTGAAATACCGGATGGGCAAGTATTAACACCTCCCACATATAAGTGCATAACATTGCTCTGCAATCAATTCACCAGGGAGGTGTTCATTTTGATACCCTGATGAAATCCCCGGACCTGGTTAGGCCTTAGAGTTGGGCTTAAACATGTCAGTTAACAAAACATAGGGTCATACGCCCATAATAGTCCACCATTACCCTTTGTCTTTTTTTAGCTTTCCCGACCATCTCCACTAATAAAAGGATACCTAGGAGAAGGGGAGAGATTTTTAATCTCTAGTTAGGCCCCCTGGTCACCCTCTATCCTTAAGCGCTCCCAGAAATACGGTCGAACCCACCCTGACCTTTAGGAGTCAGGGTGAACCAGATGATGAAGCATAACACTATTGAGTGTGTGAGGGGTTATATATAAAGAAGGATGTTTTTCCTTTCCCGCACCAGTCATGCAGAGCAAGCATACCACTCTAGGGGTGTGTACCAGATAGCCCACCTATCCTGTGTAGTATAAACTACTATCCCTGCATCCTTAGGTGGGATACTCTTTTGTTCTTTTTGGGTGTTCAAGGGAGAACTTATCTCCCCACTCCTCTTCAACTGTTGAAGAGACCTCTCAATCCTCTGGGTCCCACAAACTGTTATCTGTTTTGTCTATCAAGTAAATGAGCAATGACCTTAAGTAGAGTGGTGTGCTGGCCGCTCAATCTTTAACTTGTATTTATGGGAGGTGCCAAACTGTTTATCCAACATGCAGATGCCCAGGTCACAAAATATCAATCTTAATATCATAAAGCTTTATTTGGTCTTAATAAAACCTAAAGTACATAAAAAAAAAATAACATACAACAAAAAGAACGTCATTAAAATACACCACTACTGTGAAACAGAATCAATGTACTATAATACATAACGAAATACAGGTCATGAAGTCATGGGTCAAATCGATTCAATCCTATACTGTACACGCTAAAATAGAAATCAAATGAGTTGTATTAAACAATCAAATATAAAAATAGTTCACTCAGATCTTGATCAATACATTTCATCCATGGGGTTTTACCCCTTAAAACAATGTCATAAGAACAACGAGGCGCAATAAAGTACATAACATTTAGATGCAACTGACCCAACGTAACACATTAAAATAGGACATGAAAATTGCGTGACAACAGTAAACTGCATAGCATACTGAATCAGACCAGCACGAGAGCGGCCATACGTCGTACACGACCAGGTGTAAGGCTTTAAATAGGGAGTCTCAGGTCACCAAATTATTCTACTGTATTAGGCATCCAGTGGAACGACGAGAGAGAGGGCCTGAGCTGAGAAGCTCTCACCCACTCACCGCATCAAATCGCTTTCTCATCCTCAAAGACGGAGCCAAGAAGCGAGAGACAATGTAATATACACGAAAATCAGGGAGTAACTGGAGATACTCGAGAGCAGGCTTGGCCTGGACAAAATTCAGGGAGTTCAAAAAAGGTAACAACAAGGTCTTACGGGGACCATCACTAAAACCACAAAAAAACTCAAAATGTACAAGATCTTGGGACGACAAATGATCACAGGTACAGGTTCCCGATTGTCCAACCCTTTTAATGGGCATTACATGCAAGCAACAGACGAAATTGATTAAACCAAAATCTAGAAATGAGAAATCAATGGTGACCATTGTGTGCATTAAGGAGATACGGTTTAAGGACTGTCCCTGTTACAATCTGAGCGAGTGCTTGCACAGAAGGCTTTCCAAGTTTTAGACCCCCTCTTGTAACTTCCCGCCATAACAAAAAAAATCTTCCTGGTCTAGGAAAAGTATGCTTTCACAATATTTTGTGGTGAATCAAACAGAGCTACTCGTCCTAATCTAGCAAAGGTATCCCGTATATACACTAGCCGTTTAATGACTTCCCAACAATGAAGCTGCAAATAGTTTGTGAGTATCTCCAGGTTAAAATGGCTCTTGGCTCGCACCCAGATAGAGAGCCACCTGAGCAAGAGACGCAGTGCAGTAAGGTTCGATAAGTATGCAAGCCCAGCTACTCATGCACCATAAATGTGGGGGGAGATGCTGGGACTGCAAGGAGGCTTACAACAGATTCTAGAGGAAAAGGAAATTACAGTCCCTATAGAACAAGACAGTCTTTTAGATTTTCTCAACGGGCCTCAAGAGCAGCAGTCATCAAAGTCATCAAAGTCCACATCCAGGTCTGGACCTTCGATAACTTACGGCCCTGGGCATGAAAAGATCTAGACTTGGTCTCCTTTGGGCCCAGAACCATCACCTGGGACATGCTGTGATTGGTTGATAGGTCAAGACTAATTATATAGGTGACAAAACCATTGAGGCCTCCGGGGCAGTTTTCACTAGCAAAACAGTGCAATCAATGTACAACAATGCAGGGACCTGGTGACTACCCACTCAAGAACAGCCCATCTGCCAAGCCTATAACCCGGCCCCAAGATTGTTCACATATAAAGTAAACAAAAATGGGGCCAGTATGCATCCTTCTCTCACTCCAAAATGTAAGGGGAAACGAACAGTACAGGGCCCATCCTGGTTATACCGAGCAGCTGCCATCATATTCCAGTGCAGCTCACTGAGAAAAGACACAATGTCTGCATCCATTCCCAGGTCTAGCAAGATGGGCCACAACTTGGACATTTTACTCGATCAAAGGAAGAGGACAGGTCCATAAATGCAATATACAAGGACCCAGATCTTGCCACTGTGTACTTCATTAGCAAGAAGTTTAATCATTGATCACAGGTACCGAGGCCGGTCGAAACCCAAACTACAGAACTGAGAGAATGGAACCATCCTTAGCCCAGGACATGGTTAGCTCCAAGATAATCCTGTCCCGAACGCCTTACCAGAGAATCCATCAGAGAGACAGCCCTTTAGAAACTAGGTAGGTCTCTCAAACCCTTCTTAAATACAGGTATGATAATCTACTGGGAACATAAGTCTGGAAGGCCCAAACGTATTGTCAAGATGAACATGCAGGTTATAATTGGAGCCTAAAGTTCTGGTCTTGCCTTAAGCGAGTCTGAAGAGATTCTGTCAGGACCAGGGGCCTTATGTGTGGTCAAATGTCCTATAGGCAAAGGAACCTCCTCGACGGTAAAAGTTAGTTTACTTTTGAGAGGTGGACAAGGGAGAGGGGTCAGTTTGGCCCTCGCGAATCGTGATCCACATGTAGGGACCTACCCCAGACCGTGGCCCGTGCAAAATGATCAGTGATGCTAGTTGAAACACATTTGTGATCACTAAAATCTGAGACATTTATCCCAAAATTACTTTAAAAATTCCATAAAAGGATGAAACTAAAATATAATCTATTGTGGGTAATTGGCTCTGTCTGGTGGAAAAGGGAGAAAAACTTTCATCCGAGCGGTGAAACATTTTGGTCATTACACACTCCAAGTGAAATTTTGCATGAACATTGTTTACAAAGGAACCAGCGTAGTTGTGCTTGATGTGTAAGGAAAATGCTACTTACCAGTATGCATCTGTTCTTGGCATGTAGAGCTGCAGAATCGTACACTTTTGCAATAGATCGCCACCTGGTGTTGGGCTCGGATGATTGCAGGTTGTTGGTCTTCTTGGAAGAAGTCTTTGTAGTCACGAGATAGGTGACTCCTCCCTTGGACAATACTGCGCATGGTCATCGACTCCATCCTCAGATTGTTTTTCGCCATGATGGGAAATGATGGAGTTAGTAGACGTAAAGAGAAAAAGGATGTCCATGCGTGTGCATCCAAGTAAGATGAGTACTGGAATGGATACAAGTCCCGGGGAGGTGGGAGGGCGTGTACGATTCTGCAGCTCTACATGCCAAGAACAGATGCATACTGGTAAGTAGCATTTTCCATTCGAGGCATATGAGCTGCAGATCGTACACTTTTGCAACGATTGTGCAGCAGTGTCTCCCCTAGCGGTGGTCGCTTGTATCCGTTGCAGTATTCTGAAATAGTGTTCTAAGGACAGCTTGGCCTACTGCAGCTTGCTGCTTGGCCTGCACATCAACACAATAGTGTTTAGGGAAGGTGTGTATTGTAGACCATGTTGCTGCCTTGCATATGTCCTCTAGTGGTATATTTCCTAAGAAAGCCGTAGAGGCACCTAGTTTGCGAGTGGAGTGTGCTCTAGGAGGAACTGTTAGTGTACGTTTAGCTTTTTGATAGCATATTTGTATACACTTTACAATCCACCTGGCAATTCCCCGCTTAGAGATGGGTTTGCCTTTGTGTGGGGGAGAAAGATACAAATAATTTTTTTGTCTTTCTGAAGGATTTAGTCCTATCTGTGTAGTATAATAGGGTTCTCCTAACATCTAAGGTGTGTAAAGCCCTTTCGGCAACAGAGTCTGGGTTTTGGAAAAACACAGGTAGCTCTACTGATTGGCTAAGGTGAAAAGGAGTGATAACCTTTGGCAGGAATTTTGGATTAGGCCTGAGAACCACTTTGTTAGGATATATTTGAAAAAATGGTTCTTGTATTGTGAATGCTTGTATTTCACTAACTCTTCTGAGAGAGGTGATGGAAACAAGGAAAGCAGTTTTCCATGTTAGGAATTGCAATTCACACTTGTGTAAAGGCTCGAAAGGGGGTCCCATAAGTCTTGTAAGTACCACGTTCAGGTTCCACACCGGAGCAGGTGGTAACCTAGGTGGGATTATTCGTTTTAAATCTTCCATAAATGCTTTGATTGCAGGTACTCTGAAGAGAGATGGATGTTGTCTATTCTGTAAATAGGCTGCAATTGCTGCCAGATGCAGGTGTATGGAAGAATAAGCTAAATTGGACCTTTGTAGGTGTAGAAGGTAGCAAATGAAATTTTGGATGGAAGCATCCAGTGGGTCAATGTGATTGTTCTTACAATATATTGCAAACCTTTTCCACTTAGCGGCATAACACGTTCTGGTAGTGGGTTTTCTACCTTCTTTAATTATGTTCATACAGTCTGGTGACCGGTTTAAGTAACCGAACTGTAAGACCTCAAGAGCCAGATCGCCAAATTCAGTTGGCTTGGTTCTGGGTGTCTTATTTCTCCATGGTTCTGTGTTAACAGGGAGGGCGTGAGCCGTAATTTATGTGGAACCAGTGAGAGATCTAGTAGTGTGGTGAACCACGGCTGGCATGCCCTTGTGAGAGCTACTAGTATTAGTTTGAGAGACTGTTGTCTGAGTTTGCGCACTACTAGTGGAATGAGTGGGAGAGGCGGAAAAGCGTACGCAAATCTGCCTGACCAGTTCATCCATATTGCATTCCCCTCCGACAGTGGGTGTGGAAACCTGGCAGCGAAGGTTGGGCATTTTGTATTCTCATGGGTTGGCAAAGAGATCTATCTAGTGGTTTTTCAAAAATACCTTTAAAATCAGGCTCCTTCTCAATCATCTCCCAATTTTTCAAGATGGTTTTTTTGATTTGATTACTAGAGTTTGAAAACTTCGAAACAAATACTGGTCTGTTCTGTTTTGTGTCCTTATTCTTGGTTTTCAACAGTTGTTCTCTGGGAATGTCTTGGGTTCTAACTTTAGCTTCTTCCAGGATGGTCTCTGGATATTTTCTCTCACGAAACTTAGTTATCATGGAACTGGCGTTCCTTTCATAGATCTGGTCAGTAGATGAGATTCGTTTCATTCTCAACAGTTGAGAGTAGGGTAAGTGCCGTTTGAGTGATAATGGATGGCACGAAATGCATTGGGCATGTGGACGAATGATTTGTTGTGAATATTTACAAAAAAGAAAACCTATGAACTTTGATAATGTTGTGAAGTAACAACGTTCAGTTACGAATTGAATTACAGTGAATAAATTTCAATGGACTAATCAAATTCCTTTGGATTACTTTATGGGCTAAAAATTTTGGATTTATTTGGTTTAAACCCTGGAAGAGGTTCACTCTCCTAAAAGAGTGCGGTTGGCCAATCTGTCAACCTAGACAGCTGTTATTTCGTAACTGTCGACTCAACAGATCTGCTATCTGATTGTGAATTCCTGGGAGGTGTTCTACAGTAAGGTGTATGTTTTGAGGAATGGCCCATCTCCAAATGTTCTGCGCAAGCTGGGACAGTTGCAGAGTGTGTCCCCCCCTGTTTTTGTATATAGTACATGGCTGTCATATAGTCCGTCCGGATTAAGACAGCTTTGTTTTGTACTTGCAATTGAAACGTTTTGAGTGCTAGGAAAATTGCTAGCAGCTCTAGGGGGTTGATATGGAACATTTTTTGTTGGTTGTTCCATTGGCCTTGTGTGGTATAGTGTAAGGGATGGGGTCCCCATCCTGTGAGGGATGCGTCTGTCGTGAGCACTATCTGTGGAACAGGCTCTAGGAACGGCCGTCCTTTTGTCAAGTTTTTGGTGTTCCACCATTGCAGAGAGCGACATGTATGGCTGACTACCAACACCAGGTCTGTGAGCTGACCTTGAGCCTGATTCCACTTTTGTGCTAGACATTCTTGTAATAGGCGCATTTGCAGTCTTGCATGTGGAACTATGAAGATGCAGGACGCCATCATGCCTATTAGTCTCATGAACACTCTGGCTTGGAGAGACTGCTGGTGTTGAAAAATGGAGACTACGGTCTGAATGCTCTGTATCCTGGCTGGACTGGGATACGCTAGAGCTGTAGATGTGTCTATGGTAGCTCCTAGATACTGATGAACGTGCGAAGGCTCTAGATGCGACTTGGTGTAGTTTATGGTAAACCCTAAGTCGTGCAGTGTCTGAATTGTTTGCTTTGTGTGTTGGACACATTGACTGAATGATTTTGCTTTTATGAGCCAGTCGTCGAGATAAGGAAAGACATGTATCTGTTGTCTTCTGAGATGTGCCGCTACTACTGCTAAGCACTTCGTGAACACTCGTGGTGCTGTTGTGACCCCAAATGGAAGAACTTTAAACTGATACTGCTGTCCTTGTATGACAAACCTTAGATAATTCCTGTGAGCAGGATGTATAGGAATGTGAAAGTAGGCGTCCTTTAGGTCTAGTGTTGAAAGGAAATCGCCTTGTTGTAGTAGTGGGAATACTTGTTGCAGAGTGATCATGTGAAAATGTTCTGATTGTATGTAATAGTTGAGGGGTCTGAGGTCGAGAATTGGTCGTAATGTCCCGTCCTTCTTGGGGATTAGGAAGTACAAGGAGTAAACTCCTGTTCCCTGTTCTTCTAAAGGAACTACTTGAATAGCATCCTTTTCTAGAAGTGCTACAACTTCCTATTGAAGCAGAGTCATATGGTCGGTGGACATTGGACGCTGCCTGGGTGGTATGTTTGGGGGGGTTGCTGTGAGTTCTAGGCAGTAGCCATGTTGGATAATCTGTCTCACCCACCTGTCTGTTGTGATGGAATTCCAGACAGGTAGGAACTGTGATAATCTGCCCCCCACAGGAGTGGAATGCTGTAGGGGAAGCAGAGGGAAGTCACTGTTTGGGAGTGGAAGAGGAACAGTTGTTATTACCTCTGCCTCTTCCCTTGTTATTATTGCCTCTGTATCCTCCTCTAAAGTAGCCTTTGTTAGAGGAGGTCTGTGTGTGCGTTTTGAAAGATGATGTTGTATCTGCACATGTTTGCTTAGAGCCTCCTCTATAAAAGGAGCGGCGAAAAGAACTTCTAGTCTGTGTGGATTGTAATGCACCTATAGACTTGGCTGTGTGTGTCTTTTTTCATCTTTTCTAGTGTGTTTTCTACTTCTGGCCCCAACAATTGGTTTTGATTTAAGGCCTGGTTCAAGATGGTAGTCTGTACCTCCGTTTTAAACTCTGAAATGCGTAGCCACGCATGTCGTCTGAGTATAACACTAGTATTGACTGCTCTGGATGCTGTGTCTGCTACATCTAGTGCACAATTAATTGAGGCATTGGATATTAATTTGCTTTCTTGTATGAGATCTGTTGCCTGATCTTTGTATTGATCTGGGAGGTGCTCCATCAGTTTTTCTAATTGATCGTAATGAGCCCTGTCATAGCGTAAGAGCAGGGCTTGTGTATTTGCTATGCGCCATATATTTGTGGCCTGCGCAGCAATTAGTTTCCCTGACGCATCAATAACTTTAGATTATTTGTCAGGCGGGGGCGTGTCACCTGAAGTCTGGGAATCGGCTCTTTTCCGTGCATTAGACACTACTAAAGAGTTTAGTGGCAGATGTCCCTTAATATAGACTGGATCAGATGGTGCTGGTCTATATTTCTTTTCTATTCTTGGATTTAACACCTTACAACGTACCGGGTCTTTAAATATTTCCGGAGCATGTTTAATGACTCCTTTGATCATGGGTAGTATTTGCGTAGACCTTTGTGACTGCTCAAATGTATCCAGTAAAAAAGTCCTCGTCAATGGCATCAGAGTGCATTGAAACCCCGTGGTAAAGGGCAGCTCTATTTAAGAGATGATTAAACCCAATACTATCTTCTGGAGGGGAAGGTTTTGTTGGGTAGGACTGAGGATCAGGAATGTCGGCCACATTGTGTGGTAGGAAGCCATATATATCGTCATCTTTAGGATATTCTGGATTGACATCTTCATCTACAGGGTATGCATGTGGCTCTGGTATGACATTCCCCCCACCTAGATCATACTCTTCGTCAGTGTGATGTGATGATGCAGGAGATTGAACAGGAGAAACTGTAGGTTCAATGTAAGGAGGGATAGGAGAGGAAGAAGGTGAAGGAGAGGAAGGGTGCATTGGAGAGGTTGCACAATCATTTTTGGCAGGAACCACGGGTAGAAGTGGTGTCTCTGCTGGTCTCTTTTTGTGAGGAATAGCTTCCACATGTCCAGTTTTTGGATTGATATGGACTTTTCTTTGTTTAGGATCTGGTCTAAACAGTTCTTCCTCTGCAGCTTTCTTCGGCGTCGATTTTTTCGGTGCCGATAGGGGTTGTTTTGTGTTTTTTGCTGTAGGAGGTGTTATGGAGTCCCATGGCAAATTGTTCAGTGCCGAAGGTGGTTTCGGCTTGGTAGGCTTGTTAGAGGGTTTAGGTGTCTCTGAATCAGGCCTTGGAGTCTTTGGTACAGACGTTGGAGACTTTGAAGTGGAGACAGGTCTCGTTGGCTTTGCGGCGTTGGACTTCGGCTTTCCATCTTTATTTTTGGAACCGGAAGGTTTCGGAGTCGGAGCCTTTTTCGGCTCCGGTACAGTCTTCGGCACCGATGCATCTTTTGGTGCCGAAGGATCTTTGTCTTTGGGCACCGAAGGGCGTTTTGGCTTCGGTGTCTAAGAATCCTTCGGTGTCGAAGGATGTGTGTGCTTCGGTGCCAATGGAGGAGGTGAAATTGGCACATGTGGTTTTGTCGGTGCCGAGGCACCGGAAGGCGTAGTCGTTTTCCTCGGAGCCGAGCCCGAAGGCGGGGCGTCTGAGGGGATATTTCGGTCTCGACTGGGCCCCATGGGCGGAGTGCTGACCGTTGCCTTTGGCTTGGGTAGTGTCTGTTGTGCAGGAGCAAGAGTACTCACGGGTTGACGAGATGGAATCGAGTCGTCTGAGTCCTCTGCCTCCGATATGATCTGGAGATCAGGTGAGTCTTCCTCGGCGACGAGTGGAGCCTCGTCCTCGGAGATGTCTTCGAGTGGATCCTCTCCCTCAGAGATGTCTTCTTCGACGATCTCCTCCTCGAAGATGGCCTCCGGCGTTGATCTCATCTCGTGTCGACGTGCCCTCCGATCCTGAATGGTCTTCTTCGATCGGAAGGATGCACAAGCTGTGCAGGTCGACTCGTCGTGTTCCGGCGATAGACAGAGGTTGCAGACCTCGTGATGGTCGCTATGAGGGAATTTTGCTCGACATACCGGGCATCTCTTGAATGGAGTTCTGTCCATGAGGCGTAGGCCGTACGGCGCCGATAGGACTAACGGCCCGCGTCGACGCAACGGAATGTAGCTTGATGATGCCGAAAGTAGTCTATTCGTCGATAATGTTTGCTAAAGTTTTTTGTCGCTTCGAAGTTGCTGGAAATGTCTTTTCTAGCCGGAGCGGAAAACTTTCATCCGAACCCAGTGGCGGAAAAAAACAATCTGAGGATGGAGTCGATGACCATGCGCAGTATTGTCCAAGGGAGGAGTCACCTATCTTGTGACTACAAAGACTTCTTCCAAGAAGACAACAACCTGCAATCATCCGAGCCCAACACCAGGTGGCGATCTATTGCAAAAGTGTACGATCTGCAGCTCATATGCCTCGAACATAATCTTCATTATTTGCGTAATCAAATTAAATAAAGGAACAGAAGCATTGGCGTATGATAAAATCGTTAACCAAAATAAATCCGGCTCTAATGGGACCAGTGGTAGCCTTATGAAAATGTAATAAAACAAAATTACAGACCAAAGGGACCTAATGAGAATTGTCTGTATACTGACAGGACATATTACCAGATCCTCAACCGAGCAATTTAAAGAAAGAGAAACCAAAATCAACAAGGTTCTCCTTGGATGTACTCTCACTGAAGGCACAGCAGGGTTGGAACATGATTTGTAGCCTTCCAAGAAAAGGAAGCCCTTAATGTCCCACATTTCCTGTAGACCTATTATGGCAAATGATCTCAGATAGATAAGCTAGTGAGGGTCACTTGTTTTCCTATATATACATGCCACATTCCAAAGGTGCTAACGTGAAAAGGCTAGCAGTGGTACGCCCTTTACTCATAAATTACACGGCTGGGTTAATTCGTGTTGGGGTCATACCATTCTGCTTGCCCCTTCTTGTAGTTCACTGCTCTATGACCCCAGTGACAAATACCTCAGTGCCATCCGCTTACTAATATGAGGCACAAGCTGACCACCAGCAGTAACCTTTGTTTCGATAGACACCAGAGGTATCGGACAAAATAGTGGAATAAACCTCTATGTCAAAACAAGCGGCAGTCTGCATAGCCCCATATCTACCGACTAGCTGGAAGCCCCGCGAGCCCCATTACCTATTCCCTCCTTTTTACACTGTGTCATATAATTGAGGCCATGCAGTCAGTCTCATGAATCACCCTCCAATGGCTCGTATCTGTTATAGGTGGGTATGACAAAATCTCTGGCAACAAGTACCTTGGAATATCGTCATCAGTACTATTGCTAGCTACAAGTCAGTAGCCCGTGGATGAATTTGGGCTAAAAGTGAGTGATAAATAAAAAAACAAGAATGAAGGGCTGAACCTTTGAAGAAGGGTAGACCACATGGCAAGGTTAAGAACCGATTGGACATCTCAAGGACAATTAAAAGTGATGATTAAACAGTGCCCCTGAAAGGTTTAGGGAGTAGATCAACCCCAATCCACCCTTCGGGCGATGATGGGGCTGTTGACCAACGTTCGCACTTCGCCTCCCAGTTGTGACAACCATTGGCTAACCTTGTTTATTAAACTGGAATAATCTTCCCTGCCCGATGTTTTAAAGTGGAGACCACAGTTAGTACCACAACGTAATGGGCCGAGGCTGGAGGAAGGCAGAGTACTACTCAAGGGGGTACTGGATCATCTCTACGACTCGCAACACTCAACTTTCCTCGTGGCAGCTTATGTGCCTTGCTGGGCCTAGAATCACTTTGAGGACTCGCTGACCTAAGTGGCCTCAAAACACGAGACAAGGTGAGCTGATTTGGTAGCTCCCTTTGAGTATCATTCGGGGTTAGGCTAATAGATGGCAAGATGGGTAACAATGGGATTCCAACATTGGGAAAACTAGGATACGCTAGGTGGTCCCTGAGTGGGTTTACTGGGTGCCACAGTCTCAAGCACTATCTGCCCCCTCCCCTCAAAAATGGAGAGCAAAATTAAGTTGTTTGAACTATGTTCAATAGATGAAAATTCCTCCACACATTTACCAAATGCGTCCTCTATCATACACTGTATTTTGGGGGCAAAGTCCTCAAAGTTAACATTGTGGGCACTATCTTTAGGCGCTTTATGCTCACTGCCCTTTGCACTGGAGGAGAGGTCTGAATGATACTTTGATTTGGGAATCAACTCCACAGGGGCTGCATCAGGCTCTTCTTTTAATGCTTGGGCGTCCGAAGACCATAACTGAGTGGTGAGTTCACTGGCTGGTGGACTTCTGTGACTATCACTACCCAGGTGGTCCCATCTGACTGGGCTCATCGATCATCCCGGTGGTGGTACCTTTCTTGGAGGGAGAACAGTGTGAGGAAACTAGATTAGACTCTGGGGCAACGGGTGACATTCACACAGATGAATGAAAGAAATAACACCTTTTCGTCATTTTATTTATTTGCAGACTTCTAGATCCCATTGAGGATTATTTTAATATCACAATGACGGTTGCTTATGAACAAAAAAAAGAGTATAGTTTATAATGATTCTTAATCAGACCAATGTAAACCTAGTTAGAGACTGATAGGGAAATATGACAGGGAAGTGAATTATTCATGGAATTCAGAGTGTCTCGGAAAGAATAATTGCTCCCCAGATAAACTGCTGTTTTTATCTACCTTATACAGATAACTGTACAAGAATATCTGATAGTAAATGACCCAGTACCAGATGCACTAAAAGACTGGTCATAAAAATTGGCTACATATTGTGCAGCAACTTTTTGAGATCAGTCATTTATTTTGCGATGACCCCTATGTACTAATAAGTTGCATCCCAAACTGTCGAGTTATGTTATGCTAGCAGTGTTTTAATAGCGTGCTTGTGGTCATGTAAATGAAAAATCTTGCTCTGTAAACCTCAGAAACAAGTAGATGTGTGTAGGTTATACAGTTCTAAGTAAACTAAGAATTATAATGACTCTCTAGTCAATGACTCATTTATAATGTGAAAGGTTGACATTTATTGAGTTTGTCTTAAAGATTAGTGGACTAGCCAACATGTTCCACGCCTTGTGCATCCCATAGGCCTGGGGCTTTTTCAAGGCTGTATATAATTATTAGTGTCAATGTAAATACAATAAATTCATTCTAACAAATACAACAGATATACAATAAAAAGTGCAAATCATAATCATAACGGTTTGACTAAGGAGAAAATACAGAGAAAGAAAATGAAAAAGTGTACAAACTTGCCATTATTATATGATATTAAATTTCATGTCAATACATGTGTGTTGCACTGCAAACCGTGCCATCCAATAATTCTGTATACAGTGGATGCAAGTCTTTGTTAACAGTTATTATTAGGTGGTGAGGGGCCTGTGTCAGCGATTGTGGAAAGCTAAGCATTGAGGGGCGTATTTCTCCAAAAGTAAGCTAAGGGATGCTAAGTGGCGACAAAGCATACGAGCTTAAGAACTGGTGAGAGAGTATACTGATGAATCCCACCTAATGTGTAAAGCAGTCGAGATGAAATGGCATCAAACTAATTATCCATAAAGGTTCAAGAAGCTGAACCGGTCTGTCTATAGGGGCAAAGGACATGGTATTAAAATGGCCAGCAGCAAGGGATAGCTAAGCCGCGTGGGCAGGCGCTTAGCTGAGAAGGCAGGGTAACAGGTCTCTGCGGTCCGGACTCTGGGAGAAAACTTGCCTTGCGTTCTAATGTACGCGACGATGGTTAAAGTGAAAGGCTTATTATGAAGCTAGAGGCGGTGACCCATGGGGGCAAAGGTGGCGGACTTAGTGGCTATACTGGAACTGTGCTAACTGAGTACACAATGCAACGTATTATTGGTAATGATGCTTCGTGTTGACATAAGGTGCGGCCTCAGCATAGAAAAGTGTAAAGGGAATACCATTTTTTACAAGTATTATCGAATCAAGTTCAAATTGAAACGCATTTTGCCATACAATGATCTATCTGGGTTTCAAGGATACAAGCCCATAACAGTATTTACAATAGCAAGGAGATAAGTTTTAACCACAAGTAAAAAAATATGCACCTTTGCATTTGTTACTGAATGTTAAACTAGTTAAGTCATGGTAAGATGTGAGTAACAATACAAAATAAAAAAATAACCACAGTAACGAGAACTCGTAAATGGGTAGTGTGCATCTTTCACTTGTTCCCAGAGGTTATTCTGAATGAGAGACAATACAGAAGAAAAAAACTAAGAGCAGGAATGGTTTATCTGTGTCATTATCTGCGGTCTTCGTGAGTCATATTTTAGCTTGTGGTAGTATGAGGTCCTGGTGTTTTAATTGGAAAATAAAAGTGGTTGCGCATTGTTAGAAATGGAGGTCTCTAGTTGGTACTGACTGGTGTCACTGTCCAAATAGGGACCCTTCTTCCTAAGTCCGGGCAAGTGGGTCACCCCATTTGACAACCCTGTGGTAACGTAGCATGAGCAGTTAGGCCTATCTCCGAGGCAGTGTGTGAAGCGTTTATGACCACGTACAATAAGGCAGTAATGACACCACAAAAGGACACAACTCAGGTAGATATATAAAAATAATGTCTTGAGAAAACAGAGGCAAGATGGCGTCTGTGTGAGAGGTCGTCTGCTCACCAGCTCCGAGGCTCCAGTTCCGAGATGTTTGCTAAGCTAAGGCCTGCTCGCTACCTGCACAAATGCCTGCCTGCACATAGATGGATTAACTGAGGACCCACCGTTCTAAAAAAAAAAATCTCCTGAGGAGGAAAACGAGAAAACCGATTATGGTGCTATAGTCTCTTTGAACAGAATTCGGAGTGAGGGAGTGAGGAGAGATCTGATGGCCGAGGACTGAGAAATTCTAAAAAAGGAAAAAACCCAGATTGGAAAAGGGAATTGAGTGGCTGTGGCGTGAAGCAGGGAAAAAAAAGCGGACTATAATCTGGGCAGAACATTACAGAGGGGAAAAGAAACCGAGAAATAGAGAAACGTGAGTTAAAGCTAAAAACCCAGCTTAACGCTTAACACTTAATCGCTTACTGATTTTCTCTATTCCCATCAGCCTTTCGGTCCTTGTGTCTGCTTGCTGTTTGCTGTTTTGCTCTTACCGTCATTCAATCATTGCTCCCCCTCCCGCTGCCTCCTCTTGCCTCCTGCTACCATTATCTTCTCATCGCATTTCACCGCTGCCTTTTTCTTCACCGCCTCAAGCCTCGAGCCTCAAACCTCTGCCTTTGCAGCCGTCTACTGGCGTCCATTGGCGCCTCTCGCTCATTGTGCTGCTTGTGCTGCTCGTTCTGCTCGAAGCGCTCGTTGTGCCGTGCTGAGCAGTGCCGAGCTCTACGGGATTGCTGCTGAACGTCATCCGCGCACCGGTGGTGCGCAGTGTTAAGGCCTAGCGTTTCAGTTGCCAGGCAACGCTCCATCACGTTTTCACGCCCAAACCAAGAGCCGGAGCCGTACCAGAGTTAGCTAAGCAACAGCAGACCATTGCTGCAACGACAACAGGCTTGTGATGGGAAGGTTATTTAAAAAAAAAAAAAGAACCCCAATGGAACAGCAATAATGTAATACCTATTGAATAAAACAGCAAGGACAACAAAATAACAAAATAATAAATAACAAATAATAAGGCAATAAGGCAACAAGGCACCTAAAGTCAGAGATACAGAAAAGCGACTGAAGACTGAAAACTGAGAGAAAGGCAACAACTCTAGAAATCACCCTCATGACAAACCTGTCAAAAAAATATAAGACAAACACGATTGGCAAAATTATTGCCTTCATCTGCTAAAACACATACAGCGCGCGCTGCGCTATGGTTGAAAACTACAACCCCTACAAGCCCTAGAACTACTGCAATAGCAATAGCTAGCAGGACTGGAATAGCATCCGGCTTGGTGCGATTTGAAGTAGCCATAGCAATAACAAGTGACAATAGACAAGCAAAGAAAAGAAAGATAACGATAACGACAAGAGAGACAACAACTGCACCTCTAGTCAACAAACTAACGGAGGTTACTGCAGAGTTTGTAAAAAAATAAAAGAAGAAGAACGCTAGACGTTCATTCGGACTAAGGAAAGTCTTTAAAGCAACAACATCATCAACTGTGTCCACAACAAGGGACGTAACACAGAGAAGGGTAAAAGGCGAGAGGACCAAGAGGTGCCGAACTGCAGATCAAATGATGGATCAAACCAGTCCCCAGAAGGAGATAACTAAAATCCAGAAAGTGTCAGAAATGACAGAGGCACAAACAAATCAAGGTGAAGTAACCCTAAAAAACACAGGTACAGAGGACAGAGAAGACATCCCGAAACAAGAAACAGGGATTGGCTCACAGAAACTAATCTACAACAATAATACACAAAGAAGAATTGAGACGAGGGGAAAACTGATAGATCCAATAAAATCAGCGGGGGGCCAAGCTTTTCTCCAAGAACCGGCACGGTTGAAAGTTTTGAAAGATGGACGCACCCATTTTTTTAACGATCCTAAAGAAGCTGGACACTATCTTTCTGGACTAAATAAGAGATAGATCTAAAGCCAAAACTAAGAATATAGAGAATCTAGAGAAATCTGTTATGTAGCTAAGATTATTATGTCCTTAGTATGTCCTTTTCTTTTTTTTTTTTTTTTTCTTCCTCTCTTCTCTTTCATTTTTTTAAACTGTGCCGAGCTGGACAGTCTAAAGAAACTAATAAATTTCTCGAGACACAAAGGTATCTAGTGGGGGTGATGGCAGGACTGCTCAGGTGGACTGCCGCAGAAACTGCCTCTTCATCGGCAGCAGAACCTGAAGGGTGGTCCCTTCCCGTTGTGGGTGGGTGACAGGGGGGTGGTGGGTGGGGTACATCGATTCTCCGCAGGGTGGGGGGGGAAAAACTGTGAAAAAATGTATTTGCAAACTAGGAGGGAGTCTGGCAAAAAAAAAACGATAAAAATATAAGTAAATATTTATTTATGCACGATTTTGAATTCAGGAAGTACGGGTTTACCATCATGGCGGTTGTTTATATTCACAATGCATAGAATAAAATGCTTGGCCTGGAATGTGGCGGGGCTAAACAGCAAAAATAAGCGACGTTTGGTGTCTGAAGAAATAAGGATCTATAACCCTCATTTTTTACTACTTTCTGAGACACATCTGGCTGGCAAAGACAGAAAAATATTACGTCAATTAGGCTATGATATCATTAGCTGTACTGTATTCGGGGCTTCGATAAGAGGGGTTGCGATTCTTAAAGACAAACGACTCAAAGCTGAAACTCTACAAACAGCTCACGACAAAGATGGTAGATGGGTAATAGCTCAAATGGGTATTGAAAATCACAAATACGTTATATGCGCAGTCTATGCTCCAAACCTAGATGAACCTAAGTTTTTTGATGATTTGAACATAATTTTGTTGGGGTGGGATGGGGAGCTTATTATAATGGGGGATTTCAACTGTATCATGGATTACCAAATAGATACCACTAGGCCAGGAAGTTTCCAGAGGATGCGTAAAACTAGAAAGTCAATCTTAGAACTATGTCGTACACATAATATCAAAGATGCATGGCGACACTTACATCCAGCATCACCAGGATATACCTACTATTCTGCACCTCACAATCTTTGCTCTCGGCTAGATATGGCCTTTACCAATATAAACTTTTTAAATACCTGCTTAATGGAGGTCTGTCCCCGAATCTCTTCTGACCATAATCCTGTGTTGCTAACATTTGATATCTCACATAGAAATATTAACCCTAGATTATTTTCTTTTCCCGGACATCTGATCACAGACTCTGTCTATATCTTACAGCTGAAAGCACATATTACAGAATTTATAGAAATCAACCAAGATTCTGCTATTTGCAGTATAGTTTGGGATGCCTGTAAGGCAAGTATTAGGGGGTTTACGCAAGGATATGTGATTCGACTAAATCATGAACGTCAAAAATCCAATCAATCTTTGATTGCAAGCATCTTGGCTTAAGAATTGTTGCTGTCAACTGCATTACGCCTTAAATTGCCAACGGCTGTAGAAATTGGTCTCAAATTAAATCAGATGAAGTCAGAAACAAAAGCGAAACTTATTAAAAAAACCAGTATTAAATTACACAAATACAAGATAGAACAATATGACGGGGGGGATAAAATAGGGAAAATCCTGGCTTACAAAGTAGCGGAAGACAGAGCAAGTACTACGATTGTCAGCATTCGGGGCACTGATAATCGATTACACGAGCAGCCACAGGATATACTAGATCAGTTTTCCGAATTTTATAGGACTTTATATACTCCAGAATTCACCCCAAATGAAATAACAATACAGAAATACCTAGAAAATCTTCCTATAGCTTCACTTAGCAAATCAGAATCAGACTTTATGTCTGAAAACATTACCGGACAAGAACTACTCAAAGCTATTACTTCTTTACCCTCTGGAAAGGCATCAGGCGAAGATACAATACCGCTAGAGATCTATAAGATCTGCTTAGCAGAACTTCAACCGCTGTTACTACAGGTAATGCAATCAATCGGGGAAACCAATAAAGCACCCAAATCGTGGAACAGAGCTAAAATAATATTTTTTCTTAAAAAAGGTAAACCAAAGCAGGAAAGAGGGTCATATAGGCCCATTTCCTTGATTAACACGGATGCAAAAATCTTTGCCAAGATTTTAGCTTCTAGATTAGCACCTTTTAAGCCCAAAATGGTTAATCCCCAGCAACACGGGTTTGTCACCGGACGGGATACTACCATACACGTCAACATGGCCATTACAGCATTTGATGTGGCCGAGATCGAGTCGACCCCACTCGGGATGATATTACTGGATGCCGAGAAGGCTTTTGACCGGGTGGGGTGGAACTATCTATGGCAAGCTATGAATAAAATGGGGTTTAATGGATACTTTCTAAAGGGGGTAAAAGCACTATATGATAATCCCACTGCATGCATTGGCTATGGGGGTCTGATATCTGCAGATTTTCCGATATTGCGTGGCACCCGTCAAGGCTGCCCGCTGTCACCTCTATTATTTGCTCTATCACTCGAACCATTTTTACATTCTCTTCAAATACAACCCAAAATCATACCGTTTAAATCTAAAGAGCAGGTGTTAAAAATAACCGCATACGCTGATGACATCGCTGTATACTCTTCTGATATTCCCCAGACTTTAGAAGGTATAAATATAGAGGCCCTTAAATTTGGTGAAGTATCTGGGTATAAGTTAAATATAAACAAAACACAAATCATAGCCAATTATTTACCAGCAACAGAAGTCCCTGAGATTTGCAAAACCGCAACCTATTTAGGCGTTAAAATCACTTCGCAAATACAAGAAATAAACAATCTCAACTATAATGATCTAATCAAATCTACTATTGGTACATTAAAAAAATGGCACAGGCTACCTCTGAACTTAATTGGTAGAATAAACCGTATCAAAATGAAGATACTTCCTAAATTTTTATACTTATTCCGTTCTATCCCACTTGCTTTAAATAATTCTTTTTTCAAACAACTTGATGGGATCTTCAGTAGTTTTATATGGGGATATAAAAAAGCTAGAAGATCGTTGAAACATCTTAAAAACAACACAGACAAAGGTGGCTTAGACTTTCCTGACCTGAAATTATATTTCTGGTCATCGTTTATCAGGCGCCTTCGATCCTTACTCCATAAAGAAAAAACATTCTTTTTTCATGCATTTATGTTAAAAGCAGAAGCCAATATGTTTTTACTGCGAGTTAACGACCCTAACTACTTTAAACGGGTGAAATTTAAGACCGCTAAAGACATTATTAAGATATGGAATAACATTTTGACCTACTCTAAAACTTCCTTTTACCACCCGAAATTACCACTCTGGGACAATCCGGGCCTCCCGGGTATATTTAGTGACGGAATGGCTCAAAGATGGTCAGCACTTGGCATCAACACTCTCGGGGATCTATATGGGGCGCAAGGACTCTTACCGTTTCATACTTTACAAATTTTGTATAACTTGACGGAAAATATGAGATTCAAGTATATACAAGTACATGATTTTTTAATCAGAAAGAAAAAATTACTTAACATCGTAGATTCTGACATTTGGAACAGCCTATACTCTAATAAAAATAAATCTGTGATAAGCGAGGCATACAAACATTTCTGTGCAGCCAAAACCGATGACTGTTTACAATTAGCTGAAAAATGGAGCAACAAAACTGGTTTAAATATAACGCCCCAACAAACCAAACGCTCTTTAGCTAATATAAACAACGCTGTACGCTCATCTAGTTTGAGACTACAACAGTTCCGTACAGTCTGTATGCTATATTATACGCCGGAAAAAATTTCCAAGTGGTCTCTTAACGATACTCAAGGAGATCGCACTAAATGCCCTAAATGCCTTGCTTATGCAGCAGATTTAGAACACATGCTGTTCTCTTGTCCAATGCTAAAAGACTTCTGGGGGGAACTAACCAAAATTTTAGAAATTAAAAAAATATTTCTTCCCACGCTTACTCCATCAAATATATTACTCGACCTATATCCCTCTGGTATATCACAACCTGCCCTGACAACAATCCTTATGTCCTGCGCCAAACTCACATTGGCTAGAGCATGGATCTGCCCCAAACCCCCCAATATCTGGGAATGGTGGTCATTAGTTAACGAAACTCGCTCCATGGAATTTGGGTTAGCTAACTTGAGAGGAACTCGGTCACGAATGAAAGTCGAAAAAATATGGGGTGACTTTATTGACGGCCCTGAGAGTGGCCATGCTTAAAATGTTTTAAAATCCGTATCATAGAAGTACTGATTTTCCTTTTTTTTTTTTTTTTTTTTCTTCTTTTTTTTTTCTGATATGTGCCTGAAATGGGAAACTGAATTTGTTTTTGTAAAGATCGTGCAATGTATACTTTGTACTTCATTTAATGTATTTTCGTTATGTCTCTCTAATCAGTTTGCAAATAAAAAATAATTTAAAAAAAAAAAATGAGACGAGGGGATCCAAAGCGCAAGAAGATAAAACAGACAAGATAGATAAAATCAGGAAAGAAAGTCATGAAAAACAAAAAAGTAAAGAAAGCAAGGAAAAGAAAAAAAAAAAAAAGAAAAAAAGGGAGCGATAGGCAAAATAAAAAAACATAAAAAATTAAATAACTGCGAGCAGTGATACTAAGGAAGACAGTGAAGATAATAACGACACTAACATTGACGAGCGGTTAGAACTTATGGCTAAAAAAGCAAAACGCTTACAAACCATCAAAGATCTAAAAGCAGCAGCTAAAACTACCGGACTACCAGGGGAGAACCAACCTAGGATCTCTACTATATTCAGCCTACTTCCTCGGGAAAATTCTAACGTAGGAGGGAAAAATGGAAAATTTCAAAGTACTATATCAGATGCCCAAAGACTTGAACTAGATCCAGACCAGGAAGAGCAAGCAAACGGCCTCCCTCTTGGAAAAGGAATCAAAGCAATACATGTCAGCAATGGTATCGACATCGTGAAAGCATA
Source organism: Lissotriton helveticus (assembly GCF_964261635.1). Taxonomy (NCBI): domain Eukaryota; kingdom Metazoa; phylum Chordata; class Amphibia; order Caudata; family Salamandridae; genus Lissotriton; species Lissotriton helveticus. Next base: position 1,177,282,108 of record NC_136071.1, on the reverse strand, counting down.
AAAAAACGTGATCTTACAACATCAGTCTCATGATAATGAATCTACTAAGGCAACAGCTATTAACAAAGACAATTTGGAATTAGAAAAGTCGTGCACGATAATACAACCCTGCTATTCAGAGACGTCAAACGAAGAATCTGCTGATGAGGGGGATTCTGATATATACGAAACCGGACTCTCAATCTCCGGTGATACAACAGAGAGCAATGGAACGAACGATGATCAAGAACCGGATGCTACCATCATAGTGGCCCCAGATCACCCCGATGAGAAGGAAACAAATGAATCAAGGCAAGATAATACCTCGGAAAAAAGAGGTGACAAAAGAAAGACAAAATATAGGAGAGCGCAACGACCAACCTATGATGAAACCACTGATCAGGGGAGTAATCCTGAGCAAGTTAAGGCTAAGAAAAGACATACAAAGAAAAACTCAACTCCTAAACTAGATGTGAGACCCTATCATGAACAATTGACCAACGAAGGAGGAACCGAAAATATGGATAAAGATAGTGTAAGATTAGAAAACCATCTAGAAACATCCTTGAGTGATGTCCTCAAGTCTGTAAAGCACTTTCATGCGGATTTGAAAACAGATAATCAACGGAATCATGTTGCAATTCAAAAACTACAGGGCTCCATCCAAAAAATCGACTATACTTGTTCAGAAATAGTGGATCGAATGAAATCAATTGAAACTCGTACAGAGAATCTCGAGTCAGATGTACTCAATCTACAAACTAAAGAAAAGCAGCAGTCAGGCATAATTGAAGATCTTATGACCAAAGTGGAAGACTTGGAAAACAGAGGAAGGAGAAACAACCTACGAATTCTGGGAATTCCAGAAGGAGCAGAGGGAAACGATCCAAAGGGGTTCATATCGGAACTCTTAAAGACAGCCCTCCCAGAAATACAATCGTGGGATTTAGAGAGAGAGATCCAACGGGCTCATCGTTTTCCTCTGACATCTCCGAAATACTCACATAAGGCAAATAAATACCCAAGAGCAATACTGGTCCACTTTGGGAACTTTCTTTTGAGAGAAATTATTTATGATATTGCCAGACCGACTAGTAAAAGAGAATTTAAAGGAATTAGCTTCTTCGCACGCCCTGATTTTGCTCATGCAACAGTAGAACGCCGGTGGACGCTGCGACAACTTTTTGCCCCTTTTGAAAAAATCGGTGCCACCGTATATTTACAAAACCCTGCACGTCTGAAAATCATTTATAAGGGAGCTACTAAAAGCTTTACAAGTGAGATCCTGGCAGAGGCACATCCGAAAGAACTTACTGAGACTGGCCCTCACTGCTCCCCGAAAATCACAACCAATCCTAAAGCGTAATTAAAGACAGAGACTATAAATCTCCGCTATGATGTCAAACCTGAAGGACTTAATGATTCCTCAGGGATAATTGGGCGGGAGGTGGATGGAATCCAAATAATGTAATTCTCTACCCTTTGCTTTCCCATCTCTTTTTCATACTCTTGAACTGAACTTAAATAGAGTAGGAATAAATAGTCGTACATTTGTAAGAACACTTACCTACTAGTATAGCGGGCCATCTAAGGTTTAGATGCTGGGTCTCGGAGAGGGCAGGGAAGACCGGACCGCCCGGACACCCACACTTGGGGGAACCATGACCCAAGACGCCTCAAGTAAGGGGGGGAGGGCCTGCTCACACTGAGCAGGGAGGGATGGAATGGGAGAGGGGGTGGGGCTCACCCAGCTTACATTACTAATTATTAATAAAATTAGACATACTAGTAACTTTTCGTCAAGGCAACAAATACAACTTAAACAGCCAGAATACTTGGAAAAAAATCCTAAATTTCGATGGCCGCACTAAAAATTGTTTCCGTTAATATCTGTGGACTAAATGATATACGTAAAAGGCAAAATGTAGCTATAGCTCTCCGATCAATCGGAGCCAATATAATTTGCCTCCAAGAGACGTATATAGAAGGACGGGAAAAAACACTTTTACAAACTTTGGGGTACACATTGATTACAGCCACTACACAAGTGACCAAAACACGCGGTGTTGCTATCCTGGCATCAGATAAAGAAATCAAATTTCCCCGCACTGCAGCAGATAAATTCGGGAGATGGGTGATCGCCGAATGCATCTATGGGGCTGGGAAGCGTATAACTATCTGCTCCATTTATGGATACGTTACTGATGATCCAGATCTTCTGGAATTTATCACCAGTAAATTATCTGACTGGCCACTACCGATTGTTATGTGTGGGGACTTTAATCTAAACCTACCGTCAGATTGGACCCATGATCAAAATTTCAAATATAACGGTAGGAAACCTAGGGTATTTAGGGAATTCGTAACACTATGTAAAACACAGGGAATAATAGATTTATGGCAATATAAGTTCCCCCAAAATACGGGATACACCTATTTTTCACATCCCCATCAAACATTCTCAAGATTGGATTATATGCTAGTCTCAAATACTATTATAACAAAGTGCCACCTGGAAAAACTCCCTATGTTGTTTTCGGATCATAACCCCTTGCTTTTAAAAATAGATATTGATAGAATATAACAAGATAAGGTTAATTGGACATTTGAAAGAACACTATTAATGAATGAAAAATACTGCCAAATGATGGAAAAATGGATACCAGAATTCCAGGAAGATAATATAGGCAGTACATCCTTAGATGTTGTCTGGGACACACTCAAAGCTGCTATCAGGGGTGAAACAATCCGATTCTCCATAAGATATAACAAGGAAAAGAAACAAACATTAACTGAATTAAATAAGAAATTAGCCGAAGCTGAGGAGGAACTTGTAAAAACTGTTGTAGCGGGTAAAAATACTGAAAGTGTACTTCAAAAGGTGTCAATAGCCAAAAACAGAATAATTGAAATCTTTGCTACAAGAGCTATAGACAAAGCTACCTCAAATAAAGAAAAGGCATACAAACTAAATGAGAAAGTAGGGCATCATTTAGCTATCCGTACAAGAAACCAAAATATTATAAATACTATTAAAGAAATCAAAGACAAAAATAATCTATTAACGCAAGACCCAGAAGCAATTAAAGCAGAATTCCAGGCATACTATCAAAATCTATATGCAGAGACAGATAAAAATCAACATCTAATTAACACATACCTAGACCAAGAATCGAGACCTAAATTTTTACAAAATGATTATGACAGCCTTGAAGATATACCCCAATGGATTGAGATTCTACTCTCCATTAACAGCTTGCCTTCGGGGAAAGCCGCAGGACTGGACGGTATACCGGTCGAATTTTATTTAAAATTTTACAAACCACTTAAAGCAATACTCACGGCTCTTATGATTCAAGTATTCATAACGGGAAAACCACCAAAATCTTGGTCAATGGCAAAAATATTGATCTTCCCCAAAAAAAACAAGGATCCAACTGAACTCGGATCATACCGCCCCATAACTCTGATTAACTGTGATTCAAAAATCTACTCTAAGATGTTAGCTACCCGATTAGCCCCGATCATCCATAAAATCGTATCGGTAAGACAACATGGATTTGTCCCCAGTCGCTCAACTACAGATCACATACAAAGGGTGATTACACTCTTCGATATAATAGAGATCACAGGAGACCCCATGGCACTTATATTATTGGATGCAGAAAAAGCATTCGATAGGGTCTCCTGGCAATATCTGTGGACAGCCATGACAAAGAGTGGAATCGGAGATCAATTCATCAATGCCATCCACAGTTTATATTATAAACCAGAAGCCGTCGTGATGATAAATGGTGGAATGACTGGTAAGATCAAAATAACTAGGGGAACCAGACAAGGGTGTCCATGCTCACCCTTATTATTTGCAATATTCATCGATCCCTTTATCAGTAAATTAGAATGTAATCAAAATATCTCACCAATAAAAACATTGAACGGAAATACTAAAATATTAGCTTACGCCGATGACATCGCGATCACCACAAGCAATCCATATGTAACAATAAAGCTGTTAGAAGAAGAGGCCTTACGTTTTGGAGAAATCTCTGGATATAAATTAAATGAAAATAAAACTCAAATAATAATCAACAAAAATATCAACTTAAGCGATGAAAGAATAGTCGGAAATGCTACATATCTCGGCGTTAATATTACCTCTAATTTGGATGAACTTGTTAAAATTAACATAGATCCTCTTCTAAAACAATCATCGGATAGCCTGAATAGACTAAACAATTTACATCTAACTCTTATAGGGAGATGTAATGTAATTAAAATGATTTATTTGCCGAAATTTTTATATTTTTTTCGTACCATATGTTTAAATTTTGATCCACTAATATTCAAACAAATTGATACGCTTTTTTCTCGATTCATATGGGGATACCAAAAAACACGCCGAGCATATAAGCACATCTCACTTCCAAGAATGAGAGGGGGTCTTGCAGCCCCAAATCTTAAAATATATTGGTGGGCTACATTGATGAGTTATAGCAAAGGCTTACTCATGTCGGATGATTTTCCGATTATTGAAGGGGACGTCCCTTCTCCGAGCAGACTTATTCTGGGAACAGAAACTGGTGATCATTTGTGGCGACTAACATACGATAATCACTTCAAAAAAGTCTGATTTAAAACACTGTTAGGTATTTATAATGCTTGGTCTAACATCCGTAAAATACTAGGAATAGGCAGATACTCTCATTACACTAGTCTCATCCAAAATCATAACCTCCCAGGAATATTTCAGGACACGTGCATGATTAGATGGATTAATACTGGGATTAAACATTTGGGAGTATTTTTTTCACCATTGGCCATTAAATCTTTTGAGGAACTAAAGATGGAATTTGGGCTTGAACATAGGGATTTTTTTTAATACCTCCAAATTAGAGACTTCATAATAAAACAAGTATTTACAATGCAACGGTTTCGCCTTTGGAAAAGTTTGAGCTATTGGCATTGTAAATGACAACATTTGTATTTATGTGTTGGTTTTGAAAACAGATAAATAAATGGCATTGTCATTTACATTGCCATTAGCTCTAACTTTTCCAAAGGCGAAACCGTTGCATTGTAAATGCTTGTTTGTATTGAGGTACAAAAAGTTTGCAAGAAGCGTTTACCATGGAATAGTGATGCGCATGGCAATGTGTACCCCACCTGCCCTGCACGATCTAGGCACCTGTGTAGCTAGTCAGGAGTATGCCCACGGGTTGCAGGCATTTTATTTCACAACGGACTGACTGCGGTGAGGCAGCAGAATGGGCTAACCCCCCCTGCCCCCACCCCTCCAACCCACCCCCAGCCTACCATCACCAACTTGAGATGCCGTTACTAAGCCAAGCTACTCCCCAAGTTCCTGTTTCGGCTGCCAGTGCACTCTCTCTTTAAACGCCTCGCGTCACCACTGTGGTGGCCGTTTTCCTTCTTTGCTTTGCTTCGCTGTTCCTGGGTTATTAGCTGCTCATTAACTCGTAGATTCAATCAGATGCCCTCTCGAGGCCATTTCCTCACCGTTATGACCTCTAATTAACCAATTACCCAGAGGCTGGCTTTGGGAAAGGAGATCCCCGAATGCAGTCACACGTAGGAATGTCACATGAATTAACCGACAGTGACCGCAGCTGACGTGTTTAGAGTGTGCCTTCCTCCCAAACATGTCCCTAGTGTCGGCGATTTGTTGTTCTTGAGGATTTAGGTATTTACCTCGACAGATCTGTAAGAAACTATGGCCGAAGTGTGGTGGGGGGGGGGAGGGGGGGGTTATAGGTCTCATAGGCGTTCACGTGCCTCTGAGGATCCGTGTCACTAGCAGGTGTCTAACACGCGTGTGTATGTGCTGACGATGACACACGCTGGGCACAGAGGTGGTAAGAGTTGACCACACATTTGAATACCATGAAACGTGGCAGACGGGTGTTAATTGTTCAAGGAGCATTATTAGGCTGCTATTTAAAAAAAGGCGTACTGTTGTGCTGTGTAATTGTAGTTGTGTGCCTTGTCTTTAAGTACAACACGTCGTGCTCTTCCATCCCAAAGCCTGCCACTGGATGGAGGACAAGGATGTTTAGGCGCAGCCTCTTTCCGGGAGTATCTGTTTCATGGAGGGGCGAGAGGACGTGTCAGAGCTGAGGGCCCGAAAGGGACCCGCCACGTCCCTTGGGGTCGGCTGCGATCTGTTGCAGCACCGCCGGGGCACAGCTGTCACTTCAGACCCTCAACCTGGGCCCAGCAATAACGCAAATTGATTCTCTGCACGTCTCCGGAAGTCACGTGCCATGGAATACAGCACCCACAAAATCTGAGGTTGAGTGCTTGAAATGGAACTATAGAAGTGCAGGTATTCCTTGTCCCAGAGCACCTGTTGCCGATAAGAAGTGTCAGTACTCTCCCAATAAAAGCATCGGAGCAGTGCTGAGAAGAGCCGTTACTATCCCTTCCAAGTTACCGGATTGTACCAACTCACTTAAAGCACTGGCGGGGTTAGTGCACAGATGGGGATATGGGTGCAACACACTTCTGTACGTAATAGGAATCACGCCAATGTATATGTTCTTAGTGGGTGGCATAAAAGGCTTTTTACTACGAAGCGGGATAACTGTTTTATTTTTCGAGGGAGCTGTCTCTGCTCAATGCAATTCAATATTTGTTTATTTGCGTGTTCTACTACTGCCAAAGATTTGCAGATATGTTCGAATTTACCTAGATTCCAACAATCAATCTTACGTTTTCGAGCGCCTTTTAAGGTGCCATAAGATGACAAGCACTTGGCTCCCTTTCCTGACACCTAAACAATCACAGTTCCACCCATCGCCCGAAGTCAGGCTACCACGAGGAACCCGGGGCTCTCGCAGCCCCTGACAGCTCAGCTCCGTGACCCTGCTCTTGGGCTCACCTGAAGATGCCTCGGCTCTTTAACTGGCGGTATAGCGCAGGCAACTTGCTGTGTGTGTGGCTCGCTGTACACTGCCCCCAGTGCTTTACAATGGGTTGTGGTTCCAGTTCCTGTGCTTTCCAGGGGCGAGACGCTGCTCGGAAAGCACAGCGTCCTGTAGGGATTCGGGGGCGTGCTCTCCCCTTCCCATTGGCTGGAAGGTAAAATTCCAGCCAATGGGAAGAGGAGAGGGCGTGACTTAAAAAAAGACACGGAAACGCCCCCGAATCGCGTCAAGGCGGGCCCTGAACTCAGTGACGCTCCTCTCCTCCAATGGCTGGCCAGCATTTACGAGGCCAGCCAATGAAGAAGAGGGGCGTGTTCAGGCCCCCATATTACAAACAAAAGATTTCGGCTCCGCCCACTGCTTACGCAGTGCGACGGTAGCCGAAACCTAAAAAGGGGGAGGCAGGGCCGAGTTTCAGAAAGTCCCGATTATAGAAACCATTATAAGCAAGACTCCTATTAAAATAGGAGATATTTATAAAACTTTAATCTCACTGTTACCAGATGATCTGGATAGACATAGTCTCAAATGGCAAAATAAACTAAATATCAATATAGACGGCGTACAATCAGCATTTCAATTCTCTCAAACTTCACTAATATCTACGAAATTACAGGCTCAATATTATAAGACTTTCTTTCAACTATATTATACACCATCTCAGATTGCCAAATGGAGTAAGGGTAAAGGTACGAATTGTCCAAAATGTGCTACACATGCCGCCGACATAGTACACATATTTGCCACATGCCATTCACTAACTATTATCAGATCAGAAATTTCTAAATTTCTTTCTGAAATTTTTCAGAGTCCAGTCGTTATCACAACAGAAATAATGTTGGGATTGGAACAAGGTCTAAGATCCAGGGAAACACAGGGTCTGATATCTATATCTATGGCCATCTTAAGGATCTGTCTGGCAACTGGATGGCTGGATCCAACTCCTCCACTATTCCAACAGTGGCGATTAAGACTACTAGCTAGCTATAGCCTAGAAATAGCTATATATAGGAGGAAGGGGACACACAAGAAAAAAAGGGGTCTCGTGATATGGGGCCCCCTGATTAATTGGTTGCAAAATAACTAATAATGATAGGCAGTGAGTAACTCATAAGTCGTGTGAAACTAACACGACTTAATAACATGCAAATGAATGGACGAACGAGTATGGAAATAGAGAATAAATGCCTCTAACTTTATAATTTATTTATCTCATAATCTAGCTACTTTTCTTTTCTTCTCCTCTCCCTGTTGTTTATGACAATGTGCTAGTATGTCCTTCATTATATGTTATCATATTTAGTAAGAACTAGTGAAATATGTGTATATATTTATGTTTTTGTAATGGAATTCTTGACCAAAAAAAGTTTATAAGCTGGCTGGGCATGGGTTGGGAGGGACAAAGGGTGGGAAGGGACTAAAATCAAAATATACTGAATAAAGAACTATTTAAAAAAAAAAAAAATGTCTTTAACAGTTTAACTCAAAACTATCAAAGCGTTTTAACAACTACAATTCGCGTCAACCCGCAGGGACTCAAAGAGATAACGTATTCACCAAGGCGTAACACTCACAGTTCAGGGCCGTTGCGCACCAGATACCGGTCTTTGAATGGGGAGACAGCACGCAACTTCTCAAAGAACGAAGACGTGACAGGCGGACTCCCAGCGACCCCAAGTCTTGGAAGCTGAGGTCTGCAGCGTGCATTCACAGTGATTCAGGCACTCAGGGTCAGGCAGGTGCTCAGAGGCAGCAGCGCGCAGCTTTCCGGGCTGGTGGTGGCGAGGACTCTCGTCGTGCAGCTCTGTGGGGGGGCGCACAGCGGCAGTAGCTCTCTTTAGCTGCGGCAGCCCACAGGACAAATCCCAGGGAGGCAAAGCTGTCAACGGATGCAGGCGCTCAGCGGCTACAGCTCTCTTAGCTTCGGCGGCCCCCGGCACAGTAGCACAGGGTGGTGGGCACTCAGTGGCTACAGCTCTCTCTTGGCTGCAGCGTCCCACTGGACAAATCACGAAGATGCACAGTAGCAAAGAGTGGTGGGCACTCAGCGGCTATAGCTCTCTCTTGGCTGCGGCGGCCCACGGGACAAGTCGCGCTGGTGCACTGTAGCAAAGGTTGCGGGCACTCAGCGGCTACAGCTCCTTCTTGGTTGTGGCGGCCCATGGGACACATCACGATGGTGCACAGTAGCAAAGGGTGGTGTGCACTCAGCAGCTACAGCTCTCTTGGCTGCGGTGGCCCACGCGCCCAGGGATGGCCTCTACCAGGCTGACACCAGGGTGGATGCTCAGTGGCCACCACACGCTCTTGCTTTAGCGGTCCCCGCAGATTCAGAGGGCGGTCCAAATGTGCAGATTCCGGCAGCTCTCAGCGGCGCCAGCTCTCTCTTAGCTGTAGCGGCCCACACAGGTTCAGCAAAAGTTTAGACGGTCTCAGTTCAGATTCGAGCGGGCTCTCGGCGGCGGCATCTCTCTCTTAGCTGCAGCGGCCCGCACAGTTTTAGCAAAAATTCAGAAGATGCCCAGTCTGCGGTACTTACAGTAGGCACAGAGGCTCCGGATTACTCGACTGAGGTCTCACCTGCAAGCAGAACTCCTCGCACAGAATTTCCAACGGCTGACGGGGTGAGGTCTAATGTCCCTGAGACTTCGGCAGGTGGCTCTCTCGATTTAGGCCCTCAGGTAGTTTCTTCAGGAAGCTTGGTGAAAAGTGCAAAGTCATTTCCTCTGTTCACTCGGACAGAGCTTCGTCTTGACATCCAGAAGGAACACACTTGGTCAAAGTTCCAGCGCAGCATTTTATACCTAAAAAGTGTTTTGTTCTTTAAGGTTGCAATTCACTGACTCCAGTCAGAACCAGGGGTCGGGGAGCACTTGGCTCACGAGGCGACATCCTGCCCTTTCAGAATGAGGAGGTCTGCTATCAGACACACAGTGGGAGGTGAAGTCATCATTCACCTTGCCAGGCACGGCGCTGCTCAGATCAAGAGTCACCCCTCCTCGGACTCCAGGGTCCCCGTACATGGGCGGGACTATTCAAAGCTTATGACTATACATGGAAATCCCCTACAAGAAAACATGTGTTCTGTTTAGTCAGAAAGTGAAGGAGCAATAAAAATGCCTTTAGATCTTGTTTTCATCTTGTCAACATTTTCTGTGTTCAGAGGTAGTTTTCAGAAGTCAGTTTACAATTACTTTTCTTTCTCTGAATGCAGTGTTCCAGTATTTTGTAAAGTAAACTGCCTGACCTGATGTGCAAAGAGTGACATTAAAGGCTTTAGGGAATCGGGGTTTTCTGAACACACATTTTAAATAGCGAGTTAGTCAACTGTACAAACATTTCAAAATATTTTTTAGTATTTGTTAAAGCCCATGTTTTGTACTTCTGTGATGAAAAAAATATTTTAATAGGATGAAACAAATCTTGGTGATGTGCAAATGATAAATATGTTTTCTGAAACACAATTTTAACAGATTGTTAGTACCCTATATAGTTTTATCAGTAAAGCTGCAAGGTAGTGAGTGGGAAGATGTTTGGCAATTTCTTGGAAATGTACAGTCTTTAAATGACAGTGTGCTACCACATCATGCTTTAGTAGGTAAATGCTACTTACCAGTATGCATCTGTTCTTGGCATGTAGAGCTGTAGATCTGCATACCTTTGCACAGTTCGCCATCTGGTGTTGGGCTCAGATGTTTGCACTTTAGTATTGCAGAAGTCTTTGTAGTCACGAGATAGGCGACTCCTCCTTTGGTTAGTAGTGAGCATGGGCATCAACCCCATCTCCAGATTGTTTTCGCCGTAAAGGGTGATGATGGAGTTAGTTAGAAATAGAAAAGATGTCCATGTGTAATGTATCTAAGTAAGATAGTACTGCAACGCATATAGGTGTCCGGGGAGGCGGGTTGGCGTTTGTGGATCTACAGCTCTACATCCCAAGAACAGATGCCTAATGGTAAGTAGCATTTTCCGTTTGAGGCATATGAGCTGTAGATCGCATACTTTTGCATAGACTATACAGCAGATACCCCGTTAGCGGTGGCTACCTGTACTCAGTAGTTTGCAAAAGTGTTCTTAGTACAGCCTGGCCCACACTAGCTTGTTGTTTTGCCTGCACATCTACACAGTAGTGTTTTGTGAAAGTGTGCAGTGTAGACCATGTTGCGGCTTTGCAAATGTCATCCATGGGTATGTTAGCTACAAATGCCATGGATGCCCCTAGCTTGCGTGTGGAATGCGCTCTAGGGGGAATGGATAATGTACGCTTTGCTTTTTGGTAGCATATTTGGACGCACTTAACGATCCACATAGCAATTCCAGCTTCCCCATATGTGGTGGTGAGAAAGCTACAAAAAGTGGTTTAGTTTTCCTGAAAGTTTTTGTCCTTTCAATGTAGTAAAGAAAAGCTCATGACGTCAAGTGTATGAAGAGCCCGTTCTGCTACTGAGACTGGTTGAGGAAAAAAGACTGGAAGCTCAACAGACTGGTTAAGGTGAAAAGCCGAAACTACTTTAGGTAAGAATTTAGGGTTTGTCCTAAGAACCACTTTGTTGTGATTTATTTGCAAAAATGTTTTTTGTATGGTTAATGCCTGGAGTTCACTCACTCTTCTGAGAGATGTGATGGCCACAAGGAAAGCTACTTTCCACCTGAGGAACTGTAACTCACATTTATGTAAAGGTTCGAATGGGGGATCCATGAGCCCAGTAAGGACAATGTCCATACTGGAGAGGGTGGAATTCTGGGAGGAATTATCCTGTTAAGGCCTTCCATGAATGTTTTGATGGGAGGTACCCTAAACAATGGCAAGTGTTGTTTGTTTTGTAAGTAAGCTCCTATTGCAGCAAGATGTTATCGTATGGATGTGTATGCCAGATTCCATCTTTGTAGATGCAGGAGATAACAGATAATGTTTTGAGTTGAAGCATCCAGTGGATTGATTGTGCTGCTATAGCAGTAAACAACATATCTTTTCAATTTAGCTTCATATTATGCTCTAGTTGTAGGACGTCTAGCTTCTTTAATGACGCTCATGCAGTCTGGTGGGAGATTGAGGTAACCAAGCTCTAAGACTTCAGGAGCCAGATCGCTATGTTCAGTTGAGCTGGTTCAGGATGTCTTATCTCTCCATGGTTCTGTGTGAGAAGCTTTGTGAAAAGGTGCAGCTTTTGGCGTGGAACTACTGAGAGTTCCAGCAGTGTTGTGAATCATGGTTGTCGGGCCCATGTTGGAGCAACCGGGATCATTGTGAGAGACTGTTTGAGCTTGTGCACCAGTAACGGAATGAGCGGGAGAGGCTGAAAAGCGTACGCAAACCTGCCTGACCAGTTCATCCATATCGCATTGCCTTTGGATAATGGGTGTGGATACCTGGAGGCGAAGTTTGGGCATTTTGGGCCAGATGTAGGTAATTTCGATTTACCGACTCTTAAATACCGACCCATACCGAATCGGTATTTAAGAGTCGGTAAATTTGAAGGAGGCAGATGTAGGTAAAAAATTACCGAATCTGTAAGAGTCGGTATTTACCGATTCTGTAAATACCGATTCTGTATTTCACATTGATTCATATGGGCCTTGAAGCCCATAGGAATCAATGGGAAATACAGATTCGGTATTTACAGAATCGGTAAATACCGAATCTTGCAAGGGTGCAGGGGGTGTCACTTTGACACCCTTTAGCACCCCAAGTACAGGCTTGTGTGACATGTGGCACACATACATGCCCTAAGGGCATGTCTGTGTGTCACATTGCACAGGTGTGCATGCACAGATGTGCATGCACACCTGAATTCGGTATTTTACCACCCAATAGGATTGGGTGGTAAAATACCGACTCTTAAGGGCCTGTGGCACTCTCAGGAGTGTCATCTACATATGGATTTACAGAATTGGTATGTTTACAGATTCGGTAAAATACCGAAGTGGTAAATTTACCGAATCCGTAAATATACCGATTCTGTAAATTCCGACCCACCTACATCTCAAAAGCCAAATACCGGTCGGTAACGCCCGAAATCGGCCCTTACCGACCGGTATTTGGCTACCTACATCTGGCCCTTTGTGTTTAAGTGTGTGGCAAACAGATCTATGTCTGGGTGGCCCCACATTTGCAAAAAACGGAAGAACTTGGGGATGAAGTTCCCATTCGTGAAGTTGCTGTTGTTGACGACTGAGCAGATCCACAATTTGATTTGGATTCCCAGTTGATGCTCTGATAAGAGGTATATCTTTTGAGGAATGGCCCATCTCCAAATGCTTTGTGCTAGGAGATGTTTCTGAAATGACTTTAGGGCGAGAAATATGGCCAGTAAGCCCAGGTGATTGATGTGGAGAAGTTTCTGTTGAGGGGTCCATATTCCCTGAATGGTGTGGTTTAAGAGATGAGCTCCCCAGCCGATGAGCGATGCATCCGCTGTTAGCACTATTTGTTGAACCGGGTCGAAGAACGGCCGCCCTTTGAAAAGATTTTGGGTGCTCCACTATGGCAGAGCGCGATATATGCGGCTGGCCACCAACACCAGATCTGCAAGTGGACCTTGACCTTGGTTCCACTGTTGTGCTAGACATGCTTGTAATGGAAGCATCTGGAGTTTTGCGTAAGGTACAATTAAGATGCAAGAGGCCATCATCCCCATTAACTGCATGAACAGTCGAGCTGGTAGTGAGTGTTGCGGTTGAAATTTTGTAATGAGGGCTTGCATACTGGCTATCCTGGCTGGTATGGGGTTTGCAAGGGCTTTGGAAGTATCTATTGTTGCACCTAGATACTGTTGGGTGTGGGACAGTTGGAGATGTGACTTGGTGAGGTTTATTGTGAATCCTAAGTTGTGCAGCAGGTGGATTGTGTTGTGTGTTTGTTGTACACAATCGCTGCGTGACTTGGCTTTTATGAGCCAGTCGTCTAGGTAAGGAAACACATGAATGTGATGTCTTCTTAAGTGGGCTGCTACCACCGTGAGACATTTTGTGAAGACTCTGGGTGCTATTGTGACCACGAATGGAAGGGCTTTTAACTGGTAATGTTGTCCGTCCACTATGAACCGTAGGTATTTTCTGTGAGCAGGGTGAATAGGAATGTGGAAGTAGCCGTCCTTGAGACCTAGAGTGGCAAGGAAGTCGCCTTGTTGGAGCAGCGGGAGGACCTGTTGTAGCGTGACCATGTGGAAGTGGTCGGATTGTATGTACAGGTTTAACGGTCTGAGGTCTGATATTGACCTGAGAGTGCCGTCCTTTTTTAGAATGAGAAAATAAAGGGAGTAAACCCCTGTACGTTGCTGATGTAGGGGAACTGGTTCTATTGCATGCTTTTGCAAGAGAGAGAACCTCCTGCTTGAGAAGCGTGATATGTTCTGTGGACATTGGACGTTGTCTGGCAGGTATGTGGAGGGGGGGAGTAGAAGTGCGTTCCAGGCAGTAAACATACCGGATAATTTGTCTTACCCTCTTTTCTGTGGTGAGCCCTAGACCGGTAGGAACTGGGATAGTCTTCCCCCGACCGGAGTGGAATGGTCTGGTGGAGTGGAGGGAAGTCACTGTTTTGTGGTGGGGGAGTTGCTGGTGTTAGAACCACGTCCTCTCCCGCTGTTATTGCCTCTGTAAGTCCCTCTAAAATACCCTTTGTTAGGGGAAGCTTGAGTGGGGCTTTTATAAGTGGAAGAGGTGTTTTCTGTGCCAATGGTTCTGGAGGCGCCCCTATAAGAGGAGCGCTGAAAGGAACCTCTACTAGTTGTTGCCTGTAGAGCCCCCATAGATTTGGCTGTTTGTGTCCTTTTTCATCTTTTCTACAGATGTGTCCACAGTAGGTCCAAGCAAGTGTTCCTGATCGAAAGGTTGATTGAGGATGGTAGACTGCACCTCTTGCTTAAAACCAGATATGCGTAACCACGCATGTCTGCGTAGTAACGCACTTGTGTTAATTGCACCGGATGCTGTATCTGCTGCATCCAGGGCACATTTAATAGAGACATTTGTGATTAACTTTCCCTCTTATATGAGATCATTTGCCTTGGTCTTATATTGGTCTGGAAGACGTTACATGAGCTTTTCAAGCTCATCATAGTGAGCCCCGTGATACCGCGCTCGTAAAACTTGTGAATTAGCAATACACCAAACAATGTGCCGCGCGTGACGCAACCCTTTTACTGGATGCGTCCAATAGTTTAGACTCTTTGTGTGGCGGAGGGGCTTTACCTGTGGTTTGGGAATTTCCCTGTTTACGGGCATTTGCCACTAACAATTAATCTAGAGGGAGTTGACCCTTAATGTAATTAATTTTAGGATCGAGCACTCTAGCCCTGACAGGATCCTTAAAAACTTCAGGGGCATGTTTAACCCCTTCGATGCTCATGACGGAATCCAGCCGTCATGAGCCACGGGTGGCCTGTGCGCATGACTGCTGGGTTCCGTCACGACCCCGCCCACAATTGGAATGTCCAGAACTGGGCTGAAATTCTTGCCGCAGGCAAGGTGTTAATGATCCCTTTCAGCATAGGGTGTGTATTTGTTGATTTTTGAGGCTGCGAGAAGGTCTCTAATAAAAAATCTTCCTACAAAGGGTCTGAGTGGAGTTGAACTCCATGGTATTGCGCAGCTCTATTTATTAGTTGCGCAAATCCTATGTTGTCATCTGGAGGGGATGGCCTAGAAGGATATACATGTGGCTCAGCGACATTATAATCATCCCAAGAGTCATGATGTGGGATACTGTGGGTGTCGTCAGTATCGTCCTGATGATGTGGTGGGTCTATATCCTCATCCCCACCCCCTATATCCTCATCATCCTCTTGTGTGGGTTAAAGAGGAGGCACTGGAGAGTGTGCAGGAGGAAGTGTTATGTTTGGAAGCTGTGGAGGTGAAGAGAAAGGCCTCATAGGTGAAGTGGCGGAGTCTTTTTTCTTTAACGGTATCTCAGGTGTCTCTGAGATGTCCAATTTTCTCTTTTTAGGTGGTATAGAGGTGACCTGGCCGGTAATGGGGTCGATGAGGAGTGTTTTCTGCTTAGGATCTGGATGAAACAGTTATTTTGATCCACTGTCTTTTTTCGGCGCCGACTTAGAGTGGTGCTTTGGTTTGGCTTCTTTAGCTTTAGAAGGGGTTTTTGTCTCCTTTTGCTTAGGTGGAGTTTTCGACTCCTAAGATTTGGAATGTTTTTTCGGTTCCGAAGGCGTGGGTAGACTCTGTTTCAGTGCCTAAGAGTATGGTGTGGCCGGTACCTTGGTTTTTTGTTTCAGTGCCGAAGAGCCTGGTGTCAACGGAACCTTGGGTTTGTGTTTTGGTGGTGTGGCTGGCTCGATCCCGAGCTGCCTGAAGGCTTTGTGGAGTTTGGAGCCGGGACCGGAGGTGGGGCTTCTGAAGTATCATCACAGTGTCGACCCAGACCCAAAGGTGAAGATTTTACCGGAGCCTTGTGTTTTTTGGAGGCAGGGGCATCGATCTCAGTACTCACGCTCCGTAGACCTGGAGAAATCGCGTGGTCTTCTGAGTTCGAGTCATCGGATTCGGAGACGCTGGCTTGTTCATCTCCTGTCCCTGGTTCTGGATCGTCGGGGCCTGCCTCGTAGGTGTGGTCCGGTGCCGAAACAGTTGATCTGGACTTTTTGTGACGTTGAGCCCGCGATCACATATAGTTTTCTTGGACCTGAAAGAATCACAGGCCTGGCAGTGTCGACTCACGTGTTCTGGAGAGAGACAAAGGTCGCAAACCTCGTGGAGATGTGTGTGTTGAATGGAGTCCTTTCCATATGCTGGCATCAATCGGCCCCACGGCAAGCACCAACGACTAGACTTGAAGATTTTGTTGGTTTTTTGATACGTGTCGAGAGAGATCGTGATCAAAATAATACCGTTGAACGGTGAGAGCTTTGCGTGTCGAAGGGGAATCGAAACAACACCGACCCAGTGGGCAGCAAACCACATCCGAACCTGATGGCGGAAAAAAACAATCGGGAGATGGAGTTGATGCCCATGCGCACAACTAACCAAAGGAGGAGTCACCTATCTTGTGACTACAAAGACTTCTACTATAACAAAGTGATATCATTTGAGCCCGACACCAGATGGTGATCTATGCAAAAGTATGTGATATACAGCTCATATGCCTCGAACATATATTTATTAAAAGTGAGTGTTTAAACATGAACAGAGGAACACTCTTGCCCCTGCCCTGATGTCAATGCTACTGAGAGGCAATCCGGGTTCATGTGTGCCGTATATATGGGCTAGATTCTTATTACACATGGAGCAAACGTTTAGTCTGTTTAATCAAACAAAATCATTTTGTGTTGTGCAGCAGAAAGGCTAGGCTCACATATTTGAAGGTACATTCATACACGAGATTGAAGAGAAAAGTGACTGATTGCTGTGAAATCCTTTACTATTGCAAACATTTCTTTGCTGCTGTTGGAGCTGGTAAATATTTGTTTGGCCGAAGGTCTTTCACGGACCAGCTGGCTTGTGTTCCAATTTATGCTCTGTAACTTTCGTTTCTCGAGGGCCAGGGTGTTGGTGAAGTTGGTAATCCACATGTTGAAGTTTTCCATGTTGCATGCTGAGTGGTCTACAAATTCTGGTTTGATCTCATGGAAGGCGGACGTCCAATAGGCCTCTCCTAGGTTCCTCCATTGTCCGTGCACTGGGCCCACTGTGGGGGTCCTTCTGCTCTGATGGATGTTGATTATGAAAAGGACTATGGCGTGCTTGGCCCAGGTGACAGGCATTAGTGTGTGTTGATTGCGATGTTGTTGAAGAATGTGACGATGGGATCAATGATGTGTACAGTAGTGTGGGTGGGATCCTTCAGGTTAGTCCCAGGTTTTCAAGACTGTCAAGGAGTGCGGCTGAGTTGGTCCAGGCTTGTAGATGAAAACTGAGGTCTCCTATGGACAATGAATGCGCTGGAGTTGAAAACTAGTGGGGCAATGAAGTCTGTAATGTTGCTAGTGAACTTGGCTCAAGGGACAGAGGACAGTAGACCAGGGTCTGGCCATGGTGAAATTTGCTGTGATTTGTACTTTAAAGTTGAGGTGTTTCATGTAGTTTGTTCCAGCTTCGGTTGAGGCGGTACAGTTGAAAGCGTGCTTATAAATGATGTTGATTCTTCCTCAAGTCTGTTTAGGTAGTCTTGCCTGGTGATCTTATATCCGGTGGAGATGGTGACAGCAAGCTCTGGCACTATGGTATTAAAGCTGTGGTCAGCCACGTCTCCATGTGGAAGACGAGGTTCAAGAGTTGCCATCAAGGAGGTTGCTAAGAGAGAAAGTGTTAAAGAGCATGCATGATATTGGTGTGTGGGGGAAGGGAGTGTGTTTGCAGGTGGGTGTTAAGAGTGGGTGAGGGGTTGGGAGTTTAGGATACGTTCTTGGTGTATGTTGGGTTGTAGGAGCAGTGGTTCAGGTGAAGCAGCAGAAGAACCATTTGAAAGCTCCCTGGCAGAGGGTGGTGTGACGTCTGGGGTTTAGGGTGTGAAGAAGAGTGGTGGGGTATTAATGGATCAGAGGTGGACTAGGGTTTTTGCCGCTGGGACTGGTACAGACAGGCTTGCCTTTGGGGTGTTAATGGCACATTGGCTCTGTAGCCACCATGAAGTAGGTCATGGGAGGTGGAAGGAGTGTGGGGGTGGGGCTGAGTCGGACAGCGGTTAACAGAGAGGGAAGGAGAGAGGTGTGAGGATCAGGTAAGAAGAGAGGGGAGGAAGCAGGGAGCACAGAGAGGGAGGAAGGGGCATGCAGAGTCAGAGATAGCAGATAGAGAGACATGGCACAAAGGTCACAGATGAGCAAAAGAGATAGTAAAAAGGTTTGAAAAAGCTAGAGAAAAAAGGAACACGAGAAATGGCACAAAGACCCAGAAATGGTAAAAAGGGCAAGAAAAATACCAAAGAGAGCGGATGATACGGCATAAAAAAAAACATATCACAAAAAATGGTACAAAAGACACAGAAAGAGTGAAAGAAATAGTAGAAAGATCGAGAGCACTAGCACAAAAATTCACAGAGAGCTAGAGAAAGCATGAGGGAGAGAGGCGAGGTGGGTGCCTTAAGGTGCTGAGCCAGGGCCACAAGGGCCCTGACCGATCGGAGGTCCAGTCGCAGGTATGTTCAGAGGGGCCAGACTTATGCACTGTTCAGTCACAATCGTTTGCTTAATGAATATTAGACAGGTTGGCATTTACTCCCCTAACAGACCCCACAGGATTGAGGCCTTTAACCTCAGCTGACCAGAGGACGATCCTTTCTGCTCTTGACTCTCAGTGGTGGGCAAACACAGGCTTCTCAGGGAGTTGCGAGGGTTACTCATGCTCAAGAATAAATACCAGCCCCAGCATCACAATAAAATTAATGTCCAGCCTAGTGCTTTTCTTTGTAGGGAAAGACAAGTACTTTTAATGCACAAGGATGGTCACAGGGAATTCTGACTCAAGCCACTATTTTTGTTGGGACACGAAATCGAGAGCGGTTAGCCCTCTAGTGCCCTGAGCCTGTCTTTCGCTCCCAGGCAGCATATTTATTCACAGCAAGGCGCAGACACATACATGACAAGCCCATCTGTGCCAGTCCAGGACCAGGGAATCTGGTCAACTGCCCACAGTAAGGAGGTCTCAGACCTCAGAAACGTTGTTCGCCGTTGAACCTACCATAACAGAGGCTTGCCGCCCTTTTTTTTTTAACCGATGCTGAGTTTGTCCACATTGCAATTATGCAGTACCTGCTTTTAGTCCAGGGCCACAATTCCTACCTTTAAGCAAGGTCACATAAATTGGCAGTTCTACTCATCATACATTTTTACTGTAAAATTTTATTTTTCTAATTGATTACAGCCCAGATGCCGTCTTTTTAACTGAAACTTGACTAAATGAGGCCTCAGCACAAGTAATTTTAGTAGTTTTGCCCACTGATTACAGTATTTTTAGAGTGGATTATATGGAGAAGAAAGGGGGAGGCATTGCAATTGTCTTTATAAATCACAGATTATCAGTAAAATTGATTGATTGATAGATTTTGAAACTTATATAGCGCGTTCTGTCACCCCACGGGTATCCTGGCGCTTCAGACTAGTAAACCAGAGTGGAAACAGGTCACAACAGAAAGAACAGGAAAAAGACAGGAAACTAAACCTTGGGAAAAAGCCAAGTTTTTAGGTTCCTGCGAAACTATCAGGGAGCTGGACTACCTAAGACTCTGGGGGAGTTCATTCCACAAACGGGCACCAGCCACACTAAATGCCCTTCCTCCTAACCTGGACCGTTTAAATCTAGGGACAGTCAGTAGACCGGCACTAGAGGAACGGAGTTGCCTTGTGGGGAGATACCATGAAAACCTTTCCTGCATGGGAACTGGACCTAACTCATGCACTGCTCTAAAAACCAGACAGAGGGATTTAAAATGAACCCTTTCCATTATAGGCAGCCAATGTAGCTCTCTCAAAGCCAGAGTTGTAGAGGAGCTACGTTGCCTGCCAAGGGCCAGTTTAGCTGCTGCAGACTGGATTATTTGAAGCCCCTGAAAGATGTTTAACGGGGCCCCTAAATACAGGGAGTTGCAATAGTCAAGTCTGCTTCCCACTGTGCTGCTTACCACCAGTGATCGCGACTCTTTAGGTAGTAAAGGGAGTATTTTACGTAACATACGTATTAAGGCAGAACATACACTGGCGGACTTACTTGCCTGTGATTTCATCTGAAGATCATCATCAATCAGCACCCCCAGATTACGTACCTTACTGACCGGGATTAGCGGTTCCTCCTCTGGAGTAAGCCTGAATTCAGATGGAAATTGTCTAGGCAGCCTACCAGAGGAGCAGTATACCACCTTGGCCTTTCCATTGTTAAATTGTAAGGAATTCCTTCTAAGCCAGTCAGGTGTCCGCCGCATGCATTGCTGGAACAAGTCCAGGGATAGTGCATGGTCTCCTTCTAAAGAGAATGCCAATTGCGTGTCATCGGCATAGTTGACTTGGCATACTCCGGAGGACTTTATGATGGGGAGCAGGGGCTGCAGATAAATATTAAAAAGAATAGGACCGATCGCAGAATCCTGCGGCACCCCATGAATGACTGGTGATTTACTAGAAGAGAATGGTGCTAATGTTACCACCTGATGTCGTCCTGCTAGATAAGAATGTAACCATGGCAGTGCCCGACCTTTCACTCCTATTTTCTTGAGTCTTTCCAGTAGGATAAGATGGTTCACCGTGTCGAATGCGGCCAACATATCGAGAATCACTAGGACGGTGGCATTCCCGTTGTCGGCACACAAACGCAAGTTGTCGAGCATTGTGACCAAAGCGGTCTCCGTCCCGTGACCTGGGTGAAAATCAAACTGGTCTTTGTCAAGCAGGGAATTCTCCTCCAAAAAGCACGACAGTTCCCTACTGACTGTTTTTTCTAACATTTTCACCGGATAGGGTAGGAGAGAAATAGGTCTAAAGTTTGCCGGTACTAACGGGTCCAGGGAAGGCTTTTTTATCAGCAGAGTCACCACCGCCAATTTCCAGCCTTCCGGGACCACTCCTTCCAGGGACTGGTTGCAAATCTGCCTCAGCCAGGGAAGAGTGTCTCGGCCAGATGAATTCCATATTTCTGAGGGTAGTGGATCAAGCGGGGAACCTGAGGAGACACTATCCAGCAAACTGTCAAATGCAGCTTGGAAGTTATCCAAAGTTATCCAAAGATACCGACTGCTGTTGATCTTCAACTCCCAACTGTCCAGGATTAAGTTGTTCAACCTTCTTGTTAACATGGAGAGTATCCATGATCTTTGTAATCTTATCCTGGAAATGAAGAGCGATCTTGTCGCATACTTTTTGAGATGCTGCAACTTTATTATCCAGACATGTAGGGTCGGAAAGGTCCTTAATTTTAAAAAGCGCTTTTGTCCCATTTGACGCTTGTACTATTGAGCTGGCATAGAAATCTGCCCAGCCACATCATTCGCGGGATCAGATAATGACTTTACCACTTGAGTTCTCAAACAATTTTGAGCCAAACTGATTTTGACGGGGAAAAAAAGCAGCTTGACATTTATGTGGTAATCATTTAAGGCTCACATCATTCTCATAAGTTCAGTGTGAGGAGTTAGCCACTTTCTTTCAAAGAAAGAGGCAGATATCCAGGCCTCCTTTTCTCCCAGTCTGGAACCGGTCTCTCAAATTGGATATTTTGCTGGGCCCAGTTGTTTGAGCACTTTTCAGCAGATCAATTTTCTATCCTTTGTATCCCTCCTCACCACTACTATGTCAACACCCCCGCCTGACTCGTGTCCCCCCTCAGTGTTGGGTAAATTTGGTCAGGCCTCCCTTAAAAAGCCTAATTTTGACCCGGTTAACTAGTCAAACTATAGGCCAATAACTTTCCTGTACATCCAGTCTAAAGCTCTGTAAAAGCATGTGAACGAACAGCTCAAAAGGCATACAGACCACCATAATCAATCTGGTTTTAGAGCACGCCATAGCACCAAGTTAACCCTCCTTCCTGTGACGGACTAACTCAGGCAACAGGATGATAACCCAATTCAGAGATTCTTCTCTGTACTGTCTTGCCCCGCTGCATACCCTTAATAACACCTCCTTTTCGGCAGCAATTGTGCCAGTTAAGTGGAAGCAGGCATGGGTCTCTCCTATACTAAAAAAGTCCACTTTAGACCCGTTGAAGCCCGAAAATTTCAGACCAATATCGTTTCTTCCTTGGGCTGCTAAGATTGCTGAGACCCATGTAAACTCTATTCTTACCAACGTTTTAAACACCAATGACACTCTGGATGAAACTCAGCATGGGTTTCGCGCCGGTCATAGCACTGGCTATGACGGAGCATCTTCGGGCCACTCTTGATCATGGCCAAACGGCAGCACTGATCCTATTGGATCTCAGTGCCGCGTTCGACACTGTCTCCCACCAGATCCTGCTTCGCCGGCTTGAAGAGGCAGGGATCACGGATATGGCTCTTGCCTGGTTTAGGTCCTTCCTAACTGACAGATCATTTCGTGTTTCCACTCCTCCCTTCCTTTCTAGGGCGTACTCTATTGGGCAGGGTGTTCCTCAGGGCTCGGCTTTGAGCCCCACCCTGTTCAATCTTTACGTTCAACCGCTGGCTGCTGTCGCCAAGGCGTGGGACCTTAACATCGTGTCATACGCTGACAACACGCAGCTAGTGGTCGCCCTATCGGAAGGTATCACTATGGACCATCTCAAGTTTAATGCAGGCCTGGCTGCGGTAGCAGAGTGGATGACAGCTAACTGCTTACAACTGAACGCCGCCAAGACAGAGGTACTATTGGTGGGCAGAAATACGGAGTTATGGGGAGACCATTGGTGGCCTTCTACTCTGGGGAAAGCTCCTACACCTAAGTCAGAAATAAAGAACTTGGGAGTGTGCATTAAGCTTCAGCACCCAAACAAAAAAAGTTGCCGCTACCTGTTTTGGCATACTACGCAGTTTGAAAGCAGTCTTGAAATGTTTTGACCCTGCTACCAGGCAACTAATTGTTCAATCTACGGTGTTGTCCAGATTGGACTATGCCTCTTCACTGCTCCTGGGTGTCAAAGTGGAAATTGCCCGTCTGCAACGCATTCAAAATGCGGCTGCTAGAGCCTTAGTAGGCCTACCTCGTTTCAGTCCTACCTCCAGTACTATTCGGAAACTCCACTGGCTTCCTGTAGCTCAGCGGATACAGTTTAAGGCCTTATGTATCTCATTTAAAATCTTAAAACAGTCGACCCCTAAAATGCTGGGGCCATTGCTGAAGATATATGCGCCTACGCGTGCTCTACGTTCAGCTGGGCAGAATCTGGTTGAGGTCCCCCGGTTCAAACGATGTAGAGCTGGTGGACGTTCTTTCCGTTTCTTAGCAGCAAAATTATGGAATACTCTACCTGTCCATATTCGGGAAATGAAGGAGCTGTATCAATTCAGGAAGGCCATCCAAACTCACCTTTTTCCTTGAAAATATTCTTTGTTTCCTTTCTGTTTTCAGCTGTGCTTTTACTAAGGATTAGCGGCGGGACGCCCCTTTGCTGGGGCAGCTGAGCGCTTTACAAATCACATAACATAACATAACGGAGCACTGATCCTATTGGATTTTTGTGCCACTGTCGATATGGTCAACAACAATATTTTACGTCAAAGATTAAAGGCCACGGCAGTACTAGAGATGGCTCTGTGATGGTTGACCACCTTTTTGCAGGATCAGGTATTTCAAGTTCACTCGCATCAGAATTACTGTGAGCCACACACTCTACCTTTGGGGGTCCCTCAAGGATCCACTCTGTCCAACCCTGTTTAACCAGTGTGTAAGACCACTAACGGACATGGTAGAGGACTGGGATCTTACTCCTTTCTCATCTACATACGACACTCAAATATTTTTTCCCTGTTGTGGGAAATTGAGTTTTCGTTGCAGTAATCCCCCCACTTTTGTCCTGGTATTTTGATGTGATTTTGACTGGAAGTGCACAGAGTTCCTGCTAACCAGGTTCCCCAGTGCCAGATCTCTTTCCCAAAACCTGTGCAACTATACCCCAATTGGCAATACCGTTAGCACTCTCTCCGAGTACCTTCATATCATATCAAAATCTTTATTCGATTGTAGATTTTACAATCATAAAAGTTCATTTTAAAACATCAAAAATACACAGTTAAAAACGATTACATACAATTCATTTTCAGAGGCAAAAAAAGACACAGTGAACAGTACAATATCAGGCAATAAAAGCATGGGCAATATATGGTTAAAAATATAAATATCTGTAGACTTAAAAAGCACCAGCACAAATTTTTCAGCATGGTTAGCCATCCATGCTTTTCCTAAAGCAGATGGCTTTTTTTTAAAAATTACAAATAAACAAGGTACAGTCAATATTCAGTAGTTGTAAGTAATAAAGTGCGGGTTTAATTTGTGTAAAACTCATTTTTTTAAGGCACGGTTTAAGGTATAATTTCCGTGGAGTGGAGTAATAAGGGCAAATAAAAAGGAAGTGTGCCAGATCTTGAGGAGACTTTCCGTCGCAGCCACAAGCTGGCAACACTTCGCCCCACTGGGCGCCACTTGGGAATGCCAAAAGGAGGTGATAGAGGTCAAAACGGAACCTTATTAACAGAAACCGATCATAGCTAGACATAGGCCATGTCAGGTAAGGTTCTATTTGCAAGCATGTTTTTAACAATAGATGTTTCCTAATACTGACCTTCTGTATCTCAACCTCTTCTCTGTCAGTACATCTTATCAAAACTAAGGCATTCTTGACCAGGTTCACATCAGATTTTCTGATTGTGTTTGGGGCATAAAACAGATCATGTCGGCCAATTGCCGTTAAGCTGTCCTTTATATACTTAATCCACGGTACCTTAAATCTCCCATCTAACTGTAAGGCTTCTTTCAGTAGGGCATGTGTTAATGGGATTTCATTGTTTAACCAACATTTCAGCCAACATAAGATTGGGCTTACTGCTAATCTGTCACCTAGATGAGGGACCCCCAACTCCTCATGTACTGAGTAATTCCCAATACCCCTAGGTAGTCTTAAGATCTTTTTTAGGAAATTATTTTCTGTAACCTCTAGATCTTTAGCCTTGCAATAGCCCCAAAGCTCGCTCCCATAACAGGCAACAGCAACGCTTTTTGCCTGGTACAGTTTAAGCGATGCGGCCAACGGGCAATTGCCGATTTTTTTTACGAAGCCAAGGATGGCCGCGTTGACCCTTGTAGTTTCTCCCTTCTTTTTGGAGACTGCTGGGCCCCATGATAACTTATGGTCTATCAAAACCCCGAGGTAAGAGAAGGAGTTGGTTGATGGAATTTTTGCCCCATTTATACTGAAATTGCCAGGTTTCAGAGTGCCCTTGCCTGCCTTCATAGCGAAGGACTTGGAGTTGTTTATACTTAAACCCCGTGACTCCATAAATTTGTGGAAGGAGTTTAGTAATTTCTGAAGACCAATTGCTGTTCTGGAAATAAGAACAGCATCGTCAGCGTAGAGTAGTACAGGTACCCCTCTGCGCTCAACTAAGGGGTAGTCTGCTTCTACAAGTAAAAGAAATTCCTCCAATTCATTAATATACAGGTTAAATAAAAAAGGGGCCAAGATACAACCTTGTCGGACACCCCGTTTTATTTTAAATTCATCCGTTACATTAAGGTCTTGAGAGTAACGGACATTCGCCCTTGTGTCTGTATGCAGATCGGCGAGAAAATTAACGAGGTTCCTCTCTACGCCCATTCTCAGCAGAGTGGCCCATAATAGGCTTCTGTCTACGCAATCAAAAGCGGACGACAGGTCCATAAAGGCCATATAAACGGTACCTTGTCTCGCCAATGTATACTTGCTTAGAATAAGGTATAGGTTCAGACACTGCGTAATAGTCGAGTGATCTGGTCTAAACCCATATTGTATGGGTGAGAGGATTTTGTTTTCTTTAGCCCAAAAAGATAACCTGTTGAGAATTACACCCCCTACCACTTTAACTACTGAATTCAATAAAGAAATTGGCCTGTAACATAACGGGCTACTGTGATCGCCCTTCTTAAAAATGGGAACTATAGTCGAAAGACCCCAAGTTCTTGGGCAACCAGTTGTCACCGCTGCATTGATTACAGCCGTGAGAACCGGGGCCCAAAGCGGGATATTAGACTTAAACAGGTCCGGCGGCAGTCCATCCGGACCCGGGGCCTTGTTGGAGGTAAGACCCTGTATTCCCCTAACAGTCTCTTGTACTGTGAAACACAAAGGAATCACAGCTGGAGTTAAAAAGTCAAAGACTTCCCGTTGCTCATTGCTCTTAAAAATTGTACTGTAATGGGACACCCATTCCCCCTCTGGGATGTTAGTTCCAATAGCTGTGTCATTAGGGTTTTCAAACAAAGGTTTGTTAATTATTTGCCAAAACTTACTGCTATTCCCCAACACGGATGGATCTAGGAGGGATTCAATAACGTTTGCCTTGATTTCCTTTTTTCTAGTGGCTATTGCTTTCCTATAAGCCATACGAAGATTTTTGATCAGTTCAAGATCTCTTGGTTTGGTTTTTAATGCAAGTTTCAGATCCCTGCTTGCCTTTGAGCAATTATGATCAAACCATTTAGAGTTATTCACACTATGTCCCTTTGTTGGCGCTGTGAGCATGGAGCCAATTTTAGCGACCAACCCCTCGAATCTACACACAATGTTCGAGGGGCTTGAGTCAGATGAAAGACAAACAGACAGCTCCGCTTCACATGCGCTGGTTATATTAGTGTACAAGGTGTCTTGATTTACCATTGACCATTTAATGCGACGCCTGCCATTTACACACCTTAACGTGCCAGGATCGACGCGTGACTGACATTTAGCAAAAAATGGACCGCCCAAGTCTATAACAAGGGGATTATGATCACTGTATATGCTAGCGAGAATAGAAAAATACAAGACCCATTGAACAACATCCGAAGAAATTAATATATGATCAATAAAGGAACCCTGCCCATGCCCTTTAAAGGTTGGGGTGTCAAAGATTTTAGTATCAGGAGCCAGCGACATTGCTACAATCAAGTTGTGCTCGTTCGTTAGATCATTTAGGTACTCACCACCCCTGCCATGGGAGAAGTGAAAGCCTCCCTCATTATGACACCCTAAAGACCCCATTGGCGTGCTAGCTGGGTTACCACATGGTTGAACGTTAAAATCACCTGCTATCAACAAGTGACGTGAAACATTGTAAACATTTTTGCTCAAAATATCATTTAAACAGGCAATATTGCAGGTTTCATTATTACTATTGGCATTATAAAAGTTAACCAGTGTTACCACAATCTTCCCATTTTTTAGATCAATCTTCTGTAAATTCAGATTTACACTATGGTAGTTGCTTGTGTTACAATTCAGATCTTGGCTAATAAAGATGGCCAAGCCACCTTTGGCTCTACCCCTAGTCGAGGCAACTGCTGGGGTAATAAAGCTTAAGAAGCCCTCCATATGCACATTAGTTTCCTCTATCCAGGTCTCTTGGAGACACACAATACTAAATTTTCTTATAAATGATAGCCATACTGGGTCTCGTAACTTATTTGCCAATCCCGCAATGTTCCAGGAAATTAATTTTGTACTGTCATTAAGGGCAGGACTAATAACAGTCTCTCTAATTGATTGTGAGGTAATTAAAGTAGGCGACATTACACCAGCCGCCGCCAGGCCCACAGTACGCTCTACTTGTGTCTCCCAAAGCTCAGATGTATCACTAGTAGCTAGCCTTGTAACTGATGGAGGTGTAAGAGGCACCTCATTTTCCCTTGAGAGCACTGTGGATAGTGCTTTATTGGGACTACTGTTTTTAACAGCCATACTGTATGAATTTTTTCCATGACAGCAACCCCCTTGCTTCTCAGATGACCTTAAGTTACATGAAGCACTTGCCCCACCCCCCGTTGCTTCTGCATTCTTTAACCATCAGTCGCAGTCCTCTAGGCTGCTAAAAGCCATAAACCTATTGGAAAGCTCTAGGGGCGTAAATGGTAACAGGTTTGACATGTTCCCATTGAGACCAGTTTTATGATTAAAAGGTATGGTATTCCACCCGTGTGTGGCTGATGGTAAAGCCGGTTGGTACATATATACGGGATTTAGAGCCTCGTTGTTAGGGAACTGAGAAGAGAAAAAGGTATTGTTGTTATGGTGTTGTGGAGGGAAAACAACGGATCTGGGATAAAAATATGTCAGGGGGCGTGGTACTATACAGTTCTTTTCATTTCCGTAAGGCCAATTCAGGATGTGTTGTACGGCTCTCCTGTCTCTAAAGTTTATTACCACAACATCACCACCAATGTCCTTCGCTCTTCCCCCCAACCAGGACAGGCGCCGGACATGCACTATCTCACCGTTAATCGCAATGGGTTTGGGTCTATAAAGAGAGAGCCAATGCATTATTTTGTTGTTTAACTGTGAGTATCCCTCTCTTTTCCCAGTGGGCAGTTCTGGAACCCCGGTGAGTATAACCACAAACGGTAATGCTTCTGGGGGGAGTTCTGTCGGTGGTGCCCTAGACAGGCCCCCTCTTCCCCAGTTATTCTCCTTCCCTTCTAGTCTAGGGGATCTTCCCAGGAAAGTATTGGGTTCCCTAGATGGAATATTTGCAGAACTAGTTGGTAAAGAGATAATAGGTTTACCCTGTATGTCAGTTGAAGCTGTTGTTAAACGGGTTTTACAGCTATTACCGCCAGGTGCTTTCGGTGCCACATTTATAGGATTAGGAGTGGCTAAAGTTGCTGCAGCAACCTGACTAATACTTGAACTGGGTTTAGACGGTGTTGGACCCACAGCGTTATTTAAGAGGGGTTTGGTTAATGTAGTGACTTGTTGGAGCTGTACTTTGGACTGACCTTGTAAACGAACAAAATTTCCTAACACAGTCAAATCCCCCTCAATTTTACCTAGACGTGCCTCCATCCCCCTAAATCTGTCTGACAGAGCAAGCATGTAACTACGTATGATCAACTCGATATTATCCAGAAGCGACTTTGGAGTAGCGGGTTGCAAGTCCTCCTCCATCTGGATAGGGATGGTATCAGGATCTGTAGGAGCTTGTAGAGGTAGAGGTAGAGGTAACGGTGAAGTGGGGCTGACTGTTATAGTTTGGTTTGCATCAAGAGATCCCATTGAAGGTAGTATAACAATGTTCTTCTTTTTACCAAACTCAGTGTGACTTATTTTGGGCTTGTTGATTGATAGAGTTTTTCTTCTTCTTTTAGGTGGAGGTGGCCCATGCGTTTTAACAGTCACTGGCCTCGGACTTTTACCTCGTACAACTTTACCAGGCCTTATTGTGGGGGATATTAGGATCTTAGAAATGTTAATATGATCAGTGGACACTATAGGGGTAATTTCTTGAGAATGGGAAGGTGACAATTCCGGAGCTAAACATTCTTGAAGGAGCAAGGGTACGCTACAAGCCAGTAAGGTGTTATCTACTGGGAAGCTAATCAGGTCGTCGTCTAGAGAAACAGACATTATAGGCTCAGAAAATGTTCTGTTTTTTATTCGATCGATGGAACGACGGCGGTCTGCCCTCCTCTCCGCTAACAAAAGCTCCTTATTGCCATCTGTAACTGGTTTAAAGAAGTAATCATCCAGTGTTCGGTTGTTAGTATTTTTGTCCAACCCCACTAATGCGGGACTTATAGCCGCAGCGGCCATTCAATGATAAGAAGTGTTCACAAGGTGGGCACACAACAGAGACTGTTACTTACATAAACCATGTGCCAGGGTCTATGGCCCAGCCCAGCCTCCTCTGGCCGATGAGGGCCGTAGAGGGCCCGCCCTTTGCCCGGGCTTCGTCCGGGCGTCCCGCTCGCGTCCCGCGACGCGGAGGACGGCGGGAATTTCAAGCGCCTCCGGGCGCGGTGACCCCAGGGAAGGTGTTCCGGGTCAGAATGCAGGCTGGGAAGTGTAGTTCCCTTCACCCAGCGGCCGCGAGGGAAACTCGAGCGGCGGCGGGGAGGAAACCAAAATGCGCCAAAGCCAAAGCAGGTAAGCGGGAAAACTCCGTGGGCTAATAGCTCGGCACCCCCAGGCAGGTTACAGCAGATTGCAGGCAAGACACCCGCTCCACCGAGGACGGCGGGAATTTCAAGCGCCTCCGGGCGCGGTGACCCCAGGGAAGGTGTTCCGGGTCAGAATGCAGGCTGGGAAGTGTAGTTCCCTTCACCCAGCGGCCGCGAGGGAAACTCGAGCGGCGGCGGGGAGGAAACCAAAATGCGCCAAAGCCAAAGCAGGTAAGCGGGAAAACTCCGTGGGCTAATAGCTCGGCACCCCCAGGCAGGTTACAGCAGATTGCAGGCAAGACACCCGCTCCACCGAGGACGGCGGGAATTTCAAGCGCCTCCGGGCGCGGTGACCCCAGGGAAGGTGTTCCGGGTCAGAATGCAGGCTGGGAAGTGTAGTTCCCTTCACCCAGCGGCCGCGAGGGAAACTCGAGCGGCGGCGGGGAGGAAACCAAAATGCGCCAAAGCCAAAGCAGGTAAGCGGGAAAACTCCGTGGGCTAATAGCTCGGCACCCCCAGGCAGGTTACAGCAGATTGCAGGCAAGTACCTAATAAATGGTAGCCCTGGTACTTAAAGTACTAAAGACGGTCCCCTGAGGGCTGCAGCACAAATTGTGCCACTCTAAGGACCCCTCATCAAACTCATGCAAGACTGCCATTGCAGGCTTCGTGTTTTGGTGCAGAAAATAGTGAAAACACGACCTGGAACGCATCCTTGTGTACCATGATCCCTAACACTGCACGCAATATTTGTAAGTCACCCCTACACCAGGCCTTACAGCCCTAAGGCAGGGTGTAATATGTGAGGACATATCTGCATGAGCAGAAATGCCCTGTGCTGGTCAGTCCAATACTACCAGTACAAGTCATCATGTGAAGGACCCAGGTAAACAAATAACGATTTTTAAAAAGTTCCTCAGCAACATGATGGCTTCACTGAAACCAGGGATGTTTGGTATCAAACACTCCGTATTAATAAACCCACACAGATTCCAGTAATGAATTCATTAATACATGTATCCAGAGAACACCTTACAGGTGTGCCCTGAAAATCTACCTACTACTAGTGTGCGGACTGGCTCGTTTTAGCCAGCCTGCCACAACAGACGAGTTTCTGACACCCAAGGGTGAGGGACTTTGTTCTCAGGTCAGAAACAAAGCTTGCTAGGGCCTTCCCACAGGATGACCTGCAAATTAGCATTCCAAGGCAGGGTGCTTCACTAAGCCTGCTGCCTTTGATATACGAATATGGCTTCTGTCACATGAGAAAAAAGAGAACATGCCAAGGAGACTTCTCTGGCTCTGCACCAAAAATGTGGAACTCTTCCACTGGAAATTCGTAGAATCTCTTCCAAGGCTGCCTTCAAACTGGAAGCAAAAAGATTCCTCATGAATAAGTTCTTACCTTAATGAGGGACGACTGTCAGCTCTAATTGCATCAGACATGCTACAGTATTGGTTATTAATCCTGTTTATTATTATTGTATTTGCTCCCCTTATGTCATAATGATTCTTCGACTAGCCCATTCTTCGTTACCTCAGGTTTATAATGGACTGTTATGTGTGCACTATATAACTCAATGCCTATTAGATTCCCCATTTGACTCTTGTTGTGATCTGTTACCTCCTTTCCCTCAATGTGTAAAGCGCTCCGATATCCTTCGGGATCAAGTTTGCGCTATATAAAAATTTATAAATAAATGAATAAATAAAAGATGGCTTAAGAAAATGTCGGGATGTCTTAGTAGGTCTGCACAAAGAACCGTTATCCAGGTCTTGGTTATTTCCAGGCTCGATTACGATAATATTCTCTATCAGAGAGTCCAAAAAAGTGTCTGCTTAGACGACTCCAGACCGTGCAAAACGTGGTGGCAAGACTCTTACTCCGACTTCCCAAATTTGATTCTACATCTAGTATGCTTCGGGAATTTCACTAGCTTCCAATGTAACATGTTCAATTCAAGGCACTTTATGTTCATAAATGTCTTTCCCACTCAGGCCCCAGCTATCTTAATTCTCTGGTGTCATCAGATGTACCCAACCTGGCCTTGCAGTCTAGAAAATTGGACCTTGCGATGATTCTTCAAATTAGGAAATCTTGGCAAGAAGGCAGTGCATTCTTCTTTTTAGGTCCACAGCGATGGAAGTCTTAACCCCTAAATTAAGAGCTTGTCGTTCTCTACTAATTTTTGGTAAGAAGCTGAAAACATATTTAAATCTTGGTGTAATGCGACTATGGGTTCCGTACAGTAGCATAGTTCTGGAAAACCCTTTTTTGGGGTAGCCATTCGCTCTACAAGTCTATTTAATAATAATGACTAAACAATACATTGTGCACAAATACGAAATTCCCGTATGTTGGGCTTGGTGCTGAAAGGGGCATCTGCTGATAAGACTGTCACCGGTCTATATAGGGATTCCCCTTCTGGCACTGGGTCCATCTTATATATATGCTGCTAGATTGGCAGTGTTACGGTCACACAGTGCACTTACTTCAAGACTGGATTCAAAGTTCGTCATGAGAAGCAGAGCTTTAGATGGATGGACCATTAGGCGCGCCTACACATCCCACATGTAAAAAGCCTGTCATAATTCAGTGATATGGTATCTCCACCACTGCACACCACACATTAAACCAGTGACAGAGCCTTTAGTCCTCTGTCACTATGAAGTTGCACCCCTTCCGATTCAAGACTAGCACCAGAACCAAGTATTATAATCAGACCGGGCCTAGATTAATGCACATGCTCAGGATCGTGTGGCATGATAAAATATCAGAATGACAGATATACAGTTAGGCAACAAAGGGCAGGAGGAACACAACAGTACATCATGCAGGTGATATTCCAGTGTAGAGTATGTAGCGTCACGACTAGCTGCAAACTTTGGAACTGGGAACAAGGTTCGATCCTGGAGTTGACTCAACATATTCTGATCTGGGCAGATCACTTAATCTCTCCATGCCTTAAAAAAATGAATATGACCTTGTGGAATGTAACCGGTGCCTATGTAAACTGCCTTTTTATACCCATGGGCCAAGCCTGCGCTTTATATAACTGCAAATGAAAATAACAAAATAAACAAGAACCCCCCGCCCGAGTCTCACTCCTATACATCACATTTAATCAGAACATCCGCAGCCGCGCTGATTACCGGTTTCGCAACAAGACCACCTTCCTTCAGGATCTCATGGAAATCTTGTTGGTCTTCCTTGGGCAGCTTATATGCAAACCTAGCCAGAGAGTCCCACAGCGCCCTGTCATACCTACCCAGGAGTGCAGAGGCACTACCCACCTTCAGAAAGGATGCAGAAGTATTGCACATTTTCTTTCCCAGGGAGTTCAAGTGCTAACTCTCCTCAGGAGGGATTGAAGAGGATGCAGCTCCTGGATGTGCCTTACTGGCTGCTGCCACTATAACAGAATCTGGTGGCGGACCCGCTCTTAGGAACAGTGGATCCTGGTCTGGTGCCTTGTATTTCTAAGTGATGCGTGGTGGCGCGGACCCCACCGCAGATGGTTTAAAAAAGTCTTTAGTGCTTGTTCAATCAGCCCAGGAACCAGAGGGAGCAGAGGCCTTGCTGAAGACCTGTGATGCAGAGTTGTACAAGTTACTTACCTTTTGTAACCATGTATCTGGTAGAGACGTTGTCTAGCCCCAGATTCCTTAACTTAGAATATCCCCAGGCGTGAGTCTGGATCCGGAATTGTTTTTCAGCAGCACATCTGCGCGCCGGGGAACGGCGCCACACGACCTCGCCCTGATGTCGTCCTGGTACTTGACATCAGCGAGGTCATATAAGTCCCTCCCGGCACACTGGCGTCAATTTTCTTCGGAGAAACTTTTCCACGGCACAAAGCAAAGCCACCAACTAAAAACTGTGAAAGTATGGGAACAGTGTGCGAGGAATGAAATTCTGTGAATAAAGAAGGGGGTGGTGGGAGACACCATCCCAATGACAAAGACATCACCTAAATAATAAGTGGAGACAGTTATAAAGAACCTCGTAGGGCAAGCAAAGGACCCTTTCTGAGTGCAACAAGGTAAGAATATTACAACAGACAGAAATAGACTGATAGTGTCATGTGGAAGTGTGCCGTCAAGCAAGAACGGTCCACAGAAAGAACAGTCCACTGAAGGAAAGAAAGAGAAGACTGGCCTTCCCCCTCTAAAAACAGAGGTAGGAAACAGAGCACAACCAACCCTCAAAGAGGATAACCACGAGGAGACTAGGACCCCGAGGCAGTAGAGCAGACTGAAGGGAAGGAAACTGGAGAGGAAAACGAACCTTGTTAGAATAGATTTATAGAACGCACAGCCAGTCAAGAGTATCCTGGCGCTGAGACAGAAAAAACAGATGCAGGGGAAAAAGAAACCCAAAAAAGAAGAGACGGTTATATTGTTTGTTGGAATAGCCAGGTTTTCAGTTGTTTCCTGAAGGCAAGCAGGTTAGTGACTTGCCTAAGTGAAAAAGGCAGCTTATTCTTAAGCCCAGCCACTTGCACTTGAAAAGAGCGATCGCCTTTGCGGGCTCCAAGATAGTTAGGGGTGACCATAAGATGTTGATGAGCAGATCTGCCAGGTATGTAAAAAGAGACTCTTCTACAGATGTACTTTGCTCCCATACCATGTAGAGCCTTGAAAGCCAGGACCAGAGCTTTGAAACGAATTCTGCTGCGGACAGGTAACCAGTGCAGTGCAGTGATGTTTGAACCGGGCAAAAGTTTCTTTCAGGCACTTGTTGATCTTTTCCCCGTTGAACTCCTCTCCCTTCCTACAGGTAAACAGCAGTTGAGTGTCATCAGCATATGATATTATTGTGGCCTCATTCTCTTCAGCCAGGGGGGCCATGTGCAGATTGAAAAGTACAGGGCTCACGATAGAGCCTTCCTGTGAATCAAGGTACCACATAACAGAAAAAAAGCCCCTCAGCAGAGGTTAACTGTATATGAAAGTACCCAAGGGAGTGCAACAACCTGAACCCCCTGAAGATAAAATCCAATGGCAACTGAAGAGGCCAGTGGATAACACCACCAGAAAAGGTCCTCGCAGAATGGGGAGGAATCTGCAGCTAGACAACGTCTCTACCAGATACATCGTTACCGAAGGTAAGTAACTCGTACATCTGAAAGAGACATCTACCCGCAGATTCCTTAACATAGAATAGATACCACAGCCATACCCCAAAAGGGGGTCGGGTCTGCGACTGGGCAACAGAAAGCGCCAGGCATTTGATCCGGCAACAGGGCGACAGATAAACAGGAAAAACTGCGGCAGAACAGTCTGACAGCAACCCCAGTAGGTCAAAGAGCAGAAATCACAGGATAAATTATATCCGAAAACACGCCAGAATGGCGCCACACCATACCAGCATAAAAATGACAGATAGAATGGTATGATCCCCAGAAGAGAGAGAGTGAGAGGAAGGATCACTCTCCGCTGAATGGCGCACGAAAAGTGCATTAACCCAAGCTTGGAATGAACTTGAAGAGATGCAACCAGCGCCTAACATACCAGTTATAAAAGGAAGACGAAAGTGCCGTTGGCTAGAGCCCAAAGGCAAGCCAGAACCTGAGCAATGCATTGGAGATAGCCAGCAGGATAAGAAGCACGCCAAGCGCACACCCAACCCCAAAAGGGTAAGGAGGGACAATAGCATCAACTCCTAACCCACTGAAGCAGGCACAATACGAGGCCGGCAAAAAGCAACAGAGACCTTAACTGGCTTACACTGGAACAGAAGAGCGCCAGACCGGGCAGCACAAAGCCAGAAGGAGGAACGACCACCATATAGAATTATTGACAGTAATTACTGACCACTGCCATCAGAAGAACTGTCCCACAGGCGTAGTTCTAACAAGGGTAGCCACTCCGAAAGGAGAGGCCAAAAACGCCAAATCAACGAATGGTGGAAAGAGTCTTAAAATCCAAGAACATAAATTCACAAAAGCCCGGGTAGTGATGAACAACAAAAAGGAAGCATATGACAATTGGAAAATCACTCCATGAAGTGAAGTGGAAACAAGGAGGAACCTATGGCAACTTGCAACCACCTAAAAAGGTCTCCCCCACACGGATATATTGGTCCAAACTTCGCAACCATGACAAGAGGTGGCAAGTAGGAAAAGGAAACCAAGGCAACCGGCACGTAGACATATTGTATATGCCGGACTATACCCAGCACATTGAAGAGCAGGTAGGAGCCGTTTACGAAGGGGAGACCATTAAACCTCCAAAAGAGATGGATAACCATAGCGAAAGCTGATGGCACCAAGGGAAAACATGGAACACCGTACAATGGACATTTAATCGGTGCATGGAGCCCACATCAACCCCAGGCCCAGGTGAGATAAGCAAGGCTATATAATAGCGTAAAAGTACCACACATGGAGTATGTATACCTCGGACAACGGGGACACCGCTTAGGGCAAAAAGCCAAGTCAAAAATAATGCAGCAACGAACCGAAACCATGAACAGAATTCCGGACCGTAATGACGTTACCGAGCTGAACTACCAGTTGAAAGCCACAAGCAGAGGACACAGCAACTTGTGAAATATGGCCACAGAAGGCCAACAGGCAACTGAAAGCACAATGCATCCAAGAGATGCTAATGAAAGGGCAAACACCCTTGACCACATAAAAAGAAGAAGTAAGGCTCACTGCTCATTTTAAACACAGCACATCTAAAGGCTCATTGCCTATGTTAAACACAAAGTGCATTTAACGGATGCAAAAATGAAAAAGTATCACAGAAGACAGGACTAAAAGGACCTAAGTGGGAGGATGAAAGCCTGCCAGCAGCCGACTCGGCGTGAGCATCAAAGAGCAAAACCCCATTAAAGGGTTAATCAACCAGATGTTCCCGGATATCTTCGGGGAAGAGACTATCTCGCAACCAAGTGAGACGCCGTAAGGCAACAGAACTCTCCATGGCCCGGCCCAAACATTCCGCAGTATCTAAGGCTGAACGGATTGCGAATTCAGCCATGTCACAGCCATCACAAATGGAGTGAAGAAGATCAGAGCGAGCACCTTCGGAGGTGGATGTAAGCAAAGACTCTGCAGAGTCCCACAGGGCAGAAGTAGCCCGAGCCAAAACACACACAATATTTAAAGACTGAAGGGCTGCACTA
This sequence comes from Lissotriton helveticus, assembly GCF_964261635.1. Taxonomy (NCBI): domain Eukaryota; kingdom Metazoa; phylum Chordata; class Amphibia; order Caudata; family Salamandridae; genus Lissotriton; species Lissotriton helveticus. The sequence continues at coordinate 1,177,244,549 of NC_136071.1, read as the reverse complement.
GAGGATGCAAAGACGTTTCTACCCCAGGATTCAAGCCATCTGGACTCCTGAGAGGGAGGAAGCGTTAGAGGGGGCCGAGAAGGAAAGGAAGTCTATAACACAATCCCCTGCGCATCAGGGTGCACAAAAAGACAGACCGGGTCACATGGAGCTGGGCGGTGCAAAACTGAGCGTGCCACTGGATCTCCTGAAAGAGGTCGGACCCAGGAACCCAAGAGGGCATCATAGAGGGATGCCTCAAAAGGCAAAAGCGGCTCCACATTGCCGGACCCACGGTGGAGGACCCTCCAGCAAGGGGTCCACCGACAAGGGGGTTGCATATTTAAGATGCAGGTGGCCGAAGAGACCACTCTCAAAAAAGCCGCACCAGCCTCAGTATCCCTCCGTGGAGGGGAAAACATCATCAGTGGGAGAGTGTTCTAGGCTGACACTCCCAAGACACTGAGGGTGCGCTTAAAGCCCGACGGAAGGGAGCCCCATGGAAGAATGAGGATCCTGACAGGGCTCCTGGGGAAGCAAACAACCTGCCGGATCTGGGAGCTCCTGAGCAAGCTCCACAAATTTCAAGGGGGGCACTGGCAGCACTAACTCCGGTGACGGACTTTCTCTGCCGAACTTTCTCCAGAGGCCTCTACAGAAGAATCCAGAACACGGCGTTGAGACACATGTCGGTGCAGATTGTGCCTCGTCAGACGCCGCCTCGGCAGCCTCCAGCGTCGAGTCGGCACTGTCCAGCGCCAAAACTATAACCAGCTCCCCTTCTGAAGAAGACGTCGTCGCAATTTTCCGGCTCCTCATCATGCAGAGCGGGCTCTGATTCCAGGGAAAGGAACGGAGGCGAGCCATCCATTTGGACCCGACTCGCCCCCACACCCAGAAAGGGCGGATAGAGGGGAGCTGACCGTCGGAAGCACACATCCGGAAGGTTCCGGGAACCAGTGCCCTTGACAACAGAAGAATGTGAGGTCGATGACCTAGGCGGCAAGCGCCTTGATTTACCAAGTGGAGAACGACGGCCCCAGACCCCAGAGGGCGAGCGACATGGAACCGGACAGTAGAGGGACCTGCAATCAACAACGGGTGTGAGGGGGGGGGAGAAGAGACGACTTCGACCGAGACAGCCGTACGGAGAGAAGCTTCATAAGGCGCTCCCGCCAAGACTTCGGTTTCAGACGTCGGCAGGCTTCACAGTCCGTGGAGTCATGGTGCTAGCCCAGACACCACATACAAATGAGATGCGGGTCTGATGCGGACATCTGCCACAAACAAAAATTACAAGATTTGAAGCCGGTAGGTATCGCACACTGTCCCCGACGCGAAGCGTCAAAAATAAGACCTGAAAACAGGCCTGAGGAGCTCACTCCGGATCCGCGTTGCACGGGGAAAAGAAGGAAACTGATATCAGCACGCCGGGAGGGACTTATATGACCTCGATGATGTCACATACGAGTACAACGTCAGAGGGGGGGCTGGGGGGTAGTGTGGCGCCGTCCCTGGCACGCAGAGGTGCTGCTGCAAAAAAATTCCGGATCCAGTCCACTGAAAAAGTATACCCATAGTGTTTCGAGGACAGAGCTCTTTCACTTCTTAAGATCCCTTCACAATTAACAACATATTGCTCTCCATGGAGAGGATATTCAATATTGTAGTTTTCCCTACTAAAGTTTTTGTCAACAAAGTTTTTTCGATAACGTTTTGTTACTTAGGTTGTGGAGATGAGACTTTTTCTGTCCGAGTCCTTTATACATAACACATAGGATACCCTACACTCGTAAGAGGGCTCCGATTTCTATTTTGGAATATCTGTAGACATACTCATTGGCAGTGATCGATACCTTACAGTATCCTTCTTAATATCGCTTGAAGAGAGTGGGTTCCGCATGCTATTTGTAAGGCTGTTGGATAGTTAATGATAATTCAAGAATGGTTGACAGTAACGATTGATTTAGGTTGTCATAGTCTTGGGCGGCTAAAAGCGTTATTCAAACAAGTACACGAAAACCGGGAAATACAAATCCCAGTTCCCGAGCTTACGAGAGGACATCACGTGACTAGATCACGCGGTGCGGAACCAAGGAGCCGGAAATGCCGGAGATAAATAGGGCAAAGCAATGCTGCCTGTTACCTTCCCGAGACGGCTTGGAAGCCGGCAAGGAGTACCGACGGACAGGTGAGGGGGAAGGAACACCGGGGTACCCCCTTTTTTGTTTTACTTTCCAATAACCTACTTAAGAGAAACATTAGGAGGGGACAATAGTGGCTGTAATCCTCTTATAAACCACAATATATATCGGCGGTTTGTTGAGCGCAGTGAGTCCGTGCTAGGTCACATGACTGCCCCATATTGCGCCATATTTGATAACATTGTTGGGGCAGATCACTTGACGTTATGTTACGAAAGATTTCTCACTCAATAGAATCGAATGGAAATGCTCGTAATATACTCGGGGTGAACGATAGTTGTTATATACTACTGCATGAGGGAACATACTCATGACAGGCTCAGGATCCTGTCATGGAGATTCCTAATTGAAAAACAACCGGTTAGGATGGCAGTTTTAAGGCTATCGTGATCCCATAGATCTATGGATGAAGAGCACATGTCTGTTTACAAAAAAAGTGGCACAATACTATAGTGGCGCTTAGAGCAGGCAGTTTTTGCGCTCGTTCCCAGCGTACAACTGAATAAGGAAATATGGCATAACAGCACTGGAGATGATCTAGTTTATACATCTGACCACTAAAAACAACAAACATACACATGCACATCAGAGGAAACAGGGCATTCAACTTTGTTCTATGTTTGTTCGCTCTGATTCTTTAGAGCGGTGCTTCTTCTTACTGAGCCGCAGCCAGGTGAGGTGAGGCCTTATCCTCCTGCAAAATAGGTAAGCGGGAGTGGGAATGCATCAATCAAGAGAATTCTACTTGATGTATTTAATGACAACGTTTACGAAACACGCATTTAGATGGTATTTAAGCCACACCGGGATGTCGACCTATGTAGACACCTGATGTATTACCTCTACTTCTTTGATATGTAACCTATAAAACCGTATTAACAAACTATGTATTTATTTCAGTGGCCAATCAGCCCATACGCAGAGGATATTACTAGACACCTAGGATTCTAGGTGAAACGGTTATTTTCTTCATTTTTGTCACTTTTTTGTTTATGTTGCACATTGATGTAGCGATTATATTTAAAGGTCCTGAGGAAGGCAAGGACAGAATTGTGTCCGTTTGTATTGCTGAAACATGTCGACCTAACAATAACCTTGGCAGGTATTTGTTAAAACTGCCTTAGTTTGCTCTGTTTTTAACCTTGGGCATTTGAGTGAAAAGAATAAAATATAACGTCTCCCGCAACCAAGCATGGCGGCAGAGAGCCACAGAACTTGCCATAGTGCGGCCGACAGAATCCGAAACATCCAAGGCCGAACGGAGAATAAATGCAGCTAACTCCCGACCATCCAACACATGGTGCGCAGATCAGCGCAGACACCTTTCTGTGAGGAGCAAGACAGAAGGGGCTCAGCGGAATCTCATAGGCTGGAGGTAGCCCTGGCCAGCACACAAAGTGTGATGAGCGCTCACAAAGCCGCACTAGTAGAAGCGAAGATGTTACGCTCCCAGAAGTCCAACAACCAGGCTTTCTGTGAGGGAGGGAGCAACACCGAAGGCAAAGAAGGAAAAGCAGTCTGCAGGAGAGGACCCTGGGTCGAGAGGTGGAAAGAAAGGCAGACTGGATCGTGCGGAGCAGGACGGTGGAGGAGCGGCTGAGGCACCGGATCTCCCGTGGCAGGACGCCCCCCTAGGTCCCAAGAAGAGAGTTGTGGAGCGAGGCCTCACATAGAAGAAAAATAGTTACTTGCATGTAATCTGTGGTTCTCCAGTATTGGTATCTTTCACAGATTCACATGCCTGAATCATTCCTCAGAGTGGGAGTCCCACAGTACATAATAATAGCAATAAACATGCAAATAGAAACCATATCCTAGGTAATCTAGAACCAGAAAGTAAAGTAGGTAGAAGTCAAAAGGAAAAAATTATATACTTTCAAGACTCGTCCAAGTCAATATATATAGTCCAAACTACAGCCAATCAGGCGACGACACCCTTCTCCTTAGAGGCTCAGGCTCTCAGATTTTCTAGCACAAGTGTGATCCAGAGTGAAAAAAAAGAGCATAGAAGAGCCCCTGAGGGGAGGTGGGTGGATTGCATGTAAATCTATGAAAGATACCAATACTGGAGAAACACAGATTACAGGTAAGTAACTATTGCTCTTCTCCAGTATAGGGGTATCTTTCATAGATTCACATGCCTGAATAAGAGTAGAGAGCAGTAAATCCATAATAATACTTGTGAGATTATGAGCACAACATAAACATATGCATATCGGAGGCAATATGTAATTACAGATATAGATAGCTATATACATATATAAATATATCTACATATATTTATCCATAGACAGTCATAGAAGATATGAACATAAGAAAATACCAAAGAGGAGGGAAGAACAGAGGCTCACCTCATTTAAAAAGATTTCGGAGAACCGCCTGTACCACAGACGTGTCAGCATTGCTGGCAGCCACCAGACAGTAGTGCTTGGTAAAGGTGTGCCTGCTGGACCACGAACCAGCTCTGCAGATTTGATTAAGAGGCACACAAGCAAAGAGAGCAGTAGAGGAAGAGATTGCTATAGCAGAATGCGCTCTCGGAGTTGTTTGTATGTTGATGGCAGAAACAAATTGTAGCAGAAATCCAACAAGCAATGGATTGCTTGGATATTGGGTGTCCTGTACACATCTTTCCATAAGCTATATATAGCTGATCAGATTTTCGAATTGAGGAGGTCCTCTGTAAATAGAATGTGAGACACCTCTTAACATCAAGAGTATGCAAAGCCCTTTCCGCAGGTGACTGAGGATCAGGAAAGAAAGTCTTTAAAGTGACCGTATGTAGGAGAGTGGGGTCTGCAATCCTAAGGTCACCCCAGATTTTTTGCTTTTTGCTTCACTGGTTTACGACTTTCCCTGGCTGTGGGCCTGCTAATCAGACCCACAGCCTAGCTGTTCTCTCTCTAAATTGATAACCATGTACTTTAGGTGCATTTACCAATTGGTACTGGGCCACCTTATCAGTCCCTATACAGTGTACCTTAGGTGTCCAGGGCATATGTGTACCCAGGGCCTACCAGGGGCTGAAGCAGGTATTATGCCACCCCTGGCTGGCCATCTAAAACTGACACAACTGGCTGCAAGACAGCTGGGGCAAGGTGGTGTAATCACCCTTTGCTGTAGATATAGTATACCTATATCTAATCCTAAAATGGACACATATATTCCTATCAGTCACTCCTATGGCAGGCCTTATCAATCCTGAAGGCAGAGTGCTTGGAATTATGTGAGGTGGTGCTCTAGCATGAGCTGAGCCTGTCTACAGCTTTCGGAACAAAGTCCTTTAGCTGTTTCCATGATAACGCTATACCATATACTCTTAAGTGCATTATAATCCTCGCGGTTGAATGCCAACTCTGGTATAACATTATCAAAACATGTCGAGTAAGGTGTCATACGAATTGGAATACTACCCCCTCGCCAATTCTGGCGACGGGGGTCGCATTCCACCCTTCTAGAGGGACACGACATGTATGTAGCTGTGAACCCCGGTTAAAGTTAACTCGAGCCTTGGCATCACAAAATGGATGCTGCCACCACAGACACAAGTCTGACCTCCTGCTGCTGGGAGTCCTTCCAGCGAGGGAGGCTTGGACAAAGGGTTTCCTGCCTTGGGAGGTGCTAGCACCACCCCAGACAGAATTTTGTGTATTGGGTAGGATAGGCCTGAAAGGAATGAGACATGCCTGGGGCACACAAGGTGCCCTGTGCATACACCGGTTCAAACCAGTTGCTGGGGCATCCCTGCCCCGGCGCGAAAACCGGACAAAGGATAGGGGGTGTAACCACCCCCCTTCCTGCTCCCACCCATAGGAGGGACCTAGTCGTAGTACAGCCCCCTTTAGCAGGATAAAGGTAGGAGCTGGTCCCATTCCAAATTAGATTATCCTGAACAACTTTACAAGAAGAAACTCTGGACTTCGACGTTCTGCTCCACAGAAGACTGAAGAATCTCCCTTGTGGGCAAGGAGTGTTCACCCTGCAACTGCAGGCACCATCAAGCGTCCATCGGCTTCACTTTGTCGTCTTCCCTCGAGGATCCAGACTTTAGAGCATGACGAGACCCGGATTCCCAGACCTCTCTGACCTCAACTCACATCTGCAGCAAAGCTCAGACCCGTGGGTGCGACGAGACACGTGGGACCGGCCATCTTGAAAGAACCTGCACTTCGCTTCCAGCACGACTCCCGAGGTAAACTCGACCAAGTGCTTTGGGGATTGAGAAGCCCCAGTCCCGAGCAGCCCCTGCACCGAAGATCAGCCCTCCAGCTTCCACGAGATCTGCGTGGGGCCCTTCTGCTGGTTTGCTGCTCGACGCGTTGTCTGGTCACTTGCCGGCTGGCTAGTGGCCTCCTAGACGACGAACCTTGAAATCTTCACTGCTGGTCTGGTTGCTCCAGACTGGCCCTTGCTCCCTTCCAAAAGAGGGGCATCTCAGACCCTCCTGGTCCACTCCAGACGCCGTTTCCACTCACCGCGTGGGTTGCCTTTGCCAAGGCCTGTTGACTCCAAATCCGGATCCGACAGCGAGAGCCTGCGTGGGACAGCTCGTGCCTCCATCCTGGTCGTCGAAGACACCTCCTGGTCCACGTGGCTGCAGAGTCAAGCGTCCACTCTTCACCTGATCGCGACAACAGCATCTGGTTCCTTCCTGGTTCCACACCGGTCGCTGGCTAGTGACTTTGAACACTGTCCCCTCTGCTTTCAGGTCCTCTTCTTCACCGATCCACCCTTGGATCGCACCGGACATCTTCCTCCTGGTCGCCTGCAGCATCTTTTCCTCCAGGCTCCATAGACTTCAACGCGAGAACCCGACACACTTTGACACCTATGCACCAGCAGCCCGTGGGTGAGGTAACGAGAGCATTTCGGTGCTCAAGGGTAGTTTAACTGTCCTAGTGTCCAGTTCCACAGTCGTTTTTGTCCTAACTAGTCAGGATTGTCCGTACTCACCTTTAAACTTGAACTGTACTGTCCATAGACGTTGTTACGCATCTCGCGTGCGAGTTCACACTCTGCACACGCGTTCCGTGGGCCTCTTATTACTTACCTAGAGTTAGTGTAGCGTGGTCCCAACGATCCTACAGCCTCTGGACAGCTCCATTCCTTCTATCGACTTTCACATTCCACTTACTTAGTATATGGTTTGTCGTGCCCCTAGGGCACCATTGTAATTTTGTGCAACTTATCGTATTTTTCCTAGGAGATTGTCATGTGCTTAGCGCTCTGACCTCATAAAGAGTTCAGAGGTGTTTGTTATTAATAAATATATTTTTTATTTTCATAACCTGTGTGGTGTCCTTTCATCTGGTATTCAAGGGGTTATATTGTGGTAAAACAGCTGGCTTCACATGCCAAAAGAGTTTAGCCTAAGACTGCTTTGTCCATGCTACCATTAGGATAGCTGGTCTATAAGGTTGACTTACAACCAATCACCATAAGGGTTGTTTGGTCTGATACAAGGTGATCACTAGAACTGGTGAGCATCATATATCAGGCCAACTTCTCACACCGGTTAGTTGAGATGGAAGTTCGAATGTACTTTAGGCATAAAAAGGGGGTTAGTGTGTAGCACTACCGAGTCCCTGGTGAATTGAATGAAAGGCGGTTGAATAGTGAAGGCTTGAATGCCGATGACCCGCCTAGCTGATGTGAGAGCCAACAGCAGAGACACTTTCCATGAAAGAAACTTCAAATCTGCCTTATGAATAGGTTCAAAGGGGTGACTCATGAGTTGTGAGAGCACACCGTTAAGATGCCAGGATGAAGGTGGACGGAGGATGGGAGGAAATATGCAAAACAATCCTTTGAAGAACTGCTGAATGATCCTAGAGGAGTAAAGAGAGTTGGAACCATCCTGTCGGAATCTTGAGATAGCCGCTAAGAATACCTTAAGGGTAGAATGGGAAAAGCCTGATCTTGCTAAATGTAAAAAGAAAGGCAAAATTTGTTCCGGTTTTGCATAGATTGGATGAATGTTGGCGGCTTGACACCATAGGCAAAATAGTTTCCATTTGAGCCTGTATGTCTTTATTGTGGAAGGCGCTCTAGCACTGGCCAAGACTTCCCTTCAGTCCAAAGGAATGTCTAAGTGAGCGAATTCAGGGTGCTCAGGTCACAAAGTGCAGAGATGCAGGATCCGGGTGGCAGATCTGTCCGTTCTGAATGGATAGAAGGTTCAATATTGGTCGCAACTGAATGGGATCGCATTCGGAGAGAAGGAGGAGTTTAGTGAACCAGATCTGGCGAGACCACCTGGGAGCTATGAGTATTAGGCGACAAGGCTCCTTCATTTTCCGGATAACCCTGGGAACCAACGGTATCGGTGGAAAAGCGTAAGCATTGATCATCGACCAGTTCATCAAAAACGCATTCCTGCATGATCCCTTGTGGGGAAGTCAGCTTGCGAAAAATGGGCATTTGCGGTTCCGACTGGTCGCAAACAAGTCCAGATCCGGTCGAACTCACTTCTGAAAAATACGATCCAAAGTTGGTTGATGGAGCTCAGACTCGTAATTGAACATTGCCGATCTGCTGAGGGAATCTGCGAGAACTTTGTAAACTCCCGGGACATGGACTGCTGTCAGACTTATCCGATGTCTAATTACCCAATCGCAAATCTGCTGGGCTTGCTGAGACAGTAAAGTGGATCTTGTCCCTCCTTGTTTGTTCAAGTAGTGCATATTTGTTGTGTTGTCCGTCCGGATCAACACTGATGCTCCAAGAATGATGGTGCGAAACGATTTTAGGGCTAGGAATATCGCTAGCAACTCTAAGAGGTTGATATGCCAAGTTCGTTGTTGAGCATCCCATTTGCCACTGACGGAGTCATTGTAGGTGTGCTCCCATCCTTCGAGGGAGGCGTCCGTGGTGATGGGGAAGCTTGGAGCTTCCACTAGGAATGAGCAGCTTGCTGTCACGTTCTTCTTGCAAGTCCACCAGAGTAAAACTTCCTTTATCCGAGGATTGATGTGGATGAGATCGTCATAGGATCCCCAAACCTTCAACCACTGTTTGTTGAGCTACTCTTGCAGAGTTCTCATCTTGAACAGTAGTTGGGGACCAGGGGAATGCAGGATGAAAGCATCCCCAGAAAGACTTTAACTGCTGGACTGAAACGCACTTTCTTGATCGCAGTAGTTGGGCGAGTTTGCAAAGTTTCAGTTGCCTTTCGTTTGAGACAAAGGCTTGTGTCAACAGAGTGTCTATGGTGGCTCCCAAGAACGTTCTCCTTTGTGATGGGACGAGGTGAGACTTGTCGAAATTGATGAAGAGGCCCAGAGATTGGAAAAGGGACAGACATCTCAGAGTATGGGCGTTTGCGGTTGTGAAAGAAGTCGCATTGATAAGGCAGTCGTCTAAATTAAGGAAAAAATTGAATTCCCTCCAGTCGAAGGTGTGCAGCGACCAGTGCGAAGACCTTGGTAAAGACCCGGGGCGCGGAACGTAGTCCGAAAGGAAGGACTTTGAACTGGAAGTCCCTACCAGCCAATCTGAACCTCAACAACTTTCTGTGTGTGGGTAGAATTTGTACACAGAAATAAGCGTCTTGGAGATCGAGGGTGGTCATGTGATCCCCGCCGTGAGGAGTTGAAGGATTTCTTGAAGGGTCAGCATCCGGAAGGATAACTTTTTTTAGATATTTGTTGAGGGAGCGAAGATCTAGAATGGGAAGCCATTCTCCCGATTTCTTTTTTATTAGAAAAAATCTGGAATAAAAATCGGTTCTCCTTTGCAACCGAGGAACTATTTCGATCGCTCCTTTTCGTAACATCAAATTTATTTGGGAAAAAAGCCCTTAAAGATGAGCTGGAGGTGGCCCTTTGGAAGAGAATTCGGAGGAACTTTTACAAACTCTAGAAAGTGGCCTCTGGCAACAATGTCCAAGACCCATTCGTCTGTTGTTATAGCCGACCTGTTTGAGTAAAAAATGGAGATTCTTCCTCCAAATTTTAAAGAAGTAAGCGGTAGAGCAGGTGGCAGATGTCACTGCTTCTTGGATGTATCATGTCAGCAGTAGGAAGACTTTCTTCTGTTTTGTGAATAAGAGGTAGATGGTTGCTGCCTGAAGGATTGTTGGCGCTGGGAAGAGTATCATTGGTTACTCTGATAGGACTGATATTGTCTTTGCTAATTATAGCTTTTTTGACAAGAGAAGGATCCACAGCCTCTAGCAGCACGAAAAGGCGTTTTTCGAAACTGAAGAGTTCCGAGAAATCTTGCTGTCTCTGTATCCTTTTTAATGGCATCGAGGGCCTAGTCAACATGCTGACCAAAAAGACTCGCCGTCCAAAGGCATATCAATTATTTTAGCCTGAACCTCCTGGCGAAATGAGGTGGATTTTAAGCAGCCCTGTTGCCGCAGGACTGCGGGCACCTGCCAGTTGTTGAAACCCTGTAGACGCAACATCAACAGCCGAATCAATAATCTCAGCCGAGATTCGTTCCCCTTTCTGAAGGATTTTTAGCGCCTCCGACGTAGAGGGCTCAGCCAACATGTCGATGTAGGGAGAAATGTCCGACCACATCTGTCTATCGTATCGTCCCGAGATAGGCAGTGAGTTAGCTGCACGGATGGTCTTTGCTGCCATGGTCGAACCTTCTTCCCAATGGCGTCCAGACGTCTCCCATCCTGGGATGAGCTGACTGCGGAGAGGAGGGATTCCGCGTTAGTCGTTGAGCTGCTTGGGCGATAACAGAATCTGCCTTTGGCTGATCGATCAGACATACTGGTGAATTGTCTGGTGCCTTGTATTTCTTCTCAAGGCAGGGCAGGACCACTGGAATAGAAGCAGGAGCTTTCATAACCTTTAGACCTTCCTGCCAAAAGAAATCAATACCAGGAATAGACCGTATTTGTTTCTTCGGTTGATCTTTAAATCGTAAAGGAAACAATCATCCTTCTTTGTTTCCATAGGAAGGAGAAATCGTTATGTTGCTCTCTCCATGAGAAGATGGAAACCTCAAATGTCAACAGGAGGAGAGTCGACAGGAGCAGGAAACGACAGAGTTTGTATCTGGTAGTCATCCCATTCCGTAAGGAGTTATCGGTCATCCACTTCTCCTTCCTCCCTATCGTCGTCGTCAGTTGTGTTAGTGTCCTGAGAGTGATGCAAAGGTACCGGAGAATGTGGTCTGGGCGACCTCAAAGCTGATGAAGATTGAAGAACAGGTGTGGGCGGTATAGAAGAAGCAGATTCAGATGGAGGGAAACGGCGATAATAATCGTCCAACATGTACTACTGATTATTTTGAAGAGCCAAAGGCATTTGGGCCGTAGGGATTTTATCTGGTGCTAAAGGAATCCTCTCAGGGCAAAAATCATCATCTTAATCCACATCTTGATACTTAATGAAGAGCTCAGAAGGGCTCCTGGCAGTACGAAACCTATCACCCTCATCCGATTTTTCATCATCCTCTCCAGAATCCAACAATTGCTCAGGTAACACAAGAGGAACTTTAGTAGGGGAGATGTGAATTGGAGAAAGGGCCTCCAAGGAAGATCCACATCTTTGTAGCAAAGATGGAGCTGCTGTCGACGGAGGCAACTGCGTAGACGATGTATAAGATGTTGCAGGCGTAGACGAAGACCAAACCTAAAGAGCCATGCATGAAGACAGCTGTAGCGTCGACGAGGCGGGCGTCGATAGAGTATTCGTCAACGAAACGAACCTAGACGATGAGGCGGCCGTCGACGAGGAAATCGTCGACGACACTCTTTTAATCGTCGTCGAAGGAACGTCGACGATAGACTTCACCTCTCTCATCGACGGGACTGGTCTTATGGAGACGGATACCAGCGTCGACGGCGAACATGCCGACGACATTATCATCTGTGGCTTCGGCGATGAGAAAGTAGTAGTCGTCGCCGCCGCGACAGAAGGCTTCGTCGAAGACATCGTCGTCGACGAGGGACCCCGTTTCTGAGGTAAATCCCTGTCAGAAACATGTTTTGAAGCCTGAGACTTCACAGTCTTTCTCGGCAGAGTAGATGGCATATTTCTACTCTTCGAGCTTTGCCGTTTGTGCACCTGTGGAACGGAGAGTCTTATTCACATCATATGTATCTGCAAGAACTTAAAGGACATACGGATCTCCTTGTTAAAACCATTCTTTAATCTGCATGGCGTTAGGTCTTGTAGACAGGCGGTGATGCTGTGCTTTAAGCCAACTTTAGTACAGCTAAATTGCCGTCTTGCAAAATTCTTCGAATTAACTGGAAAAAGGCTGAAAAATCTATCTTCAGTGGTCATGGACTAGATCCACTTAACAGCCCTGGCTCCTTAACCGCTACCGCGTTTTCCCGCTGTGCGCCGGAATTTCAAAAATGCGCGGTTTGTGACAAAGCCAGCTCGTCATCCGCGTAGCGCAGGTAACGCCCATGATGAGCTGGCTTTGTCATCAGCACTGAAGGGGTTAACATCTTGCCCAGAAATGCTACCTTATGGCTTCCCAACTTGGCATTGTGAAACTACAAGCAGGGAAACCAGTCAGTCGTCTCACGCTGTGCAGGAGTATCCCATCAGTTCAAAATGATAACCCCTAAAAAACCTGACTTTTTATAGACTGAGCATTAATTGCATCAGTGATTTTAGCATGTATGATTCAATTAGGAATGTAATTTAAATTTTTTTTTTTTTATGGATGACCCAATGCAGCTATTTTAGCCTTGTAAACTCTTCATTTATCGTAATTTGGATTTTATTGTCCATGTATTATATGCAAGGTTTTAATTAATCAAGCATAATAACAATTTACTTACTTTACTTACTTACTCTTCGAAGGTGGATGAGCCTTTTTTTTTAAGTAGGAGTCAGCTCAGGACTTTTAGAGGTGTGCTGTTTTTTCACACCTTAGCCCCAGGAGAAGATCAGTCTGTGTCAGCAGTCCTCTTCCTAGAGAAAGTAGTCTGGACAGAAGCAATACTCCCCACTTCAGATAAGGGATTGTCCTGATCTTTAATCTTCTGTAGCCACAGAATTAGACGCCCCTCTCTGTCCCTCAGAAATGTTTGTGGGAAAGTTCTGCAGATCTTGTAGTCTCTCCCCTGGTGGTCAGGATACAAGCAGTAAATGCACTTCTTGTGGGGATCTTCTGAAAACAGCCAGAGCTTCAAACAAGATTCACAAGGTCAAAAGAGATTTCTTTGAAGAAGACATCATAAAATGAAGAATTTCTGAAGAAACCTGAACAGTACTGAGCAGAACTCAGGGAGACTCCCTTCGCATGACGTGTGACAGAAAAATCGGAGAGCCTGAGCCTCTGAGGAGAAGGATTAGTTACTAACCTGTAATCCTAGTTCTCATCCAGGGGTATACTCATCAAAGTCATAATCTATGAATAATCCTCGCCCATGTGCGGGATCCCGGAGCATATAGAAAATACATATAAATATATATGTATACATATGTGAAAACATATTTGCAGCCTAAAACATTTCCCAACTGGCAAACATGCCGCAACATTACATGAATCAGCATAAACACAGTAGTACTCTCCCAACCCCTAAGGAAGAAAGAGCAGTAAACATTTGCATACAACAATGCTTTATTGCCATAGGAAAAAAACTGTAATTGCAAGCATTTGCCAGTAGGCTGCAGTAGAGTATAAAGAAACAAAGAAAGACTGACACCTTGCCTTTAAGGCATTAGAGTAGGGGTACCGTGCCTTTAAGACCTGAAGGCGACCCCCTGCTCCCATGATGCACCACAGGTCGCAGTTGGGTCAGTTCTTTTAGGAGGTGCATGACACCTGCGTAAATCCATAGAAGCCTTTCATAACTTTATGATCATGCTCGTCCGGGGAGGTGGGCGGGAGCTTATGACTTTGATGAGTATACCCCTGGATGAGAACTAGGATTACATGTAAGTAACTAATCCTTCTCATCCGGGGTATACTCATCAATAGTCATAATCTATGAATAGATTAGGAAACTCATACCCAAAGTCTCGCGGACGAGCAAATAAGTATACTTAGAGACATGAATGAACTTCACATTTCACATACAACTATGCAAATACATTTCTCAAAGAGGCCTGTCACACTTGGGCAACTGCCTGTGTATCTGAATATAGGCAATGGCAAGTAAAGGTATGCACCGAACGCCTTGTAGCTGCCTTGCAAATTTCAGAGATTGGAACATTACAAAGGAAAGACGTAGTAGAAGCTTTCCCTCTAGTGGAGTGAGCATGAGGTCTACCCTGTAAAGCCTTGTTAGCTAATTGGTAACACAGAGCTATACAGGAGACTATCCAGCGAGAAATGGACCATTTCGAGGCTGAAAAACCTGTATTAGTGGTTCCATAATTAACAAAAAGTCGGTCAGACTTCCTATGTGGAAGGGTTTTAGCCAGGTAAACTTCAGAACCCTCCGGAGATCTAGAGAGTTTAAAGACCTCTCCGGAGGAGTGGCAGGTTGAGGAAAGAAGGTAGGCAGGGTGATAGACTGGTTGATATGAAAGTCTGAGACTACCTAAGGAAGAAAACCTGGGTGTGTCCTCAGTACCACCCTGTTGGCTGGATTTCGCTGACCCTACGGGCAGAGGTAATCACCACTAAAAAAAGCGGCTTTCCAGGTCAAATGCTGCAAAGAAACCTTGTGTATAGGCTCGAAAGGAGCACCCATCAGCTTAGTAAGTACGATGTTAAGCTCCCAGGGAGGGGACGGCGACCTCACTGGTGGAAAAACTTTCATAAGCCCCTCTAAGAAATCTTTATCCACAGGCATAAGGAAGAATGATGTCTGAGAAGGTGACTTCCTATAGGCTGTGATCGCCGCTAAGTGGACCCTGTACTTGAGGCCTGACTTTGCTAGATGCAATAGATAGGGTAGAATCACCTGCTCTTGACCATGGATAGGGTCAAGAGAGTTATCAAGACACCATATGAAAAATCTCTTCCACTTGGAAGCATATGACTTCCTAGTGGAGGGTCTATTGGCTTCTTTGAGAATGTTCATGCAGTCTGCTGGGAGGTCTAGGTGTCCATACTGGATGACCTCAGGGGCCATGCTGTCAAGTGAAGGAAAGGAAGTGTTGTAATTCTATCTAGGACCCTAATTCAATATTCCAGATTCATGCCCTCATGTGGTTATAATAAATAATATCCTTATAAAGGCATAAGAATCATATCCATATTTAGTCATAGCCCATGCTGTCCAAATTAAGCAAGGCTACTTCCCGAGGCTCCTAGAAAGTACAACGAGTTCTATAAACAAACCAAACCTCCAGCAACCTGTGAATTACCCATTGCTTTTGTTTTGATTTCGTCCTAGAACTCCTGTGAGCAGTGTAAGAACGGCCAGTTCTTAGTGACTTCTTTATTGACGTCTTATGTCCAACCTTACGTCAAACCCGGCACCTTTCAGGTATAAATATACCAACGTTGCCTAAAACAAACACACGGTGGTTTTGGAGCAGAGCGGCTATCTACTTGCCCGAGAGCCCAGCTGATGCGAGAGCCCACGGACGCCGCCCCTCCCCTTTGACGCACTGAGAGAGACGCTGTCTTTTCTCGTGCCGAGAAATCCAGCTCCGTTGTTTCCAGATACCCTCGCAGGTTACTGGGATAACGAGTCCGGAGATAGAGATACCAGACCTCCTGCTTTCTATTACCCAGGTACGGAGCTGACTAAACACTTAAAGAGAATTCTTGATTCAGATTCCTTGGCAAAACTAACTTAACTTAAACTGCTACTTACTTACTCCTTCCCACGTATTAGGCTTAGGTCAGGTACACCGGGGTAGGCGTATTTAGAAGCACCAGTTGAGTACGTTAGTCAATTTAAATGTGTATGTATATATTTTATCTATTTTAAAGTAACATATGGCTAAGAAACCATATCAATGCTTTTACAGTATTATTTCATAGTACTCCTTTTACTGTACGCACTTTACTCTAAGTATTGCAATTGTGGCAATTCATTTCTCTTGCATGAGAAAGAAGACTGCTCAATAAATAACACCTTTTATTGAAAACGCCCGTCTCTCTTTTCTCTTCACTCTGGTGAAACTAAGTATGCACACTTGACTGAGTGAAATAGCTGTCTATTGTTTTCACACGACTCTAGAGATGCACTCTTATTCTGAGGGAACAAAGTTGTCATGTTATATGGTTGTCAGAAGCTAATCCCTTCTTGTCTATCCAGGGAAGTTAAATTCTTCCTTGTTTATTCGAGAACGTTTCTAGTGACCTCTGAGCTAGCTGGCAAAACTAATTAAGTCTAATAGTCAGTAGAGACCTAGTCGACCTCAGTCCTACGTCTACACTGCTGTTTATATTATTCCAATGCGCAGAGCCTATTGGGAATATAGGATCTACACTACATGGCGCCCAACGTTTGGTAAGGCGATAAATCTAACGCAAGACTTTAGAGTAACTCAGTCGTGCTTTTTCACACAGACCCTTTTTCCCGTAAATACTCCAAACGTCTGGAGTGGGTAAAAGGTTAAAATCCGCCGGAACTTAGTAGGAAGAGATTCCTGTAAATGGTTTTTGGTTTAGTCAACGTTGAATGATACAGTGTTCCAAAATATTGTGCACCTAATCTTTGTTTCCTTGAAACTTGATCTGCAACAAATACCTTTCTGTTAGTAAAAATGACGGAAAGTGAAGACGAAAGGGAGACAGCTAGAATAGCAGCTCAACTCCTAGCGGATGACACAAGTCTCCGAGAAAACAACCCGAATGTTATAATCATTCCGGTAAATGTAAGAAAAATTATAACTATCAAACTTATAGAAAATGCTACACACCCACCCCGACATTGATACAATGACAGATCGGGATCTTTTAGCTGAGCTAAAACAGCTAATTAAAATACATAGACCGTTAGTCCAATATGTAATGCGGACGTCAACAGTCCAACCAGCAATTAACATTCCACATCTGTCCCCTCATCAGGGGAACACAAACAAAACAACACCACAGAACATACAATCCTGTCTTGGTAAAACACCCGCAAAACGGAAACAAATTCCATTCTGGTTAGCACAAATAATCACTCAAATAGAGGCAGTATTTCCTGATACTACACCTACTGAGAAACACAGAATTCTGACTATCTGTCTTCCAATGGGGATCGCACCACATGTGGAGGACTGTGACACTTGGGGGCACAGTCTTTGCTTCCATTTACACAAAAACACATGGTGTTCCGTCCATGGCGGTAATACCAGATGTGCTAAGACAGATTCAAAATGAATACGGTCCAGAACCTGCTTTAACTCTGGGTATAAAATTACTAAAAGACTTCAAGCAGGTCTCGGCTATATTATTAGCCAACATAAAAGGAGAAGCAGCATCTGTGGCGATCCCCCAGAAATTGAAAGAAACAGATATAGCAGAACAGTCATTTGAACTTGCCAGAATCATAGAAAAGTCCTATGAAGAACTAGGTAGAGATAGTTTGGGTGGGAAACCAGTAAAACCCCAACTAACTGAAAATCCTGAAAAAATCTTTATTAAAAATAATCTAAATACTCCAAAAAAGAGTTGGGAGGGAAATAAACAATCCACTCCCAAAGAAAAAAGATTCCAGTCCAGAGGAAGGTCTCCTCAACGAAGAGAAAGATCTCCTGACCGAGCAAACAAGTCTCCCCAGAGGGAGCCCTCTGAGAAAAGATACAACCTTAGAAATAGGGATAATTTGAAAAAACCGGATAGATATCAACATATTGATACACGTCAATCTCAATCTTTTCAGACTTCCTCGCAGAAATCGGAAAGAAGAGGTCGGTCAGAACACAGGGAAGAGCACGTCAAGCCCAAAGACAAGGAACCTGCTCATCAAAGTAAAAAATTACAATTTCCAAAAAAGAAGGTAGCCAGTATTAAAATAATTAAACATGCCGAGGATACTGAGGACACAACTGAAAAACGGAGAGTGGGCCCAGACAATGCTAGACAGCGCAGCAGAAGTGACCATAGCTCGCAAGATCTTGATGAATCTTCTGGAGACAGTGGACACGAATGAACACATTCAGGTGAAAACTGCAGATACCAGAGTTAGCAAACCTCATAAAATATACAAGATAACATTACGTATAGAGGGGGAGAAGACCAGGAAAGTAAGGGGTCTCTTTTGGGATAATCTTTCGAAAGGCTATGACATCCTTTTGGCTGAGAAAGACTGGCCACCAGAGTGTGTCAGGGAGCGCCCTCTTGGCAAAGAAATGATTATGCCTGCCTTCTCAAATCATATTCCAATTCATAGAAAATATACATATGCAAGAAAATGGGCAGTGGCCCAAGCTCCTGCATTATACAAAAATCATGTAGGATGGGATGAGGACTCACCTCCTCATAAAATCCAGTTAAAATGTCAACCTACTGCACAAAGGCAGTACCCAATTAAACTAGAAGCTAAAAAGCAAGTCAGGGAGATCTTAGATCAACTTGAATACCAGGGGGTGATGGTAACATGAACCTCACAAATGAACAATCCTTTGTTTCCTGTGTCCAAGCCAGACGATTCATATCGTCTAGTTTTGGACTACAGACACCTTAACTCATGTTGCAAAACATTTGCAGTACAAAACTCACACAGTGCAGCACTAATGAATAACATCGTGCGCAAAAAATACAAAACGACATTAGACATCTCTAATGGATTCTTTTGTCATAACATTGCACCTGAAAGCAGGTATTTGACCCCTTTCTCAATAATGGCGTCACAGTAAATTTCTGTCGACTCCCACAGGGATTCAAGAATAGCCCAGGATTATTCTCAGCAAGAGTAACAGAGTTACTACAAATATATGATGATGAAGCATTATCTTATGTCGATGCCATCTACCTAACAGACGATGACCTGGATACTCACTTGAAAAGAGTGAACACCATAATACTTGGGTTCGCAGCTGAGGGTTACAAATTCAACTTTAAAAAGTCACGAATTTCCCATCTAACTGTCCTGTTTTTAGGATATGAATTATCAAGTGAGGGCAAAAGCCTAGCAGACAACTTCTTAGAGAAGTGCGCTGTACTCCAAGCACCTAAAACGCTGAAGAACTTACAATCGATACTAGGTTTCCTGAGTTTCGGAAGAACGTACATTCTAAATTATGCAGAGAGGGTTAAACCTCTCTATGAATTAATAAAACCTGATTTCAAACCAATCAATTGGACTCAAACACACAGAAATTTTGAGATCATTGCAAACAGACATGTTAGCTAAAACAAAATTACAAACTCGCGAAAACATATGCAACCTTGTAATCCGAGTCATCCCAGGAAGATATGGATTCACGTACCTGACCTCTAATGAGGGAGAAATGGTACCAATAGCTTACCAATCACACTTGTACACACAAGCTGAAAAAAACATTCAGTCTTACGGAAAATATTGTAAATGTGGTTCAAACTGCTGTAGCAAAAGAAAGAGCCCAAGCAGAAGGCAAATGGATAACTGTTTTAACAGCAGAATCAGCCTTTGGGGCATTAACAAGCCCACGCAATTTGACTAATGTGGCATTAGATCCAAAATGGATACAATGGGAAAATTCTCTTGCTGCAGAAGACGTGAAATACTATTTTGACCCGAAAATGAAAAAACTGAAAGATCTAACATATGAAAAAGAATATCCTCTGCCAATCGAAATTCTGCCTCTCGAACAATACACATGTGTAATCTACATGGACAGATTTGCACAACACTATGATGTAGAGAAAAAAATCCTACAACGCAGCGTGCGCGATTGTTAAAGGTCGCTGGCGCTTGGGTAAATTCAGACCGTTAATTACGAAAACTGAATCTCTCAGAAACTGTTCAACTCAGTGAGCTGAAAAAAGATCTTTAAAGATGGCGCTTGAAAATGCTGATCGCGAATTCCCCACACTAATAGTGTGCGATTCGCATTACTGCGTCAAATCTTACAACAATGACTTGCAGAACTGGGTTCAAAACGATTACAAAGATGACACGTGCCACAATAAAGCATAAAAAGCTTTGGGAACAGGTAGTTCTTTTGCAGAAAGAACTACAAAAGACTCACGTGATACATACACAGAGTCATCAACGTGATGGCGTTCACGTTGCAGGGAATTCATTGGCTGACACAGCCACAGCGGAAGCAGCTCAACAGGCTTCCGTAGCCACGAAAAAGCGCTCAGATAAATATATAGACGGAGAAACTATGCTGGCAGTAAAAGCGTCTTTAAAAGGCGACTATGCAGCATTACCTCTGAACTATCCACTCACTTATACATACATAATTGATGCAAACTCCGTTCCTTTTGCTCGAATCCCTGGAGTGGGGGATAGGGTAATTCCAAACACGAACAGGAGAGTCTTGTTAATAGCAGACACACACATGGGTGAAGGTCTAAGGCACCAAGAGATCAAGGAATCTCTTAAAGAATAAAAAATCAGAATACTGGTGGCCGGGGATGAGCCTGCAATTTTACAAATTTGCAAAGGGCTGTCCAAACTGCAACAGAGATCGCAGTGGCGAACCGACCGGAGTATTGCCAGGACCCTTCTTTTAGAAAGCATAAGGCTATCTATATGCAGAAATCCAATAGGAGAAATGCGTCCCATTAATGTTTAAGACTAGATTCACTAAAAATGCAGACCCCAGCGCTCGGCTGACGCCAGAACTGTTATAAAAGATTTGAGAGTCTTTATCGGCACATACGCAATTGGCATGCTACATTCTGACCAGGGTCCTGCTTTTAGCTCTCGGGCTTATAAGGAGGCCATGACCAGCATGGGCATTGCATTGCAGTACTCTTGTCCCTTCCATCCTGAGGGATATGCGGTAGTGGAAAGAAAAAAACAGGACATAAACCAATCTATAACGGCGAGGGTATTAGGTTCGGGTGATGGGTGGGTCCAACATTTAACAAGTGTCCAACATAGTCAATAATCTGCCAAGAAATTCTCTAAAAGGTTTCAGTCCGTACGAACTATTGTTCGGGACTAGAATGCATATTCAGGACCTTGATAGTCAGACTTCAGTGGTAGAAGAAAAATGCTTTGATATCAAAGATCGTTTGGCTATTTTACAGGACTTAAATGAAACAAGAAAAGGCCTGAGCAACGTAAAGTTAAAACAGCAGCTAACAGCCACTGAAGATAAACCACCTGTCCCAGCAAGGCCTGTCTGGATTCCAAAGATTGGGGATCTGGTCAGAGAGAAGATCGCGGTGAAGAAGGAATTTGGGCCTTCTTACAGAAAAGCAGTACCTGTCTTAGCTGTCAGCGGAACAAGATCAGTTGTACTACCGCCCCTTGCTGGTAAAAAGGAGAACCGAGTTGTATCCATCGACCTGGTAAAACCACAATCATGTGGCCAATAATAAGTAGTAGGCCCAGTGGACTCCCGAGAAATAGAGTACCAAAATTTGCTACAATACAAGAGGTTCAAACTGAGAGACTAATCACATTCGATAAACCTGCAGTGAATAAAAAAGGACTATGCAACAATGCCATGGAACTTGTGCCACTTGAAACTCAAATTACAACAATTCATCAAGAAACACCAGTCTACCACGATATAGCCTCAGACTATGCTAGTGAAACAAAGAAAAATCCAAAAGCAAATGAAAATTCGGAAGCAATTCCAACAATTGACAGAACTGCATCTGGCTACTTCATCAATTTCGATAACTTTTCTGAAGATCCAAGCGAACAGGAAGAAACGCCAGCAATAAAAACTTTTAAAGACAACGTAACAGAACTCTTTCATCAACTCAAAGAAACCTACCCGATTTCTCCATGGATTGAATTTTGGATTGTGTTAGGTGTACTTTTCCTCCTGCTTTGTCTCATCATGATTCTTTGTTTGGGAAAAATCATTGAAGGAAAATACAGTACAATGGACACAGCAAGTAAGAACATCAACTTGGTCCTAAAGCCAAACAAGTCATCTCACATCGAGAAAAGAGAATTATCATCAGTGAATGTCACAGCCAATCCAATACCCGGTGGGGTAGCATGGGACAAAACGGATTATGAAATCTATGGCCCGGTTGAGCTCTTGAAATATCCACATCAGTTCAAGGTTTCATTAAGAGACTTTGTAAAACAGAGTACATTCTCTGATGATTGGGACTTTGAAAGTATTAATGATATGATGTCAGATTTAGTAATGTCAGCAAAATTTACAGAACATGATTACTTACAGGGTTCATCAAATTATGAAGAAATGTATTGTTATAATCACTTTGCACATCACTATTTGCATAAATCTGCTCAACCTAGAAATGTTTTTAATTATAATCAATGGGAACATTGTTCAACTCCACCTAAAAGCAGCTCGAAAACATTGTATGAGAAATTCCCATACTTCTCAGGGTTTAAGACAAGTGATGCAGAAACGTTTTATTTTAAAATGTTAAATAAGACAGGAATGAAAACAATGTTGACAAATACTAAATTGATTTATTCTGAAACATTTCATGAAAAAATTAATACATTCGGTTTTGATTTCTGGAAAAACAACATTGAAACAAAAAACATCTGGGGTAGAAAAGATTGGCAGGTACAAGGTTTAGAAGCATTATTTCGAGCCTGCATGATCCCAGAACAAATAATATTCTTGAATGACACCATTCAACAGACAACCTGTCTTGGCCTAGCCAAAATTAAAGACTTAAACAAACCGTCTATTCCAAAGCCCATACCTGATAATAATAGCACTACAGACATGGAGATAGACGTACCTAAAATTTTAAACCAAAACAGAACACATCCTGATTGGAAAAAATGATTGATCTGGCCCAAGACACAAATAACTTTCAAGATAGATTCCTGAACAAAATACAGGGGTTAAAAATGACCAGGCCAGACCCAAGATACTCCCAGAGACAACATCCAGGGATAGTTACAACATACAGTGTAGGCAAACTATGCCTTGAGTGGCTACAAAAATACACACTGGCTGAAATTAAGCAACACTTGACTTTACTTAAAGACGGTGCTGACTTGCGTGATTTCATAATGGGACCACGCAAACAGCGTCAAAAACGTTTCATAGCGGCCGGTATATACGCTGCGTACAACGAAGCTTGGAAAGTAATGCAAATTGAAACAGCGGAAAAAATACGAGAAATTGATCATATTCATTTGGAAAAATCACTTTCTGTTGTGGACAATGGGTTAATGACTCTGTCCTCCAGAATATACTCACTGGACAGTATTGTATCATCTGCTATTGATATAATAGAGCAGGACTTACTAATGTTACAACACGGTCAGTCCCAATTACGTTCTATTGTACAGCTTGGTTGGACGTTGCAAAATCTGCGTTCAGGCTACGTACCATGGCGTTTAATCAACATAACGTCCTTATTTTCTATCTTTAACCTTACTGATAAACAAAAAGGAGCAGACTATACGATTCTGAGCATTGAAAAACTTGAGAGATTACCATTGACAATGTCAGAAAGACCTGTCATTGAATGGATAATACATAGAATAATTACAATTCCGATAACAACTTTCCAATTTAAATACTGCTAAGAGTATATACCAGCGGGCCAGTATGAAAGGTTGGGTAAAGGGTACATCAAGTCAACATGGAAATTACCTTATACACACACATGCTACAGTGAAAAGAAAAATAATGTATTTCTTAGTGGTAACAAATGTAAAAGATCACTGAGCGGTACACTCCTTTGTGAAGGCATTAACTTGCACGGGGCCTGCAATGGGTATTCAAATAACCTTTCATGTCACCTGCACGGCACACCTACAACACAGATAGAGCCATTCTTTAGACAACTTTCTAACGGGAGTTATATTCTAATAAATGACCACAGCTGTTGTGGCATGGTGCCAGGAAAAGCCTATCTCGTCAGCGTGAGTTCCATGGTCACTTGCTGTATGCAAGTATTGTATCCAAATAGCACTACAGATACGGAGGCAACAATTTGGCCTTCTTTGAATATCTCTTCTATTCGAATTGATACTTTAAGCAGAATAAAGTCTGTTCTTTTACAGACAACTGTGCCCTTAACGTCTTCAAAAGAAACGCATGATCTGCAAGTCGCAAGGACAACGGCAGAGATACATACCCTTTTATCAACAAATTGCCCCGTGCATTTCGTAGAAATGCTAAGCCAAATCCTAAATATGTCAGATATCAGTGGTATCCCACATGTATTTAAGACAATTTTTTCGGGACTGTTAATACCCTTCGAAACAGTTCTGGACATTTTTCCTAATTTTGTCCATTCTGTCTTTGGCGGCCTACCACTTCTTTTGGGACTCGTAGCAGGAATCCTATTTTTGATCCTTCTGGTCCGATATGGCAAACCAAGTCACAGACATGACTCCAGCAACGATGGAAGAAACGACCCTAGCTATACGCTATCGGGACCGCATAACTAAAGTCCTTGGATTAGCCCGGCTAAGAGATCTGAATATGACCTGGTTTCTTTCATTCAGACCCATCTGGCAGAATTGCATCTTACCTGTGCTTCGATGTATGCTATGCAGAGAAGAATGCGTGTTGGACGTCTGTCTTACACTACCATCAGCAGTACCATTGGATACAGATACTTTGCTAAGTCCTGTAACGGCTCATGCATCGTGTTGTCCCCAGCGGCTACCCATTCTGATGACGGCATTCGTTGAGACTTCACCACTACGATTAGGTGGCAGTGAAGTACGAGGTGAGAGCAGCATCACCCAGGTACGACCTTCTGTGAGCATTGCTGATCCTGACATCGATGATAGCAATCATTCTCACGACTGTACTGTTGCGGCATTTTCAAACTTGGTCGAACTTTCACCTGAAGCCGTATACCAATTTTTTGAGTCTCTGTCTGAAATGATGTTCTCCCCTGAACAGAAAGAATAACTTTTTTAAGCAACGAGCACACAGCGTTCCCTGAACTCTGAATTCGGCCTTCAGCTTTGATAAACAAAAGCTACTGAAAATATTTGGAACAGTTTTTCGCCGAATGCTAAATTTTTTTTTTTTTCCAAATACAAAATATTTACCTTTTTCTGGCACATGTACTCTGCTTAAAGTAGAACTATTCTTTGAGAACAGAGCTTCTATTTTAGGAACTCTAGAGATAATATCTTTCATTTCAAAAAGCTTTATTCGATTTTTTGTATAAAATCATAAAAGCATACAATTTTAAAATACATTCATAATTAAAAATAAGGTACATACATATGAAACACAGATATCTCCAAGATAAAAGAATAATCAAACATTTGCTCATCCTATGAATATAACTTCCTACCAATAGCATACTTTATAATGTTCATGATATCAGTTCTTCCTTTTCATCAAAAGGGAATGTGCAAGGGGTAACAATGAGTTAAAAAATACTAAACGGTATTTCAGATCTATTTGGGGCGGAAATACTACAAACAAGCGGTAAACAAGATCCTCTACCCAGGCTGGTACAATCCCCAGTCGTTGGCCTAGCGGCGCGAGTATACAATGTGCTGGGATAGAAGTCATGTAGGTCCCAGATGGATATGGGACCATCCCCTTCTTTAGGTTGCCAAGTTCGAAGAAGTGGGGCAATGTTTCTGCTTCTGAATCTTATTAGTATCAGGTCACCAATAATGTTTTTCGGAAGGGGGCCCAGCCAACCTACTCTCCTTACGCTCACAATCCCACCGTCACAGTCACGGGGCAGGGGTCTATTTTTTTATAACCAAAACTGGACCTTATTTAACAGGTCATCCTGTCTCTCTATTTTACCCTTTTTTAGTTGCTGAACTCCTGAGAAGATGCATACAAACGGAGCTGCCTCTGGGGGTAGATGCATTCTGAGAACCCTGTTTCGCTCTACCCTGGGGACAGAATTTTTCGGTGTAGTGGAATTAAGAGAGGCTTTAGAAATGTTTAGGGGAAGATTAGTGGGAACTGATACTCGAATTTGGGCAACTTTTTTTTGGGTAGCTTTATTTTGAATGGCAGGTATGGGCTTATTTAAGGTAACAGTTGTGAAAGGATGGGGGGGTATAGAGGCATGGCTAGAGGTTAACAGATTAGAGTTTATTTTTTCCTCAATCCCTGCCAATCTATCCCCCAGGATGTTTATTTTATCGATTAGGGGGTCTATGGTGGATTTGATCAGTTGTTCGATCATTGACAATAGGGCACTCTGTGAGTAGGGAGCAAGGTCGTCTAATTTATCTGCCACCTCTCCGATTTGGGGAAGAATGATGGGGGTTGGACTCGAGGTTGGGGATTCAAATTGTATTAATTGTACTTTCGATTGGATCTCGTTGTATTTATCCCCGTCCTCCTTACTTTTGTTAGGTGTGGCCCGGGCGAATACTCGACATTGCATATTTGTTTTGGAAAATATGGGGAAAGGTTCCAGCATTCTCTCATTTGTAGTTAATAAATTAATATTATTTGGAGGGGCTGGTGATCCCGCAGGGACATAGCTGGTCTTACACAAATAGTTTAATTCCTCCAACAGTGAGAGACTACACATTGTATTGTTTGGTTGAGGAGGAGAGTGATTACAAGATAGACTGGCTACAGGCTGGTGGCAGTTGTTTTTATCCGCCTCTATAGGTAAGGGTAGCATTATGTTATTTATGTACTTATCTTGCGACCTCAGACAGGTAGTCGGCCGAGGCGCTAGTTTTGTGGCAACCCCTTTCTGGTTCATGATATAGCTTGGATGTGGACAAGGTAATATAGAGTTTGTTGGGGTAATACTATTCACCGGAACAGTATGTAAAATGGGCTATACCTCCTCCGGGAAAACCAAGTGGCGGAGCCCGTTCCGTCCTCCTCGTGCCTCTGAGGGCCACAGAGGGCCCGCCCTTTGCCCGGGCTTAGCCCACGCGCGAGCCCGCTACGCGAGGGCTGTCCTTTTTCTATCCCCTCCGGGGGCGGAAGTAGCAGCAGAGGAGTCTGGGGATGTAGTTTCCCCACCCCACAGCAGCCACTATCCTGTAGTTCTGCGGCGGCGGGGGAGAGGCATCAAGGATTCCCAAATGTCCTGTGGGCAGCAGTGAGCAGGTAGGGGTGATTCTCCCCCCAAAACGAGTCTTCTACCCCCCACAACGAGTGTTCAAAGGAGCGCCCACTCCACCAGGGCTGTCCTTTTTCTATCCCCTCCGGGGGCGGAAGTAGCAGCAGAGGAGTCTGGGGGATGTAGTTTCCCCACCCCACGGCAGCCACTATCCTGTAGTTCTGCGGCGGCGGGGGAGAGGCATCAAGGATTCCCAAATGTCCTGTGGGCAGCAGTGAGCAGGTAGGGGTGATTCTCCACCCAAAACGAGTCTTCTACCCCCCACAACGAGTGTTCAAAGGAGCGCCCACTCCACCAGGGCTGTCCTTTTTCTATCCCCTCCGGGGGCGGAAGTAGCAGCAGAGGAGTCTGGGGGATGTAGTTTCCCCACCCCACAGCAGCCACTATCCTGTAGTTCTGCGGCGGCGGGGGAGAGGCATCAAGGATTCCCAAATGTCCTGTGGGCAGCAGTGAGCAGGTAGGGGTGATTCTCCCCCCAAAACGAGTCTTCTACCCCCCACAACGAGTGTTCAAAGGAGCGCCCACTCCACCAGGGCTGTCCTTTTTCTATCCCCTCCGGGGGCGGAAGTAGCAGCAGGAGTCTGGGGGATGTAGTTTCCCCACCCCACGGCAGCCACTATCCTGTAGTTCTGCGGCGGCGGGGGAGAGGCATCAAGGATTCCCAAATGTCCTGTGGGCAGCAGTGAGCAGGTAGGGGTGATTCTCCCCCCAAAACGAGTCTTCTACCCCCCACAACGAGTGTTCAAAGGAGCGCACACTCCACCAGGGCTGTCCTTCTTTTTCTATCCCCTCCGGGGGCGGAAGTAGCAGCAGAGGAGTCTGGGGGATGTAGTTTCTCCACCCCACGGCAGCCACTATCCTGTAGTTCTGCGGCGGCGGGGGAGAGACATCAAGGATTCCCAAATGTCCTGTGGGCAGCAGTGAGCAGGTAGGGGTGATTCTCCCCCCAAAACGAGTCTTCTACCCCCCACAACGAGTGTTCAAAGGAGCGCTAATATATAAATATAAAGAGATAATATATTACCTCAGCCTCTAGCATATGTACAGAATTTGTATTATGTGATGGAATGGTCTCGACCTTCTTTTCTGTATTAAGAGCCATTTCACGGGTAACTTTTCACAATTCATTCAGCTGATATATATATGGAGTTTTTTAACTGAATGATACCACTGCTTGAAAAGCGTACAGTACCAATACTCATTTTCGTGTATTTACCATATACCATTTCAAATGCAAATTTATGTATTTTGGTGTGGGTTGGAAAACACATGTATCATTATATGTTTACTATTGCTTAGTTTTAAGTAATGAGGGACATTAGATCGTGGAGTGGGTGTTGTAATTCTATCTAGGACCCTAATTCAATATTCCAGATTTATGCCCTTATGTGGTTATAATAAATATCCTTATAAAGGCATAAGAATCATATCCATATTTAGTCATAGCCCATGCTGGCCAAATTAAGCAAGGCTACTTCCCCAGGCTCCTAGAAAGTACAACGAGTTCTGTAAACAAACCAAACCTCCAGCAAGCTGGGAATTCCCCATTGCTTTTGTTTTGATTTCGTCCTAGACTGGGACTGAGACGGCCTTGGTAACAGCCATGGATGAGCTTCAAATGCGTGCAGACAAGGGTCAGGCAACCGCTTTGATTTTGCTTGACCTGTCTGCCGCATTTGATACGGTAAACCATGAGATCCTCCTGTGCAGATTGCAGGAGGCCGGGGTGAGGGGCTGTGCCCTGCGATGGTTCTGCTCCTTTCTTGAAGACAGGCAGCAGGCTGTGGCCCTCCCCCTTTTCAATCTGCATTTTTCCCAGTACCACATGGTGTTCCTCAGGGCTCGGCTATTAGCCCAATTTTGTTTAATCTTTATTTAAAACCGTTGATCTCCCTGAATAAGTTCTATAAGATCAATACGATTAATTATGCGGACGACACTCAACTGATCCTCTCCTTTGAGGGGGAGGATTCAATATCGGTTGAGGTTTTCCATGAGTGTTTGAGGGACGTGGCTGGCTGGCTACAGGTTAACTCCCTGCAATTCAACGCAGGTAAAACTGAATTGCTCTTCTATGCGGGGAGTAAGATTTCACACTCTCTCCCTGATAATCTCTGGACCCCAGAATTTGCCACTAGGGTTTCTCCTGTTAAAACAGTGCGTAACCTAGGTGTTATGCTGGACAATAAGCGGTCTATGGAGGCTCAGGTTGCAAAAATGGTATCGTCCTGTTTCGCCCTGATTAGGTCCCTTCGTAAAATCATGCCATTTTTACCTTCCTCTGCACGGGCCCTGGTGGCCAGATGTACAATTCTGAGTAGACTCGACTATTGCAATGCACTGTTGCTCGAGTCTCACAGTTTTTTGCTTGATAGGCTCCAAAGAATTCAATCAGCGGCGGCCAGAATGGCCTTGGGGTGGCCCAGAAAAACATCAGCATCCGCGGCCCTGGTCGAACTCCATTGGCTCCCCCTTAGACAGAGAATACGATTTAAGTCTCTCTGCCTTGTTTTTAAGGCCCTCCATGGGCTTGGACCCAGAATGCTGCAAGCTAAATTTGCATGGTATACCCCCGCCAGGGTACTGCGCTCCTCGTCAGCACGCCTGGTGAGAGTCCCTAGATTTAAAAAAGTCAGGGCAGGCGGAAGATTTTTTGGGGTGGCTGCGGCAAAACTGTGGAACAGTCTACCTTGGCAGATTAGGCAACTGGATAAACTTCTCCCGTTTAGAAAATCCGTGAAAACTTGGCTGTTCCCTAGGGTTTGAGTTGGCTGGTTTTTGCTGTCCCTCCGTTTCATGTCTTTGGAGCTCCAGCGCCAGGATGCCTGCAACGGCGATAGTGCGCTCTATAAGTTCTATAAATAATAACTAACTCCTGTGAGCACTGTAAGAACGGCCAGTTCTTCGTGACATTTTTATTGACGTCTTATGTCCAACCTTACGTCAAACCCAGCACCTTTCAGGTATAAATATACCAACGTTGCCTTAAGCAAACACACGGTGGTTTTGGAGCAGAGCGGCCATCTACTTGCCCGAGAGCCCAGCTGATGCGAG
The DNA here is from genome assembly GCF_964261635.1 of Lissotriton helveticus. Classification (NCBI taxonomy): domain Eukaryota; kingdom Metazoa; phylum Chordata; class Amphibia; order Caudata; family Salamandridae; genus Lissotriton; species Lissotriton helveticus. The sequence goes on along the minus strand of NC_136071.1, from coordinate 1,177,214,349 downwards.
AGCCCACGGACGCCGCCCCTTCCCTTTGACGCACTGAGAGAGAGACGCTGTCTTTTCTCCTGCCGAGAAATCCAGCTCCGGTGTTTCCAGATACCCTCGCGGGTTACTGGGATATCGAGTCCTGAGAGAGAGATACCAGACCTCCTGCTTTCTATTACCCAGGCACGGAGAGGACTAAACCCTTAAAGAGAATTCTTGATTCAGATTCCTTGGAAAAATCAACTTAACTTAAACTGCTACTTACTTACTCCTTCCCACGTATTAGGCTTAGGTCAGGTACACCGGGGTAGGCGTATTTAGAAGCACCAGTTGAGTACGTTAGTCAATTTAAATGTGTATGTATATATTTTATCTATTTTAAAGTAACATATGGCTAAGAAACCATATCAATGCTTTTACAGTATTATTTCATAGTACTCCTTTTACTGTACGCACTTTACTTTACTCTAAGTATTGCAATTGTGGCAATTCATTTCTCTTGCATGAGAAAGAAGACTGCTCAATAAATAACACCTTTTATTGAAAACACCAGTCTCTCTTTTCTCTGCACTCTGGTGAAACTAAGTATGCACACTTGACTGAGTGAAATAGCGGTCTATTGTTTTCACACGACTCTAGAGATACACTCTTATTCTGAGGGAGCAAAGTTGTCATGTTATATGGTTGTCAGAAGCTAATCCCTTCTTGTCTATCCAGGGAAGTTAAACTCCTCCTTGTTTATTCGAGAACGTTTCTAGTGACCTCTGAGCTAGCTGGCAAAACTAATTAAGTCTAATGTAGTCAGTAGAGACCTAGTCGACCTCAGTCCTACATCTACACTGCTGTTTATATTATTCCCATGCACAGAGCCTATTGGGAATATAGGAACTACACTACAGAAGGTTGGGGTGAAACACCTTCTCCTGGTCCTTGGTCAACAAGTCTGGACGGCAAGGAAGTCGCCGGTGCAGGACTTCTGACAGCTGGAGGAGATCCGGGTACCACCACTGGCGTGGCCACTCCGGCGCTATCAGGATCATCCTGGTGTTGGTCCTGTAGAATTTCTGAATCACTGTCGGAATCAGAGGCAGGGGAGGAAAGGCGTACAGTAATGTCTGCGACCAGCTGATCAAAAGAGCGCTCCCCGTGAGCCCTGTTGGGGGAACCTGGACGCGAAGACGGGGCATTTTGCGTTTGCCGCATCTGCGAACAGGTCTATGTCCAGTACGCCCCATTGTTGAAATACCTCCTGTGCGACTTCTTCGTTGAGCACCCAATCGTGCGCTTCTACAAAGTCTCTGCTTAGGCAGTCCGCTTGGACATTTTGGATCCCTGGTAGATGAACTGCCACAATGGATAGACCTCTTATCAGGAGCCAGTGCCAGATGGCTTGCGCTTCCAGGGATAAGACTCTTGACCTGGTGCCTCCCTGCTTGTTCAGATAGAACATAGTTGTCGTGTTGTCCGTCTGAACTTGAATGTAGTTGGTGCCCAGAGAAGGATAAAGAGATTTGAGCGCCAGATGAACGGCTCGAAGCCCTAGGAAGTTGATGTGGTAGCCTCGCACTACATCGGACCAGAGACATTGGACCTGAAGCTGGTCCATATGAGCGCCCCAGGCTTAAAGAGAGGCATCCGTAACCACTGACTGCGATGGAGGAAGGCGATGGAACGGAACTCCCGGAGAAGATTGGAACGTTTCACCCACCATCTGATTGGGTCTCTGGCACCTTGTAGAAGAGAAACACGGTCCTCCCAGTGACCTGACCTCTGAGACCATTGGTCCTCCAGACCCTGCTGCAGGGGCCTCATGTGGAGGCGTGCATTGGGCACGATGTAGATGCACGAGGCCATCGATACCAGGAGAGAGGACACTTGCCTGGCTGTGGGACTGTGATTGTCCAGTAGAAGATGACACTTCAGGAGCATGGATGACAACTTCTCCTCCGAAGGACACACGTTTGCCTGCATGGAGTCCAGGGAAGCGCCCAGGTAGTGAATCCGTTGTGAAGGGTTGAGTACTAACTTTTTGAAGTTGACCTGCAACCCCAATGAGTTAATCAGGTTGAGACAGAACGAAAGACGGTTATGAAGCAGAGCCGGAGTGGAACTTTTCAGCAGCCAATCGTCTAGATAGGGATAGACAAAGAACAGCCACCACCGCTATGCACTTGGAGAATGTCTGTGGCGCGGATTTGAGGCCAAACGGAAGCACTCGATACTGTTAGTGATGGCGTCTGATCTGAAACCTGAGAAACTTTCGGTGCTTTACTGAGACAGGTATGTGAAAGTAAGCGTCCTGCAGGTCGATGGCACACATCCAGTCTCTCTGATGAAGATGGGGTTAGATCTGGTGCAGGGCTAGCATGCGGAATTTTTCCCTTCTGATGAATCTGTTCAGTAGACGTAGGTCTAGAATGGGCCTGTATTCTTTGACTACTCCTCTTTTTTGGACAAGAAAATAGCGGGAGTAGATTCCTTGATTTCTCTGCATGGAAGGAACCTTCTCTATGGCCTTCTTCTTGAGGCGGACAGAGACTTCGTCCTGCAGCAGTTGACTGTGGAGTCGGGGAAGGTGCTTTATTTGAGGGAAGACTTGCGGAGGGGGGACTTGAACCTCAGCAAGTAACCATGCTGCACAATACTCAGCACCCATCTGTCCTTTGTTATGGATGTCCACTCTTCCAGATAATGAGAAACACTCCCTCCCACCGGAGTGGCGAACAGTTGCGGAGGAAGCAACAGCTCAGGGCTTGGGAGGCTGCTTGGAGGCAGACTACTGCTTGTTATTGTTGCCTCTGCCTCTGCCAGAGCGTCTGCTAAAATTGGGTTTTCTGCTGTGTTTGGGATGACCATTGAGGGGTTTGAACCCTCTGCTGGTAAGGTTGTTTGTAACCCTGACGAAAGCACTTTTTAAATTCTTTACGCTTCTCCAAACCCACAGCCTTAACAGTGTCCATTTCCGATTACTAATGACCTGGTTGGCTACGAGCCCTCCCTTCTGTCGGATCTCGGCAAAATTCTGTCGGTCTTCCTTAGGAAGCTTCTCTGTGAAGCGAGTGAGGGAGTACCAGAGCGACCTATCGTACCTTCAGAGTAGAGCAGAGGCACTGGCCACCTTCATATATGAAGCTGAGGTGTTGCATACTTTCCTGTCAAACGAATCCATGAGTTTGCTGTCTTTTACTGGGGGACCGAGGATGAGGTGGAGGCCGAATGAGACTTCATGGCCAGCTGGTGGATTTGATCTGAGGAACAACGGGTCCTCTGCGGGAGCCTTGTACTTCTTGGCAAGTTAGATGGAACAGAACCTACCACTGCAAGAGTGAGGAAGGTAGCCATCGCTGAGTCAATGAAGCCAGGCACCAGAGGTCAGGGCGCTGTCCGGTGATGAAGGGTATCAAAGATTATACAGGTGGGTACCACAGGAGTATGCAGAGAGATGTTAAGCTTCTTTGCTCCCCTGCCTAGCACATCTGTAAAAGTTGCGATGTCATCAATAGGTGAGACTCGCGAGGGAGGAGTAGAGGAGAAGGTCAGAGAATAGTCCCGGACCGTAGACCTCGCAGAAGAGGACCAAGTTGGAGATCTTGTGCGTCCTCTGTTATGGGAACTGTCGCGATGACGACTGTGCCAACCCCTGGATCTAGACCGATGTCTAGACGGAGATCTTGGCCTGGGGGAAGGTCTTGGCTTGAGAGGCATTCTTGGCCATGCTGGAGAGCGTGATCTGGCAGGAGATCTTGGTCTGGGTGAGGGTCGTGGCCTCCGAGGAGAATTAGATGGTCTGACCGGAGTACTTGTCCTTGGACCAGAAGGTGAGAATGCGCAGGAGTAATCCGAGCCCGGACTACTGCGACCGCCCTATACAGCCCCCTGAGGACGGTGAGACGACACACTGCGTGATCTGTCCGCAGATCTGGGAGAAGCTTCTGGAGAGATCTCAACGATGTTCAACCCAGGAGATGTAGATCTGTCTCCTGATGACCTGGACCCAGGTGACTCCACAACCACCGTGACCTGTTCCCTCGATGCGAAAGCTTCCACGTCGAAGATGTTTGTGTGACCAATAGCGTCGAGCGAGGCCTTGATGTTCTCGGCGTCGATCATCCATGCCGTGGTGACCTCGACCTTTCTCGGTGTTGGGACGACGACCCTTCCTGACGTCGCCTAGACGTCCACCTCCTCGACGTCGAATGGTGGGATCTTGAAGACGCTCTCGACGGCGGCACGCCAGCCGGGAGCGATCTGGAAGCAGTCATAACTCTCGACGCTGACCCCCTCGAGGGCAGCGGAGAGTGTCTCGACGTCGACGGAAGCCTCGCGTCGACTTGGACATGCCAGCAGCCACAGACTTCGAGCCAGAAGTGTGGCGTCTCGACGCGGACTTACTTGGCTGCGGCGGAGACTCTCTACGTCGCGATGGTGATCCAGAAGAGCGTCTGGGCCTCTTCGACGGCGACTTCGACGGTGATCTTCGTCCTCCCTTCCTCTTTCTGGAGGCCGGAGATGCGGAACGTCGCCGTTTTTGGCCATGCTTGCTAGAAGACAACATCCTGGGGCATCCATGGCCACCCACCTGATGACTCTTGTCTTTCTCCAACATGGCATGAAGTCTGTCGCGAAGGGTCCTCCTAGAGAACTCTGACAGTGGTGGCACTGGTCAGGGTTGTGTGCAGATGGAAGGCACACAATGCACACGGAGTGTGGGTCAGCCAGTGCCAGTGCCATCTTCTTGTCACAAGAAGGAAACTTCCGGAATAAAGCAGGCATTCTGACAGAAAATGTTAGTGGAATACCACAAAAAACCAATAAGATGTCGAATTTTCTGAAAAATGCACTCAAAATAACAATTTCAGTTAAAAACTGAAGAGCTCAAGCTCCAGGATCCTCACAGAAGGAACCGGAAAAAAGAAATGACCCAACTGTCACCTGTGGTGCATCATGGGAGCAGGGGGTTGCCTTAAAGTCTTAAAGGCACGGTACACCTACTCTAATGCCTTAAAAGCAAGGTGTCAGTCTTTGTTTGTTTCTTTATACTGTACTGCAGCCTACTGGCAAATTCCTGCAATTACAGGTTTTTTCCTATGGCAATAAAGCATTGTTGTATGCAAATGTTTACTGCTCTCTTTCTTCCTTAGGGGTTGGGAGAGTACTACTGTGTTTGTGCTGATTCATGTAATGTTGCGGCATGTTTGCCAGTTGGGAAATGTTTTAGGCTGCAAATATATGTTTTCACATATGTATACATATATATTTCTATGTATTTTCTATATGGTCCGGGATCCCGCACATGGGCGGGGATTATTCATAGATTATGACTATTGATGAGTATCCTCTGGATGAGAACATTCTGGAGGGTGCTGTCGCCTGACTGGCTGTTTGGACTATATATAATGACTTGGACGAGTGATGAAAGTGGAGTATTTTTTTACTTTTGACTTCTACCTACTTGATTCAGGCATGTGAATCTATGAAAGATACCCCAAGCAGCTCCCCTCTACCAGATACTTGGTGGAGAACTTCCAACAAATGGTCCGTAGGGAATGGAGTGACTGGGTTGCCCATCTGCAAAATGCCAGCGGCCGTGGAAATGGCCAGGACAAAGGCAACACTCGCCTCCGTAGGATGTCGCGGGGAGAGAGCAATTACTCCGTGGGCGAAGGCTGCAAACTAAGCCGCCCATCCCAGAGTTCAGCAGGAGGAAGAAACTGCCAACCCCTGTAGGATGGATGATCCATGGACGAGTGGGGGACCTGAGGGGTCTCCGGAGAAGGCGGAGAAACCTGCGGGGCAACCAACAGCGAGTTGCGGAAGAGAGGGTCCAGGGGCTGTGGCCGCGGAGTCGGAGAAGAGCCCTTCCTGGAAGTTGCCGGGGGAAAAAAGCAACGACGCGGTGTCCAGACTCCGGTGAAGAGGAGAAGGGACCTCCGGAGACGAGTCAATAGCCCGACGCCGGGACGGTGCCATGGAGTCCACCGCAGGCACCGGTGTGTCCTTGATTGGCGCCGAAGTGGCCCTCAGGGGCATCGAGTCGACCTCCACCACCATGTGCGTCCTAGAAGAATGGGGCAGTGTCGGAGCCGTACGGCTAATGAACGGCGCCAAAAAGGCGCCGGCTTGACCTCACACAAAGCAGTCGCCTGCATAGAAGACCGAGAGAGACTCGGGAAGGCGCCCTGGGTTCCGACCACCACCCGCGGCGCCGCCAGGGAGGAAAGCCGTCGGCGCCGGAAAGGGGTAGGCCCGGCCTCCGGTAAGGCAGCCGCCTGCCAAGAGTACAGAGGGGGACTCTGAGACGAACCTTGAGTCCCAGCGACCTCTGGCGACACCACAGGGAACCCCTCAGGGATTTGCGGCGAGGCAGGGAAGCCGTGGATCAAAGAGGGGAACCCCGCAGGGCCGCACCTAGACAACACCACACCCCCACAACCTGAAGCCGAACTCATCGGCTCCGGTGTCGAAGCCGCCGGCGACTCAGCAGAAGACTCCCCGCAAGGCAAGGGATCCGCAGACGTCTCAGGAATAGGAGGGGAGCCAAAGAAGCCTGAAGAGCCGTAGTGTAGGCCTTCATTTGGGCCCTAGTCGCTCCGACGCAAGGAAACGGCAGATAGGGGGGCGACGGGTGAGGGTTCACGTCCCGAGGGGAACCCGCGCCCTCTGCAGAACGAGGACAAGGCTTCGGAGACAAGCTGCAGACCTTACCGGCTAGCGAGCGACACCCTTGGGGCCTCGGGGAAGGACGATGCCGCAGTCTAAATCGGCAGTCGTGGCTTCCGAGGTAGGGGGCGGACACTGTGACACGACTTACCAGGATAAGCAGGCCAAAAGCAGTTTCATCCGGTGCTCCAGCTGGGACTTCGGCTTGAGATGCTGACAAGCGTCGCAGTCCGTAAAGTCATGGTGCTCGCCCAAACACCACATACAAAAGAGTGAGGGTCTGTCGCTGACATCTGACGTGTACAAGTACACGTCTTGAACCCCGAAGGCATTCGCACACTGACGTCACGTACGCGGACGTCAGGGCGAAGTTTTTTGGTGCCGCCCCCTGGCACCCTGCGGCAAAAAGTTTTCCGGATGCAGTCTCACGCCTGGGGATAATGCTTCGTTAAGGAATCTGCGGCTAGTAGTCTATCCGATATAGTCGTATCGTAATAACTTGCACTTTGCTGCTTTAAAAATGTTTTTTAAAGCAGTAACGGCCCAAATAGCTTTACTGTTTTCTGTGTTATACGTGTTTGTATGCTTCCTTGCGTACAGGCCAAAGACAAAATGTACCTATTATGTTTATTATCTGTGTACAGAATATGGTGCATAGAAAATGAACACAAACTAGATGGGTGTTTTTCTGCTGACCACATTCTGGCATGTTGCTGAGAGATCTCACTGATCCATCATACGTCATAACAGATGGAAGGCAGAGAAGGACCACTTCAGGTAATAAAGGTCTAAACTACTTGAATAAAAATTCAAGTTTACGGTCTGCTGGGAGCCTTTTTGTCCAAAAAGGATCTTGCCACATACTGAGTCAAATAGATTGAAAATGCACCTCACAAAGGTGGTTTAGCACTACGCAAAAAAAAAACAATAGTAATAATTATGACTGCATCACCTTATACAGATTGCAATTTGTACAGTTTCTAGGCACCAGCAAGAGCTGCTAATTATTACCCAAAGCTAGTCAGTTTATTGGCCTCTCAAAGATAGAAGGCCAAGTGGCTACTCTAAATCTAATCTATGTAGCTCGGCTTACTGCTAGTTGCAGGCATGGTCAGTTTGGTCACAGAATAATTTTATTTAAGCAGCTATGAAAAGCAGCAATCTATACGATGAGTTATATTCAACTGTAAATATTGTGTCCTTTCAAACGCGTAAATTGAAAAGGAAAACAGGTTCTACTGTATTCAGTTCAGAGGAAAGGAATGCTGATGATCCCAAATGAAATTTCTCACTCTACAAGTGACTGCAGATGCTTGACAATTACTCCACAAACGCGGATTTTTAGATAGCGGTTTATTCATTTCAATGCAGATTTGAAATGCTGCAAGTCATATGTGTACCAGTTCAAACAGTACTTTACTTATTTCCATCTTGCAGCTAAGTGCATTCTGGAAGGAAAATGCTACTTACCAGTAAGCATCTGTTCTTGGCATGTAGAGCTGCAGAGTTACACACTGTTGCATAGATCGCCATCTAGTGTTGGGCCCGGATGTTTGCACCTGTTTTTGTCCTGAAAGTCTTTGGAAGTCACTAGATAGGGGACTCCTCCTTTGGATCACATTGTTCATGGGCATAAGCTCCATCCTTATATTGTTTTATAGCTTTTCCCATAAAAACTGGTTAAGGCACAACCACCCTAAATTAAATAAGCCTTGATTTGTGAATACAAGGAAACAATGGCACTGTCTAAACAAGGGTAAAGATGGAGACCAGACAGGGGAAGTAAGTGAAGCACGGGAAGGCTGGATGGACCAGGTAGCTCTCACTGGGAGTGCACATTCACCCTACGGCTTCTCTTCTGAGATGTCTAAAACAGTGGCAGCATGCACACACACACGTCATATCGTCGAACATGGCAGCCAATAGGAACACAGGAGTGGAAAGCCCTGCAATACAGAGGTTCTTTACTGAGGTTGTGAATCAGAAATCATGGGCATGGCACACCTGTGTCGATTTTGCGCAGAATTTGCAATTCACATCATTGCGAAAAGCTGGCCGGGGAGAAGTGTCTGGCATATGCAGTGATAACAGAAAGATACTCCCTTTAGCTCTGTGAGAAGAATGTGGTGGTAATGCCTGAACCACAAAAGGTGGTGGCATACCTTCAGGATGATAGAGCCTGTGCACTAGCTACAAAATTGTACCTAAGAATATGATGCAGAAAAGGAGTAATACTGCTACTAAGGAGTATCCAAATGTAGGTCGTTTGTGGCTTGGTGTATCTGTTGTGGAACCATCAACAGACAAGAATCCATTTCTAGCATCAGCCTATTATAGAGAAGGCGATTTCTCAGATTTCTTAGGGAGATAAAAGCTTCTACAGTTTCAGGATCATGTGTGGGCTTATTTTTAGACAATACGATTTTTTATCATTTCAGTTAATGTAGATTGTCTTGGTGGAGGGGGTCTTGAAAATAGCATAGAACTTGATGATGGGTTTAAAGCAGGAGACAGAGCAGGCTCATCAGACTCCAGAAAGGGGCCAATGATTTCAATACGTCTATATACTTCCTGAGGATAACTCCAGAATAGACAGCTGACATACTGGACTAATATAGAGACACTTCTGCACTAGTGGGGGTCGGATGAACAGAACTGGACACATAATGCTACTTGGTTTAATGGATCAACACGTCTCTGGTTTTCTTTCCACTGGTAAATGGGGGAAGCATTACAGTGTGTGTGCCTTCTACTCCAAGAACTGGAACAGGTAGCCAGCAGAAAGGTCTGAAGACTTGTTTATCACTGATTGTTTATAAACTAGTTCTTGCACTTTGGGGAGCCACCGGTTGGCAGCTTAATCTTCATATACTGTAGCAACAGATTCCTGTTTTTGGAGAGAGTCCCTGTAGCATCTTCAATATTCTGTAACAATATCAATTGTGAAACAGGGTCAGATGAATTTTGACTCCACCACCCTTCCAGGGACTTCAGGTACACAGCTTTCTCTACATGGACCAAATGAAACTGGTGTTATAGAACAACAGCGAAACACACAAGATGATGGACGGAATGTTGCACAATGGCAAAACATTCACCCCCAGTCACAGATCTGGGTTTAATCCATCGTTATTTTGCTCACCAAGCCACCCAAGTTCAGACATGGCCATATGCAAATCAGTCTTGACCCTGTGCCTCATGGGAACAGTCCAGCCCGAACTGCCAAGCCATGTCTTCCCTGGACCGGAATCAAGCATCCTAGGACCGATTTCTGGCTTTCAGCCGTCTTCAGCCAGGATAGCTTGACTCCAGTGGCTTAGTGAGCACGGGACCCACGTCTGGGCATACCCTTCCCACATAGGGTGAACAGCAAAACACACAAGATGATTGACGGAATGTTGCACAATGACTGGGGGTGAATGTTTTGCCATTGTGCAACATTCCGTCCATCATCTTGTGTGTTTTGTTATAGAACATCTTTTCACTAAAACTGCTTTGCTTTTATCAAATTACCTTTTGTTCTCTGAATATGTTTAGGTGTCAAACAGAAGAGTCCACAGTGTAACCCTGAACACAAAATGCTGGCTCAGACACAGTAAGTGTGGAAAATGATGGATCTGCCTTATGAAGAGCTATTAATAGGGCATTTATTTTTTCGTTATGTGCAGTTGCTCTGCGCTACACTATAATGAATATGCTACTTACCAGTATGCATCTGTTCTTGGCATGTAGGGCTGCTAACATTCATATCTTTTGCATTAGATCGCCGCCTAGTGTTGGGTCCGGATGATCGCACATTGTTGTCCTGGAAGAGTCTTCGAAGTATCCTGAGATAGGTGGCTCCTCCCCTGGACTACAGTGCGCATGGGCATCGGCTCCATCCCCAGATTGTTTTGAGCCATTGTGGCAGAGATGGAGTGTAAAGTGTAAAGGATGTCCATGCTAATGATTGAATGCAAGAGTATGTCTGCAGCTGCGACAGGCACCGGGGAGGAGGGTGGGCGATATGAATGTTAGCAGCCCTACATGCCAAGAACAGATGCATACTGGTAAGTAGCATATTCAGTTCGAGGCATGTGGGCTGCTAAATTCATATCTTTTGCATAGAATATACAGCAGTCCCTCCATTAGCGGCGGTTGCCCGTGCCAGCTGCAGAAACTTGAAAAAGTGTTTTGAGAACAGCCTGTCCTACAGCTGCTTGCTGCTTGGAATGCACATCAACACAGTAGTGTTTTGTAAAGGTATGTGGTGTAACCCACGTGGCTGCTCTGCAAATGTCTTCTAAAGGAATGTTCCCCAGGAAAGCCATAGATGCCCCCAATTTGCGAGTGGAGTGCGCCCTTGGGGGTATTGTCAAGGTACGTTTAGCCTTTTGATAACAGATTTGGATGCACTTAACAATCCATCTGGCTATTCCTGCTTTGGAAATAGGGTTGCCCTTGTGCTGTGGCGAGAAGGCAACAAAAAGTTGTTTTGTTTTCCTAAAGTGTTGTGTCCTGTCAATATAGTACATCAATGCCCTCCTGACATCCAAAGTATGAAGCATTCTTTCCGCCACCGTTTGTGGGTTTTGGAAGAATGCAGGCAAGTCAATAGTTTGGTTGAGATGAAACTGTGACACCACCTTCGGAAGGAATTTGGGGTTAGTACGCAGTACCACCCTATTTGGATGAATCTGAAGGAATGGCTCTTGGATTGTGAGCGCTTGCAGCTCACTAACACGCCTCAGTGACGTAATAGCTATTAGGAAAGCTACTTTCCACGTTAGGAACTGGAGTTCACACGAGTGTAGTGGCTCAAAAGGTGGTCCCATCAGTCTGGTGAGGACCACATTGAGGTTCCACACCGGAGCTGGCGGTGTTCTTGGGGGAATGACTCGTTTCAGACCTTCAAGAAAAGCCTTAATGGCAGGCACTCTGAAGACCGAGAGATGCTGCCTGTTCTGAAGATAAGCTGCTATGGCGGATAGATGTATCCGAATGGAAGTGTACGCTAGATTGCACTTGTAAAGATGTAACAGATAGCAAATGATGTTAGGGATAGATGCATCTAGCGGGTTGATGTTATTGGCCGTACAGTAAATGACAAAACGCTTCAATTTTGCAGCATAGCATGCCCTGGTAGTAGGCTTTCTTGCCTCCTTGATGATGTCCATGCATTCTGGAGGTAGGTGAAGGTATCCAAACTCTAGGACTTCAGGAGCCAGATCGTCAGGTTGAGCTGTTGCGGATCTGGATGCTGAATGTCTCCATGGTTCTGCGTCAAAAGCCTGGGTGTGAGGCGCAGCCTTTGATGCGGCACCACCGAGAGTTCTAGAAACGTGGTGTACCATGCTTGGCGCGCCCACGTTGGAGCAACTAGGATGAGTGTCAGCGAGTGCTGCCTTAGTTTTCTTGCCACCAGCGGTATCAGAGGGGCTGGCGGAAAAGCGTACGCAAATCTGCCTGACCAGTTCATCCATATCGCATTCCCCTGCGACTGTGGGTGAGGGAACCTGGCGGCAAAGTGTTGGCATTTTGCGTTTTCGTTTGTGGCAAACAGGTCTATCTCCGGATGACCCCACTGCTGGAAGTACGGGCGGAGTACTGATGGGTGTAACTCCCACTCGTGCATTTGATGGCTGTATCTGCTGAGCAGATCTGCCATCTGATTGTCCTTGCCCGGGAGGTGTTCTGCCATGAGGAAAATGTTCCTCTGAATGGCCCACTTCCACATGCTCTGAGCCAGATGAGACAGTTGTGGTGAGTGGGTGCCCCCCTGCTTTTGAATGTAGTACATCGCGGTCATGTTGTCCGTCCGGACTAACACTACCTTGTTGCACAGATGTACATTGAAAGACTTGAGCGCCATGAAGATTGCCATCAGTTCCAGATAGTTGATGTGCATCTTCTGTTGCTGCGTCGTCCATAGTCCCTGCACTGTGTAAGTGAGCAGATGAGCTCCCCATCCCTGGAGAGACGCGTCCGTTGTCAGGATAATCTGTGGCACTGGCTCCTGGAACAGTCGGCCCTTGCAAAGGTTGTGTGGATTCCACCAATGCAGAGAGTCGTACGCCCGACTGGTAACCAACACTAGGTCTGTCAATTGTCCCTGAGCCTGTGTCCACTGATTTGCTAAGCACTCCTGGAGCGGACGCATGTGTAAACGTGCGTGAGGGACTATGAAGATGCAGGAGGCCATCATGCCAATCAACTGCATGAACACTCTCGCTGGAAGCGAGTGTTGTGGTCTGAACTTTTGGATTAGAGACTGCATGCTGTCTATCCTGACTTGGTTTGGCTGAGCCTTGGCCGTCAGGGTATGATCATCGCCCCTAGAAACTGCCGGACATGTGCCGGCTGAAGATGCGACTTTGGGTAGTTCAACGAGAAGCCCAGATCGTGAAGGAGATGAATGGTAGTTGACATGTCCGCGGCGCACTGTTGTTCCGACTTGGCTTGAACGAGCCAGTCGTCTAGGTAGGGGTAGACATGGATGTTCTGCCTCCTGAGGTGCGCCGCTACTGTCGCCAGACACTTGGTAAACACTCTTGGGGCTGTGGTCACTCCGAAGGGCAGGACCTTGAACTGATAATGCTTGCCTTGGATAGTGAACCTGAGGTATTTTCTGTGGGACGGGTGTAGTGGAATGTGGAAATAAGCATCCTTGAGGTCTAAGGTTGCTAAGAAGTCCCCTTGGTTTAACAAGGGAAGAATCTGTTGCAGTGTAAGCATATGGAAATGTTCTGACAGTATATACAGGTTGAGGGGACGCAGATCCAGAATGGGTCTGAGAGATCCGTCCTTCTTTGGAATAAGGAAGTACAGGGAATATACCCCATGTGCCTTCCTCCTCCACTGGCACGAGCTCGATTGCGCCTTTTTGCAGCATCACCACTACTTCTTGCTGCAATAAGTGCAAATGCTCTGCGGACATAGGCCGTTGCCTTGGTGGAATGTTGGGTGGAGTGGACTTCAACTCTAGACAATAACCGTACTGGACAAGTTTTCGTACCCACCTGTCTGTGGTGATGTTTGTCCAGACTGGCAGGAACTGCTGGAGTCTCCCCCCGACAGGTGTTAAATGGTCGGGGGGCAGTGACAGAGAGTCACTGTTTGTTTGGGGCAGAGGAACGGGAATTGTTGTTTCCTCTGCCACGTCCTCTGGTGCTGTTTCCTCGATTACCCCCTTTGTTCTGCTTGGGGTACGAGGACTGTGCTCCACCTCTAGAGAACTGCGACTGTTGACCCATCTGTCCTCTGGTGACTCCACGTGCACCTGAGCGACGAAAAGTGTTGCCCCGGAACTGTTGTGATTGTAGGGCCCCCATAGACTTAGCTGTTTCGTTGTCTTTTTTAATCTTTTCGAGGGTGGTGTCAACATCAGGACCAAACAGTATCAGGATTGACGGGCTGATTGAGTATGGTTGTCTGAATGTCCGGTTTAAACCCCGATATGCGGAGCCACGCTTGTCGTCTCAGCATGACGCTAGTGTTAATAGCCCTAGCTGCTGTGTCTGCGGCATCAAGTGCACACTTTATGGCTGCATTGGAGATTAGTTTGCCCTCTTCTATAAGCAGTTTGGTAGCCTCTTGAAACTGCGGAGGCAGGTGTTGTAAAACTTGCTTCAGGGTGTCGTAATGCGCCCTATCATAACGTGCCAATAGTGCCTGTGTATTCGCAATACGCCAGAAATTGGCAGCCTGCGCAGCTACCCTTTTGCCCCCTGCCTCCAGCACTTTTGACTCCTTGTCCGGGGGAGGAGCTTCACCCGTCGTTTGGGAGTTCGCCCTTTTGCGGGCATTTGCGACCACAAGGGAGTCAAGTGGCAACTGTCCCCGAATGTATGCAGGGTCTGCAGGTGCTGGTCTGTACTTCTTCTCGATGCGTGGATTGACCACCCTCGCCCTGGTAGGTTCTTTAAAGATGTCCGCAGCATGCTTAAGGACCCCTTTGAGGATAGGCAGTGTCTTTACTGTCCTTTCAGAGACTGAAAAAGTGTCAAATAGAAAGTCTTCTTCAACTGGGTCAGCATGCATGTCCACATCATGATTAGCAGCCGCCCGTTCAATGAGTGCATGAAAACCTGCAGAATCTTCTATTGGGGATGCACGTGCACTGAAAGGCTGTGGGTCCTGCCCCACATTCTGGGTGCCTTGGTCACCTATGTCGTCATAGGAATCTTGCTGTGCATCGGGTTCATTAATGGGGAAAGTGTATTGGTCATCTTCTCCATATCCCTCACCCTCAGAGTGTTCTGGGGAAGGTGTTGGGCTCCTTCTAGGAGGAGGCTGCATAGGTTCCATCAGGGCTGAAGCGTCCTGAGCAAGCCGTTTCTTCTTCAGTGGGATAACATAGGAGTCCACTGGTTGTGAAGTGATCTTTCTTTTGTAAAGGGTCAATTTGCCCGTGTCTGCGTCGATAAAACGCTCAGAATCTTCTCCTGAGTCGAGTAGTCGACCTGAAACTGCTCCAGACGTTGATGATTCCGACGTCTTTGGCGCCGGTAGGAAGAAGTTTACCAGCAGGCTTTGCCGGCAAGTCTATCGGCTGCTGGTGCGACGGCGTCGGAGCCGACGTCGCAGAGGCCTTCTCCCGAATTCTCTGTAGTGAAGAGACGATGGGGGACGCATCACTCACAGCGTCACTTGGCGCCGACGAGGAGGCCTTCACCCTGCCTTCAGATCAGACGTCTTGTTGGCCCTTTTGAGTCTTAGACGTTGATGCTGCAGCCGTAGACACAGAGTCCTTGGACCGATGTGTTGAGCTTCCAGCTTTCGATCCGTGTGATTTTGCAGGCTCCGTCTCCACCACGCGTCCGACTAACGACGTCCCAGTCGGCACCGGAGTCTTGTCGCTGGCTTTGGCGGGCTTAGACGGCGTCGCACCGGTCGACCCGTGCCGAACTCCCTTCTTAGAGGAAACCTCCTCCGCCGATTTCGACACTGTCGAATCGACAGTTTTCTTCGACTTCTGTGGACCGGAGGCCGACGGAGTCGATGAGGCAGCAGGTTTTGGTGTTTTTGGTGGAACGGCCGCCATCTTAGGAACGCTCGAATCCGTAAGTTTCGGTTTCGGGTCGGCCATTTTAGGTGTAGTCGATACCGTAGGTTTCACTTTCGGTTTCGATACGGGCTGCGCAGCAAGTATGTCCGTGGCCGGGCCTGAAGGCGGGGCCGTGGCTTGCGGTACGAGGTCTTGGGTAAGGCCGACTGGCGATCCCGTGACCCGAGCCTGATCCGCGTAACCTTCGGGGCATAGCTCATCCCCTGAGCTATCTTCCGCGGCCCCATAAACTTCTTCGACGTCCCCTACCTCGTCGACGTATTCAAGGCCTTGACCCACGACTCCGTCGTCGTATTCCGGATCCGCCTCGATGTCCGTCGCGGGCGGTGAGATTTGAAGATGTTGGCTCTGGCCCTCCTCTCCTTGGTCGCCGAAGATGTTTTCTGGATCCGGGGCCGCTTGTCTGGCCTCCAGGCGCACCGCGCGCCGAAGCTTGAGTGTCTTTTTTGACCTGAATCTGGAGCAGGCCATGCAGTTGTCCTCGTTGTGGTCCGGCGAGAGGCACTTGTTACAGACCGGGTGCACATCGATATGTGGGTATTTTGACCCACAGACGGGACAGTATTTAAACGGGCTCCGCTCCATGCTAAAAAGTCGCGGTCGTGTTGCGATGAGAAGGCCTCGATGTCCGAAGAGTGATACGACTCCGTAGATTCCGACTCAAAGAGACGGAAGAACTCGAGACCGTACGCAAACAATACCGACGCAATGAATCTAAGGCCTTTTGGCCGTAAAAAAGCTAGTTTTCTCGGTTCCGACAGAGAGCCGTCGAGACCGCATCCGAACCCAATGGCGGAAAAAAACCATCAGGGGATGGAGCCGATGCCCATGCGCACTGTAGTCCAGGGGAGGAGCCACCTATCTCAGGATACTTCGAAGACTCTTCCAGGACAACAATGTGCGATCATCCGGACCCAACACTAGGCGGCGATCTAATGCAAAAGATATGAATTTAGCAGCCCACATGCCTCGAACACTATGTATCTGTACCATCATGTGTTTGGAACAACCCAAATTGCTAGGTTTCTATTATCCAGCATCTGTAAGAACTTTGTCTGTTTGCAGTTCATGCAAGATAGCATTGTGTTCACAAAAAAGTAGGCATAATTACTTCATTTAAGGGTCTAACTCACTCTGCATAATGTAGCTAGAAAGCTCTTTTAAAGTACAAAATTGCCATAAGGTTTGCAACAGCCACAGGTGCCCGAAGGGAGGGTAGATGCATGTGAATCTACAGATATTTCCGTTAATGGCATGTGTGTCTGTAGATACACATGCTCAGTATAGACTGTAGCAGTCCCTTCTTGTAAAAGTGGTGGCTAACCCGTGGGTGTTGCAATGGTTTGAAAACGGATACGTAGCACTGCCTTTCCTAAACTGCCTTGCTGGCATGCTAAAACATCCACACAATAATGTTTGGTGAAAGTGTGTGGTGTGATCCATGTAGCTGCTTTACATGTCGGCAATGGGAATATTTCATAAGAAGGCCATGGTTGCTCCCTTTGTGCGAGTAGTGTGAATTCTGGGATGAACAGGTAAGGGTCTTTTGGCCCTAGCATAGCACATCTGAATGAATTTTACAATCCACCTGCCTATGCCTGATTTGACAATCGGGGCGGAAAATAACAAAATAATCCTGCTAAATCAGAAAGGATTCCGAAAAAACTCCAGCATGATATCTAACATCATGGCAATTTAACTGATAATGGACACGACAAAAATGAGGAAAAAACAGATGCATGTCTGTTTCATTGACTTCAGTGCCGCGTTTGATAATGTGGAGAGGTCCAAACTGTGGTCCAAGTTAGCCAGATAGGGCATCCCAAATAACCTTCTATCGATGATGGATTAGTTACTTACCTGTAATCCTAGTTCTCTTCTAGGGGTATACTCATCAAAGTCATAAGCACAGAATTATCTACGCCCATATGCGGGAACCCGGAACACATAGCCTAATACATATATATGTGTAAAATATATAAGAAAATAGTGCATAGTCCTAAAAAATTATACACATATACATGTATAAATTAATATTATGCAGCCCTAACCATATCCAATATGCTAATAAAACCATAATTACATGCCTTCTGTAGAATGAAAATAACTCATAACATATAATGCAAGAAAAGGACATGAACCTTAGATGCATTCCACAGAAAACAACCTTTTATTTTCATCAAAGAAACAGGTAATAAAAGGCAATTAGCCTAACAGGCTGCATAAGTAAATAACATCCCTGTACAGAAAAAGAGACTGACACCTCGCCTTTCAGGCCTTAGAGAATCTGAACACTGCCTTTAAGGCCTCCAGGAGCAGCCTGCTTCCATCATGCCCCACAGGTGACAGTTAGGTCAGTTCTTTTGCACGGTATAAGAAAATCCTGTAGGAACCTGAATACATAATGCAATATTAACATATCCAAAAACAATGCTACTGCTCGCCCGGGGAGGCGGGAGGGTGCTTATGACTTTGATGAGTATACCCCTAGAAGAGAACTAGGATTGCAGGTAAGTAACTAATTCTTCTCTTCCAGGGGATACTCATCAATAGTCATAAGCACTGATTAGAGTAGCAAGCTCATATCCAATTCTAATCGGACGAGCAGAAAAAAGAGATAAAACCACTTTGACACATACATCCTAGCTAGTATTAAACAAGTTTCTTAATGAGGCTTGCCCAACCTGAGCATCTGCTTGTGTGTCTGAATCAAGACAGTAATGGCGAGTAAAAGTATGAAATGAACGCCATGTAGCTGGTTTACAAATTTCAGCCATGGGAACATTCCTTAGGAGAGCTCTGGTAGAAGCTTTTCCCCTTGTAGAATGAGCCTTTGGCCTCCCTGACAAAGATCCGTTGGCCAATTGGAGATTGAGAAGTGTGGCTCACTGGTTAGAGGCGGCAGACCTGTAAGCAGAGAACGGCCCGGGACCAGGGTTCGATTCCCGACGCGGCAGGGTCGTGGACCAGGGTCAGCGGACTCGATAATTCTCGCCTCGGTGCCTACTCTAGTCAGAAACCACACTCGGCAACTCTGGGCATCAGCTTGCCTCATCTTCACAACGGCCCCCCCAGACCGCCGGGGATGCTTGGTCGCACCTTAGAGATACCCATCAGGGACCATCTCTCAGGGTGAGCCAGGACGGGTTCCCCAGCGGTTGAAGTGTGGAGATACTCCTCCGGGAGTCGATTCCTAGCGCTATATAAACCCGCAATTAAATTAAATTAAATTGGTAGGCCAGGACAATACAAGAAACAATCCACCTAGATATGGATCTTTTGGAAGCTGCAGACCCCGTGTTAATAGGACCATAGTCAACAAATAAACTGTCTGACTTTCCCAATGCCTTTGTTCTGTCCAAATAAAACTTGAGAACGCTCTTGAGATCTAAAGAATGGAGAGATCTTTCTGGAGGATTCGCAGGATTCAGAAAGAAAGTCAGTAAAGTTATAGTTTGGTTAATGTGAAAGTCCGTAATTACTTTGGGCAGAAAAGCAGGATATGTTCTGAGAACTACTCTATTAGCATGCAACACAGTGAAAGGTTCCTTACAACAAAGAGCCTGGATCTCGCTCACTCTGCGAGCAGAGGTAATGGCTACCAGGAATGCAATTTTCCAAGTTAAATGTTGAGGAAGCTTTGTGAATAGGCTCGAAAGGAGCTCTCATTAGTTTAGTTAACAGAATATTAAGCTCCCAAGGAGGAGAGGGAGACCTGACTGGCGGGTACACCTTCCTTAGGCCTTCCAGAAAGTCTTTCACCACCGGCATCCTAACGAAAGAAGTCCGTTTAGGTGACTTTCTATAGGCGGTGATTGCTGCAAGATGAACTCTAATAGAGTTAAACTGAAGGCCAGACTTCTCCAAATGCAGCAAATAAGGCAAAATCACCTGCTCTTGACCTTGGATGGGATCATGTCCGTTGTCCACAGACCACAGGAAAAATCGCTTCCATTTGAAAGCATATAACTTCCTCGTAGAAGGACGTTTCGCCTCTTTAAGAATATTCATACAGTCTAAATTCAATTATAAGTGACCATATTGGATGACTTCAGGAGCCATGCTGCCAACCGTAGGGAGGACAAGTTGGGGTGGAATACTCTCCTGGCCTGCTTGAATAGATGATCCGGGTGACATGGCAATCTCCTGTGTGGCACTTCCGATAACTGAAGGAGGTCTGGAAACCACCATTGGCGAGGCCGCTCCGGGGCTATGAGAATCATCCTGGAGTTGGCCCTGTACATCTTGTTGATCACTCCTGGTATTAATGGGATCGGTGGAAAGAGTACAGTAAGTTCTGACACCAATCTATCAAAAGGGCATTCCCTTGAGATCCCTTCTGGGGAAACCTGGATGCGAAGACGGGGCATTTTGTGTTTCCCACGTCTGCAAACAGGTCGATGTCTGGAGTTACCCATGCCTGAAAAATGTTGTCTGCGACTTCGTCGTTGAGAACCCAGTCGTGACCCTCGACAAAGTCCCTGTTGAGGAAATCCGCCTGAGAATTGAGGGAGCCCGGCAGATGAACAGCTACTATTGACAAGTTCCTTGCCAGCAACCAGTTCCATAAGGTCTGAGCCTCCATGGAGAGAGTCCTTGACCGGGTACCCCCCTGTTTGTTTAAATAATGCATTGTTGTCGTATTGTCAGTTTGAATCAGAAGGGATCGAGACTTGAACAATGGAAACAGGGACTTGAGAGCTAGATGTACAGCCCTTAGCTCCAGTAGATTGATGTGGTAGCTCCTCTTGGAGTCGGACCAGAGACCTTGTACTTGCAGAGGGCCCATATGAGCACCCCAACCCTGGGGAGAGGCGTCTGTGATCAGAGTCTGTGTTGGAGGATCCTGATGAAACGGCACTCCTTTCATTAGGTGTGACCTCTTCATCCACCATCGGATGGAATCCTTGGCTGCCTGATGAAGGATTATCTGATCCTCCCAGCACCCCGATATTTGCATCCATTGATCCTCTAAACATTGCTGCAGTGGACGCATGTGCAACCTTGCGTTTGGTACTATAAAGATGCACAACGCCATTGACCGCAGCAGAGAGGACACCTGATGAACTGTCTGGAAACTTGTATGAAGAAGAGACTGGCATTTTGTTCGAATCGATAACCACCTCTCCTTCGAAGGATACACGTTTACTTTTTCTGTGTCATGATTTCAGCACGACCGGAAGTACTGCATGTTGGTAATGATGAACAGACACTCGAAATCTTAGGAACTTGTGATGTCTCTTTGAAATTGGAACATGAGAGTATGAGTCCTTCAGATCGATGGAACACATCCAATCCCCTTGGTGGATTTGAGGGAAAATTAGATGAAGTGCCAACATTCAAAATTTCTCTCTTTGAATGAATCTGTTCAACAATCTCAAATCCAGTATAGGTCTGTGTGAGAAGTTGGCCTGATATATAGTGCTCACTATTCTAGTGATCACTTTGTATCATACCAAACAACCCTTATTGATGATTGGTTGTAAGTCAACCTTTCAGACCAGCTATCCTAGTAGCATGGACACGAGCAGTCTTCAGGCTAAACTCTAGAGGGCGTGTTAAGCCAGCTGTTTTACCATCACATATACCCCTTGAACACCAAGTGAAAGGACACCACACAAGTTGTTATGAAAATAAAGGATATTTATTTATAACAGTCTACCCTGAACTCTTTATGAGTCAGGGAGCTAAGCACAATACAAAACTCTTACGAAAATACTTCAAGTTGCACAATTTACACAAATGCCCGAGGGGCACGAAAAACCATAAAGTGGAATGCGAAATACTAGCAGGTAAGTAACAAGATCCAGAGGCTTCAGGATCGCTAGGACTACACTACTGAACCCGAAGGTTAGGAGCAGGAGGCCTAGGGAGATCGGGTGCAGAGTGTGCACTCTCACGCGGGATGCGGGAAGAAGTCTATGGATGCTAGCGTTTCTAAAGTTACTGTTTCCGGACGAATCCGACTACGTAGACTGAAAACGACAAAGGATCTGGACACTTGGATAGTGAACCTGTGCTGGAGTACCGAAATACTCAAGTTACCTAGCCCAGGGGCCGCGGCTGCATAGGGTTCAAAAGACGTCGGGAATCCTCGTTGAAGTCTATGGAGCCTGAAAGAAGAAGTTGCTGGCAGGCGACCAGTGAAGAAATTCGGTGTGATCCAAGGCTGGATCAGTGACGGAGACGACCTGAAAGCAGAGGGGACTTAGTTCTTAATCACTAGCCAGTGATTATGTGGGCACCAGGATGGCACCGGATGAAGTCACCTCGACCAGGTGAGTGGGCGACGCTGGACTCTGCAGACACACGGGCTAGGAGGCGTTGTCGGCGTCCAGGCTGGAGTTGCGAGCTGTCCCACGAGGCTGTCGGCGATGCTGGACTCAGGATTTGAGCAACAAACCTTGGCAAAGGCAAGCCCACGCGGTGGAGTCAAGATGGCGTCTGGATTGGACCAGGAGGGTCCAGGGCACTTCTTGTTGGACAAGAAGCAAGGGCCAGTCTAGGGGACCTAGACCAGCGGTGAAAACGTCGTGGTACGTCGTCAAGAGGGTCACTAGCCAACGGGCAAGTGACCGGACAACGTGGCAAGCAGCAAGGAAGCAGAAGGGCCCCACGCAGATCTCGTGGATGCTGGGAAGCTGGACTTCGGTGCTGGAGCTGCTTAGGGTTAGGGCTTCTCAAACCCCAATGCACTTACTCGAGGGTCTCTCGGGGGTCCTGCTGGTGAAGCGTCGTGCAGGTCTTGAAGATGGCCGGTCCCACGGGTCTCGTCACACCCACGAATCTCAGCTGGGCTGGATGATGTAGGTAGAGGTCAGAGATGGAAGGGAATCCGGGTCTCGTCGAGCTGGGCAGTCTTGATCCGGAGGATGGACGTGCAGCAAACCGCAAGAGCTTCGATGGTGCCTGCTGGTGCAGGGTGGCTACTCCTTAGCCACAAGGGAGAGTCTTCAGAAAAGTCAAGAGTTCCTTTCGTGGAAAGTAGTTCAAGATTCAGAATGATCTAATTTGGGAAGGGGGCCTGCTCCTACCTTTATCCTAAGAAAAGGGACTGGCACGCGACTAGGTCCTGCCCTATGGGTGGGACCAGGAGGGGGGTGGTTACACCCCTCTCCTTTGTCCGGTCTCTCCCCAGCTCAGGGGCTGGTGTGCCCCAGGAACTGGTTCGAGCCGGCATATGCACAGTGAGCACCGGGGTGCCACTTGCAGTCACCTTCCTTTTAGCCCTGCCTACCTGGGATACACAAAATCCTGTCTGGGATGGTGCTAGCACCGCCCCTGACAGGAAACCCTTTGTCCAGGCCTCCGTTGCTGGAAGGACTCCCAGCAGAAGGAGGGCAGACTTGTGTCTCGGTGGCAGCATCCATTTTGTGGAGCTGAGGCTGTGTCTGACTTTAACCGGGGTTCACAGTTACATACATGTCGTGCCCCTCTAGAAGGGTGGAATGCTAACCCCGTCGCCAGAATTGGCGAGGGGTTAGTATTCCAATTCGTATGACACCTTACTCGACATGTTTTGATAATGCTATACCAAAGTTAGCATTTAACCGCGAGGATTATAATGCACTTAAGAGTATATGGTATAGCGTTATCATGGAACAGCTATTTGGACTTGGTTCCGCAAGCTGCAAACGGGCTCAGCTCATGCCAGAGCACCATCTCACATAATTCCAAGCACTCTGCCTTCAGGATTGATAAGGCCTGCCATAGGAGTGACTGATAGGAATATATGTGTCCATTTTAGGTTTAGATATAGGTATACTATATCTAAAGCAAAGGGTGATTACACCACCTTGCCCCAGCTGTCGTGCAGCCAGTTGTGTCTGTTTGGGTGGCCAGCCAGGGGTGGCATAATACATGCTTCAGCCCCTGGTAGGCCCTGGGTACACCTATGCCCTGGATACCTAAGGTATGCTGTACAGGGACTGATAAGTGGCCCAGTAACAATTGGTAAAATGCACCTAAGGTACATGGTTGTAATTTAGAGAGAGAACAGCTAGGCTGTGGGTCTGTAGCAGGCCCACAGCCAGGGAAAGTCGTAAACCAGTGAAGCAAAAAAAGCACAAATCTGGGGTGGCCATGGGATTGCAGACCCCACTCTCCTACAGTCTGTACTCTGCGGTGGGACCTTTCTTCCGAACAAGGAAGAAACGAGAGTAGAGCCCTTGATTTCTTTGTGGAAGTGGAACTCTCTCTATGGCTTTTTTGTTTAATAAGGTGTTCACTTCCTTTTGCAGCAGACTGTGGTTTTGATGAAAAACACCTTTTGGACTTATGGAAGGAGGAGGTTTCTTGAATTTGAGTAGATGTCCGTTCTGAAAGATGTCGATGACCCACCTGTCTTTTGTTAAATGCCTCTACTCGTCCAGATATAAAGCAATGCTTCCTCCTAACGGAGTGGACAACAGCTTTGGAGGAAGTTCTGTCTCATTGTTTCTGAGGCTGCTTTGAAACTGCAGACTGCCGTCTGTTACCGCCTCTGCCCCGTCCAGGTCTGTGCTGTTGAAACGGCGACCTCTGTTGA
Organism: Lissotriton helveticus; assembly: GCF_964261635.1. Taxonomy (NCBI): domain Eukaryota; kingdom Metazoa; phylum Chordata; class Amphibia; order Caudata; family Salamandridae; genus Lissotriton; species Lissotriton helveticus. The sequence goes on along the minus strand of NC_136071.1, from coordinate 1,177,190,137 downwards.
GATTGGCCCTGGTTTTGTGAGGACCAGTTCGAGGTTTGCCCACGCTGCTGAAAAGACCTCTTGTCAGAGGGGCGAAAGCGACAACGAAACTCCTTTTTCTCTAAGCCTTAAGAGTATCTAGTTCAGTCTTTATTTTAGCCATCTCATCGTCTGCATGAGACCCAAACACCGTTGTTCCATTAAAAGGCAAATTAACAATCTTCCTCTGGGAATCGGGCTTGAGGCTCGTGAGGCGGAGCCAAGCTGACCTTCTGGAACAGATGCCATGGGCATAACCGTGAGCTGCTAAATCAGCAGAGTCAGCCTCCGTACTAATAATCTGGTTGGCAACCAAACCTCCTTCTTGTACAATTTCCAAGAAATCTTTTTGATCTTCCTTGGGTAATTTTTCAACAAATCTCGTCAAGGAGTCCCATAACAGTCAGTCGTAGCGCCCCAGTAGAACAGCCGCACTCGCCACTCTCATTACGGAACCAGCCGTATTACACATTCCCCGTCCCAAGGAGTCCATGTTCTTGCTATCCTTTTCTGGTGGAGCAAATGAAACGGACGTAGCAGAATGTGTCTTCCTGGCAGCGGCAACTATGAGCGAATCCGGTGGTGGGTCAGTATGTAGGAATAAAGGATTCTGATCTGGAGCCTTACATTTCTTTGCAATTCTCGAGGGCCCAGAGCCCACTGGAGCAGGTGTTAAGAAAGTCTTCATTGCCGGTTCCAGTAATCCTGGCACTAAAGGCAGTAGAGGTGTCGCTGAACACTTATGATGTAATGTCTCAAATATAACAGAGGAAGTAACTGGAGGCACAGACATAGTTATATTAAACTTGTTGGCCCCCCGACACAACACCTCGCTGAAAGTCCCATGATCATCAACAGCCGATACCCTGGAAGGTGGCGTTGATGAAACTGTAGGAGAATAGTCTCTGTAAGGTGACCTCGTTGATGTGGTCATTGTAGAAGACCTCTGCCTTATCCTTGGCGTAGGAGACCGATGTGATTTACTGCGATCTTTTGAGCGTGAACGTTGCTTCAGTGGAGATCTGGAACGTCTAGGTGACCTACTAGCAGGTGGTCTTGAACATTCCAAGGCACGAGGCCTTTCATCAGCTCTGGGATGCATTTTCCAATGACAAATGCTTTCCAGCCATCTAGGGGACGTGTCAACAGGATGTGACTTGCGCACCGGTCAGTGTTACTTGAATAATCTGTATCCCCATTGAAGATGACGAAGAACTCCTTATAGACCATGGAGATCTAGACGCCGGTCTACTCGCTTCTTCCACAGGGACCAATTGCCTGTCCCTCGACGTCGAACCAGAATGAGCCACCATCGACAATGCCTGATGGGGAGAGGCTCTGATAGATGGAGATTTATTAGAAGAAGCCCTCGACATCGGACCCTTCGAAGTCGACCATGGTTGGTCAGTAGGTGTCCTCGAAGTCGGCTCTGACATCAACAAAGACCTGTGACGGGTCCGAGAGGTTGACCTAGAGTGCCTCGACGCCGACCTTGGAGCAGGTAGCGGAGATCTCGATGTCGACTTCCTGGACGTCGGTAGCCTCTTCGACGTCGATCGAGATTTTTCATACCTCGAGCCCGCAGCATGTCTCGACGTCGACTCATGCCTCAACGGCGATCTTGATCTCCTCCTCTTCAGGTCTCGACGTCGATCTACTCCTGACCCTCGACGTCGATCTACTTCTCACCTTCGGCATAGATTTTACTGCAATCGACGCCACGTGTCTCGACGTCGATAAACTCTTCAACGGCGATCTTGTTTCGTCCACCATTTTCAACAGCAACTTGCTTCTTAAATGTGATGTCTTAGACGATTTACCTCTTTCCACTGGCCGCACGTCGACAGCGATCTAGACTTCGAAGTCGACCGTACTCTTTTAACTGTTCTCGACGTCGACGGTACATCATGACGCCTTTTCTTACTCCTACCATCAGGAGAAGCAGATCTTCAACGTTGTCTGGGAGAGGAGTGACTTCCAGATGAAAGTTCACTTAATGGGCCCTTTTCATGACGCTTATCTCTCTCCGTAAGCCCCAGAAGTCAGATCTTCTCTCTTTCCTTCTGAGTCCTTCTGGAAAGTTTAAGGCAGTGGTAACATTTTTCTGTCATGAGAGGAAGGCAAACAGACCACACAAACCGAATGAGGATCTGTTTTGGACATCTTCTTCCCACAGGAAGGACCCTTGTAAAATAATGGTGGCATATCGGACTATAAATAGCAACCAATTAGTCAGAAAAGATTGAAAAATAAAACCAACAATCAGAAATATCGAAAAAAGTAAGAAACAAACAAATTCTGACTGAAAAGTCAAAATCAGTTGAGCTCAAGTTCCAGGTTCCTCTCAGAAAAAGCCGGAAAAAAGAACTGACCTAACTGTCACCTGTGGGGCATGATGGGAGCAGGCTGCTCCTGGAGGCCTTAAAGGCAAAGTGTTCAGATTCTCTGAGGCCTTAAAGGCGAGGTGCCAGTCTCCTTTTCTGTACAGGGATGTTATTTACTTATGCAGCCTGTTTAGGCTAATTGCCTTTTATTACCGGCTTCTTTGATGAAAATAAAAGGTTTTCTGTGGAATGCACCTACGGTTCATGTCCTTTTCTTGCATTATATGTTATGAGTTATTTTCATTCTACAGAAGGCATGTAATTATGGCTTAATTAGCCTATTGGATATGATTAGGGCTGCATATTATTAGTTTATACATGTATATGTGTATAATTTTTTTAATACTATGCACTATTTTCTTACATATTTTACACTTATATATGTATTAGGCTATATGTTCCGGGTTCCCGCATATGGGCGGAGATAATTCAGTGCTTATGACTATTGATGAGTATCCCCTGGAAGAGAAAGGAATATGCTACTTACAAGTATGCATCTGTTCTTGACATGTAGGGCTGCTGACATTCATATCTGTGTATAGATCGCCGCCTAGTGTTGGGTCCGGATGATTGCACCTTGTTGTCCTGGAAGAGTCTTCGAAGTATCACGAGATAGGGGACTCCTCCCCTGGACTACAGTGCGCATGGGCATCTTCTCCATCCGGGCGATATGAATGTCAGCAGCCCTACATGCCAGAACAGATGCATACTGGTAAGTAGCATATTCCGTTCGAACCATGTGGGCTGCTGAATTCATATCTGTGCATAGACTGTATAGCAGTATCTCCTCTGGCGGTGGTTACCTGTGCCAGCTGCAGCAGTTTGAAAGAGAGTTTTGAGGACAGCCTGACCTACAGCAGCTTGCTGCTTTGCTTGCACGTCTACACAGCAGTGTTTTGTTAAAGTGTGTATGGTAGTCCATGTGGCTGCTCTACATATGTCCTCAAGAGGGATATTTCCTAGGAAAGCCATGGATGCCCCCATTTTCCTTGTAGAGTGTGCTCTTGGGGGTACGGTTAAAGTGCGTTTTGCCTTTTGATAAAAAATTTGAATGCATTTAACTATCCATCGGGCTATTCCTGACTTTGATATGGGATTCCCCTTATGTTGTGGTGAAAAAGCAATAAATAATTGTTTTGTTTTCCTAAATGATTTCGTTCTGTCCACATATAAAGCAGAGCTCTCGTTACGTCCAGTGTGTGTAGGGCCCTTTCCGCTACTGACTGTGGATTTTGGAAGAACACTGGCAGTTCTATTGACTGATTGATATGGAAAGTTGAAACGACTGTTGGCATAAATTTAGGGTTTGTTCTAAGAACTACCTTGTTAGCATGTATTTGCATGAATGGTTCTTGAATTGGTAATGCTTGTAGCTCACTAACTTGCCTGAGTGAGGTAATGTCAATCAAGAATGCCACCTTCCATGTTAGAAATTATTATTATTATTATTAAGGGTAGCTTATAAAGCGCTTGGTTACGCTAAAGCGTGTCCCCGCGCTGCAACTGAAGAACTCTGACCGAGGTGGAGACCAGTGATCCGTTATCTGGAGAACAGGTGTGTTTTAAGGTTCTTGCGAAAGCTGGATTCGGATGGATCCAGACGAAGATGGAGAGGGAGGGAATTCCAGTTTTTCGCTGCCAGATAGCGGAAGGAACGTCCGCCCATACGGGCTCTTTTGACCCTAGGAACCTTAAGTAGGCCCTCATATGCGGAGCGCAGCTCACGTGCAGGTGCATACCTTGTCACTAGGTTCTGGAGTGGAATAGGAGATTTCTTAGCCAGGATGCGGTGGCATGTGCAGAGGGCTTTAAATTCCACTCTGCTTTTTACTGGCAACCAGTGGAGGGTTCTGAGCGCGGCTATGGTGTTTGATCGTTTAGGGATTTTTAGGATGAGACGGGCTGCTGCGTTCTGTATTACCTGAAGGCGATTCATGGCTTTGCAGGTGGTACCCAGGTAAAGTAGGTTGCCGTAGTCTAGGCGTGATGTCACAAGGGCGTGTACCAATGTTTTCCGTGCTGACATAGGAAGGAGGTCAAGGACCTTCCTTATGGTTTTTAGGACACCAAAACAGACGCCCGCAACTCGGTCTATTTGGGGTCCAAAAGATAGGTCAACGTCGAGCCATACGCCTAGGTTTTTTACTCCCTGGCGGGGTATGGGAGCTTCATCCAGACATGGAGGCCACCATGCCGATGACCAAACAGATGGGTTCCCCCCCACAACGAGCACCTCGGTCTTGTTGCCGTTTAACTTAAGGCAGTTGGTGGACATCCAGGCTGCAAGTTCTTGCATGCAGTTCCTGAAACTGTCCATCGCAAGACCGGGTGCACGCGATAGGGAGATAGCCAGCTGCGTGTCATCGGCGTATGACACGATGCTCAATCCGTGACTCACGGCAATTGAAGCCACTGGAGAGACATAGAGATTAAACAAGGTTGGGCTCAGGGACGAACCCTGGGGGACGCCCTGACCCAAACCTATGTCTCTCGAGTAGTGGTCGCCCTGGCGAACCTGGAAGCTTCTCCCTGTCAGGAAGGATTGTAGCCATTGGAGTGCAGCTTCGGATATACCTCCGTTGTTCAGACACTGTAGCAAGTTGTCGTGCGCCACAGTGTCGAACGCTGCACTCAGGTCCAATAGGATGAGGGCCATGGTGTGTCCCTCATCTACCCCCTGACGAAGGGTCTCAACTGCAGTGAGCAGTGCAGACTCTGTAGAGTGGCGGGGGCGGAATCCGAATTGGGTGCCGTGCAATAAGGCAGCCTTTTCCACGAAGTCCATTAGTTGTTTATTGACCGTTTTTTCGGCCACCTTGGCTAGGTAGGGCAGGAGTGAAATTGGGCGGAGATTGTCAAGTTTGTCAAAACTGATGGTAGGTTTCTTCCTGAGGGGCAGAACCACCGCCTTTTCCACTCCCTAGGTACTGTCTTGGTAGTAAAAGATACATCGAGTACATGTCTAATGTATGGTTCTAGTACCCTTAGACTATCCGTCAGGCGTTTGGGTGTGGTAGGGTCTCTCGGAGAGCCCGACTTCACCGACCTGCAGATTTTTAGAAGATCTTCCGTGGGAGGGGTAGTAAAGTTGGTAAGTCTAGGTTTATCTCCCCACTCTCTTCGGCTTTCAACGAAGTCTGCCCCGGTTTTGGACTGCGTAGGGAATGCTGAGTAGATTTTTGTTATTTTATCTGAGAAAAAATCTGCGATTTTGTCACACAATTCTGGCGAGCAGTCAGCGGGGGCAATGGCTGGGTTTCCGCTTGAAAGAGTTTTGTAGAGTGAAAACAGCTCTTTCGTCGAGTTACCAGCCTCACTGATCCTATTCGTAAAATATGCTGTTTTTGTCTTTCTGATTAGTCCATGGTAGATTCGTCTCTCGGTTAGATAATTCTTTCTGGTTTCTTCAGAGAGAGTCTTGCGCCATTCTCTTTCGGTTCTTTTCAGTGCAGTTTTCTGAACTCTTAGTTCCGCGTTGAACCACGGGGCAGTTTTGTTTATGCGTCCCCCAGATTTAGTTTTTAGCAAAGGGGCTGTGCAGTCTAGTGCCTGATTAATGCGTGTGCAGAGGTTAGCATTGGCTGTGTCAGCATCCTTCCCTCCTGGGCTTCCTCCTTTCGTTAATTCTGCACAGAATTTGGGCTGAGAGAATGTAGCCCATTTCCGTTTAAGGTGGTACATAGCTGGTGGCTGTGGGGGTCTGCTTCCCGGCATTCGTATGGAAAAAGGGACCAAATAGTGGTCCGACCATGGGATGGGAATTGGGGTCATAGCTTCCGCTTCCCCCCAGTTGACAAATATGGGGTCCAGCAGATGACCCTGTTGATGGGTAGGGCCTCCAACAATTTGGGTAAGTTGGAGGGCTTTCAGTGCCTGGCCAAAATTCTTACTGACGTGGTCTGAGGGGTTATCAAGATGGAGATTGAGATCCCCGAGTACCAGAAACTTGTCAGTGCGCAGTGCGGTTTCTATAATTCCTTCAACCAAACTCTCCTCGAACCTGGCTATGGGGCCTGGAGGTCTGTAAATTAGTATGCCCTTTAGCGTGTAGTTATTATTCACTTTGATAGTGAAGCTCCCTGCTTCACTGTCCAAGATGGGAGAGCTATCTAGATGGCATCGTAGGTTTTCGCGGGCTATAATTGCGATTCCGCCTCCTCTGCCTGTGGGTCTATCCAGTCTATGTATTGTGTACCCTCCTGGAGTTGCCTCAAGGGCGTAGGGTGTAGACTCATTATCTAGCCATGTCTCTGTTAGAAACACAAGATCCCATTGGTTCTCAGTAAGCAGATCATATAGGTCTAGCCTGTGTTTTCTCAGTGAGCGTACGTTAAGCAGTCCGCATTGTATGGTATAGTTCATGTTGGTTGTATTCTTACCATGGTCGAATGAGAAGTGACAGTGTTCGCAACCCATATCGTTTTCCACGCATAGACTATGCTTGCAGGAATCGTCAATTTTGTGGCAGAAGTTCAATAGGTCCTGCTTGCTCCACCGTGTGTATCCATCAGGAGGAGCAGGGGTTGTGGCCCTGGACCGCGTACGACCGCGGACGGGCGCAGACGGGCTTGCCTTAGGCGCGCCTTCGGCGCGCAAACGGCGCCCGCTACGCTTGCGTGGGAAGCACATTTAAAGAGAGGGAGGATGGGCGTGGCCTAACGGGGGCGTGGCCTCGCGCTCGCGATGGCGGCCGTGAAGTCCGCTGCAAGGAACAGCGCTACAATCCGCTGTAAGTGCTTGCTGGGGTTTACAAATGCAGGGTGGGTTTCTCAGTGGACACAAAGTTTTAATAAATGTAAAATAAACAGAAAGTGAGCAGTTTTAAAATCTCGAGTACACCACCAATTGCAATTCGCATGAGTCTAAAGGTTTGAAAGGAGGGCCCATAGGTCTGGTAAGTACTATATTTAGGTTCTAGACTGGGGAAGGTGGGTGCCTTGGAGGAATCACCCTTTTAAGACCCTCCATAAAAGCCTTGATTGCTGGTACTCTAAACAGTGAAAGGTGTTGTCTGTTTTGAAGGTATGCTGCTATAGCAGCAAGGTGTAGTCTTATTGAAGAGTAGGCTAGGTTGCATCTTTGAAGATGCAGTAGGTAACATATAATGTTCTGAATGGAAGCGTCTAATGGGTTGATTTGGCTATTGTTGCAGTAAATAACAAATCTCTTCCATTTAGCTGAATAGCATGCTCTAGTGGTTGGTCGTCTTGCCTCCTTAATGATGTTCATACAGTCTGGAGGCAAGTTAAGGTATCCAAATTTTAAGACTTCAGGAGCCATATCGCTAGGTTCATCTGATTGGGATCTGGGTGTCTGATTTAGAAGATGGGGTGCGAGGTGCAGCCTTTGATGAGGAACTACTGAAAGTTCCAAGAACGTCGTGTACCACGGCTGTCTCGCCCATGTGGGAACAACTGGGATTAGTGTGAGTGACTGTTGCCGCAGTTTGAGTGCCAACAGCGGGATCAGTGGTGCTGGGGAAAAAGCGTACGCAAATCTGCCTGACCAGTTCATCCATATGGCATTGACCTGTGACAGCGGATGTGGGAATCTGGCGGCAAAGGACCAGCATTTTGAGTTTTGGTTTGTGGCAAACAGGTCTATTTCTGTGTCCCCCACTGTTTGAAGAATGGCTGGAGAACTTGGGGGTGAATCGGCCATTCGTGAAGTTGTTGGCTGTGTCTGCTGAGCAGATCCGCTATTTGATTGTCTTTCCCTGGGAGGTGTTCAGCCAGGAGAAAGATGTCTTTTGGAATTGCCCACTTCCATATGCTCTGTGCCAAGTGGGATAGCTGTGGGGAGTGTGTCCCTCCCTGCTTCTGGATATAGTACATGGCTGTCATGTTGTCCGCCCGGATCAACACAGTCTTGCTGTACAGGTATTTTTGGAATGCTTTTAGAGCTAGGAATATTGCCAACTCTAGTTGGTTGATATGCAGTTTCTTTTGTTTGATTGTCCAAAGCCCTTGTACAGTGTATTGAAGTAGATGGGCTCCCCAACCTGTCAGTGATATGTCCGTTGTTAGTAGTAGTTGTGGAACCTGCTCTTGGAACAGTCGCCCCTTGGAAAGGTTTTGTGGGTTCCACCACTGCAGAGAGTTGTAACCGCGACTGTCTACCAACACTAGGTCCTTTAGTTGTCCTTGAGCTTGGTTCCATTGCCGTGCTAGGCATTCTTGCAATGGACGCATTTGTAGTCGGGCATGGGGGACAATGAATATGCAGGACGCCATCATGCCTATGAGCTGCATGAAGACTCGAGCTGGCAAAGAGTGTTGTGGCAGGAATTTGCGAACGAGCATCTGCATGCTGGTTATCCTTGCTGAGTTTGGATATACCTTTGCTACTGAGGTGTCTATAGTAGCTCCCAGATATTGTTGTGTGTGGGATGGTTGTAGATGCGATTTTGGGTAGTTTATCGAAAAGCCTAGGCTGTGTAGCAGCTGAAGTGTTTGAGACGTGTCTTTTGCACACTGTTCGTCCGATTTTGCTTGTATTAGCCAATCGTCTAGGTATGGGAACACGTGGATGTGTTGCCTCCTGAGATGTGCAGCTACTGTCGCTAAGCATTTTGTAAACACTCTTGGAGGCGTGGTTACCCCGAAGGGGAGAAACTTGAATTGGTAGTGCTGACCTTCTATTGTGAAACTGAGGTATTTCCTGTGAGCTGAATGGATGGGTATGTGAAAATATGCATCCTTGAGGTCCTATGTTGCTAGGAAGTCTCGTGCTGGAGCAGCGGGAGCACTTGCTGTAGTGTGATCATATGGAAGTGCTCCGACAGTATGTATTGATTTAGGGGTCTGAGGTCCAATATTGGTCTGAGTGAACCGTCCTTCTTGGGAATAAGGAAGTATAGTGAGTATACTCCTGTCCCTAGGTGTTGGAAAGGGACTGGCTCTATGGCCCCCTTTTCCAGCATGCATCTCACCTATTGTTGTAGCAGGGTGATGTGTTCCTTGGACATAGGGCTGTGCCCGGGTGGTATGTTTGGTGGGGTAGAGGTGAGTTCTAGGCAATAGCCATACTGGATAATTTGTCTCACCTACCTGTCTGTGGTAATTGAGTTCCAGACAGGTAGGAACTGTTGGATTCTGCCTCCGACCGGTGTTAGATGGTCTGGAGGTAGTGTGATGAAGTCACTGTTTTGTGGCAGTGGAGGCTCTGGTGTTATTGCCTCCACATCCTCGTCCCTTATTGTTGCCTCTATAACCTCCTCTGTTGGAGTTCTTGTTAAAGGAACCTTGTGTGTTGCTTTTGTATGTAGATGAGGTTTGTGAAGTATTGCCTCGTGTAGCTGCTCTGTATGAGGAGCGTCGAAAGGAACCTCTGTGTTGTTGAAACTGCAATGCACTTATGAGCGAAAGCTATGGTTATTTAAATCAAGGCAAGATGGATGATTGTGGAAAGATAGCATCTAAATGGTCGAATAGATTGAAATTAAACATCACTTCTAGTCAGATTTCTGCCTCTCTATGCCAAATTAATCAGGTGGTTCACTCTTATAATGTAAGATTACAACTTTACAGAACCATTTGCCAATTGTACTACACTCCTCAAAGAATTTCCAGTTGGTCACTAAATGATCGATCTAACGAACGTACGAAGTGCTCAAAATGTGATCTGGAAGCTGCTGATATAGAACATATGCTTTTCTCTTGCCCTGCGTGATCTCAGTTTTGGAAGGGAATAGAAGGTGTTTTAAACAAGAAACAAATTATATTCCCGACTCTCTCAGCTCATTTGATCTTACTTGATCTACAGGATGTAAATAGTATACATAAAGATTTGAATTCTATTTTATTTGCCTGTGCAAGATTAATATAAGCTAGGTCGTGGATCTCTTCAGAACCTCCACATGTTATGGAGTGGTGGGCTTTAGTCAATGAAATTTATACAATGGAACTAGCACTAGCAAGGCTAAGGGGGCTTCGCTCACTGAAGAAAAAGGGAGAACATTTGGGGAAAGTTTATTTGATCTGATAAATATTGCTTAACTTAAAAGACTGATGAGACCATTTTTACAGTTATCTTATATGTTTATTACTTATTTCTGAACTTACTTTTTTCTTAATGAATTCCTCTGTAATAATAATTTGTGGTATAATTTCTTCGCTCTAATGTTATGTTCTGAACCATAATGTACTTGCTTATTATCCTCTTGCAATAATAATAAAAATATTTAAAAAAAGAAAGAAAAAAAAAGAAACTGCAATGCACCCATTGATTTGCGGTTTCTGTATCCTTCTTCATTTTGTCTAAAATGGTGTCGACAGCAGGCCCGAAAAGGAAGTCTTGATTGACTGGTTGGTTAAGTATGGTGGATTGCACCTCGTTCTTAAAGCCCGAAATGCGTAGTCATGCATGTCTTCGTAATAAGACGCTCGTGTTAATGGACCTGGCTGCAGTGTCTGCTGCGTCAAGTGCGCATTTAATGGAGGCGTTTGTAATACATTTCCCCTCCTGTATGAGGTCAGTAGAGCTTGTGCCTTGAAAGGCTCAGGCAGGTGTTACATCAAACTTTCAATCTGGTCGTAGTGTGCCCTGTTGTAACGAGCTAGTAGTGCTTGTGTATTTGCAATTCTCCATGAATTGGAGGCCTGGGATGCTACTCTTTTACCAGAGGCCTCTAGTATTTTGGACTCTTTATCAGGAGGTGGAGCTTCTCCTGTTTTCTGTGAGTTGGCCCGTTTGCGTGCGTTGGCCACCACCAGTGAATCTAATGGCAACTGAGCTCTGATATAAGTAGGGTCTGAAGGGGCCGCTCTATATTTCTTTTCAATCCTGGGATTGATTACACGTGCTCTGGCTGTATTTTTAAATATGTCTGGCGCGTGTTTTAGGACCCCTTTCAACATAGGGAGTGTTCTGACATTTTTCTCAGTAGTAGGGAATGTGTCAAATAAAAAGTCCTCTTCTATAGGTTCATTGTGCAGGTCTACATTGTGGTACTACGCTGCCCTATCTATTAGCTGGTTGAAGACAATGGTGTCGTCAGTAGGTGACGGCCTTGTTGGGTATGAGGAGGTGTCAGGGATGGGATGCGTGTCATATGGATCAGTGGGCTCTACCCATGGTATATTTTGATGGTTAGGATCCTCAGGATAGTTAATATCATACTGGGGATCTTCCCCTGTGTCGCCCTCATTGTCCCCAGAGTGAGTAGAAGAGTAAGGAGCAAAAGGCGTAGTAGGCATAGTGGGATAGAAAGGAATGAAGGGTCTAGAGGGAGAAGTCCCAAAGTCCTTTTTCTTCAGAGGAATGGGGGAATGAGGCTCAGTGTCTAATGGCCTCTTTTTCTTGTGTAAAATAGTGACTTTACCAGTCTCAGGGTTGATGTATATTTTTGCCTGATCCTCTGATAGCTCTGGGTGGAAGAGTTCTTCTTCCACTGTCCGTGGCTTTGACTTTTTTGGCTCAGCCTTTTTTGGATCTACCATTGCCTTCGGGTCGACAACCTTTTTTGGTTCAACAACTTTCGGTGCCCTATTGCTCTTCTTCGGCTCGGGCTGTTTTTCCGGCTCGACGATTGAGTGCGGATTGACCGGATCTTTAGGTTCAATGTGCTTTCTGTGCTCCACAGGTTTTTTAGGTTGACTGTGTTTTGTCGAGTCGACGATTTTTCTCGGATCGACTGGTTTTTTAGGAGCACTTGTTTTCGGGTCGGTGCCTTTGTTTGGGCCGATAACCTTTTTCGGCTGGGCCACAGGCTTCGGTACGACGCCCTCTGTGTCGGCGGCCTTCTTCGGTTCGACGACTTTCGGCGCAGAGGCCTTCTTTGGGTCAACGGCCTGCTTCAGGTCGGCACCCTTCGGTTTGGCGGCCTTCTTTGGCTCGACGGCCTTCTTTGGTTCTGCGCTTTTTGGCTCGACGGCCTTCTTCGGGTCGACGCCCTTAGGCTGTACGGCTTTCTTCGGTTCGACGCCCTTTGGGTGGACAACCTTTTTGGGTTGTAGAACCTTCTTTGGGGTAACGTTACTTGGACCTGGGGAGTCTGAAGGCTTGGCCTTTATTTTCGAAGCCGAGCCGGACGGTGGGGCTGCCGAATGATGTTTCGGATCTTGGCTAAGTTCTTTAGGCGATGCCTCGATCGGAGCCTTCGGTAACGGGCTAATTGGGGTTGGGGGCAATTTACTCACGGTTTGCCCCGGTGGGATTTCGTCATCGGAGCCCGAGTGGTCCTCGACGGTGACTATCTCTAGATCCGAATCTTCTCATTCTGGAAGTTCCTGTTCATCCTCAAAGATGTTGTCTGGTTCCAGTGCCCGTCGCAGCATCTCTTGCCTAGCGGTCCGTCGAATCCGGATTGTTTTCTTCGAACGGAATTGGGCACAGGCTGGGCAGGTTTCTTCCTTGTGGTCTGGTGATAGGCACTTGTTGCATACTGTGTGTCTGTCAGTATGCAGGAACTTGCAGTGGCATTGTGGGCACCTTTTGAACGGGCTCCTTTCCATTGACAGCAGGCCCACGTGGCGTCGAAAAGGCCCAGCGGCCCGCGTTGACGACCGAGTCGAGATGGAAGGATTGATCGAGTCAAGAAGTACAGAGGGAGAACAATACCGTCGAAATCAAAGCCCTTTTGGCCTCTAGAAAAGTTTAGTTTCGATTCCGAAGTTGGAGAATAGGAATAACATCCGAACCCAATGGCGGAAAAAAACAATCTGAGGATGGAGAAGATGCCCATGCGCACTGTAGTCCAGGGGAGGAGTCACCTATCTCGTGATACTTCGAAGACTCTTCCAGGACAACAAAGTGCAATCATCTGGACCCAACACTAGGCGGCGATCTATGCACAGATATGAATTCAGCAGCCCACATGCCTCGAACATGCTTTTACATACTGACACATGGGTACAAGTCAAATTAGGTTCAGGTTCCCACCTATCAAGAAAAGTTACAACAAGCAAAGGACTCAAACAGGGCTGCGTATTGGCCCCCATGTTATTCAACCTATTTATGGCAGACTTAACACAGTCACTTAACACCTGCAATTCACATGCGCCCAGACTAGGGGGAACCTCACTGTCCAATCTATTATATGCGGACGACGTAGTGCTACTCAGCCACACGGCAGTTGGCTAGCAACATCTTCTTAACAGTCTGCGGGTCTACGTAGAAGAAAATAGCCTTTCAATAAACTTTTTAAAAAAACAGGACCATGACAATCAACAGCAAACGAAAAAAGAGCTACTATGGTATCTGGGCGACAAGCACATTGAACCAGCAGAGGCTTACAAGTACCTGGGAGTCTACCTAGGCAAAGAAGGATCATTCACCTGACAACAGGAAGGGATTAAAAGGAAAGGGATGATCCTTGCTCTAACCATGAAACGCTTATCAGCTAAACTACTGGGCCCATCGCTGAGCCCTCTCTTAGTGGTAGCACGGGCCAAAATCCTACCTTCTATTACCTATGGTAGCGAAGCACAGCGCGGGAGAGATACCAATCTTCTGGACAAAACACTCATAAAAGCATAAAGAACCATGTTCAGCCTCCCAACTTATACCTCACCGGCGCAAATCATGCTGGAGTTAGGTCTAATAAAGCAAACCTGGGCCAGCTATGGAGTATACATTAATTGTTGGCATAAGATCAGCACATCAAATCCTAACACATTAAACCACCTCCTGTGGCAAGATCTACAACAGAGGGAGAATTCGCCCGCAAGACTGTACCTCCAGGAGGCACTGACAAACAGAGGCCTATTGCCCTTATGGGACACACACTTTCACCACTCAGTTTTCAAAAAATCAGTGTGGAAGTCAATGAAAATACAGTCACTGGTGGAGGATAAAGCAGCTTTTTCCGTCAGAGCGTCGTATAAGACCCTAACCCCACAACAATACTTTAACTTGGGCTACTCAAGAGCACTGAAACTAAAATTCCTAAAGTTACGCCTCGGAGTGATACCATACATGCAGCACCTTCCTCCATGGAAAAGGGTGCAGACTTTCACACTATGCAGTCTGTGAAAAATGGCCAGGGGAACATCATTCACACCATACCATCTGCTCTTGTACGGAGATGCTCCCAGAAAGAAGGCACCTGCTAAAAATTACCTTTAATCAAAGAGGGATTTGGACAAGGAGGCAGGCAGTGTTGGCCTGCTTCGACCCCGCATCACCACAATTGAACAGTAGATTGGTCAGATTCCTCAAAGCGGCCCGGGTAAAAATGCCAAACTGACACTAAAACTGTTGGGCATTGGGGTATCTGGACTATTGATCTAAGAAGGGGGAGCACCAAATGATACAGGTGACCGTGTTACTTTGCTATCACATGGCTAACCTTGTATTTAACGCCGCAAAGCTACAGAAGTCTTTTATACTTTTGATATTATGATATTTTATGATGATGGATGAATATTTTATATATGGTTTTATCTTGCATGTATTGCAATGGTTTTAAGTAACTCTGCAAATAAAGAAATTGCACCAATTGATTTGGATATACGGTTGCCTCTATGTGGTGATGAAAAGGTGATAAAAGTTGCTCAGACTTTCTGAAAGTTTTAGTTCTACCAATGTAGAACATAATCACTATTTTGACATTACATTTATTAAGAGATTGTACCGCAACAGAAAAAGGTTGAGGAAAAAAACTGTCAATTTAATGGTTTGGTTGAGGTGAAATTGAAAGACTACCTGTAGGAAAGTAGGGTCTGCTTTCCTATAGTCACCCCGTTTTTTTCTTTTTGCTTCACTGGTTTTCGACTGCTAATCAGACCCACAGCCCTGCTGTTCTCTCTCTAAAATTCACACCATGTACTTTAGGTACATTACCAATTGGGATTTGGGTCACTCTTATGAGTCCCTGTACAGTGTACGAAAGGTACCCAGGGAATAGGTGCACCCAAGGCCTACCAGGGGCTGCTGCATAACTTTTGCCACCCCTGGCTGGCCATCCAAACTGACACAACTGGCTGATCACTCAGCTGGGGCAAGGTCGTGTAATCACCCCTTGCTTAGATATAGTATTCCTATATCTAACCTTATATATAGACACATATGCACCAATAAGTCACACCTATGGCAGGCCATAACAATCCTGAAGGCAGAGTGCTTGGTTTTATGTGAGATGGTGCTCTATCATGAGCTGAGCCTGTCTGCAGCTTTCGGAACCATGTCCTTATAGCTGTTCTATGATATTGCCATACCATATACTCTTAAGTGCATTATGAACCTCGCGGTTAAATGCTATCTTTGGTTTGGCTTTATCTAAACATGTCGTGTAAGGTGTCATACGCTTTGGAATACTACACCCTCGCCAGTTCTGGCGACGGGGGTAGCATTCCACCCTTCTAGAGGGAGAAGACATGTTACTTCCATTAATCCCGGTTAAAGTTAACCAGAGCCTCAGCATCACAAAATGAATGCTGCTGCCACAGACACAAGTCTGACCTCCTGCTGCTGGGGAGTCCTTCCAGCGAGGGAGGCTTGGACAATAGGTTTCCTGTCACAGGGAGGTGCTAGCACCACCCCAGACAGGCTATAGTGTATTGGGGCACCCTTAGGAGGGACCAAACAGGTAATCCAGCCCCTAGATTTGGTATATAGGTAGGAGCTGAGTCGCAAGACTTTAGATTTATCCTGACAAACTCTGATACGAAACTCTGGACCTTCGACATCCTACTCGACGTAGAAGACTGAAGAATCTCCCTTGTGGTCAAGGAGTGACCACCCTGCACAAGCAGGCACCATCAAGCGATCAACGGTTTGCTTTGTCGACGCTCCTGCCGGAGCCAGAGCACAGAGCCTGACAAGACCCGGACTTCCAGACTTCCTTCAGCCCGATCCACAGCCACAGCAAAGCTGAGACCCGTGGAGGCGACGCGAGACGTGGGACCGGCCATCTTGGAAAGCCAGCAAATTGCTTTCCGAGCAACTTCTGAGGCACCCTCGAAGGTGTGCATTGGGGATTGAGAAGCCCCAGCCCCGAGCACCAACTGCACCGAAGATCAACCCTCCACGAGTTCTGCGTGGGGCCCTTCTGCATTTTCCTGCTCGACGCGTCTGTCCGGTCACTTGCCCGTTGGCTAGTGGCCTGTGTGACGACGAAACCTTCGATTTACAACACTGGTTTGGTTGCTCCAGACTGGCCCTTGCTCCCCTGAAAAGGAGCAGCCCATCAGACCTTGCTGGTCCGATTAAGAAGCCATCTTCCTTTTCTGCGTGGGTTGCCTTTGCCAAGGCTTGTTGACTCCAATCCGGAAGCCGACACCGCCGACAGCAAGATCCTTCGTGGGACAATACGTATCCAGCTCCTGGTCATCTTCGACACCTCCTGGTCCACGTGGCTGCAGAGACAAGCTTCACAACATCACCTGATTGCTTCGCGACATCGCCTGGTTCCTTCCTGGTTCCATCCTGGTCACTGGGTAGTGACCCAGACTCTGTCCCCTCTGCTTTCAGGTACTCTTCATCCTCGATCCACCCTTGGATCCACCCGGAAACTTCTCTCCTGGTCGCCTGCAGCATCTTTCTCCAAGGCTCCACAGGAACCAGCGACGAAACCCGACACACTTTGACACCTATGCACCCGCTTCCTGTGGGTGAGGTAACGCGAGTATTTCTGTACTCCTGTGGGTATTGACTATCCTAGTGTCCTAATTTTAAGTAGCTTTTCCCTAGTCCATTCGGAAGTGTCCTAAAAGAACTAGTTTGCATTTCTTTTGTTCCCATTCGTACTCTATGGTAACTTGCGGGCGTGTACAGACGCTGCACGCGCATACCGCGGGCCTCCTGCTCTCCATCCATTGGTAGTACAGTGTAGCCCAGCGATTCTCCAGGCCCTAGGCCTTTCCTTTGTTTGTGACGTGGTTCTTATACCACTATTTTAGTATATGGTTCGAAGTGCCCCTACGGCATTACTGTATTTTGTGCAACTTATTGTATTTTAATTAAGTATCTTGTATTGAATATGCTACTTACCAGTATGCATCTGTTCTTGGCATGTAGGGCTGCTAACATTCATATCTGTAGCATAGATCGCCGCATAGTGTTGGGTCCGGAAGATTGCACATTTTTGTCCTGGAAGAGTCTTTGAAGTATCACGAGATAGGTGGCTCCTCCCCTGGACTACAGTGCGCATGGGCATCGACTCCATCCCCAGATTGTTCTTAGCCATTGTGGCAAAGATGGAGTTTAACAGTGAAAGTGATGGCCATGCTAGAGATAAAGTGTAAGAATAAAGTCTGCAGCCGCTACGGGCGCCGGGGAGGAGGGCGGGCGATATGAATGTTAGCAGCCCTACATGCCAAGAACAGATGCATACTGGTAAGTAGCATATTCAGTTCGAGGCATGTGGGCTGCTAAATTCATATCTGTAGCATAGAATACATAGTAGTCCCTCCATTAACGGCGGCCGCCCGTGCCAGCTGCAGAAGTCTGAAAAAGTGTTTTAAGAACAGCCTGTCCTACAGCTGCCTGCTGTTTGGAATGCACATCCACACAGTAATGTTTGGTAAACGTATGTGGTGTAGACCATGTGGCTGCCCTACAAATGTCTTCCAAAGGAATGTTACCTAGGAATGCCATAGAGGCCCCCAACTTGCGTGTGGAGTGTGCCCTGGGGGGGGGGACCGTTAAAGTGTGCTTAGCCTTCTGATAGCAAA
The DNA here is from genome assembly GCF_964261635.1 of Lissotriton helveticus. NCBI lineage: Eukaryota > Metazoa > Chordata > Amphibia > Caudata > Salamandridae > Lissotriton > Lissotriton helveticus. The sequence continues at coordinate 1,177,172,121 of NC_136071.1, read as the reverse complement.
TCTGAATACACTTAACGATCCACCTGGCTATTCCTGCTTTGGAAATGGGGTTGCCTTTGTGCTGAGCTGCGAAGGCAACAAAGAGTTGCTGTGTCTTTCTAAAGGGTTGTGTTCTGTCAATGTAGTACATAAGCGCTCTTTTGACATCAAGCGTATGGAGCATCCTTTCTGCTACTGTTTCTGGGTTGGGAAAGAATGCGGGCAGTTCGATAGTTTGATTGACATGGAACTGCGACACCACCTTAGGGAGAAATTTGGGGTTAGTGCGCAGCACCACCCTGTTTGAATGAATCTGTATAAATGGCTCTTGGATGGTGAGCGCCTGTAGCTCACTAACACGTCGTAGAGACGTTATGGCAATGAGAAAAGCCACTTTCCATGTGAGTAACTGAAGTTCACATGAATGCAGAGGTTCAAATGGGGGACCCATCAATCTGGTGAGCACCACATTGAGGTTCCACACAGGAGCTGGCGGGGTCCTGGGAGGGATGACCCGCTTCAGCCCTTCCAGGAATGCTTTAATGGCAGGCACCATGAAGACAGGGAGATGCTGCCTGTTTTGGAGGTAAGCCGCTATGGCGGATAAGTGTATCCAAATGGAAGCGTATGCTAGATTGCATTTGTCGAGCCGTGGTTGTGCCAGAGTTAGGTGGAAGTGCGGGGAGTCGTCAGTAATCTAATGCTGACGTGAAGAAGTCCTCCACCACGGACTCATGGGGTTTTTCCTGTAGGAATAACAATATCCTATTGAGAAAATCTGTCTTTTACAAAACGTAGGATGAGACTGGAACACGAAAAGAATTCCATAATCCTTATAAAACAGAGGTAACGCATTTGAGCCTTTTTTACCTAAACAACGGACATGAGTTGGTAAAAACGCGTTCTGTGAAAATACACCCAACGTGAGTGGGCACTTTAGGGGGTGTACTGCCTCGCTGGGTGAGTTTCTTGGTCTTTCTTTTGTTTGGTCCTGAGGAATGCTGGGTCGAAATAGACCATAAAAGCTGAAACATGTCGACCGTTTTCTAGGACACGGGGTTTCAAATTTACTAAACTCTGTACTGTCCTTTTAAGCACATTGGTTTTAATTGAGTTCGAATCACCTCTCCATTAAAATTGTTGGTTGAGGGAGTGATCAATACTCATTTTATATTTGCACTTTTTGTAGTAATTTTACATATACTAACGATGGGTACCCGATGAAGACAAACGGCGACCTACCTAGTGTGGGTGCCTGAGGGTTCCCATTTTTCCCTTCTGGGTTACTCGCCACTTTTCTGTTGACCTTTATTTTGATTTGCATGTGGCACATAGGGGTGTAGGTGATTAAACACACCGTTTCTCCTATCAAAATTAAGTATTTTATAGATTGCAATACTCTCTAGTTGTTTCGATTTGTAAAGATGCAACAGATAGCAGATGATATTAGAAATGGAGGCATCGAGCGGGTTAATAGCGTGCTCGGTACAGTAGATGACAAACCGCTTCCATTTTGCTGCATACCAAGCTCTGGTAGTGGGCTTCCTTGCCTCCCGGATGATGTCCATGCATTCAGGGGGCAAATCAAGGTAGCCAAATTCTAAGACCTCAGGAGCCAGATCGCCAGATTGAGCTGCTGCGGATCTGGGTGCTGAATGTCTCCACGGTTCTGCGTCAAGAGCCGGGGTGTGAGGTGCAGTCTTTGATGCGGTACCACAGAGAGTTTGAGGAACGTGGTGTACCACGGTTGTCGCGCCCACGTTGGAGCAACTAGGATGAGTGTCATCGAGTGTTGCCTTAGCTTTCTTGCCACCAGCGGAATGAGAGGCGCTGGGGGAAAAGCGTACGCAAATCTGCCTGACCAGTTCATCCATATCGCATTGCCCTGCGACTGTGGGTGAGGGAACCTGGCGGCAAAGCTTTGGCATTTTGCGTTTTCCTCCGTGGCAAACAGGTCTATCTCTGGATGACCCCACTGCTGGAAGTACGGGTGGAGTACTGATGGATGTATCTCCCACTCGTGCATTTGGTGGCTGTACCTGCTGAGCAGGTCCGCCATCTGATTGTCCGTGCCCGGGAGGTGTTCCGCCATGAGGAAGATGTTCCTCTGAATGGCCCACTTCCACATGCTCTGAGCCAGATGAGACAACTGTGGAGAGTGCGTACCTCCCTGCTTTTGAATGTAGTACATGGCTGTCATGTTGTCCGTCCGGATCAACACGACTTTGTTGCACAGATGTACTTTGAAGGACTTGAGTGCCATGAAGATTGCCATCAGTTCCAAGTAGTTGATGTGCATCTTCTTTTGTTGCGTTGTCCATAGTCCCTGCACCGTATAGTGGAGAGCATGAGCCCCCCATCCTAGGAGAGACGCGTCCGTTGTTAGAGTAATCTGTGGCACAGGCTCCTGGAACGGTCGGCCCTTGCAAAGGTTGTGTGGATTCCACCAATGCAGAGAGTTGTATGCCCGACCCGTCACCAACACTAGGTCGTTCAGTTGTCCTTGAGCCTGAGTCCACTGATGCGCTAAGCATTCTTGGAGCGGACGCATATGGAGTCTCGCGTGCGGGACTATGAAGATGCAGGAGGCTATCAACTGCATGAACACTCTCGCTGGGAGTGAGTGTTGTGGTCTGAACTTGTGGATCAGCGACTGGATGTTGGCGATCCTCGCTGGGTTTGGCTGAGCTGTGGCAGCCAGAGTATTGATAGTCGCGCCTAAATACTGCCGCACATGGGCTGGCTGTGTGACTTCGGGTAGTTCAGTGTAAATCCTAGACTGTGAAGGAGGTGAATGGTGTGGGTCATGTCGGCGGCGCACTGCTGGGCTGACTTTGCGTGCACGAGCCAGTCGTCCAGATAAGGGTAGACATGTATACTCTGTCTCCGAAGGTGTGCCGCCACTGTCGCTAGACATTTTGTGAACACTCTGGGAGCAGTGGTCACTCCGAAGGGGAGCACCTTGAACTGGTAATGCCTGTTTTGGATGGTGAACCTGAGGTACTTTCTGTGGGAGGGGTGGAGTGGTATGTGAAAGTAAGCATCTTTGAGGTCCAAGGTTGCGAGGAAGTCTCCCTGTTGTAACAAGGGAAGAACCTGCTGCAGTGTCAACATGTGAAAGTGTTCCGAAAGAATGTACTGGTTTAAGGGGCGGAGGTCCAGAATCGGTCTGAGCGAGCCGTCCTTCTTTGGGATTAAGAAGTACAGGGAATAAACCCCTGTGCCTTCCTCCTCCACCGGCACGAGCTCTATTGTGCCTTTTTGCAGCATCACTAGAACCTCCTGCTGCAATAAGTGCAAGTGCTCTGACATAGGACGGTGTTTTGGGGGCATGGGTGGTGGGGTGGATGTCGGTTCTAAACAATAGCCAAACTGGATAAGTTTCCTGACCCACCTGTCTGTGGTGATGGACTTCCAGACAGGCAGGAACTGTTGGAGGCTCCCCCCGACAGGTGTTGGATGGTCGGGGGGCAGTGACGGAGTCACTGTTTGTTGGCGGCAGAGGTACGGGAACTGTTGTTGCCTCTGCCTCTACCCTTGGCACTGTTTCCTCTGTATCCACCTCTGCCCTGCTTGCTGTAGGAGGATTGTGCGCCACCTTTATTGAATGGCGTCTGCTGCGACATGTGCCCTCTGTTAACACCTCGAGTGCCTGAGCGACGAAAAGTGTTCCCTCTAAATTGTTGTGACTGGAGAGCTCCCATGGACTTGGCAGTCTCGGCATCCTTTTTTATCTTCTCCAGGGTGGTGTCCACCTCTGGGCCAAACAACCTGTCTGGATTAACGGGTTGGTTGAGGATAGTAGTTTGTATCTCTGGCTTGAACCCCGAGATGCGGAGCCATGCCTGACGCCTCAACATCACACTAGTGTTGATCGCTCTCGCTGCTGTGTCTGCAACATCTAGCGCACACTTTATAGCAGCGTTGGAGATGAGCTTCCCCTCCTGGATAAGCATTTCAGCTCCCTCTTTAAACTGATCTGGGAGGTGTTGTAACAGCTGCTCTAGGGTGTCATAGTGTGCCCTATCGTATCTGGCCAACAGAGCTTGCGTGTGGATCCTGGACCGTCTGCTGGTCCCCTTGATCACCAGTATCCATCCATGATTCCTGCTGCTCATCAGGCTCTGTAGGAGCAGGGAAGCTGTACTCCTCATCTTGGTCCCCTCCATCCCCATCTGAGTACGTGGGTGAAGGTGTGGCACTCCGCCTATGCTGAGGAAGAATCTGTTCCACCAGAACGGGGGTGTCTGCTGCAGGCTTTTTACGTTTCAGAGGAATTGTAAAGGACTGCAAAGGCTGCGAAGTAATCTTCCTCTTGTAGAGCGTGAGTTTGCCGGTGTCGGCATCGATGAAATGCTCCGACCGTTCTTCAATCAAAGGTTGTCGAGGACCCACGGACCCAGCCGGTGGAGTGGACGTCGACACGGTGTCTTTGTGCACCGACCGCGGTGCAAAGGCCTTCGGCGCCACCTTTGGCGGCAACGTGTAGACGAGCGGTGCCGATGAGGTCTTCGGTGCGTCTTGTAGCTTCGGCGCGGAAGGAGTCTTCGGTTCCGATGCTGAAGCCTTGACCTTAAGGCGCTTGAGGGAGTCCGAGACCTGCTTCGTAAAGGAAGCGGATGGTTTCGTCGATCCGACTGATGTCCGTGGTCCGCCCCCTGGGGAAGACCCGAGCGTGGCCGACTTGTGGTCGTCCGGTCGAGGAGCACTCGTGACCGGTGCGTCCGTTATACCGTCCACTAGCGTAGACGTCGATCCCGATGGCTTTGGATCGATCGGTTTCCCTTTAGGGGTCACGGCCCCAGACCTCGGCTCTGCGGCCTTCACCGACTTCGCGTCGACGGGCCCCTTGGTCTTCGGCGCGACAGACTTTCCCGATGCAGGAACGGCAGTCTTCTTGGGCGTCGGCTTGTCTCCCTTGGTAGACTCCGACCCGATGGGCTTCTTCGAGCTTGGCTCCGCAACCACCTTCGGCACCTTAGCCTGGTCTGCAGCGTGCGCTTGTTTGGGGGCCCCCGAAGACGACGGCGTCGGCACCGGGGCGGACGTCTTCGGTTTCGATGGCGTGTCGGCCATCTTTGTTTTCACCGGTACCGAGGGTTTCGGTTTCGTTTTCTGTAATGGCGGCTCCGCGGAGGTGTCCGTAGCCGAGCCGGAAGGCGGGGCCGTGGATCGAGGTGTAAGGTCGTGGGTAAGGCCGCGTGGCGATCCCGTGACCTGAGCCTTCGTGAGAGTACGAACGGGGCAAAGCTCATCCTCCGAGCTATCTTCCATGGCCCCATATGCTTCGTCGTCGTCCCCTACCTTCGACGATTTCTTCAATGTCGGGACTGTGGTCGTCAGCTCCGTCTTCGGACTCGACCTCCATCGGGGTAGGGGAAATCTGCAGGTGACGCACTTGTTCGTCTTCCGCGGGGTCGTCAAAGATGTCCACCGGTGCTGGAGCCGATCGCTGGGCCTCAAGGCGTGCCACGCGCCGAAGCTTGATCGTTTTTTCGATCGAAATCTGGAACAGGCCATACAGTTGGCCTCGTCGTGGTCCGGCGACAGGCACTTGTTGCACACAGGATGGACGTCAATGTGTGGGTACTTGGATCCACACACGGGACATTTCTTGAATGGACTCCGCTCCATGCCGTTGAAGTCTTGCTGCGTCGACTAGTCCCCGATCACCGAAGAGTCACACGACCCCCCGGATATCTCCACGAGCTGGAAGATAGACGGGACCGAACGCGAACAATACCGACGGTGCAAAGAAGGCCTTTTGGTCTTGAAAAAGTTCTATAACGATTCCGAACAGGAGACGTCGAAATCACATCCGAACCCAATGGCGGAAAAAAACAATCTGGGGATGGAGTCGATGCCCATGCGCACTGTAGTCCAGGGGAGGAGCCACCTATCTCGTGATACTTCGAAGACTCTTCCAGGACAACAATGTCCAATCATCCGGACCCAACACTAGGCGGCGATCTATGCTACAGATATGAATTTAGCAGCCCACATGCCTCGAACTGTGCTGGTGCCTCTGACCTCATAAAGAGTTCAGAGGATTGTGTTGGAAATAGATACATATATATTTTGATAATACAACCTGTGTGGTGTCCTTTCACTTGGTATTAAAGGGATTGCATATGGTAAAACAGCTGGCTTCACATGCCCTCTTGAGTTTAGCCTAAGACTGCTTTGTCCATGCTACCACTAGGATAGCTGGTCTATAAGGTTGACTTTACAACCATCACCATAAGGTTTGTTTGGACTGGTGCAAGGTGCTGACTAGAATAGTGAACATCATATACCAGGCCAACTTCTCACATTGGTGTGCAGCGGTTGGGATATGAGCTTGCTGTTTTGCCAATTGTAATGTTTGCAATATCATTTGAAAGATCGTACAGGTACCTTTAGGTGCATATAAAACAAGACTTAGAATACTTAAGTTCTACTGAATTTAGTTGTTGTAGACCAAAGGGCCTAGCACACCCTGACTACAACTCCTAGGGAGGTTTAGTAGGACACACTCAGTGTTTGTAGGTGCACACACCACACCTCACTAGATCATGTCTGGCACAGGTGAACCATCTGGATCTCCACCTGTGGGGAGTGACCCTCCCAGGGCACCCTCCAGATGTGACATGCTCAACTTCCAAGAGATGAGACACTTGTGTACCTCAAGGAGATTGAAACAGGGTTCCAACCCTAACATCCCACACCTGATAGAACTCCTAGAGAGCTGATCTTGAGAAGGCCTCTAAACCAGGCCCCCCAGATAATTCAGGTAAGGGTGTACCCTCCACAGACGACTCCCCAGTCCCAGAAGAGGAGGAAGAGGAGGCTGAAGAAGATTCTGAGGGAGAGGTAAACAGCCAAACTATAGTCAGGAGACTTAGCCAGGCTAACTTAAGCCAACTTGGGGCTGAGGATGGGACAGCCCCATTCAGGCCTCCAAGTGGGTTTAATCAGAGGAATAGGAGGGATAGGTCACTCTCCGGTGACTAACCACTCCAATGCTTCAAGGGGTTCTAGGAGGGGAATTACTTTCCCCCAGAGAAGAGAACACCAGGCTAGGATGAGGGAAGTCCAACTCAGAATAGAGAAGGAAGAACTTGCCCTAGCCAAAGCAAAACTTGCTTTAGCAAGGGAGCAAAAGTTAAATGGATTAGATTCCACTGGTGGCAGCAATATCCCTAAGGTTAGAGACAGGTCCTATGACAATAGACAACTGAGTAAGATTGTGCCCCCCTACAAAGTTGGGGATGACATCCAAAAATGGATAACTGCTTTGGAGAGGGCCTGCAAAGTACAGCAGGTACCCACAAAGTCAGTGGGCAGCAATCTTGTGGCTCTCCTTTGCAGAAAAAATAAGAGACACGCTCCTCAGAGTTAGTGATGATGCTAACAATTACACTGTCCTGAAGAGTGCTCGAATTGATGGGTTTGGCCTAACAACTGAACAGTACAGGTTGATGTTCAGAGATACCCAGAAGACACCTACTCAGGACTGGACTGACTTTGTTGATTGTGCCACTAAGGCTCTGGAAGGCTGGTTGCTGGGTAGTAAAGTTAAGGACTATACAGGATTGTATGATTTTAACATGAGAGAACAAATCCTTAATAATTGTCAGAACCAGTTGTTGCACCAACACCTGATTGACTCAGATCTGACCTCTCAACAAGAATTGGGAAAGAGGGCAGACAAATGGGTCAGAACCAGGGTTAAGCAGAACCCCCAGAACCAAGGTGGTGATCAGAAAAAGGCGGACCAAAAAGGTGGGGATCAGAAACAAAAAGACCAGAAGTCTTCATCAGGCCCCCAAAATTCTAATGAAGGGAGGGGGGGTGGGTCCCAAACTTCTAAGAAGAAGAAAGACGGTCCAAAGAAACCTTGGTGTAATTACTGTAAATCTGCCTCTCACTGGTTTAGTGAGTGCACCAAGAAAGGTACAGCCCCTACTACTGTAGCCCCTAAGGCACCTGCACCCCCTAGTACAGTCAGCAGTAGTAGTTCCCAACCCAAGGCTATAGTGGGGTTAACCATGGGTACTGAGGTGGATTATGGCCTAGTCAGGAACCAACCCAGGCTGTTCTTGTCTGTAATGTGGACATGGCTATGTCCTCAACTGTGAGTCCCAGTACTCTGGGCAAGTACAGGCAGACACCTTTGATAAATGACAAAGTGTCTCAGGCCTACAGGGACACATGTGCCAGTGTCACTATGGTGACACCAAACTTTGTGGACCCTGGACAGATTGTACTGGGTGATAATTACCTGGTGACCAATGCTACCAATGTCACTACTACACATAGTGTGGCAGTTGTTAACTTCTCCTGGGGAGGGGTAACTGGCTTCAAAAGAGTTGTGGTAAGTGCAAACCTCCCAGTTGAATGTCTGTTGGGCAATGACCTTGAATCCTCAGTATGGTCAGAAGTGGAGTATAGGACTCATGCAGAGATGTTAGGCATATCAGCACATGTCCTTGCTGTGACCAGGTCACAGGCCAAAAAGTGCCAAACTGAACAGGCCTTGGATCCTGAAACTATGGACCAAGTGCCATCCAAGAGAAAGAGCAGTAGGGTTAAGGCAGTGCCTTCCCCCTACCAACAAGCGAGGACCAGCCTTCTCAGGAAGCTGATTCTGAGAATCCTGAAGGAACTGTCCTAGAAGAACTTGAGCCTGACCAGGTTGAGTTTCTTGGGACAGGGGGACCTTCAAAGGCAGACTTGAGGCAGGCACAGTTAGGCTGCCCCTCTCTTGAACCCCTCAGACAGCAAGCTGCTTCTGAGGCTGCTGGGAATGCTACAGGTACCCATAAAGCTTACTGGGATGAAGGACTCCTTTATTCTGAGGGTAGAGACCTCAAGCCAGGAGGTTGGTCATACCTCAAGACCTTCAGGGGTTTCCTTCTTACCTTAGCCCATGATATTCCCTTAGCAGGACATCTAGGCCAGAACAAGACCTGGGACAGGCTTGTCCCTCACTTTCACTGGCCCCATATGTCAGCAGATACTAAGGAGTGTTGTCGCTCCTGTGTGACCTGTCAAGCCAGTGGAAAATCAGGTGGCACAACAAAGGCCCCCCTCATACCACTACCTGTGGTGGGGGTACCCATTGAAAGAGTTGGGATTGACATTGTTGGACCATTGGATCCCCAAACAGCCTCTGGGCACAGATTTATACTGGTGGTAGTGGATCATGCCACCAGGTATCCAGAAGCTATTCCCCTAAGGACCACAACAGCACCTGATGTGGCAAGAGCCCTCCTGGGAGTTTTTTTAAGAGTAAGCTTTCCAAAGGAGGTTGTCTCAGACAGAGGTGCAAACTTTATGTCTGGGTACTTGACTGCTATGTGGAAGGAGTGTGGTGTTAATTACAAATTCACTACACCCTACCATCCACAACGCAATGGGCTTGTTGAAAGGTTCAACAAGACCCTCAAGGGTATGATCAAGGGTTTACCTGAAAAGCTTAGGCGAAGATGGGACATCCTTCTACACTGCCTTCTGTTTGCTTACAGAGAGGTCCCACAAAAGGGGGTTGGCTACAGCCCTTTTGAGCTTTTGCTTGGGCATCCTGTAAGGGGACGCCTATGTCTGGTGAAGGAAGGATGGGAGTTACCTTTCAAAAAGCCTAAACAAGACATAGTGGACTATGTACTTGGTCTCCACTCCAGGATGGCTGAGTATATGAAGACGGCTTCTAAAAACCTTGAGGCTAGCCAAGAACCTCAAAAAGCTTGGCATGACCAAAAGGCTGTGCTGACTGAGTACCAGCCAGGACAGAAGGTGTGGGTGTTGGAGCCAGTGGCCCCAGCAGCACTCCAGGACACATGGTCTGGACCCCACACCATTGTTGACAAAAAGGGAGAGGTCACCTACTTGGTGGACCTTGGAACCCCTAGGAGCCCCACAGGGTGCTCCAAGTCAACAGACTCAAAGCATATGTTGACAGGGCAGACATGGGCTTGCTCATTGCTACAGATGAGGGACAGGAGGAAGAGTGTGACCCTCTCCCAGACCTGTTGACTCAGAACCCTGATGATGGTTCAGTTGATGGTGTGGCCTTAGCTGGCAGCCTCACTGACCAGCAGCAACAGGACTGCAGACAAGTTCTACAGACTTTTAGACATATGTTTTCATTGATACCTAGTCAGACTAACTGGTGGTGCACCCATGATGTGGACACTGGTGACAGTCTGCCTGTGAAGAGTAAGATCTACAGGCAACCTGACCATGTCAGGGACTGTATAAAGACTGAGGTACAGAAAATGCCTGAGTCCTGAGTTGGGAGTAATTGAGCCATCAGAGAGCCCCTGGGCCAGCCCAGTAGTCCTTGTACCAAAACCTCACACCCAAGATGGTAAGAGAGAGATGAGGTTCTGTGTGGACTATAGAGGTCTCAATGCTGTCACTAGGACAGATGCTCACCCAATTCCAAGAGTAGATGAGCTCATTGATAGAGCACATTTGATTTGACAGCTGGCTATTGGCAAATCAGGTTAGATGAGGATGCCAAGGCCAAACCTGCTTTCTCAACCCCAGGAGGTCATTATCAATCTGTGGTAATGCCCTTTGGCTTGAAGAATGCACCTGCCACTTTCCAAAGGTTGGTGACCAAGTCCTCACTAGGTTGAATGACTTTTGTGCAGCTTATCTTGATGATATTGCGGTCTTCAGCTCCACCTGGGAGGATCACCTGATCCACTTGAAGAAGGTTTTAGAAGCCCTGCAAAAGGCAGGCCCAACTATCAAGGCCACAAAGTGCCAGATAGAGGCAGAGTAAGGTTGTGTACCTGGGCCACCTTGTACCTATCTTGATGAGTCCTGACTACTCCAAATAGTTTATTGTCCAAATAGATGCTTCGGAGTTGGGGGTGGGAGCTGTGCTTTCACAACTTAATGTAGATGGTCAAGACCAGCCCATTGCTTTTATTAGCAGAAGGCTGACCCCTAAAGAGAAATGTTGGTCAGCTATTGAGAGGGAGGCCTTTGCTGTGGTTTGAGCCCTGAAGAAGTTGAGACCATACTTGTTTGGCACTCACTTCAAAATTCAGACAGATCATAAGCCCCTCTTGTGGATAAATCAGATGAAGGGTGAGAATCCCAAACTGCTCAGGTGGTCCATTTCAAGACAGGGGATGGACTTTACAGTGGAGCACAGACCAGGGACTGACCATGGCAATGCAGATGGTCTCTCCAGGTACTTCCACTTAGAACATGAAGACAAAACTGGTTGAGGTTAGTCTAATGTCCCTGCGTTTAGGGGAGGGGGGTTATGTAGGAGAGTAGGGTCTGGTTTCCTATGGTCACTCCATTTTTTTTGCTTTTTGCTTCACTGGTTTTCGACTTAATGTGGCTGTGGACCTGCTAATCAGACCCACAGCCCTGCTGCTCTATCTCTAAATTCACACCATGTACTTTAGGTACATCACGAATTGGGAATTGGGTCACTCTTATGAGTCCCCGTACAGTGTACTATAGGTACCCCAGGCCATAGGTGCACCCAAAGGCCTACCAGGGGCTGCAGCATATCTTTTGCCACCCGAGGTGGCCACCCAGACTGACACAACTGGCTGATCACTCAGCTGGGGCAAGGTCGTGTAATCACCCCTTGCTTAGGTATAGTATTCCTATGTCTAACCTTATATCTGGACACATATGCACCTATAAGTCACTCCTATGGCAGGCCATAACATTCCTGAAGGCAGAGTGCTTGGTTTTAAGTGAGATGGTGCTCTAGCATGAGCTGAGGTTGTCTGCAGCTTTCGGAACCATGTCATTATAGCTGTTCTAGGATAATGCCATACCATATACTCTTAAGTGCATTATGAACCTCGCCGTTAAATGCTATCTTTGGTTTGGCTTTATTAAAACTTGTCGTGTAAGGTGTCATACGCTTTGGAATACTACCCCCTCACCAGTCCTGGCGACGGGGGTAGCATTCCACCCTTCTAGAGGGAGAAGACATGTTACTACCATTAATCCCGGTTAAAGTTAACCAGAGCCTCAGCATCACAAAATGGATGCTGCTGCCACAGACACAATTCTGACCTCCTGCGGCTGAGAGTCCTTCCAGCAAGGGAGGCTTGGACAATAGGTTTCCTGTCACAGGGAGGTGCTAGCACCACCCCAGACAGGCTATAGTGTATTGGGGCAGGAAGGGCTGAATGAAATGAGACACTGCCTGGGGCACACAAGGTGTCCCATGCATAGTCCAGTCCAAACCGGTGCTGGGGCACTCCAGCCCCAGCTCTGGCGCGAAACTGGACAAAGGGAAAGGGGTGTGACCCTTCCTGGGTCCCACCCATAGGAGGGACCCAACAGGTAATCCAGCCCCTAGATTTGGTATATAGGTAGGAGCTGAGTCCCAAGACTTTAGATTTATCCTGACTGAAACTCTGATACGAAACTCTGGACCTTCGACATCCAACTCGACGTAGAAGACTGAAAAATCTCCCTTGTGGTCAAGGAGTGACCACCCTGGACAAGCAGGCGCGATCAACGGTTTGCTTTTTCGACGCTCCTGACGGAGCCCGAGCACAGAGCCTGACAAGACCCGGACTTCCAGACTTCCTTCAGCCCGATCCACAGCCACAGCAAAGCGGAGACCCGTGGAGGCGACGCAAGACGTGGGACCAGCCATCTTGGAAAGCTAGCGAATTGCTTTCCGTGCAACTTCTGAGGCAACCTCGAAGTTGTGCATTGAGGATTGAGAAGCCCCAGCCCCGAGCACCAACTGCACCGAAGATCAGCCCTCCACACTCCACGAGTTCCGCGTGGGGCCCTTTTGCATTTTCCTGCTCAACGCGTCTGTCCGGTCACTTGCCCGTTGGCTAGTGGTCTCTGTGACGAAGAAACCTTCGATTTACAACACTGGTCTGGTTGCTCCAGACTGGCCCTTGCTCCCCTAAAAAGAAGCAGCCCATCAGACCTTGCTGGTCTGATTAAGAAGCCATCTTCCTTTTCTGAGTGGGTTGCCTTTGCCAAGGCTTGTTGACTCCAATCCGGAAGCAGACACCGCCGACAGCGAGATCCTTCGTGGGACAGTCCGTATCCAGCTCCTGGTCGTCTTCGACACCTCCTGGTCCACGTGGCTGCAGAGACAAGCTTCACGACATCACCTGATTGCTTCGCGACATCGCCTGGTTCCTTACTGGTTCCATCCTGGTCACTGGCTAGTGACCCAGACTCTGTCCCCTCTGCTTTCAGGTACTCTTCATCCTCGATCCGCCCTTGGATCCACCCGGACACTTCTCTCCTGGTCGCCTGCAGCATCTTTCTCCAAGGCTCCATAGGAACCAGCGACGAAACCCGACACCACTTTGACACCTATGCACCCGCTTCCTGTGGGTGAGGTAACGCGAGTATTTCGGTACTCCTGTGGGTATTGACTATCCTAGTGTCCTAGTTTTGTAGTGTGTTTATCTAGGTACCTATATTGATACTCCTATTTCTGACCCGTGTCCGGTTATTAATTCACTAATGTCCATACACCGGCACAGAAACCCGTTTTCAGATTAGGTCATAGCGCATGCTGTCACATTAAGCAAGCACTATCCCTCCAGCCCCCTAGAAAGCACACCGAGTTCTCAAAACAAATCAAACCTCCAACAGACCTGGGAAATCCCCCGCAGCTATTGTTTTGATTTCGCTCGAGAACTCCTGCAAAGAATGTAAGAACGACCAGTCCTTATGACATTCTTGCTGACGTCTTATGTCCATCCTTACGTCAAACACGGCACCTTTCAGGTATAAATATACCGACGCTGCCCTAAGCTAAGACACGGTGGTGACGAGCTTGGAGCAGCGCTACTTGCCGGAGAGCCCAGCTGATGCAGAAAAGCCCACGGACGCTGCCCCTCCCTTTTGACGCGCTGAGAGGGACGCTGCCTTTTCTCCTGCCGAGAAATCCAGCCTCCGGCGTTCCCAGCCGCCCTCGCGGGTAACTGGGATATCGAGTCCTGAGACAGAGCTACCAACCCTCCAGCCTTCTAAAACCCAGGTACTGAACTGACTAACCCCTTATAGAGAATTCTTGAGTCAGATTCTTGGCAAAACGAACTTAACTTAAACTGCTACTTATTGATTCCCACCCAAGTATTAGGCTTAGGTCAGGTACACCGGGGTAGGCGTAGTTAGAAGCACCAGTTGAGAACGATTAGTCAATGTATATATATCTTTTATCCATTTTAAGTATCATATGGCTAAGAAACCATATAAATGCTTTTACAGTATTATTTTATAATTCTGTTTTTACTGTATGCACTTTACTTATCTATAAGTATTGCAATAATAGCGATTCATTTCTCTTGTATGAGAAAAGAGACTGATCAATAAATAACATCTTTTTATTGAAACACGCCCATCTCTTATTTCTCTACAAACTGGTGAAACTAAGAATGCACGTACTGACTGAGTAAAATAGTTGTCTTTTGTTTTCACACGACTCTAGAGATATACTCTTGATTAGGGGAGAGCAAAGTTGTCATGTTCTATGGTTGTCAGAAACTAAATCCCTTCTTGTCTATCCAGGGAGGTTAAACTCCTCCTTGCCTATTCGAGAAAGTTTCTAGTGAACTCTGAGCTAGCTGGCACACATAACTTTAAGTCTAATATCATCAGTAGAAGACCTAGTTAACCGCAGTCCTACGTCTATACTATTGAAGATATTATTCCAACGCGCAGAGCCTATTGGGAAAATAGGAAATACACTACAGTTTCAAGTAGCTTTTCCCTAGTCCATCCGGAAGTGTCCTAAAAGAACTAGTTTCCATTTCTTAAGTTCCAATTCTAACTCTTTGGTAAATTGCGTTCGTGTACAGACACTGCACGCGAATACCGTGGGCCTCCTGCTCTCCATTCATTGGTAGTACAGTGCAGCCCCAGCGATTCTCCAGGCCCTAGGCCTTTCCTTTGTTCGTGACGTGGTTCTTCTACCACTATTTTAGTATATGGTTCGAAGTGCCCCTAGGGCATTATTGTATTTTGTGCAACTTATTGTATTTTAATTAAGTATCTTGTATTGTGCTGGTGCCTCTGACCTCATAAAGCGTTCAGAGGATTGTGTTAGAAATATGGCTTCACATGCCCTCTTGAGTTTAGCCTAAGACTGCTTTGTCAATGCTACCACTAGGATAGCTGGTCTATAAGGTTGACTTTACAACCATCACCATAAGGGTTGTTTGGACTGGTGCAAGGTGCTCACTAGAATAGTGAACACCATATACCAGGCCAACTTCTCACACTACCTTAGGGAGGAATTTAGGGTTGGTGCGTGGAACCACTTTGTCTTTGTGTATTTGGAAGACCGGTTCTTCTAAGGTTAGAACATGGAGCTCATTTAAACTTCTGAGTGAAGTTATGGCGAATAAAAATGACAACTGATAGGCGTTGAAGGGAAAATGAGTGTAGGGGTTCAAATGGGGGACCCATGAGTCTAGTGAGTTCCTTGAAGGTGCAGGAGGAATCCTGGGTGGAATAACTCATTTAAATCCTTCCATGAAGGTTTGATGACAGAAATTTTGATGAGAGACAGGGTTGTATGCAAGCATATAGAAATTAACCCTAAACTAGCCTTTTGCAAGTGAAATTGATAGCTGACAATGTTTTATATAGGGGCTGTGCAAAGGTCAATTTTTTTAAGTGGCAGTCGCAAACAAAATGTTTCAATTTTGCTGCGTAACAGGTCTAGTGGTGGGACTACGTGCTTCCTTAAGAAAGTCCATACATTCTGGTGGTAAGTTAAGATAACCATACTATATGAACCAGACTGCTAGGTTGAGAGTTCTGGAGATCTCGGTGTCTGATTTGTCCGCGATTTTAGTGAGAAGGTCTGGTCTGTTGAGGAGTTTCTTGTGTGGAACTACAGAAAGGTCTAATAATGTTGTGAACCAAGGCAGACAAGCACAGGTAGGATCTATTAGGATCACTGCTTGAGAAGCCTGCCTCAGAATCAGAAGTAGTGGAAGGGGTGGAAAAGCGTAGGCAAATATCCCTGACCAACTGATCCATACAACATTGCCGTTGGATAGTGGGTGTGGGAACCTGGAGGTGAAGTTTGGGTATTTAGTGTGTTCTGCTGTGGAATTCCCACTCGTGGACTTGTTGCGGCATCCTGTTGAGCAAGTCTGCAAAGTCGTTGTCTGTTCCAGAATGAATTAATTAATTTTTTATTTATAGAGCGCATGGCTACCCGGAGGCCTCCCAGCGCTAGGAGCAGAGTCATCACAGTACAGCAGTTTGTTGTTAAGTTAACAGGAAGGTCTTCAGGAGTTTCCGGAAGGATTGATAGTTGTCCTCCTGACGGATATGATTGGGTAGCCGATTCCAGCATTTTGCAGCATTGTATAAAAACATGAGCCCCCCACTCCGAGCTCCATTTATCCTGGGAACAACTGCCAGATGTTTATTCCCAGAACGCAAGGACCTATAGGAGGAGATGATAGATTGGAGATTAGATAGACCCTTGAACAATAAAGTCTTATGGACAATACACAGAGCTTTAAATTGCACTCTTTCCACGACCGGGAGCCAATGGAGAGAGGCGATAGACTATCTTGCGTATTCCCGATTAGGGAATCTGCATAAGGAGGCGTGCTGCACAGTTTTGAACGGTCTGTAGTTTTTTTATCGTTTACCACGGGGATCCTAAGTATAGCACATTGGCGTAGTCAAGACGATAAAGAATGAGAGCCTGCACAAACAGTCTCCTAAACATGAAAAGGCAGCAAGGGAAGGATTTTCCTTACCATCTTCAAGATCCCATAACCGGTACCTGCCACCTTCCGAGCTTGCTGCTTAAAATTTTAATTATGGTCTAGCCTAACACCAAGGCTTTTAATCTGATCTTTGGGAGAAGGCATGATGCCCAGGCAATCAGGCCAGAATGAGCAGGTGTTAAAGGTGAGGGTTTTGCCCAGGAACATCAACTCCGTTTTTGCCCCATTGACATTTAGAAAAAAGCCTTCCATCCATGCGGAGACCCTTTCCAGACAGTCAGCCAAGTTGTTGTCCATATTATTGGAATGTTTAAGTGAAACGATCAACTGTATGTCGTCAGCATAGGGGACAATCCGGATGCCAAAAGGTTTGACGACCCCTGCCAGTGGACTCATATAAACATTAAAAAGCGTGGGGCTCAGGGAGGAGCCCTGAGGCACCCCGCATCTCCTGGAAGGTATTCTGCTAACAGGTAAATGTGGTGATGTAGAGTCGAGTTCCAGATGGTCGGAGACAGCTATGATAGTTATGGACACCATATCCCTCCTTATTTTTTTAAGTAATACATGGCTATCATATTGTCTGTCCAAACTAGGACATTCTTGTGAGTAAGATGAGGTAGAGAATACTTTCAATGCTAGGTGAACAGGTTGAAGCTCTAGATAGTAGATGTGGAGAAACTGGTGATTGGCCCTCCACTGTGCGACCCCATAGGTGAGCACCCCACCCGGTCTGAGATATGTCAGTTGTGAGAGTGATGTGGGGAACAGGGTCAAAAAAAGGCTGCTCTTGCAACAGGCTGGTGGTGTTCTACCATTGCAGAGCACGGCGAGTGTGGCTGTCTACCAACACTACATCTATCAACTGATCGTGTGACTAAGACCAGTGAGGAGCTAGACAATCCTGTAATGGACGCATGTGCAATCTTACGTGGGGAACTTTGGCAATGCAGGAAGCCATCATCCATAGCAGACTCATAACCGTTCTCACTGTGAGTTGTTGATTCATTTGAAACTGAAGCAATACTGCCAGAAAGATTTGAATTCTTGTGGGATTGGGGTAGGCTAATCTGATTTGTGCGTTTAGGATTGCCCCTAAGTATGGTTGAACGTGCAGTGGTTGCAGATGAGATTTGGGAATGTTGATAGTACACTCTAAACTGTGGAGAAGACGAAATATTAGCCATTATACGGACGTTGCTCTGAATTTCAGTTCCATGTTACTTATCGTGCAGTTGCCAGAAGACTAATTCTGTTACTACATGATTGTCCATTTATTCAGAGACCCAGATTGTCGGGCACTGAACGTTTTTTTTTTAGCTAATATTTCATCAGAGTTGTGCATGGTGTTGTTGCTGACATAACGTATCTTGCTTGTGTTGAACTTTATTGGAGTCCTCTCCACTTTTGGACCACCCACTCTTCTAACCATTGCGTTACGTCAGGCAACTCCTGTCTACTCTGACACTATCTACATTATTTGGCCACCTTTAAGCATACGTGCTTTGAGGTTTCATTGGAACAGGACGTTCATCATTTTTCATTCTTAACAACCCATTACACTCCTGAATTCTTTCTCTTCAGCCTTGAAAAAGCTGAGGTACCTATTAGTGCTAACGAAACACGTGTCGGCTGTTTCCATTGTGATGATGAAAGAATTTTTGAATAAACGGAAGGAGTAGTTTTTGTCCTGTAACTCCAGTTCTGTAGTAGGGGAATCTCTGTTATAGTCATAATCTAGTGAATAGTCCCGCCCATGTGCGTGGACCCCGGAGCAATCAAAAATAATCTCTTAGGGTGTCGAAAAATGCAGAACTGCACAGACACTTAAAGAGAATTAAAGACAGATAATGCCACCTATATCCACAGGCTACACTGTCCAGTACTTCCAACTAGAAATTCCACCAAAAATCCACAAACAGCAAAGCCTGTCCAGATTTCTCTTGCTTTAACAGCAAAAACCCTCTGGAATGATAGAGAGGAAGACATGGACAGACAAGCCCCATAGGCTGGCATTATGTGGCTCAGAACAGGATACTGTGCCTTTAAGAGAACTTTCCAGAACTTCACAGCATCCCAGAATGCACTGCAGGTCCCTTTTACTTTCAGTTCTTTTTTAAGGCGAAGCACGCCAGACCTTACATGAATGTCTCTCTCCACCGGGGAGGAGGGCGGGCGCTTATGACTATAACAGAGATACCCCTACTACAGAACTGGAGTTACAGGACAGAAACTACTACTTCTGTAGTTAGTCATAATCTAGTGAATAGAATGGCAAGCCCATCCCCACACCAAAGCGGCGGTGGAGAAAAGAGAAATAATACCACTATTGTGCGAACAGATTTCGCAGCGAAGCCTGCCCCACCTGAGCGTCTGCCCTGGCATCAGTGTCCAGGCAGTAATGCTTAGCAAAGGTATGGACCGACTTCCAAGTGGCCGCCTTGCAGATTTCTGCAATCGCAACATTACGGAGCAAAGCCGTCGTGGCAGCTTTGCCCCTGGTGGAATGAGCCTTAGGTTTACCCCCTAAGGTCTTATTAGCTTTTTGGTAACACAATTGTATACAGGACACAATCCACCTAGAGATGGACTGCTTAGAGGTAAGCAAGACCCGTCCTGACTGATCCATAATTGATAAACAATTGGTCTGACCTACGAATATCCTTGGTTTTATCCAGATAAAATTTCAACACCCTCCTAACATCCAGGGAATGCAGGGACCTTTCCGCTGGAGAGGAAGGATTCTGAAAAAACGTAGGTAAAGTTATGGTCTGGTTAACATGAAAATCAGATATAGCCTTAAAAAGAAATTTAGGGTGAGTACACAACAACCGTAGCAGCATGAAATACAGTATAAGGTTCTTGGCAACATAACGCCTGAATTTCACTCACCCTGCGGGCCGATGTAATGGCCACGAGGAACGCCGCCTTCCAGGACAGGTGCTGCAACGAAGCCTTATGAATAGGTTCAAAAGGCTACTTCATCAATCTGGACAGCACCACATTCAATTCCCATGAAGGCGAAGGAAGCCGGACAGGATGGAACACTTTCTTCAAGCCTTCCAAAAAATCTTTGATCAAGGGGATCTGAAAGAAGGGAGTCTGTGAAGGGCATTTCCTGTAGGCAGTCAGCGCAGCAAGATGAACCTTAATAGAATGGACATTAAGGCCAGACTGCGCCAGATGTAGAAGATACGGAAGGATGACATCTTCCTTACACGTCGTTGGGTCATAGTTCTTGGACTTGCACCAGATGCAAAACCTCTTCCACTTGTAAGCATAGGAAGTCCAAGTGGAAGGTCGCTTAGCCTCCTTCAGTATGTCCATGCAATCTTCAGGTAGATTCAAATGGCCATATTGCACTATCTCAGGAGCCATGCCGGAGCGGGTAACGTATGTAGAGGAAGTAACCGCTCAGGGTCGAGACCCAGCCGGGCCTTTGTTCGCTGTAGAGGACTGCTGGCCTCCTCTACCCTTCTGGCGCTTCTGGAAGGGCCTCCGGAACTGCTGCGGTTGTTGCTGCTGCTGTCCCGAAGCCTGTCCTCGCCCTCTGCCCTGTGCCCCGAACCGTCTCTGGAACGGGCGGTAGGCCTTCTTTTCTTTTGGTTTTTCCAAACCCACAGCCGTCAGGTCTTGGCCTCCGCTTTCATGCGGGCCATCTCATCGTCCGCATGTTTGCCGAACAGGGTTTCCCCCGAGAAGGGCAGATTGGCCACTCGCTGCTGGGCCTCTGGCTTGAGTGATGTGAGCCTGAGCAAAGCATGGCACCGCTGGTTGAACCCATGACAGTACCCATGGGCCACCAAAAGAGAGACATCAGCCGCCGCGCTGATGACCTGGTTCGAAACCAGCATCCCCTCTTTCAGGATCTCCTGGAAATCCTCCTTCCTATCTCATGGCAGGAGTTACGTGAACTGCTGAAGGGAATCCCACAGGGCACGATCATACCGTCCTAGCAAAGCCGCATCGATAAGAGGCCGTAGAGGCCGTCCCACAGGCCTTCCTGCCAGCTGAGTCGATCCATCGGCTCTCCTTATCAGGAGGCACGGTAGAAGACTGGGAGGTAGAATGTTGTTTCCTGGCTGCCATCACTATAATGGAGTCCGGAATCGGGTCTATCCGCAGAAAAGCCGGGTCAGAATCCGGGGCCCTGTACTTCTTAAGAAGCCGGGATGGAGCGGCTTTAGTCACTGCAGGCGTGAGGAACAGCTCCTCCGCGGGCTCTACCAATCCTGGTACGAGCGGTAGTAAAGGGCGAGACAAATGGTTCTTATGAAGCGTCTCAAAAATCACGGACGTCGTAGGTGTTGGAGCCGTCACCGTGATTCCCAATTTCGCTGCACCCCTCAGGAGAACATCCTGGAACGTGCTGATGTCGTCCACAGGAGACACTCTCGTCCCCGGGGATTGCGACAAAGTCGGGGAGTAGGTCCTGGAAGAGTCCGTGCTGGACCGTGATCAGCGCCTCCTGTGGCGCCGTCTTGACCTTGTGGAGGATCTGTGGCGACTGCGCGATCTCACCCTCCATCCGGAGCGGGATCGCGACCTCCTTGGCTTCGGTCGTCCCGCCGGTTCCACCAGGGCGGGCGACTTTGGCTTGGCTGGGGCCCTCGGCCGAGGGGTCCCCTTAGGAGGAGAAGGATACTGTGGCAGTGAGACTGACCTCGGAGGAAGCGGAGGAGGCTTGTCAGCCGGCAGTTGAGGCCGAGGATGAGGTGGAAGAGGTAGAAGTGGAGGCGGGGTGGGAGCCCGCGGAGGAAGTCCTCTCGGTAATGGAGGAGGAGGAGGAGGAGGCGTAACTGGCTTCGGCCTCGGAGGGGTATACACAACGGAGTACACCGAGCCCGGTGACCCGCCCTCCTTACTAGGCTGGAACGTTGGAGAGTCTCCCTTAGGCACTTGACGCCTGCCAGACTGACTCCTGGAGCCAGTACTCCTTCTGCGCCTTTCCTGCGTCGAAGAACGGTGACCCGACGGCGAGCGTCGGCTCCTCAACTGCGAACGACGTCTCCTTGACGGCGAGCACCTATCCCTCGATCGCGAACGCCTTTGCCTCGACGGCGACCTTCTACGCCTCGACGGCGACCTCCTACGCCTCGACGGCGACCTCCTACGCCTCGACGGCGACCTCCTACGCCTCGACGGCGACCTCCTACGCCTCGACGGCGACCTCCTGTGCCTCAACGGCGACCTTCACCTCAACGGCAATCTCCTCGACAGCAAGGATCCCCTCGATGCCGACCTTCTCCTCTTCGACGCCGGCGAACGGTGGTGTCGCCGAGACGGCTAGCGCCGACGCCGGGCCACCTCTCGACGTCGAATACTCGACGCCGACGAGGAAGACGACAAAATCGTCACTGGAGACCTTGATGGTGGTCTGTTCAGTTCCCGACGCCGAGCGGCGACGTCGCTTCGACCCAGAGCCCTGGGGAGATGGGGAACAGACTGTAGTCATCCCTCTCGACGCCGTAGTCGGTGCAATCGACGCAGACGGAGAATGGGGACGCTTGCTGGTCTTCCTGCTCCTGGGGAGCCCCCAGAGGCCTCAGCAGGGGCAGAGGAAGCCCCTCCAGACCCACCTTGTGCATTCAGTCTTCTGTCTTCGAGGCCCTGAAGCCTGATCTTCATCCTATCCCTCAGGGTCCTGCTAGAGAAACAATGGCAGATGTCACACTCCTCTGGGACATGATATGAAGGAAGGCAGAAGATACACACCTCGTGTGGGTCCGACTTGGCCTTCTTCCTGGAGCACTCCGGGCATTTGTCGAATAATGCAGGCATATTGACAATCAAAGAGTGCACCAAAAGACAAACAGGAAGAAAAACCACCAAAGTACTTCAGAAAAGCACTCAAATAACTTTGAAAAAGTTTAAAAAAATCACCAATAAACCCCTGAAAAGGGAGAACTCAATGCTCCAGGGTCCTGCTTGCAGGAGCCGGAAAAAAGAACTGAAAGTAAAAGGGACCTGCAGTGCATTCTGGGATACTGTGAAGTTCTGGAAAGTTCTCTTAAAGGCACAGTATCCTGCTCTGAGCCACATAATGGCAGCCTATGGGGCTTGTCTGTCCATGTCTTCCTCTCTATCATTCCAGAGGGTTTTTGCTGTTAAAGCAAGGAAAATCTGGACAGGCTTTGCTGTTTGTGGATTTTTGGTGGAATTTCTAGTTGAAGTACTGGACAGTGTAGCCTGTGGATATAGGCTGCATTATCTGTCTTTAATTCTCTCTTAAGTGTCTGTGCAGTTCTGCATTTTTCGACACCTTAAGAGATTATTTTTGATTGCTCCGGGGTCCACGCACATGGGCGGGACTATTCACTAGATTATGACTATACACAGAGATCCCCTACTACAGAATAACGGTTCCAAACATAAGGACATTGACTTGACTTTCCGGTCTTAAGCAAGAGATATTGTTGAATTCAAATGTGCTGCACGACGTGTGTCTAGAGATATTGTGACTAGCATATCACTGCTCTGCTACTCAATTTAGGATGGTGCACGCTTGCCCAATTTTGTTTTACACTTCAGAACCTGACGGCAAAGAGAAAACAATCCAACAATAGAGCTGATGCCCATGCGCATTATCACCAAGGGGTGGAGTAACTCGACCAGGTGACTCAAAAGACTTCTTTGAAGAAAACAACTTGCACAACTCCGAGCCCAACACTAGATGGCAGGAGTAGGCAGAGCATGTGTATCTAAGCCACACATGCCATGGAACTTTTTTTTTGTCTAGATAGAATTAAAAACTTGCCTGAAATCTTAAGTATGGAGAGTTCTTTCAGCTAGAGTGGATGTTTGCTGAAAGAAAGCAGGCAAAGAAATGGACTGGTTAATGTAAAAATCCGAAACCATATTAGGTTAAAATTTCAGATGAGTCCTCAATACAACCATGCCACAATAAAACACTATTGTTTGTGCGAACATAATGTCTGAATCTCACTAACCCTAAGTGTTGACATCACAGCTACTAGGAAAGCAGCTTTCCAAGAATGGTGTTGTAATGAGGATTTATGAATAGGTTCAAAAGGAGGATGCACAAGGCATGAAAGGACTATGTTCAACTACCAAGGAAGGGATGGACTCCATATTGGAGGGAAAACCTTTGTCAAACCCTTTAAGAAGTCCTTAATAACAGGAATTGTGAAAAAGGAGGTTTGTGAAGGACATTTCTTGAATGCAGTAATTGCGCTAAGTTAACTTCATTAGAAGCGAACTGTAAGCCCAAATTGGCTAGATAAAGCAAATATGGAAAAATAATTTTTTCTTGACAGCTCGGGGAACAAACTTCTTGTCAGAGCATCAGATACAGAATCTCTACCATTTAAATGAATAAGATGAACATGCTGATGGGTCTTTTAGCCTCCTTCAGAATATTAATGCATTCTTGAGGAACATCCAAATGCCCATATTGTGCTAGCCCAGGAGTCATGCTGCCAAACTAAAACAGGAGAGATTGAGATTAACAATCCAGCCTTCAAACTTTATTGGAAAGTCCGGTATACAAAGCAGATACACATGTGGACTCTCCGATATGTGGAGAAGTACTGTGAACCACCATTGATGGGGCCACTACGTAACTATCAAGATCATTCTTGCTCTCGAGTAAGACAGTGTGATGAGTATCAGAGGAAAGGCCTAGAGAAAATTGTTGGACTAGCTTATCCATAGAGCATTTTTCAGCATTACCTCAAGGTTAAGTTTGGGCATTTTTAGTTTACAATGTTGAAAATAAATCTATGTGAGGAGTACCCCACATGCTGAAGATGCTTTGTACAACCTCGTTGAGCAGAACACACTTGTGGTTTTCTTGAAGAACCCTACTCAGGGAGTCTGCGGAGACTGAAGTGATGAGTACATTTTCTTCGGAGACCATGTTCCCTGAAGCACAAGTTACTAACCTTCGGTAACGATATATCTGTAAGAAACATTAGTAGTGATAGATTCCTTACCTTAGAAATGCCCCCAGGCGCCAGACTGGATCTGGAAAGTTTTTTCGTCAGCAGTAACCCTGCGCGTCAGTAGGTGTCGTCGTGCGGCTCCCTGCGAGTCATTGGCGCCGTAATGACGTGGTCGGAGCTACTTAGACGCGCCCACGCGCGCTGAGGTCATTCCTGTACACAACTTTCCGCGCCAGGAACACAGAGCCATGCAAGATACTGACTACTGGTGCCATGATACTAGGGCCCTGAAAAGGATTAACTTAACCCTAGAAATCAGTTTGCAGAAGGTGGGAAAAGTGATGGACTGCCCGATGCGAAAGGCAGTGACAACCTTCGGCAAAAAGGAAGGACGAGTTCTCAGAACAACTTTGTCCGGATGGACAGAAAGAAAGGAAAATGCTACTTACCAGTATGCATCTATTCTTGGCATGTAGAGCTGCAGATTCTCACCCTGAGCATTAGATCGCCACCTGGTGTTGGGCTCGGATGATTGCATGTTGTTGTCATCTTGGAAGAAGTCTTTGTAGTCACGAGATAGGTGACTCCTCCCTTGAACGATAGTGCGCATGCGCATCGATACCGTCCTTAGATTGTTTTTCGCCATGATCGGAAATGATGGAGTTACTAGAAATAAAGAAGGGATGTCCATGCGTGTATATCTAAGGAAGACAGAAGTGGAACAGATACAGGTCCCGGGAAAGTGGGTGGGCGTGTGAGACTCTGCAGCTCTACATGTCAAGAACAGATGCATACTGGTAAGTAACATTTTTCGTTCGAGGCATGAGCTGCAGATCTCACACTGAGCATCAATTATACAGCATTGTCTCCCCTAGTGGTGGTCACCTGTATCTGTTGCAGTAGTTTGAAAGAGAGTTTTGAGGACAGCTTGGCCTACAGCAGCTTGCTGCTTTGGCTTGCACGTCAACGCAATAGTGTTTAGTGAAGGTATGTGCTGTAGACCATGTTGCTGCCTTGCGGATGTCTTCTAGGGGAATGTTCTCTAAGAAAGCCATGGAGGCTCATAGTTTGCGTGTGGAGTGCGCTCTAGGAGGAATTGTTAATGTACGTTTTGCTTTGTGATAGCATATTTGTATGCATTTTACAATCCACCTTGCAATTCCAGCTTTAGAGATGAGGTTGACTTTATGTGGTGGAGAGAAAGCTACAAACAGTTGCTTTGTTTTACGAAAGGATTTGGTCCTATCAATGTAATAGAGAAGGGCTCTTTTTACATCGAGTGTGTGTGTAGAGCTCTTTCTGCTACAGAGTCTGGGTTTTGAAAAAACACTGGCAACTCTACTGAATGATTTAGATGAAAAGAAGTAACTACTTTAGGAACAAATTTGGGATTAGTCCTTAGGACCACTTAGTTACGGTGTAATTGTAAAAATGGTTCTTGTATAGGGAAAGCTTGAATCTCACTAACTCTCCTAAGAGAGGTAATAGCAATAAGAAAAGCCGTTTTCCATGTGAGGAATTGCAGTTCGCACTTATTTAAAGGTTTAAAGGGGGGTCCCATGAGCCTAGTAAGAACAAAGTTTAGGTTCCACACTTGAGAGGGTGGTAACCAGGAGGAATGATTTGTTTTAATCCTTCCATAAATGCTTAAATTGCAGGTACTTTAAATAGCGACAGATGTTGTCTATTTTGTAGGTATGCTGCAATGGCTACAAGATATAAACGTATAGATGAATATGCTAGATTACATCTTTGTAAGTGCAGAAGGTAGTAGATGATATCCAGGGGATCAATTTGATTATTGGTGCAGTAAATGGCAAATCTTTTCCATTTTGCAGCATAGCATGCTCTACTAGTAGGACTTCTGGCTTTTTTAATGATATTCATACAGTCTGGTGGCAGGTTAAGGTAACCAAACTAAGACTTCAGGAGCCAGATTGCCAGATTCAGTTGACTTGGATCTGGATGTCTGATGTCTTCATGGTTCTGCGTTATCATGGATGATATCAGACACAGTCTTTGGTGTGGAACTAAAGAGAGTTCCAACAGTGTGGTGAACCACGGTTGGCGTGCCCATATGGGAGCTACCAGGATCATTTTGAGAGACTGTTGTCGCAGCTTAAGTACCCTAATGATATTCGTGAGATTGGCGGAAAAGCGTACGCAAATCTGCCTGACGAGTTCTTCCATACCGCATTGCCCTTGGACAGCGGGTGTGGAAACCTGGCGGCGAAGGTTGGGCATT
Source organism: Lissotriton helveticus (assembly GCF_964261635.1). Classification (NCBI taxonomy): domain Eukaryota; kingdom Metazoa; phylum Chordata; class Amphibia; order Caudata; family Salamandridae; genus Lissotriton; species Lissotriton helveticus. The sequence goes on along the minus strand of NC_136071.1, from coordinate 1,177,145,284 downwards.
TTGCGTTTTTGTGTGTGGCAAACAGATCTATGTCTGGATGACCCCAATTGTGAAAGAATGGTAGAAGAACTTGCAGATGTAGTTCCCACTCGTGATTCTGTGGTGTCTGTCGACTTAACAGATCTGCTATCTGATTGTGAACTCCTGGAAGGTGTTCTGGAAGCAGATATATTTTTTGTGGAATGGCCCATCTCCAAATATTCTGTGCGAGCTGGGAAATGTGTGCCTCCTTCTTGTTGAATGCAGTACATGACTATCATGTTGTCCGTCCGGATAAAGACTGCTTTGTTCTGTGCATGTACTTGGAAGGATTTCAGTGCTAGGAATATTGCTAGCAGCTCTAGGTGATTGATGCGGAGCACTTTTTGTTGAGTGGTCCATCTTCCCTGAGTTGTATGGTGTAGTAGATGGGCTCCCCATCCTGTCAGGGATGCGTCTGTTGTCAGGACTATCTGTGGAACAGGTTCTAGGAATGGCCGCCCTCTGGACAAGTTTTTGGTGTTCCACCACTGCAGAGAGCGATGTGTGCGGCTGTCCACCAACACCAGGTCTGTAAATTGTCCTTGAGACTGGTTCCACTGTTGTGCTAGACATTCTTGCAATGGGCGCATTTGCAGTCTTGCATATGGTACAATAAAAATGCAAGATGCCATCATGCCTATTAGTTGCATGAACACTCTGGCTGGGAGAGTGTTGGTTTTGAAACCTTGTGACAAAGGATTGAATGCTCTATATCCTGGCTGGACTGGGATAAGCCAGAGCTGTAGCGGTGTTTATTGTAGCCCCTAGGTATTGATGTACATGAGAGGGCTGGAGATTTGACTTGGTGTACTTGATTGTAAACCCCAAGTCGTACAATGTTTGAATTGTCTGAGATGTGTGTTGGGCACACTGATTGAATGACTTGGCTTTAATGAGCCAATCGTCCAGGTATGGGAAGACGTGGATTTGTCGTCTTCTGAGATTTGCTGCTACTACTGCTGGGCACTTTGTAAACACTCTTGGTGCAGTTGTGACCCCGAATGGAAGAACTTTGTACAGATAGTGTTGTCCTTCTAGTACAAATTTTAAATACTTCCTGTGAGAAGGATGTATGGGAATGTGGAAGTAGGCGTCCTTGACGTCTAGTGTGGTCAGGAAATCACCTTGTTTTAATAATGGGAGCACTTGCTGCAAAGTGATCATATGAAAATGATCTGAGTGTATATACAGATAGAGGGGCCTTAGGTCGAGAATTGGTCTTAACGCCCCGTCCTTTTTGGGTATTAGGAAATAGAGCGAGTAAACCCCTGTTCCTTGATGTTGCAATGGAACTATCTCTATTGCGTCCTTTTGAAGCAATGACGGAACCTCTTGTTTGGGCAGCGTAAGATGTTCTGTGGACATTGGACGCTGTCTAGGTGGTATATGTGGAGAGGTAGCTGTAAGTTCTAGGCAGTAACCATACTGGATAACCGGTCTTACCACTTGTCTGTTGTGATGGAATTCCAAATAGGTAGGAACTGTGTTAGTCTCCCCCCTACAGGAGTGGAATGCTGTTGGGGGAGCTGAAGGAAGTCACTGTTTAGTGGTGGGAGAGGTTCGATTGTTATTACCTCGACCTCTTCCTTTTTTGTTGTTGACTCTATAGCCTCCTCCAAAGTATCCTTTATTGGAGGATGTTTGTGTATTGTTTTTAAAGGAAGCTGAATTATCTGCTCCAGCTTGTTTGGAGCCTCCTCTATAAAAGGAGCGACGAAAGGAGCCTCGTGTTTGTGGGAACTGCAAGGCATAGATTTGGCAGGATCTGTATCTTTTTTCATCTTTTTAAGTGCTGTGTCTACAGTTGGGCCAAAAAGCTGCTGTTGGTTAAATGGCAGATTTAAGATAGTAGTTTGCACCTCTTGCAGATGCATAGCCATGAGTGGCGTCTAAGGAGGACACTAGTGTTTATTGCCCTAGAAGCGGTGTCTGCTGCATCAAGTGCACACTTGATTGAAGCATTAGAAATTAGCTAACCCTCTTGGATAAGGTCATTTGCTTGTGCTTTGTATTGGTCAGGTAGAGGCTGTAATAGTGTTTCTAGCTGATCGTAATGAGCCCTGTCGTATCTTGCAAGAAGGACTTGTGTATTAGCTATGTGCCATGTGTTGCTGGCTTGGGCAGCTATTATCTTGCCTGAAGCGTCTATCATCTTTGACTCTTTATCAGGAGGTGCTGTTTCCCCTGAAGTTTGGGAGTTTGTTCGTTTTCTAGTGTTGGAAACGACTAGGGAATCCAAAGGTAGTTGTTCCTTAATGTATGCAGGGTCAGTAGGAGCAGGTCTATATTTCTTTTCTATTCTGGGGTTTATGATCCTAGCACGTACAGGATCTTTAAACACTTCTGGTGCATGTTTAATGACACCTTTGATCATTGGTAATATTTGAACTGACTTTTGTGATTGTTCAAAAGTGTCTAATAAGAAAACCTCTTCTGCCTCATCTGAATGCATTGTGACTTTATGATGGATGGCAGCACTATTGATTAACCCCTTCAGTGCTAATGACAAGGGTAACTCGTCATGTAGGGCCCATTGATTTCAATGGAAAGTCAATGGACCTACATGCACACCCCTTAGCAGCCAAGTGGTTAAGTGTCCAAACCCAATGTTATCTTCTGGTGAAGATGGTTTAGATGGATGTGGATCAGGAATATCTGGAACATCCCGTGAGACTGGGTACTCTCAGTCTGGTTGGTCTGGGTAGTTAAACGGATCATTTGGGTCGTCTTCTCCCCCTATAATATCATCAGTCATTATGAGGAGGTTTATGTTGTGGTGAAAAATGAGGAGGTGAATGGTGAGGTGGTGAAGGAAGAGGATGTGGAAGAGATATAGGAGAAGAAGGGTGTATAAGTGATGTGGCAGAGTCCTTCTTCTTTACAGGAACGTGAGGTGTAGATGCTGTATCTAACTTCCTCTTCCTGTGTGGTAAAGAAGAGACATGTCCTGTTTCTGGCTCAGGATATATCTTTTTCTGTTTCGAGCGTGGTTGTTGCTTCCCTTTGTCTTTAGCATTAGGAGTTGTGTTAAATTCCTTTGGCGTAGCTCTTGGCTCCAAAGATTTTGGCTTTGGAGCCAAAGCAGGTTTCGTCAGCTTGGAAGCGTCGGAAGCAGACTATTATTTTTTGTGCCGTTTTTTCTGTTGGACTCGATGGTTTCGGAGTGGATTTCGGAACTGGGACTTCTTTTGGTGCCGAGGGAGCTGGTGGTATCGGCACATGCGGTTTGCTCGGTCCCGAGCTACCGGAAGGCTTTAGAATTTTCTTCGGAGTCGAGCTTGAAGGCGGGGCTTCTGAAGTCGTTTTTAGGTCGCGACTGGGGCCCAGAGGCGGAGTGTTGACCTTTGCCTTTGATTTGGGTGTTGGGGATGGAGCAGGGGCAATAGTAGTCACGCGTTGACCCGAAGATATGGAGTCATCGGAGTCGTCTGCACCCAGATACGATTTCGAGATCTTCAGAATCTTTCTCCGGGACATCAGGCCCCTCGAAGATGTTAACTGGTTCAGGAGCTGATCTCTGCATGATGTGTCGACAGGCCCTCCGATCCCGAATGGTCTCCTTGGATCCAACAGATGCGCAGGCTGTATAGCTGGACTCGTCGTGTTCCGGTGATAAGCACAGGTTACAGATCTGTGCTGGAATTTTGCTCCACACTGGGGGCATTTCATGAATGGCGTCCTTTCCATGAGCTGTAGGCCTCACGGTGTGGATAGGCCCGACGGCCCACGTCAACGACTGGAATCGAGCTAACGAGATAGAGTCGATGGTTATTGATGTTGAAAGTTGTTAGGATAGTTGAAGTAAGTTTTTCACGCATCAAACTACTTAGAAAGTAGTTTTCAGGCCAGAGCAGACAAAAACTATCTAAGGATGGAGTGGATTGCCATGCGCACCATCGTCCAAGGGAGGAGTCACCTATCTCGTGACTACAAAGACTTCTTCCAAGACAACAACAACATGCAATCATCCGAGCCCAACACCAGGTGGCGATCTAATGCTCAGTGCAAGATCTGCAGCTCATATGCCTCGAACAGGAGGTTTTGAAGAAAGAGCCTGGTGCTCACTCTTCTGGCAGAGGTGATGGCAACCAGGAAAGCAGTCTTTAGAGTCAGAAGCCGAAGAGGGCAATCATGAAGTGGCTCAAAGGGAGCGCACATCAGAGAGATAAGAACTAGATTCAAGTCCCACTGAGGTATCACAAACGGACCAGGAGGAAACACGTGCGTGATGCCTTTCAAGAATCTATCTACCACAGGGGACTTGAAAAGGGAAGGCTGATCTGGAAGCCTCAAGAAGGCGGAAATGGCCAAGAGATAGCCCTTGATAGTGCCCAGAGCAGAGCCCTACTGGGCTGAAGAAAGAAGAAAAAGGACCTCTGTAAGAGGGGCAGAAAGGGGATCCACAGCCTTTGCTGTGCACCATGCCACAAACTTATTCCACCTACATGCGTATACCGTTTTTGTGGAGGGATGCCTGCCTGCTAAGATAACATTGCAAACTTCAGGAGGCAGGTCGAAAAGACGTCAACTGCCGCCGCTCAATCTCCATGCAAGGAGATGGAGGCTGGACGGGTTCAGGTGGAGGACCGTCACCTGTTGCTGCGACAGAAGATCCTCCCGAAGAGGCTGACGGATCAAAGGATCGATGCCCATACTGAGTAGCTCTGGATATCATACTCTTCGAGCACAGTCTGGAGCGACAAGAATAACTTGGGCCCGGTCGCGCCTGATTTTCTTCAGTACTCTGGGCAGAAGTGGTATAGGCGGAAAGGCGTACAACAGACCGCAACTCCACTCACGACAAAAAGCGTGGCTGAGTGAGCGCCGCCCTGAAAATTCCAACGCGCAGAACTGATGACATTGCGCGTTCTCTTCGGTGGCAAACAGATCTAACCAAGGCTCTCCCCACTGCTGAAAGAGACTTCGCACCACGTCCGAGTGCAGACGCCATTTGTAATCCAATATGCACCGGCGGCTGAGTTTGTCCGCCCTGGCATTCAGAGAACTTGCCAGGTGTTTAACCACTAGGGACATGCCCTGATGTTCCAGCCAAGCCCAGAGACGCAGAGCCTCTTGGCATAGGGTCCACGACCCCAACCCGCCCTGTTTGTTGCAGTACCACATGGCGGTGGTGTTGTCCGTGAACACCTGCACTACACTTCCCCGGACAGAGGGAAGGAATGCCTTCAGTGCCAGTCGAATCGCCTGAAGCTCCAACAGGTTGATGTGGAGCTGGGACTCACCGGAGACCAGAGGCCTCGAATCTCTGCCTCCCCTATGTGGCCGCCCCATCCCAGAAGGGAAGCTTCAGTCACAACGGTCTGCTTCGGTTGGGGAAGGGCGAGGGATCCGCCATGGACCCAATCGCGATTCGTGAGCCACCACTGCAATTGCCGTGCAGTGCCCTCCGGGATCTGGACGTGATCGGACAGGTTGCCCTGATGGTGTGCCCACTGGCACTATAGATCCCACTGCAGAGCCCGCATATGCCATCTGGCATGATCCACAAGCAGGACGCAGGAGGCAATCAACCCCAGCAGCCGAAGGGTCATCTGGACCAAAACCCGGGACAGAGGCTGAAAGATCGGAATCATAGCCTGAATGTCCCGGACTCGCTGTTGGGGAGGATAAACCCGAGTCCAGAACCGCTCCGATGAAAAGGAGCTTCTGCGAGCGAATCAGATGCGACTTCGGCACGTTGATGGAGAACCAAAGCAAATGCAGGAGGTCGGCCGTAGTCTAGAGGTGGGAGACAAATCACTGGGGCGAGCTCGCCTTCAACAACCAGTCGTCGAGATAGGGGAAGACTGAAACCCCTGATCTGGGCAGATGAGCTGCGACCACCGCCATCACTTTCGTGAACACCCGAGGGGCGCTGGTAAGGCCAAAGGGGAGCACGGTGAACTGAAAATGCTCGTGGCCTACCGTGAATCGCAGGTAGTGTCTGTGGGCAGGCAGGACGGGACATGGATATAGGTGTCCTGCAAGTCCAACGCCACCATCCAGTCTTGCGAGTCTAGGGCAGACAAGACCTGAGCCAGCGTGAGCATCTTGAACTTCTCCTTCCTGAGGAAGCGATTGACGTCTGAAGGCCTAAAATAGGACGCAGGCCCCCTTTGTCCTTCTTTGGAACCAGAAAGTAGTGGGACTAACAACCACGACCTACTTCTGGCATCGGAATGGGGTTGATGGCCCCCTTGGCCAAGAGGGCCGCAACTTCCTGCTGGAGAAGCGCCAACTGATCCCCGACATACGGTGGTACTGAGGTGGCATGGCTGGAGGGGTTGCCTTGAAGGGGAGGGAATATCCCATTCAGACAATTTGAAGCACCCACTTGTCCGAGGTGATGATGCGCCAGTGGTGGAGATGATGGCGTATTCGTCCATCCACTGGCGTCAGATGGGCCTGAAAGGTCGGACTAGGAGGGCTTGGAAGTAGATGCTGCAGGGGTGGAAGTGAACTGGCCCACCCGCTGGCGGCCTGAACCACCTCGGCGGTTTCCACGTCCCCGGCCACACTGAGGTTGTTGCTGCTGTGGCCTGTGGTTTGGCGAACGCTGCGGGTGCCCCTTTCGTGGCCACTAAAGGAGTGAAAGGCAGAAGGCGCAGGAGGCCGAGTGGCCGACAAGCCCAAGGATTTGGCAGTAGCCCAGGAGTCCTTGAAGCGCTTCAACGCACTGCCTGCCTTGTTGCCCAAAAGGTGAATGCCATCAAAGGGCATGTCCATCAAGGTGTTCTGGACATCCCCTGAAAAGCCAGTTGTCCTCAACCAGGCGTGGCGCCTAAGCACCACCGTCGTGGAAATCGATCTGCTCAGTGAGTAGGCGGTATCCAGCCCACAACGAATGGTGAACTTCGCTGCGTCTCTCCCAGCCGCAATCGCTTGGGAGGGGACTGGCTGGGGCTCCTCCGGGTAGTTGGGCAGCACCTGCGCTACCGTGTCCCACATAGCGTGGGTATGACGACCAAAGAGGCATACGGTGTTCAGCGACTGCAGCCCTAAGCTGGCAGATGAAAACAGTTTCTTGCCAAACTGATGCAGCTTCTTGGATTCCCTATCCGGAGGTGCAGTAGGAAACGTGCTTTGGGAAGCTGAGGCTTGGACCACCAAGCTCTCGGGGGTGGGGTGTTGGGAGAGGAAGACGGGGTCGCCCGGAGCCAGGCGATGGTGTCGGGCCACGTCCCTATCCACAGGAGCCCGTGTTGGGCCTGGACCAGGTGCCCAAAAGACCGTCCGTCAGTGCTTCATTGAATGGCAGCAAAGGCTCGGAGTAGGTAGCCGCCAGTTGGAGCACTTCAGGCGGAAGGTTGGTCCTGACGGCCACCATAGGGAGTTAGAGATGGAGAGCATCAGCTGCCCTACGCAACACCACTGCCTAATTGGCTCCCTCCTCCGCAGCCACGGCAGGAGACAGCATGCCAGGGTCAGGTGAGGTGTCAAGACCACTGGCTTCCCCCAAATCCTCTGCCCAGTCTGCATCATCAGCACAGTCCTGTGCCAGAGGGTCCTCAGACCCCTCCCAGTCCTCCCCTTCCTCCGAAGTCAGTGGAACAGGCTGAAAATAAGTAGTATGGACATAGGGCATAAAAGGCGCCCTCTGCGTCGGTATCGAGCAATGCCGATCCAGCACCGGGTCAGGGCTGAAACTGGAGACGGCGTCATCCCGAGGAGGGGGCGACGCCGGAAGCAATGCCGGGAAGACCGGCGCCGGTGGATGTGTTACAAGGTCAACCATCGTCCGAGCCCGAACCCCTGGGGGACCTGCGGCCACACCGGGGCTGGAGCCGCCGGAGATGGTAAGGCAGTGCCCCCGTCGGGCCCATGGGGCCCAAAGGCGCACCGGCGGGGCCAGACAGCCCAAAGAGTCGGGCCATGGCAGCAAGGAATTCTTGCACCTGGGCCGGCATTGCCCCAGCACCCGGGAGGGGGGTGGGTAGACTGGGGGGAGGGATGCCGCAGGCTCCGCCGGAACCGCGGGGTGGTACTGCCCGCCCCTTCAGCTGTGACGGCAAGTCAAAGAGCGGCAATGCTTTTTCGACTTCTTGGAATGCTTCGACTTACCGGACCCCGAGTGCGGAGACTTAGATCCAGACATGACGGCTCCGCATCCAGTCCCTTGACCTCCCACGGGATCGGGACCTTGAGTGGCGCAGAGCAGACTGCCGGGCTTCAAGCAACTTTAGGGACTACTCCTGCAAGTCTTCGGCGCCATGGCCCGGCAGTCGGGGCACGACTTGGGGTCGTGCTCGCGCCCCAGGCAGTAGAGAAACAGGCGGTGGGGATCCGTCACGGACATCATGCGATGACAGTCCCCACAGTACTTGAATCCGGACATTCCTACGCACCAGGAGTTGCTGGACTCAAAAAGATGAGGTAAAAGGCCTTGAAAAAGTCAGTCAAAAAGTGACTGGGGGTACTAGCTCTTCCCGGATCTGCGCTTGCTGGCGCGGAAAAAAGAAAGAACTGACGTCAGCGCGTCTAAGTATCTCCAATGACGTCATCACTGCGCCAACGACGCAAGCGGAGCCGCAAGATGACGCATACCAACGCTAAGGGGTACTGCTGATGAAAAAACTTTCCGGATCCAGTCTGACGCCTGGGGGTAATTCTAAGGTAAGGACTCTATCACTACATGTTTCTTTCAGATTTTGAAGATTATCCATATGCGCTCCCCAACCAAACAGGGAGGCATTTGTTGCTATTATGTGAGAGGGACCATCCTATTGCGAAGTCATCCCTTGAAGGACATTTTTCAGTCAGTACCAGCATTTCAAGGACTGTTTTGCTTTGGGACCGTGTGATCTTGTTCTCCCAATTGCATGAATATTCATCCCATTGATCCTCCAGACATTCTTGAAGTGGTCTCATATGGAGACGTACGTTGGGAGTCAGAAAATGCATGATGCCATTGAGCCCAGAAGAGATTACACTTTTCTCACTTTGGGTTGCGAGTCTTCCAAAAGAAAGTGACACTTCAGATAGATCGGTAACAGTCTCTCCTCCGAAGGACATACTCTTGCTTGTATGGTATTGATGGTAGCACCTAAGTAATGCAGAGACTGGACTGAAGAGGAAGTACATTTATTGTGATTGACATGCAGGCCTAATCGGAGGATAGCTTTTGTCCTCATTTGATAAGGCAATTGTGCTTCTTGTTGGAATGGCGCCTTGATAAGCAGGCTCCTAATATGGACAGATGAACATTCAGAGTTTCCTAAGATGGACAGCAACCACTGCCACGCACTTCAAGAACGTTCTGGTGGCTGTTGAGAATTTTGCTGAGATTTGTAGTTGTATTAAGGACAACAAGGGCCCCCAAGTGAATTAGCACAGGACCTTGGGGAGCATATTTTTGAAACAAAAACGGTCCATGCATAAGAATTTAATGCGAAACAATGAATATAGACGGAATCAGTTCTATATTTAGAGCGACATGTCCAGCCGGACAGCGGTCTTCAATTTTTACTCAATTGAAAGTTTTATACATAAGGAATACCTTCAACAAATCACCAGTGTGGGGCACAAGTCTGTACCCAGACACAGTTAGATCAGTACAAAAGGTAGACAGAGGACAAAACAGGGCTTTTCAAGGCAAAAGCAGCGATTTCTTTAGAGATTTGAGTGTACAGAAATATCAAATAAACACCATTACATATAACATATAAATCAAGTATTTGTTTACGGTGTAAAACAAGTCGACGGCGTTTCGGTCCCACTATTTAGTCATGGGGACCATCATCAGGACATTTTAGTAATTGCCTGTAATATTTCTAATGCCGGGGTAGAATTAACCCGGTCGGTGCGTACAAGGGCTAAGGATTTGGTGGTCTGGGAAAGCAGCCCACAATCGGGCTCAGTTCAGGTGGGCCGCGCTTCAATGGTTTAAAATCCGCGGTACCAGGAATAACCGGGTCAGTCGGTAGTGGATCTGTTTCCTGGTTTCCTTGAGGAGGAAGCCGGGGGAGGGATTCACAACCACTATCAGTATAAGGGTAGTGATCACAACCAACTACAAATCTCATGCATTTGCAGTGTATTCAGGATATCAAAATGTTAAAGTATGCATCCTGGAGATCCATTGAGCAGAGCCAGTCCGGACTGTTTTGGGGATAAATTTGATGTTATGTGAGCATTTGGAACTTTTCTCTCTGAATCCATTTGTTGGCTAGTTTCAGATCTAGTATGGGCCTGAATTCGTTTTTGTGTTCCTTCTTTTCACCAAATAATAAGAGGAATTAATCCCTGTGCCTCGTCGTTTGGATGGATCGATCTCTACTGCTTGCATATGCAGAAGGATGTTCATTTCAGATTTTAGTATCTACAAATGTTGATTGGATGGTTTCTGCGGGATATTTGGCGGAGGGGTGGTAAATCATAGACAATACCCATTCTTTACAACATTCAGAACTCAGTCATCTTTCATGATGGATTGCCACTGTCAGAAAATGAGAGATACTTCCACCTACTGGAGTGGGTAACAAAAGAGGGGGAAGCAGAGTCTCATTGATTGGAGCCTGCTGGAGGCTTTCATGCTTGGGCAGGCTTGTAGCCAGCTCTTTCTTTGGTCCCCCCCCCCCCCCAGAGTTTTATATAGCGCGAACTAGAACCGAACCGAATCAGTTATCAGAGCGCTTTACATAGCACCAGTTACGTTACATGAGGACACACTTTCATTTTAGGCACGGGGAGATTAAGTGATTTGCCCAGAATCACAGGGGGGTTTGGCGTCGTTACCGAGACTCGAACCCAGATCCCCAGGTCCGAGGTCGAGCGCCTTAGCCGTTAGGCCAACCCCTCTCCCCAACTATGCTAGTGTTGATGGAAAGGTCTGTGTTGTTGCTGGTGGTTACTTTGCAACCATTGAGGGGTTTGAACCCTCTGTGGATAAAAATGTTATTCATACAGCATGTTAGTGTCTATGTTGTTCCTTACGCTTTCAAGACCCACTGCCTTTAAGATCTCCATTTCGGATTTCATCTGAGCCGTTTCATCATCGGTATGACTGCCAAATGAGGTATTGCCCAAAAAGTGCAGATTAACAATCCACTGCTGGAATTCTTGTTCAGTACAGTTAAATGAAGCCTCGTATGCCTTCTAAAGGCCAATCCACAGCAATATCCATGTGCTGCCATTAGTGAAGAGTCTGCAGCCGCACTAATGATTTAGTTGGAGACCATCATGCCCTCATTTACCAATTAAAGGAAATCTTCCCTTCGATTTCTCAGGAGGTGTTCTGCAAACTGCTGCAAAGTATCATAAGGCCCTGCCGTACATGTCCAGCTTGGCAGATGCACCTGCCACCTTCATTATAGTGGCTGCCTTAACATGTGCATTGTGTCTCCCCAAATCAAGTTTTTTTTTACTCTCTTTGTCCGGAGGAACTGTAGACAAAGGAGTAGTAGAAGGTACTTTTTGTGCTACTAGATTGACCACTGAATCAGGGGGAGGATCAGCACTAATTAATAACGGGTCCTGCTCCTGAGGTCTATACGTTTTCTAAACCTTGATGGAGTGCAGGGAACACTTCCATTGCTGCTTCTAAGAAACCCAGAACTAGGGGTCGGAGGGGTCTCAACGCAGCTCGTTGAGGAAGTGTCTCGAACATCACTGACTACGTTGCCGGGGCAGGAAATTGAATATTGAACTTTAATGCCCCTCTCACTAGCACCTCTTGAAAGGTGTTGGTGTCATCGATTGGAGAGACCCTTGGCTGAGAAAAGTCAGACACAGTTAACAAATATTTTACAGCGCTGGAAGAAGAAATCGAATAAGGAGATCTGCGTTTTGACCTTGTTCTACATGTACATCTGGATGCAGGAAGATAATGTCTTGTATGCTGGGAAAATTGTTGTGAAGAAGAGTGCCAGACCAATGGCGATGGTGCCCTGGAGCTTGGGTAGGATGACGGCAAGTTGCTGAGCAGAACCTGCATGCGGAATAACGTTGTGCTCCGGCCACCCCCGCCGGCCCTTGACGTTTTTACTAGGGGTCCACCTATTCCCCAGTTAACGTGAACTAGGGTTCCAACCGCCCCTGGTAATTCACTTCCATTTATCGAATACCAGGCGGTAGTGCACCCATTCACTTAACCACGATCCTGAAGAAGTGCCAATTGACCCGTTAGGGGCAAGCATAGGCACAAAACATGTCGACCGTATACACTTGGACTGCCCCTAAGGAACATTATAATCCCCACCTAGGCTAGAGCTACCTTTTTCATTAAAATTAACTGTAGGGGACTGCCCTAGAACTATTTTATCTTCAAATGGAATCCACTCCTCCTGGTCTCCTGTTGTGACAGATCCAGTCCTAGATTTCTGTTTGACTTTTTTTCTTGATTTCCGATGTTATTTACTGGCTAATTTTTTGTTTGAAGTTATGGTTTTGTGGCGCGAGAACAAAGTATATATACTGGCCTACAGAACAATGTATTTCTGAAATAATTTTAGGACTCTCCCGCCCACGAGATTTAACTGGGATGAGTCAAATACTGGTGCACTGCCAGAACTGCTACTTCCCCATAAATGTTACAAAGAACTTTTGAAGAGATAGTCTCAAAATTACCAATCAATTTTCTCTTTAAATAAGAATCAGGTGCAACCTGACTCTACCGAACTTACCGGAGAAACCGGACACCAAGAAAAAGCATAGGAAGTAGGCTAGATTTTCGCAAGCAAATTTTAATATGGCCCTATCACAGGGTGGGCTACCTGGCGGTACAGAAATCGACTCTGCCTGTGACGCACTGGACAATCATATCGTGGAGGCATTAGACAGCAATGCTCCATGGTCTTTGAAATCGTCGGGTAGACAATTAAAATCAACTCCCTGGTTCAGTGGTGAACTTAGAATAGCCAAATCAGCGTGCAAACGCCTTGAAAGAAGGTGGAGAAGAAACTTTTCTGCTCTTACTAAGAGTGAATATCAAGCCAGTCTTAAAAACTATCACTATCTCATTAGGAAGGCTTGGGCCGCCTATTATAAAGAGAGGATCGGGACAGTGGAGAACTCGGCTAAGGAACTTTTTACTGTCTTTAAAGAGATCTCTTCCCTAGCAAGAACCACAGTGCCTAACATCGGCTCAGTGGATTCATGCAATTTGGTGGCCGATTAGATTGCGGAGAAGGTGGAGAAAATGTATTCTACTTTCCCGGCTTCAGCATAAAATGGGCGCTTGGATGATGACGTGATGCTTAACATAGTGAAGGCAGAACGTCTCGGTGAATTCACCGTCCCTTCAGGTGACACTCAGGCTCGCCTAGAGAGTCTGCTACTCCCAAGGTGCTAAGAGAGAGCATTTAGATTCTCAAGCCCTATATTAGACACCTCCTTGAGGTATCTTATTTCAGGAACAGTCCCAAAAATATGTAAAGAGGCGATTGTTCTCCCGCTAAAAAAGAAACCGAATGTTAGAATGAGCCAACTGGAGAATTTATGTCCTATCTCACTGCCACTGTACTTTGCTAAAATTGCAGAGAAGGTGGTTAACCTCTTCCATGCTCATGACGAGCGGAGCTCGTCATGAGCCGTGGTACGCTCACACTCGGGGATAATTCCCCTGCTGTGCTGAGCGTTTCACGGGAACGGGTGTGGTCATGACGAGCTCAGCTCATCATGAGCACACGAGCGCCGTGCCTCATGACGAGCTGAGCTCGTCATGAGCACCAGGGCGCTGTGTGCCCCCCCAGCACAGCGGGGGAATTTCCCCCGCACGGAAGGGGTTAACATCCAACTGACAGCCCACATCAGTAAACATAGCTTGCTTCATCCCACTCAATCTGTTTTTCGGGCATCTTATTCTACCGAATCGGCTCTGCTCCTCTCTACAGAAACCATCCAGCAATATGTAGATGAGGGACAGATGGCGGCCCTAATTCTATTAGATCTAAGTGCCGCATTTTTTTTTTTGCAGAGTTTTATATAGCGCGAACCAGACCCGAACCGAATCAGGTATCAGAGTGCTTTACATAGCACCAGTTACGTTACATTAGGACGGACACACATTCATTTTAGGCACGGGAGATTAAGTGATTTGCCCAGAATCACAGGAGGTTTTTGGCGTCGTTATCGAGACTCGAACCCAGATCCCCAGGTCCGAGGTCGAGCGCCCTAGCCTTTAGGCCAACTCCTGTGGCAAAACTGTGAAACTGTGTCCCATCATACCCTACTCCAGTGTCTCAGGAAAGGAGGTCTGGCTGGCAGTACTTTGAAATGGCTGGAGTCTTTTCTGCGTCATCGTAGTTTTCAGGTGTCGCAGGGACTTTACCACTCTAAAAGTATTTAGATTAAACAAGGGGTCCCACAAGGCTCCATTCTCATCCCTACCCGGTTTAATCTCTACGTCACTCCTTTGGCAGGGATTACTGAAAATTTTGGGGTCAGTGTTGTGGCCTATGCAAACGACACTCAATTGGTGGTGTCCCTAAACAAGCACATGAGAAGCCAGCCATCAATTTTTCGACCTGCCTACAAGAACTGGTGTCCTGGATGGCTAACAACTGCCTTAAATTGAATGGTAACAAAACGGAAGTGCTGGTGAAAGTAAAGCGCCATCGGTTTGGTCGTCTGCATAGTGGCCTCAGACACTGGGACGAACCCCCTCTCCTTGTGAGCAGGTTAGGAACCTAGGCATGTGGCTGGACACAAAGCTCTCTTTTGAGAACCACACTAGGCGAGTGGCAGAACATGTTTTGTAGTTTTGCGTGGACTCCGGAAGACTTTAGATTTGCTAACAATTACAGCTAGGAAAACCATGGTTCACGCTCTGGTGACATCATGCCTGGATTATGGAAACACACTTTACCTGGAAGCTAATATTAAATGTATGCCGAGACGCCAACGACTCCACAATGCAGCAACGCGTCTCGTTTTGATGTTACCCAAGAGAAACCCTTATAACAAGGCCTTAGCTTTCCTTCACTGGCTTCCGCTAAGGGAGCAAATTCTGTTTAAGGCTCTTTGTGTCAGCCATCGTATCATACAAAGAAAGGGGCCCACCTACCTGCATTATCTACTAACCCCCTATTCCCCGACCCGTCAACTAAGATCAAGCGGGACGGGGCAGGTTAGCATTCCATCTATCAGGAGAGCAAGGATGGGTGGTCGCTCCTTTCGTTTTTTAGCAGCAAAGCATTGGAATAAACTCCCCCTGGGGCTCCGGTTGGAGGTTTCGCAGACTATCTTCCGAAAGGAGTTGAAAACTTGGCTTTTTCCCCTCTGTTATCCCTCCTGTTTTAACCTTTCTTTGCTCTCTCTGCCCTGTCCGCAGCGCGGGGACACACTAGTCAGTGTAACCATGCTTTAAAAATGTGTTTATTATTATTATAACTTCATGCTCACCATGCATTTGCTTTAACACCTGTGGTATAATTGCCAATTAGGATGTGCTATGCGTAGTGGTGTAAATACACGCAAAAACTGTTCCCCATGCAGTACACTTTCATAATGATTGTACCATGCCAAGGGGAACACACAGTTAGAATTCCATTTTTGTCTTAGGGTCTAGTTTAAGACCAGACTGCTTCCAAGTGATTATTTTGTTCCAAAATGGAAATTTACCTCACTTTGTGGGTGTTCTGCCCATGATCATGTTGTGCAGAACCAGGAACCAATATGGCAGTCACTGTGGTCTGTTAACACGCAATGTCATTTATATAAAGCCACAAAAGCATTCTGATTTTCTCCATCTGGAGACAAAGTATAACCATCTAACAGGGTCCAGGTAGACTCTGGATTATGTAAGGCAGTGGTTTTCAACCTGTGGTCCGGGGACCCATTGGGTTTTGCAAAGCCTACTCAGGAGATCCGTGACCGCTTAGTAAACTAAATAAAATTAAACGATTAATAAAAATGTGCAATTGAAAAATTAATTCTGTGAATGTGAAGGAATTCAAAATCAGAGGCTAAAAATTGAAGTTAGTATCATCTGACTGACAAATGTAAGCAGTTTGTGAATTAAATTAAATATTTCATAATTTATATATTTTGTTGCTGGTTTCATTATTTTGTATATATTGTTTTGCAATTCAAATGATAGAAAATGCGCAGGCCGTTGTCCTCGGCTTCCAGTAATCCTGACATTTTGCATACATCCACCCAACCAACCTTGGTGTTCCTAATATCCCATCAGTGCTTCTAGTTTGTGGTTCATATTCTCCTGGTGTAGGGGCATCGTTATGTGTAGGGAAATCATTGTGTACGAAACTGCAGAGGGTTTGAATCTACATGATAAACCACCACCAATTAGTAAAATATTTCAATGGAGTATGCACCAAGTGCATTTATAACAAACGTTACTTCATGCCACTGCCACAGGAAAACTACTTGCATAACGCGTTATTAATGGACCCCTGTGTCATTGTAAAAAAGAACAACGGTACCTCGGCACTCTAAGTTTTTTTGTCACAATTTCAAAAAGTATAGTCAGTTTATAATTCAACAATATAGCTTCTCTTTGGAAAATAATCAAACAGAAAAATTCTTGTTAAAAATCTATTTGATACCAGCTAGCACGGTTACATTCCAAATGTGAGGACCTAATCATCAAGGTGCAAAGCAAAGACAAATATCATCTAACATATGTGTGAATTTTCGCTAACAGTCCCACAGAGGTCCTATTCGTATAACCTCCAAGTTGTCAACAAAGAAAACAGCCGACACGTGTTTCGTTACGATTGTAACTTCTTCAAGGCTTATACGTCCGAAAAAATTGTTCCAAATTAATTTTGGATTGTCCCATTTCCGAAAGCAAGTATGTGCTACTTATCAATAGTATGTGTATCCTACTCCACATTGTTGGCGAGCGTGTCACAAAATTCAATATTTACGTGAAGGTCTTCTCAGTTGCATGTGAACGACAGGGCTGAGATATGCCCTTCTGATCCCAGCGCAATCGCCGTATTCCGGCGGTAGTGTTCCCAGTCATCACCATCAGTCTGATGAGAGCAGGTGGGGCTAGGGAGCCCCCTGCGGCTCGATCTCCACAGGGGTTGTTGGTCAGAGGAAGAACTTCAGGTCCATTTCAATTGTGTGGAACTCTTGGCAAGTTTGTTTGCTATCAGGACTTTGTCTCCCTGGAAGTTCTTGGATTGCATCCTTCTGAGAATGGACAATAAGTCGACAGTCCAATATCTCAACAAACGGGGGCTCACTGGATCTCGCACGCTGGTGGATATTGTCAAGGAATTTTGGCGTTTTTGCCTGCAACACTAAATTTAGATTATTGTGGAACATCAGCCTGATTCGTCCGATACAACCGCAGACTAGAATTTCAGATTTCTGAAAGATTCATGCAACTGGAGGTTATTTCCCCCCTTCTTTGAACCACTTCAATGTCTATGGAGTCCTTATCAGATAAGACTTATTTGCATCCCGTCTGAATGCCCAGCTTCTCTAGTTTCCTCAATTGTAGGCCGGACCCTCTGGCTTTTGCAACCGATGCCTTCCTTTAAGACTAGATTCACGAGTTAGTGTACTCCTTTCCTCCCTTCCGAATGATTGCTTGGGTGGCAGCTGATGCGTCAGAGAGCCAATATGGTCCTTGTGACCCCTCTTTGGAGATCTCAATCCTTGTCCCCAACTCTGATGGATCTGTCATGCAGTCATCAAGTGTAACATCCTCTAATGCGGGAGCTTCTGAGAGACCCCTCGGGGAATCTACACCGCCTGGTTCTGCAAGGGAAACTTCGCCTCATGGCATGGCGTATTTCAGGAGAGGTTTGAGCCTCCAGGGTCTTTAGCAGCAAGCGGAGAGGCTTGTCACGCAGGCTTGGATCTTCAAGCACCCATAAGCAAAATGTTTCAACCATGGCATTGATGGTTCAGTTGGTGTGATCCACACGGTCTTGATCCCATGGGGGCAGACCTACCCCAGGAAGTGAAATTCCTGTCTGCTCTTGCAATTGACAGCATGGCTTATTAATCTGTAAAACATTTAATTTAGCCATTTTTGCCGGCCATACTCCCATTGGAGAGCATCCTATGGTTTGCAGGATTATGCGTGGCATTCCAGTCTCAGAGCCCTTGAAGAGACGTTATTCTCTGTTTTGGGATGTCAACATGGTGCTTCGATTGATACAGAGGTGGAGAGAGAAGAACTCCCTTTTATCACATAAGCAACTGTTGGGCTAACTGACTAATCTTCTTTGTCCCATCTTCTGCCACAGAGTCTCAGACATCAAAGCTCTCGACATTGCAGGTAGTGTTTCCTCTGGAAAAAAGCTTCTTTCCAGGCACACAAAAAAGTTTGCTAAATGTATTCCTTACCCCTGTTTTCCTGACCATCTACAGTTGTGTGCTTTTCAATGCCTTAAAGCTTATGAACTGGCAACCAGATTGATCAGACGTGATCCTTCAGGGCAATTGTTGTCTGAACTGCAGAAACCCTTTGCTCAGGAGGCCTCTACTACGTTTAGTCAAATGGTTGCTGGCAGAAGCCGAAGTGGATGTGTGATTAGTGAGCATAGAGTAAGGGGAGCTATGGTATTGAAATCCCTTGTGTTGGGGACTCATTTAGAGACCATTATGAGAGCGACTGACTGGTCATCAGTCTCTATTTTTAAACACATTTATTATAAACCCTTTTGTAAATGTTGTGTTTGTGGTGGTGGGTCAGCTTTAAACAAGCATAATCTGAGCCTCCCGTCCTGACAGACAGAAACATTTTTAATCATTTGCATCAAGAATTTTCCATTTGATTAAGGACACGGAGGTGATGATTATCCCACCGCACAATTTATTAATTTACCATTGTATGAGATTATGTTGGTAATGAATTTGTTCCTGCTTTAAGTGGTTATTTGTGGTGTATGGCAGAGTTGAGCATACTCAGGGCTGAATCTCAAATGTTTTCAGGTTCTGGCGATTCAAAGTTTCTTCAGTGGTCGTATTTTTTCCAGCATTGGATCAAGTTTGAGGGGCTAGAGGATGCCCGGCTCTGTTTGTCTTGTTGAAATGTTAGGTTTCATGGTTAAGGTGTACTATCTTGGGACTTGCAAAGAGAGAGGAGGAGTACAGAGTACTGCACTTGGAGGGAAAGAAAAAACAGGTATTCTGCAAGGACTGAGCGAACCTGTAAGTCAATGACACACAGTTTTAGCTAAAACTGGCTTAAGTATTTGCCAGCGGCCTAAATGCAACCCAAAAAAACCACAATTTAGGATCAACTCCACTTATGACTTGCACAAAATCTCCTTAGTACACTCATGTTGAAGATGCTCGTTCCATCATGTGAGTATACCTGGATTACAGTAGAGAACCGACAGACAAAATGTACAAAATACTATGGGGCCCTCCTACCCGTAATTGGAATATATGTTTAGGGTAGCAACAATAATATTAACATGTTTTGATACAAAACTTTAGTATCATTGTCTGCAATATCGCTATCACTGGTTGCAAATTTTAAGGTACTTCTTTTACCTACTTGAAAAAGATGAAAGGTGGAATTGAAAATGTCAGAATCAAACCATTTTGCTACCCAGGTTCAACACTTAATTTTAAGACTTGATTTTCAGCAGCATTTACTATTTGCCTTCGTGTTCAAACAGAGTGTTAAAGAACGCTCTTCTGGGGCTAAAAAAGTGAAAATGACATTATGTCATTTTCATTTGTGGCAGCTGATTAATATTACTGCTCAGGAATTATGGCATTTCGCAATAGCAAGCAAAGCCAGCTGCCATCAGCGAATTATTTAAGTATTTGGCTGCAAACCTAACAGGCATAAACCCTGCTCTATGTCTGGATAAATTTAAGGGCCTGACGAAATATGATCACAATACCCCCACCCTGAGCAAAATCCACTGGCTCCCCTTGCCGCCCGCACCATCTTCAAAACCAGCTGCATCATTCACAAAGCCATCAAGGCCATCACCATGCTTATCTTGCACACAAGTTCACCATCTCTGGTGGCTGTTGGTACACACAAGGCCACCATTATACTGCTGACTAAGGGTCAGATTTACTGCTTGGAAGTCGGGTCCTAATGTACTGGTAATAAGGCGGACAAGCTATCTACCATGTTTGTGATGAATTAGCCATACACCAAACTAAATCAGGCCTCCAGAAAAGTAAACAAGAAAAAAAGAAAGCAGCAGGCCTTTTTCATCTAAGGCACCAAGGCTCTGTAACAACCCTGTATCCATAAGGAAACACCCCAATGCTTCTCCAGTTTAGGAAAGAGTTGAAGACACCTCTTTAAGGAACACTACGTCACAATGCATTAATGGTCCACAATCTAGCTACATCTCCTATTGTTCGTTGAGTTGATGCTTCTGTTTGACTCTTTACAGTGCTCGGCTGCCTTTTAGCTGGATTGGATCTATTGGATCTATAAAAAATCTATAGAAAGGCACATACACCACTAAGTTCATTAGGAGTCCAGCAACAAAGTTAGGAAAGCAAACAGTGAAATGCAAACAAAAGCAGGTTGTAAAACAAACTTGAAGCACACCAGAAAAATGTAACAAAGACATTAATGAAAACTACATCCAACATACCTTCAGGTATTCTTCCTGAGATATAAAAGAGTTCCGTTGCAATCTGTTTTCTGGAGCGAACAAGCAGGATACCACTGTCTGAATGCTTCGGTCCACAGATTTCTGAAAAAAGATGTTTTGGGACCAGAAAACTGCCGATTTAAAGCAGTCATATGAAGAGGACACCAATTTACTCGAACGCATATAAATAATTCTAATCTTAAAACAAAAATCTGTAAAACATATTACAGCATTAAAAAGTAAGATACTTACCCAGACTGCAATTCTTTTATCTATGACTGTAGTTCTCCATCATTAATATCTTTTAAAGATTCACATGCTTGTTAAAAATGTATTGGAGGAAGATTTGAAAACATGGGTACACATCTTTTTAAAAATTAATCTGTAACTACTTATAATAGCCAACCTGTTTACTAGGACACCTTTCTCTGTTTAGCACAGCTTATTTCCTCTATGCACATCTACTTGTTGAATGCGATGAGCTGGGATTTCATAGATCAACCCTTTAAAGTTTAGATTCTGAGCACTTGCATTTAATTATTCAGCATGTGGCTCATCAGGGGGATGTAATGCTGGTTGCATGTAAATCTGTCAAAGA
This sequence comes from Lissotriton helveticus, assembly GCF_964261635.1. Taxonomy (NCBI): domain Eukaryota; kingdom Metazoa; phylum Chordata; class Amphibia; order Caudata; family Salamandridae; genus Lissotriton; species Lissotriton helveticus. Next base: position 1,177,124,170 of record NC_136071.1, on the reverse strand, counting down.
TATCAATGACAGAAAATATGTTACACTCAGCAAACAATCACACACACACACCTTTAGTAATTTAGAACACCCCACAGTACTTTTACCTGGAGATTTGGCATTTTGGTTGCACAGAATATGAAGACTTCAAACACATTTTTGAGCAGCTCAGAATAGTGACTTCAGTACTGTGGACCACTTAACCAAACCCATTTCAAAGCAAGCGTTATGCAAAGTCTTCCAAAATCCTACCAACATACATGGAGATGTGCACGCCTGTGCCCTGTAAACTTTTCTCTTTAAATTTATATATTAATCAGAGTCCACCAGGTTAAAAAGGGAGGACTCGTCTGTCAGAAGTATACTGACAACACTCAGTTTTGAGTTGTCAGGGCACCACCTCAATGGGCCAGTGAGGGTCAGAGTCAGAACTGCAACCTCAACAAGCACCTAGAACATAAGATTTTATCGGCCGCTTAGCACATCACACTGACTATCCATATCCACAATCACACCAAGACCTAACATACACCCTTGCGTGCATCCTAAAAACACATAGATCCAACTTTAAACAACCCAATAACCATTACACAATCTCATCTACCAAACACAAGACTTCAACTATTGCTCATGAGCACAGTCTCTGCAGTACTTCACGCTACAGACTTTGCAGAGCTCATCACCTATCATGGTCATGATGCACTCTGTATCAGAGAAACATAGCTCACCCTCACACATCCTAGATAAACTTGTTGACAGTCTATTAAATCCAAAATGGAATGTTGACCGCAAACACAATAAAGGAGGAGAACATTACGCTATTAAACCGCCTGATGCAGCACCCTATGTATACAAGCGATGCCTACCTTAAGGGGCCTTCTCTCATGCTGCTTCCCACTATTAGCAACTCAATCCGCAACTTTCTGCAGCATCTATCAGCCTCTCAGACAGCAGAAGAACTCCACAGACAAATTCAAAGACCTACTCATCCAATTGACAATCCAAATTGCCATTCTAATGGACTTGAACCTTAAGAGAAATCTTTAATATGAAAAACATAATTCCCTGGCAATGTACGAGGAGGCTTTTGAGAAGGGCGAGCTCACCCCATTGCTTGGAGGCCTTCATGGTCACTCTACTACAAGCCCTCGACAAATGTGACTCCTACATACCACTATCATTAATAAATGCAGACAATAAAATACTGGCAAAGATTCTTGCCTCCTGTATCAGCCCACTCCTCACTATGATTGTTCCCCCAATCATTTGGGATTCCTACCTGGGCACTCTACCACAACATAACCCTTGCAGCATATTTGGCCTAGTGCATCCGGTAGATCCCCTACTTCTAGCAGTGGCTGTCCTAATGGACTTAAATAAAGTCTTCAATATGTTAGAATGGCGTACTTATTTTCCTTGCTGGAACAATTAGGAGTGGGTACTGTCTTCCTCTCGGGTATATCTATGCGCATCAAGCAGAATAACTTGGTGTCAAGCCCTGTGACAACGGAGCAGGCACGAGGAGGCTGAACTACCACTCTTACCTTATACTCTTTGCAATAGCAAAAGAACATCTGCCCGCACACCATAGATAACATCATAGAACCGGAATACAGATTCATATTTGCTATATAATAGTTTCATTTATGCAGATGACATTATCTTATACGTGACAAACCCTGATACCAACATCTCTCCACTGTTACACAAATTCATTCAGTTTTGTCCTTGTCTTGAATTACCATTAAATGGGACAAGCCAGAGGTATTCTCGTTACCATAGGCCACTAGCTGCTAAGAGCTAGAGTTCCCCAAGATGGTGCGCAACCTCCGTCAAATATTTAGGGATACATGTTAGCAGAGATTTTGACGATATCTGGCAGGAAAATAATAAAATGGCAATATGACGTGTTAAGTCCCATGTTGGCTACTGGATTAGGTTACCACTGTCCAAAGCTGAGAGACTGAGCTGTGCCGAGACGGTGATCTTACCCCAATTGCTATACATGTTCATAAATATCCCCATTCTGCTTGATGAACAAAGTTACTTAGCATCGTTCATGCATTATCTAGTAGAGACTATATACATAGAGATGCCTTACCTTCGAATATTCCCCAAGCATCAGGGTGGAATGAGAAAATCTTGAGCAGTACTTCTGCATGCATGTGGCTTCGATCAGCTCTGTGTCTGGATCATACACGCTGTAACTGGTGTGCACAGTGCCTGTATAGGACCAGCCCAGCAGACTGACATGGATTTTTTGTGTATCATTTCTGCACCAAAAACCAGAGTCATTGTAGAAAGCCGATGAACCAGCGTTCAGACACTAAGGACCTATAGAGATCATCTAAGACAGAGAACCTGTTCACAGAGCGGGGAGTATGGAAGGGTCAGTAGGGAATCCACAGCGAGCTAGATTCTCTACTAGGTAAGGCATTACCGAAGCTAAGAAACTCGCTCATCTTATAGAGACTTCCAGTAACAGATTCCTTACCTGAGAATAGATACCCAAGCAATACCTTCCCAGAGGAGGGTTTGCTAATGAAGTTATACAAAGAGGTCCTTGAAGACAGAACAGGTGAAATGCTCACCACACCGGACTTGGCTGTCAAGGAAGCAGTGTTTAGTAACCATGTTTATTTTACATTATTATTTTATGTGCAACTACACCCATGTAGCAGCTTGAGAGATATCCAGGACTAGGTCTACATTAGCTAACAGAGTGATTGCAGCTTGGCTCTGGTGGAATGAGCCCACGAACCCTCAGGCAGTTGGATTTTGGCCAGTGCATAGCAGATCTTAATATACAGTACAATCAATCTGGAGATGGTTCAGTTTCTGCACGGCTTTCTTTTCTTTGCTCCAGGGAACTCAAAAGAGAAATGATCATCCACCCGGTGTGCTTTGGTGCAATCAAAGAAGAGCAATAGCAATCTTTTTGGGTCCAGGAGACGGGAAGTTCTTACTATTGGCTTTGACATGGCCTCATGTCATCCTGAATTCTGACTCTGCCTGGCTTGAGCTTTATCTGCGCGCACAGGCATGCTTGCAAGTTGTTAATCACGTTCAAGGATTGTTTTGGTGAGAGATTGTTTAACGTACCCTGGAAAGCTTTTGTGAGCTTTGTCAATATAAAAGCTGGAACATGCAGGACTGTAGAGGGAACGTGGAACCTCCTTGTGAAATGGCTCCCCAGCAAGAATTGGCAAGGATGTAAAGTGAACGATCGGGTGAGGTGACTTGTTTCTGACTAGTGCTATTGTGATGTGTGGTTCCAGTGGCTGTGGTCATTTGAGGTGTTTTCTTTGTGATGTGTGACTGAGTGAGGTGGGTGCGGCTAAGGAGCTGAAGCGGATGGCAGCGTGAGCTGAGAGCTCCGCGCCAACCCCGTCATTTATCCCGTTTGGGATCGGAGTTTACTGCTGAAAATGCATCTGGTGGCGTGCCATACCTCTCTGTAGGTGCTGGTGGCGCTTGTTGGCAAAGGCGACGCTGCCGCCGAGGATCAGGAGCAGAAATGTTGGGAGACCCTGGTCGCTCAAAATGGTGCCGGGTCCGGCTGCAGTGAGTGGATCTGCAGAGGAGCGCGGCTGATGCCTAACAAGACGGTGGAGCGGGAGATCAGACCGCTACCGCCAATTGCCTAGCGCTGAGGAGATCCTGGTGCAAGCTGAGAACGGGCGGCCGCGGTGAGTTTGGAGCGGCAGCGGCCACGGAGATAAACTGGCCCCGCCCCGCTCCTCCCAGTGGCGCGCAGGGCGCCTGAGGTAGCAGCAGCAGAGGAAGGAGACACAGCGCAGAGCCCCGGCGCATTGTGGGAGTGGTCTGGGGGTGTCGTGGAGAGGATCTCCCCTGCCTGGGGCAGCAGGCTGAGCAGGACGCGGACAGCTTGCGGTCGCAACATAACCGCCATTTTGAGACCACGGAGGTGCAGCGCAACTGTGGAGAGAGCGGCTCTCGGGGCAATCATCCATTGGCCTGCTGGTTGGTTTGATGGTAGAAAGCCCTTGTGAGTTTTGATCTGGTAAGACAGGACCAGGCACTGGCGCGCCACGCAGTAGCCCCCGGGACAGTTACTCGGGGACTTTGGGGACTGATGGATTACTACCACAGCGGCACGGGGAGTTGGCGAAGAGTCAGAAGCGGAGGCCCTGGGGCGAGAAAAGAGCTATCTGGAGCGGGCCATTGAGCTAACCATCAGCTGTAGAGGGGTACGTGCGGACTTTATCCCCAGGGGGCCTAGGGATAACGAACTCCACCTGATAGCTGCAGATACACGCACCCAGTGTGGCGCCAGGGCAGAGAGCAGAGACTGCGATCCACAGGTTCGGGCCAGAGCACTGGGATTCGAGGCCCTGGAAAACAGCATACAGCCGGGTGATATTGCGGCTGTCCTAAACACTATTCGCCTGGACTGTTACTCTTGGGATAGGGCTGGTTGCGTCCATTGCTTCAAGACCCAGGTTTGAGGAGTGACCCTGAGAGTGGACCCGTCTGGGTGACCAGGGGACTGGTTGAGCGCCTCAACGGACAGAGCCACGACTGGTAAAGGGAACCCAGGAGAGTGCCCTGAGCGCATGGAGGGCTGCGGGGTGGCCGGCCTCTAATGAGAAGTGTGGGGAGGGGGGTGGGGGGACACACCTCGATATGAGGAACATCGAGCAGCATCACTGGCGGGAACTGGGGACTAGAGAAGAAGCAATCGGAAGCCGTCGTGGTCACTGGACCTGGGGAGAGGACGATAATGGGAAAACCGGGGGGTAAGCAAGGGGGGTACACCCCCGGAACAAGAAGAGGAGGCAACGGATGGCCGGAAGACTGAGGCGTTGGAGACCCAACCTGAGGGGATGGCGCAGCAGCAAGAGGAAGTGAAACTTAAAACCATCGCGGATACTAGAGATGCCCTTACGCAGGACATAGCACAGGTATCAGTGCTGTGTCCTTCTCCAAGTTGACCACGCAAAACTGGCGGCCAGGGTAGCACAAACCGAAGCCACTTTAGAAGTATTGGATCCAGCACACAAGGTGCTTGAGACACAGGTGGAAGAAATGCATAGTCGCTTGCAAATCTTGGAAAAGAGAGCGGAGGATGCTGAAGGGCGGAACATATGGGTGGTTGGTCTGCCGGAAGGAGTGGAAGGATCCAGTGTGTTGGACTATCTGGAGGCCTGGTTGCGGTTAGAAGTAGCCCCAGAGGGACTGTCTCCTTTCTTTACCTTGGAGAGGGCACATAGGGTGCCGGCATGCCCATTGAATCCTGGGAGGCCACCCAGGCCTGTGGTGGCACGCTTGCTTCACTACAAGGACAGAGATCTGCTTTTGAATAGGGCACGCTCCGTAGGCCCCTTCAAGGTGGATAATAGTAGTGTGACGTTGTTTCCAGACTACACCTTTGATGTGCAGCGACCCTCCTTCTTGAAAGTCAAGAAAGCATTCCGAATGGTAGGTTTACAATACTCACTGATGTTTCCAGCACGTTTAAGAGTTGCCATGGATGGTAAAACTTTTTTCTTCAGCACTCCTGAGGAAGCAAGGGACTGGCTAGAGACCAACAGGGCGGGACAAGGAGAATCAGGTCGAGGCCTGGGCCTACCGAGGCGGTGCTGCGCCCTCATCGGCCATGGCTTTAAGAGAGACGGCAGCTCACTTCCTAGAGGCCAACAATATCTCAGACGGAAAAAGAAAGGTCAGCGGCGCTTAAAGCAGTGACGGAGATATCTCAAGAGAAAGGACCGGAATCGAAGGTAGCAACCGACTCTGAGAAGGGGTCAGCTGGGACAGCATCGGAGGAATCTGACTCAGTGAGCGCCAATCTGCCGCATGTCACGCCAGGGACTTCGGATGAGTTGGTTGATGCGTAGTAAAGTAAGACTTTCTCCAAGACTGGGTGGTGCTCCTTTGTGTTGTGATAATGTGGAGTATGCGGTGATGGTGGCGGGGGTGCAGGAGGGTCTTGGGGTGGTGCTCCCTTAACTTGGGGCGCTGCAGCAGGAGCTGTGGCATTACTGGGAATGGGGTAAGGCGCGAGACGGTTGAGTAAGTTTGATTCGGAGGCTCCTTGGGCACCTCCCCTGTTATGGTCGTTAGCTATCTCTGGTAGCTACCGAGGAAGCAATCTAGTTGAGAATTTGGATGGGTGCTGCTTTATTAGGACCTGTTCTGCAGAGGGGTAGTTGGGGAATGTTGTGCACGTTGTTTGGGGTTATAGGGGCTGCCGGTGTGTCCATGGTGAAGGTGCAGAGGTTCCAGGGATTAGAAGACCACTATGGGGACCCTGCTTGATTTTAAGTGCCTAATGTGAGAGGGATGCATACAATGCGGAAGCGCCATAAGGTGTATGCTTATTTGGTGCAGAGGGGGGTACATATAGCTTTCCTGCAGGAGACCCATATTGAGCAGCGCGTTACAGCGAAGGTGGCGGGGCAGGTCTATTGTACAACGTACTCAGCTTTTGCCAAGGGAACACCAATATGGGTTAGAGCGGGGGTGCCCTTCCAGATGACTCGCCAATGACCCAGAAGGGAGGTTCGTAGTGGTGGTTGGGGGGGGGGGGGGGGGCTGAATGGTTTAGAGGTAATGTTGTGTAGCATATACACCCCTAATTTTGACCAGATGGCCTTTTTTAATCGCCTGTCAGGGAAACTGGCACCTTACTTGACTGGCCCTGCAATATTAGGAGGAGATTTTAACTCCATAACTGATGTTATGGATAGATCGCATCCGCCATTACCGGAGGCCACTGTACATAGAATATCTAAGGTCAGAAGAGACTGGCAGGACAGGTGGGGGCTCGTAGATACATGGTGAATACAGCATCTTGAAGATCGTGACTACTCTTTCTTTTCTGCTTTGCACGACCTGCATGTGCGCTTGGATGCCATGTTGTGCACATCTGACATACAAGCAAAAGTACTCAACAGTGAGTATGTGGCTAGAACAATATCGGATCACAACCCTTTAATACTATCGATTAGGTGGGCGCAGGAGAGACCTGTAATACCGATGTGGAGCTTAAGGCCGGAGATGCTGGAGGACACTGTTTTCCGTGGGGACAAAGAAACAGGCATTGAGCAATATTTTGCTGAGAACGAAGGGACAGCGCCTGAAATAGCGATAGAGTGGGACGAAGGTGAGGGGAATGTGTATTGCCAAACAGGCGGGTGTAAGGAAGACATTGCTGCGGGAAGTGGAAGCAGAAAATCGGCTGCGAGGGGCAGAAAAGAGTGACCTGGGTGCTCGGAAGTGCAGGATGAACTATTGGGGGCAAGGGAGGAAGTGGCGAGTCAGATAGAGGTTGCACTGTTATAATCACAGAGCTTACCTAGCACGGGCGCACGCGGAACAGGACAACGCGAGTACGCTGTTGGCTTGGCCTGCTAACCCAGCACCCCGGGGCACGCCTATCCTGGCGCTGAACACTTCATTGGGAACACCGGTCTACACCCAGAGAGGGATTAACGACCTGTTCCTAGAATATTATAACGGGTTATAAAGGAGTCGCTTGAGGGGCTCTGATGACGCACTGGAGGAATTTTTGGCGGGTATAACATTTTCCCGGCTGGAGGAGAAACAAGCGGAGCTACTAGTGCAGGACATCATGTTGGGGGAAATACGAGGTGCCATTAAGCATATGGCGCATAACAAGACTCCAGGCTCGGATGGCCTGCCTATTGAGTTTTACTAAACTTATATTGACGTACTTGCTCCAAAATTGTTGATGGTTTAAAAGAGGCACGGGCAGTGGGGAGGCTTCCAATTTCTATGAAGGAGGCTATTGTTGTCCCACTTCCGAAGCCGGGAAGGGAAGCATTAGACAGGTCGGCGTACCGCCCGTTATCTATGCTGACATCTGACAATAAGATATTAAGCAGAAATTTGGCGACTCTGCTCCTACCTCACATGGTACAATTGTTCCCCAATGACCAAGCAGGTTTTATTCCGACCAGGAACACGGGCGTTAATGTATGACGCCTCCTTCGTATATTGGATGCAGATCATGGGGACACTTTCTCAGTGCTGCGGTGCTCTCAGTGGACATAGAGAAGGCATTTGACAGCCTGGAGTGGCCGTATTTATATCACGCTATGTGCGCATTTGGCCTTGGGGAGGCATTCGAGGGCTGGACGGGATTACTGTATAGAGACGCGAGAGCCAGGGTGCGGACGGGGATGACGATATCCTCTCCCTGCTCAGTAGGTCAGGGAACCAAACAAAGATGCCCGCTGTCACCACGGTTATTTGCGTTGGCCATTGAGCCACTGACTGTACAAGCTAGACTGGGGCGCCATTACCAGGGCCTGGCCCTGCGGGGTGCTAAACAATATATATCCCTATATGCTGTTGATCTACTAATTTTCCTGGCCTATACGGGAGTGGCGCTTAAAGGAGCGACAAACCTGCTGAGGGTGTTCGGAGAGATTTCAGGGCTAGGGGTTAATTGGGGGAAGACCTGTCTCTTCCCGGTGATTCCAGTAGTGGCAGGCCCTGATCAGGTAGCGGGAATAGTCGTGTTTGCCCTATCTTGGGACTACTATATATATATCATGCCCCTGCGGGACTGCTGGAAGGGAATGGGGAAGGGCCTTGTGCGGGCTACGAGGGAACCGGTCTTTTTGGAGGAATCTGCCACTCTCGGTTGTCGGGAGGGTGGCGCTCCTGAAGATGGTGGCGCTCCCCTGCCTGCTATATTATTTTAGGACATTGCCAATTTGGATACCGAGGGCAATCTTCAGGCAGAACAGATCCATGGTTAGCAGCTTCTTATGGGGAAATGGCAGAAGGCGGGTGGCGCTGCATATCATAAGACAAGACCCAGAGCAGATGGGGTCTAGCGGTACCAGACTTTGAACTATATTACTTGGCGGCTCAGCTGCAGTGGCTCACACAGGCAGTGGCTCGAGAATTTCGGGGCCCAGAGGGTCAAGAGGGTCGGTGGATCCTGCGTCATGTACTCTCATTTACCATATTGCAACAACCCTTGCATCTTGGATTGCTCACTGCCGAGGAGCGGACGTTGAGACAATGTTGGAACCGGAGCCAGCATTAGTCGCCCAAATGCACTGGAGATCCCCCTGGGCATGTGCACTGCACTCCCACACGGGGGGAGTGGTCGGCGCTACAAACTGGGAGTTGATGGGTGCCCAGGTCATGGGGGATTTGTACGAAGTTGGTGTGCTACTGCCTATTCAAACACTGCAGGAAAGGTATGACCTGCTGCAAGGGGATTATTTGCTGAATGCATCTCTGGTTTCAGCTATACAGCGACACTGGAAGGGCTTTCCGAAGCCTGGACTTCTATGGTGTGTCAATATGTAGTGATGGCGGCTGCAGCTACCATGGAAGACAACACAATGCAATTGTTGGGACCAGCAAGGTCCAATCGACTCACAAAGGGCAGAAGAGACAGAACAGGCCCGAACAAGCAGGAAAGATCACCAAAGCCAAAAAAGACCCTTGAGAAGACCCACAGGCCGGAGGCACAGGAGTCGCAAGACGAACTCAGGCAGCTCACCAAAGATGTAGGCCCACGGTGCAAGGGTTGCAGTGAGGCCTTTGATCTTCAAGGGAAGGAAGAGTAGCTGGAGGCTGGAGCTTCTTGTAGCCCAAAGATCTCGAGTGCAGAGCCAATAAGCCTTGGCAACGGCACGTTGCACAGGGGTTTGGTCCCAGGGACTCCAACGAGGGAAGAAAGAATAGGCCTCTTGAGAGGTACAGAACCACCACTTGTGTTGCTGAGCTTCGGGAAGTCCATAGGATGACAGGAGCAGCAGACTGGTTAGCTTCATTGCGGTGCCTGCAAATGAAAGGGAGTAACTCCTTTATTCCAAGGGAGATTTCTTCGGACGTCCTTGCTGCTCACAGGTCTTCTGGAGAACTTGAGTCCAGACGTTCAAAGAGTGTCTTGGTTTCAAAGGTGAGTCTTGTTCCACGACATATCTGAGGACCCAGCCATGGGGGAGCCTTTAAATACCCAAGGATGGGGTTAGAACGACTTGGGGATCTCTCCCAGAGGAGGGGCCGGACATTGGACAAAAATACGTTCATGTCCTTTGTCCAGTTTCGCGCCAGAGTGGGAACCTAGGGTTCCTGACCTGGCCAAACCGGAGCTTGCAAGGAGGGCAACAAGGAGGGCAACAAATGTGCCCTTCAATGCAGTCTGGTGGCACTAGAAAGCAACCACCTACCCAGCCCAATACACTTGGTAAGGGAAGAAACGGACCCCAGACATCTGCAAATGGGTTGCAGTCACCGCCATGCCCGTGAACACTAAAGGGGAGCTGGTAAGGCCAAAGGAGAGCACAGCTTGTGGCCCAACATTAACCGCAGGTAATGTCTGTGGGACGGGTATGTGATAATAGGCGTCCAACTAACGCTACCATCCAATCTCTAAGGTCCAGGGTAGACAGGACCTGAGCTAACAGGAGCATTTTTAATTTCGACTTCTTCAAGAATAAGTTCAGAGGAAGCAGGTATAGTAAAAGGCAGAGCCCTCCATCCCTTATGGGCACAATAAAGTCGCAGTAATTGCAACCATGCCCTACTTCTGATTTCCGTACCCTCTCCTTTGGCCAAAATAGCTTGAACTTCCTGACACAGCAGGGAGAGGTCTTCCTCCGCCAGCCAGTCAGAGAATGGAGGCATGGGCGACAGGGTTTGTGTGAATGCAACAATATGAAGCATCAATTTGTCAAATGAACAATTCAAAGCACCCATTTGCCTGATGTAATGGACTGCCAGCGAGACAGGTGGTACTTAATCTTGCCATCGACCAGTTGCTTATGTTGTTGCCAGGACATACTAAAAGGGTTTGGAGGGTGTGGCTGCCGGGGGGAGGATGGGAGTTAGCATACTGGGTGAACCTTTGGCCTTGGGTCTGACATGGCTTGCGGGAACCACTGTCAGAAAAGGACTGGGAAGAAGGCTTATTGGCTGGGTGGAAATGGACGCAGTTGGTAGCCCCTCAGTAGCCGCAGCAGGGGTGTAAAGCAGAGTCAGGCCGGTGTGCGGCTGTGTAGAGTTCCAATGACAAGGCAATGGCCCTGCTGTCCTTAAATTGCTTGAGCACCGCATCAACCATGTTGCCAAAGAGGCGACTGCCATCAAATGGCAGGTCCAACAGGGATGCTTGGACATCTCCTGAAAACCAGTAGCTCTCAGCCAGACATGTCGTTGGAATACTACTAACTAGGTTATCCCTCAGCCTAGCGAGTCAGGTGTATCCAGTCCGCGGCATATGGTGATCTTTGCTATGTTCCTGCCATCAGCAACGAGTCAGGATGGTTTGGGCCTCCTTCGAGACCATGTGCAGCCCTTGCACAACCAAATCCCAACTGTGTGGGAATACGGGCCCAAAAGGCACACACCGCTTCAGGGAACACCCTCATAACACTTACGAATTCATGGTGCAACAACTGCAGCAAGCCTTGGAGTAGTAACCAAGCATCAGAGACAAACCAGGTGGGGGTCTGTTACAGACATTTGCCTGTGCCAGGAAGCACAGGGTTTAAAACCCACATGTTCGTTAGGGGACATCCCTATGCACCATGGGAGTAACGCATTATATGGCTGTACCTTATCTTTATAAGTTGAGGTATTCGATTCAATAAAAAACCAAAAAGAAAAGAGAAATCTCTCCTCAGCAACGCAATAAAAAACGCAAAGTGGTACAATATTTTACACAAAAAAGACACTTGTAAAGCCAAATCCTTGACCTACCACACCCGCGCACAGGCTAACCACCTCCCCATTCCCATCACCATACTCAGTGTCCAACAAAAACAACAAGGTCAACACAAAAGAGAACAATGTCTTCATATCCTCTCCATTGAGAGACTGAAGTTAAAATTCATCTCTTTCTCAGCTACCTCCACATTCTATCACCAACATCCTTCTAAACTTATTCAGTGCATCTCTAGATGAAAATTCAAGCTCCAAAACAATGCGATGCCTTCAGCTTTCTGGTAGTCTTAAGACTTCAACAACAAAAGCTAAATCTGCAAACAGGAAAGAAAATGGGGAAAAAGAAAACCTCTATCTTCCACTAATTAAGTTCATTTGTGCAACACACAAAAATACAGTAATATGAGCCAAAACCAAATCAGCACCATCAACGAGAGTAGCAATAAATCAGACGTGCTCAAGACAATCATACACTGCATCCTCCATGTCTGATCCACAAATCCGTCCAGACAAGTGAAATGCCATCAACCTCCTCCTCTTCAATACAAAAAAAAGGAGACAATCAGACAGCAACAAGCAAGCTTCTCCACTATCACCCACATTCCACACTGTACCTCAGCAGTCATCCTTGAATTAGGTCTTTTGAAGATCACGTCACTAGACCCTGAAAACCTTCTCATCTATCAAGCCATCACTCACTCTTCATCCGCATTGAAAAGCACAACTTCAGGATCATCTCAAATTCCAAAGAAAGCATTACGTACCTTCGGTAATGCTGTATCTAGTAGGTACTATATCAGGCTGCAGATTCCATACCTTTGGATTTCCAAGGGTTCAGACTGGATCCAGAAGATTTTTCGTGAGCAGTTCCCATGCTTGACAGTAGGTGGTGTTGATCGGCTACACGTGCATTGGCGGCTGCTGTCGCACTGGAAGTAAAGTCTGTGGCACCTATATTTGTGCAGTGTCATCAGTTTCTTTTCAAGACTTTCCACGCGAGAAGCGCAGAGCCATGAAGAACACTAACCACTAGTGTGGAAAAATATGGCACTGGAAGAGATTTGACCTGTCCCTAGAAATCCATTGGCAGAATGTAGAGGATGGGTCGTGTCGGTAAGGAATCGGCCGCTAGATATAGTCTCTACCAAATAAGGCGTTTCCAAAGGTACATAACTTGTTCATCTGATAGAGACTTCTAGCTGCAGATTCATTACCTTTAAACAAATACCCAAGCAATAATATCCAGGAGGTGTGTGGTTCTGAAAATCTGGACCCTGTTGTCATCCCGATATCGAGGTCCAATACCCGTGTCACAAAATATCAACGTACCATGACGAATTTGGTGTCAGCGAACCGATAATGATTAGGGCATCATTCCCATGCATTTGCGTCATAATCGAGGGTCGCCAACACCCCCAAATCGTAGTTTCCGTCCCGACCCCTTAGACTCCATTTTGTGAACGGCATCCATCTTACGTCTTGCCCTCATAAGTCAATTAAAGGTCGAGCTTGATCTAAAAGGACACGTCCTCCTTCCCTGACTTCCCCAACTGACTCCATTGCCTTTAGCCAAACCTGTCTGGGCAGCCCCTCGCCCAGTGGCCAAATGCGATAGCATCGATACATAACATTCCTCAAACCATTCACTACATACAAACCATGCTTTCTACAAACACACACCTGTCCTGTTCCCTGTTTATGGCCAGTTTTATGACTAGGAGGTGCCTTCCTTTATTGGGGTTTCGTCGATATCTGATGGGAGTTCCGGGCTTGGCTGAGTAATCTATCACGCATTGGACATCTAAAATACGGGCTTGCCTACATGACTTCGCTCTTTTGTATTATTGTAGAAATATGTGTATAGCCATATCATAAACTCAAGAATTCTCGCTCGCAGCTATTATTTCTGTATATAAGGAGAAGGCTGGTTCTGTAAAAACGAACAGTCTCCTGAGAACACATGACCCGTGTTTGTCGTGCTTCTAGGACACCTGTTACTTGGTAGCTATCAATAAAACTCTATCTCTGACTCGACTAGAAGACTCCGTGTTTCTGTGGTCCGGAACAGGGAGAACTCGGAGGTCTTCGGGTGTTATCCCCTGGCACCAAACGGGTTCCTAAAAACCCGTTACCTCAGTTGGCGCCCAACGTGGTGCGGTATCAAGCGGCGACGGTCCAAGCCAGATGTTCGTGAGGAGCTTCGTGTGAAAATTCCGGAGGACGGCCAGCCACTTCAGCGACCCCTGTATGTCGACGTGGTTCCGAAGGTCTTTGCTGCGAGGTTCCCCGCGTCCCGACGGCTACGAAGGACTGCTGCCCTGACTATCGCCTTGTTTTGGACCCAGTGATCCTTGGTAGAGCGAAACGATAGACAAGTCTTCTAGCGACGTCACCGATCTTCTAATACTTCAGTTAAGTATAAGTGGAGCGTCTCCCAGTCCTTAGTTTTTTGGTATCCTCGAGATACGCCTTGATTTGGTACTTGCAAGCCCCAAAGCCGAAGGACTTGTGTATTCACGAGAAATATCGTAACAGATAATCCTTTGAAGTTTGAAGCTAGACTAGTGAGCAAAGATGCCTGGTTTTAGCAGACTTGGAAACTTGTTTTGTCTTGGTTATAGTAAGGACTCCCGATTAGAGGATTCCTGTCCGGTTCCTCCGATTGGAACTCCAACATATGAGCTCTACGTAAAGCACGGCGTAGGCCCTATCACATATAATGAAGTGTGGATAAAATACACCCGCAAGGATGGTGTTTTAAAATGGCCCCAATATGGTAGTTTCGACTCAGAAATATTAGATAACCTAGAGGTCAAATTATTTAAGAGAAAAGCCCGGCCGGCGATGTTTGACTCTTTTCGCTTATGGCGCAAAGAAGCCAAACAGAAAGAAATAAAGTTAGCGAAAAAGAATAAAAGAGGTATGTCGATGGTGCAAGCCGCCGTTGCATACAGGGATAACGAGGAAGAGCAAGAAAGCGAACAAATACTTAGGAGCAAGAAACTAGCAGTAGATAAATGCTACCCGATGTTACCAAATAAGGGACAAGGTCAAGAGGAAAGATCCGAGAAAGATCCATTAATGTCCCACTTATTAAGCTCACCTCCACCGTATGCGTTAGACGCTACTACAACGCCAAAGCGTTTTTCTATACCACGCCCCGGCGCACGAAACACAGCTTTTGCACACACGCCAGCTACTGTTCAGCTGGTTCCTACTTCTCCGGCGCAGCCTTCTCAAGGGCCGCCATCTTTGCTACCTACTCCATCTACTTCTACGACTTTGCCTACAGCTCCAGCTATTGTCTATGACACGGCGTCTGCTACTACTTCAATCTCCTCTACTATTGCCTCTACTTCTTCTTTGCCTCAGCCTATTTTTTCCAATGCACTTGCTCCTCCGCAAGCTTCTCCTTCTATTAGACAAAGAGTGACAGGTACCGTCACTGGTCTGCTTTCACCTTTCTTCGGGTTGCCTAAGACGACCCCTAAAACAGAAGATAGACAGTTACGTAGTAAACTGCCTGATTACGAGGAAAGAAAAGTGCTAAATGAACTAGCCCGTAAATGGATTACGGATACTGTTAGATATGATGTTCAGTCTGTTATGGAAGTTTTCCGTCAATGGAATGCACCCACTCAGAGATACGTATTCGAAGAAATGTGTGCATATCTGGGCGAAGATTTGGAGACAAATGATCCCACATACACAATGAACGAACTATGGCGTACACGCTTCAAGTTCCACGAAGGCATGATTACAGGCAGAGATGTTGAGAAAGCGATAGAGTTATTACTCTCTTATAGGAGTAAAGGAAACGTCTCTAGATCATTGTACGAAGACGACGTATCAGATAGAAAAAGAGCGAGACAGTACCCCATGAGAGAGGTTCCTCCGGTTTGGAGGGAAGGCGATGCAAATGTAGTACCGCCAATTCTGCCTCATTTCCAGCGTGTATGGGTACATGTCCCGTGGAAACGATCCGAAGTCTTAGCGCTCAAGCAGACATTGCCTGATCCTCGTAAAAACCCGACTGGGTATTATAAGGAGTTATCGCAAACTGCAAGCTCATGTATAATGAATTTAGCGGATATAGACATGTTGTTTGGGAACGTTGTTCCACATCCTCTATGGAGCAAAATACGCCATACGAACCATGCCCAAGAACTAGGTGACTCATGGGCGAACATTGCCGCTATAGATGCTAGACGAATTGGTGGCTCTAAACCTGAGCCGTTAATAGCTGAACTTCCCGGTAGAATTATTGCATACATGAAAACAATAATGCCTGAAGTACGCGTGAACTGGGACAAGCTATCTGCATGCAAGCAGAAGAAAGATGAGAATGTGTCTGACTTTTTCACAAGATTCGAGGAGACTTTCACCGATCATAGTGGTCAAGATATGGCTACCGAGGGTGGCCAAAGATTGTTTGTAGACAAGTTCGTACATAATTTAATTCCTGAACTATGTAATAAATTGAAAGACTCAGAGAGTGCTTGGGCTGTCTCTACGTCAGCTCAAATTTTAGCTACAGCCCAGTACTATGAAAATAGGCGCAAAGACGAGCTAGATAAAGTAGACAGAAAGACAAAAGATTTAAAAACTAAAGTTCTTCTCCAGCAAGCTTATCCGCCTCGTACGGCTAGTCAGCCCAGTTATCAACCGCAACATCAGTATTCGAGAAACGCGCAAGGAAACCAGTTTTCCCACCAGCGTATTGCTTATGGCCCGAATCAATGTGCATATTGCAAGGAAGAGGGTCACTTTAAAAGTAATAGTCCGGCTCTTGCGCGACGTTTGAGCGGTGCTTCGGGTGTAAGGGGAAGAGGTGTTCAACATGCCCCTAGAGGTAGGGGCCGTGGAAATTCCACGCAGAATACAACTTCTTTTACGCCTCAGAATTCAATGAACAGCTTCGACCAACAAAATAATGCGTCAACCAGGTCAGCTCAGTACTATGCTGACGACTATTACACCGAACATGAATACGAGGGTAACGATTGCTAGGACAGCCATGGACAAAGAGAGGGAGTTGTTTCAGTTCCAGTAGATCAGAATGGACCTTATGTCGAGGTAATAGCCTCAGGAGTGTCAGAGCCATTTCTGCTGGATACTGGTGCTACAAAAAGTTCTATCATGCACTCGAAACTTCCTGGCGCACCTTTGTCTGGCGAAATGAATGTCTCAGTAGGTTTCTCTGGCGCCCCTGTTAGAAACCCGATCTCCAGTCCTGTATCTCTTTCTATTGGCCCATGCGAATTAGAGGCACCCCTCATTCTTACAACAGGTTGCGGTGAAAATTTGTTAGGATTGGATTTGCTAAAAAGGTTATATGCGACTTTGTACTGTTCACCATTAGGAGTACAACTTACTTTCGGTAAGAAAGTCATTTCTCCAATGTATGTGTCGAAAGAAAATATTGCAACTGAATTGTCGAGTCTTCCTGATGTACTCTGGGCTAATGGTTCTAATGATGTAGGGCGTTTGGAGATAGCACCGTATGTCATAACATTGAAAGCCAACATTAGGTTACCACGTATTCCCCAATACAAAATATCTAGCGAATGTGAAAAGGCGTTATTGACGATTGTTTATGACCTGATTGATAAAGACGTCATCGAAGAAACAACATGAAATGTTTGTAACAGTCCAGTTTTGCCCGTCTTAAAACGTACCGATCCTTCACAACCCCCTGTGTATAGGTTCGTGATCGACCTCAGAGAAGTGAACAAGATAGTTATCCCACAGTTTCCAGTTGTCCCCGACATTACTGCTTTATTGACGATGGTTCCAGCTTCAGCAAATTGGTTCTCGGTGATTGACCTGAAGAACGCTTTCTTCAGTATCGCGATTGCTGAGGAGAGTAGAGATATTTTCGGATTTAATTTAGGAGGACGAAGTTTCCGCTTCAAGTGCGCTCCTCAAGGCTACTGCGAAAGCCCATCAATATTCAGTCAGGCCCTGAAAACACAACTAGACACGATTGTTCTACCAAATGATTCAACTCTGATTCAGTATGTAGACGATCTACTGATCGCTGCAGACACTGAAGAGATTTGCAAGAAAGCTACGTTATCATTATTGCATCACTTATGTGACATGAAGCACAAAGTGTCTCTTGCCAAACTACAATTTTGCCGACAAGAAGTAACCTACTTAGGTCACATCTTGTCGAAGGAGGGAAGGAGACTGACACCAGAAAGAATACAGGCAATCGCAGAACTAAGTGCCCCAAGGACACAGAGAGAGGTTCGAGCCTTCTTGGGCATTACATCGTACTGTAGACAATGGATACCGAATTTCTCACTACTAGCTAAACCCTTGCTGGCACTACTCTGTAAAGACACGCCAAATCCTATGCCTTGGTCTGAAGATTGCCAGACGAGTTTTCACAAGTTGCGTGATGCATTATGTTCGGCTCCTGTGTTGGGAAACCCCAACTACAGTAAGCCTTTTACATTATATGTCCACGAGAAGGAAGGTTGTGCATTAGCAGTTTTAACACAACATTTTGGGGACAGACAGCGCCCATGCGCGTATTTTTCGGCAACTCTAGACCCTGTGGCTAAAGCCCTACCAAGTTGTCTGAGGTCTACCGCCGCAGCAGCTGTCTGCATCCGACAGTCCGCTGGATTAGTCATGAATAATACTCTGATCGTTATGGTTCCGCATGCAGTAGACATTTTACTAAACAGGACGAAGACACAACACCTTACTAGCGCTCGACTATCCAGTTACGAACTTACGTTGCTAGCAAGTCACATCCACATAAAGAGGTGCGATACACTGAATCCCGCAACGTTATTACCCATTCCGACAGGAACAGACGAGATTGATAAACATGACTGCTGCTTTAGGACAGAAGAAGAGACAAAAGGGAGAGTAGACTTACAGGACACTCCCCTTCCTGAATGCAATGATACTTTATGGGTTGATGGTTCATGTTTCAAGCTGCCGAATGGTGATACGACTGCAGCATATGCCGTAACGACATTACACACCATTATAGAAACTGCGCGCATTTCCCATAATTCTGCACAAGCTGCAGAGCTAATTGCGCTTACCAGAGCATGTGTGTTAGCGAAAGGAAAACGAGTGAATGTGTACACTGACAGCCAATACGCCTTTGGTGTGGCTCACAGTTTTGGGAGATTGTGGCGTGAACGTGGGTTTCTTACGTCACATGGTGCAAAGATACAACATGGTCAGCTAGTTAATGAGCTCCTCCAGTCACTGACCTTACCACTACAAGTTGCCATTATAAAATGTAGTGCACACAAAAAGATTCAGGATGATGTTGGCCGCGGGAATGCATTTGCAGACGAGGTTGCGAAAGAGACTGCAAGGAACACAATGAGTCGGATGTATGTTGTAGGTCCCGCTAGATGGATTACTGATGTAGGAATGTGTGAGGACACCATTGAAAGCGTGAAATCTATACAAGCCGAGGCAACTGAGAAAGTGGTGAATGAATGGAGAGAAAGTAAGGGTAGATTAGATACGAATGGTTGTTGGGTCGAATTGTCAGAACACCAGCGATGGTTATTGCCTAACGCCTATGTACTTGCAGTAGTAACAATGGCTCACGGATTTGCACACATCAGTTCGAGAGGAATCTGTAAAGTATTGGCCCCAGTATGGCAAAATAGCAACATCCCGAAATATGCAGAGAATGTGGTCAGAAACTGTATGGTGTGTTTGAAGTACAATCCCGGTAGGGGAACCCCAACTCCAGATGGTCATTTTGCGCCTCCAACGTATCCGTTCGAGGTTTTGCAGCTCGATTTCATTCACATGGAGAGATGCAACAATCTGAAGTATGTGCTTGTTGTTGTTTGCGCTTTCTCCAGGTGGGTGGAAGCGTACCCCCTTAAAGACAATACTGCCTTGTCAACCGCCAAAGCCCTTGTCAAAGAGTTCTTCCCGAGGTTTGGCATGCCTAGAATTGTCTGGAGTGATAATGGAAGTGAATTCGTAGGACGCGTGATGAAGAGAGTGTGTGAATGTTTAGGCATACAGCAAAAATTCCACTCTGCGAATCACCCCCAATCAGCTGGATTGGTAGAGTGCTACAACGGCACTTTAAAGCTCAAATTAGCCAAGATCCAAGCCAGTACAGGTCTTAAATGGCCCGACGCCTTGCCCCTAGCACTCTTGTCAACTAGGATGACTGCCCATTCCAGATTAGGACTTAGCCCTCACGAGATAGTGTTTGGCCGCCCAGCCAACGTCTGGGGCATGCCAAGACCAAAGAAACTTAGCGAAATAGAGCACCCCGTACTGCTAGACTATTTGTGCGAATTGACAACTAAATTGCGTGTTTTACACCAACAGGTTCACAGTTCCTCTCCACCAGCCTCTGACGATCCAGGTCACTCCATCACACCCAGCACGTGGGTCTTGGTGCGGAACTTCCAGCGCACCAACAACGGACAGCCGAGGTGGACCGGACCTTACCTGGTACTTCTTTCCACGAGGTCAGCGGTTCGGGTGGACGGCAAAAAGAACTGGGTGCACGGGACCCATTGCAAACGGGTCCCTCTGCCCCTTCCATACGACCGGTGGGTCAACGAAGGAACTGCCGACTCCGAGACAGAATCCATACCTCGTTTCATCCCTTTCAGCGAAGCACGTTTAAAAGAAACTGGTACCGAAAAGGAGAGTGATCATATTTTACAAGGATTTGTGCCACAGTCTACACAGTTGGACACTACCGAACCTGAGACA
This sequence comes from Lissotriton helveticus, assembly GCF_964261635.1. Lineage (NCBI taxonomy): Eukaryota > Metazoa > Chordata > Amphibia > Caudata > Salamandridae > Lissotriton > Lissotriton helveticus. The sequence goes on along the minus strand of NC_136071.1, from coordinate 1,177,103,782 downwards.
TTGTTTGAAGACCACACCATACCTGGGAAAGAACAGTATAATCTAAGGTCAAGACAAAGAGACTAATAAAAAAAAAACACAAACGAATGTGATTTTCCCTTCCCCCAAGAACTATTTTTGATTTTTCAGCTCTCTCGCTCTCAGGAAACTTGCTCATTTTTGATTTTCGAACCGCCATCCGGTTCTGCTGCTAGGGTCGCGGTTGAAGGCTGGGGAGTGCAACTGGGGATGTTTAGGTCAACGGTTCTGGTTGGTCCAAGGGAGTTACCCCGGACTGAACAGAGCACACCCCCTGGCAGAACCAACCTACCACCGCGGGCAGCAACTAGAGGATGGAGTTTCCTAGGGTAAAGAGACCTACCAGACTCCCAAACTTTGAAAGAGAATTATGCACTGTACTGGCCAAAAGAAAGTTTCTGATAACATGTATTTTAATGTTGTGTAGCATAACGATGTTTTTGACTGGTTATATTCTATTCGTATTCCAAGTTACCTTTTCAAATGACACCCGGCCACAGCCTCCTCCTACTATCTCTCCACACTACTTTCACCCTCTACCTGAACACGAATCTGCCAGAAGACTCGAATTTGTAAATAACTCATTTATTCAACACCAACACCAGTCCATCATGAACACATCGAACTGTTGGATATGTGGACTCATGCCACACACGACGGATAAGGGTATCCCATACTTCATCCTGCCTTTCAGTTATTATGGTTCTCTGTGGGCTTTCCAGACCATGTTCCTATTCGCCCTAGAACCATACCCGACACGTTCTACTGAAAGTGATTCCAGTAACAAGGCACTAATAGCAGGGCTAAGAAATATGAGTAGAGAGTTCGACACCTATCTTACGATTCCCAAAGATGAACTCACTCCGTACACTCGTTGGAAACGTAACCAAATATGGGGTTTACCCGAGTAAGAGCCAGACAGCAAAGAAATCCCGCCCAGTTTGGATAGTACCCAACCGAGGTCACTTATGTTTACTGGGTATCGGTAGGGATCCCAAAGCTCAATTAGGAAAGAGTATATGCGCGGAAACATATGTGTTCGCTTCCCGAACTTCCCCTATATTATTAGCAGCCAAAGGCACGTACTTCGTCTGCCATGACCAAGCTTACACGTGGTTGCCCCCTGACTTCTCAGGTACATGCTTTATCGCATTTCTGCTGCCTCCCACTTACACGGCCAGAGCAGATTACCATCGGACAAGGACAGCTAGAGGTGTCGTGAGTAAAGACGACACCGCGGGTCAGGAATTCACTGACTTCGCAAAGGGTTTTCTGCCATTTTGGGGGCCTATGGTAAACAGCAGGAATATTCGCCAGTTATCGAGGATAGTTGAATCCGCCGTGACTACAACGGCCGGAGCCCTTGGAAATTTGACGACCGAACTTCAGTCGGATCGACTTATGACCCTTCAGAACCGAGTTGCCCTAGATATCATACTCTCAGATCGTGGTGGTGTGTGTAGAGTGATCCAATCCAGTTGTCGCATTTTCATCCCTGATAACGCACCGACAGTGTACCAAGCCATCTCTAAACTACACGAAATATCTGATTCCCTCCACGTGGAAAAAGGAGATTGGTCCTTACTAGGGTGGTTCTGGGAACTGATCGCTACATGGGGATGGAAAACACTGATCTTCATTGGGATGATCTTAGCACTTCTGTTTATGTTCTGCCTGTGTATACAGTGCGCTCCTGCACTATGTGGCCTCTGTGCTACGTCATGTGTACGGAAGCCTGTGTCAAGAGACGAACTGAGCAACAGAATGATGTTACAGCAGCATCTCCACGAATTCCTTCATACGGATTTGAACTCCGATTGATATGAATTATTGCCTTACATAAGGGCAAAAGGAGGGTCTGTGGTTCTGAAAATCTGGACCCTGTTGTCATCCCGATATCGAGGTCCAATACCCGTGTCACAAAATATCAACGTACCATGACGAATTTGGTGTCAGCGAACCGATAATGATTAGGGCATCATTCCCATGCATTTGCGTCATAATCGAGGGTCGCCAACACCCCCAAATCGTAGTTTCCGTCCCGACCCCTTAGACTCCATTTTGTGAACGGCATCCATCTTACGTCTTGCCCTCATGATAAGTCAATTAAAGGTCGAGCTTGATCTAAAAGGACACGTCCTCCTTCCCTGACTTCCCCCTGACCTATCCCAACTGACTCCATTGCCTTTAGCCAAACCTGTCTGGGCAGCCCCTCGCCCAGTGGCCAAATGCGATAGCATAGATACATAACATTCCTCAAACCATTCACTACATACAAACCATGCTTTCTACAAACACACACCTGTCCTGTTCCCTGTTTATGGCCAGTTTTATGACTAGGAGGTGCCTTCCTTTATTGGGGTTTCGTCGATATCTGATGGGAGTTCCGGGCTTGGCTGAGTAATCTATCACGCATTGGACATCTAAAATACGGGCTTGCCTACATGACTTCGCTCTTTTGTATTATTGTAGAAATATGTGTATAGCCATATCATAAACTCAAGAATTCTCGCTCGCAGCTATTATTTCTGTATATAAGGAGAAGGCTGGTTCTGTAAAAACGAACAGTCTCCTGAGAACACATGACCCGTGTTTGTCGTGCTTCTAGGACACCTGTTACTTGGTAGCTATCAATAAAACTAGATCTCTGACTCGACTAGAAGACTCCGTGTTTCTGTGGTCCGGAACAGGGAGAACTCAGAGGTCTTCGGGTGTTATCCCCTGGCACCAAACGGGTTCCTAAAAACCCGTTACCTCAGGTGGGTTTGCGGATCAATTTAACACAAGGAAGTCCTGCGAAACAAAGTGTCCCTCTCTACGGACCCGACTGTGCAGACAGTAATGTTTGGTGAACGTATGCAGGGAAGGCCATGTCAATGCCTGGCAGATTCCAGGACCAGAACTCTGTGGACTACTGCAGTGGTCGCAGCTTTATCTTGGATGGAATGAGCTCCAAAACCTTTGGAGGTTTATTCTGGGACACTGTGTAGCAAATTTTGCTGCAGAATTCAACCCATCTAGAGATGATCAGCTTCGACCCTTCTTGTCACCAACATACTCCACAAAGAGTTGGTCATCCACCCAGAACTGTTGTGCGCGGTCAAAGTAGAACAACGCTCTTTTGAGGAGTGCAAAAGGTAGGCAGGGTGATTAATTGGCCTACATTGAATTGGGTTACCACTTTCGGTAGAAAGGAGGCCCTCGTGCAAAGCACCAGTTTGTCAGGATAGACTGAGAGGTTAGGTGGTTTGAATGACAATGACTGCAGCTCACTCACTCTACGGGCAAATGTAAGACTGTTTTGATTTGAGATGGCGGAATGGAGGGAGGGGTTGTCACAAAGGGGGGAAAGTAGCCCCTTCGGACGATTTGCAAAACCAACCTGTCCACTGTAAATAGACTGCCAGTCGGGCAGGTGATGGCCAATCCTGCTGCAAACTTGATGCTGATGGTGGAAAAGTGGCAAATTAGGAGGGGTTGTAAGCTGCAGCTTCCTGGGGTGGTGATGACCGCTGGCTACACGACAAGCGAGGTCTGTGGGTACCATGACCATGGTCCCTCCGAGACTGAGGAGCATGCACAGTTCGGTGGCTTGGAGGAAATTGGCGTGGTTGAAAGCCCTTTCTGTATGCATGAAAGGAGCGAAAGGAAGTTCAGAGGTGGTGTGTGGCCATAGAAAGGCCCAAGGACTTGGTCGTAGCCCGATTGACCTTGAAGCGCAGCTGCGCCGAGTCTTCCTGGTCTCTGAAGAGACGGGTGCCATCGAAGGGCATGTCCATAAGGGATGCTTGGACATCCCCCAAAAATCCAGTCATCCACAACGATGCATGGCGCCTCAAGTCCACTGTCAATGAAACTGCTCTGCCCAGTAAGTTGGTTGTGTTAAATCCACAGCAGTTAGTGAACTTTGCCCTCTCTTGGAAAACAGAGTACAGTCCGGGCCTCCACCAGGACTGATGGCAGCACCTGTGCAACCCTGTCACACAGACTGTGGAAATAATGGCCCAAAAGGCATGCAGTGTTCACTGATTGCAATGCTCGGTGATGGCGTCTTTGAACGGGAGTAGCGGTTTGGATGTGGAGACTCCTGGTTGCAGCACCTCTGTCAAGATGTTAGTCTTGACTGCAACAGAGGGTAACTAAAGGTTAAAGACCTCAGCTGCCCCCCACACCGCCATTGCGTATGAGGCTCTCTCCTCTGTAGCCATTGTAGGGGAAGAAAGCATTCTAGTTTTAGGAGAGGTATCCAGTGCACTGCCTTCACCCAATTCCTCACGACAGTCCATGTTAGGGTCTTCCTTATATGGCTGGTATTCTCCAGGTTCCAGCAACCCCTATCATTGTTCCCCGAATCCGAACCCAAAGGAATTGGGCTTAGGCTCCGATCTAGGAGGCAAGGCTCCAGTCGACGCTGTCTCCGGCGTCAGGCGTTAACCTGCCGGCTCCGTATTGGATTTGGGGATCAGAATGGGGAAAGTGCTGCAGGTAGCGTAGTCATCTGGATCACCGATGGGGAAAGTAGAGTCGGTACAACTGGCGCAGGCCGGATCCAGAAACAGGTACATGGGGGTTGACTAAAGCCAGGACTGGAGCCACTGGCACGAAATCAAAAAGGGTGCCATCAAACCTGCTGAGCCCGAAAGCGTGCCAGCAGGTTCGGGAAGCCCAGAGAGACAGGACCTTGTAAAATACCTTTAGTTGTGCGGGGATCGCTCCGGCTGCCAGAAAATCAGGAGGCACAGAGACGACCCAGGTGCAGGTTTTACCACAGAGTCTGGCCTCAAATGTCAACGTTCCCTCAGCTCGTCAGCTGACAGACAAGGAGAAATCGAAGACTTCTTTTACTGCTTCTTCTTGTGCCTCAACTTACCTGAATATCCTGAAAACTTGGAGTGAGACAACGACCTCAGACTCCGTGAGTGCTCTCAGGAACCTGCTCCTTAAATGACATGGATGCACACACCGGCTGGCATGAACTTGAGGGATCGCTCCTAAAAGACCTTTAAATTCATAGTGAAGTAAATAGAGCACTACTTCAGGTTGTTGTCATGCTCCAGACACCACATGCAGACATGGTGTGGCTCTGTCACCGACTTGTACTGATGATAGGCTCTGCAGGGCTTTTTTCCTGCTTTCCTAGATGACATTGGACACCAGGAGGACAAACCTCAAAGTACTCAACAAAATGTCAAAAATATCCAGTCAAACAGTGACTAAGGGGTATCAGCTCTGGCTGGTGCAGAAAGAAAAGAAATGGAGTCAGTGATTATTTTCAGGTGTTACAAACATCACTTCCAGCTTGGACGAGGCAAACATAGCAGAACAGCATCACATACTGGCGTACACTGGTACTGCTCACGAAAAAATCTTCTGAATCTAGTTTGACGCCTGGGAAATTAAAAAGTAAGGAATCTGTGGCTAAAAGTATATCAGATTTTTCAAATTTCTCTTGGATAGACCATGCTGAAGCATGGAGACGGTACACAAGGGGGTGGAGACTGCAAATTACAGATTGTAGACAGCAGATTATTGAATACAAATAAAGACACCATACCTCTTGCTAGGTCATCCAACCATCTTCAACACGTTCAATCATCACATCCTCATACACAACATATATGTGAATAATTAGCAACGTCCACTGGTTCTCCTCACACTACCCAAAAACACACCACTGAATTACCATGGGCACTTCAAAGACCTCTGTCAGCTGTAGAGTCCAGTAAGGATCTTGTCACCATGAACTCAAACTTTTAAATGAAGACCCTTGTACTTACACATATCAACAAACTTTAACAATGCTCAAAGACAACAGCCGGCATCCATCACTTCAAACAGTTACCTGCACCTCATACAGAGCTAGATGCCCAGTACGTCAATGACGGTAAGCGTCACCCAAACAGAATTCTTACTATTTTCTAAGCACAACACGCAAAGTTGAGTCCAAACCTGGCTTAACAATATGTACCATAAGGATAAGTTACTTACCTGTAATCCTAGTTCTCTTCCAGGGGTATCCATATCAAAGTCATAAGCACACAAATATACTCGACCATATGCAAGGACCCCGGAAACAATATATACACATATATGAGAGTGAGTGAGTGAGTGAGTGAGTGAGTGAGTGAGTGAGTGAGTGAGTGAGTGCGTGTGTGTGTGTGTGTGTGTGTGTGAGAGATCCGTCTCCTGCTTTGCCGGTCCGTGGGGGATTGGAAGTGGCTTTGGTGAGTGCGAGAGTGTGTGTGTGTGTGTATATATACACATGTATATATATATATATATATATATATATATATATATATATATATATTACCTACTGGCGGTCGCCAGTAGGTAGTTATAGTTAGGATTGTTTTCCATAGGAAATCCGCAACATTCTATTGGGAATAACTTTGGCGCCGGTGGACGAATCTTCGCAAATTTCTCAAAGAAGATGGCCCGCTCCGCTCTGCTCCTTCCCTGAAAGTTTGGGGGGGATTCGTCAAGCGGGACCGAGATATTTGGGGGGTCCCAAAACGTGTTTCCCCATGTTAATTTCCATAGGGCGGTTGGACTCACTTTTAGCCCGAACGGCTGAATGGATTTCCACCAAACTTGGCAAAATTGTAGGGACTGGTAGCCCGATGTGCCTTTGCTATGTCTCAAGATATGTGCTCCAGTGGATTTTGAGTAATATAGCTTCAAAAAAATATATATATCTATATCCGCGCCCCGGTACGCACACCGGGGCGCGCACCAGCGCGCTCGCGAGTTCGCGAGCGGAAAGCTGATTGGCTCTCGGGTGTCTGTCAACATTCCAAACAGTCCAGAGCGGTCACCATCTTGTGTGTCGGTAGGATCGAGACACAAGAGGTGGCAAAAACAAAGGGGGAAATGACCAAAAGGGGGCAGGGTAGACCCCCCCTGACCCCTTAGGTTTGATGTGGGAGCTATAAAAGGGCTTCGCGGGGCAAAAAATAAATATTTTTTTCCGATTTTCGCGGGGGGGGAGAAGAGCGCCCTGTACGCGCACCGGGGAGCGTACCATGGGGAAAGCCAGTGAAACAGTAAAATAATAATTTAAAGTGCTTAGAGGTAGGGTAGCTCTGCATAGAGTTGTTGTGTTGTGTGGGTGATTTAAGTACCAACAGGCAGGTACCAATGCAGAGTCTTAAATTCAATGTACACAGTCTCCTCTGTAGATAATTTGCATGTTGTTACAGAAGTTATTGTGGTATATGGAATCTATACTATAGTCTGTCAGGAAAGCATAAACAACATGGAGGCAGGAGATGAAAAAGAGATGTCAAATACACATTGGAGATGGGAGAAAGGAAGTAACTATGAGCAAAATTACTATGTAACACAAAAAAGTTGCACAGTATACTATAAGTCTCACTTTATATTATAATCATTTTGGTACTATTTCATGAATTACATATAAAAATGAATAATGTCTCGAACAATTTTTTATTATTAAATATAAATTTATTGTTCTGATTTTTCAAAATTTAAAAGAACTTCCAACATTAGATCATCTGGAATCTCCTCATTTTGATTCCATGATTCTATTGCTTCAACACAGTCAAGTAATTATTGGTCCAGAGACTGATCCATAGAGTCCAAGTCATCAATATCTTCCTCAGGATTGTTCTCAACAATTTCGAAAGAAATATTAATTTTGTCTTGTTTTCCTTCCATTTTCTTGCTGTAAATTGCATAAAAAATAACTATATCAGTAGAGTTAGGGCACTGTTGGGTTTAAGTTCAGACAGGTACTTCTGAGTTTTTAACAGTGAAGTTATCTTTGGGCAGTGTATGGTTTCAGGCAGGAAGTAGAAATATAAAAAAAGTGCATGTGATGAAGCCGAAGTAAATTCATAATTATATCAGAGAAGCTTAACTCAATCCATAACTATAACAGAGAAGCCTATCTCAATCTTTAACTATAACAGAGGGACAGTAAATAAGTATCAGAAAATGTTTTTCCAAATTAACTTAAAGTGCACAACATAGTTCCCCTTACAAATTAACAACTTACCTTACAGAAAGCTGTTGAAGTTTTCTGAGAATATCCTGTATAAATGTACCTGAGGTAGTTCTAGTCAAAATGGCTGTGTTTCCCTCTCATTTTTCATATATATTTATGTACATAACCAATCAAATGTCAGCACATAAAAGTAGAAAATGAAAGTAACATTTTAATTGGTTGTGAATCCTAACACTTTGTATGTGTTTTTGTCATGTAATTCACCTCAGGATATTTAGACAGGGCTACAGCCCAAATGGCTCAATGGAATTCCACCAAATTTGGGGAAATGGTAGGGACTGTTATGTAGTAGGGCCTATTCTATATTTGGTGAAAGTTTCTCTAGAGGTTTTTAAGTAAATTGACTTACAAAAATTTTTGGGGGCGCGCCCCGGTGCGCGCACCGGCAGCGCAACGGGAGTCCTCCATCTTGTGTTTCGGTAGAGTTGAGACACAAGATGGAGGATAAACAACGTTGGGAATGGGTATAAGGGGGCACGGTAGACACCCCCTGACCCCCTAGGTTTTCTGAGGGGGGCTTAGGAGGCCCATATAGGCCAAAAAAAATAATTTTTTTTTAAAATTTTCGCGGGGGAAGCGCCCGGTATGCGCACCGGGAAGTGTACCGGGGAGCGCACCCGGAAGCGTACTTTGGTGAAAAACAGTGAAAAAAGTTAGAGTAAAGTAATCATTTTGAGTGATGAGAGGTAGGGTAGCCCTGAAAAAAGCTTTTGGGCTCTGTGGCTGATTTAGGTACCTACAAGTAGGTTCCAATGCACAGTCTTAAATTGAGGAGGAATATTCTATTCCCCTCATCTGAGAAGTGCACACCATCTCCTCTGTAGATATCTTGCATGTTGTAACGCAAGTTATTGTTGTATATTGAACCCATTCCATAGTCTCATGTAAGCAGAAACAGATTTATTCACATGTTTCCGTGCTTTCTCAAATTGTGGACAAAATTGGTTGGACCACTTCCATTTCTGTCTTTGGCAAATATTGGAATATACCAAGGCAGTTTATGGAAAAAGTGTCATCAATTGCCCAAAGGTGTCCTTTAAAAGCATTTCCAGACCTACACCAGTCAAGGTGCCTAGGTCATTTCCACCACAGTGCACAATTATGAGGTCAGGGTGTGGCAGATGGTGAAAGGTTTTCACCAATGGTATCAATTTATGACATCTCAATCCTCTCTGGACAATCCACTTGATGTCTACATTTGGTAAATCAAGGTTGTGAAAATTTCTGATAGCTGCATACCTTTGAGCCCAGTGGTTGTAGCTATGTCCAATAATCCAGACAGAATACATGGTGAGAGGAGGTTCTGGTGCAGTCAGATGAAGTGTAGGAATGAAATGGCAGTTGGAACAGTAGGAGTTTGCAACAAAAAAAAACTGTGGAGTTTCAGTGCTCTTGAATCACAAGCAATGATTGGTGGATTCAGATAGTTGAAAACTGAAAGTTAGGGTGCATGCTTCTGTTCTGTGAAAGAAGTAATTTGAATGGTTAAGAAAAAGTCATTTAAAGAAACATTGCACCGGATAAGCTGGTGTATTGAGAGGTCAAACATCCTTGCTGAGTTCATTTGCAACATTGTAGAATACACTTTTAAACCTGAGAGTTCAGTGAGGAGGGAGTTGCTATGGTAACAGGTAGAAAGGGCTGGGGGGGGGGGGAAGGGTGTTGGTTTGAAAATAGAGAGGGAAGAGTTTTAATTGGTTAACATGAGGGATATGTGTGTAGAATTAGAGGTTTTCTGTGCCATTCATGGTTGCAGTGCCTGGAGTGCATACCTTTTGCTCTGCTAAAGAAATATTGGTGTGTGTGTCTGACACTGTTCTCAATCTCCCAAAACATTTGTAAAGGTGAGTAATGATTCATTTAATATAGATAGAGACTTGTATACTCTATGGAGAAGATTTGGAAGCAAAACGTGGTTTTTTAATGTTGCTTTGTGTCATGTTTTTTGATAATGCTTGGTAAAAAGTTTTTGCTGCATAGAGGAATTGTATTTTGTAAAATTGTGAAGTTTCAGTGGTGACATGGAATGCTTGTACATAGGACCTGTGCTGTGTTTCTTTAATGTGATGTGAAAAAAGATTTTGGGGAAAATGAATGGCGTTTACATTTTTGTGAAGGAATAAATAGTGTCTACATGATTAAAGAAATATATTTGAACCTTTCACAATGATGTCACCTGTGTTATCTCAGATTAGGAAGCACATTGGGCTCTTCCATTCCTCATTCTTGTAAATGCATCCTCAATCAGACTCCTTTCCCTCTCAGTCATTCCCTTTTTACTTACTCCCGTTTCCTGATTTAGTTTTGCTAACTCACATTCTTTTAGTATCTTTCTTACCTTCAGTTCATTTCTCTCTTCTTCTTTTCCTCTCTGACACTGAATGTATCTGCCTTACTCTTAGTAATTTGCTCTCCTTTTATTTCTTTTTCCCTCTTTTTGTCCTTCTACATTACTTTATTTCCCTTTCTGTGTCCTTCACTCTCTACTTTATTTCTTAGTACACTTTTATGATTTTTAACCTCTTGACTTGTCTCTTCTATTTTAAAATATATATTTTACTAATTATAACTTATTTTTTCTTCTCTCTTTCACAGATACAAAGTGTAGTAAAAACATGTAATTAAAGTTACATTAATTATATGGTAAGTGTGACTAAAAAAATGTAGTTTGTCATAACCCTTTGCTTTAACCTCACTACTATTATCTCACCCTACCTCACTCCTGTTTCCTTACTCTGCTTCCCTCACTTATTCTTATCCTCCATGTTTACTCCTCTTTCCCTTACTCTCCTACCACATTCAACTTCTGTCACTCCCCATGCTTTACTTCCCTTACCCTCTGTTCCCTTCCCCCCTCACTCATTCCCTTACTCATTTATTTCACTCCTCTCACTCCTTCTCTCAGTCCGTCTGTCCTCACAGTTCCTCACTTCCGTTCCCTCACTCTGTCTCTCTTACCGTCGCTGTCTGTCCCCTCACTCTGTCACTACTCTTTCGTCATGCTCACTCCCTACAACTCACCCACACTCCCTCACTTACCTTTCTTTGCTACTTCACTCAGACCCTTTCAGTCACTCCTTCATTTACTCTCTGTCCTCTCTGTCACTCCCCATGTCTTACCCATATTCACATTAATCCACCCCTCTTTACTTACACTCACTGCTCTTTTCTCACCCTCCCTCACTGTTGTTCCTTTACTCCGGTTCCGTCACTACCCCTCATTCCCCATCCTTTACTGTCCTTCCTTTTACTTTCAACACCCACTCACATTCTCCCAGTACCTCTGCTTTAGTCTTCTTCCTCTCTTCACTTCTTTCGCTCCCTTATTCATTTTCCTTTTCTCACTTACACCCTATTACACCTTCTCTCTGTCTTACTATGTAATAAACAGTCCCTCTGTGTTGCTCCCTCTAGCTCTCTTTCTCTTAACATCACTCTCTGTGTCCTTCCCTCATGCTCACTCCTTTATTTTGTTTAACTTTTTTTGGGTTGCGCGCCCCGGTACGCGTACCCTAGAGAAAGAATGACAGTTTTTAAAAAATGTCGTTTTTTTTATAAATTGGAGGTAGTTCTAAAAAGAACTTTTTTTTATTCTTTTTGATGTTTTATATTTTTTTTTGTTTTTTTGAACATTTTTTTACTTTTTTGGGCTTTTATGAACAGTTTTATATTTTTTTGTAATTTTTATGGGGAGAAACAAAAAACGGAATTGTAAACGGCTCAACTGGAGCAAAAAAAATCAGAGAAAAAATTACGTTTTTTTCCTGCAGATATGGTTATCTTCTGCACGGTTGATTAGGTTTATACTTTTTTCGCCATACGTAATTGTAGTCCCACAATAGATACAAACAATTTTAAAACCTCCAAACTTGGGGTCCGATTATGATGGCGGACGGACCGGAGTCCGTCCGCCACCATAGAGCAGGAGGGAACCTCCGCATTGCCTGCGGAGTTCCCTCCTGTGCAATTAGGATGTGACCGCCACCCTGGCGGTCACATCCTCTATTTTTACCATTAAGGCGGGAGCGGCTTCAAGCTGGATCCGCCGCAATGGTAAAAATGCACACATTGCATTTGTATGCAGAAAGCGGCAGGCACCGTGCGGTGCCTGCCGATTTCTGCATACAAATGCAGGGGGGTACCATAGGTACCCCCCATGTGCACCCCCCACCCCCCCTTCACCTAGGGGGCCCGCAACGGCCCCCCGCAGTGAAGTTACACATGCTTTTCCACGGCGGAAAACCCGCTGCGGAAAAGCATTTTTTAAAGCCCTTCCTAATATGGCGGACGGTGTCTGAGAGACACCGCCACCATATTAGAGCTTTTCCGCCGCAGTTGTAAGCCAACCGCAGCGGAAAAGCTGCGGACGGAAACCAGGACCCACCAGCCATCCTAATGTGGCGGTGGGCCTTTGGTGGGTCCGCTGCGGTTTTTCCGCATCCTCCGGGCCGGCGGTGGTTTCCGCCGGCCCGGAGGATGCGGAAAAACCGCAATCATAATAGGCCCCTTGGTTTGGATGTTTGGGACCATCTCCCTTGCCTCTGGCCCCGATGGAGTGGGTTCTTTGCTTGTTGAGGTTCTGGAAGAAGATTGGGGAAGGTTTCTGGACAGTTCTCTCACCTCTGCCGTAGAATAGTTGTTAGGATGCCTGCGTTGCATGTGGCGAATCATGGTGTAATTACCAAAAGAATATTTTTTTGTAGGGTTCCCCCTGGAAAGTTCACAGCCACAGATCAGACAAGTCACTTTTGCCGCATTGACTTTCTTCTGGCCTCTTGGGAATTTAAAAAACTCCCACACAATGTGCTCTCTCGGTTTGTAAGGGGGATTGTCTTCAGGCAGGAACCTCCTCTCCTCCTCCTCTTCCTCCTCTTCTTCACCACCAATGTGGTGTTGTGGTGGTCCTTGTGGTGGTGGTGGTGGTGCAGATGCTCTTGCTGCTGCTGCTACTGTAGCCATTTCTCAATGAATGAAAACAGGTCTTCCTCACTCAAAGAACAAAGTGAGAATGAGGAAAAAAGGTGGGGGCTTTCATCATTTGGAAAACAAAACTGTTCTGAACCAATGAAAAGTGTTATTTTCAGGTCACATGACCCGGTCTTTCATCATTTGGAAACCAAAAGTGTTCTGAACCAATGAAAAGTGTTATTTTCAGGTCACATGACCCGACGCGCTTACGCTACGTGCCCCGGTGCGCACCCGGCGGCGCTTACGCTGCGCGATCGTATGCGCTCGGGCGCTTCTGGGTGCGCATACGCCGTGCGTCATCAGACGCAAGACGCGGCTACGCGATACGTCACGATGATGTTTTCGTTCACGGCAATAGCGCTAACGGGACGCTCACCGGTACGCGCACCGGGGCGCGCCGTAACACTGCGCTTACCTGTGCGCTCACCGTTACGCTCCCCGGGAGCTCACCAAGGCAAAAAAATAAAAAAAAGGGAAAAATATACATAAAAAAATAGTATTACATAAATATACAATATAAAATTCATTATAAAAAATATTACATTTCATACCTATAGAGATTTGCTATTAAAAAACCTTTGAAATTCACTGAAAAAAACATAGGTTTGAGGCCCTATATATAGTTAGGAATTAGCATTTACAAAACCTATGAAATTCACTGAAAAAACCATAGGTTTCACACCAGTTATAGTTAGGAATTAGCATTTAAAAAAACCTATTAAATTCACTGAAAAAACCATAGGTTTCACACCAGTTATAGTTAGCTGGAAATTTTACTCGCATAAAACCATTGAAATTCCCACGTTATAGTTAGTTGGACTCACTATAACTTGCGCGTGCAATGCACTGCTGATGACGTCACATATTACATCACTGATGACATGGTCAGTGACATCACTCATGACACCATCCTTGTGACAGAGTGACAGACCTCCTTTCACTGTAATGTAACCCTTTAAACACATATTCAAAAATAGACACTAAAATTGTCAAAAAAATGGATACCCATAACAGTTACAACAACCAATTCAATAATTCCACCATCTATATACACATCCACTCATTCACCAACAGTTCTATATAGTCACTCCTACATATACTCACTCATCATATGTAGTGATAACCTATACACCCTGTTACACACCGACAGTCATCCAAAAGATACTCTCACACATACTCACACATGCAAATAAACTATTGAACATCCATTTATTTGCATATACAGCTATACACACACTACCACTTTACTTCTAAGGAAACTTACACATACTTACTCTCTTAAACAATCACTTATAGAAACATATACTAATTTAAACAGGAACTCTTACAATCCCTCACTCTCACATATACTCACTTATATACATCAATATTCACATATACTAGATTAAAACATGTAGTTACTGATAAAGACACTAGTGAGACAGTCATTCACTCACTAACACACACATATACACACTCATCCACCCATACAGTTCTGCACATATGCTGTCTTCAAAACACATACAAAGAGAGTCAGTCATTCATGCATCTATGTGCTAAGTAATACCCCCACCAAACCATACAAACACTCATACTGATACTAAGAAAAACATCTAATAACCCATATACATACACTTGTAGCTACTCACCAACCCATGCAGCCACTTATACACAAAGTGAAACACTAATACATATATTTAAATATTTAAACATTACTCTCTAATATACACTTATTTAAACATTTATTCTTCCATCAACTTCTACATATACATATATAACACATTTATTTTTTAAAAAGACACACATTCACTGGATGGTGTCATCAGTGATGTCATGAGTGATGTCACTGACCATGTCATGAGTGATGTAATATATGACGTCATCAGCAGTGCATTGCACGCGCAAGTTATAGTGAGTCCAACTAACTATAACGTGGGAATTTCAATGGTTTTATGCAAGTAAAATTTCCAGCTAACTATAACTGGTGTGAAACCTATGTTTTTTTCAGTGAATTTAATAGATTTTTTAAATGCTAATTCCTAACTATAACTGGTGTGAAACCTATGGTTTTTTCAGTGAAAAAAAAAAAATATATATATATACACACACTCCAAAGCCACTTCCAATCCCCACGAACCGGCGTAGCAGGAGACGGACCACAGGATCTGGCAAAACAATTTCTTTAATGGTGCAGGTAAACAGCAATGACGCGTTTCGGGCTCATGAGCCCTTGATCACATGCAGAACGCTTGTGCCTTTTTTTGTTTTTATAATAGCATTGTACGTGTACGCCCCCAAACATTCTCCTTGCCGGTCATGTGACCATAAACCATGTAAAAATACTGCCCATACGTCTTCGTGCAAGGTAATATAAAACCTTATCGTTTTGTGCAATTACAGTTTCTAAATACATAAATGTATTAAAAACCTTATAACACATATTGAGCAGCATATTAGTGACCACTTTTTTTAGAGTCATTGATAAGTATACAAAATAAATCGGGATAAATGCTTGCAAACTTTCAATCTTCCTCAAAATTATATATCTGTATAAATACATACTCAATTTTAAAAGGATAAATCCTGCAAAATAGAGGAAGTAACAAACCTAGTTAAATATAGGTTATTAGTATACTCATGTTGGTGCTTTGGACAGTACTGAATGGAGGATATAAAGTGCATATCTAACTAGGTAGCACCTCTGCGTGGTGTCCAAAAAACTGTGCAAAAATTAGTGCAATATATACTACTATAAAGTGCAATGTGTATGATAAATAGATATATGTATAAATATTACTAACAATAAAATAGGTCATTACCTAAATCCATTGTTAAAAGCATATAAATAACATATTTATAAAGGGCCAACTGGGGTGACAGGTGTTTCACTATCTCTTCAGCCAAACTTTGGAACACACTGCCCCTCCACATCAAAACTGCCCCTACCCTCCCCAGTTTCATAAAAAAATTAAAAACATGGCTCTTCTCATCATAATCTATCATCGCTGCCACGGTTCTGTACTCTGAGCGCCGAGACACCCCCGGGTATTTGCGCGCTTTAAAAATTGCACAAACATAAACATAAACATAAACAGTAATTCATCATACCCAATAAAAGTGCACAACCTGTGTGTGGTGTATATAAAAAAAAGAGCAAAATGTCATCATATATACAGTAGACTGATGGAGTAATTTTTCATATCATTGTTAACAAGGAACCTGTCTACCAACAAGGGATAAGAGAAAACTAGGACTTTAAATGGATACGTCACTGAAGAGAGAAGGTTTATGATGGTAAGACCTGATCTCTAGTAAGGGTTGCTATGGGAACACTATACTCATAAGACGTTATACATATCCTCTGTATTGTTAAGACCATTGGGCCATTTACTATCAAATTCCAAGATCATAGTTGTTTCGAGTTGTCTCAACTGATGTTCTCGGTTTCCACCTCTGCGAGATTTGGGAATGGTCCCCTACCACATAATAAGTTAGGCAGGCTACGTCATATATTTATGTTTCCTTTTAAAATGGTGTGCTACCGGATAGGCGGTGTCACTATGCAGGATGGCTCTAAGATGTTGTAAGATCCTGACGTGTACCTGTAGTTTTGTACTGCCAATGTAATTTAGACCACAGGTACACGTCAGGACAGACTGCAAAATCAGTCTTACAATTAACGTTACCCGTAATAGCAATATCAGAGAAACACAAAGGAATTTGATAGTGAGTCTTATTGGTTCCAAATTTGCATGCCCTACATGAAGGCAGTAATTAACCTAGGGCAATCAATTACCACCTTAGTCGAAGCCAAATTGACATCCATGTTGTCTGTGCCAATAGGATTCAATGGAAGAACAAAAGTTACTTACCTGTAAACTGTGGTTCTCCAGTATTGGTGTCTTTCATAGATTCACATGCTTGAATAATTCCCCGTCGTCGAAGTGGGAGTCCCACGTAACATAAATAGTAGTAAGAAACATTATATATAGATATATATATATATATATATATATATATATATATAATGACATATAAATATATACATATATATAGATATCGAAATATACACAGTAAAAAAATAAAACCTTAAAGTACCATAGAGCAACATTGGCCCATAGAAAGCATTGAGGGAGAAATCACTTTAGTAACATATCCATGTCATTATAATAGTCCACATTCCAGCCAATCAGGCTGTAGCACCTTCTAGAACCTTCTCCTCAGAAGCTCAAGCCCTCAGATTTTCGTAGCACAAGAGTGACTAAGAGTGCATGAGGAGAAGAGAGCCTCCGAGGGGAGGAAGGGTGGGGCGCATGTGAATCTATGAAAGACACCAATACTGGAGAACCACAGTTTACAGGTAAGTAACTTTTGTTCTTCTCCAGTATTAGGGTGTCTTTCATAGATTCACATGCTTGAATAAGAATAGAGAGCAGTAAGCCATAACAAGTAGAGTCATAAAAGGTAATAGTGAAAAGGCAATTAGATAAGTACACATTTGAAACAGGGCATGAATTGCACCAGAAAACCTTTTATGACAGGAGGCGGGAAGCAACAGAGGCTCACCTTTATTGGAAGAGATTCCGCAGCACCGCTTGACTAACAGCAGCGTCCGCAGCGGTAGCTGCCTCCAGACAGTATTGCCTCGTGAACGTGTGCCTGCTGGACCACGTTGCCGCTCTGCAGATCTGATGTAGAGGCACTCCAGCAAACAGGGCAGTAGAGGATGCTACTGCTCTCGTCGAGTGTGCTCGAACTGGAGCAGAAAGAGGCTTGCCAGCTCGTTGATGGCAGAAGGAGATGGCAGAAGAAAACAAACGAGTGATGGTCTGCTTAGTGACCGGATGCCCCTTGCGCATCCGCCCATAGGCCACAAAGAGTTGGTCTGATCTCCGAAAGCCCGCAGTGCATTGGAGGTAGAATTTGAGGCATCGCCTCAAATCGAGTGAATGAAGAGTACGCTCAGCAGGAGACTGAGGGTTAGGGAAAAAGGTTTTGAGTAGTACAGGTTCATTAAGGTGGAAGTCCGATGAAACCTTTGGTATAAACTTAGGGTTTGTACGTAGGATAACAGCGTCCCTTGAAAACTGAAGAAATGGTGGTTGAATGATAAAAGCCTGTATGTCGCTCACTCGCCTGGCAGACGTAAGTGTGAGGAGGAGAGAAACTTTCCAAGTAAGGAATTTCAACTCCGCTGAGTGGATTGGTTCAAATGGAGGTTTGAGAAGCTGGGCCAAGACTAGATTCAGGCGCCAAGAAGGTGGAGGACGCCTGACAGTTGGAAACATCCGGAACAGACCCTTAAAGAACCGGCGAATGATCTGAGAGGAGTACAGAGATGTGGAACCATCGTGGCGAAAGCGCGAAAGTGCCGCCAGGAAAACTTTGAGAGTGGAATGTGAAAGTCCCGACCTCGCCAAGAGGACGAAAAAAGGCAAGATTTGCTCAGGGGTGGCGAGCAGAGGATCAATGTTTTCAGAGTGGCCCCAAACACAAAACCGCTTCCATTTCAGTTTATAGGTCTTGATGGTTGAGGGAGCCCGTGCATGAGCAAGGACCTCCCTGCAGTCAGGAGTAAGATTCAGATGGGCAAACTCATGGTGCTCAGGTTCCAAGCGTGAAGCTGGAGAGATGCCGGGCTTGGATGGCAGATCTGTCCTTGGTTCATGGTGAGAAGGTGAGGCAGGGGCCGAAGAGGGATCGGATCGCACTGGGAAAACAGAAGAAGGTCCGTGAACCACGGTCGACGCGGCCACCTGGGCGCTATTAACAAGACGTGACACGGCTGTGCTCTCATTCTGTGCAGGAGGCGAGGTATCTGAGGGATCAGCGGAAAAGCGTATATGAATTCGTTTGACCAGTTGATTGAAAATGCATTCCCGCTCTACCCTTTGTGGGGATGCCAACTTGCGTAGCGTAGGCATTTGCGATTGAGTGGCGTCGCAAAAAGATCCAGGTCCGGGTGGCCCCACTGGCGAAAGACATACTCCAGAGTTGGCTGATGGAGTTCCCACTTGTGGTTGTCCGCGGCAGACCTGCTGAGCGAGTCTGCAAGGGCGTTGGAGATGTCCGGCAAGTGAACTGCCGTCAGATGGACTCGATGTTGTATCGCCCATTCCCAGATCTGCTGTGCCTGTCTGGAGAGCAGAAGGGATTTCGTACCCCCTTGTTTGTTGAGGTAGTGCATACTGGTGCTGTTGTCCTTACGCACCAACAGTGACTCTCCCTCCACCAGCAGACGGAAGGATTTCAGGGCAAGAAAAATGGCCAAGAGTTCCAGGCGATTGATGTGCCACCTGCGTTGGTCCGCAGTCCATTTACCGTGGACTGACAACCCTTGGAGGTAAGCGCTCCAACCCTCTAAGGAAGCGTCCGTTGTGAGGGTAAGCGAGGGGGCTGTTTTCTGAAACGTTCGTCCTGGTGCAATGTTGGGAGGGTGAGCCCACCACTCCAACGCCTCCTGAATGCAAGGGGTCAAACAGACCTTGTGGTTGAACGTGCCTGAGACTTGCCGCCATTGTTTGTCCAATTCTTCTTGGAGAACTCTCATTCGTAACCTGCAATTGGGGATCAACGGTATGCAGGTCGCGGCCATGCCCTGAAAGGATTTTAATATCCGGACAGACGCAGACCTTTTTGAGCATAGAAGAGCCACCAACTTGGCAATGCGAGCTTGGTGCTCTAGAGAAACAAACACCTTTGCTAGATGTGTGTCGATTAATGCTCCCAAAAAGACTCTTTGTTGTGCTGGAAGGTCATGCGACTTGTAGTTGATGGAAAGACCCAAGTTGTTGAAGACGGACAGGCAAGTCTGAGTGTGTTGTTGTGCTGCGAGAAAGGTTGGGGCCTTTATCAGGCAGTCGTCTAAATAGGGGTAAACTTGAATGCCCTGTAGGTATAGATAAGCCGCTACTGGAGCCATGATCTTTGTGATGACCCTTGGTGCGGAACGAAGGCCAAAAGGTAGAACCTTGAACTGGAAGTGCTTTGATCCTACTTTGAAACGGAGGTACTTTCTGGGTGTTTGATGGATTGGCACATGAAAGTAGGCATCTTGGTGGTCGATTGTGGAGAGGAACTCCTCGGGATTGAGGAACTGTAAGATTTCCAACAGAGTCAGCATTCGAAATGTTTGGGACTTGATGAAATTGTTGAGGGCTCGGAGGTCTAATATCGGGCGCCACTCTCCGGATTTCTTTTTGATAAGGAAAAAATCGGGAATAAAAGCCCGTCCCTTGTTGCCCTCGAGGAACCACTTCGACTGCTTTTTTTAAAATCATAATCACAACTTGTGCAAACAGTTCCTTCAGGTGTACTGGAGGAGGACCAGATGGAGGGCGGTTGGGAGGAAACGTGAGAAATTCAAGAGCGTGGCCTCTTGAAAACACATCCAAGACCCAACGATCTGATGTTTTTTTTTGTAATAATGTTGGGAGATTCGACCTCCAATTTTCAGAGCAGGATAAGACTTGGCGGTTAGGAAGTCATTGTTTTTTGGAGGAGTTACCCCCTCTGTAGGCGGATTTCCTCCTATAAGGTCTGGAATCAGTTTGTCTAGATTGATTTTGGTAGGTGGAACGCTGTCTGTTCTCACCATAGGAGCGGTATTGGGAGGAGCCACGAAAATTGGAGGACGTGCCCCTGCCACGTGCTCCACGAAAAGGACGCTTCCGGCATTGGAGAGAGCCTAGGGCGCGAGCAGTGTCCGTATCCTTCTTGATGGACTCCAAGGCATCGTCCACATGCTTGCCGAAGAGTGACTCGCCATCAAAGGGCAAATTGAGCATTTTAGCTTGCACCTTCGGCCGAAATGACATAGCTTTAAGCCAGCCTTGCCTCCTTAAGACTGCAGCGCCAGCCAGTTGTCTGAAGCCCGTAGAGGAAATATCGATTGTGCAGTCTATGATTTCTGACGAAATTTTCTCGCCTTCTTGTAGGATCTTCTGTGCCTCCGCCCTGGAGGAATCAGGAATCAGGTCGACCAAAGCTGCGATCTCCGACCACATTTGTCGGTCGTACCGGCCGAGGATGGCTAAGGAATTTGCCGCCCTGACCGAAGTCGCAGCCATAGTGGTGAACTTCTTGCCAATGGTATCCAGGCGACGTACTTCCTGGTCCGGCAGTGATGTTAAAGGAGAAGCCTGGTTTCGGCTGAGAAAAAAGGCAGGCGAGTCTTCTGGGGCCTTATATTTTTTGTCTAGGCGTGGGAGTACGGCCGGGACAGAATTTTGCCGTTCCATGAGCTTAAGCCCTTCCTTCCAGACGAAATCAATAATCGGAATGGCATGCACTTGTTTTTGAGGCTGATCTTTAAAGTCATAAAGAAAATAGTCCTCTGTCTGACAACCATAGGCAAGTGGAAAAGCTTCGCGGCTCTAGCCATCAAAAGGTGAAAACCTCAGATATCCACTGTAGGAGATGCCGGAGGAGGGGACGGAGTCTGAGCCTGGTAATTGTCTCAATCAGTTAGGACAACATCATCATCATCCTGGTCCATATCCGTGCGATTGCCACCATCATGATCAGGGTACTGAGGAACCGGTGAATGGGCCGGTGCAACCGGAAGTGGTGCCTGTATTGTAGGAGGCGGTGGAGAGGCCTGCGAAGACGGCGGAAAATGACGATTAGAATCGTCCAGCATATGTTGAAGGTTGGTGATCATAGACACAGGCAACTGAGCCATAGGAACATCCATCAGTCAGCATCACGTGGGTAGTCTGAAACTTAGGCGGGTGACTCTCGCTCATCGTCATCATAGTCCTGGTATTTGATATGTAGCTCTGACGTGCTACATGCAGCACGAAAGGTGTCATCTGCATGAGAGCCATCTGAAGAGTCCTCCTCTGCAGACGCAAATAGCTGAGCAGGTGGACCGGATCCATGTTGAATAGGGCTCAAAACCAATGGAGCAGGATGTTTAACAGTTCTAGCGGTCACCACTGTGAAGGTGGTTGCAGTTGCCAAAGAATAATGCGCAGTCGACGAGCCCGTCGAAGTCGTCTTCGAGGATTTTACCGATGAGGTTCACAGCGTCAACGAAGAGGGTGCCGTCGACGAAGCCGCAGATGTCCCTGCCGTCGACAAGGTCTTCGGCGTCGACGGAGCCGCTGTCGACGAAGCCGGCGTCGGCGTGGTACTAGATGTCGACTAGGGCACCGTCGACGAAGCAGGTAGCGTCGACGAGGTATGACGCGTCGACGGAGTCTTCGTCGACGAATGACGCTTCGGAGGGGCCGTCGACGAGATGGATTTCTTTGCAGTCGAGTGAAATCTTTATAATGGACGAGATAGGCCGGACCTCCTGGACCATCGTCGACGAGGTAGACGCCGTCGTCGACAGAGTGCCGGTCGTCGTCGAAGTAGGTATAACGTCGACGGATCGAATCATCGTCTACGTGCGCGTCAAAAGGCTGGCACTCGTTGAGGTGGACGAGGGCACAGCGTGGATCTGTGACGCCAGAGAACCAGGTCCCGTAGGCGTAGAGGCCGGCAGATCCCGTGGGGAGACAGACTTTGTAGCGTCCACAAGCAGCTTCTTTTTCAGAAAAGGTGAAGGAATCTCAGCCTCAGACCCACGCTTCAGAGAGGTCTTGGAATGTGAGGAAGACAAACTCTCTACATCAGACACAGGGTTGTCTGAAGTCTTCAACTTCTGTAGCCACAGAAGGAGACGGGCCTCTCTAACCTTAAGAGTCTTAGAAGAAAATGTTCTGCACATTAACTCCTCACCTCATGGTCCGGGCATAAGCAGTAGATGCATTTTTTATGAGGGTCCTCAGAGAAAAGACGAAGTTTTCCACAGGCAGAACAGGGTCGAAATAAAGACTTCTTAGTTGAAGACATGTTCTTGAAGTTTTGAAGGTTTGTAGATGAAGAAAACTGAGCAGAGCTCAGGGAGACTCCCTTCACACGACGTTGGGTAGAAAATCTGAGGGCTTGAGCTTCTGAGGAGAAGGTTCTAGAGGGTGCTACAGCCTGATTGGCTGGAATGTGGACTATTATAATGACATGGATATGTTACTAAAGTGAATTCTCCCTCAATGCTTTCTATGGGCCAATGTTGTTCTATGGTACTTTAAGTTTTTTTTTATTATGTATATTTCGATATCTATATATATGTATATATTTATATGTCTTAATATATATATATATATATATATATATATATATATATATATATATATATATATATATAGTTATGTTTCTTACTACTATTTAGGTTCCGTGGGACTCCTACTTCGACGACGGGGAATTATTCAAGCATGTGAATCTATGAGAGACACCCTAATACTGGAGAAAAAGGCTTTCTCTAGATCGTAAGTTGGCTTTGGTTATAGCCTGATGCAACATTGCATCAGAATATCCACATGCCTTTAACCGTACCTTCATCTCTCTCACACGTCTCAAAATCACTAGTGGAACTGCATATTCTTTTAAGTCTTAAGATCTTACCATAGGGAATACTACTGATAGTATGCTTAGGGTGTAGACTTGTGGCGTGCAGAGTCGTTTTTCCAGCGGTTGGATTTCTGAAAAGCGTTGTCTCTAATCTGGCATTTTTGATGTACACTTTCACATCCAAAAATTTTATTTCGCATTTGCTAATGTGGGACGTGAAGTTAAGGTTGAGGGATTTATCATTTATCTCTTTCAAGAATGCTAGCGCTTCTTCCTCATCCCCTTGCCATAAAATAAAAACGTCATCAATATAACACAAATATTTCACAATCTTCTCATTGACCCATACACGATGTTTGATGTTTAGGACCTGTTCCTCCCACCAGCCAACGTGTAACCACGCATAGCTGGGGGAGAAACAGGATCCCATCACCACGCTCCTTAGTTGTTTCCACAAATCTTTACCAAAGAGGAAAAAATTATTGTAAAGACACCATTCAATGAGACTGATAATGACTTTGTTGTGTTCATGATATTCGTAAACTCTTCTGCTTAGGAAATGTTCAACCGCTATCAAACCACTAGTATGTCCTATACTAGTATAAAGGGACTCTACGTCCAAAGTTATTAACAACATATCATCATTCCACTCTAGGTCCCCAATTTTTTGCAGAAAATCACTAGTATCTCTAACAAAGTTTGGCAAACTCTTTACCATGTCCTGCAGTAAAAAGTCAATATATTGCCCGACCTGTTCACTTGCACTTTTGATCGCCAAAATAATCGGTCTTCCCGGCATTGGAATGATGCACTTATGAACTTTGGGAATTAAATAAAACACAGGAAGGACAGGGAAGTCATTGTTCATAAACTTGAATTCTTCCATAGAAATCAAACCTTCTCTGCCTCATTTGGATAACAACTTGAGTAGAGTCTCTTTATCCTTTGTATATTCTTTGTGTGTGGTTTTTTTCATAACAGTTGACATCCTGCAATTGTCTGTAGGATTCCCTGGTATATTCCTTTTTGGGCCAGATGACAACATTTCCACTTTTATCTGAGTTTTTTATCACAATTTCTGTGTTGCTACTCAATTTTTTCTTACGGGTGGTGTATTCTAATTGTTTGCGATGACATATCTTCTTTTTATTGCCTCTGGTCGTTCTGTAGTTGCTTAATATCATTTGTCACTTAGTCATGGAATGTGTAGACAGCATCCTTGGTCATTAAAGGAACAAAGCTGGATTTGCTTTTGAAGGGGGCAATCCCAGCTGCTTTTTGTAACATGTTGATTTTACTTAATCTGGTTTGCGTACTTAGATTAACATCTGGACCAGATGGCTGGGAATCTGTCGCATCTTTGAGGTCATGTAAAGTGAGGAGAGTAGAGACATCTGATGACAAAAGTCCCGCTCCGTCCATATCTGTTGCGGAGGAAGGGCGAGCTTCAAGTTCAGTGGAATTTTTCAAATTTTGTAGTGCAATTTCTTTTTTTTATTCGAGTTTTCTAATTAGGCAGAAGACGTCTATGCGTGTTGCTGCATAGTTGAAGGATTGTTTAGGGCAAAAATTGAGACCAAGAGATAATAATTGTTCCTCTGCTTGTGATAGCGTGATGTTAGACAAATTGATAATGGATTTCTCAACTATTGCAGTTTCCTCTGCCATGTTGATTTCAGCTTCTTTTTTTGTTGTTTTTTTGTTTGTATTTTTTCTTCTTTCTCGTCTTTCTTTTGTTCCTGCGTTTTTTGTTAAATTCTTTTGTCTCGGTCTCAGTGTTTGTAGTCTTTCCTCGACTAAAAAATCGAATTCTTCCTCCAAATTCCATTTAGTCGCTATCTGTGGAATAGAACATGAGTCCCGACTCGCTAGTGAGAGATGCCGTATCAATGCTGGACAATTCTTCATTAGCATTGCCCATTCCTACTGTTTGTGGAGTTACTTTCTTGTTGCCTTTATCGCTATACTGTTGCCGTTTGATAGCATTGTATTTGCGCGCGATAGTGAAGATCTAACCGTTGCCATAGTCTGCCTGATCACGTGTAAACTTCTGGACTTTTCTAATTTTAATGTTGTCTTCATGTTTCTTCAGCCATAGTATCTTTCAGTCTTCTAATTAAATCTGTCTCCTCAAAGTTCTTAATTTCAGTATTTAATCTCTCTATTTCTTTCAAAATCTCCACACGATCAATCGCAGCGTATTTGATTAATATGTGAACTAAATTCATAGATGCTGCCAGGTTGCTTTGCCCCCATTCTTTCAACATTAGGGGGTTTGGTTTATCAAAGCTGGGTGCGAGTAGAATGCGTAAACCTCTGGGAACTCGCCCCGCTTCTGCATATTTGGTCAATGAGTAATGCTCCCACCACCTAATGATTTCAAGTCTCTTTGTTTTTTTCCAGATCTTTAAGAAGTGTTTTGACATTTTTTTCTTCCCTTGCGTCATCATTATGTGGAACTTTATTGAAACCTGCCCCGGAGGCCGGTATGTTCCCAAATAATTCCTCTGCCACCGCCTCTCGTGCACGGGCAGCTTCTGCAGACATGCTGTTTAAACCTGTTATTTTTATAAATCCCGCAGCTTATGTACAGGCAGCTCCAGTCTTAGATACACCGATCTCTATAGCTCCCCACCTATGCTCTGCCAATGACTCACCGCGTAGCAAATAATCCAACCGTTGACAGGCCCTCCGACCCAGTCCCTGCTTGTTTTTCGCTTCTCGCTTGTCACAGTCTTCCGGCTGCAATAGGGGGTGTTCACCAAGGTTCCGACAAGGATTCCGCAAAATGGTGGTTTGAAGGTGAACGCCAACTTGCAGGGAGGGGGTCCGTTACCGGAAGCACGTCGACTTCCGTAGTAACATGCAGGAACACTCCAAAGCCACTTCCAATCCCCACGGACCGGCAAAGCAGAAGACGGCCATGATCTGGCAAAAAGATTTCTTTAATGGTGCAGGTAAACAGTAATGACGCGTTTCGGGCTCACGAGCCCTTGATCACATGCAGAACGCGTGAACTTTTTTTGTTTTTATAATAGCATTGTACGTGTACGCCCCCAAACATTCTCCGTGCCGGTCATGTGACCATAAACCATGTGAAAATACTGCCCACATGTCTTCGTGCAAGGTAATATAAAACCTTATCGTTTTGTGCAATTATACAGTTTCTAAATACATAAATGTATTAAAAACCTTAACACATATTGAGCAGCATATTAGTGACCACTTTTTCAGAGTTATGATAAATATACAAAATAAATCAGCATAAAAGCTTGCAAACTTTCAATCTTTCTCAAAATTATATATCTGTATAAATACATACTCAATTTTAAATATATATATATATATATGGAAAATGCTACTTACTAGTATGCATCTCTTCTTGGCATGTAGAGCTGCAAAGTTACACACTATGCATAGATCGCCACCCAGTGTTGGGCCCGGATGTTTGCAATTTTTGTCCTGAAAAGTCTTTGGAAGTCACAAGATAGGTGACTCCTCCTTTGGATTACACTGCGCATGGGCATCGGCTCCATCCGTAGATTGTTTTTCGCCAGCAGGGAAATGAAGGAGCTTTGTAAGAAACAGGAATGATGCTCATGTAAGCTGTATCTAATTAAGATAATACTGGAACAGATAAAGGTAGCTGGGGAGGCGGGTGGGCGTCTGTAACTCTGCAGCTCTACATGCCAAGAACAGATGCATACTGGCAAGTAGCATTTTCCATTCGAGGCATATGATCTGCAGATTACACACTATGCACAGATTGTATAGCAGTACCCATTCTTAGCGGCGACCACCCGTATCTGTTGCAGTAGTTTGAAACAGCGTTTTGAGTACAGCCTGGCCCACAGTAGCTTGTTGTTTAGTTTGCACATCTACACAATAGTGTTTTGAGAACGTGTGCGGTGTAGACCATGTAGCTGCTTTACAGATATCATCTAAGGGAATATTTCCTAAAAATGCCATTGAAGCCCCTATTTTTCTTGTAGTGTGCGCTTTAGGAGGAACAGATAACGTTTGTTTAGCTTTGTGGTAGCAAATTTGTATGCATTTTACAATCCACCCAGCTATTCCAGATTTTTATATGGGGTTGCCCTTGTGTGGCGCTGAGAAAGACAGGAAAAGTTGTTAAGTTTTACGAAAGGGTTGTGTTCTTTCAATGTAGTGAAGCAATGCTCTTTTGACATCTAAGGTATGAAGAGCTCTTTCTGCGACTGTTTGTGGCTACGAGAAGAATACGGGCAGCTCTACAGATTGAGGTGGAAGGGCGAATTGACTTTAGGAAGGAATTTCAAAAATGGAAGCTGTGTATTTATATATGGAATCTTATGACATTTGTTAGTGAATTTGCATGTATACATACTGCTTATATTTGTTTACAAAATATTTTGAGAATGTGACACCGGCCATTTAACAGCTTTGTATCTTCTTGTTTGTTTGCTTATATGGTTGTTATTACAAACCGAATAAAAGCTTTTGAACTGACTTTAGGAAGGAATTTAGGATTGATTCGGGAACAACCTTATTATGATGCATTTGCAGAAAAGGTTCCTGAATGGTTAATGCTTGTAGCTCACTAACTCTTCTTAGAGAAGTAATAGCTACTAGGAAAGCAACTTTCCATGTTAAGAATTGTAGCAAACACTTATGTAACGGTTCAAAGGGAGGTCCCATTAACCGTGTGAGAGCAATGTTTAAATTCCACACAGGTGAAGGTGGTGCTCTGGGAGGAATTATTCTTTTGAGGCCTTACATAAAGGCCTTTATGGCAGGTAATCTAAAAAGTGATAGATGATGTCTATGTTGTAGATATGCAGCCATGGCAGCAAGATGCAGTCTAATAGATGTTTATGCTAAGTTACATGATGTTGTAGTTATGACAATATATTACAGAAGGTTTCCACTTGGCTGCATAACATGCCCTAGTGGTGGGACGTCTAGCTTCTTTAATAACGTTCATACAGTCAGGGGGAAGGTTAAGGTAACCGAATTCTAGGACCTCAGGAGCCAGATCGCAAGGTTGAGCTGAGCTGGGTCCGGGTGTCTGATCTCATCATGGTTCTGGGTTAAGAGGCGTGGAGACAGGTATAGCTTTTATGCGGTGCCACGGAAAGTTGCAGCAGTGTGGTGAACCACGGTTGTCTGGCCCAAGTTGGAGCAACTAGAATGAGATCTAGGTAATGTTGCTGTAGTTTGCGCACCGCTAGTGGAAGCAGTGGGAGAGGTGGAAAAGCGTACGCAAATTTGCCTGACCCTTTCATCCATGTCGCATTGCCTTTGGACAGCGGGTGTGGATATCTGGCAGCGAAGCTTGGGCATTTGGCGCTTTCGTGTGTGGTGAAGAGGACTATCTGAGGTTGTCCCCACATCTGAAAGAACGGTTTAAGAACTTTTGGATGAAGTTCCCACTCGTGGATCTGTTGTGTCTGACGGCTTAACAGATCGGATATGGTGTTTAGTTCCCCTGGAAGATGTTGGGCTACGAGGAAAATGTTTAGAGGTATAGCCCATCTCCATATCTCCTGCGCTAACAGAGTTGCAGAGAGTGTGTCCCGCCTTGTTTGTTTATGTAGTACATGGCTGTCATGTTGTCTGTGCGGACTAAGACAGCGTTGCACAATATTTGCTTTTGGAATGCTTTTAAGGCTAGAAATATGGTTAGTAACTCCAGGTGGTTGATGTGGAGTAACTTTTGTTGCGGTGTCCGCCTGCCCTGCATGGTGTGTTGCAGTAGGTGAGCCCCCCAGCCGGAGAGCGATGCACTATTTGAGGAACTGGCTCTAGGAAAGGTCGCCATTTGGAAAGGTTTTTGGTGTTCCAACTTTGCAGAGAGCGGGGAGTCTGACCGTCTACCAACACTAGGTCTGTTAATTGACCTTGAGCCTGGTTCCACTGGCGTGCCAAGAACTCTTGAAGAGGACGTATTTGGATTCTTGCATGAGGCACTACGAATATGCAAGAGGCCATCATTCCTATGAGTTGCATAAACACTCGAGCTGGAAGAGTGTTGCTGTTGGAATTTTGTTGGAAGAGCTTGCATATTTGTTATCCTGGCAGGAGAGGGATAAGCTAGCGTTGTAGAGGTATTTATTGTGGCACCGAGATATTGTTGCATGTGGGACGGTTGCAGATGGGACTTGGTGTGGTTTACTGTGAACCCCAAGTCGTGGAGTAATTGGATGGTGGTGTGAGTGTGTTGTACACACTGACTGGAAGACGTGAATGTGCAGTCTTCTTAAGTGTGTTGCTACCACCGCTAGGCAATTGGTAAACACTCGTGGTGCTGTTGTGACTCCGATTGGGAGTACTTTGAATTGATAGTGCTGACCGTCCAGTACAAATCTGAGATACTTTCTGTGAACTGTGAGAATGAAAATGTGGAAATAGGCGTCCTTGAGATCTACAGTGGCAATGAAGTCGTTTTGTAAAAGAAGAGGAAGGACCTGCTAGAGTGTGACCATGTGGAAGTGGTCTGATTGTATGTACAGGTTTAGTGGTCTGAGGTCTAGAATAGGCCTTAGAGGGACGTCCTTCTTTGGGATAAGAAAGTACAGGGAGTAAACTCCCTTATTTTGTTGATGCAGTAGAACTCGTTCTATTGCGTTTTTTTGTAGGAGGGATATTACCTCCAGCCTCAGCAGTAGCAAATGTTCTTGTGACATTGAACGCTGTTGGGTGGTATGTTTGAGGGGGGTAGATGTTAGTTCGAGACAGTAACCTGATTGAATTATTTGTCGCACCCACCTGTCTGATGTGATGTTGGTCTAGACAGGAAGGAATTGTTGCAGTCTTCCCCCAAATGGAGTGGAATGTTGTGGGGGAAGTGGAGGGAAGTCATTGGGCAGGGGTGAAGGCAGAGCAGGAGTTGTTAGTTTTGCCTCTGCCTTTGTTATGGTTACCCCTGTAACCCCCTCTTTGATAGCCCCTACTAAAGGTGGATTGGGTAGGGGTTTTGTAAGAAGTGGATGGACTATGGGAAGAGTGGCCTCTGGTGGTGCTTCTGTTTGATGAGCGACGAAAGGAGCGTCTCGGAGCTTGCAACTGCAAGGCTCCCATAGATTTAGCTGTGTCAGTATCCTTTTTCATTTTCTCAAGGGATATGTCCACAATCGGCCCAAATAGGTGTTGCTCATCAAATGGTTGATTGAGGATGGCACTTTGGACTTCAGGTTTGAAACCTGAAACACGTAGCTAGGCATGCCTACGCAAAAGGACACTGGTGTTAATTGCCCTTGAAGCAGTATCTGCGGCATCCAGGGCACAACGAATAGAGGTATTGGTGATAGTTTTACCCTGTTGTATAAGTTAATTGGCCCTATTTTTAGATTTGTCTCGAAGGTGCTGCATTACGGATTCCAACTCCTCATAATGTGCCCTGTCGTACCTCGCTAATAGTGCCTGAGTACTGGCAATACGCCATATGTTTGCTGCCTGTGACACCGTTCGTTTGCCCGAGGCGTCCAGGAGTTTAGACTCCTTATCTGGTGGGGGGCCTCACCTGATGTTTGGTAATTGGCTCTTTTTCGCGCATTGGAGACTACAAGGGAGTCTAGTGGTGCAGGCCCTTTAATGTAGGCTGGATCTGAGGGGGCAACCTTATACTTCTTCTCAATTCGGGGGTTGATAACTCGAGCCCTGACTGGATCTTTGAATACCTCTGGTGCATGCTTAATGACCCCCTTAAGCATGGGTAGAATTAAGGTGGACTTTTGTGTGGTGTCAAAAGTATACTGTGGTGTCAAAAGTATCCATGAGGAAATCTTCCTCCACTGGGTCTGTGTGTAGGTCAACTCCATGGTATTGGGCAGCTCTATGGACAAGTTGGTTAAAGCCCATAGTGTCCTCTGGTGGGGAAGGCCTGGGGGGTAGATGTCATCTTGTGGCATGTTAGGGATGTCTGGGTGCTATAATCATCCCAAGGGTCAGGTGAGCCAGGAGGACTAGGTTTGGCTAGTGGCTCATTATCTGCACCTCCCCCTGTGTCATCAGAGGTGTTATCCCCGTCGTCATCATCTTCTATTGGAGTAGGAGATGGTGTAGGGGAGTGATGTGACGGAGGAGGAGGAGACGGTAATCTTAGAGGAAAGGTTGCAAAGTCCTTCTTCTTAGGATGAGGAGCTGGTGCAGGCGCATCTAGTGGTCGTTTTTTAGAGCAAAGAGTCAATCGACCAGTTTTTATTTATTTATTTATTTTAGCTCTTTTATAGCGCAGGAATTCGACACCCGAAGAGGTATCTCCGCGCTTTTGTTCTTTCCGTGTGCTGAGCCAGACAGAGACATCTGTGTAACATTAGTGAGAGGCAACTAGATCGAGAATAGGCGCGTCTTCAGGCATTTCCTGAATGCAAGCAGATTAGAATTTAGCCTAAGGGTGACAGGTAGGGAGTTCCAGAGAGTGGGGCCTTTGTAAGATAAAGCTCGGCCTCCCTGTCTCTCTCTTTTAATCCTAGGTATCTGGAGCAAGGCTTGATTTTTGGATCGCTGGGTTCGGCCTGGCTCATAAGGTTTAAAGATTTCCGTTAGGTACCTGGGGCCAACTCCGAACAAGCATTTATGGATGATGCAACATATCTTAAATTTCACTCTGGCGAATGGGTAGCCAGTGAAGCTTATTTAACAAAGGACGAGAGGGAGACCTGGCTGGAGCATTTAAAATCAGCCTAGCAGCCGTATTCTGGGCTATTTGTAGCCTGCCTAGCTGTTCTTCATTAGCAGAGATGAGCAGCCCATTGCAGTAATCCAGCCTGCTGATTACTAGGGTCTGCACCAACGTTTTTCTGCGATGGTCTGCTAAGTAGGGGGAAGACTCTCCTCAATAAGCCACTCACCCTCAGGCAAGTTCCTGTAACCTGTGTGGCATGATCTTTGAGTACCAAGGACTGATCAAGCTTAACACCTAGGTTTTTTACAGTTTCTTTTGGGCATGGGGTCGCACCTAATTCAGGAGGCCACCACTCAGGTGACCAGAGGAGCGGAGCATCTCCAAAGAGCATGACCTCCGTCTTGCCTACATTACACTGCAGGCAGTTGGAGGTCATCCATCCGCTATCGCTCTCATTCCTGCAGCAAAGGAGCTTTTTACTGCTGGTGTCATGTTCTGGAAAGGGAATAATAGCTGGGTGTCATCAGCATAGGATATTGGTGTGAACCCATGTTCTCTCACAATTTTCGCCAGGGGGGCCACATACACATTGAACAATGTGGGGCTTAGGCATGAGCCCTGTGGAACCCCTTTGGTGAGCTCCCTAAAGATGGAAGAATGGGAGCCCAATCGAACACTTTGTGAGCGGCCGGATATAAAGCTTTTTAACCATGAAAGGGCCACTCCGTCAACTCCTATCCCCTCCAGACGACTGACGAGGGTGTCATGAGACACCGTTTCGAAGGCAGCGGACAAATCTAACAGCACCAGAATCAAAGAGCCTCCTCTATCCTGTGCCATCAGGATGGTATTGGTCACGGAGAGGAGAGCTGATTCTGTGCTGTGATTTGGTCTGAACCCAGATTGAGAAGGGTCCAGACCGTCCGCTGCCTCGATGTATTTAGACAGGTGAGTGTTGACATGCCTCTAAGTCATCTTACTCAGATGGGGTAGGAGGGATATTGGACAGAGGTTGTTAAGGTCAGACCATGTTAACGCAGTATTTTTGCGGACAGGGTTCACAACTGCCCTTTTCCAGACACTGGGGATCTTTCCTTCCTTAAGGGAGAGATTAATCAATGATTGAAAGCTCGGGGCTAACAGGCTGCCTAATGGAGCTATCATCTTTGCAGGTAGTAAGTCTGTAGGTGAGGCTGATTTAATTAGGTTATATAGGGTAGTGACTTCTGACAGGCTGATCTCTGGAATCAAAGTAAGCCTGCAGCTTTCGCTCTTGACTGGCCGGGGGCAGGGAGAATCGGCAGTATCCCTAATGTTTGATGCTTTGGTGATTTTCTCGTAAATCAGATCAATCTTATCCTCAAAAAATGCGGAAATATCATCGCATAGAGTTTGATTGAAATCATCCGGGCTCTCGCAGGCTATAGGTGATTTTATAAAGTTCTCTGGTAGAGTTCCCTGCCTCAGTTATCTGTAACTCGAGTCTTTTTCTCCAGGCTTGTTTTATGTGTTTATAAGAATTAGATTGTGCCTCCAAATAGTGTTTTTTGCTAATGGGTGTGTGCGTTTTCCTCCACATTTTCTCCAATCTTCTACATTGTTGTTTCTCTGCCCTTAGATCTTCCGTATACCATATTTCCTGCTTAGTTTTAGAGCATTGCTTCTGTAGTTCCAGCGGTGCAAGTAGATCGATTGCTTTCAGGAGTGCTTTATTAAACTTAGATAGGCCTAGTTCAATATCATAGTCTTCGGAGAGAGTGGGCTCATTCCATACTTTCTGCAATCCTTCTACAGTTATTTTGTGCCATTTCCGTCACCATTTTGCAGGGGGAGGTTTTTGTTGTGGTGCTTGAGAGCCTAATAAGGTAAAACTTAACATATAGTGGTCTGACCAACTGATGGTAGTGGGAGGGTAGCATGTTATTTTAGGGCAGTTGGTTATTTATTTATTTATTTATTCAGAGTTTTATATAGCGCGAACAAGATCTTTACAGATATCAGAGCGCTTCACAGAAAACAAGGGGTGAGGATAGCATGAGGGTGACGCAACATAATATTGGATGCAATATAAAATTCAGTAGCGTGATCGGATAGCAGTCAAGTTCTAGTAAAATATCAATAAACAATCAATTAAGCGATAATATAAGACGATACAGAGTCTTTCATACAACTACGATAAAAATCAGGAGAAATTGGGCTAAAGGGATGGTTTATGACAGTATCTAAAAGTTACAGCAAGGGGAGGGGCATCGAGAGTCAGTAGGCTACCGTGAATAGTCTAATAATAGATAGTGAGTGAGTAGCATAAAAGGCTCGACTAACCATCATAGAAATTGTGGCAAACAAGAAGAATAAACGAATCTAAATCACGAATAATATGACATTATTTGACATTAGACAAACATGTAACCAGTAGTACCCAAGCGGTGCGAAGTCTCTGAGCAACAGACATTAAAGTTCAGGTGAACTTAGCCATGAGGATGGCTTTCACCTCTTTCTTAAAGAAAGCCGTGGAGGAGATAAGCCTTGTTTCGAGAGGGAGTGCGTTCCAGATCCTCGGTGCCATTACTGAGAAGGAGCGTTTGTATGTTTTTTCCTTCCGGAATCTGCGAGGTTTCAAGAGTAGATTTTTTGTACTGCTATTGGATCTCGAACCTCCTGATATAGTCAGCTTTTGAGTGAGGTAGTTAGGTGCCTTGTGGTGTACGGCCGCGTGTGTCATCGCAGCAAATTTCAGTTGTATTCTGGCTTCAAGGGGCAGCCATTTCAGAGATTTCAAGTCAGGGGTTATATGAGAGTGTTTTCTTGAGCCAGTAATGAGTCTCGCGGCAGCGTTCAAGGAGGCTCTTAGGGGTGCGGTTGTTGCTAGAGGGAGACCACTGAGGGTCACAATTCCATAGTCTATGCGGGGGATGACGAGGGCTTGTACTGCATATTGGAAGTCTTTGGTTAAGATTAGGTCAAGTGTATGCCCACCCGAGTGTGTTGGGCACTTGTTCTGGATTTTCAGTCCCAAACTAGAGAAATCGGCGAGCAGGGACATACTATCAGAATGATTGGGTAGATCTATGTGAACATTAAAATCTCCAAGGAGAGTGAGCGAGAAATCTGAACATGGGCCAGGAGGGCGATATACTAATGGTCCTTTCCACTGTATTTTTGAGGAGAGGGAAATTTTGAAGGTCATTATTTCCATCTGAGCATCGCATCTTTGATCAAGTACTGCGACTTTCAGACCCTCTTTATAGACAACTGCCACACCCCCTCCTATTTTTATCGAGCGATCTAGATGAAGAATCTTATATCCAACAGGGATTCCTAACATAATTGCGGGGACTGTGTGGGGTTTTAGCCAGGTCTCCGTTAGAAAACAGATGTCTGGCATGTCTGTGTTAATAAGGTCCCATAATTGCTGGTAATGTTTAGGTAGGGAACGTATGTTCAGTAGGAAACACTTTAGTCCTAAAGATCTCTTTCCGGCGACATGACTATTAGCAAATATACTGACTGAACGGGACAGGGAGGGTGTCTGAGGGGACTGCTCTGCCGGAACTGTAGTAGAGATAACTGATGGATTATCCCTAGTTGGGGATCCTTTACAAGAATTTTTTGTGTAGGATCTGGATGAAATAGTTCCTCTGTGGAAGGTAGAGCCGAGGTCTTTGGTTCCAAAGGCTTTTTTGGCACCGAACCGGTAGCGTCTTTTGGTTTCGAAACGTGCCCTTTTGCATTGTCTTTGGCCGGTGGAACGTGTAGTTTTTTTGGTACCAAAGCCTTTTTCGGCTCCGAGGCATGGGAGTCGGGTCCTTTGGTTGGCAGTTTTTTGCTTGGCTCAGAGTGTGTTTTTAGTGCAGAGGAGCCGGTGCCAGTCTCCGGTGCCGAGCGATTAGATGTGTAAGCAGGTGGCGTGGATGAGGAAGAGGATGGCTTCTTTTTCGGTGCCCTGTAGGTGTGTGCTGGCACCGGGGGGAGGCTGACTCGAGCCCCAGGCGCCTAAAGGCTTAGAAGGCTTCTTTACCGGGCCCAAAGGCGAGGCATGGGAAGCAGTCTCTCGGTGTGCACTTGGGCCCGGAGGTAAAGGTGCAACCGGAGCTTTTTCCGAGGGTGTCGAGGAAGGGTCGGGATCGACATGTGCACTTACGACCCGCTGTGCCGGAGCGATGTCCTCAACGTCCGCGGAGTCGCCGACGAGGCCATGTTCGAACCGCTTCTTTTCTGGCACGTTGACGCCCTCTTGGAAGATGTCGTCTGGGATCGAAGATGACAAGCAAGCCATTGTCCTTTGAGCTGGTCGGTCCTGAATTGTCTTCTTGGAGCGCTAGGAGGCGCAAGTGGAACGGTCTCTGGCCTCGTGCTCCGGTAAGAGGCAAAGGTTGCACACCTCAAGTAGATCGATATAGGGAAACTTCGACCCACATTGAGGACACTTCTTGAATGGCGTCCTTTCCATTAGCCAGAAGATAAGGCCCATGTAGGCCCGAAGGACTTCGTCGATGACCGGAATGGAAGACTTTGAAGTTGTTAAGACTCGCTTCGATTGGGAACGCGTTTGAGACAATACTGTAGAAAAGGGTGAGGATTGTGCGCCAAAGAAGAATCGGTTCCAAACCGGAGCGCAGGAAACACATCAGAGCCCGATGGCGGAAAAAACAATCTAAGGATGGAGCCGATGCCCATGCGCAGTGTAATCCAAAGGAGGAGTCTCCTATCTCGTGACCTCCAAAGACTTTTCAGGACAAAAACAGTTGCAAACATCCGGGCCCAACACTAGGTGGCGATCTGTGCATAGTGTGTAATCTGCAGCTCATATGCCTCGAACATCTATATCTAGATCTATAGCTATATATATATATATATAGCTGGTTGGTGGCAGCTGACATCGCTTTGGCGATTCTTGGTTTACCGGAAGGAGTACGTGGAGCAAGCCCCCCGCAGTCAAGTAAAGCAGGAAGCTAACGGCGGCATCTGTAAAGCGGCGGAACCTGAAAGTGCGGCTTGGAGGTGTTTGAGGAGTCGGAGGACCCCGAGAGTGGCCAGGTTTTAACCCGAGGTGAGCCGTATGTGCAGTATTGCGCCTAAAGAACAAGTTACTTACCTTCGGTAACGATATATCTGTAAGAAACAGTAGTTAGTATTAGATTCCTTACCTTAGAATATCCCCAGGCGTCAGTCTGGATCCGGAAACTTTTGCGTAGCAGTACCCCTGCGCGTCGGTAGGCGTCGTCTGCAGGCGTCCCCTGCGGCTCCGCGTCGTCGGCGTCGTGCGCCGTGATGACGTCGCTGGAGTATATAGACGCCGCCTCCGCGCGCTGACGTCAGTTCTTTGCACACAGCTTTTCCGCGCCAGAACACGCAGAGCCATGTGAGAACTAACACTGGTGCCATTTGAAACTAGGGCCCTGAAAGGGATGTCCTTAACCCTAGGTATCAGTTCGCAGAACGGGGAGGACGGGTGGGGCGGTAAGGAATCTAATACTAACTACTGTTTCTTACAGATATATCGTTACCGAAGGTAAGTAACTTGTTCATCTGAAAGAAACAGGTTAGTATTAGATTCCTTACCTTAGAATAGATACCCCAGCAATACCAACCCCGGTGGTGGGTCTGCGAACCAATACAAACCTACACCAGAAAGTCCTGGAGGACCGAACGGCCAAAGAAGCCATCCCTCCGGACTTGACTGTCCAGGCAGTAGTGCCTCGCAAAGGTGTGCAGCGAGGCCCACGTAGCCGCCTGGCAAATGTCCTGCAAAGGGACTCCCCGGCCCAGGGCAGTAGTAGCCGCCGTGGCCCGAGTGGAATGGGCCCTCAGCCCAACAGGAGGCTCCTTCCGAGCCAAAGAGTAGCATGCCTTGATGCACAGGACGACCCACCGAGAGATGGTTCGTTTCTGTACCGCCCTTCCCTTCTTCTCACCCACGTAGCCAACAAACAGTTGGTCATCCACCCGGAACTGGCGTGTGCGATCCATATAAAATGAAAGCGCACGTTTTGGGTCCAGACGATGGAGCCGCTCTTCATCCTTTGAAGGATGCGGAGGCGGGAAGAAGGAGGGCAAGGTGATGGACTGCCCAATGTGAAAAGCAGAGACTACCTTGGGCAGGAAAGAAGGTCTGGTCCGAAGAACCACCTTATCAGGATGAACAGACAAGAAAGGAGGTTGAACAGAAAGAGCCTGGAGCTCACTCACTCTCCTGGCAGAGGTGATGGCTACCAGGAAGGCCGTCTTTAAGGTGAGAAGACGGAGAGGACAGGAATGAAGGGGCTCAAAGGGAGCGCACATCAGGAAAGTCAAAACCAGGTTCAAGTCCCACTGAGGCATCACGAACGGAGCTGGAGGATACATGTGCGTGATGCCCTTTAAGAATCTTAACACAATAGGGGACTTGAACAAAGATGGCTGATCAGGTAGCCTCAAGAAGGCGGAAAGGGCAGAAAGATAGCCCTTGATAGTGCCCAGAGCAGAGCCCTGCTGGGCAAGGGAAAGGAGGAAGAGGAGAACCTCAGATAGAGGGGCAGAAAGGGGATCCACAGCCTTTGCTGTGCACCATGCCACAAATCTGTTCCACCGGCAGGCGTATACCGACTTTGTGGAGGGACGCCTGGCTGCCAGAATGACATCACAGACTTCAGGAGGCAAGTCAAACGGCCTCAACTGTCGCCGCTCAATCTCCACGCATGGAGGTGGAGACTGGACAGGTTCGGGTGGAGGACCGTCCCCTGCTGCTGCGACAGAAGGTCCTCCTGAAGGGGCAGGCGGATCGAGGGACCGACTGTCATGCTGAGTAGCTCGGGATACCAGTACCTTCGAGCCCAGTCCGGAGCCACAAGGATAACTTGGGCCCGGTCGCGCCTGATCTTCTTCAGCACTCTGGGCAGAAGTGGTATAGGCGGAAAGGCGTACAACAGACCGCAACTCCACTCGCGCCGAAAGGCGTCGCCGAGCGAGTGCCGTCTTGGAAACTCCAACGCGCAGAACTGATGACATTGCGCGTTCTCTTCTGTGGCGAATAGATCTAACCAAGGCTCTCCCCATTGCTGAAAGAGGCCTCTCGCCACATCCGAGTTCAGACGCCATTCGTGATCCACCGAGCACCGACGGCTGAGTTCGTCCGCCCTGGCGTTCAGAGAACCTGCCAGGTGTTGAACCGTCAGAGTCACGCCCTGACGTTCCAGCCATTGCCAGAGGCGCAGAGCCTCTTGGCAAAGGGTCCACGACCCCACACCGCCCTGTTTGTTGCAGTACCACATGGCGGTGGTGTTGTCCGTGAACACCTGCACTACACTCCCGTTGACAAAGGGGAGGAATGCCTTCAGTGCCAGGCGAATCGCCCGCAGCTCCAACATGTTGATATGGAGCCGGGACTCCGCCGGAGACCAGAGGCCTCTGATCTCCGCCTCTCCCAAGTGGCCACCCCAGCCTTGGAGGGACGCGTCCGTCACAACCACGTGCTCCGGCTGGGGAAGGGAGAGGGATCTGCCCCTGACCCAATCGCGGTCTGTAAGCCACCACTGCAACTGTCTCGCAGTGCCCTCCGAGATCAGGACATGGTCGGATAGGTTGCCCTGATGCTGGGCCCACTGAAACTTCAGGTCCCACTGCAGAGCCCGCATCCGCCATCTGGCGTGATGCACCAGAAGGATGCAGGAGGCCATCAGCCCCAGAAGCCGCAGCGTCAACCTGACCGAAACCCGGGATAACGGCTGAAAGATGGGAATCAGAGCCTGAATATCCCGGACCCGCCGTTCCGGGGGATAAACCCGAAACTGCGCCGAGTCGAGAACCGCTCCGATGAAAAGGAGCTTTTGAGAGGGACACAGGTGTGATTTCGGCACATTGATGGAAAACCCCAACTCGTGCAGGAGGTCTGCCGTCATCTGAAGGTGGTGGACGACTGTCTGGGGCGAGCCCGCCTTCAACAGCCAGTCGTCGAGGTAGGGGAAGACTGAAACCCCTAACCGGCGCAGATGAGCTGCGACCACCGCCATCACTTTCGTGAACACCCGTGGGGCGCTGGTAAGGCCGAATGGGAGCACGATAAACTGAAAATGCTCGTGGCCTACCGTGAACCGCAGGTAACGCCGGTGGGCCGGCAGGACGGGGATGTGAAAGTACGCATCCTGCAAGTCCAACGCTACCATCCAGTCGTGTGGGTCTAGAGCAGCCAAGACCTGAGCCAAAGTCAACATCTTGAACTTCTCCTTCCGGAGGAAGCCGTTGACGTTCCGTAGATCCAAGATAGGACGCAGGCCTCCCTTGTCCTTCTTGGGTACCAGAAAGTAGTGGGAGTAGCAACCACACCCTACTTCTGGCCCAGGAACGCGCTCGATGGCCCCCTTGGCCAAGAGGGCCGTAACTTCCTCCTGCAGAAGTGTCAAGTGGTCCCCCGACACACGGTGGTTCTGCGGTGGCATGGCTGGAGGAGTGGACTCGAAGGGGAGGGCATAGCCCCTTCGGACAAGCTGCAGCACCCACCTGTCCGATGTTATCGCGCGCCAGCGGGAGTGGTGATGGCGAACCCTGCCACCCACTGGCGTCACGTGAGCCCGAAAGCTCGGACTAGGAAGGCTTGGATGCCGCAGCGGAGGGAGGCGTGGACTGACCACGACGCTGGCCTCTACCGCCACCACGGCGGAAACCACGGGCGCCACCGCGCTGGGGAGCGCTCTGCGCCGCGTGGCTGGCAGCACGTGTGGGACCTCCTCTCCCTTGGCCACGAAAGGGCCGAAACGAACCCGTCTGCTGGCGCTGGGTCTGGGTCGAGAGACCCAAGGACTTGGCCGTGACCCTGGAGTCCTTGAAGCGCTCCAGCGCGTGGTCCGCCTTGTCACCAAATAGGCGACTGCCATCAAATGGCATGTCCATAAGCGTATTTTGGACGTCTGGTGAGAAGTTGGCAGATCTCAGCCAGGCATGGCGACGAATCGCCACCGTAGTGGACATGGCCCGTCCCAGTGAGTCCGTGGTGTCCAGACCACAACGGATCGAGTACCGCGCCGCATCCCGGCCTTCAACAAAGGCCCGGGTGAGCTTGTCCCGCACTTCCTGGGGGCATTGCGGCAAACACTCCTCGACCGTATCCCACAGGGAGTGGGTGTAGCGGCCCAAGAGGCACGCGGTGTTACAAGACCGCAGCCCAGCACTCAAAGAGGAAAACACTTTCTTTCCGAATTGGTCGTACCTCTTTGATTCCCGGTCGGGCGGAGCCGACGGAAATGCGGACTGCGAAGTGGAGGCCTGGATCACCAGACTCTCCGGGGAGGGATGGGTGGACAGGAAGGCAGGGTCGTCCGCGCAGGGACGGTGACGCCTGGCAACGTTCCGGTCAACCGGCGCACCAGAGGCGGGCCTGGACCAGGTGCCCAGAAGGACATCCGTCAGGGCCTCATTAAACGGCAGCAGAGGCTCCTGGGGGCATGACTGCGGTTTAAAAACTTCCGTCAGGATATTCGGTTTGACCTTCGCGACGGGGAGCTCAAGGTGTAAGGCCTTGGCAGCCCTCATCAGGACCACCGAATAGGCAGCACCCGCCTCGGACGCCACAGGGGACGGAGAGACAAACCCAGGGTTGGGCGACTCGTCCAGGCCACTGGCATCACCCAGATCACCTACCCAGTCCACATCGTACTGGCAGGCACGGGATAGAGGGTCCTCAGACCCCTCCCAACCCTCTCCATACTCCTCCTCGTCATACCCATATTCTGGGTCGACGATATAGACATCGGGGTCAACAGGCCCCATCGGCGTCGGGTCCGGCGTCGGCCGACGCCGGTCCGGCTCCGAGTCCGGAGTCGGGGAGGAAAGGGGGGTGGCGCCGCGCGGCGTCGGTGCCGGGGACCCGACGCCGGCCGGAGCCGACGGCGGAGTCGCTGCACCACGCGGGGGCGGTACCATGGGCTGGCCCACAGGAACCGACGCCGGAGAGGCCGGGAGACCAGCCGGCGACGAACCAGAGGGAACCAGCGGCGCCGGGGCCGGAGCCACCGGCGGCGCCGGGGCAGGAGCACCCGAACCGCTCGGGCCCCCAGACGGGACCGACGGGCCCGCAGGCGCCGAAGGCCCCGCCGGAGAAGACCTCGCCCTCATAGCAATGAGGAAGGCCTCGATCTCCTCACGCGACGCGCCTTCCCCAGGGACCGACAGGTGTGGGGCAGACGGCGTCGGCGACCCATGCGGGACCGCGGGGGTGGGGTCACCCGAGCCCCCGGCCGCAGCACGCGGGCGTCGGGGGGAGTCGGGGGTGCGATGGCGACGCCCCGACTTCTTGTGCTTACCTGACGAGCCGGAGGAATGGTGGCGACTCCCGGAGCGCCCATGGCGGCTCCGCGACCGCTCCCTCGACCGCTCCCTCGACCTCCGACCGGACCGGGACCGCTCTCGACGCGGGGCCGACAACCGGAGTTCGAGAAGCTTGCGGGACCGCTCCCGCCTAGCTTTTCCAGTCAAGGCCCGACAGTCGACGCAGGACTCCACGTCGTGGTCCGCGCCCAGACACCGGAGGCAGAGTCGATGGTGGTCGGTGACCGACATCATGCGGTCGCACTCGTCACAACTCTTGAAACCGGGCATCCTACCGGCACCGTAAAGAAGTTAACAAAAAACTTGGTCAAAAGACCGGAGTACTGCTCTTCGGATCTGCGCTAACTGGCGCGGAAAAAAGAAGAACTGACGTCAGCGCGCGGAGGCGGCGTCTATATACTCCAGCGACGTCATCACGGCGCACGACGCCGACGACGCGGAGCCGCAGGGGACGCCTGCAGACGACGCCTACCGACGCGCAGGGGTACTGCTACGCAAAAGTTTCCGGATCCAGACTGACGCCTGGGGATATTCTAAGGTAAGGAATCTAATACTAACCTGTTTCTTTCAGATAGACATAATTGTGGGTGCAGAGATTGCAGGATAATTACAAGCCTAAACAAGGACAATGTTGTGATCTTGGGTTCTAAATTGAAAAGTGCATAACAACATTTCCGAAATAGTAGCTGTAATGGCGACAGCAACAGACGTGCTTTGGGATCGAGGATCTGTGGCGGACGCGCTGTTTTTGAATCTGCACGATACAAATGAAAATAAGAAAGATGCTAGCGATAATACAAAGGACAAGAACGATGTCAAAAAGTTATTAAAGAGTTTGGAAAAACTTTATAACGTACTGAGCTCACAAAATGGTGGGACAAATAATCCCTCGAGAAGTACAAGGAAGTGGGTAGAGTACCAAGGGGGTTGTGGGTTCTTATTGCTCCATCTTTTGAGAATCCCAACACCCTAATGCTGAAGGAGTGGGCAACTAATAATCTCGATGCCTCCATGAACATGGTCTGCATTTTAATAAAATATGCAGAAATAGATAGGGCGGAAATTGTTAAACAAATCGATATTTTGAATCTTGAATTGGACACATTAGGTCAACCAGAGTCAGTACAGAAGGGAAGAGACTACATAAAAAAACGACTTGATAAACATGAAGAAACAATAAAATCTCGCAAAGTGTTCAAATTTGCACGAGATAAAGGAGATTATGAAACCGGAAGAATCTTTACTAAAAATTCTTGTTAGTTAAAAGACAAACAATGAGTAGCAAAATATCTCCGGTTCGTGCTCAATATCAAGAAGACCTTGTTACTTCAGACACAGACCTAAGTTCAGCAATCAGTAGCCTGGACTCAGATGAAGGTAGTTAGACAGTCCAGCGGCCACAACCCCAAACCAATTTTTGCCCATCGGAGGAATTGGGGTTTATAATAGAGGACAGCAGACACATGCGGAGGCCAAGACTACCGTAGAAAACAAATGCCGCAGGCCGAACGAGCCCCGCAAACAGAGGCGCAAGTCGAGTCGGCAACAAGAGAGGAAAAATGAGGGAGGGGGAATCAACACCCAAACCAATAGATCCTGTTGCTGACACAAACGCAGTAATCAATTTAACTAATATTGACCTTAATGCTGCTGAAATGCAACTTTTGGCTTTGGGACTTTCATTTTGTCCAAAGAATGGT
This sequence comes from Lissotriton helveticus, assembly GCF_964261635.1. Classification (NCBI taxonomy): domain Eukaryota; kingdom Metazoa; phylum Chordata; class Amphibia; order Caudata; family Salamandridae; genus Lissotriton; species Lissotriton helveticus. Next base: position 1,177,059,786 of record NC_136071.1, on the reverse strand, counting down.
TTTAAATATGTGCAGTCACGCATTGATGTATTTAAGTTCATTAGAAAGTTGAAATTAATTAAATTCTACAAACTGAACAAAGTGAGTGAGACTGCTAACTCAATCATGGCTGAGAACCAACAGAGGCAATGCAATTTCAGGCCTCTGATGTTCCCACCTTAAAAACTGTGTATACATTGGCAGGACATAATGATGAATTCATTTTAAGCACGGAGGATGAACTCCACCAAATGGGTATTGCCAGTGGATGTCCTGTACAAAGTCCTTTTCGCCCACCATCAACGTTCATCCCTATAATGCCGAAGGACGCCATTGACATCTTTGGAGAATGTGTCATTGAAGATATAAAGGTGCTTAATAGAACCATTGCTCAAAAAAACACAGAAATTATGCTTAACAGCAATACTTTCAACGTATGCGAAAGATCAGTGACAACAAGAACATAATAGTAAACAAAGCGGACAAAGGGGGCAATATAGTGTTATGGCCCCGCGATGCCAATTTGAAGGCAGCAACGAGACACCTGAATGACCCCTTGTGCTATAGAAAAGCCTTGTTCAATGAACTAAAATTGGTAAAGGAGCATGTGTTCAAGGAGTTAGCACAATGGAAGAGAGAAGGTCTGATCAGCAAAGACAAATATAATTTTCTTAAAACGATCATCCTATTACCCTGACTTTGTACTTTATTCCAAAAGTGCATAAACAAATAATTGCTGTCCCTGGCCAACCGATAATTTCAACACAGCGTGGGTTATTAGAATCGATGTCCAAGTATGAAGACTTCTTTCTCCATGAATATGTCGAAGGACTTTCCTCCTACATTAGACATACTGGCCATTTTCTAAACAAATTGAGAGAAGTTACCTGGAACAAGGATTACTATTTCATAGTAATGGACATATGCTCACTGTATACGAGTATTAATCACTATGATGGTTTGAATGCTATACGTCAGTTTCTTTCAAGGAGAAGTGTGAGTTTCAATCAGCACAACAAAATGTTGTTAAAAATGACAGAAATGTGTTTGACAAATAACTTCTTTTTATTTAATAAGGAAGTGCACCAGCAACTGCGGGACGAGGCTATGGGGGCATGCTTCTCCCCCAGCTATGCATGTTTACACTTGGTTGGTGGGAGAAGCATGTCCTCAAACACACACACGGAGACGCTTTTTCCAGTAATGTCATCAAGTGGTGGCGGTTTATTGACGACGTATGTGTGGTGTGGCAGGTATCTAAAGAGTCAGCACAGAGCTTTGTTGAAGAAATTAATAAGACGAATTTGAATCTGGAATTTTACGGCTACCATCAGCAATTAAAGAGTTGAGTTCCTGGATGTAGAGATATATGTGGAAGGGAATATCATACATACCAAACTACATAGAAGGCCACGGATGGGAACTCTACATTACATGCCAGCAGCACCCATCCCAGACACCTAATTAAAAGCATCCGCTATGGAGAGTTTTTAAGAAATAAGAGGATCTGCAGCAATGAGAATGACCTAGCAAATTGTTTATCTGACTCGGTGCAGAGGTTTTTGGCACGGGGATATAGAATGAGCGATTTACAGAATGCTCTTTCAAAAATACATGATCAAGACATCGAATCACAGAGGTTACATAATGATGATTGTACATTAATAGAGAGAACAGTCTTCGGAAACCAAAAAAACAGTGGTCAGGCTTATAACTACTTTTAGTTGTCAAGAGAAGCAGGTCAGAAAGATCATAAACAAAAATTGGTCTATTTTAAAATCTAATATTACTCTTGCCCCTGAATTGGATGCTATTACTTTCAGAAGGGCACCCTCTATGAGGGATGCTCTAGTAAGAACCAGTCCAGAAGTATGTGAAACTGGACATTGGTTATCTAACAGAACAGGGTTTTCTAAGAGCAGTTCCTGCAGGGCATGTAAATTTGAGGTAAACAAACAGGAATTTTTAGACGCTTTTTCCTCCACCCCTTGTAAAATTTTATTTACATGCAAGACTGACCATGCGATCTATGTATTAGAATGAACGTGTCACCTACAATACATAGGAAGCACTAAGCTTCAGGTTTTTAACCGTATTTTGCAGCATTTTCCGCATTATTGTATATTTGGATTCTAAGTGACGCAGTCCTGAGCTCAATAAGGGGAGGAAACAGAGAGAAGACATTGCATCAATTAGAGAGTCAATACATTCAACGGTTAGACAAGAAAATGCCTAATGGCCTGAACACCGGGGAAGATCTGTACAATTTTCTTTAATTTCCTAACTATAGAACCTTTGCTGCTATATTTGCAATGGTAAAAATGAGATAACTTATGTATTCTTTATATATACCTTTTATGTGGGACCAATTATTTATTAGGATTTTAGCCTTACTTTTATCGAGTTTTAACTGGTTTGACTAGATTCCTGGTTTTACTGTTTTTATTCGGTGTATGTGGGGTAATGGGATCCGGTAATTGTTGTTCTTTTATGGATAATAGTGGATATATGTTTACATCATGGGTGATTGTAGTCAAGATATGTATTTTATGAGATCTATTCTTATTGAATTTCAACACAGGGTTTTCTGCACAAATTAATGTATAACTGATATGCACTTTCTAAGCTCAAGTTTTGCACATATGTTTATGGTGATTTGTTCGATCTATTCATTGCAACATGATATCTTGTTGCCTGGCACACGAACATGACACTGTACATTAGCACTTTAATTTTATTATATTTAAATTCTAAGCGTCCGTTTCAACTATTCTATTAATTTTATTTATAAATTAGTAAGTTAACTATGATTTTAATAGTTGACTTGCATTTTTATGCACAGAGGGTTAGTATGCACTCGTCTTATTTTAGGACGCATAATTTTGCACTATGCACTTTAAAGTATCAACAGACATAAGTGATTTTGTATGTTCAAAAGGTTGGTGATATTTTAACAACAAACAGTATTTGGGCACTTGCCCTCTATTTCTAATATGTATTAGAAACATACAATGTGATTTGAATGAGAATTATCCTATAGTTGACAAATATTATTTATATATAAAAAACGATTACTAGGTGGGAAAAGCTTTTTTTCAATGGATATTGTATTTGATTATAGGATTCTCGTCAGCTATTTTTATAAATCTTGAGTCTGTTATTTAACTCTATGAGAAAATTGGGCAGAGATAAGTTTTGTGCAAATGTATTTAAAATCACAATTGGTCTCGACATGTCATGACCTGCCCACTAGTAAGACTAAAACCATTACGCATACGCCACAAGAAAAACCTCTTACATTTAAAAGAATACGAGCTCCTTGTGGATGGTCTCCTTGATTCCCTCAAAAAGTTCCTGCAGTCCTGAGGGAGATTCAGGTGTCCCTATTGCAGGACCTCAGGAGCCAGGCTGCTAAGCTCAGCGAGGGAAGGTTGGGGTGGAGAATCTTCCTGCCCATTTTAGTCAGAAGGTCCGGTCTGTACTGAAGCCTCATGTGTGGACATATTGAGAGTTGTAAAAGGTCCGGATACCACCAATGGCGAGGCCAGTCCGGTGCTATCAGGATCATCTTCATCCTGGATCGGATGCGCTTGGTCACGACCTTCGGGATCAGAGGAAGGGGCAGAAAGGCGAACGCAAATGTTCTGGACCAGTCTATCAAAAGAGCCTTCCCTCTCGTTCCTGGTCGGTAAAATCCAGACTGCAAAGAGGTCGATGGATGTATGACCCCATTGATGGAAGATGTCTGCCACTACCTCGTCGTTGAGCACCCTATCTTCTTGTTCTTCGAAGTGCAGACTGAGAGCGTCTACCTGCAAGTTCTGTTCTGGCAGATGTACTGCTGTGATCGAGAGATTCCTGGCCAGGAGCAAGTGCCAGATCGCTTGGGATTCCAGTGACAGCGGGTGAGTATGTGTTCCACCTTGTTTGTTCAAGTAATACCATGGTGGTTGTATTGTCCGTTTGAATCAGTATTGACTGTGACTGAATCAATGGATGAAATGCCTTGAGGGCTAGATAAACTGCCCGCAGCTCTAACATGTTTATGTGGTAGGTCTGCTCCTTGCTCGACCATCTGCCATGACTTTGTAGATAACACAAGCCCCCCCCCCCCCCATCCCTGAAGAGATGCATCTGTGATCAGGGATTGCTTTGGGAGAGGTTGATGGAAAGGAACTCCCACTAGTAGATTTTTCGGTTGAGTCCACCAGATCATGGATGACTTCGCAGCGTGGGAAAGGAGAATCTGATCCTACGAATGTCCTGAGGATTGGTTTCATTTGTCTACCAGATCCTGCAGTGGTCTCATTCTTAATCTGGAGTTGGGGATGAGAAAAATGCAAGAGCCCATCGACCCTAGAAGAGATGCCACTTGTCGTACTGATGGCTGGGTGTTCATGAAGCAGAGAGTTGCATTTCTGTTTCATTGATAACAGCCGCTCCTCCGAAACACTTTTACTACGCCGGAGTCATGGTGGCACCCAGATAATGGAGTCTGAGTAGGCTGTTGGATCGATTTTACATGTTCACATGAAGACTTATGCAGTGAAGTAGATTTAAGCACATTCAATAGTGTTCCTTTACCATCTGTGGGGACGAACCGTTTAACAGCCAATCGCCCACATACGGATACACAAACAGGTCTTGATGATGGTAAAGCTGCGCCCACCACCGCCATGCAATTTGTGAATACCCTTGGTGCGGATTTTAGGCAGAACGGTAATACTCTGGTTAAGTTTTGTGCCCAGCATGAATCTCAGGAACTTGCGATGACGTGGAGCAATCGGGATGTGGAACTACACATCTTGGAGGTCTATCGAAGACATCCAATCCCCCTTCTGCAGGTTCGGATATATTTGATGAAGCACCAACATGCGAAACTTCTCCTACTGAATGACCTTGTTCAGAGATCGAAGATCCAGGATAGGTCTGAATTTGTTCGCTTGGTCTTTCTTTGGAACCAGAAAGTAACTGGAATAGACTACTCTTCCTCTTTGAGCAGGAGAAACTTCTTCTATGGCAAACCTTTGGAGGAGGATAGACACCACCTGATGTAGCAATTTTCGTTGGTCGGGGTGTGATTTTACTGGAGGAAAGTTCTTGGGGGGGCGGGCGCTGAAAAGAAGTGCATATCCATTGTTCAGTATATTTAGCACTTACTTATCTATGGTTATTTTGTGCCACTCTGCCACATGATTCAAAAAACTTCCTCCCACTGGAGTGGCCAACAGCGCTAGAGGAAGCAGAAAATCATTGCTTCTCTGAAGTCTTGGCTGCGCTGGCGAATTGTTGATGTTGGCCTCCTCTGCCTCATCTACGGCCTTGGAACTGAGTCCTGGATTGTTGGTTTTGCCTCTGCTGCGATTGAAGAGTTTAAACCCTCTGATGGTAGTTCTTGCGGTTGTACGGTCTGTATCTACGCCTGAATTCTTTTTCTTTTCCAGGCCTACAACCTTCAGCGAGTCCTGCTCAGCCTTCATCCTGGCCATTTCCTTATCCGTGTAGGAACTAAAAAGAGGTGCCGGAGAATGGGAGATTTAAAATTCGATGCTGAGACTCCAGCTTTAAAGCTGTTAAGTGTAGCCATGAAGACCTCCGTGCACAAATGCACAAGTTACTTACCTTCGGTAACGATATATCTGTAAGAAACAGTAGTTAGTGTTAGATTACTTACCTTAGAATATCCCCAGGCGTCAGACTGGATCCGGAAAGTTTTGCGTAGCAGTACCCCTGCGCGTCGGTAGGCGTCGTCTCCAGCTCCGCGTCAGTCGGCGGCGGGGCCGGGATGACGTTGCAGGAGTACTTGGACGCCGCCATCGCGCGCTGCGATTAGTTCTTATACACCGCTTTTCCGCGCCAGAAACGCAGAGCCATGATAAAAACAGACACTGGAGTCATAAAACTAGGGCCCTAAAAGGGATGACCTTAACCCTAGATATCGGTTCGCAGAACGGGAAGGATGGGTGGGACGGTAAGGAATCTAACACTAACTAATGTTTCTTAGAGATATATCGTTGCCGAAGGTAAGTAACTTGTGCATCTGAAAGAAACAGGTTAGTGTTAGATTCCTTACATTAGAATAAATACCCCAGCAATACCAACCAAGGTGGTGGGTCTGCGAACCAATGATCACACCAGAAAATCCTGGAAAACAGAACGGCCGAAAAAGCCGTCTCTCCGGACTTGGCTGTCCAGGCAGTAGTGTCTAGCAAACGTGTGCAGCAAGGCCCACATAGCTGCCTGACAGATGTCCTCCAAGGGGACTCCCCGACCCAGGGCAGTATTAGCCGCCGGGCCCGAGTGGAATGGGCCCTCCGCCCAACAGGAGGCTCCTTTTTAGCCAAAGAGATGGACAGAAAGGAAAGGAGGTTTGGAAGATAGAGCATGGAGCTCACTCACTCTCCTGGCAGCGGTGATGGCAATCAGGAATGCAGTCTTAAGAGCGAGACGAAGAGGTCAATTGTGAAGTGGCTCGAAAGGAGCGCTCATCAAATAAGTAAGAACAAGGTTCAAGTCCCACTGAAGCATCACGAAAGGAACAGGAGCGAACATGTGAGTGATGACCTTCAAGAAACTATTTTCAACAGGGGACTTGAAAAGAGAAGGCTGAAATGGCAGAGAGGTAGCCCTTGATAGTGCCCAGAGCAAAGCCCTGCTGGGCAAGAGAAAGAAGAAATAGGAGAACCTCTGAAAGGGGGGAAAGAAAGGGGATCCACAGCCTTTGCTGTGCACCATGCCACAAATTTATTCCACCTGCAGGCGTATACCGATTCTGTGGAGGGACGCCTGGCTTCCAGAATCACATCACAGACTTCAGGAGGAAAGTCAAATGGCCTCAACTGCCGCCGCTCAATCTCAACGCGTGGAGGTGGAGGCTGGACAGGTTCGGGTGGAGGACCGTCTCCTGCTGCTGCGACAGAAGGTCCTCCTGAAGAGGAAGACGAATCGGGGGATCAACTGACATGCAGAGTAGATCGGGATACCAGTATCTTCGTGCCCAGTCCGGAGCCAAAAGGATGACTTGGGCCCGGTAGCACCTGATCTTCTTCAGCACTCTGGGCAGAAGTGGTATAGGCGGAGAGGAGTACAACAGACCGCAGCTCCACTCGCGACTAAAAGCGTCGCCGAGCGAGTGCTGCCTTGGAAATGCAAATGCGCAGAACTGATGACATTGCGCGTTATCTTTGGTGGCGAATAGATCTAACCAAAGCTCTCCCCAAATGGACTCCCTAAATAACTGGCTCAGCAGAGACTGCGATCAGGTGGCCCCTCTCAGACGAGTTTCTGCCAGCGCAACTATGACGCCAATAGGTGGTTTAATACCGCATTGAAAGAGGAAAAACCTGCTCTCTGGCAAGCGGAGCGTGCCTGGCGACGTGCTTATTGTCCCACTCTTAAACTTCAGTAGATAACTCTTCTGAACCAATATAAGCAGTCCATCCTTCTTGCCAAAACCGAGTACTTCTCTTCTAAAATCCTGCTTGCTGAAAACCAGCCTAGAGAAATTTTCTCTATTGTGCAAGATCTGGCATTCTCTGATAGAGTAACCCTCAAACCCTCTCCTTCCCAGACCCTCTGTGATTCACTTAATAGCTATTTCTCAGACAAAATCTTAGCTATTAAGTCTAACGTTGTCCCTCCCCCCTCCTCTTACTCGGATCCACAGCCCTTTTTTCCTCTGATGCATCTTGAACACTTCCCCCCTCTGACTACAGAAGCTTTCCTGTCTCTCATCCCGATGGTTAAGTCAGGTTCTCCATCTGACACTTGCCCCGCACACATTTTAAAACAAATTTATTTGGCCTGTCCTTCCCCTCCGCTTACTCTTCTTAATAACTCCCTGGCTCATGGTATTGTTCCCCAGACTCACAAATCGGCAATCATTATCCACATTTTAAAAAAGCCTGGTTCTGACCCATCTTCACTTGCTAATTACCGCCCCATTTCCCTCCTCCCTTTCCTTGGCAAAATTCTGGAGCGTCATATCACTAGAACGCTCAGTATCTTCGTGGAGGAGAACGGCTGCCTAGCCTCTCGTCAGGCTGGGTTTCGCCCGGCGCACTCTACAGAGTCCGTTGTCCTCGCTGTGATGGACAACCTCAGAGAGGGCATGGATGCTGGCCGGCCCCAGGTGTTGGTCCTCCTTGATCTGTCCGCCGCCTTCGACACGGTGGATCATTCCATCCTTCTCTCCCGTGTCGAGGCGGCCGGCATCAGGGGGTCCGCCCTGGCCTGGCTTACATCCTTTTTAAAGGACCGCACTCAGGCCGTCCATCTGGCCAATTTCTCTGCTCCCCCTCAATTGGTCCACTGCGGAGTGCCGCAAGGTTCTTCTTGGTCTCCTTTATTGTTTAATTTGTACATCTCCCCTCTTATTTTTGCACTTCAGCAGATGGACGTCACCATCTACAACTATGCTGACGATCTCCAACTGGTTTTTAATTTATCCTCCTCCTTCTGAGTCCATTCACAACTTTCACTCTATTATGTTGTTCATTAGGGACTGAATGAGCTTTAATCATCGGACGCTTAACCCGACAAAACCGAGCCAGTGTTGACGGGAGGCTCCTCCAGTCCCTGGTCCCCTTTCTTTTGGCCTTCTTCCCTGGGTCCCCCTCCCATCCCTTCTTTTTCGGTTAAAACCTTAGGGATCAAACTCAATGCGCACCTCACATTGCACGCTCAGATTAATTCAGTTGTTTCTTCGTGCTTTCTCACCCTTCGCACTATCCGTAAGGTGTCCCGTTTTTTTTCTTTCGTTGCCCTTAAACTCATTCTGTCTGCGATGGTGATCTCCCGCTTGGACTATGGCAACGCTTTGTATAACTGTGTCCCCGCTTACCATCTTCGGAGACTCCAACTAGTGCAGAATCAGGCAGCCCGACTGGTCTACTATCTGTCCAAGTCCCATCATGTTACCCCGCTGCTCAAAGCTCTGCACTGGTTGCCTATCCGGGAGCGTGCCTTGTTTAAGATGGGTTGTATCACCTTCCAGGCTAGGGCAGGGACAGCTCCTCACTTTATCTCTTCCGAGATCAAGGCATACTGTCCTAGCAGAGAGCTGCGTTCCTCTTCACAATCTCTTCTGGTTGTCCCTCGTTTCAAGAAGAAGAGGTCAGGTGGCGCAAAATTCTCTACGCTTGCGCCTACCTTCTGGAATGCCCTTCCTCCCTCCCTTAGATTCTCTACCCAATACTTAGATCCTTAAAAACATCTTTGTTTACTCAAGCGTTTCCACGTTAGCTGTTCGGTTCTTCACTCCCCCTTGGTTTTGTGTCCTAGCGCCAAGAAACCGCATGGTGTATGTGCACTTTATAAATATTTTAATTTCAATTTAAATTCAATTTCCCCACTGCTGAAAGAGACCTTGCACCACGTCAGAGTTCAGATGCCATTCGTGATCCATCATGCACCAACGAATGAGTTTGTCCGCCCTGGCGTTCAGGGAACTGGCCAGGTGTTGAACCACCAGGGTCACGCCCTGATGTTCCAGCCAGTGCCAGAGGCGCAGAGCCTCCTGTCACAGGGTCCACGGCCCAACCCTGCCCGGTTTGTTGGGAGTACCACATGGCAGTGGTGTTGTCCGTTAACACCTGCACTACACTCCCCCGGACAGAGGAGAAGAATGCTTTCAGTGCATGCCGGATCGCCCGCAGCTCCAGAAGGTTGATGTGGAGCCGGGACTCTGCCGGAGACCAGAGGCCTCTGATCTCCACCTCTACCATGTGGCGCCTCCAGCCCTGGAGGGACGCATCCGTCACGACTACGTGCTCCGGTTGGGGTAGGGAGAGGGAGCTGCCGCTGACCCAATCGCGGTCCGTGAGCCACAACTGCAACTGTCTCGCAGTGCCCTCCGAGATCAGGACTGTGAGAAGTTGGCCAGATATATGATGCTGACTAGTTCTAGGGATCACCTTAATCAGTCCAAACAACCCTTATGGTGATTGGCTCTAAGTCAACCTTATAGACCAGCTATCCTAATGGTAGCATGGACAAAGCAGTCTTAGGCTAAACTCTTTTGGCATGTGAAGCCAGCTGTTTTACCAGAATATAACCCCTTGAATACCAGATGAAAGGACACCACACAGGTTGTTATGAAAATAAACAGTATATTTATTAATAACACCTCTGAACTCTTTATGAGGTCAGAGGGCTAAGCACATGACAATCTCTTAGGAAAAATACGATAAGTTGCACAAAATTACACTGGTGCCCTAGGGGCACGACAAACCATATACTAAGTAAGTGGAATGTGAAAGTCGATAGTGAGAATGGAGCTGTCCAGAGGCTGTAGGATCGTTGGGACCACGCTACACTAACTCTAGGTAAGTAATAGGAGGCCCACGGAACGCGTGTGCAGAGTGTGAACTCACATGCGAGATGCGTAAAAACGTCTATGGACAGTACAGTTCAAGAAAAAGGTAAGTATGGACAATCCTGACTAGGTAGGACTAAAACGACTGTGGAACGGGACACTAGGAGAGTCAATCTACCCTTGAGCACTGCAATGCTCTTGTTACCTCACCCACGGGCTGCGGGTGCATAGGTGTCAAAGTGCGTCGGGTTCTCGCGTTGAAGTCTATGGAGCCTAAAAGAAAAGATGCTGCAGGCGACCAGGAGGAAGATGTCCGGTGCGATCCAAGGGTGGATCGGTGAAGAAGAGGACCTGAAAGCAGAGGGGACAATGTTCAAAGTCACTAGCCAGTGACTGGAGTGGAACCAGGAAGGAACCAGATGTCGTCGTCGCGATCAGGTGAAGAGTGGACGCTTGACTCTGTAACCACGTGGACCAGGAGGTGTCTTCGACGACCAGGATGGAGGCACAAGCTGTCCCACGCAGGCTCTCGCTGTCGGCGGTGTTGGATCCGGAATCGGCGTCAACAGGCGTTGGCAAAGGCAACCCACGCGGTGAGTGAAGAAAGCGTCTGGTGCGGACTAGGAGAGTCCGGGGTGCCCCTCTTTTGGAAGGGAGCAAAGGCCAGTCTGGAGCAACCAGACCAGCAGCAAAGATTCAAAGGTTCGTCGTCTAGGAGGCCACTAGTCAGCCGGCAAGTGACCAGACAACGCGTTGAGCAGCAAACAAGCAGAAGGGCCCCACGCTGGTCTCGTGGAGGCTGGAGGGCTGATCTCCGGTGCAGGAGCTGCTCTGGGCTGGGGCTTCTCAGTCCCCAAAGCACTTGGTCGAGTTAACCTCGGGAGTCGTGCTGGAAGCGAAGTGCAGTTTCTTTCAAGATGGCCGGTCCCACGTGTCTCGTTGCACCCACGGGTCTCTGCTTTGCTGCAGATGTGGGTTGAGGTCGGAGAAGTCTGGGAATCCGGGTCTCGTCGGGCTCTGAAGTCTGGATCCCCGAGGGAAGACGACAAAGGGAAGCCGCTGGACGCTTGATGGTGCCTGCTTGTGCAGGGTGGACACTCCTTGCCCACAAGGGAGATTCTTCAGTCTTCTGTGGAGCAGAACGTCGAAGTCCAGAGTTTCTTCTTGTGAAATTTGTTCAGGATAATCTAATTTGGAAAGGGACCAGCTCCTACCTTTATTCTCCTAATGGGGGCTGCACTACTGACTAGGTCCCTCCCCTGGGTGGGACCAGGAAGGGGGGTGGCTACACCCCCTATCCTTTGTCCGGTTTCCCGCCAGAGCTGGGGCAGGGATGCCCCAGCAACTGGTTTGAACCGGTGTATGCACAGGACACCTTGTGTCATTCCTTTCAGGCCTGTCCTACCCAATACACAAAATCCTGTCTGGGGTGGTGCTAGCACCTCCCAAGGCAGGAAACCCTTTGTCCAAGCCTCCCTCGCTGGAAGGAATCCCAGCAGCAGGAGGTCAGACTTGTGTCTGTGATGGTGGCATCCATTTTGTGATGCCAAGGCTCGAGTTAACTTTAACCGGGGTTCACAGTTACATACATGTCGTGCCCCTCTAGAAGGGTGGAATGCTACCCCCGTCGCCAGAATTGGCGAGGGGGTAGTATTCCAATTCGTATGACACCTTACTCGACATGTTTTGATAATGTTATACCAAAGTTGGCATTTAACCGCGAGGATTATAATGCACTTAAGAGTACATGGTATAGCGTTATCATGGAACAGCTATTAGGACTTGGTTCCGCAAGGTGCAAACGGGCTCAGCTCATGCCAGAGCATCATCTCACATAATTCCAAGCACTCTGCCTTCAGGATCGATAAGGCCTGCCATAGGAATGACTGATAGGAATATATGTGCCCATTTTAAGGTTAGATATAGGTATACTATATCTACAGCAAAGGGTGATTACACCACCTTGCCCCAGCTGTCGTGCAGCCAGTTGTGTCTGTTTAGATGGCCAGCCAGGGGTGGCATAATACATGCTTCAGCCCCTGGTAGGCCCTGGGTACACCTATGCCCTGGGTACAGGGACTGATAAGGTGGCCCAGTACCAATTGGTAAATGCACCTAAAGTACATGGTTGTCAATTTAGAGAGAGAACAGCTAGGCTGTGGGTCTGATTAGCAGGCCCACAGCAAGGGAAAGTCGTAAACCAGTGAAGCAAAAAGCAAAAATCAAGGGTGACCATAGGATTGCAGACCCCACTCTCCTACAAGGACGTGGTCGGACAGGTTGCCCTGATGCTAGGCCCACTGAATCTTCAGGTCCCAATGCAGAGCCCGCATCCGCCACTGGGCGTGATGCACCAGAAGGATGCAAGAGGTTATCAGCCCCAGAAGCTGCAGCGTCAACCTGACTGAGACTCGGGATAAAGGCTGAAAGATCAGAATCAGAGCCTGAATATCCCGAACCGGCTGTTTGGGAGGATAAACCCGAAACCGCGCCGAGTCCAGAACCACTCCGATGAAGAGGAGCTTCTGAGAGGGACACAGTTGTGACTTCGGCACATTGATGGAGAACCCCAGCAGGTGCAGGAGGTCGGCCGTAGTCTGTAGGTGGCTGACGACTGTCTGGGTGGAGCCCGCCTTCAACAACCAGTCGTCGAGATAGGGGAAGACTGACACCCCTAATCTGCACAGATGAGCTGTGACCACCGCCATCACTTTCGTGAACACCCGAGGGATGCTGGTAAGGCCGGAGGGGAGCACGGTAAACTGAAAGTGCTCGTGGCCTACCGTGAACCGCAGGTACTGCCAGTGGGCCGGCAGGACGGGGATGTGAAAATATGCGTCCAGCAAGTCCTACACTACCATCCAGTCTCCAGGGTCTAGGGCAGCTAAGACCTGAGCCAAAGTCAGCACCATAAACTTCTCCTTCCAGAGGAAGCCGTTGACGTTCCGCAGGTCCAAGATAGGGTGTAAGCCCCCTTTGCCCTTCTTGGGAACCAGAAATTAGTGGGAATAACAACCACAAACTACTTCTGGCCCAGGAATGCGCACGATGGCCCCCTTGGCCAAGAGGGCTGTAACTTTCTCTTGCAGAAGTTGCAAGTGATCCCCCGACACGCGGTAGCATGGCTGAAGGGGTCGCTTTGAAGGGGAGGCAGTAGCCCCTTCGGACGATTTGCAGCACCCACCTGTCCGATGTGATGGTCCGCCAGTGGAGGAGGTGATGGCGAACCCTGCCCCCCACTGGCGTCAAATGGGCCTGAAAGCTTGGACTAGGAATGCTTTGAGGCGGATACTGCGGGGGTGGATGTGGACTGGACTCGCCGCTGTCTCCTGGCACCGCCACGGCGGTTACCACGTCCGCTGCCGCACAGGACGTTAGTCTGTGGCCCGTGGCTGGCAGGACGTGTGGGGGAACCCCCTTCCTTGGCCACGAAAGGGGAGAAAGGCAAAAGTCTGCTGGCACTGGCCCGACAGGCCCAAGGACTTGGCCGTAGCCCTGGAGTCCTTAAAGCCTTGTCCCCAAAGAGGAGACTGCCATCAAATGGCATGTCCATGAGGGTGTTCTGGACATCAGCTGAAAAGTTGGCGGACTTCAGCCAGGCGTGGCGGCGAACCGCCACCGTCGTTGCAATCGCCCTGCCTAGCGAGTCCGTAGTAACCAGCCTACAACGAATGGAGTACCGTGCCGCATCTCGCTCCTCCGCGAGGGCTTGGGCGAGTTTTACCCGGGCAAGCTGGCAGCACGTCCGCGTCCCACAGAGAGTGGGTATAAGGGCCCAAAAGGCAAGCGGTGTTGACGGACCGCAACCTTAAACTGAATGAGGAGAACATCTTCTTTCCGAACTGTTCATATCTTTTGGATTCCCGATCAGGAGGAGCTGTCGGGAATGCGGTCTGGGAGTTAGAGGCCTGGATAACCAGACTCTCAGGGGTTGGGTGGGTTGACAGGAAGCTAGTGTCGACCAGGCGGTGGCATCTGCCACGTTCCAATCTACAGGGGGACCTGTAGCGGGCCTGGACCAAGTGCCCAACAAACCGTCAGTAAGGGCCTCATTGAACGGCAGTAGAGGCTCCGAAGAGCTTGCCTGCGGTTTGCGGACCTCAGTGAGGAGGTTGGCCCTCACGGCCGCGACGGGGTGCTCAAGAGCCATGGCCTTGGCTGCGCTCATCAACACCACACTGTAGGCAGACCCCTTCTCCGTAGCCACGGTAGGAGGGGAGACAAATACAGTGTAGGGCGAAGTGTCCAAACCACTGGGCCTCTCCTAGCTCACCTGCCCAGTCCTAAATTGACTGGCACTCCCGTGCCAGAGAGTCCTCAGACCCCTCCCAATCCTCCTCGCCCTCCATCTCCTGGTAGTCAGGTACAAAGGATGGGGCCGGGTCGTAGAAGAATTGCTCTTCTCTCGGCCTCGAATGCGGCGCCGTTCCGACACCGGAATTGGTTCGAGGTGGGGGGCGGGAGACGACTGAGGAGAGCGATTCCTCATGGCCACAAGGAATGCGTCTATCTCCTCTGGCGTCGCGTTCAGCCCAGGGACCGGCGGGTATGGAGCTGGCTGCAGAGCCGCGTGGGCGAACCCCCGGCCGCATCGCGCGAGGGTCGGGGGGGGAGTCAGAAGAACGGTGTCGCCTTTTCGACTTCTTGTGCCTCTTACCTGAGGACTTGGAGCCCAACGAATGGTGTCGACACACCGAGCTGTGATGATGGAGGCCCCGCGACCGGTCCCTCGAGTCGCTTACGGGACCGCTCCCGCCTAGCCTTCCATGTCAAGGCCGAGCAGTCGGGGCACGACTTGTCATCGTGGTCGGCCCCAAGGCAATACAGGCACCGGTGGTGGGGGTCGGTAACAGACATCAGTCGGTTGCAATCGGCACAGGGCTTGAACCCGGGCATCCCCACCGGCACCGATAGTCTTACGACTCGAAAACACGATCAAAAAAGTTAGTCAAAAAGTGACTAAGGAGTACTGCTTTTGCCGGATCTGCACTTGAACTGATGTCAGCGCGTCTAAGTACTCCGGCGACATCATCCCGGCGCCAATGGCGCTGACGGTGGACGTGGAGCCGCAGAAGACGCCTACCGACACGCAGGGGTACTGCTACGCAAAACTTTCCAGATCCAGTTTGACACCTGGGGATATTCTAAGGTAAGGAATCTAACACTAACCTGTTTCTTTCAGATTCTCTGTGAATATGAATGAGCAGCCAGAGTTGACCCATCTGCTGCAGTGCTAATCACCTGATTAGAAACCAGTGCCCCTTCCTGGAGATTCTCCGCAAAATCTTGGTGGTTCTCTTTCGGCAGTTTTTCCTTAAAACGCTCCAAAGAGCCCCATAAAGACCTGTCATAACGGCCCACGAGGGCTGCAGCGCTAGATGCTTTCAAGGAGGATGCTGCGGAGCCGTATACCTTTTTCCCCCAAGGACCCTAAGCCCTACTCTCCTTGTCTGGAGGAACAGAGGACAAAGAAGCTCCGGCGATGATCACAGAGTCCGGTGAAGGATCCGATTTAAAAAATAAAGGATCAGTTTCCGCCGGCACATATTTCTTCTGAATCCTCGAAGGGGCTGCTTTAATCGAGGATAGGGTGAGAAAAACGTACATTACTGGTTGAAGAAGACCAGGAACCAGTGGGAGGAAAGGTCTAGACACAGACCGTTGATGGAGTCTCAAAGATGATAGAAGGAGAAGCTTGAAGCGCTGACATATCTGTTCAGCTTCTATCGCTCCTCTACTGAGGGCATCGTGAAATGTATTGATGTCATCAAGAGGTGACACTCTAGACGGCGGGCTATCCGTAAGGGTAGGTAAATAGACCCTTTTTGAGGAGTGAGTTGAAGAGGAAGACCAAGACGGTGTTTTTGTTCTTTTCCGATGAGCATGAGCTGGCCTAAGCTCCGGAGATTTGTCTTGCTAATCCCTGGTCTGAGTAACAGGTGATCTGTCCACCTCCTGCACCAGCCGTTCCAATGGGGATCGATGCAGTGGACTGGAATAGTCCATAGGCTGTCGAGCTTGGCTAGAAGGATCTTTCTGCCAATGGCTGAGGCGAAAAAGCCATCTTGGTGATAGATGAAGTGAAGGCGACCTCTGGAGATCTTCGTGCCTCCGGAGATGGAAAAGAAGAGCTTCTCGTTGCAATTACTTGAGAAGAGCTCGTAACTGAAGCCGATGACTCAATGCGGTCTTTGGAGGCTGAGCGGCGTCTGGAGGAACAATGCGACTTCGATGGTGAGTGTCTCAATGTCGAACAACTATGTTACAAGCAACGGTGAGTCTTTTGAGAGGGAACCTCTTCTTGACGTCGACCTCTTTTTGTGCTTTGATGTTGAATGTCCTGACGATGAAGCCATCAACCTCACGGACCTCGCCCTCGATGCAGAGCATCTAGGAGAACCCAAAGGAGTGTGAACCAACGGAGAACCCCTTCTCTCCGTCGTGCTTTTCCTCGGCGTTGACAGAGACTGCCGCCTCGACGTCTAAAGTCGTCTTGAAAACCTCACTTTAGGTCCCAACAACGAATCCTTCGCCGACAAAGGAGATTAGGCCCTCGACGCTGAAAGCCGTCTGGTTGACGACAACGGAGGTGTCCCCATGCACGTCGTCTGTTTTCCACACGGCGACAAGGCCTGTCTCGTTGTTGACCGCAGCCTGAATGACGGCAACAGAGACGCCTGTTTCGATTCCGATCGTCATTCCACTGGCGACGTGGAGGCATGTCTCGATGTTGACCACTGCCTGGTTGACGACAACGGAGACGCCTGGTTCGACACCGATCGCCGCTCCACTGGTGATGCATGTCTCAACGTCGAACGCCATACTGACGGCGGTCACTGAGATTCTACTCTCGACGTTGTGCGAGCCTGCACCAACGGAGAACGACTCCTTGACACCGATCGTCGCCGGGCAGACAACGGTGGAGGATGTGACGTACCTGCAGTCTTCTTCGATGACCGGTGTTCTTTCGACAGCGAGCCCACCGTCGATGGTCTTCTCGCCGACGTTTTCACTGCCGGTAAAGGTATTTTCAGCGCCAATCCTGATGCTGAAGGAGAGCAGACTGGCACCTTACTCCTGGATGAAGACCTGGCTCTCTCTTTTCTCTTCTTCACTGGAGACCTGCCTCTAGAAGGAGCTTTTCCCTTCTTAGCCAGCCCATGAAGGTGAATCCTATCCCTGTCTTTCAGAGTACGCCTGGACAGGGAATGACAATGCTGGCAAGTCTTAGGATCATATTTCTCAGGAAGGCAAAGGATACAGACAGAATGGGAGTCGGATCTAGCCTTCTTTTTGCCACAGGAAGGGCAAGAGTCAAAGAGACGGTATTTCTGAGAGAAAAAATATGAGAGAGAGCGAGAGAGAGACCAATTCCATGTCACATGGATTCACCTAGGACACCATCTTCACACTAAAGGAACAGTCCCATATATACCAATATATCCTGTTCCAACACTAAACTAAAAATAAAGTAAAACTCCTCCCAGAAGGTGATTTCAGAACTTCGGTTCAAGAACTCATAATGCTCCATCTGGAAGGTGGCAGGCCTTGCTTCACGGCCTCTCAGGCTCCACATTGGCCCCCCATTGATGTCATCCTACAGACTGCAGCACTCCTTTTCAAGCACCTGAATAAACAGGACATAAAGCCCTACCCAGATCTAACTCCACAGGCTCCCCTTGTCAACCTGCACCATCTTACAACCATCTGCATCATTTAAAAAGCCATCATGACAGCCCTGTGGCCCCCTAAACCCGCACCACAGACTCCCACATGGCTGACGAGACCACCACCTCCTTGTCTTCATTCTTATTCACAAGATCCAAATCCAGAACGAAGGCAAAGACGAGCAAAAAAGATAAGTAATAAGGCATCAGTTATCATTTATGCACCAACTATCTTTTATTTTATTTCAGTGCTGTCCCATCCCTGTTCTAATGCGTGAAAGAGCTGAAGACACACGTCTTTAAAGGACACTATTATTATGATATAGTCAACTTCCAATCTCAAACCAAGTCACTGCAAACCCCTCAATTGATTAATTTACGGTATTTTTACCGTTAACCATGTACAGGGCAACGCTGCCTTTGGGTTGGGTTTATGTGATACAAATACCATGTGCATACATACATCTATATATATATATAAAAACAAATGTATGTCTGTTTGTCCATTATGCATTACTACACCATTCATCCGATCGCCAAGAAACTTTGGGAAGTTGAGTACACTCCCGCAAAGGTTTCTGGCATACATTTTTTTAAATATCGCCCCCCCCCCCCCAGGGCCCTCATAATCTTTCGAATTGTCCACACCAGACGGAAAAACAACAAATCGTGTATCCACAAGCACTCGAATAAATAAATAGAATTAAAACACTATTCATCCGATCGCCATGAAACTTTGGGAAGTTGTTGAGTACACTCCCGCGAAGGGTTCTGGCATAAATTTATTTTTAAATATCGGCCCCACAGGGCCCTCATAATCTTTAGAAAACTTATGTACGCACAAGACGGAAAAACAACAAATCGTGTATCCACAAGCACTCGAATAAATAAATAGAATTAAAACACCATTCATCCGATCGCCATGAAACTTTGGGAAGTTGTTGAGTACACTCCCGCGAAGGGTTCTGGCATAAATTGTTTTTAAATATCGGCCCCCCAGGGCCCTCAATCTTTCGAATTGTACGCACCTGACGGAAAAACAACAAATCGTGTATCCACAAGCACTCGAATAAATAAATAGAATTAAAACACCATTCATCCGATCGCCATAAAACTTTGGGAAGTTGTTGAGTACACTCCCGCGAAGGGTTCTGGCATAAATTGTTTTTAAATATCGGCCCCCCAGGGCCCTCAATCTTTCGAATTGTACGCACCTGACGGAAAAACAACAAATCGTGTATCCACAAGCACTCGAATAAATAAATAGAATTAAAACACCATTCATCCGATCGCCATAAAACTTTGGGAAGTTGTTGAGTACACTCCCGCGAAGGGTTCTGGCATAAATTCTTTTTAAATACCGGCCCCCCAGGGCCCTCATAATCTTTCGAATACTGATGTACGCACAAAACGGAAATACAAAAAATTGTGTATCCACAAGCACTCTAATAAATAAATAGAATTAAAACAGCATTCATCCAAATCGCCAGGAAACTTTGGGAAGTTGTTGAGTACACTCCAGCGAAGGTTTCTGGCATAAACATTTTTTAAATATCGGTCCCCCAGGGCCCTCAATATCTTTCGAATACTGATGTACGCACCAGACGGAAAAACAAAAAATCGAGTATCCACAAGCACTCAAATAGATAAATAGAATTAAAATGACACTTTGAAATGTTTCCCATATGAAAATGAATAAGTTTCAATAAAAATTACACAATGTAAATTGAATGTTCTCATAACGAGTTTCCTTGAATTTCCTTTCTTCAGAGATCGTAGCAACGCGTAACGGGTAAGCTAGTACTTTTATATCTAAAGAGAACGTTCAGTCCAGATGTGTTCAGAAGCGGTGAGGCTGGGTGGGTGGTTATTGGGTATTCGACATACAATCACAAGTGAAAATTTAAATAAACAAATTTCCCTCTTCATCGTCAAAAAAACTGCTAACATTCGGAAGTCATGCTTTTCAGTCCACCTAGGCTTCTCAGGAAAATCCAGGATTTACATCCATACATGGTGCTGCAGTTCAAAACTTTAGACTATCTACTTCATCACTACATGCATGATGTCCAAGACAGTATCCATAGTCTCTTTTGTTGTTTCTATTACACTGTTCAATATGGGACACACAGAGTTCCCAGAAAAGAAGCTAAAGCCGCCCTCGCCCATACACCATTAAAATACCTAATCATGAGATACAAGGCTACGCACTTTTTCAAGGTCAAGCTGTCTACAGTAATCCACTCAGTGGCCTTTGGTATTGAGTATATTTAAATCCCCATCAGGTGGAGACTGAGGGAATGTTTTCAGGTTTGAATATAGATGCTTATGTTTAAACATCAGCTGTCTGGGCAACAAAATGAGATCTGAAGGAATCTAAGCATCTTTGGGAAAACCGCCAGTGCTGAATGCATCTTCTCCTGGGTTCCGTAGATGGTGGCATTGAGAGCTTCAATATAGGTTAGAAAAGGCACACATAATTGAGGGTTAGAGAATTCAAAATCTCAGTGAAGGGATTGGAATTAGATTCAGTAGCGGCAGCTTAACAAGTGTGTTTTACTAAAAATGACCTTCCCGGCATGAGGAAATCAACTTCAGACCTGTTTGAACTACAAACCAGACACTTTTTTTTGTTGCAAAGTACAGTCATGGGACTTGATATATTTTTGTGCTTCATCGGATTTACTTTTCAGCACAGCATATCCGCAAAGCATATTCCCAGCTCTGTCTCTCAAAGAGACAATAATAGCTGAAAAAAGAAGCATTGTTGAAGCCAATAGGATTCGCCTATGTGGAATCTATGTGTGTCAATATATATATATTTTTTAGATATTACATAGTAGTGCGTGCTGGTCATTGGGTGTGTGGAAGTGTATATGTTTGAAGATCAGTGAGCATGTTGTGAATTCATGAGTGATTATGTTTTGAGTGTGTCCATGCGACTTGGTGGAATCAGGATAGAATTGTTCATGTGACTGAGTGTGTGTAAGACAGCGAGATTGCTGGAAGCCTGACCAGGGTTATATGCGTTTGGAAAAACATGCCTGTTGATGCAAGTGTGTGTGCATTTGTGCCCGAGTGTGTTTGACAGTGGTTGAGTCTTTCAGTGAGTGCAAGGCATGCAAGAGAGCGACGTTGGGCAGTGTTTTCCCCGGTAGAAAAATACGCAGAGATGGAGTAACTTTCAACATGTAAACGATTATATGGGTGGGCAATGCATCAAGAGGGGTTGGGTCAAACAGAGGTTAGTGTATAGCAATGAGCGTAATGTGCACATAACTAAATTATTTGCTCACATCGCTTTGACTTCTAGAGTGAAGTTCACCCACACCCTCGGCTGTCTATAAGGGAAGGGGGCCCAATTATCTGTTGAGTTCTCTTCTCATTAGGCATGGGGGAGGTGTAGGGTCTTTGAATGCTATCATTGTTATGGACCCTGAAGAGTATACAGCAATTGAGTCTCTTGCAGTCAGCTGCCAAGGAGCCGAAACAACCTTTTGGAAGCAAACAGACCAACTCTGTTTGCAACAAGATCTCAAAGGAATAGAATGGCTGGCGCCACCTGCATCCCATGCTTGCCATAACCTACGACGCTCTTCTCTTCCATGCAAATGACACAGTAACAAAAAGTGTTGAACAATCATTGCTGCTACCAAGAATGCAAAGAGAGAGCGGGAGTTGATAATGGTGACAGGACTGAGGAAGGAATGACCTTGGACATGGCACAGCTCAAATATGGCCGCCATGCAAACTAACAAGTGCAGAGCTTCTACTTCACTCATATTCCAAACTCAATGGTTAGCTCGACATCCTAACTCTGGTTAACACATTCCAGACGTGCTTAAGAATGTCTTTAAGTGTACAATTTGTGTAAGCAAATGAGTTGAGCAATTGCGCATTTTCATTCATAAAATTACCATATGTCTAGTTACAATTTATTTTCGCAGTTTTATATGGCGCAAACTTCACATCAAGGGGTTGCAGCGCTTTACATGAGCACCAGTTACATTGAAAAAGGTCACATTACTTTTTAGGCACAGGTAGATTAAATTGATTTGCTCAGAATTACAAGATGTTGAGCTAACCGAGTCTCAAATCTTTTTACAAAGTCGGCAGCTATGAACACAACACCACATCCATAAGAGTATCCTAGTGTGACAAATAAGCCATACCATTTTAATGAGACTTCAAGATTAAGCACAGATGTTCAGTCATTGTCATTCACTTTTATTTTGTAATATAAAAGACTCAAGTTACTCAAACAAGGTAACACTCAGTATATAAGAAGCTTTACGATATAGCAATCGTGAGGGAGGAAGGAGAAGGTCTGAAAATAGGAGGTTGGGAGGTGACTACAGCGACATGCACTCAATAAGAGACATGTTGAAAGTAACAAAAGAGTGTCTGCGGCAGCCGGAAGAACACAAGCCACTGGAAGCTGTACTTGGTCCAGGTTCCACAGCAGTACAAAGAAGACTCCAAGTCCAGGAGGAAAATGGAGGCGAGGAAGAGGCGCTCCCCAAAAGGAAACAAGAGTGACGTGAAAACCAGCTAATGGTAAGTAAAGCGATCTAGAAGCCAGGCGTGAACCACCCAGTGGTGGGTAAAGGTAAGTAATGGGTGGGTTCTAAGCCCCTTTAGAGACTTTTAGTTAGTTTTTTTTATACAAGAGATTTTGCAAACACAGCACAAGTGATGTGCAAGTGATAAGTAAAAACATAAATCTGGTATTGTTTTGAAAGGACATATGGGAGAGCATGCAGTGGACCCATGGAACCCTGTCTGCTTCTGCGATAGTTCGCTGTTGTTCAGATTACTGGTCAACACTGTTCCACTTCCGTAGGATCTAACTCTTCAACATTTCAACTAGATTCTGAAGGGCGGTCTTTACCGAGCTCTCCCGTATAGTTGACATGGAGCTCATACCTTCCCCACTACTGGCCCTTATGGGGCATACTCACAAACTCCCCAAATGTAAGAGACGTTTTGTTGCAATTCCACTCATCATTGCCAGAAGAGAAGTGGCCGTTAACTGGGGTAGCAAATTCTCACCCACGACAAAAACATGGCGACGAAGCAAGATATACTGCAACATGAATAGCGATACATATGCAGTGATGCAACCGCCTGCTTCGAGTCCGCTTGACATTTGGCAGCCATTTCACCTATATCTATTAGCCACACAGGATTTAGGGGTCACACAGCCTCAGCAGCAGCACTCTCCCCTCAGTTCTGGGGCAAGCGGGGGCATGCAACCATCGCTGGGTGGACGGTGATGCGATAGTGCTTTGTGTTGCACCTCCACTCTCCCATGACATCCATGATTCTCATCCTCAATTATGGTGTTTCTTTTGTTGCCCTTCTTTTTTTTGACATATGTATGTATTTACATCGATCTGAAATCATTACCAATCACAATCAATGCACAACTATACTATTCTTGTCTTTGTCTGTTTTTTTTATTTGAAAACGAAGAAATAAAAGTAAAAAAATAGAAAAACTAAAATTTTCATCAACCATCCAGTTGAACTTCTTTCCATACGGTTCTCCGTGCTGTGCAGATCCGTTTCCTTTCAGGCACACTGCTAATGAACTACAATTCCTTGATTTTCAATTAATTAATAATGTGGGTTACAGAAAACCTCCATGATCTTCAGTGGTTTAGAAAATCTATTGTTATTATTATGTCCCTTGTAAGCATCCTACGCGTTACTTATTCAGCCGTTCGCAATCTCTGGGTCCTATTCCACCCTTCTTGCTTTAGGCATATAACTTACATTTGTACTTTGAAAATAATGTTCTAACTCTCAAATTCAAACAGACTATGCCCAGTTGCAGCACACAATGCAATTCTGAACGCCCAAATGGCGCGACCAATTACATTTTCCATTACAGATTATTATTATCCAATTGGATTGAACCCTTAATAATTCAGTTAAACCTCTCAACAGCCCTATTGCCAGCTGGATGATAAATCGAAGTGGCATGTTTTATACCATTATACTTCAAGAACGTTTCAAAAACCTCTGATACAAATTACGAACCGCTATCTGTGATCATGCATTTAGGTAGCCTCTTCCTTAAGAAACATCCTATCCAGAAAATGCACAATGGTTCTGGAATCAGCACAATCAACAATCTTCACCTTGGGCCATTACGAAAAATTATCCATCGTTACTTGCAAAAAAGTTGTGCCCAACTCCATCTAAAAATAGGACCAGCACTATCCATTCTAATTTTTTCCCATGTGTACTGATGGGTCATACATGTGGCCTTGGGTCTTGTCCAAATTTTCACACAACCCACAATTCCTAAAAAAACAAAAACAAATTCTCAATAGCTAAATTCATACCCTCCCACTAGAGAAAGCTCGCTATGTATATACTATACCAAATTAAGGTATAGTGTAAACAGAGTCCAATGAGTCCCACGAGTTTAAGTAGATCATAGTAAAAGCTCTAATTGAGGAAGTGTGGTCGAGCAGTTGGGGTCATCAGAGGGCATTGTTATTGATTACACACCTTCAAAGACTGAATCCAAGGCCAATTGTTTTGTTTAATGAATACTTTGTCATTTTATTTAAGAACCAAGAAGAACTCAGTTGCAAGTAAGTAACAGTTTCAAGAGTAGTACTTTTCAAAATGCATTATGTATTGTTTTGCAAAAGCAACAAAATTATGTTACAGGAGTATAAAGATACTTTCAGGATGCCAATCAACAATAGCATAGGTTAGAATTGGCAACAGACAGACATTCAGTGAAATAGGAGGAGAATGCAATGCAATCATATGGGAGGAAAACAGTGATATGCAAGAACAGGTGAGTAACGTAGTCTTCTGGCAATTAGACCAACACTGGGCAAGGTTCAGTTTAAGGTAGGTACCGCACCACCAGTGGCACTGGGGCGGCCGGGTGCAGAGGTAACTGAGCCCAGCATTTATCAATGGAGACTGGGGGTTCCGAATAGGGTGCAGATTTCATGTAGGTACCCGCAGTTTCAAGGCAGCACAAAAGCTAGACCACCAGCGGCACATTGATGGCAGGGTGCAAATCAGAGTTGGGCGCCCAATGGAAACAAATGGAGGATCTTGGTTGCACAAAGAGGTGTCAGGCTCGGGCCAGGAGGCTGGATGAAGGTGACCATCAGCTGGACAGGTAAAATGAGATGTTGGGGAAGGTCTGGGCACCATCGACTGGGTAATACAAGGTCGGGGGCTGAGGATACAGGGGTGCCTTTTGATGTCGGATTTTCTTTACCGGAGCCAGTCGCCGTCAGGGGGACCCTTTGTGCAGAGGCTGCAGGGGACTTTGTGGAGGCCAACAGAGGTCAGCCACCGATGGAGTCAAGGTCCGGGTCACTGGGGAGACTTCACTGGGCAGTTGATCCAATCAGACTCCGGCCGTGGGCGACAGGTGCACAGTGGGCAGAGGTCGTGGATCCACCCGGATTCTGAGTCCTTGAAGTTTGAGTCTTCTGGACAGGGCCGCTGTCCCCAGGAGATCTTGTCTTTATTGAAGAGTGGCAGTCTAACTGGGGTCCTCAGAAGTCGCTGGCCACAAGACAGGCGTCTTCTTTGGCCAGGACAGGCTGGTAGGGCTAGGGCAAAGTCACTTGTCATAAAGCTTGCTTCATAGTGTCTTCTTCGTTCTTCATAGGTTGCAGAAATCGGACGATCAAGGTTCAGGGGTGTCCCTAAATAATGAATTTAGGTGCGTTGCAGGTACTGGCAGCTGATAGCCATAGGGCTACTTGCCTCTTAGGGTGACAACACCCTTTAAATCTCCCCTCCCTTTGGGGCAAAGGCATCTCCGCCTGATTGAGCAGAATTCTTCCATTCAAGATGGAGGATTTCCAAATGAGGGGTTCACCTCGGTCCTGGGCACTTATGGGGTGGTCCTTACAGAGAGGGGTCTCCCGACTAATATTCCTGGTGACTTTGCCGCCAAAAGTGGGACTTGGTCAAGGGGACAGGCATCTACCCTAGCTGGAGAGGCCCTGGCTAACATAAATGGCAGGAAACTTTTGAGGCTCACCACCCTGAATGCTTTTCCTGCTTGGGGGTGGGTGCCCAAGCCAGGTCCTCCCTTAGCTGAAAACAAGCATTCTGGGACCGGTTTCGGTTCAGTTCGGGCTGGACTGTACCCATGACGAACAGGGCCAAGACTGATTTGCATTTGGCTGGGTCTGAACTGGGGTGGCAAAGTGACCTACAGAACGATGATGGATTCAACCCAGATGTGTGACTGGGGGTGAGTGTCTGAAAAGTTTTAGCGCTCCGTCCATAACACCCTTCTGCTTGCTATGTCTGCCCTAAGTTGGCAGGGTATGCTCAGGCGTGGGCCCCTTGCTCACTTTGCCACTGGATTCAAGGTAGCCTGGTTGATGAGGAGTGTTACCCAGAAAGCAGTCCCAGGATGCTGGTTTCCGGTCCAGGGAAGACCTGGCTTGGCAGTTCGGGCTGGACTGTTTCCATGAGTAACAGGGTGAAGACTAATTTGCATGTGGCTGGGTCTGATCTGGACTGGCAATGGAAACTACAGAACAAAGATGGATTCAACCCAGATCTGTGACTGGGGGTGAGTGTCTTAAAAGTTTCAGTGCTCCGTCCATTATCTCCTTGTGTTTGCTTCTGAACCACAGCATTTTTTTCTGTAACACAGAACTGACTGTGTATGAAATTTTGATCATCTGGCCTCACTTCTTGGCTGGTGTGATGACTTACTGGAGAAAAGGCAGATGGTGTTATGGGATTTGCTACTCTTATTCACTAATCTGCAAGGACGTGCAGGCAACTAATGGCTTTTCGGTATACTCATGCAAGAATAGCTCTGATGTGGCAAAAAACATATACTCCATTGCGTCCATATATATTAACAAAGCAAAAAATAGGACACTGACCAGCACGTGTCAGTGGTTATGTTACAAAAAGATCTGCTTGGCACGTTATTGTAAATATGGGTGAAGACAGTATTGTAGTCTTACAAAGGTTAAGGACTTTGTGTACCAGAATGCAGTGATGATGCTGATGCAGCCGGGCCTGTGTACATCGGACAGAACATTCACTCATAGAAACATCGAGAGTAGTGTGACATTTATATGCACACACAATGGCATAAACCACATCTTCTGACACGGATATCGACAACAACACTTGAAAAGTCGCCTCTTACATCCTCAGGGCATTATACAGGATGAGAGACAGCTGCAGTGTTCCTGGCACATCCCTGCAGGACACCTCAATGGAGCCAGGGTGTTAGCAGTGAATCCCTGGAGGTACATAAGGTCTGCCCCAGGCGTTGCGAGGACTAGAACCCTTTCTCCAATCTCTGGTGGGTCTAATGACTCCACACACTGGCAGTCAAATGATGGATGTTAAGACATTTAAATCCCTGCTGCCCTCCAGAAGCCTCTCTTCAGTTCTGGAAAGGCACTAAGAAAGCCAACCTCACACCACATCAGTGACAGGAAATGAACTATTTTACAACACTCTTTATGATCATAAACTATGTTATAAACGATGGAAACAGTTGGGGATGTAGAGGCCCCTAGTACTGTGACCACAGTAACTCATGTTAAGCAGTTTTGTTTTCCCATATCTTTAACTTGAACACTAATTCAATCTTAGCTTTCTAATTTACATTTTTCTGGGTTTCAGTTTGGTTTCTTTGAAATTAGGACCTATTGATTTTATCTCAAGTTTAAGGTAATAATCATTTTGAACACCGATGAGCTATGCCGGCATTCTTGAAGCAGTCTTTCACTCACTTTATACTAACCACCAAATCCAAAGACCAACACGGGTCTGGATGTCAATGAAGACTTCATATATAACAGCTGTCAGAAGGTCAGATCAACCCATTCCAATGCCAAATTCAGATGTTTTTCATCATCGAGAGACTCAATCTTCTACAACAAATCCAGCTTCTCTACTTGTTGCTTCCCTGCAAAATTTGACACAAAGCATGTCCCAAAAAAAATGTAATCTTACCCAACACTAAAACCCCCATTACTTACGTCTCCAACAGAAACCTCCTTTTGCTTCCAAGACAACAGTATTATTTCAACACCTCTGCTTAGTGAATTTTCAAGCTCAATCTTTCATTATCTCCCAAAACGTTGTATACTAGCAGAGGCAATGTGTAGGTTTTTATTTTAAGTAAATGTATGTTGTTGGCAGAAGCTGCACTTTTAACCTGACAGTCACTTTTACCTACATTTCTCACCCTTTCTCTCTCTCTGGGGGAAGGTTGTAGGTCATAAATATTTAGGGCAGTGTACACTATTCACTGGGTGCTGTAATGTAATATGTTTACGTTCTAGGGGACAGTTTTTTTCATACAGAAAAATGCAAGCAAGCTGTCTTTATCTTGCTACTCAAAGATGACACCGGACTATAGTACACTGAGGCGTCTACCTCCAACTACATATTTTGTGCTAATACTTTCAGGAAAGAAGTGTTTTGGAATCCCCATACCTAGGCCGAATATTTTACATTCATGACTATCAATGAGCATACCATAATGCAGAACTATAAATATTTCCTTGTGGCCAAAATCTCTTGGATAGGTCGAGGCCAAATGGTTAAAAAATTAAAGAAGCAGGCCCCAATCCAGGAATTCGAAGAGAAGGATAATGTTACTTACCCAGTAAGCAAATGCTCTTGGCATGGCGAGCCACATGCTGTGTATAGCTCGCCATCTAGAGTTGGGTCCGGAAGTTTGCACTTTGTTTTCTTCAAAGAAGTCTTTCCAGTCACGAGGTAGGTGACTCCTCCTTTTGATGATAGTGCCCATGGGCTTCAACTCCATTGTTAGATTGTTTGTCGCAGAGGGTGAGAATGGAGTAGTAGTAAAGAAGGAAGAGGTACTTACCTTTGGTAACGATATATCTGGTAGAGACACAGTCTAGTCGCAGATTCCTTAACTTAGAATATCTCCCCAGGCGCCAGACTGGATCCGGAAATGAAAATGCTACTTACCAGTATGCATCTGTTCTTGGCATGTAGAGCTGCAGATTCTTACACTGTGCATTAGATCGCCACCTGGTGTTGGGCTCGGACGATTGCATGTTGTTGTCGTCTAGGAAGAAGTCTTTGTAGTCACGAGATAGGTGACTCCTCCCTTGGACGATAGTGTGCATGGGCATCGGCTCCATCCTTAGATTGTATTTCGCCATGATGGAGTTAGTAGAAAGAAGAAGGGATGTTCATGCATGTGTATCTAATCAGACCCTCCAGCTTATCGCGATTTGCAAAAAAATCGCGAAATCGCGCGATCTCTGCAAATGCCGCGATATTTGGCATAAAGCCCGCGAAATTTGCCGTTTTCGCACCCATTTTCCATTTGATTTGCGGCTTGCGACGAGAAGAGAAGGAGCCAGGAGGTCGAGGACGCGCGAGGGAGAAGACCACGGCGGCCGAGAGAGGGAGAAGACCACGGCGGCCGAGAGAGGGAGAAGACCACGGCGGCCGAGAGAGGGAGAAGACCACGGCGGCCGAGAGAGGGAGAAGACCACGGCGGCCGAGAGAGGGAGAAGACCAGCACCACACCAGCAAGAGGGGGAGACTCGTCGGAGCAGGAGGAAAGCCGGCCGGCAGCGAACAGAACACTGACAGGTACCGTCCGTCCTTCACGCTGGTGGGGGCCCGCCGCACACATAGCGAGGCTAGGTAGGCAAGTTTAAAACCAGCTTCGTTAAGAAGCGCTGCCCGGGTGGGAGGGGGGCAGTGGAGATGTGGAAGAGGAGAGAGGGAAAAGCTTTTATTGCAGGCCTCGCCCGGCCTTGGGTAAAGTTTTTATTATTTATTTATTTATGCATTTTTATATAGCGCGGACTTTACCTGAAGGCGTCAGAGCGCTTCACATTAGGAACAGAGATGAAACATAATGAGAAACATTACAAAAGAACAGATTGCAAAAACATACGTTACTTACATAAGGTACTAGTGACATTTGTGAGCAAACAAAATACATGAGGTAGTAAAAACTGTGAGCAACCAAAAATACATGAGGTAGTAAAGGTAATAGTGACAATCGTGAGCAAACAAAATACTTGAGTAAAAATTGTGAGCAACCAAAAATGCATGAGGTAGTCAAAAGTGCACAAGAGGAGATGAAAGTGACAAGTGTGCAGTTATAAGAAAAAACAGTATAATTTGAGGTATAGTACTGCAATAAGTGCTAGACACTCAGGCACAGGCACAAGCGTTACGTGGGCAAGGTCAAACAGTAAGATATCTGTGTTTGGTGTTGCAAAAACCCCAAAATAAAATGCCGCTAAATTTCCATTTTTGTGCCGCTAAATTTTCATTTTTGTGCCGCTAAATTTGCCAATCCATGCCGCTATATCCTGGGGGGTCTGTCTAATTAAGATAGAACTGGAACAGATACAGGCCCCGGGGAGGCCGTGTAAGAATCTGCAGCTCTACATGCCAAGAACAGATGCATACTGGTAAGTAGCATTTTCCGTTCGAGGCATATGAGCTCCAGATCTTGTACTGTGCATCGAATGTACAGCAGTGTCTCCCCTTAGCGGTGGTCACCTGTATCTGTTGCAGTAGTTTGAAAGAGGGTTTTGAGGACAGCTTGGCCTACTGCAGCTTGCTGCTTAGCTTGCCCATCAACACAATAGTGTTTAGTGAAGGTGTGTGTTGAAGACCATGTTGCTGCCTTGCAGATGTCTTCTAGGGGAATGTTACCTAAGAAAGCCATGGAGGCTCCTAGTTTGCGTGTGGAGTGAGCCCTAGGAGGAACTGTTAATGTACGTTTTGCTTTTTGATAGCATATTTGTATACATTTCACAATCAACCTTGCAATTCCCGCTTTAGAAATGGGGTTGCCCTTATGTGGTGGAGAGAAAGCTACAAACAATTGGTTTGTTTTGCGAAAGGATTTGGTCCTATCTATATAATAGAGGAGAGCTCTGTTAACGTCTAGTGTGTGTAGAGCTCTTTCTACTACTGAGTCTGGGTTTTGGAAAAACACTGGTAACTCTACTGATTGGTTTAAATGAAACGGAGTAATGACTTTTGGAAGGAATTTAGGATTTGTCCTGAGAACCACTTTATTACGGTGTTATTTTAAAAATGGTTCTTGTACAATGAAAGCTTGGATCTCACTTACTCTCCAAAGAGAGGTAATAGCTACTAGAAAAGCTGTTTTCCATGTGAGGAATTGCAGTTCACATTTGTGTAGAGGTTCAAAAGGTGGTCCCATGAGCCTTGTAAGAACAATGTTTAGGTTCCATACTGGAGAGGGCGGTAACCTGGGAGGAATTATTCTTTTTAATCTTTCCATAAATGCTTTAATAGCAGGCACTTTAAATAGAGACAGATGTTGTCTATTTTGTAAATATGCTGCAATTGCTGCTAGATGTAGGCGTATAGATGAATATGCCAAGTTACATCTTTGTAAATATAGAAGGCAGCAAATGATATTTTGGATGGAAGCATCTAGGGGATCAATTTGGTTATTGTTGCTGCTAAATGGCAAATCTTTTCCATTTAGCAGCATAGCAAGCTTTAGTAGTAGGTCTCCTGGCTTCTTTAATGATATTCAATACAATCTGGTGGTAGGTTAAGATAACCAAACTCTAAGACCTCAGGAGCCAGATCGCAAGATTCAGTTGACTTGGGTCTGGATGTCTGATGTCTCCATGGTTCTGCGTTAGCAGGGATGGTGTCAGATGTAGCTTTTGTTGTGGAACTAGGGATAGTTCTAGCAGAGTTGTATACCACGGTTGGCATGCCCATGTTGTCATAGCTTGCGCATTATTAGTGGTATTGTGGTAGTGGCAGAAAAGCGTACACAAACCTGCCCGACCAGTTCATCCATATCGTATTGCCCTTGGACAGCGGGTGTGGAAACCTGGCGGCGAAGGTTGGGCATTTTGCGTTTTCGTGTGTGGCGAACAGATCTATGTCTGGATGACCCCACTTGTGAAAGAATGGTTGAAGAACTTGCGGATGTAGTTCCCATTCGTGAATTGGTTGTGTCTGTCGACTCAACAGATCTGCTATCTGATTGTGAACTCCTGGAAGGTGTTCTGCTAACAGATATATGTTTTGTGGAATGGCCCATCTCCAAATGTTCTGTGCTTGCTGGGGCAGCTGTTGAGAGTGTGTCACCCCTGTTTTTGTATATAGTACATAGCTGTCATGTTGTCCGTCCGGATTAAGACAGCTTTGTTTTGTACTTGTAATGTTTTGGGTGCTAAGAATATTACTAGCAGCTCTAGGTGATTGATATGGAACGATCTTTGTTGAATGGTCCATTGCCCTGGAGTTGTATGATGTAGGAGATGGGCGCCCCTTCCTGTGAAAGATGAGTCTGCTGTAAGTACTATTTGTGGAACAGGTTCGAGGAACGGCCGCCCTTTTGTCAAGTTTTTGGTGTTCCACCACTGCAGAGAGCGATGTGTGCGGCTGTCTACCAACACCAGGTTTGTAAGTTGCCCTTGAGCCGGATTCCACTGTTGTGCTAGACATTCTTGTAACGGCGCATTTGCAGTCTTGCATATGGTACAATGAAGATGCAAGATGCCATCATGCCTATTAGTCTCATGAACACTGTGGCTGGGAGAGAGTGTTGATGTTGGAACTTTGTGACTAAGGCTTGAATGCTCTGTATCCTTGCTGGACTGGGATACGCTAGAGCTGTAGACGTGTTTATTGTAGCCCTAAATATTGATGTACATAAGAGGGCTGTAGGTGCGACTTGGTGTAGTTGATCGTGAACCTTAAGTCGTGCAATGTTTGAATTGTCGGATGTGTGTGTTGGACACACTGATTGAATTTCATGGCTATTATGAGCCAATCGTCTAGATAGGGGAAGACATGTATCTGTTGTCTTCTGAGATGTGCTGCTGCTACTGCTAGGCACTTTGAGAACACTCTTGGTGCAGTTGTTACCCCGAATGGAAGGACTTTGAATTGATAATGCTGTCCTTCTAGTACAAACCTGATATACTTTCTGTGAGAAGGATGTATAGGAATGTGGAAGTAGGCGTCCTTTAGATCTAGTGTTGTAAGGAAGTCGCCTTGTTGCAGCAATGGGAGCACTTTCTTGTAAAGTGATCATATGAAAACGATCTGAGTGTATATAGAAATTGAGGGGCCTGAGGTCGAGAATTGGTCTTAGTGTCCCATCCTTTTTGGGTATTAGAAAATACAGCAAGTAAACCCCTGTCCCTTGATGTTGTAAAGGAACTATTTCCATTGCGTCCTTTTGAAGAAGTGATAGGACTTCTTGTTTGAGCAGCGTAAGGTGTTCTGCAGACATTGGATGCTGCTTGGGTGGTATGGGTGGAGGGGTAGCTGTAAGTTCGAGGCAGTAGCCATACTGGATAATTTATTTTACTCACCTGTCTGTTGTAATGGAATTCCCGACAGGTAGGAACTGTGTTAATCTGCCCCCCACAGGCGTGGAATGCTGTTGGGGGAGCAGAGGGAAGTCACTGTTTTGTGGTGGAAGAGGTTCAATTATTGTTGTTACCTCAACCTCTTCCCCTGTTGTTGTTGCCTCTGTAGCCTCCTCTAAAATATCCTTTACTGGAGGATGTCTTTGTATTGGACTTGAAGGAAGCTGTATGGTCTGCTCCAGTTTGTTTGGAGCCTCCTCTATAGAAGGAGCGACGAAAGGAGCCTCTAGCTTGTGTGGATTGCAAAGCTCCCATAGATTTGGCTGTACCTGTATCTTTTTTCATTTTCTCAAGTGCTGTGTCTACCTCTGGTCCAAACAATTGATGTTGGTTGAATGGCTGATTTAAGATGGTAGTTTGCACTGCCTGCTTAAATCCTGAAATGCGTAGCCATGCATGACGTCTAAGTAGGACACTAGTGTTTACAGCTCTAGATGCAGTGTCTGCTACATCAAGTGCACACTTGATTGAGGCAATTGGAATTAGGAATATGCTACTTACCAGTATGCATCTATTCTTGGCATGTATGGCTGCTGACATTCATATCTGTGCATAGATCGCCGCCTAGTGTTGGGTCCGGATGATTGCACATTGTTGTCCTGGAAGAGTCTTCGAAGTATCACGAGATAGGTGGACCCTCCCATGGACTACAGTGCGCATGGGCATCCTCTCCATCCTCCGATTGTTTTTCGCCATTGTGGCAGAGATGGAGTTTAGTACAGTATGAGATGTCCATGCAAAGAGTGTATGCTACAGCTGCGACAGGCACCGGGGAGGTGGGTGGGCGATATGAATGTCAGCAGCCCTACATGCCAAGAACAGATGCATACTGGTAAGTAGCATATTCCGTTCGAGGCATGTGGGCTGCTGAACTCATATCTGTGCATAGAATGTATAGCAGTATCTCCCTTAGCGGTGGTTGCCCGTGCCAGCTGCAGCAGTCTGAAAAAGAGTTTTGAGAACAGCCTGACCTACAGCAGCTTGCTGTTTGGAATGTACATCTACACAATAGTGTTTGGTAAATGTATGTATGGTTGACCATGTGGCTGCTCTACAAATTTCGTGTAAAGGAATATTTCCTAGAAAAGCCATGGATGCCCCTAGCTTGCGTGTAGAATGCACCCTAAGGGGAACTGTTAAGATGCGTTTTGCTTTTAAATAACATATCTGAATGCACTTAACGATCCATTTGGCTATGCCTGATTTTGAAATAGGGTTACATTTGTGTTGCGGTGAGAAAGCAACAAACAACTGTTTTGTCTTTCAAAATGCCTTAGTTCTATCTATACAGTATAGCAGAGCTCTCTTGACATCGAGAGTATGCAAGGCCCTTTTAACTACTGTCTGCGGATTTTGAAAGAACACCGGCAGTTCTATTGTTTGATTTATATGAAAATGGGATACCACTTTTGGCATGAATTTACTCTATTTCCATGTACTTGAATGAATGGCTCTTTAATAGTTAGGGCTTGCAGCTCACTAACTCTCCTAAGTGAAGTAATGGCAATAAGGAAAGCCACCTTCCAAGTAAGAAACTGTATCTCGCATGAGTGTAGTGGCTCAAAAGGTGGTCCCATAAGTCTGGTTAAAACGATGTTTAGATTCCAGACTGGTGAAGGTGGGTGTGTTGGAGGAATTACTCGTTTAAGTCCTTCCATAAATGCTTTAATTGCTGGCACTTTAAACAGTGAAAGGTGTTGCCTGTTTTGAAGATATGCTGCTAGCGCGGCTAAATGTATCCTGATGGATGAGTAGGCTAAATTGCAACGTTGTAGGTGCAAGAGATAGCAAATGATGTTCTGTGTAGAAGCATTTAATGGGTTTATATCGTTGTTACGGCAGTAGATGACAAAACGTTTCCACTTTGCTGCATAACATGCCCTGGTAGTGGGTTTTCTTGCCTCATTGATAATATTCATGCAGTCTGGAGGCAAGTTCAGGTATCCAAACTCTAGGATTTCAGGAGCCAGATCGCCAGGTTCATCTGTTGCGGATCTGGGTGTTGGATTTCTCCATGGCTCTGAGTTAAAAGACTGGGTGTGAGTCGCAGTCTTTGATGAGGCACCACTGACAGTTCTAGGAACGGTGTGTACCATGGTTGCCTTGCCCATGTGGGAGCAACTAGGATTAGCGTCAGCGAGTGTTGGCGCATTTTGCGTGCCACTAGCGGTATTAATGGAGCTGGGGGGAAAGCGTACGCAAATTTGCCTGACCAGTTCATCCATATCGCATTGCCCTGCGACTGTGGATGAGGGAACCTGGCGGCAAAGTATTGGCATTTTGCGTCTTCGCGTGTGGCAAACAGATCTATTTCCGGTTGTCCCCACTGCCGGAAGAATGGTTGTAGCACATTGGGGTGAATCTCCCATTCGTGCATCTGTTGACTGTACCTGCTGAGCAGGTCGGCTATTTGATTGTCCTTGCCTGGGAGGTGTTCCGCCATGAGGAACATGTTCCTTTGAATGGCCCATTTCCACACACTTTGAGCTAGATGCGATAGCTGTGGGGAAAGTGTTCCTCCCTGTTTTTGAATATAATACATAGCTGTAATGTTGTCGTCCGGATCAACACAGTCTTGTTGCATAAGTGTTTTTTAAACGCTTTTAGTGCTAGAAAAACCGCCATCAACTCTAGTAGATTGATGTGCATCTTTTTCTGTTGTGAAGTCCATAGTCCCTGGACTGTGTAATGCAGGATATGGGCTCCCCAGCCTAGCAGGGATGCGTCCGCCATCATCACTATTTGTGGGACAGGCTCCTGGAACAGTCGTCCTTTGCAAAGGTTTTGTGGATTCCACCAATGCAGAGAGTTGTATGCCCGACTCGTCACCAACACTAGGTCTTTTAATTGTCCCTGAGCCTGGTTTCACTGCCGTGCTAGGCACACCTGTAGCGGACGCATGTGTAGTCTGGCATGAGGGACTATGAATATGCACGAGGCCATCATGCCTATAAGTTTCATAAACACTCGAGCTGGCAATGAGTATTGTGGTTTGAACCTTTGGATTAACGTTTGCATTCCGTTGATCCGTGCTGCGTTTGGATATGCCTTTGCTGCTAGTGTATTTACTGTCGCGCCCAGGTACCGTTGGACGTGGGAGGGTTGCAGGTGTGACTTTGGGTAGTTCAGCGAGAAGCCTAGACTGTGCAGGAGATGAATGGTCTTTGACGTGTGGCTGGCACATTGCTGGGCCGATGGCGCTTGTATTAGCCAATCGTCCAGATATGGGTACACATGAATGTGTTGTCTCCTGAGATGCGCCGCCACTGTCGCTAGGCATTTGGTGAACACCTGTGGAGCTGTTACACCGAATGGTAGGACTTTGAACTGGTAGTGTTGTCCTTGAATAGTAAACCTGAGATACTTTCTGTGAGCAGGGTGTATTGGTATATGAAAGTATGTGTCTTTGAGGTCTAGAGTTGCTAGGAAGTCTCCCTGCCGCAGCAGTGGTAAGACTTGTTGGAGAGTGAGCATGTGAAAATGCTCTAATAAAATGTACTGGTTGAGGGGCCTGAGGTCAAATATTGGTCTGAGAGAACCGTCCTTTTTGGGAATGAGGAAGTATAGAGAGTATACTCCTGTTCCTTGATGTTTGAATGGGACTGGTTCTATGGCCCCTTTTTGCAGCATACTGATGACCTCTTGCTGCAATAACGTGATATGTTCCTTTGACATTGGACGGTGTACGGATGGTATGTTGGGTGGTGTTGATGTGAGTTCTAGGCAATAGCCATGTTGGATAATTTGCCTGACCCACTTGTCTGTAGTGATGTTTAGCCAGACTGATAGGAACTGTTGCAGTCTTCCCCCGACCGGTGTTGTATGGTCTGGGGGTAGTGCCAAGAAGTCACTGTTTGGTGTTAGTGGAGGATCTATTGGTATTGCCTCCACGACCTCTGACTTTGTTATTATTTCCTCTGTATCCACCACGATTTGTGTTTTTATTGTATGTGGATTGTGTATTAAGTCTTGTATGTGGAGGATTGCTGCGATGTGTTACCTCGCGCTCCTCCTCTATAGTTGGAGCGACGAAAGGAGCCTCTGTGTTGTTGGGACTGAAGAGCTCCCATTGACTTTGCAGTCTCTGTGTCCTTTTTCATTTTGTCCAGAATTGAGTCAACTGCTGGACGAAACAAAAAATCCGGGTTTATTGGCTGGTTAAGAATTGTGGCCTGGACTTCAGTTTTAAATCCAGATATGCGAAGCCATGCGTGTCTCCTAAGCAGTACGCTTGTGTTGATAGATCTGGCAGCTGTATCTGCCGCGTCTAGAGCACACTTAATGGAGGCATTGGTGATGAGCTTTCCCTCCTGTATAAGTTATCTGCCTGCTCCTTGAAAGGCTCAGGTAAGTGTTGGAGAAGTCCTTCTAAACTGTCATAGTGCGCTCTGTCATATCTAGCCAGCAAGGCTTGGGTATTGGCTATTCTCCATGAGTTTGCTGCTTGAGCAGCTACTCTCTTGCCTGATGCTTCTAAAGTCTTGGACTCCTTATCAGGAGGAGGAGCCTCTCCAGTAGTTTGGGAATTAGCACGCTTTTGTGCGTTGGATACCACCAATGAGTCTAAAGGCAGTTGTCCCCTGATGTAAGTAGGGTCTACTGGTGCAGCCCTATACTTTTTCTCAATTCTAGGGTTGATGACACGTGCCCTAGCAGTGTCTTTGAATATGTCATTTGCGTGCTTGAGGACCCCTTTTAACATTGGAAGTGTTTTGACACTTTTTTCTGATGTTGCAAGCGTATCAAAGAGAAAATCTTCCTCTGTAGCATCTGAATGCATATCTACATTATGGTAGAGTGCTGCTCTGTCTATTAATGAGTTGAAAGCCACTGTGTCTTCTGTAGGTGATGGCTTAGCTGGGTATACATTTGTGTCTGTAATGGGTTGAGCCCCATCAGTGTCTGGGTCATCCCCCCATGGCTGTGAGTTGGGGTCTACATATGGGTTTTGTGGATATCCAAAATCCACATCTGCGTCCTGATCTACATCTGGGTTGTAGTCAGAGCGTGTAGGTGAGTATGGTGCATATGGAGTAGTAGGCATAGCTGGAGAGATAGGTTGGAAAAGAACAGGAGAGGTTGCACAGTCTCTTTTCTTTTTGAGTGGTATTTTAGAAAAGTCTTCAGCAGGCACTGGTCTTTTTTTCCTTGTATAAACAGTCACTTTCCCAGTATTTGGCTCAATATATAGTTTGGACTGATCTTCTGTAGAGGGGCCTGGATGGATGATCTCCTCTTCCACAGTCTTTTGCCTTGGCGCCGTTGTTTTAGGTTTGACCTTTTTCGGTTCGATGCCTTTAGTCGGGTCGACCGTTTTTGGTGCCTGGATCTGCTTTTGAGGCTTTAGTGTCTGTCCGACAGGTTTTGTCGGTGCGACGTCTTTTACAGGTTGCACCACTTTTTTCGGACCGATCGGTTTTGTCGATTCGATAACCTTTGTTGGGTGTCCTGACTTGTTCGGCTGTAGAGGT
Organism: Lissotriton helveticus; assembly: GCF_964261635.1. Taxonomy (NCBI): domain Eukaryota; kingdom Metazoa; phylum Chordata; class Amphibia; order Caudata; family Salamandridae; genus Lissotriton; species Lissotriton helveticus. The sequence goes on along the minus strand of NC_136071.1, from coordinate 1,177,020,936 downwards.
GTCCTCGGAGCATGCGGCTTTGGCTCGATGCCCTTCTTTGGATGGATGGGCTTCGGTTCGACCGCTCTCGGTTGGTCTACTTTCGGTTTTGCTTTCGCTTAGACGACCGCCTTGGGCGTAGCCCTTTTCCCTTCGAAGACAGCCTTTTGTCCCTTTTCGGCACTCGAACTTTATTTGTTGAAGTCGACGGCCCTTGGTTTCGAAGGTTTATATGGAACGCTGGCCTTCGGCTCGGCACCCTTTGTGTTTATCACCTTCGGTTCGACGACATTCGGTCCGAAGACTGTCGTGTCGATGACTTTTGGTTTCGATTGAACTGGCTTTGGATTACGTGTCTCAGAAGGCTCTTTTTGTATATTCTTAGCCGGGCGGTATTGCGGGGCTATAGAACCAGTATTTAGATCTTGGCTAAGGCCTGTTGGCGATGCCTCGACCTGAGTCTCTGATATTGGTGTAGTGTCTGTGTGGGGCGGTGTACTCCCGTTTCGCCCCCGTTGTCATCGGAGTCGTCTTCGATAGCTACGATGTCTTGGTCGTATTCCTCGACCATTTGTTCTTCCTCGTCGATATAATATTCAGAGTCGTGCTCGGAGTATTGATCTTCCTCTTGATCCGAGTCTTCGGCGTCAACTAGTTCTTCCTCATCGTCGAAGATATTCTCGGGCTCCGGTGCCGACCTCTGCATTACTTGCCTTGCCGCCCGCCGAATCCGGATCGTCTTTTTGGACCGGAACTGGGCACAAGCTAGGCAATTATCTTCATTATGATCTGGTGATAAACATTTGTTGCACACAGGATGCTTATCTGTATGCGGGAGCTTTGAGTTGCACTGCGGGCAATATTTGAATGGACTTCGTTCCATCGACCGTCGGTCCACGTGGCGTTGAGAAGGCCTAAGGGCCTGATTCGACGACCGGAGTGCAAGTAAATTATGAAGAAATCTTTTCGGTACCGATCGAAAAAAATACCGACGAATCCGAAGGCCTTTTGGCCTTTTTTAAAAGTTTATTTTGATTCCGAACTTGGAGTGCTGGAAAGTGCATCCGAACCCAATGGCGGAAAAAAACAATCTGAGGATGGAGAGGATGCCCATGCGCACTGTAGTCCAAGGGAGGAGCCACCTATCTCGTGATACTTCGAAGACTCTTCCAGGACAACAATGTGCAATCATCCGGACTCAACACTAGGCGGCGATCTATGCACAGATATGAATTCAGCAGCCCACACGCCTCGAACACTTGCTTTCTTGTATAAGGTTGTTTGCCTGTGCCCTATATTGGTCAGGTAGATGTTGTAGTAATGTCTCTAACTGATCACAGGGGTGTGGAAATTTATAAAATATCTTCTTGTCCAAAGGACAAGATGTTTCAGAAATCTACTTGTCCTGTAAAAAAATGTACTAGTCCCGTAAAAAAAGTCTTCTCCCAATTGGTACCAAAAAATGAGGTTTCTATTTATGACTGCATTCTCATATAGGAGCTTGGATAGCAGCCTCTCTGATTATGCCAGTGCTCATTTTACATCACTGTTTGTATTCTTACTTTGCTCTGTTCATGCCACCTTTCTGATTGTACAGGACTCTCAACACACTAGGTTTTTATTTTAAATATTTAAATATTCACACTCTGTTTAATTGGGCTCTGCTCAAGCTCATGCAAAGCCTCTGAATATGTCAGCACTTTCGTTATATTGCAGTTCACTGCTCTAATTGTATCAATGCTCTCTTTCTAGTCTGAGGAAGAGACTTGTAGACTACCCTGGCAATTATATTTGTAAACATTCACGAATTTTCACAAAATGTTACTGTAAATAAACTTAGATTCTCCTTGCAGTCCAGTGCCTTGGTTACCAATTGAGGATCAAGGAGACTGCCCCGGTCTGACACTGTCCACATTGTCATTTTTGGACAGTTCCCTTCGTCTCACTCTACCCTGGTTCCCTGGTTTGCTAGAATTGTGATCATATACTAAGCAATATATCCAATACGTAGACTTTCCTAGTTTGGCAAGAATTTGTAGGCAATCTAGTTCCAGAGTCAAAAAGTAAACTATCAATACATGCAAGTTTGGCTTAGACACACAAAGATTGTTTTTTTACCTATGAAAGTATAAACTAGCAAAAAGAGTTGCTTTTTCCAGACCTGGATTGCAGTAGAAATGTGTGCATGTGTTCAACGTACATTGTTTAACGGCACCACAAATTCCTCTCTAACCCCCCCGCCCCCTCTGCACCCTGAAAAATGTAATACATTATATGTTTGTAAAGAGTGCGTTTAGGAACATGGAACTGGTGTACGTTTCCAGGCCAACTTATGTAAACTCTTATGAATTTCTGAAAGTCTTAATTCTGCACCCATGCAATTTAATAGGTCTGTGAATTCACATTTGTTACATTCTGTCAAAAGTGGGGGCCCTCATTTTTTTTTAAAGTTGCTTTGCGTTGATTTGCCTTTATTTTGTTATTAAAATATATACATGCACCAAAGCAGATGTATTAAATTATTCCTTAGTGCGATGGTAGTTAATGTTTTCAAACTCCGCATTGAAGCTCTCTGCACACTACAACCATGTTTAAGTTGCAAATATTTTGTTCTCTTCATCCCTTTTTCAAGGAGCACAATGTTTGGGGTACATTGTCCGTTTTCAAAATAAAATCACCAATCTTGCTTTCATTCATCTTTATACACTTGCATATAATAAAGGAGCCTTCTGGAAGCCATACACATAGCCACAACTTGTAAATGTTGCAGAAAATTGCACACCTGCTTTTATTGGAACCCTGTCACTAATGCAAGCTGAGATTCCTGCTCACTGTTTTTGCATGTATCTGACTTGAATTCCCTACTCAACCTAACTTTAATGCACTTGACCCATGGACATGTTACACAATTTTGACTCAAACATTAGCACCCCGACAAGCCCAATAAACTGTGGGTAACCATACCTCTAGCAAACAAAGGCAAATTTGTCACTATAGTATTTCCCTGAGAAACTACTAATTTGTTTCAGAGGCGATGTGGGATTACTTGAAGACAGGCCATTGAAAAAATATTAAGGTACTATGGTAACAGCCGGCACTGACTTGTCATTGAAGATCTTAAGAAGAAAGGTCATTCCTTTCACAGCAATTTACTCAGTTGCCTCTTCCAAGTCATACCATGCGGACTTCATGCAAAGTAAAGCACAAACTGCACACAGCTAATGTTCTGCATTGCTCCTTCACAACCCATGGGCATGGCAAACCTCACCTCTAGAACAACTTGTATCCTCTGTAGTGCAGCTCATACAGTTTACTCCTTCTGTGTAACTATTCCCTCATGCACTATCCCTTCCCATCACATGAATGATGCACAGCACTGTTGATACCCATTATACAGCTCATGTCCTGCACAGGTCACTGTTAAGATCAAATGCCGTGTAGCTCAAGTACCGTGTGGATCTCATGTAAGACATAGTTGAGCCTCGCATTACTATTCCTAGCACTCCAGTATACTGCACAAATCAAGCTCTGCACAGCCCATGCTTGCGCAGCCTCTTCCATTTGCACAGGGAGCATCCTCTACGTGCTAATTAATGCGCAGGTGGGGTTCTCATAAAAAAAGGAGATTATGGTGTGTGATTTACAGTGGTACTCTGCTGCTAAGTAATGGGAAAATACCTTTAATGGTTTGATTCAAGGGAGTAGCCAGAAAATTAAAATACCCCCAACTTTCACCAATGTTCTGACAGCACCAAGCAATTGATGTAAGTGAGCTTGAACCTCCCTAAAACTCCTTTGTCACTTCCACCCAAGCATCTAGCCATTATTCTTTCGTGCTACATCTGCTCATGTCCACCATTTCACCTTTACATTCTGTCATCCATTCATTCTTTCATTCATTCACTCTTTCCATTCATTCATTCATTCACTCACTCTTCCCCATTCCATCCATCCCTCCATTGCCATTCCATACATCTACTCATCTGTTCACCCATCGACTATCTAGGCACGCATCCATCCACCCATGCATGCATCATTTGACTTACCCATCAATCAATAATTCCTATTGCCATTCATTTATTCATCCATCCTCTCAGATTTTCATCTACTTTGCCATACATCCATCCTCTCGGATTTTCATTTACTTTGCCATACATCCATCCTCTCAGATTTTAAATTACTATGAAATCCTTCTATCCATTCAGACATTTATTTACTCGGCCATCATTTTACCCACCAATCTATCTCAAATTCCCTTTCACTTTGTCAACCTTTCATTCACCCAGCTACACATTCTTTCACTCACATACACAGAGCCACCCATTCTCTCGCCCACCCATCTTTTCACCCACTCATCCACCCATCTCGTCACCCATTTATCCATCCATCCTTTCACCCAACCATCCATCCATCCTTTTACCGACTCGTCTATCCATCCTTTCATCCACCCATACATTTACCCACTTATCTATCCTTTGCCCCTCTTACATCCTTCTCTACCTTTTCTAGCAAAGTTGCAGATGAGGCCCATAAAAAAAACTCACCTCCTCTGTAGCTGCTGTAATGAGGGGTTCACTATACCCCAGGTTTTATTGGTGGAGCCCCTTAATCAGTAGATTTAGCTTTAGAACCTCACAAGCTTTCAATTCACTAAAACATTAAAAAGTGTTGTCCATTTCCTATCAAAATAATGCGCCCATGCTCACAAACACAGACATAAATAAGTAGGTCTAAAGTGTTCTTTTATCAGATCTCAGTCCACTAGGTAAGAGAGGTAGCAACAACATGGTAAAAATGTAAATGCTTAAGTCGCATTTGTAAAGATTAATTTTCCATAAACTTCATGATATAATATTGTGCCAGGCCCCACATCAAAAAGTGAATTTTGACAACACGTTTTTGATGTGGGGGTGGGCACAATACTTTGTCGACCGTCAAAGTTTATGGAAAATTCAACTTTACAAATGCAACTTTATCATTTATATTTTACTATGCTTTTGCTGCGTTTTACATAGTGGGCTGAGATCTCATAATAGCTTCGATGATCACAGTAATAGACACAGTGGAGGTGAGAGCAGCCGCGATTTCGTATGGTGATAGGCCGCCTGCTTTTCACCAAAGGCATAAGGGAATTGACCTCTGAAAAGGAAGGGGCCACCATTGCAGGGTTTGGGGAGTGCAGAGACTGGGACACAGAATTATTGTGAAAGGCGGTACTTGCGCTTTCTGCTTACAAGGAACGGTGATGGGCCTAAATGCTTTCAGAGTGCAGTTGCGAGTGGCAGCCTGCAGTCTGAATGCAACCGTGGCAGAGAGTTTTTTTTTCTTTTCCAAAAGCGTAAACCTTCAAAGAGATGTCATTTCTTTGCGCAGTGCTCAGAAAGGAGAGAAGCACTTCTGGGCATTGTCAGTGAATCAAAGGACTGTTAAATCCTAGAAAGTTATGTCAATAAAATCAGCACGCATTTGGAAGCAGATTAGAAGGACTTTGAGAGTTCTGTGCTGGGAAAGGTTTCTGCTGCAGGAAGTTGAGCCTACTTGTCCGAGAGACAATAAACACATAAAGACTTGTTGTCCCCGTCAGCAAACAACATGTCCTGGGCGTCGGGCGATATGAATTCCCCAGCCCTGCTGATCATAATGAGCCCGGTCGTATCTTGTAAGGAGGGGCGGTGCGTTAGCTATACGCCAGGTATTAGTGGCTTGTGCAGCTATTCTTTTGCCTGAAGCATCTATCACCTTAGATTCTCTATCAGGGGGTTGTGCTTCACCTGATGTCTGTGAGTTTGCTCTTTTTCTAGCATTTTAGACAACTAGTGAATCTAAGGGTAGCTGTCCTTTAATGTAGGCTGGATCCCCAGGAGCAGGTCTGTACTTTTTCTCAATTCTAGGGTTTAGGATCCTAGCACGTACAGGATCTTTAAATACCTCTTGATGACCCCTTTAATCATAGGAAGAATTTGAACAGACCTTTGTGATTGTTCAAATGTATATAAAAAAATCTTCCTCTGCCTCATCTGAATGCATGGTGACCCCATGGTAAATGGCAGCCCTATTCAGCAAGTGCCCAAAACTAATATCTTCTAGGGGAGAAGGTTTTGATGGATATGACTGTGGGTCAGGAATATCTGGCACATCTTGTGTGTTTGGGTACTCCCAATCTGGATCATCAATCGGGTAGGGAAAAGGCTCATCTGGGTCTACCCCTCTCCCAATGCTATACTCAGCATCATTTTGAGGTGTATGTGAAGAATGAGGAGGAGAGTGTTCAGGAGAATTTTGAGGGGAATTGTTAGGAGGAACATGAGATGAAGGAGAAGGAAGTATAGGAGAAGAAGGGTACATAGGAGATGTGGCAGAGTACTTCTTGACAGGCACTGCAGGTGTAGGTGCTGTGTCTAATTTCCTCCTCCTGTGTGGTGTAGTGGATACAGCACCTGTTTTTGGGTCAATGTAGATCTTTTGTAGAGGATAAGGTTGGAAAAGGTCTTCTGCTTGCGGAACCTTTGCCAGAGCCGATTTGTTCAGTTCGGGGCGTGGTTGCTGCTTGTCTTTAGCCTTAGGAGTTGTTATTGTGTCCTTTGGCGTAGATTTCAGCACCGAAGGTATTGTTTTCGGAGTCGTAGGCTGTTTCGAGGCCTTGAGCGCATCGGAATCAGGCCTTGTAGGTTTCGATACCGAAGATGTTGGCTTCGGAGTGGAAGCTGGTTTTGACAACCTCGAGGCGTCCGACACTGGCTTCATACTTTTGTCTTTAGAAGTCGACGATTTCGGAGTCGAAACTTCTTTCGGTGCCGAAGGAGCTGGTGGGATCGGCACGTGCGGCTTCAGCGGTAAGGAGCTACCGGAAGGCTCGAGTATTTTCTTCAGAGCCGGGCTCGATGGCGGGGCTTTCGAAGTGTTTTTTCGGTCGCGACTGGGCCCGGGAGCCGGAGTGTTGACCTTTGCCTTCAATTTGGGTGGTGGGTATGGGGCCGGGGCATTAGTACTCACGCGCTGATCCAATGGTATGGAGTCATCTGAGTCGTCTGCCTCTGATACGATTTGGAGATCGTCTGAATCTTCTTCGGGAACGAGCGGCACTTCTTCGTCGAAGATATCCACCGGTTCCGGGGCCGATCTCTGCATGTCGTGTCGACGGGCCCTCCAATCTCGAATGCTTTTCTTGGATCAAAAGGACGCACAGGCTGTGCAGCTGGATTCGTCGTGTTCTGGCGATAAGCACAGGTTACACACCTCGTGATGGTCACGGTGTGGAAACTTTGCTCCACACTCGGGGCATCTTTTGAATGGCGGCCTTTCCATGAGGTATAGACCTCACGGCGTGTATAGACCCAACGGCCCGCGTCGTTGACCGGAATCGAGCTGATAGAGTCGAGACGATGTTTGTCGATATCGAAAGTAGCTTGGTGAAGTTTGAATACATTTTTACGCGCCAAAGTACTTGAAAAGTAGATTTCGAACCCAGTGGCGGAAAAAAACTATCTAAGGATGGAGCCGATGCCCATCTGCACTATCATCCAAGGGAGGACTCACCTATCTCGTGACTACAAAGACTTCTTCCAAGACAACAACATGCAATCATCCAAGTCCAACACCAGGTGGCGATCTAATGCAGTGTAAGATCTGCAGCTTATATGCCTTGAACATCTTTTTTCCCCAGCAATACCTCTGTACACGGCAGGCGGCATCGCCCGGCTCCGTCCCGACTTCGTACACGGAAGTGACGTCAATGGAGCCATATAAGCCCCTCCCGGCATGCTGACGTCAGTTTTCTCCAGGAAACTTTTCTGCGCCACCACGCGGAGCCGTGCAAAAAACTGCAATAGCATAGGAACAGTGTGTATTAAAAAAAAGGCCAAAATCATTGAAAAAGCACCATGTACCCGGAGGGACCGAAGGGAGCTCAGAGTATTTGCTGCAAGCAAGGGCCCAACAAATTGACAAGCCATGCCCCACTTTGAGGGGGTAACGACTGCGGCACAAAAGATATGACAAGCCTAGCATAGCTTGTCACCACGGGTGGAAATTAAAAGAATTTAAAATATTCACAATATTGAAGCAACATGTTGCAAGACAAGTAACTAGAAGTGAACGACCACTAGAACGTTCACTACACACACCATCCAGAGACTTTAGGACTGTAGCACCAAAGAGAACCCAACCGACTGTCAGATCCGGTGGCAGAAAGTCATATACAAGAGCCACTCCTTGAAGAACTAAGAAAGATGCACAGTGCAGGAGAGGACAAACCGGACCCCTTGTACAGCAAGAAGCACGGGACCGGAGACCTTGCTAGGGAAGTGGGGTAGGAGGCAACACAGAGCCAGCGGGAACTCCCCTTGCCCTAAGGCAGGAACCCTGACTGTGCATGAGCCACAAGAAAATATGTACAGCACAACCTGTGTGCACCAATACGGCAAGTATTCACAGAATATAGAAGAGACTGTTCCGGAACGGAACAGAGGGACCTGCCCCCCAGGGGCGCATGTCCACCTGTAGACAGGCAAGACGGGCACAGCGAGGCTGCAAGAACACGCCAGGATAAAACAGGAGCGACAAAACCCCAATAAAACAGCTGGGAAGGACGCCCCTACTGAGGTGGGGATGTAAGACAGATCAACCGTAGACAACCAATTGTAACCCCCGGAGAGAAACCAACCCTACGGACCTCAACAGAGTAAACATCCTATAACATTAGGAAGAGTTAACGTGCGGCAAAACTTCCTGGGTAAGGAAGAGTAGCAATATAACAGCCAACCAATACCCCACATAGGGTAATAAGGCATAAACCTACAAAAGAAGGGTCCCTCTTGAGATAAACTCGTATGCAGAAGCTCAAAAAGAAAGGTAAACATAACTTAACCAGCTGTACCAGAATAAGGAAATAACACAGTTGAACAGCCACACAACCCAGAACATCTGTAACCCGTAACGGGTACCAGAAAAGAAAGTGACAGCACCGTCACAAAACCAAAAATCCTTCACGAGGATTAAAACCTGGGAAGACAAGCAAACATAGAAAGGAGACGCCTGACCGCCGAATCATCATGGGCTTCAAAAAGAGTGACCCCATCAAATGGTAGATCTCTAAGCCTCTCCTGAACATGTTCTGGGAAAACGCAATCGCATAACCACGCATGGCAACAAGTCAGTAGTGTCCATGGCAGACCGAATTGAAAATTGTGCCATATCATGGCCATCACGGATCAGGCAGGCCAGATCAGCAAGAGAGCTCTCCGGTAAGGAGGAGCTGCTCGACAGAGTCCCAAAGGGCAAATGTAGCCCGAGCAAAAACACACAACGCGTTTAGGGACCAGAGTCCTGACCCGGAGGATGCAAACACATCGCGGCCACATGACTCCAACCACAGAGACTCCCGAGTGGGAGGATGCAACGGTACAGGAGTGGAAGAGAGCTGCCTGAATAACAAGTCCTCCAGCCCCAGGATGGAGGGTCAGACAGGCAGGGGCATCGGGAGCCGGGCAATGGTTATGTGCCACAGCACAATCCACGGGGTCCCCCAAAGAGGGCCTCGCCCACATCCCAAGAAAGATGCCAAATAATGACTCTGCAAATGGCAACAAGGGCTCCATGTCCCCCGCGCCCTGGTGGAGAAGATCCAGCAAAGGCTCCGAAGGTCTAGAGACTGAGGGCAACTGCATCCTCAAAATGTCTGCAGCCCTGCAAACAGGCCTAACAAACGTCCCACTAGCCTCCGTGGCCCTCAAGGCGGTGACAGAAAGTCACCAGTAGGTGACGGACGCAAGCTAATCCGGCCACCTAACTGAGGCACAGCAAAAGGATAGGTAGGTCAATGCCCCACTGGGGCCCGCTCCGGAGAGCGTTGAAATGACTCAGGGGGTGGTGAATCCACTGGGATCACATCCTCCACCAATAAAGCCAGAGATGGTACCAGCGTCGAACAGCGTCGGCGACCTCCAAAAAGGCCTTGACCGGCCGGAATCGGACAAGCGTCAAATTAACATCCCCCAAGGTGGAAACCTGAGTGAGGCGAGAGAGTACGCCAAAGTGGTGTTGTGCACTGCGCCGCAGCTACCTCCGGAGATGCCGCAGGGAGCCTCGGAAGGCTGTGCGACGGCGTGTGTGGAAAGGTTAGACGTTGTGGGATGCTCCTCCGGGCCGCGTCCCGATGTTGCGGCGACTCCGGAGGTGAGTCAGGGCACTCGGTCGGAGTCTAGGGTAAACCTGCTGGCAGAGAACTGACTTGAGTCCCTACCACCCGTGGGGCCCAAAGGCACACCAGGGAGGGGGGGGGAAGCAAGAAAGGATTGCAGGGCCCTGCAGTAGTCCTCCATCTGAGGTCGAGTTGCCTTAGCACCCGGAAACGAAGGACAGCGACAGTCCTGGGACCTGCCCCGAACAGGATCATCCTGTGAGGACTGGCGCCGCGTGGACGTCTCTTCTGGAGAAAAAGACCGGTTTGGCGAGGGGTCCGTTCAGGACATCCGGGCAGACAGCAGTTTTATGCGGCGTTCCTGCAGTGATTTCAGCCGCAGTTGGCGGCAAGCGTCGCACTCCACGGAGTCATGATGCTCGCCCAAGCACCACATACAGATTTCTTGAGGGTCCGTCGCTGACATCTGTCGCAAGCAGGACCGGCACGGTTTGAAGCTCGCAGGCATCGAACACACTGTTCCTTGACGCAAAAAGGGCGTTGAGAAGGCCTGAAGATAACAAAAACATGCCAGAGGTATCACTTTACCGGATCCGCATTAGGACATGTAAAAGAAAAAAAATGACGTCAGCCCGCCAGGGGGGGCTTATATGGCTCCATTAACGTCACTTCCGTAGACTACGTCAAGATGGAGCTGGGGGACGCCGCCTCTCTGCATGCAGAGGTATTGCTGGGGAACAAATATTTTCCGGACCTAGTCTAATGCATGGCATTAGGGGTATTCTAAGTTAAGGAAACTGCGGCTAGATGTCTCTATCGGATTAGAGATGTCCATGCGTAAGTATGTAAATTAAATAGAGAACTGCAGAATCTACAGGTTTACGGGGAGGTGGGTGAGCGTATTTGACTCTATAGCCCTACATGCCAAGAACAGATGCTTACCAGGTAAATGACATGATCCGTTTAAGGCATGTGAGCTGTAGATCACATGCTGTGCATAGATTACATACCAGTATCCTCCCAAAGTGGTGGATAACCGGTAGCTGTTGGAGTGGTCTGCAATAATGTCTTAAGTACTGCTTGACCACATTAGCTTGCTGTCTTGCTGACCCATCTACACAACAATGTTTACTGAAGTTGTGCGATGTAGACCATGTTGCAGCTTTGCAAATGTCAATAATAGGAATGTTTCCTTAAAAAAAGCCATAGTGGCCCCTAGCTTACGAGAGGAATGTGCCCTAGGGGGCACAGTTAGAGTTCTCTTTGCTTTCGCATAGCAGGTTTGAATGCACTCAACAATCCACCCTGCAATACCTGATTTGGAGATAGGATTGCCCTTGTGTGGTGGCGCAAAAGCAACAAAGAGTTGTTTTGTTTAGCGAAAAGATGTTGTCCTTCCAGTGTAGTACACATCTAAGGTGTGTAGAGCTCTTTCTGCAACTGAATCAGGTAGAGGAAAGAATACAGGTAAATCTAACGACTGATTTATGTTAAACACAGATACGACCTTAGGTAAAAATTTAGGAATAGTACGGAGAACCACTTTGTCTTTGTGTATTTGGAAAAAAGGTTCTTGTATGGTTAATGCCTGCAATTCACTCACTTTCCCTAATGATGTGATTGCAGTGAGGAAAGCTGTTTTTCAAGAGAGGAAGGAATATGCTACTTACCAGTATGCATCTGTTCTTGGCATGTAGGGCTGCTGACATTCATATCTGTGCATAGATCGCCGCCTAGTGTTGGGTCCGAATGATTGCACTTTGTTATCTTGGAAGAGTCTTCGAAGTATCACGAGATAGGTGACTCCTCCCTTGGACTACAGTGCGCATGGGCATCTTTTCCATCCTCAGATTGTTTTTCGCCATTGTGGCAGAGATGGAGATAGTAAAGTAAGAGATTGCCATGCCAAAGATAATACTGCAGCTGCGACAGGCAGCGGGGAGGAGGGCAGCCGATATAAATCTCAGCAGCCCTACATGCCAAGAACAGATGCATACTGGTAAGTCGCATATTCCGTTCGAGGCATGTGGGCTGCTGAATTCATATCTGTGCATAGACTGTATAGCAGTACCTCCTTTAGCGGTGGTTACCTGTACCAGCTGCAGCAGTTTGAAAAAGAGTTTTGAGGACAGCCTGGCCTACAGCAGCTTGCTGTTTTGCTTGCACGTCTACACAGTAGTGTTTTGTGAAAGTGTGTATGGTGGTCCATGTGTCTGCCTTACAGATGTCTTCAAGAGGAATATTTCCTAGGAAATCTATGGATGCCCCCATTTTCCTTGTAGAGTGTGCTCTTGGGGGGACAGTTAAAGTGGGTTTTGCCTTTTGATAACATATTTGAATGCATTTAACTATCCATCTGGCTATTTCTGACTTTGAAATAGGATTTCCTTTGTGTTGTGGTGCAAAAGCAACAAATAGTTGTTTTGTCTTTCCAAATGATTTAGTTCTGTCCACATAATAAAGTAGAGCTCTTTTTACATCTAGTGTGTGTAGGGCTCTCTCAGCTACTGACTGTGGATTTTGAAAGAATACTGGCAGTTCAATGCTTGATTGATATGGAAATTGGATACAACTTTAGGCATGAATTTAGGGTTGGTTCTAAGAACCACCCTGTGGCATGTACCTGCATGAAAGGTTCTTGAATTGTTATTGCTTGTAATTCGCTCACTCTTCTGAGTGAGGTAATGGCAACTAAGAATGCAACCTTCCACGTCAAGAATTGTAGTTCGCATGAGTGTAGAGGTTCGAAAGGAGGTCTCATGAGTCTGGTAAGCACTATATTTAGAATCCAGACTGGGGAAGGGGGGTGTCTTGGGGGGGGGGTCACCCTTTGTAAACCCTCCATGAAGGCTTTGATTGCTGGTACTCTAAACAGTGAAAGGTGTAGCCTGTTTTGAAGGTATGCTGCTATAGCAGCAAGGTGTAGTCGTATAGAAGAGTATGCTAAGTTACATCTTTGTAAATGCAGCAGGTAACATATAATGTTTTGTATGGAAGCATCTAATGGGTTGATTTGGTTATTGTTGCAGTAAATAACAAATCTCTTCCATTTAGCTGCATAGCACGTTCGTGTGGTTGGTCGTCTTGCCTCCCTAATGATGTTCATGCAGTCTGGGGGCAAGTTAAGGTATCCGAACTCTAAGACCTCAGGAGCCAGATCGCTAGGTTCATCTGATTGGGATCTGGGTGTCTTATTTCTCCATGGTTCTGAGTTAGAAGATGGGGAGCAAGGCACAGTCTTTGATGAGGAACTACTGAAAGTTCTAGGAACGTTGTGTACCATGGTTGTCTCGCCCATGTGGGAGCAACTAGGATTTGTGTGAGCGAGTGTTGCTGCAGTTTGCGTGCCACCAGCGGGATCAGCAGTGCTGGGGGAAAAGCGTACGCAAATCTGCCTGACCAGTTCATCCAAATCGCATTGTCCTGTGACAACCGATGTGGGAACCTGGCGGCAAAGTACTGGCATTTGGAGTTTTGTTTTGTGGCAAACAGGTCTACCTCTGGGTGACCCCACTCTTCGAAGAATGGCTGGAGAACTTGGGTGAATCTCCCATTCGTGTATTTGTTGGTTGTGCCTGCTGAGCAGGTCGGCAATCTGATTGTCCTTCCCTGGAAGGTGTTCTGCGAGGAGAAAAATGTTTTTGGGAATCGCCCACTTCCATATGCTCTATGCCAGATGGGACAGCTGTGGAGAGTGCGTTCCTCCCTGTTTCTGGATATAGTACATTCCGGTTATGTTGTCCGTCCGGATCAACACCATCTTGCTGTACAAGTATTTCTGAAATGCTTTCAGGGCTAGGAATATAGCTAGCAACTCTAGTTGGTTGATATGCAGCTTTTTCTGTTTGTTTGTCCAGAGCCCTTGTACTGTGTATTGAAGGAGATGGGCTCCCCAGCCTGTCAGTGATGCGTCCGCTGTTAGTACTAGTTGTGGAACCGGCTCTTGGAACAGTCGCCCCTTGGAAAGGTTTTGTGGGTTCCACCACTGCAGAGTTATGAGCGCGACTGTCTACCAACACTAGGTCTTTAAGTTGTCCACGAGCCTGGTTCCATTGCTGTGCTAAGCATTCTTGTAATGGGCGCATTTGGAGTCTGGCATGGGGGACAATGAATATGCAGGAGGCCATCATGCCTATGAGCTTGAAGACTTGAGCTGGCAGAGTGTTGTGGCAGGAATTTGCGAATGAGTATCTGCATGCTGGCTATCCTTGCTGAGTTTGGATATGCCTTTGCCACCGAGGTATTTATAGTGGCTCCCAGGTATTGATGTGTGTGGGCTGGTTGCAGATGCGATTTTAGGTAGTTGATTGAGAACCCTAGGTTGTGTAGCAACTGAAGCGTTTGAGGCGTGTTTTGCACTTTGTTGGTACGATTTTGCTTGTATTAGCCAATCGTCCAGATAAGGGTACATATGGATGTGTTGCCTTCTGAGATGTGCTGCAACTGTCGCTAAGCATTTTGGAAACACTCTTGGAGCCGTAGTAACCCCGAAAGGCAAAACCTTGAATTGGTAGTGTTGACCTTCTATTGTGAACCAGAGATATTTTCTGTGGGCTGGATGGATGGGTATGTGAAAGTACGCATCTTTGAGGGAGTGTTCCGATCGTATATATTGATTTAGGGGTCTGAGGTCCAATATTGGTCTGAGGAAACCGTCCTTCTTGGGAATAAGGAAGTATAGGGAGTATACTCCTGTCCCTTGCTGGTGGAAAGGGACTGGCTCTATGGCCCCCTTTTCCAGCATGCATTTCACCTCTTGTTGGAGCAGGGTGATGTGTTCCGTGGACATAGGACGATGTCTGGGTGGTATGTTTGGTGGTGTAGAAGTCAGTTCTAGGCAATAACTAAATTGGATAATTTCTCGCACCCACCTGTCCGTGGTAATTGCGTGCCAGACAGGTAGGAACTGTTGGAGTCTGCCTCCGACCGGTGTTAGGTGGTCTGGAGGTAGCGTGATGAAGTCACTGTTTTGTGGCAGTGGAGGCTCTGGTGTTATTGCCTCCACGCCCTCTTCCCTTATTATTGTTGCCCCTATAACCTCCTCTGTTTGTTTTCTTGTTGAAGGAACCCTGTGTGTTACTTTTGTATGAGGCAGATGTTTGCGAGGTACTTCCTCGTGTAGTTGCTCTGTATGAGGAGCGTCGAAAGGAGCCTGTGTTGCTGAAATTGCAATGCCCCCATTGATTTTGCGGTTTCTGTGTCTTTTTTCATTTTATCCAAAATGGTGTCGACAGCAGGCCCAAATAGAAAGTGCTGATCGACTGGTTGGTTAAGAATGGTGGACTGCACCTCATTCTTAAAACCTGAGATACGGAGCCATGCATGCCTGCGTAGTAAGACGCTAGTGTTAATTGATCTAGCTGCAGTGTCTGCTGCGTCAGGCGCACATTTGATGGAGGCGTTTGTTATGAATTTTCCCTCTTGTATGAGGTCCTCAGCTTGTGCTTTAAAAGGCTCAGGTAGGTGTTGCATTAGGCTTTCTAGCTGATCATAATGTGCCCTGTCGTAACGAGCCAGTAGGGCTTGTGTATTAGCAATCCACCAAGAGTTGGAGGCTTGTGCTGCTACCCTTTTGCCTGATGCCTCTCGTATTTTTGATTCCTTATCAGGGGGAGGTTGTTGTTTGGGAGTTGGCCCTTTTACGTGCATTAGCCACTACCAGTGAGTCTAGTGGTAACTGCCCTCTGATGTAAGTAGGGTCTTTAGGAGCTGCCCTATACTTCTGGGATTGATTACCCGTGCCCTGGCTGTATCTTTGAATATGTCAGGTGCATGTTTTAGAACTCCCTTTAACATAGGGAGTGTTCTGACACTTTTTTATGAAGTAGGGAAGGTGTCAAATAAGAAGTCTTCTTCGACAGGGTCATTATGCATGTCTACATTATAGTATTGTGCTGCCCTGTCTAGGAGTTGATTGAAGACTATGGTGTCATCAGTAAGTGACGGATTAGTCGGATAAGAGGGTACATCAGGGATGGGATGGGTGTTGTAAGGGTCTGTTGGCTCCTCCCATGGTTCCTCTTGTGGTTGAGGATCTTGTGGGAAGTCCTATTGAGGCTGTGGCTCGTCCCCCATGTCACCCTCATTGTCCCCATAGTGAGAAGGAGAGTAAGGAACAAAAGGTGTGGTAGGCATGATAGGCTGAAAAGGGATAAAGGGTCTAGAGGGAGAAGTCCCAAAGTCCCTTTTTAGGTTTCGACCTGGCGAAAAGCTGCGCAAGCAGCGGTTCGCGCAGGCGAAAAACTTTTGTTAGAGTATTGTGGCTTGGGCCCCGCTTCACTCTCCCATTGGCTAGCTCCATAAATGGAGGCTAGCCATTGGCAGAGAGAGGCGTCCGTCATTCTTCAAGGCGACTCGTGGGCGTTCCGTAGAATTTTTCCCTTTTGCCTACGTCAGTGCGGCGGTGGATGGGGTTTATTTGTGTTTGTCCTCCATGTTTGTTTTGGCCATTACGCCGCCGACCGCCGACGGAGGAAGTCCAGGTCTAGGTGAGTGCTGGCCGTTCCCGCTCCCCCCTCCCGCTGACCGTGTGCCGTTTCCGCCCCCCCCTCCCGCTGACCGTGTTCCGTTCCCGCCCCCTCCCCCCTCCCGCTCGACGACTTTTGGTGTTTTCTCCGGCTCGGGCCCTTTTTTCGGGTCGACTAGGGATTTTGGGTCGACCCGAACTTTCGGATCAACACGTTTTTTGTGCTCTGCAGGTTTTATGGGTTGAGTGTCCTTTTCCGAGTCGATGTTCTTTTTCGGATCGAATGATGTCTTCGGAGCACTTGCCTTTGGGTCGGCAGGTTTTTCCGTCCGTGTTACGGGCTTTGGTACAGCACCCTTTTTGTCGGTGACCTTTGCCGGGTCGACATTTTTTGGAGCAGTAGGCATGTTCGGGTCAGCGACCTTCTTTGGTTCGGCGCCCTTTGGCTGCGTGCCCTTGTTCGGTTCGACTACCTTCTTGGTCTCGACAGTTTTTGGCTGAGCGTCCTTCTTGTGGTCAACTGTCTTCTTTGGCTCGACGCTCTTGGGCTGTACGCCCTTTTTCGGTTCGACGCCCTTCGGATCGACGACCTCTTTTAGCTCTGGAACCTTCTTTGGGGTGATGGTACTTGGCCCGGGGGTCTCAGAAGGTTTCGTTTTCGATTTCGGAGCCGAGCGGGATGGCGGGGCTGGCGAAACTTTTTTAGGATCCTGGCTAAGGCCTTTTGGCGATGCCTCGACCGGAGCCTTTGGTAACGGGCTGATTGGTGGCTGGGGCTGTGTACTCACGATTTGTCACGGTGGGATCTCGTCATCGGAGTCCGAGTAGTCCTCGACGGTGACTATCTCTAGGTCCGAGTCTGGAGCATCCGGTAGTTCCTGGTCATCATCGAAGATGTTGTCTGGTTCCGGTGCCTGTCGCTGCATTTCTTGCCTAGTGGCCCGTCGGATCCGTATTGTTTTCTTCGATCGGAACTGGGCTCAGGCTGGGCAGGTTTCTTCCCTATGGTCTAGGGAAAGGCACTTGTTGCATACTGAGTGTTTGTCAGTATGTGGGAACTTGGAGTGGCATTGTGGGCACCTTTTAAACTGGCTTCTTTCCATCGACGGTAGGCTCACGTGGCGCCGAAAAGGCCCAACGGCCCACGTCGACGACCGAGTCGAGATGGAAAGGGGGATCGAGTGAAGAGGTACCGAGTGAGAACAATACCGTCAAAGTCAAAGGCCTTTTGGCCTTTAGAAAAGTTTTGTTTTCGATTCCAAAGTTGGAGAATAGGAGTTAGCATACGAATCCAATGGCGGAAAAAAACAATCGGAGGATGGAGAAGATGCCCATGCTTACTGTAGTCCAAGGGAGGAGTCACCTATCTCGTGATACTTCGAAGACTCTTCCAAGATAACAAAGTTCAATCATCCGGACCCAACACTAGGCGGCGATCTATGCAAAGATATGAATTCAGCAGCCCACATGCCTCGAACCTGTAGTTCGCATTTTTCCATGTGCTCAAAAGGGAGGCCCATCAACCTCGTAGGTCTATATTAAGATTCAACACTGGAGCTGGTGGAAGTTTTGGCGGTATGACGCATTTTAGTCCTTCCATGAAAGCTTTGATCACAGATATTCTAACGACAAATGCTGTCTATTTTGTAGATATGCAGCAATTGCCGCTAGCTGTAGTCTGATAGAGGTGCACGCCAGCGCTGACTGTTGCAAGTATAACAGATAGCATATGTTCTGTATGGAAGCATCAAGAGGGTTGATATGATTGTTACCACAGTAGATATCAATTCTCTTCCACCTAGCTGTGTAGCAAGCCCTTGTAGTTGGTCTCCTAGCCTCCCTAATGAGATTCATACATTCTGGTGGAAGGTTTAAGTAACCAAACTCGAAGACTTCAGGAGCCAGATCGCGGGGCTCAGTTGCTTAGGATCTGGGTATCTGATTTCTCACGGTTCTGTGTGTGGATACTGGAGGTTAAATGTAGCTTTTGATGCGGGACTAGAGATGACGTGCCCTTGTGGGAGATACTAGGATAAGTGTGAGATGTTTGCCTGAGCTTTTGAACCACTAATGGAATGAGTGGGAGAGGCAGAAAAGCGTAGGCAAATATCCCTGACCAGTTCATCCATAGTGCATTGCCCTTGGATTGCGGGTGTGGTTACCAGAAAGCGAAGCTTTAGCATTTCACGTATTGCTGTGTGGCGAACAGGTCTATGTGAGGGACTCCTCAACTCTGAAAGTATGGGAGGAGAACCCGAGGGTGGAATTCACTCAGTATTTGCTGTCTCTGTCTGCTGAAGAGATCTGCAATCTGGTTGTTCACTCCTGGGAGGTATTACGTTAGGAGAAAGTTTGTGGTGAATGGCCCATATCCAGATATCTTGGGCTAAGTGTGACAGTTAGAGAGTGTGCCCCCCCCTCTGTTTTTGTATGTAATACATAGCGGTCATGTTGTCTGTACGAACCAAGACAGTTTTGCCTTCCAGGTGAGTCTGAAACGCTTTGAAAGCTAGAAAAATTGCAAGCAGCTCTAGATGATTGATGTGAAGCAACTTCTGCTGTCGACGCCACAGGCCTTGCACTGTGTGATGTTGTAGATGAGCTCCCCAGCCAGTGAGGGAAACGTCCGCTGTCCGTTCTATCTTTGGAACTAGGTCTATGAAAGGCCGTGCTTTTGACACATTTTTTGTGTTCCACCATTGCAGAGAGCGACGAGTACGGCCGCTTAACAACAATAAATTGGTCACCAGACCGTGTGACTGGGTCCACTGACTAGCTAAGCATTCTTGAAGTAGACGCATGTGCAGTCTGGCATGGGGACTATTATGATGCAAGATGCCATAATTCCCATCAATTGCATATAAATCTAAGCTGGAATCCAATGATTGGGTTGGAATTGGAGAACAAAAGCCTGAATATTTCAAATTCTGGCTGCACTGGGAAACGCCAGGGCTTTTTGAGTATTTTGAGTGGCTCCTAGGTAGTCCTGAATATTGGCTGGTTGGAGATGTGATTTTGGCGCATTGATTGTGAACCATAGTTGCTGTAGTACCCGAATTATTCTGAAAGTGTGCTTAAGGAATTGTTGGTACGTGCTGGCTTTGATGAGCCAGTCGCCCAAGTATGGGAAGACATGGATGCTTTTGTCGTGTATTTCTATAGGTTCTGATTCGATCCCCCTATTCCTGACCCTATTCTGGTTAAACTTACTAGCTAGTTAACTAACAGTCAGCCCATGAGGCAAGAAATCCCCCATGATGCAGATACCGTTATCTGACGCAGTCACACTACGGCACAGGAACGTGTTATCTGATTAGGTCATAACGCTTGAGATCTAATTAGACAAGCGACATTCCTCCAGCCCCTGATAAGGCATACGACGTTCTCATAACAAATCAAACCTATGACAACCTGGATAATCCGTGCGGCCATTGTTTTGATTTCACAGAGAACTTTAGTAAAGAATGTGCTAACGAGCAAGTCGTATGACATCTTTATTGACGTACCTATGTCCATCCTTACGTCAATCCCGGCACCTTTAAGGTATAAATATTGCCGACCTTGCCCTATGCAAACACACGCGTGGTGACAAGACGGAGCAGCCATACTTGCCGAAGCCGAGAGCAGAAGCAGACCCCGCAGGCAGCAGCCCCGCCTTCCTGACGCGCTGAGAGACGCGCTGCTATCTCAAGCCGAGAGACCCAGCACCGGCGCTTCTGGGCAGCCCTCGCAGGCAGCCTGGAATATCGAGAGCAGAGAAAGAGATACCATTCCTCATTCATCCTAAATTCCAGGTACAGAACTGAATAACCCCTCCTAGAGAATTCTTTAGTTATTCACTTGGCAAAAACAAACTTAAACTAAACTGTAACTTTCTATTCCCGCCCACGCATTAGACTTAGGTCAGGTACACGGGGTAGGCGTATTTAGAAACACCAGTTGAGTACGTTTAGTCAAATGTATATGTGTATGTAAATATATTTTAATCATTTTAAACATCATATGGCTCAGAAACCATATCAATGTTTTTACAGTATTATTTTATACTATTGCTTCTAATGTATGCACTTTACTTAACTATAAGTATTGCAATAATATCGATCCATTTCTCTTGTACGAGAAAAGAGACTGATCAATAAATAACATCTTTTATTGAACACGCCCGTCTCTTCCTTTTCTCTACATTCTGATGAGACTAAGAATGCACGTACTGACTGAGTAAAATAATTGCCTTGTGCTCACACGACTCTCGAGATTGACTCTTGATTAGGGGAGAGCAAAGTTGTCATGTTCTATGGTTGTCAGAAACTAAATCCCTTCTTGTCTAATCAGGGGAGTTAATCCTTCCTTGAACATTCGAGAAAGTTTCTAGCGAACTCTGAGCTTAGCTGGCAAACCCAAAAATTAAGTCTAGTATCGACAGTAGTAGACCTAGTTAACGTCTGGCCTAGGCCTTTACTGCTGTAGGCACTATTCCAATGCGCAGAGCCTATTGGGAAAATAGGAGCTACACTACATGGCGCCCAACGTGTTTGGAAAGGGCGATAAAACTAACGTAAGACATTTAGAGTAACTCAGTCGTGCTTTCTCACTCAGACCCCTTTTCCCAAATACTCCAAAGACGTCTGGAGTGGGTGAAAGGTTATTATATCCTCCAAAACCTCGCAGGAGGGAACTCCTATGTATGGTTCTTGGTCTAGTCAACGTTGAAGGATAAAACAGTTCCAAAATATTGTGCATCTAATCTCTGTTTCCATAAAGAAACCTGATCTGCAAACAAAAATAATACCATCCTGTCAGTAAAATGGGAGACAGCGATGGAGAAAGAGAGGCAATTAGATTAGCTACTGAAATAGCAGATGCTGATGCTACCATGCAAGCAGCAGACGCGGATATAATACTTATTCCGGTCATTAAAAGGAGATCTATAACCTTAAAACTTATAGAAAATGGACTGACACCTAGAGGTGGCACAGTCATATTCGTAATTGAGGCACACGAATATCGGCAGACAGAGGTATACTATACATGGATACATTTTCCAGCAGCAAATGCTGTAACAAAGTACTTCCACTATTACAAAGTAGAGGAACCTCCTGAAACGTACACTCCTTTCGAGGAGGTGGAAGTACCACTCAAATTCCAAGAGCATTTGCTCTTATTTGATGGCGCCCTAATACATAACAATCACATTACAAGGCTCGGTCCTTTAGGAAGACCAGGAGCAACGTGGCCGGTCCTAGCCGGATACACACCACATCCAGACATCGAAAGAATGCCTGCAGCAGAGCTATTAATACAGCTAAAACAACTACTAAAAATTCATAGACAATTAGTTCAGTATGTAATGCGGACTTCAACAATTCAGCCAGCAATTAAAATTCCACAGCTGACCCCTCACCAGGGGAACACAAATAAAATCACACCACAGAACATCCAATCCTGCCTAGGTAAAGTTCCAGCTAAACGGGAACAAATACCATTCTGGTTGGCACAGAAAATTACCCAAATAGAGGCGGTGTTTCCTGACACCACCCCATTAGAAAAACACAGGATTCTGACTATATGTCTCCCAATGGGAATCGCACCACACATTGAGGACTGTGACACTTGGGGTACAGTCTTTGCTTCCATCTATACAAAAACGCACGGTGTTCCATCCATTTCGGTGATACCAGATGTGCTAAAACAAATTCAAGATGAATACGGTCCAGAACCTGCTTTAACTCTCGGTATGAAATTACTGAAAGACTTCAAGCAGGTCTCGGCTATATTACTAGCCAACATAAAGGGTGAAGCAGCAAACGTGGCGATCCGCCAGAGGTTAAAAGAGACAGATATAGCAGACCAACCAGCTGAAATTGCCAGAATCATAGAAAAATCCTATGAAGAACTAGGCAGAGATAGTCTAGGTGGAATACCAGTAAAACCGCAACTGACTACAAGTCCAGAAAAAATATTTTTTAATAATAATTCACCAAAAAAGAACTGGGATGGAAATAAACAATCCAATCCTAAAGAAAAGAAATTCCAGTCCAGAGGAAGGTCTCCTAGGCGAAGAGAGAAATCTCCGAACCCGAGACAAAGGTCACCTCAGAGTGAACCCTCTGGGAATAGATATAACCTTAGAAATAGGGATAATATTAAAAAACCTGATAGATATCAAGACATTGATACACGTCCCTCTCAATCTTTTCAGAATTCCTCGCAGAAATCGGAAAGAAGAGGACGATCAGAAGAGCACGCCAAGTCCAAAGACAAGGAACCTGCTCAACTGAAAAAGAAATCACAATTTCCAAAAAAGAAGGTAGCCAGTATCAAGGTAGTTAACAATGCCGAGAATACTGAGGACACAACTGAAAAACGGAGAATGGGCTCAGACAATGCTAGACAGCGCAGCAGAGGTGAGCATAGCTCGCAAAGTCCTTATGAATCATCTGGAGACAGTGGACACGAATGAATACCTTCAAGTGGAAACTGCAGATACCAGAGTTAGCAAGCCCCACAAAATATACGAGATAACATTACGTATAGAGGGAGATAAGACTAGGAAAATAAGGGGACTATTTTGGGATAACCTATCCAAGGGCTATGACATCCTTCTAGCTGAAAAAGACTGGCCACCAGAGTTTGTCAGGGAGTGCCCTCATGGCGAAGAAGTAATTATGCCTGCCTTCTCGAATCAAATACCGATTCATAAAAAATATACACTTGCTAGAAAGTGGGCAGTGGCCTTAGCACCTGCTTTATATAAAAATCATGTAGGATGGGATGAGGATTCTCCTCCTCACAAAGTCCAGTTAAAATCACAACCTACTGCACAAAGGCAGTACCCAATTAAGCAAGAAGCTAAAAAACAAGTAAATGAAATACTAGATCAGCTAGAATACCAAGGGGTGATTGAAACTTGCACCTCACAAATGAACAATCCTTTATTTCCGGTCTCCAAACCAGACAATTCGTACCGTCTAGTTTTGGATTACCGACACCTTAACACATGTTGCAAAACTTTTGCAGTGCAAAACTCACACAGTGCTGCACTAATGAAGAACATAGTGCGCAAAAAATACAAAACAACCTTGGACATCTCCAACGGATTCTTTTGTCAAAACATAGCACCAGAGAGCAGATATTTAACTGCATTTTCAGTAAATGGCACTCAAAAACAATTCTGTCGGTTAGCCCAGGGGTACAAGAACAGCCCGGGGGTATTCTCAGCGAGAGTAACAGAATTACTACAACTATATGATGATGAAGCAATATCTTATGTCGATGACATTTACTTAACAGATGATGACTTGGAGACTCACTTGAAAAGAGTGAACACCATAATACTTGGTTTCGCTGCAGAGGGTTACAAATTCAACTTCAAAAAGTCCAGAATTGCCCATCTGACGGTCCTATTCTTAGGATATGAGTTATCAAGTGAAGGCAAAAGCCTGGCAGACAATTTCCTAGAGAAATGTGCCGTAATCCAAGCTCCTAAAACACTAAAAAACCTACAGTCAATTCTAGGCTTCCTAAATTTCGGAAGAACTTACATTGCAAATTACGCAGAAAGGGTCAAACCCCTTTACAATCTAATTAAACCAGACTTTAAAAGATCCAGTTGGACTCAAGCACACACAGAAATTTTGAGATCCTTACAAACAGACATGCTAATTAAAACAAAATTAGAAACCCGTGATAATACACGCAACCTTGTGATCCGAGTCATCCCAGGGAGATGCGGATTCACATACCTAACCTCTAATGAGGGAGATAAGGTACCAATTGCATTTAAATCGCACTTGTACACTAAGGCTGAAATGAAATTTAGCCCAACGGAAAAAATTCTTACAGCAACACAGACAGCTATAGCAAAAGAACGAGCCCTGGCACAAGGTAAACGAATAATAATCGTGACACCAATACCAGCCTTAGAGGCGGTAACAAAGGCAAGCATTCCTAATGCGAAAGCACTCCATCCGAGATGGATACAATGGGCTAACTCTCTTGCTGCAACAGACGTGGTGTACGAATTTGATCCTTACTTAAAAACACAAGAATTTCTACAATATGAATTCGAATGTCCTCTGCCAACCGAAATTCTGCCTCTAGACCAATACGGCTGTATAATATATACAGACGGATCAGCACAACCCGCAGTAGGGGGTAAACAAGCTTACAGTGCTGCGTGCGCGATTGTTAAAGGTCGTTGGCACGAAGGGAAATTTAAACCAACCCTAACTAAGACCCAATCTCTAGGAGATTGCACAGCTCAGCGAGCTGAATTACTAGCATTCAAGATGGCGCTTGAAAATACCGATCGAGAATTCCCCACACTCATAGTGTGCGATTCGTATTATTGCGTTCAATCTTATAATGAATACTTGCAGATCTGGCTTCAAAATGGTTTCAAGGATGCGAAAGGAGGCACAATCAAGCATAAAATGCTATGGGAACAAGTAGCTCTTTTACAAAAAGAACTACCAAAGACTCACGTGATACATACACTGAGTCATCAACGTGATGGCGTTCACGTTGCAGGGAATTCATTGGCTGATGAGGCCGCGAAGGCAGCTGTGCAAACGGCTTCCGTAGCTGCCATCACCCGGTCAAAAACAAAAATAGACAGCGAAATATTACAAGCTGTCAGCGCTTCTGAAAAGGATTCGATAGAACCACTCCCTAAAGGCTTTCCATTAAAGTACTCATACATAACAGATGAAAACAATGTTCCTTTTGCTCAAATCCCTGGAGTGGGGGATAGGGCAATTCCAAACATGGAACACAGATTAGGACTGATAATAGCGGCACACGAAGGGCTTGCTTCTACCCATGCTGGCGTCTCAGCCACTGTATCATTATTAAAACAGAGGTACTGGTGGCCACAAATGAGAAGACAAACAAGGAACTATGTTCTAGCATGTGAAATATGTCAAAAAATGAAAGTATCAACTGTGAGACGTCCAGCACAGACGCCCCTTCTAATCTCGGATAAACCATTAGCCTGTGTTTATCTAGACCACTGCGGTCCCTTACAAAGGGACGGTAACTATAAATATATCTTGGTCGCAGTGGACTCATGCACGAGATTCATATGGATGTGGCCCCAGCGAACGGCTGACGCCAGAACTGTTATAAAAGATTTGCGGGTCTTTATCGGCACATACGCAATTGGCATTCTGCATTCGGACAATGGTCCTGCTTTTAGCTCTCGGGCTTATAAGGAGGCCATGGTCAGCATGGGCGTGCAATTGCGGTACTCTTGTCCATTTCACCCTGAGGGGAACGGAATTGTTGAAAGAAAAAACCGTGACATAAAGCAATCTATAACGGCAAAGGTATTAGGTTCGGGAGCTGGGTGGGTCAAACATCTAATAAGTGTCCAACGTAGTCTAAATAACTTGCCAAGAAATTCTCTGAAGGGATTCAGTCCGTACGAATTATTATTCGGAACTAGGATGTTGATCTCTGACCTTGATAGTCAGACTTCAGTGGTAACAGAAAAAAGCTTTGATGTCAAAGACCGTTTGGCTATTTTGCAGGACTTAAACAAAACAAGAAAAGACCTGAGCAACATACAGTTGAAAGAACAGCCAACGACCACTGAAGAATCACCACCTGTCCCAGCAAGACCTGTCTGGATTCCAAAAGTCGGGGATCTAGTCAGGGAGAAGATCGCGGTAAAGAAGGAATTTGGGCCTTCTTACAGAAAAGCAGTTCCTGTATTGTCTCAACGGGACAAGATCAGTTGTACTACCGCCACTTGCTGGAAAAAAGGAGAACCGAGTTGTATCCATCGACCTGGTAAAACCACAACATGTGGCCGATAACAAACAGTAGGCCAAGTGGACTCCCAATAAGTAGCAGAACACCAAGGTTTGCTACCAGTACAGAGGTCCTATCAAAGAGGCTCATCACATTCGAAACGCCTACGGAAGAACAACAAGGACTATGCAACAATGCAATAGAACTTAGACCTCTGAAAACCCAAATAAAGACATTTAGCAGAGACACACCAATCTATACAGAAGTACCAAGTGAAAATGCGAGAAACAAAAATCCTGAACCAATTGGAACAATTGACAGAACTGCATCCGGTTACTTCATCAACTTCGATGATTCCTCTGACGGCTTCAGCGAACAAAAGACACAGCCATCATCAAAATCCTTTAAAGACAAAGCTAAGGAACTTTTGAAACAACTGAAAGAAACATATCTAGTTTCTCCATGGATTGAATTTTGGGTGGGTTTTGGTGCATTTATCCTCATACTTTGGCTCATCATGGTATTTACCTTGGGACGCTTCATTGAGGGAAAATATGCTAAAATGGACACAGCAAGTCAGAACATCAACTTGGTCCTCAAACCACACACATCTTCACACGTCGAGAAAAGAGAACTTTCTTCAGAACTTTCTTCAGCCAACTTCACAGCAATTCCAATATCTGGTGGGGTAGCCTGGGACAACACTGACTATGAAATTTATGGTCCGGTCGAGATCCTGAAATATCCACACCAAATCAAGATCTCCTTGAGTGACTTTGCAAAACCAAACTCATTTGCTGATGATTGGGACTTTGAAAGTATAAACAATATGATGTCTGACTTAGTAATGTCTGCTAAATTTACAAAACATGATTATTTGCAGGGTTCTACAAATTATGACAGCATGTACTGCTATAACCATTATGGTAACCATTTCTTGCATAAATCTGCACAACCTAGAAATGTTTTAAATTTTAATCAATGGGAACATTGTGCTACACCTCCAAAAGGGAGCTCTAGAACCGTGTATGGCAAATATTCATATTTTTCAGGTTTTAACATAACTAATGCTGAAACATTTTATTACAAATTGTCAAACAAGACAGGGATGAAAACCATGATAACCAACACAAAATTGATATATTCAGATTCTTTCTTTGAAAAAATGAATACTTTTGGATTTGATTATTGGGACAAACATGTTGATTTGAAAAGTGTTTGGGGTACAAAAGAATGGCAAGTACAGGGTATAGAAGCTTTGTTTAGAGCCTGCATGATCCCAGAACAAATGATATTTTTAAATGACACCGTTCAACAAACCACCTGTCTTGGCTTAGCCAAAATCAAAGATTTAAATAACCTGTCTATTCCAAAGCCAACAATGTTTAGCAATAACTCTGAAACAGATGAAGAAATAGACATAAACCATATACTTAACCAAAACAGAACACATCCTGATTGGAAACAATGGTTGATCTGGCCCACAGATACAAATAACTGTCAAGAAAGATTCCTGAATAAAACACAGGGTTTCAAAATGACCAGGCCAGACCCTAGATATCCCCAAAGACATCACCCAGGGATAATAACAACCTACAGTGTGGGCAAATTATGCCTTCAATGGCTACAAACTTCCACACTGCCTGAAATTAAGCAACACCTAACTTTACTTACTGATGGTGCTGACTTGCGTGATTTCATAATGGGACCACGCAAACAGCGTCAAAAGCGTTTCATAGCAGCCTCTGTATATGCAGCATACAATGAGGCCTGGAAGGTTACTCAAATTGAAACAGCAGAAAGAATACGGGAAATTGACCGTATTAATTTGGAAAAATCACTTTCTGTAGTGGACAATGGGTTAATGACTCTGTCCTCCAGAATTTTTTCATTGGACAGCATTGTGTCTTCAGCAATCGATATATTATCGCAAGACTTACTGTTATTACAACATGGTCAGTCACAATTGCGTTCTATTGTACAGCTTGGCTGGACGTTACAAAATCTGCGTTCAGGCTATGTGCCTTGGCGTTTAATCAACACAACGTCACTATTCCAAATCTTTAACCTTACTGATAGACAAATCGGTATGGCCCAGAAGGGTGCTGATTATACAATCTTGAGCATTGAAAAACTAGAAAGATTACCGTTGACAATGTCAGAACGACCTGTCAGTGAATGGATAATCCACGGAATCATAAATATTCCAATCTCAACCTTCAGGTTTCAATACTGCCAAAAATATATACAGGCTGGCATGTACGAGAAATTGGGAAAGGGGTACCTTAAAACAACATGGAACCTGCCCTATTCACATGCATGTGTCAGTAACAAAGGACAGAAAGTGTTTCTTAGTGGCAACAATTGTGCTATGTCACTAAGCGGCACGCTTCTGTGTAACGGTATTAGTTTGCACGGAGCCTGTGAAGGGAATTCATACAACCTTTCATGTCACCAGCAAGGCGCACCTGCAACTGAAATAGAACCATTCTTTCAAAGACTCTATAATGGGAGTTACATTCTTATTGTAGACCGCAGATGCTGTAGTCTTATGCCCGGGACTCCTTATCTCGTCACTACGACGGCGAAGGTCAAGTGCTGTGGACGTTCTTTGTTTCCCAGCTCCTTTCCAGACAGGGAGGCAAGGGCATGGCCCAGTTTGAAAATTACTTCTATTCGAATAGACACTTTAAGCAGAATGAAAACAGTGCTTCTTCAGACGCCTACAAGGCTCACGTCATCTAAAGAAACGTATGATCTACAAGTCGCAAGGACGACTGCAGAGATACATACATTATTATCAACTAATTCCCCCGTACATTTCGCGGAAATCCTGAGCGAAATCTTAAATATTTCTGATACCACAGGGGTCTCAAAGGTATTTAAGACAGTATTTTCGATGGCATTAACACCATTCAAAGCCATACTGGGTATTTTTCCAGACTTCGTCCATTCGATTTTTGGCGGACTTCCCCTGATCCTAGGACTAATTGCAGGAATCCTATTCCTAGTCCTTATTTTTCGTTATGGCAACCCATGTCACAGATCAAACTCTCGCGACAATGGAAGATACGATCCTAGCCATTGGATACCGGGACCGGATATCAAAAATCCTGGGACTATCCCGGCTTAGAGACCTAAACATGACTTGGTTTCTATCATTTCGACCAATGTGGCAAAGGTGTGTTTTACCTGTACTAAGGTGTCTGCTATGCGGAGAAGAATGCGTGTTAGACACCTGTCTGACGCTACAATCGGATGCGCCGGTGGATGCAGATACACTGTTGGTTCCTACCAAGGTTCACGCACTGTGCTGCCCTCAAAGGCTGCCAATTCTGATGACGGCATTCCTGGAATCTTCACCACTGCGATTGAAGAGTAGTGAAGTTCAAGATGAAAGCAGCATCGAACAGGTACGACCTTCTGTCAGCAATGCAAATCAGAATGTCAATGGAGACAATCATGCGCATGAATGCATGGTTACCCCTATTTCCGACTTAGAGGAACTTTCCCATGAAGCTGTTGACAGTTTTTTCGAAAGCCTGAATGATATGATGTTCTCTCCGGAACAGAAATAGAGACTTTTGAGTAAACTCGCACACGGCGTTCCCTGAATTCGGCCTTCAACTTTAAAAATAAAGTCACATGAACAATTACAATCCAGTTCACGGACAGCAACTTTTTTCAGCAAGCCCCTAAAATATTTTTCTATATATTTTTTCCCGGGACACTGATTTTCTGCTTAAAGTAAGAGACTATTCCTAGAGAACTAAGATTTCTATTTTAGATACTTTATATACTTTATAGACTTTAGCTGCCCGCTGGTATGTTCGCAATAGATTTTATGTGATGAAATGGTTTCGACTTTTTTTCTGTATAGCCATATTAAGAGCCATTTCATGTGTATTTCTCATATACCAACAATCAATAATGCATAACAATGCGTGTTCACTTTTGCATCTAATTCATAGCTTAAGTGCATACAATATATATGACTGCAATTTTTCAGTATATTTGAAAATTTCGAAATGCATTTATGTATTTTGGGGTGGTAAGGTATACACTATACTCTATAGTATGTTGTACTATGTTATACTATGCATAGATTAGTAGATATGACCATAGTTAGCGTGGAGTGGGTGTCGTGTATTTCTATAGGTTCTGATTCGATCCCCCTATTCCTGACCCTATTCTGGTTAAACTTACTAGCTAGTTAACTAACAGTCAGCCCATGAGGCAAGAAATCCCCCATGATGCAGATACCGTTATCTGACGCAGTCACACTACGGCACAGGAACGTGTTATCTGATTAGGTCATAACGCTTGAGATCTAATTAGACAAGCGACATTCCTCCAGCCCCTGATAAGGCATACGACGTTCTCATAACAAATCAAACCTATGACAACCTGGATAATCCGTGCGGCCATTGTTTTGATTTCACAGAGAACTTTAGTAAAGAATGTGCTAACGAGCAAGTCGTATGACATCTTTATTGACGTACCTATGTCCATCCTTACGTCAATCCCGGCACCTTTAAGGTATAAATATTGCCGACCTTGCCCTATGCAAACACACGCGTGGTGACAAGACGGAGCAGCCATACTTGCCGAAGCCGAGAGCAGAAGCAGACCCCGCAGGCAGCAGCCCCGCCTTCCTGACGCGCTGAGAGACGCGCTGCTATCTCAAGCCGAGAGACCCAGCACCGGCGCTTCTGGGCAGCCCTCGCAGGCAGCCTGGAATATCGAGAGCAGAGAAAGAGATACCATTCCTCATTCATCCTAAATTCCAGGTACAGAACTGAATAACCCCTCCTAGAGAATTCTTTAGTTATTCACTTGGCAAAAACAAACTTAAACTAAACTGTAACTTTCTATTCCCGCCCACGCATTAGACTTAGGTCAGGTACACGGGGTAGGCGTATTTAGAAACACCAGTTGAGTACGTTTAGTCAAATGTATATGTGTATGTAAATATATTTTAATCATTTTAAACATCATATGGCTCAGAAACCATATCAATGTTTTTACAGTATTATTTTATACTATTGCTTCTAATGTATGCACTTTACTTAACTATAAGTATTGCAATAATATCGATCCATTTCTCTTGTACGAGAAAAGAGACTGATCAATAAATAACATCTTTTATTGAACACGCCCGTCTCTTCCTTTTCTCTACATTCTGATGAGACTAAGAATGCACGTACTGACTGAGTAAAATAATTGCCTTGTGCTCACACGACTCTCGAGATTGACTCTTGATTAGGGGAGAGCAAAGTTGTCATGTTCTATGGTTGTCAGAAACTAAATCCCTTCTTGTCTAATCAGGGGAGTTAATCCTTCCTTGAACATTCGAGAAAGTTTCTAGCGAACTCTGAGCTTAGCTGGCAAACCCAAAAATTAAGTCTAGTATCGACAGTAGTAGACCTAGTTAACGTCTGGCCTAGGCCTTTACTGCTGTAGGCACTATTCCAATGCGCAGAGCCTATTGGGAAAATAGGAGCTACACTACACTTTGTCTTCTCAGGTGAGCAGCTACTACCGCCAGACACTTTGTGATGACTCCGAATGGGAGTACCTTGAACTGGAAGTGTTGACCAGCTACCAAGAACCTGAGAAATTTGCAACGAGCGGAGAGGATTGGAATATGAAAATAGGCGTATTTTAGATCTTAAGTAGACAAAAAGTCGCTTTTTTTACAGCAGAGGTAATACCTGTTGCAGTGTCACCATGTGGAAATGATGTTGGAGAGTAGGATCTGCAATCCTATGGTCACCCCAGATTTTTGCTTTTTGCTTCACTGGTTTACGACTTTCCCAGGCTGTGGGCCTGCTAATCAGACCCACAGCCTAGCTGTTCTCTCTCTAAGTTGACACACATGTACTTTAGGTGCATTTACCAATTGGTATTGGGACACCTTATCAGCCCCTGTACAGTGTACCTTAGGTAGCCAGGGCATAGGTGTACCCAAGGCCTACCAGGGGCTGCAGCATGTGTTATGCCACCCCTGGCTGGCCATCTAAACAGACACAACTGGCTGGTAAGACAGCTGGGGCAAGGTGGTGTAATCACCCTTTGCTGTAGATACAGTATACCTATATCTAACCCCAAAAGGGGCACATATACTCCTATCAGTCACTCCTATGGCAGGCCTTATCAATCCTGAAGGCAGAGTGCTTGGAATTATGTGAGATGGTGCTCTAGCATGAGCTGAGCCTGTCTGCAGCTTGCGGAACCATGTCCTTATAGCTGTTCCATGATAACGCTATACCATATACTCCAAGTGCATTATAATACTCGCTGTTATTGCTAACTTTGGTATAGCATTACCAAAACATGTCGTGTAAGGTGTCATACGCTTTGGAATACTACCCCCTCGCCAGTTGTGGCGACGGGGGTAGCATTCCACCCTTCTAGAGGGTTAAGACATGTAAGTAACTGTGAACCCGGGTAAAGTTAACCCGAGCCTCAGCATCACAAAATGGATGCTGCCACCACAGACACAAGTCTGACCTCCTGCTGCTGGGAGTCCTTCCAGCGAGGGAGGCCTGGACAAAGGGTTTCCTGCCGTGGGAGGTGCTAGCACCACCCCAGACAGGATTTTGTGTATTGAGGTAGGGAGGACTGAAAGGAATGAGACATGCCTGGGGCACACAAGGTGTCCCTGTGCATACCCCGGTTCAAACCAGTTGCTGGGGCACTCCAGCCCCAGCTCTGGCGCGAAACCGGACAAAGGATAGGGGGTGTAACCACCCCCCTTCCTGGTCCCACCCATGGGAGGGACCTAGTCGATAGTACAGCCCCCTTTAGCAGGATAAAGGTAGGAGCTGGTCCCATTCCAAATTAGATTATCCTGAACAACTTTACAAGAAGAAACTCTGGCCTTCGACGTTCTGATCCACAGAAGACTGAAGAAATCTCCTTTATGGTCAAGGAGTGACCACCCTGCAACTGCAGGCCCCATCAAGCGTCCTAGCGGTTCACTTTGTCGTCCTTCCTGCCGGAACCACACCTCAGAGCTCGACGAGACCCGGACTCCCAGACCTCTTCGACCTCTACCCACATCTGCAGCACAGCTGAGACCCGTGGGTGCGACGAGACACGTGGGACCGGCCATCTTGGAGAAACTGCACTTCGCGTCCAGCACGACTTCAGAGGCATCCTCGAGTAAGTGCTTTGGGGATTGAGAAGCCCCAGCCCCGAGCAGCTCCTGCACAGAAGACCAGCCCTCCAGCATCCACGAGATCTGCGTGGGGCCCTTTTGCTTGATTGCTGCTCGACGCGTTGTCTGATCACTTGCCGGCTGGCTAGTGGCCTCCTAGACGACGACCCAAGAAATCTACACTGCTGGTCTGGTTGCTCCAGACAGGCCCTTGCTTCCTTCCAAAAGAGAAGCACCCCGGACCCTCCTGGTCCGCACCAGACGCCATCTTCACTCACCGCGTGGGTTGCCTTTGCCAAGGCCTGTTGACTCCGAATCCGGATCAGACACCGCCGACAGCGAGGGCCTGCGTGGGACAGCTCGTGCCTCCATCCTGGTCGTCGAAGACACCTCCTGGTCCACGTAGCTGCAGAGTCAAGCGTCCACTCTTCACCTGATCGCGACGACAGCATCTGGTTCCTTCCTGTTTCCACACCAGTCACTGGCTAGTGATTTTTAACATTGTCCCCTCTGCTTTCAGGTCTCCATCATCTTCGATCCGCCCTTGGATCACTCCGGACATCTTTCTTCAAGGCTCCATAGAATTCGACGCGGAAACCCGACACTTTCACACCTATGCACCCGCAGCCCGTGGGTGAGGTAACGAGAGCATTTCAGTGCTCATAGGTAGACACGCGTCCCGTGGGCCTCCTGCCCTTCACCTAAGGTTAGGGTAGTGTAGTCCCAGCGATCCTACAGCCTCCTGGCATCTTCATTTCGATCTCCTTATACCATTTACTTAGTATATGGTTTGTCGTGCCCCTAGGGCACCATTGTAAATTGTGCGATTTATTGTATTTTTCGTAAGTTCAGAGGTGTTTGTTAGTAATAAATATATTGTTTATTTTCATAACAACCTGTGTGGTGCCCTTTCATCTGGTATTCAAGGGGTTATATGTGGTAAAAAGCTGGCTTCACATGCCAAAAGAGTTTAGCCTAAGACTGCTCTGTCCATGCTACCATTAGAATAGCTCGTCTATAAGGTTGACTTACAACCAATCACCATAAGGGTTGTTTGGACTGATACAAGGTGATATATCAGGCCAACTTCTCACATTAGTATAATCTTGAGATATCATTTGAAAGATCACATAAGGTACCATAGGTACATATAACACGCTTAGAAATACTCACTCCGAGTTCTACTGAACCAGCTGTTGTAGTAGAAAGGGCCTAGCACACCCTGACTACAACTCTTAGCAAGGGATCAGTAGGAAAACCCATAGTGTAGGTAAGTGCACCACTTACACCTCACTAGAAAGCATGTCTACCACAGGAGAGGCCACAGTGAGAGGCCCCTTGTGGTTAGTGACCCTCCACAGGTCATTTCCAGATATGCAGCACTCAGCTTCCAGGAGATTAGACAATTGTGTACCTCCAGGAAATTGAAACAGGGTTCTAACCCTACCCTTCCTTTTCTGTTAGGACTCTTAGAGAACTATGATGCCAGAAGGGCCTCTAATCCAGGCCCCTCAGACCCAGCAGATGGAAGCATACCCCCCTTAGAAGATAACCCAGACTCTAACCTCCCTGAAACAGAAAATGTAGATGGTAGGAAAGATGGAAACTCATCTGGGGAGGAGGTAGACGATGGCCAAGCTTTAGTCAGCAGACTTACAAGGGCCAACTTAAGCCTACATGGGGATGGGTTTGGGGGAGCCCCAGACCTAGCCACAGGCAAGCCTAACCTTGGGAATAGAAGAGATAGGACTCACTCCAGAGACTCCCTCAGATCTGTTCACTCCCATGTTTCTCATGCATCTGCTCAGAGGAGGATGACTTCCCCCTCAGAGGAGAGAGCATCAGGCAAAGATGAAGGAAGTTAGTCTGAGGATTCAAAGGGAAGAACTTTCCCTTGCCAAGGAAAAACTTGCTTTTGCCAGAGAGCAGAAATTGATTGGGATAGACCCCACTGGTGGCAGCATTATCCCTAGAGATAAAGACAGGAGTTTTGATAATAGACACCTGAGTAAAATAGTGCCCTCCTATAAGACAGGAGATGACATCCACAAATGGATGACTGCTCTGGACTGGAGAGGGCCTGCAAAGTACAGCAGGTACCCCAGAGTCAGGGGGCAGCTATATTGTGGCTCTCCTTTGAAGCTAAAGGCAGAGATAAGCTCCTCACTGTTAGAGATGAGGATGCTAATGACTCCCAAGTCCTGAAAAATGCACTGATTGATGGGTTTGGCCTAACAACTGAACAGTACAGGTTGATGTTCAGAGACACCCAGAAAGCTCAGGCTCAGGATTGGACTGACGTTGTTGATTGTGCCACTAAGGCTTTGGAAGGCTGGTTACTGGGAAGTAAAGTTACTGATTACACAGGATTGTACAATCTTATAATGAGAGAAAAAATGTTAAATAATTGTCAGAACCAGTTGCTGCATCAGCACCTGATTGACTCAGATCGGACCTCTCCCCAAGAATTGGGAAAGAAGGCAGATAGATGGGTCAGAACCAGGGCTATACAGCAGAACCAGAACCAGGGTGGTGGCCAGAAGAAAGCAGACCAAAAGGGTAGTAATCAGAATCCACAAAATGACCAGAAGTCTTCAACAGGGCCCCAACAATCTAAGGAGGGTGGGTCCCAGACTTCCCAAAAGAAGAATGATGTTCAAAAGAAACCATGGTGCCAATACTGTAAAAGTAAGACTCACTGGTTTAGAGAGTGCACCAAGAAAGGCTCTGCTCCTGCCACTACTGCCCCTAAGGCACCTGCACCCCCTAGTACAGTTAGTAGTGGTAGTGTAGCCCCAAGGCTATAGTTGGGTTAACCCTGGGAATTGAGGTGGGTTCTGACTTAGTCAGAATACCTACTCAGGCTGTTCTTGTTTGTAGTGGGGACATGGATATGACCCCTACTGTAAGTCCTAGTACTCTGGGCAAGTACAGTCAAAAGCCTTTGATCAATGGAAAAATGGCTCAGGCCTACAGGGACACATGTGCCAGTGTCACTATGGTGACACCAGCCTTTGTGGACCCTGATCAGATCATACTAGGTTCAGACTACCTAGTGACCAATGCTAGCAACGTCACTACCAATCACAGTATGGCAGTTGATAACTTCTCCTGGGGAGGGGTAACTGGCCTCACAAGGGTTGTAGTTAGTTCAGACCTCCCAGTTGAATGTCTTTTGGGCAATGATTTGGAATCCTCCTTATGGTCAGAAGTGGAGTATAGGACTCATGTGGAAATGTTAGGTCTCTCATCACATGTCCTTGCTGTGACCAGGTCACAGGCCAGAAAATGCCCAGCTGAACAAGTGCTGGATCCTGGAACAATGGACCAGACACAACCCAAGAGGATGAGCAGTAGGGTTAAGGCAGTGCCTTCCCCCCTGCCTCAGGTTGAGAACCAGCCCTCTCAGGAGGCTGACCCAAAGACCCCAGAAAGAACTGTCCTAGGAGAGCTTGAACCTGAACAGGTTGAGTTTCTTGGGACAGGGGGACCTTCCAGGGCAGACTTGGGGCAGGCACAGTTAGACTGTTCCTCCCTTGAACCCCTCAGACAGCAAGCTGCTGCTGAGGCTGCAGGGAATGCTGCAGGTGCCCACAAGGTGTACTGGGATGAAGGACTGCTATACTCTGAGGCAAGAGACCCCAAGCCTGGTGCTACCAGGAGGCTGGTCATCCCTTTGTCTCTTAGAGGTTTCCTATTTACCTTAGCCCACGAGATTCCCCTTGCAGGACACTTAGGCCAGAACAAGACTTGGGACAGGCTTGTCCCTCTCTTTCACTGGCCTTACATGTCTGAGGACACAAAAGAGTTTTGTCGCTCATGTGACACCTGCCAAGCCAGTGGCAAATCAGGTGGCACAACAAAGGCCCCCCTTAAACCACTACCTGTGGTGGGGGTGCCCTTTGAAAGAGTGGGGATAGACATTGTTGGACCAATGGACTCCCCAACAGCATCTGGGCACAGATTTATACTGGTGGTAGTGGATCATGCCACCAGGTATCCAGAAGCTATTCCCCTTAGGACCACTACAGCTCCTGTTGTGGCCAGGGCCCTACTTGGAGTTTTCTCCAGAGTGGGGTTTCCTAAGGAGGTTGTCTCTGACAGAGGTGCAAACTTGATGTCAGGATACTTGACTGCAATGTGGAAGGAGTGTGGTGTAAATTACAAATTTACCACACCCTATCACCCACAGTGCAATGGGCTTGTGGAGAGATTCAACAAGACCCTAAAAGGGATGATAAAAGGGTTACCTGAAAAGCTTAGGCGAAGATGGGACATCCTTTTACCCTGCCTCCTGTTTGCTTACAGAGAGGTCCCACAGAAGGGGGTTGGCTACAGCCCTTTTGAGCTTCTGTTTGGGCATCCTGTGAGAGGACCCCTATGTCTTGTGAAGGAAGGATGGGAGTTACCTCTCAAAAAGCCTAAGCTTGACATAGTGGACTATGTACTTGGTCTCCGCTCCAGGATGGCAGAGTACATGGAGAAGGCAACCAAAAACCTTAAGGCCAGCCAAGAACTTCAAAAAGCTTGGCATGACCAAAAGGCTGTCCTAACTGTTTACCAGCCAGGACAGAGAAGGTGTGGGTGTTGGAGCAAGTGGCCCCAGCAGCTCTCCAAGACAAATGGTCTGGACCCCACACCATCATTGAGCAAAAGGGAGAGGTCACCTACCTGGTGGACCTTGGAACTCCCAGGAGCCCCTACAGGGTGCTCCATGTTAACAGGCTCAAGGCATTTGTCGACAAGGAGAACATGGGCTTGCTCATGGCCACAGATGAGGGACAGGAGGAAGAGAGACCCTCTCCCAGACCTGCTCACTCAGAACCCTGATGATGGGTCAGTAGATGGTGTGGTCTTTTCTGACAGCCTCTCTGATCATCAACAAAAGGATTGCAAACAGGTTCTTCAATCCTTTAGACGAATGTTTTTTCTGACCCCCCCAGTCAGACAAACTGGTGCACCCATGAGGTGGACACTGGTGACAGTCTGCCTGTGAAGAGTAAAATCTACAGGCAACCTGACCATGTCAGGGACTGCATAAAGAAAGAAGTACAGAAGATGTTGGAAGTGGGAGTCATTGAGCCCTCAGAGAGCCCTTGGGCTAGTCCTGTAGTTCTAGTGCCAAAGCCTCACACCCAGGATGGTAAGAGAGAGATGAGGTTTTGCGTAGATTACAGGGGTCTCAATGCTGTTACTAAAACAGATGCCCATCCAATACCCAGGGCAGATGAACACATAGATAAATTGGCTTCTGCCAAATTCTTGAGTACATTTGACCTGACAGCTGATTATTGGCAAATCAGGTTAGCTGAGGAGGCAAAGGCCAAAACAGCATTTTCTACCCCAGGAGGTCATTACCAATTTGTGGTGATGCCCTTTGGCTCGAAAAATGCACCTGCCACTTTTCAAAGGTTGGTGAACCAAGTTCTCACTGGGTTGGATGACTTTTGTGCAGCATATCTAGATGATATTGCTGTCTTCAGCTCCACCTGGGAGGATCACCT
This sequence comes from Lissotriton helveticus, assembly GCF_964261635.1. Classification (NCBI taxonomy): domain Eukaryota; kingdom Metazoa; phylum Chordata; class Amphibia; order Caudata; family Salamandridae; genus Lissotriton; species Lissotriton helveticus. The sequence continues at coordinate 1,176,981,934 of NC_136071.1, read as the reverse complement.
GATGCACCTGAGGAAAGTTTTGGAGGCCCTGCAGAAGGCAGGCCTCACTATCAAGGCCACCAAGTGCCAGATAGGGCAGAGTCAGGTTGTGTACCTGGGCCACCTTGTAGGTGGAGGCCAGGTTCAACCATTGGAGAGCAAGATACAGGCCATAAAGGACTGGGCTCTTCCAACCACCCAGACTCAGGTCAGAGCTTTCTTGGGCCTGTCTGGTTACTATAGGAAGTTTGTCAAAAATTATGGGTCCATTGTGACACCACTTAATGACTTGACAAGCAAGAAATTGCCAAAGAAAGTTCAGTGGACAGTTAGCTGTCAAATGGCATTCGATGACCTGAAGCAGGCCATGTGTACTGCACCTATTCTCAAGAGTGCACCTATTCTCAAGAGTCCAGACCACTCCAAAACCTTCATTGTCCAAACAGATGCTTCTGAGTTGGGTGTGGGAGCTGTTCTATCTCAGCTGAATTTTGATGGTCATGACCAGCCCATTGCTTTTATAAGTAGAAGGCTGACCCCTAGAGAGAAACGTTGGTCAGCTATTGAGAGGGAGGCCTTTGCTGTGGTTTGGGCCCTGAAGAAGTTGAGGCCATACTTGTTTGGAACTCACTTCAAGATTCAGACCGACCATAAGCCCCTCTTGTGGCTAAATCCAATGAAGGGTGAAAACCCCAAACTTCTTAGGTGGTCCATTTCCCTACAGGGGAGGGGCTTTACAGTGGAGCACTGACCAGGGACTGACCATGGCAATGCAGATGGTCTCTCCAGGTATTTCCACTTAGAACAAGAAGACTCGCCTGGTCAAAGTTAGTTTAATGTCCCTAAGTTTGGGGGGCGGGGGGGGGGGGGGGGTTATGTAGGAGAGTAGGGTCTGCAATCCTATGGTCACCCCAGATTGTTGCTATTTGCTTCACTGGTTTACGACTTTCCCTGGCTGTGGGCCTGCTAATCAGACCCACAGCCTAGCTGTTCTCTCTCTAAATTGACACACATGTACTTTAGGTGCATTTACCAATTGGTATTGGAACACCTTATCAGCCCCTGTACAGTGTACCTTAGGTACCCAGGGCATAGGTGTCCCCAAGGCCAACCAGGGGCTGCAGCATGTATTATGCCACCCCTGGCTGGCCATCTAAACAGACACAACTGGCTGGTAGGACAGCTGGGGCAAGGTGGTGTAATCACCCTTTGCTGTAGATATAGTATACCTATATCTAACCCCAAAATGAATGAATGAATGAGTGAAAATGGGACTTATAAAGCGCACGTACACCTACGGTTTCTTGGCGCTGGGGTGGGAAGGCTAACCAGTGCAGATGGAATGAGCTAGTTATAGGCTGCTGAAAAGAGCAAGGTTTTTAAAGATTTTCTAAACTGAACATAGGATGGGAGGAGGCGGAGTGCAGGTTCCGCAAGCTGCAGACAGGGACACATATACTCCTATCAGTCACTCCTATGGCAGGCCTTATCAATCCTGAAGGCAGAGTGCTTGGAATTATGTGAGATGGTGCTCTAGCATGAGCTGAGCCTGTCTGCAGCTTGTGGAACCATGTCCTTATAGCTGTTCCATGATAACGCTATACCATATACTCTTAAGTGCATTATAATCCTCGCGGTTATTGCTAACTTTGGTATAGCATTATCAAAACATGTCGTGTAAGGTGTCATACGCTTTGGAATACTACCCCCTCGCCAGTTCTGGCGATGGGGGTAGCATTCCACCCTTCTAAAGGGATAAGACATGTATGTAACTGTAAGGATAAGTTACTTACCTGTAATCCTAGTTCTCTTCCAGGGGTATCCTCATCAAAGTCATAAGCACTGAATATTCCCGCCCATGTGCGGGACCCCGGAAACAATATAAAAATATATATGTATAAAACACATATATCTCGCTCCACATATATGTATGTACATATATCATTTTTCTCACATCAATGCAGCCCCAAAACTGAGGCTAAACAATGCAAACACATATACATGAACTGCAATTAGTAAGGAATCAAAAAACACATTAGGTCAAAAAATCCTTGAACTTTGTGTTTTAATGAGTCAAACCACTCATAAATCCTGAAAATTGCTTATAAATAGACATTGTTAGCCCTCAGGCTGCATTGCAAAACAATATCATAGAAAATGAAACCATTTTCACAATAACTGGCACCGTGCCTTTAAGGCAGCCATGACCCCAGGCTTCCCATCATGCCTCAGGGGTGACAGTTAGGTCAGTTGTTCTTTGCATAACCCTGAAGACAGGGCTCAACCACAAGATTGAAAACAAAACAGTACCAAATCTCATTTACCTGGGGAGGCGGGTGGGTTGCTTATGACTTTGATGAGGATACCCCTGGAAGAGAACTAGGATTACAGGTAAGTAACTTATCCTTCTCTTCCAGGGGATCCTCATCAATAGTCATAAGCACTGAATAGAATAGCAAGCCCATCAACCACCTGCAGGTAAATGAGAAGTACATGACCCAACCAATCATAACAGCCAAAAGAAATTCTAGCTGTTAAACAGATTCCTCAGGGAGGCCTGGCCCACCTGGGTATCTGCTCTCGTGTCAGAATCTAGACAGTAATGCCTGGTAAATGTATGGACAGACCTCCAGGTCGCCGCTTTACAAATCTCAGACATGGGCACATCCTGCAGGTAAGCCGCCGTGGCTGCTCTACCTCTAGTAGAATGCGCCTTAGGGGAACCCCCTAAAGTCTTCTGTGCCAATTGGTAAGCAAGCTTGATACACGAAACGATCCACCTGGAGATAGAACGTTTCGAGGCTGCATGACCAGTCCTGATCGAACCGTAGTTAACAAACAATTGATCAGAATGTCGAATAGACTTGGACCTGTCCAGATAGAACTTTAAAACCCTTTTCAGGTCCAGAGAGTGTAATGCCCTCTCAGCTGGAGTAGAGGGATTAGGAAAGAAAGTGGGTAAAGAGATAGACTGATTGACATGAAAATCTGATACCACTTTAGGCAGGAAAGAAGGATGCGTTCTAAGCACCACTCTGTTCAGGTGAAAAACCGTATACGGTTCTTTAGTACATAGGGCCTGAATTTCGCTCACCCTACGGGCTGACGTAATCGCTATCAAAAAAGCAGCTTTCCAGGAAATATGCTGTAAAGAAGCTTTATGAATAGGCTCAAAAGGTGAACCCATCAATTTTGATAGGACTAGGTTCAGCTCCCAAGGCGGAGCAGGAGGCCGAACAGGAGGATACACTTTCTTTAGACCCTGCAGGAAATCTTTTACTGCAGGAAGCTGAAAAAAAGAAGTTTGTGAAGGTGATCGCCTATAAGCTGTAATAGCGGCCAAATGCACCTTAATGGAGTTAAACTTCAAACCTGCTTTAGTCAGGTACAACAAGTATGGGAGAACTGCTTCTTCCTGACTTTTTACCGGATTGTGACCATTCTGCATGCACCACATATAGAATCTCTTCCACTTGCATGCATACGAATGTCTAGTGGAAGGGCGTCGTGCTTCTTTCAGAATGGCCATGCAGTCCTGTGGCAGCCCTAGATGGCCGTACTGTATGACCTCAGGAGCCAAGCTGCCAAGTTCAGTGACGGAAGGTTGGGATGGTGAATCCTCCCGTTCATCTTCGACAACAGGTCCTGCCTGCATGGTAGCCTCTTGTGAGGAGACACTGATAGGTGAAGTAGGTCTGTGTACCACCATTGTCTCGGCCAGTCTGGGGCAATCAGGATCATCGTTGTGCACGAGTGGTTCAGCTTGCTCACCACCTTCGGGATCAGCGGAAGGGGTGGGAAGGCGTACACAAACAGCCCCGACCAGTCCATTAACAGAGCATTCCCTCTCGTTCCTGGTCGATAGAACCTGGAGGCGAAGCTTGGGCATTTGGTGTTTGTCGTCTGCGAAGAGATCTATTGAAGGACGACCCCAAGACTGGAAAATGTCGTCTAGCACTTCGTCGTTGAGAACCCAGTCTTCTCTGTCTTCGAAGTGCCGACTTAGAGCGTCCGCCCTCACGTTCTGCTCTCCTGGGAGGTGGACTGACTGAACAGACAACTTGCGAGCTAGAAGCCAATGCCAGATGCGCTGAGCTTCCAGAGACAGAGTCCTTGATCGTGTTCCTCCCTGCTTGTTTAAATAGTACATCGTGGTGGTGTTGTCCGTCTGTACTAGAATCATTTTCTCCTGAAGCGAGGGAAGGAACGCTTTGAGAGCCAGGTGAACCGCTCTCAACTCCAGCAAGTTGATATGATAAGTGCTTTCCTTGGGAGACCACAGACCCTGCACTTGTAGGGGTCCCATGTGCGCTCCCCATCCTTGCAATGATGCATCTGTGATGATCGTTTGTGTTGGAGGCGGTTGATGGAAGAGAACCCCCATCTGCATGTTCTGTCTCTTTGTCCACCACTGGAGGGAAGATTGAGCAACCTCCGACAAAGTGATCCGATCGTCCCACTGATCTGAGTGTTGGTCCCATTTGTCCTCCAGATCCTGCTGAAGAGGACGCATCCGAAGTCTGGCGTTCGGCACTAGGAAGATGCAGGAAGCCATCGACCCCAAGAGCGAGGCTATCTTCCGCACCTTCTGGGACCTGTGGAGAAGAACTTGTTGGCACTTGAGGGCTATCGAAAACTGTCTCTCCTCCGAAGGAAACACTTTTCCTACTTCGGAGTCTAGCAGAGCTCCTAGGAAGTGGATCCTCTGAGTTGGTTGTGATACAGACTTGTTGAAATTGACATGTAGACCTAGACGTTGACAAAGTTCTATGCATGTCTTGAATTGATTCCTTACATTGCCTGGAGTTGGACCTTTCAACAGCCAATCGTCTAAGTATGGGTATACGAAGACTCCCCTGCGGCGTAGAGCTGCCGCCACCACTGCGACACACTTGGTGAACACTCTGGGAGCCGACTTCAACCCAAACGGGAGGACTTTGAACTGGTAGTGAGAGGTCCCCACCCGGAACCGAAGGAATCTTCTGTGATCTTGCCGTATTGGAATATGGAAGTACGCATCTTGAAGGTCCATCGAACACATCCAATCCCCCTGCCTGAGATGTGGATATATCTGATGAAGCGCCAACATGCGAAACTTTTCTTTTCGTACATGCAGATTGAGTGTTCTCAAGTCCAGAATGGGCCTGTATTCTTCCTTCTGGCCCTTTTTTCTGACCAGAAAATACCTCGAGTACACTCCTTTCCCCCTTTGGGACACCGGAACTCTCTCGATGGCTTCTTTCTCGAGGAGTGTAGCTACTTCTGCTTTTAACCTTTGTAGCTGGTGACTTGATGTTGACATCGGGGAAACGTGCGGAGGTAGACGATGGAAACGAAGACAGTACCCATTCTGCAGCATAGACAACACCCATTGATCTTTGGTGATGGCCTGCCACTCTGTCCTGTGATGCGCAATGCTTCCCCCCACTGGAGTGGGCAACGGCGCTGGGGGAAGTGAAGACTCATTGCTTCTGCTGCGCTTTATTGAAGTTGTTGCCTTGGCGCTGATTTCCATTTCCCTTGGAATTGCCCTTGCCTTTGTACTGTGTCTTTTGCTGGCCCTGCTGGTTCTGGCCTTTCTGCCATTGAGGGGTTTGAACCCTCTGCTTCGAATAACCCTTGTTGTTCGAACGGAATTTCTTCTTAAATTCCTTTTTCTTCTCGAGTCCCACCGCTTTGAGAGTGTCCAACTCGGTCTTCATCCGCTGCATTTCCTCATCCGCACTTGCCCCAAAGAGAGATGTGCCTGAAAAAGGAAGGTTCAGGATTCTTGCTTGAGCCTCCGGTGTTAATGCTGTGAGGCGTAACCAAGATGTTCTCCTTGCTGTAACTCCGTGCACATAGCCATGTGCCGCCAGAGTTACCCCATCTGCTGCCGATCCTATAATCTGGTTGGAGACTTGACTGCCCTCCATCAGAACCTCCTCAAAGTCCTTTCTGTCTTCTTCAGGGAGCTTTGCGGTAAATCTCTGAAGTGAGTCCCACAGAGACCTGTCATACCTGCCGAGCAGGGCTTCCGCGTTAGAAACCTTGAGGAAAGAGGCTGAGGTGTTACACACCCTTCTCCCCCATGAGTCCTGCACCTTGCTATCCTTATCCGGAGGTACCGTGGATGAGGAAGCCACCGCATTGGATTTTCTTGCCGCCGTAATGATCACTGAATCTGGCGGGGGATCAGCTTTGAGGAACAGAGGATCCTCTTCCGGAGGACGATACTTTTTGAGAATCCTCGCTGGAACGGACTTCACCGTTGCCGGAGTGAGGAAGACTTCATTCACATGTTCCATTATACCCGGAACCAACGGCAACAACGGTTTGGGTGCTGATCTATGTTGCAGGGTTTCGAATATGACAGTCGTCTTGACTTGTGGAGCTGTCATCGGTACTCCCAGTTTCAGGGCTCCCCTGCCCAAGATATCTTGGAACGAGAAAATATCCTCAGTTGGAGACACTCTTGAGCGTGGACTGTTAGTAAGAGTCGGGGAGTAATCCCTGTGAGATCGTGTTCTCGACGAACTTGAAGAACTACTTGTCCTCCTGGGCCTAGTTCTTCTGCTAGAACGCGTCTTGGAACGAGATCTCTCTCTGTGACGAGAATGTCTCTTGCTTGAGTGTTTAGAACGAGACCTTTCTCTGCGAAGAGGTTGGTCTCGATATCGCTTTAGGCGCTCCGCCGTCTCCTTGTCCTCTGCCCAGTGGTGAAGAGGTCTATTCCACCTTGGGGAAAGATGAACAGAAGGAGACTTGTGGATGGGATCCTTCTCAGGTGTACGCGACCGTTGAGGTCGTTCCGTTCGATCCTGTTGCGATCTTGCAGGGGATTCGGACCTCCCCCTATTAGATGCGCCGCTCCGTCCATCCGAGGATCTGCCACTCCGAGATGATGAGGATGATGAGGAAAGACTCACCAGAGATCCAGAGGGAGACCTTGAGCGAGATCTTTCTTCTGCAAGTCTCCGTCTCTTGGCGGGGGGATCCTGCACTGGTGATTGTTCCACCTCCGCAGCCGATGCTGAACCTGGAGAACCCAACTGTGGCTCTAGGGCATGAGTCTGGACTAGCAAGGCACTTCCCTTGTCCCGAACCACCTCCTTTGATTTTGTAGGAGTAAAGTTCTTTGTTTGAGAAGAACTTCTCTCCCTGGATCTTTGTTGATCCCTCGACGGTGGTTGTATCGACGCCGAGCGCCGAGCAGGAAGACGCTCCCTCGACGTCGACCGTGATTTCTCCGTCGACCTCGGGTGGCCATGGCTGTCCTTCGACGTTGAAGGCTGTCTGCTCGACGTCGATGGAGGCTGTTTCGACGCCGATCGCCGTTGACTTGATGGCGACTGGGCGTGCCTCGACTCCAAATGCCGCTCCGACGTCGAACGCTCTCGTCCAGGCGTCGACGTTGGCTGCATCGACGTCGACCGATGATGTGTCGACAGAGGCTCCCTCGACGTCGAACGACCATGGCTAGTCGTCGACGGAGGATGGCTCGACGTCGAACGTCGATGGACCGACGTCGACGGAGAATGCCTCGACGTCACAGCATGACGATGCTGTGACGTCGACGGAGAATGCCTCGACGTCACAGCATGACGATGCTGTTTCGACGTCACACGGCTCGCCGTCGAGCTCTTCCGCTTCGACGGCGACCTGTCCCTCGACGCTGACTGAAGCGGAGGTACCTTCGATGTAGACGCTGAAGACATCTTCTTCTTCGTCGCCGTCGACTGCTTCTCCAACGCCGATCCCGACGTCGAATGTGAACCAGTCGGGGCTCCTCTCGACGTCGACCGCGTCTTCCGACTTTTCTGCTTCTTGGGAGATCTTCCTCTCTCAGAAAGCCCATAAGCTCTAATCCTCTCTCGATCCTTAAGAGTCCTGGAAGATAAAACCTGGCAGTGTTCACAGGTTTTAGAGGAATGAGAGTCTGGTAGGCACAGGATACAGACTGAATGAGAGTCAGTCTTTGCCTTTTTCCTTCCACATGAAGGACAGTTGTTGAAGAGAGAAGGCATCTTTGACAGGAAAAATACCTTTTTTATAGCACAAAAAGTGTTCAAACAGCACTCTATGTCTAAAAGACGTCGAGTGAAGTCAAAAATTCTAGTAAAAGCTGAATATTTTTTGACAGAAAGTCAAAAAGAAAAGGAGCTGTTTCACCAGGGTCCTGACTGAAGGAGCCGGAAAGAACAACTGACCTAACTGTCACCCCTGAGGCATGATGGGAAGCCTGGGGTCATGGCTGCCTTAAAGGCACGGTGCCAGTTATTGTGAAAATGGTTTCATTTTCTATGATATTGTTTTGCAATGCAGCCTGAGGGCTAACAATGTCTATTTATAAGCAATTTTCAGGATTTATGAGTGGTTTGACTCATTAAAACACAAAGTTCAAGGATTTTTTGACCTAATGTGTTTTTTGATTCCTTACTAATTGCAGTTCATGTATATGTGTTTGCATTGTTTAGCCTCAGTTTTGGGGCTGCATTGATGTGAGAAAAATGATATATGTACATACATATATGTGGAGCGAGATATATGTGTTTTATACATATATATTTTTATATTGTTTCCGGGGTCCCGCACATGGGCGGGAATATTCAGTGCTTATGACTATTGATGAGGATCCCCTGGAAGAGAACCCTGGTTAAAGTTAAGCAGAGCCTCAGCATCACAAAATGGATGCTGCCACCACAGACACAAGTCTGACCTCCTGCTGCTGGGAGTCCTTGCTACCATCACCCCAGACAGGATTTTGTGTATTGAGGTAGGGAGGACTGAAAGGAATGAGACATGCCTGGGGCACACAAGGTGTCCCTGTGCATACCCCGGTTCAAACCAGTTGCTGGGGCACTCCAGCCCCAGCTCTGGCGCGAAACCGGACAAAGGATAGGGGGTGTAACCACCCCCCTTCCTGGTCCCCACCCATGGGAGGGACCTAGTCGATAGTACAGCCCCCTTTAGCAGGATAAAGGTAGGAGCTGGTCCCATTCCAAATTAGATTATCCTGAACAACTTTACAAGAAGAAACTCTGAACTTCAACGTTCTGCTCCACAGAAGACTGAAGAAATCTCCCTTGTGGCCAAGGAGTGACCACCCTGCAACTGCAGGCACCATCAAGCGTCCTAGCGGTTCACTTTATCGTCCTTCCTGACGGAACCAGACCTCGACGAGACCCGGACTTCCAGACCTCTCTGACCTCTACCCACATCTGCAGCACAGCTGAGACCCGTGGGTGCGACGAGACACGTGGGATCGGCCATCTTGGAGAAACTGCACTTCGCTTCCAGCACGACTTCAGAGGCATCCTCGAGTGAGTGCTTTGGGGAATGAGAAGCCCCAGCCCCGAGCAGCTCCTGCACAGAAGACCAGCCCTCCAGCATCCACGAGATCTGCGTGGGGCCCTTTTGCTTGATTGCTGCTTGACTCGTTGTCTGATCACTTGCCGGCTGGCTAGTGGCCTCCTAGACGACCCAAGAAATCTACACCGCTGGTCTGGTTGCTCCAGATTGGCCCTTGCCTCCTTCCAAAAGAGAAGCCCCCCGGACCCTCCTGGTCCGCACCAGACGCCATCTTCACTCACCGCGTGGGTTGACTTTGCCCAGGCCTGTTGACTCCGAATCAGACACCGCCGACAGCGAGGGCCTCCATCCTGGTCGTCGAAGACACCTCCTGGTCCACGTAGATGCAGAGTCAAGCATCCACTCTTCACCTGATCGCGACAACAGCATCTGGTTCCTTCCTGGTTCCACACCAGTCACTGGCTAGGGACTTTGAACATTGTCCCCTCTGCTTTCAGGTCTCCATCATCTTCGATCCGCCCTTGGATCACTCCGGACATCTTCCTCCTGGTCGCCTGCAGCATCTTTCTTCAAGGCTCCATAGACTTCGACGCGGAAACCCGACACACTTTCACACCTATGCACCCACAGCCCGTGGGTGAGGTAACGAGAGCATTTCGGTGCTCATAGGTAGATTGACTCTCCTAGTGTCCAGGTATCCTGTCATTTTAGTCGGAACTGTCTTTACTCACCTTTTTAGTAACTTGTTGTACCCATTGACTAGTCAGGATTGTCCGTACTCACCTTTAACTTGAACTGTACTGTCCATAGACGTTGTTACGCATCTCGCGTGTGAGTTCACACTCTGCACACGCGTCCCGTGGGCCTCCTGCCCCTCACCTAAGGTTAGGGTAGTGTAGTCCCAGCGATCCTACAGCCTCTGGGCATCTTCATTTCCTCTATCGATCTCCTTATACCATTTACTTAGTATATGGTTTGTCGTGCCCCTAGCGCACCATTGTAATTTGTGTGACTTATTGAATTTTTCGTAAGAGTATTGTTATGTGCTTAGCCCTCTGATCTCATAAAGAGTTCAGAGGTGTTTGTTAGTAATAAATATATTGTTTATTTTCATAACAACCTGTGTGGTGTCCTTTTATCTGGTATTCAAGGGGTTATATTGTGGTAAAACAGCTGATTTCACTTGCCAAAAGAGTTTAGCCTAAGACTGCTCTGTCCATGCTACCATTAGGATAGCTGGTCTATAAGGTTGACTTACAACCAATCCCCATAAGGGTTGTTTGGACTGATACAAGGTGATCACTAGAACTAGTGAGCATCATATATCAGGCCAACTTCTCACAGTAATCATAACAGATAATTTGTAGTACCCAATTGTCTGTTATGGACTGCCAGATTGGTTGGAAATCTGACAGTCTTTCCCCAATATATGTATGTGTGCGTGTGCGTGTGTGTGTGTGTGGGGGGGGGGGGGGGGGGGGGTGCAGGATTAAGTCAAGTCATGTAATTTGTATGGGGGGTGGGTTTCGGGGTGCACATGCTTGAACCCCTGACCCTGCCTGTAAGAACTGGGGTCACCAGTTCCCCGGGGGTAGTCTTGCACGAGCAGGTAGGCACCCGAAAGCTTAGGTGTTAGGTGACTACACAGCACACGCATCCACTGAGACAATAAAACGCACGCAATGACTGAGACCACACCAGTGAGTTTGATTTAAAACAATATGCTTTTATATAAGATCAAGGTTCAGGGTAATCAAAAATCACAGTATCAATTACTCATCAAAGCATTTCATCAGAGGGGAGTGAATGGAGCAGTTCAATATCCAATTTGACACGTCGCAATAAACATTTCATTAAAAGATTAGCATCTCATTACTTCACAATGAACCAGGGTAAAACATTTTATTAAGCCATAACTACCAAGGCACCCCACAAAGGTGAGCCTCCCATTAAGCATGGACAACCAGCTCATCAGGCAAGGATGAGCATGTCATGTAGCAAGAGTTCACATTTCATCAGGTAAGTAACCTGTTCAGTAGGCAAATTAATTAACTTCTCACCGAGCAAGGGTAAACATTTAATTAAACTCCTTAGCAGGAATAAACTGGACATCCGACAGGAAGAAACAGTTCATTTCTCAGCAATAAGCCTTTCATGGGGCAAACACACATTGCATCAGCTAACAAGGTGTATCATTCATCAGGGCCTACCCTTACCTGATATTCAACTCTACTAAACTCAGGCCCCAGAGGTGTCTCTCGGGGCTCTGGCCCAGTCTCAGGGCAATGAATAATAAAGATAGCAATGCCTCAGTAACACAGTTCCTTAGCATGAATAACCATTTCCTTGCAGGAGTAAAAGGGGGGGGGGGTTCCTGAATCAATACAGCAGATCCCTCCTAAACATTTAATTCGAGGAATAAGCGTTTCCTTATTCTGCAGTCACATTTCATTATATAGCTGTAGACGCTCAGGGAACACTGCGTTAGACAGGATTACAACATTTCCTCAGGGAACCTAATGCAGTCCCAATCTTTTAGAATTCAGGCAACATCTCATTAAGCCAGAATACAACCTTTCATTAGGCTTGGGCGAACATTTCCGTAGGCACTGGCAGATCACTGTCGTGGCAGGAGTAGAGAACACTTCCCTGAGCAGGAGTAAAGCATTTCATTTAAGGTGTAACATAGGAGATCACTGTGGGCATTTTCATCTAAGAAACATGTCATTAGGTCATTTGAGGCAATTAATCAACATCTCCTTATGCAGGACTTAACATCTCATTAAAGGTAAACCATTTTATCAGCAGAAGTAAAACATTTCATTAGCCAGGTTAAACCATGCATAAGGCTAAGAGTAAAACATCTCAACAGGCAAGCATAGGTATTTCATCAGGTGAGAATAAACAGTTCCTTCAGCATATGAAACTGTCCTTAGGCATATAGGACTGTGGGCCTAGGGACCAGTTCTTTTTCAGGTAGGGGCTAATCGGGGCCAGCAGGGCCCAGTCACCAGTCTTCCCCAGGGAGGGGCGAGCTCAGGGCCACCTGGGGCCTCCCGCCCTCCTCCCTGGGGGTTGGTCTAGCTTCTGGCAGTGGATTGGGGCCAACGGGGCCCAGAAACAGTTCCCCAGGGGGGGCCAACTCGGGCCTTCTACGGCCTTCCGCCCCCCCTCCGCCCCCCCTCCCCAGGGTTACCTGACTCTTTGCGGAGATTCGATGGGCTGGGGGAGGGCTCCTGCTCTTCTTGAAGCCATCCGGGGTATGGTGGGCCGTCAGGGGAGACCCGCGCTCTTCTTAGGGGCCTCCCGGTAGCCCCGATGTTGCTCCAGCCTCTCGGAGTCTCCCACGGGCCGGGAGCCAATAGCAGGCCTGGTTTGGGGGTGACGCCTGCCGCCAATCACTGCGCAGCCGGCGAGGGGGTTGAGACTGGGGAACCAATCAGTGTGGGCTGAGGCGGGGCGCGGCCTCGAGACCCAATAGGAATGCGGCGATGGCGGGGTTTGACGCGCCCCCGTCACGTGAGTAGGATGCAGGCTTCAGGGCCTAGCGCGGCCCACTCCGGAGTCCGGCGGCCCTCTCGAGATACCGGGGGTCGCTGCGATGGGCGAACAGCGGCTCCGGACCCCTCAGAGCCCCGACAACGACCCTGCGCTGACGCGGCGCCAGGCCGCGATGGTGAGTGCTTCGGCAGCGCCTCGGTGGTGGGTACTCGGGACAGGAGCGCTTCTAGGCCCAGTGCCGGGCGATTGGCGCGATCATCTCTAGCGCCTCGAGGCTCGCAGGAGGCTTGACCGAGTCAGCGCTGGGGGCAGTTTTCCCAATAGCGCTTCGCGGGGGCCATAATCTCCCAAATTCCAGCGCTTCTTAAGGGGCAGTTCAACAGTCCTGGCAACCGCGGGTGACAGCGCTCGGGGGAATATACAGCGCTTTCTTGGCACAGTCGTTCTGGGAAGGAGTACAGCGCTTCTCAGTGTCACAGCGGGAGAGCGCTCGAGGCAGTTCAGTCAGTTGTGGTGAATCAGGCAGTTCTGGGGGCTAGCGCTGCGCATGGCAAGCGCTTAGCAGTCTCTTCAGCTTGGGCAGTTAAGACAGTTCATGCAGTCCAGACAGGGCAGGCCACACGGCAGTGGCAGTTCAGCAAAGGGGGCCCAGGTGGAGTCAGGGAGCGCAAGGGGTGGCACAGCGCAAGTACCTGGTGGATCCCCTGTAGTCCTGGTTAGAACAGGTAGGTTTCTTCTTGGCGCTTGATGGTTCTGCGCCCTTTGTAGATAGCAGTTTCTTGAAGGGGGGGGGGGGTTGAGTTGAGGGCTGCTGACAGGATTCCTCAGCAGGTCACTGCAGGTGGTCCCTGGGTTTCCCTCCCGCCGGGCCAGATCAGTGGGCTAGTTCAGTGTTCCTTACACAGCTTGGTGGGCAGCGCCTAAACCCGGTCACCCCCAGTGGTATAGGTTTCTGACTAGGCCCTACCGCTTAAGTCTCCTGCATAGGGTCCCCCAGGTCGGTGAAGCCCCAACTGACTGGAAAGTTTCCCTCCCTTTCTTTATATAGGCCCAGGTCAGGTGACCACCCTCTAAGGCGGCAAAAATAGGCTCCGCCCCTATTCTAGAAGGTGCCAGGAGCTTACCTACTCTTAACTGTGGGCAGGCAAGGCTACAATGGTTACAATGTTTAAGGGTTCCAGCCAGCTCCTGGCAACTAGAGTGCGACTAAAAAGACCACGCTGCAGTAACAGGGGCCTATGGCAGCCATGACAGGGCATCTCAACCTCACAGGGCCTATACAACTTCATTACTATGGGGGGACATCCTGAATTAGGGGAGCGAAAAACAAAACATTTTAGGGAAAAGGGCCAAGTCCAACACTGCATTTGCAGTTTTTACCTCTTAACTCCCTCTGAAGAAACCCCTAATTGGAGACGGTTGGCTGGAGGTGGTCTCTGAGGAGGTATTTCTAGAGCCCCCGCGTTAAAAGCAGCACCGAAAGGAACAACAGCTTTGTGCTGACTGAAGTGCTCACATGGATTTGGCCACTTCAGTGTCCTTCATTTTCTCTAGAGAACAATCTACCTATGGCCTAAATAGATGCTCTTTGTTAACGGGAGTGTTTAAAATGGAGGTTTGCAACTCTGGTTTGAACCCTGATATGCAAAGCCAAGCATGTCTTCTCAAGAGGACACTGGTGTTTAATTGCTCTAGCAGCATTTTCTGCAGCATCTAGGGAGCATCTTATAGCGTTATTTGAATTAAGTTGTCCTTCACGCAAAAGGTCTTGTGCCTTAGATCTACGTCCCTGGGGCAGATATTGTATTAATTGCTCCATCTCGTCGCAGTGCGCAGTCACATTGTGCTAGCAATGCCTGAGTGTTGGAGACACGCCCAAAATTGGCCACCTGAGAGGCCACATTTTTCCAGGAAGCATCAATAAGTTTGGATTCCCTATCCGGGGGTGGAGCATCCCCTGTTGTCTGGGATTTGGCCCTTTTTCCTGCATTGGACACAACCACTGAGTCCAGTGGCTACTGACATTTTATATATACACTGGGTCCTATGTGGCTGGCTTGTATTTTTTTTTCTACTCCAGAGGTAAGAATACAAGCCCTGCCTGGGTCGTTAAAAATGTCATCTATATGCCTGATCATCACTTTGAGCATACATAGTGTATGTGATGATCTCTGCGTGGTACTGAGGGTTTCAAAGAGGAGATCCTCTTCTAAGGACTCCTTCTGTAGCTGCACCCCATGGTAGTTGGCAGCTAAACACAGAAACTAAATGTGGCCTACACAGTCATTTGGTGGATAGGGCTTGCTAGGATGTAAATCAGGATCATTCCCCATGGGCGAATTGGTATTGTAATCATCCCATGGGTCTTGCATTGGTTGATTACCATCCCCATCCCCATCGTCTTGGTTGTCAGGTGTATGTGGTGGTGAATGTTCAGGTAAAATAGACTGAAACTGAGGTGAAGGAGGTGAAGGAAGAGGAGGAGGGGAAGGGTTAGTTCCAACCGTTCTCTTCTTTAAAGGAATGTGGTATTCTTCGTCGGTATCAGTCCTTTTTAAAGTCACTTTAGTGGTTATATGTCCAGTTAGAGGATGAAAATACAGCACTTTTTGTTTCAGATCCGGTTTGTCGGTCGGAGCGTCGAACCAGTGTGTTTTTGGTGATTTCGGTACATCTGAGTGCTTTGGTGCCGAAAGTTTTGTTGCCGAAGTCTTGGATGTTTCGGATCCGAAGTTGAGTTTTGGTGTCGAATGGTGGGGGGGCAGTCGGTGCAGGACTTTTATTTCGACACCAAAGTTCTAGGCTCTGAACTTGATTTGGAGGGAGTCTTTTCGGAGCCAGAAGGCTTTTTAGTAGGCTTCGGTGCAGAGCCGAAAGGTGGGGCATTGGAAACGTGGTCTCGGTGTTGACCAGAGCTCGAGGGCGCAGGTTTGACTGGAGCTGCCTTCTTTTGTGGAGCTGGGTCTTGGGAAGAGTGGGATGTCGTCCGCATGGTCGGAGTCGAGCTCTTGGATGGTGATCAGGTCCTGATCCTCCTCGGTTCCATGGCCTTGCCGGCATATTCGTCCGATTGGTGTCCGAAGATGTCCGGAATGGAGCTTGTGTGCCGACTCTGCATGTTGCGACGTCGAGCCCAACGGTCGTGAAGTATTTTCATTGAGTGGAAAGTCTGGCCCGCATCGCAGTCCTGTTCGCTGTATTCGGGGGACAAACACAGATTACACACTTCGTGTGAATCGGTGCGTGGGTATTTCGCGTGACACCAAGGGCAAAATTTAAAGGAAGTTTGTTTCATGGACTGCGGGTCGGGCTGACGTGGGTAGGCCAAACGGCCTTCTACAAGCTTTCCGATCAAAAGTTTGGTTTTTGCAAGTAAATACGATACGCGATAAAAGGGAAATGCGATAGAAAACAACACCATCAAGGGTGAGTATGTTGAGAACCGAGGGAAACCGAAGGAACGTTGTAGAACCGGAGCAAAGCAATAGACGTCCAAACAAGATTGGCGGAATAAAAAAATCTAACAATGGAGTCGATGCCGATGCGCACGATCATCGAAAGGAGGAGTCACCAACCTCTTAACTGGAAAAACTTCTTCTAAGAAAACAAAGTGCAAACATCAAGACCCAACACTAGATGACGAGCTATGCACAGCATGTGATCAACAGCTCACATGCCTCGAACATCTTTTTCTCGTGTTTTTCTATTGGGAACTTTTTTTCATAAAAAGTGAAGATAATTGAAAAATCCCATCTTTCAGAGGTCTGGCTCTGCTTAAACATCTTCCTGCAGAAATGGAAGTAACTATGAATTTAGTACCCATCTGCCATCTTGGTAGAAAAAGAAAAAAAAAATTGTATCAGGACTAAATATTGGAAAATACTGTGCATATTTGATCAGCCAGTCTTCCCTGAAAAAAAGCATGCTTATTGAACGTATTAAATTCTAACTTTCTTCATGAAATAATTTGGTTCACATTTATGTAATTTACAAAAGACCGAAAAACTAGAAAAGGAAAGTTTATAACATGATTTACAGCAAGATGAAAGGAAATATGCAATAAAAAATAGACTCTTATCAAACAGAAATCACTGTATGTGTAAGTCTAACAATATTGGAACCACAAAAAAGTTTACCGTGCATGAAAACTCGCATGCAATTAGTAATTCCGCATGTTTAAGACAGATGCAAATCATTCTGAAAAGTTGATATGAAGAAACCTTTTAAAGTATTGCTATCAGACTCAAATCAATAAAGACTTACTTTTTGAGGGCTATTTCCAGAAGACTGAGTGGGCTCGTGAACAGGGAATTCAGTTTGGATAAGTTCAGTTCCAGTTTGATCCATATCAGCACAGTGATAATTAACAGCTGCATAGGCCTAATAGGAAAGAAATGACTGATTTCAAGAACAATGTAATACTACTTTAACTACTGCAAAAACCAACAAAGATTTGTGTTTTGTCCAAAAAGAGAAAAACAAACCCCATAGTTACAAGTTGAAATTCTTCATTTGTATATTATTCATTTGTAAGGAAGATACTTTACTTGTAACCCAAGTCACCTGATATGGAATTCTATACTGAAGTTATGGACACTGAACATCTTCAGAAGCAAGTGGAATCCTGGGAGACCGTTACGGAAGAAACCCGAGACAAAAAGGAACAGGTTACTCACCCTGTAAGCAACTAATCGTAGCATATAGTGCCGTAGATTCATTTGCTCAGCATACTCCTGCCGCCTACTGTTGGGCTCGGACGTTGCAAGTTGTTTTTGTTTGAAAAGTCTTTCAAGTCACAACATATAAGGACTCCTCCTATAGTCTAATGCGCATGGCCATCGGCTCATTTGCTTGAATGTTTTTCGCTCATCAGTAAGCTTAGGACAGGAGCAGTAAATGAAACAGTAAAGATTATCATGCAAGTTATGTTTTACAAAGACAAATAAGAACAGTAAGTATGTTCATCATTAGCTTCAGGCAGGAAGGTGAGCATAGGAACCAATGGCACTACAAGCTACAAATAAATGCTATCAGGGTAAGTAACATATTTCCTTTGTAGCATGTGTTGGCCTTAGATACATATGCTTAGCATCAATCGTAAAGTTGTGCTCGACAATAAGTGGTAGCTAGCCAATAATGAATATGCTACTTACCAGTATGCATCTGTTCTTGGCATGTAGGGCGGCTGACATTCATATCTTTAGCATAGATCGCCGCCTAGTGTTGGGTCCGGATGATTGCACATTGTTGTCCTGGAAGAGTCTTCGAAGTATCACGAGATAGGTGGCTCCTCCCCTGGACTACAGTGCGCATGGGCATCGACTCCATCCTCAGATTGTTTTTAGCCATTGTGGCAAAGATGGAGTGTAACACCGTGAGTGATGACCATGCTAAGAGTAATTGTAATTGCTGCAGCCGCTACAGGCGCCGGGGAGGAGGGCGGGCGATATGAATGTCAGCAGCCCTACATGCCAAGAACAGATGCATACTGGTAAGTAGCATATTCGGTTCGAGGCATGTGGGCTGCTGAATTCATATCTTTAGCATAGAATACATAGCAGTCCCTCCATTAGCGGCGGCCGCCTGTGCCAGCTGCAGCAGTTTGAAAAAGTGTTTTTAGAACAGCCTGCCCTACAGCTGCCTGCTGTTTTGAGTGCACATCTACACAGTAGTGTTTTGTAAATGTGTGTGTGGTAGACCATGTGGCTGCTCTACAAATGTCTTCTAAAGGAATATTTCCAAGGAAAGCCATGGAGGCCCCCAACTTTCGCGTGGAGTGGGCCCGTGGGGGAACCGTTAATGTGCGCTTGGCTTTTTGATAGCAAATTTGAATGCACTTAACGATCCACCTGGCTATACCTGCTTTGGAAATGGGGTTGCCTTTGTGTTGTGGCGAAAAGGCAACAAACAGTTGTTTTGTTTTCCGAAAATCTTTGGTCCTATCAATGTAGTACATTAGAGCTCTTTTGACGTCCAGTGTGTGGAGCTTCCTCTCCACCACGGACTCCGGATTTTGGAAGAACACTGGCAGTTCTATAGTCTGATTGATATGGAACTGTGAAACCACCTTAGGAAGAAACTTAGGGTTAGTACAGAGTACCACCCTGTTGGAGTGAATCTGTATGAATGGCTCCTGGATAGTGAGTGCTTGGAGTTCACCAACGCGTCGCAGCGATGTGATTGCTATGAGGAAAGCCACTTTCCACGTCAAGAACTGAATCTCGCATGAGTGTAGAGGCTCAAAAGGTGGACCCATCAGTCTGGTGAGGACCACATTTAGGTTCCATTCAGGAGCCGGTGGGTTCCGGGGAGGAATAACTTGTTTGAGTCCCTCCAGAAAGGCTCTAATGGCAGGTACTCTGAAAAGCGAAAGGTGCTGCCTGTTTTGGAGATAAGCTGCTAGTGCGGACAGATGTATACGAATGGAAGCATATGCTAGATTGCATTTGTATAGATGTAACAGATAACAAATGATGTTGTGGGTAGATGCATCTAGCGGGTTGATGTCGTGGTCTGCACAATAAATGACAAACCGCTTCCATTTTGCCGCATAACACGCTCTGGTGGTGGGCTTTCTTGCCTCCCGGATGATATCCATACAGTCTGGAGGCAAGTTGAGGTAGCCAAACTCTAAGACCTCAGGAGCCAGATCGCCAGGTTTAGCTGTTGCGGATCTGGATGCTGAATGTCGGCATGGTTCTGCGTCAAAAGCCTGGGTGTGAGGTGCAGCCTTTGATGCGGCACCACGGATAGTTCTAGGAAAGTGGTGCACCATGGTTGGCGTGCCCACGTTGGAGCAACCAGGATGAGTGTCATCGAGTGTTGCTTCAGCTTGCGTGCCACTAGCGGTATGAGAGGTGCGGGGGGAAAAGCGTACGCAAATAAGCCTGACCAGTTCATCCATATCGCATTGCCTTGCGACTGTGGGTGTGGAAACCTGGCGGCAAAGCTTTGGCATTTTCCTTTGTGGCGAACAGGTCTATCTCTGGATGACCCCACTGTTGGAAGTACGGGTGGAGTACAGATGGATGTATCTCCCACTCGTGCATTTGGTGGCTGTGCCTGCTGAGCAGGTCCGCCATCTGATTGTCCTTGCCCAGGAGGTGTTCGGCCATGAGGAAGATGTTTCTCTGAATGGCCCACTTCCACATGCTCTGAGCCAGATGAGACAACTGTGGAGAGTGTGTACCTCCCTGCTTCTGTATGTAGTACATGACCGTCATGTTGTCCGTCCGGATCAACACAACCTTGTTGCACAGATGTACTTTGAATGCTTTCATTGCCAAGAATATTGCCATCAGTTCTAGAAGGTTGATGTGCATCATCTTCTGCTGCGCTGTCCATAGTCCCTGCACTGTGTAGTGGGGTACATGAGCTCCCCATCCCTGGAGAGAAGCGTCCGTTGTCAGAATAATCTGTGGCACAGGCTCTTGGAACGGTCGGCCCTTGCAAAGGTTTTGTGGAGTCCACCAATGCAGAGAGTTGTATGCACGACCGGTCACCAACACTAGGTCCTTCAACTGTCCGTGAGCCTGGTTCCACTGACGTGCTAAGCACTCCTGAAGCAGACGCATATGTAGTCTCGCGTGCGGGACTATGAAGATGCAGGAGGCCATCATGCCTATCAACTGCATGAACACTCGTGCCGGAAGCGAGTGTCGCGGTCTGAATTTGTGTATCAGCAATTGAATGCTGTTGATTCTCACTGAATTTGGCTGTGCCTTGGCTGCCAGAGTATCTATTGTTGAGCCCAGATACTGCCGTACGTGGGCGGGTTGAAGGTGGGACTTTGGATAATTCCGTGAAAACCCCAGATTGTGAAGAAGTTGAATGGTGTGGGACACGTGGGCGGCACACTGCTTGTCCGATTTCGCTTGGATAAGCCAGTCGTCCAGATAAGGGTAGACGTGAACTTTCTGTCTCCGTAGGTGTGCAGCCACTGTCGCCAGGCACTTTGTCAACACCCTGGGTGCCGTCGTCACTCCGAAAGGGAGGACCTTGAATTGATAATGTTGATTGTGAATGGTGAACCTGAGGTATTTTCTGTGTGACGGGTGTAGCGGAATATGGAAATATGCATCCTTCAGATCTAATGTTGCTAGGAAATCCCCCTGACTGAGTAACGGTAGAACCTGCTGCAATGTGAGCATGTGAAAGTGTTCTGATAGGATGTACTGGTTTAAGGGCCTGAGGTCCAGTATGGGTCTGAGGGACCCATCCTTTTTTGGGATTAAGAGGTACAGCAAGTACACCCATGTACCTCTTTCCTCCACAGGCACGAGCCCTATTGCTCCTTTTTGCAGAATGACGACCACCTCCTGCTGCAATAAGTGCAAATGCTCTGTGGACATAGGACAGTGTTTTGGGGGTATGTTGGGTGGCGTGGATGTTAACTCCAGACAATAACCGTACTGGATAAGCTTTCTCACCCACCTGTCTGTAGTGATGGATGTCCAGACTGGTAGGAACTGTTGCAGTCTCCCCCCGACTGGTGTGGCATGGTCGGGGCGCAGTGACAAGGCGTCACTGTTTGTTAGTGGCGGAGGATCGGGAGCTGTTGTTTTCACGACCTCTGCCCTTGGTGATGTTTCCACGATAGCCACCTCTACCTTGTTTGTTGTAGGTGGTTTGCACGCCTCCTTTACTGTATTGTGTCTGCTGTGACAGCTGGCCTCTGGAAACTCCTCTACTGTTTAAGCGACGAAAAGAACCACCCCTTAACTGCTGGGACTGTAGAGCCCCCATAGACTTTGCAGCCTCAGTGTCCTTTTTGATTTTTTTTAAGGTGGTGTCCACCTCAGGTCCAAATAAGTGATCAGGGTTTACAGGCTGATTTAGTATGGTGGTTTGGATCTCGGGCTTGAAGCCGGAGATTCTCAGCCAGGTATGTCTGCGCAACATTACACTTGTGTTAATTGCCCTGGCCGCGGTGTCTGCTGCGTCCAGCGCACACTTGATAGATGCATTTGAGATAAGCTTCCCTTCCTGTATGAGCATGCTGCCTCCTTATATTCATCTGGCAAGTGTTGTAACAGGGTTTCAAGTGTATCGTATTGAGCCCTGTCATATCTTGCTAAGAGCGCCTGAGTGTTGGAAATGCGCCAGATATTGGCCGCTTGAGCTGCCACCCTTTTCCCTGATGTTTCTAGCACTTTAGATTCTTTATCAGGGGGAGCAGCATCACCCGTTGTTTGCGAGTTTGCCCTCTTCCGGGCATTTGAAACAACCAGAGTGTCCAATGGCAACTGTCCCTTGATATAGGTAGGGTCCCCAGGTGCCGGCTTGTACTTCTTCTCAATCCTGGGGTTAATCATCCTAGCTCTGGTGTTTTCTTTAAAAATGTCTCCAGCATGTTTTCAGACACCCTTTAGCATTGGCAGAGTCTTGACAGTTCTCTCCGAGGTGGAGGTGTCAAACAAAAAATCAACTTCAATAGGGTCAGCATGGAGCTGGCCATCATGATTTTTGGCTGCCCTTTCAATAACCGCATTAAACGCCGCTTAATCCTCAGTAGGCGAGGTTTTTACAGCATACGCTTGACTGTCTGGGGCAGTGTGTGGATCTCCTGGGTCAGCAGCATCTGCCCAGGGTTCATTGTGATCTTCAGGATCAGTGTCCATAGGATAACTGTACTCCTCATTGTCACCTTCTCCTGTCTCCACATCCGAGTAAGTTGGCGAGATAGGAGCAGTGTCTTGGCCATGTGGTGAAAGAGGCTCAACAAGAAGAGATGAAGTAGTAGAATCCTTCTTTTTCAATGGAATTTTATATGACTCCATAGGCTGTTCAGGGGCGATCTTTCTCTTATAAATAGAAAGTCTACCCGTGTCTGCGTCGATGAATTGCCTCGACTGCTCTTCAAGCGGGAGCTGTCGATGCTTTGTGACAAGGTCCGCAGTTGTAGGCTTCGGCCCGTGGACACCCTCTTGGACGCTTCGACGGCCGGTTTAGGGGCGAAGGCTTTAGGTACCACTTTCGGCGGCAGTGTGAACTGGATGGGTGCCGACGATTTTTGAGGTTTAGTGGGAGGCTTCGGTGTTGGAGTGTCCTTCGGTCCGACAGGAGAAGCCTTCTCCTTAATGCGTTTCAGCGATTCCGACACCTGCTTGGAGAAGGAGGCGGACGGCTGTGTCGACTCGACTGGTTCCTTCGAGGCACCGCCAGGCGTGGGCTCGAGGTTCGTACTGCTTGTAGCCTTATCTGGTCGATGCGTAGGATCTAGGACCTTCCGAGCCCAGAGTCCTTTTTCAGTGTCGACGGCCTTCGGCACCGACTTTTTCGGGTTGACGTCCTTGACCAGTTTTTTCTGTGTCGCAGTCTTCGGCTCGACACCCTTCAGCGACCTCACGGGGTCGACAACACTTTTCTGCTTCGTCGGTGCCGATAGTTCGGAGGACTTCGAGCCGACCAAAGCAATACGCACTTTCGGTTTCGCCTCCAGTGCTTGAGGTTGAGTAGACACCGAAGCTTTCTCTTTCGGTTTCGATCGGTCAACCAGTGGCTCTTTAGAAATGTCCGTAGCCGGGCCCTGAGGAGAGGCTGTAGAACTGAGTGTACGATCTTGGCTAAGGCCATGTGGCAATCCCTCGACCTGAGCCTTATTGAGTGTTTCAGTCTCGGGCCCCGTAACAACGATCGGGCCTTGCTCTTCGCCCGAGCTATCTTCTCCGGCCCCAAAGACCACATCGTCGTCTCCTACCTCGTCGACGACGTTATCAATATCGACCATCTCGACATCTGCGTCGTAGTTGGAGTCGTTCTCCGATGCAGGATCAGACTCTCGAACTTCCTGCTCGACTCCCTCATCCTCTTCGGTATTGAAAATGTTCACCGGGTCAGGTGACGTCTGCTGGGCCTCCTTGCGCGCTGCGCGTCGAAGTCGAATTGTCTTCTTGGAGCGGAAACGAGAACAAGCCATACAGCTGACTTCATCGTGATCCAGAGACAGGCACTTGTTGAACACCGGGTGGACGTCGATATGAGGATATTTGGAGTTGCAAACGGGACATCTCTTGAACGGGCTCCGTTCCATGATGGTTCGTCGATAAGACCTCTGGCGTCGACCGGGCCTTCAGTGCCGAAAGCCACGCGGCTCCTTCGGAGGTTCAGCTCGGAAACCGAGCTGAAACAAGAACTGGCACCGATCGCAAGACAATACCGACGATAACTAAAGGCCTTTTGGCCAAAAAGAAAGTTTATTATCGATTCCGAACTTGAGTTAACAAATATGCATCCGAACCCAATGGCGGAAAAAAACAATCTGAGGATGGAGTCGATGCCCATGCGCACTGTAGTCCAGGGGAGGAGCCACCTATCTCGTGATACTTCGAAGACTCTTCCAGGACAACAATGTGCAATCATCCGGACCCAACACTAGGCGGCGATCTATGCTAAAGATATGAATTCAGCAGCCCACATGCCTCGAACCTTATGTAGATATCGAAAAAGTGTTCCTAAGACAGCTTGACCCACTCTAGCTTGTTGAATAGCTTTCACATCTACACTGTAATGCTTGGAGAATGTATGTGGGTTATTCCATGTAGCTGCTCTACAGATGTCTACCAATGGAATATTGTTGCCTAAGAAAACCATAGAGGGCCCTTTTGTATTGCTGGAATTAGCTGTTGGAACAGCAGGTAGCACCCTCTTTCCGTCAAGGTAGCAAGTCTGTATACATTTGACTATTCACCTTGCAATTCCTGCTTTGGAAATTGGAGAGTTGAACATGCCACAGAAGCTGCAGTTTTATGGCAGGGCTTTGTCCTCTAAATGTAATACATTACAGCTCTCTTAACATCAGGTGTGTGTAGTGCTTTCTAGGCTACAAAGTCTGGTTTTGGAAAGAAAACTGGGAGCTGCAGTGTCTGCTACAAATTAAAAGAAACCACCGTAGGGAGAAATTTGGGGTTTGTTCTTAGTACTAATTTATTAGGACCTACTTGAAAAAATGGTTCTTCTAAAGTGAGTGCCTGAACTTCACTGATCTGTATGAGGGAAGTTACATTTACCAAAAGGGTCACTATTCATGTCAAAAATTGTATATCACATGAATGTAATGGTTCGAAGGGAGGACCCATATGTCTGGCAAGGACTATATTGAGATTCCTAAAAGGTGCGAGTGGAGGGCAGAATAACTTAACTCCTTTGGTAAAAGCTTTGATGACTGGTATTTTAAACATAGAAGTATGTGGTCTGTTGTGCTTATACGTAGGAAGTGCTCAGAGACGTTTTAAGGCTTGGGCAAAAGTGGGCTGTGGCCCAGGCTCCCAGCCTTTTAATGAGCCCCTGAGGGAGCCACTTCTGTTCTGCAAACGGGGACCTCACATGCGAGAAATGGGAGGGTATCACAGAGATTATTTGCAGTAATATTAGTGAGCTGCTGTTCTGTTACAATATTGAAAACACACATTTAGAATTTGGACGAGTGTGTCCATGCACTGTCAGGGACCTGGCCAAAGAGGGTATGAAAGCTGAAACTTGCAATGAGTTCTTGATGGGATGCATTGTCGTCTGGAAGAGATGGTTTGGATGGGTAAAGGTCTGGATCATTATCACCCAGGGGATCAATTGTATAATCTTTCCATGGAGATGTATTCCCCATCATCAGCATGGTCATCCCCATGGTGTGATTGTCGGCAATTCGGAGGTATAATTTGCAAGGGAATCTCAGATGGAGAAGGAGGTGGTGGTGGTGATAGTAGATGAAAAGGACCTGTAGCCACAGATTTTTTCTTTAAAGGAATCTTGTAAGAAGTGTACTCATCTTGAAGCTTGCGTTTTTGAGGCGGCTTTGTGTGAATATGGCCGGTCTCAGGGTAATATAGTTTTGCTTAGGATCTGGTGTTAATTGAATAATGTCCACTGTTGAATCTGAAGGGGTATCTTTCTGTTTCGGTGCTGAAGTTTTCGGTGCTGATGCCTTCGGTTCCGGAGGAAGCTGGCCTTTCGGCACAAAGGGTTTCGGCTCCAAAGGGTGCTTGGTTTTTGACAGAGAATTTCGGCACCGAGCCGGAGTTGTGTTTGGAACCAGAGGACTTCCGTTCCAAGGAGGACTTTGATGACTCTGTACCGAGCGTAAAGGCTGGACCAGCTGTTTCGGAGCCAAGCCCGGACGAGGGGCATGGGAAACGTAGTCTCGGTGCCAACCTTGGCCAGTAGGCAAAGGTGGTGCCAAAGCCTTGTTTTTTTGGGAGTGTGTGGGGGCAAGGGGTCTTCTGTGCTCACGTCATCTTGTCCCTGCAGCAGTTCTTTATCTTGGAGGTCTATCTCGAGCTCAGATACAGAGTCTTGTTCGGAGAAGCCTTCCTCCTCCTCCTCTGCTGCTGATGCATTAATGTCTTCTTGGCAGGAATCTTGGCTGAAGATGTCTGCCGTAACTTAGATGCTTTGACGCTGCATCTCTCGACGTTGAGCCAGAAGATTGCGAAGAGGTTTCTTTGATCAGAACAATCTGCAAGCATCGCAGGTTTCTTCTTTGTGCTCGGGAGACAAGCACTAGTTGCACACTTCGTGACGACATTCAATTCGGACAAGGGCACCTTCAATGAAGAGCACTTTCAAGACCTCTTGAGTTCGGCGACTTAAATTTGGCCTACCAGTCGTGGATGGGTTTTTGTTCATTTTTATATAGCATGGACACAACCCAGAGTCCTGTTTGGAACCAAAGCACCATAAACCGAGGTCGTGGGATTTCGCCAAATACAACTGACAGTAACAGTAATGATACGGTTTAAATTCTGTTCTTTTAGGGGCTGATATTGTCTGCACGCTGAAGCAATTTGAGGAAAATAATCTGGTAGGAATGACAGGATCTGAGCGCACCGGGTCTGCGTCAGCAGATGTGGAGAAAAAAGGAACAGGCATCAGCACACAGAGGGGATATATATATTGGGCCCCAACATGTCTGGGGTTGGACAGATTCGACATGGAGCCCTTTGTCAATGTGCGAGAGAATTGCTACCAAGGTTTCTAAACGCAGTCTGGCGCCTGCTGAAATTTATAATATGACTAATCTGCAGTTAGAAAACTTTATCAGAAACATTCTGTTTGTAAAGGAAAAAAATAAGTTCAATGATGAAGCACACAGTCCCACTGATGACAACATTTGGAATCATCAGAACAGAAATTGAACTGGCCTGTGGCATGCATGGTACTTCAAAACTGCATATATTTGTTGTTTACAAAGTTTTGCTGCATTATCCAGTTTGGGAATGACGCAAATTCAGTTTATAGTAGATAATACAGGTGATATTTATAAGTGCTACGATTTCTTTACAACACCTGCAGTAAGCACCATGTTTAGTATTTATGTATATCAATGAAATCTACAAAAAGATGCAGGGAAGTGGAAGTATGAAACAAAATTAACTGAGATCAATGTACTTTTAAGATGTTTGAGAATGTTTTGCTTTGCTATAAACATTCTACAATGACCAATAAGTTGGATTCATTATGCAAAGTATTCATTTTACCTGTGGAAATATATAACCCCTCTGCTCTCCTGGCGTCCACTGTGGGGATAGCTTTAAGAAAACAAAATTAATTAGCATATGCTTCTTACACTTTAATGGACAGATACACAAAAAAAGCTTAATGCAGTGTAAAGTTCGAAATACTGAACAAAAACAACTTTCTTATACTTAATAGGTTTGAACTTGATATAAAATTTAAATTAAGGGGTTCAAACAGCAGATCATAGCACATTTAAGAGTTCAAACAGACTGGCAAGCAGTCAGTAAACAGTTTATTTTCAAACGAGGAGGTGTAGGTATAGCACAATATTTATCATAGGTGGATCATTAAACAAATTGTTGACACGTAGGTAAAGTAAAATGACAGTCGACACGTGTTTCGTCCTTATACAACTTTTTCAAGGCTCAAGCGCAAAATTCAGCAATATGTGAAATCAGCAAGACCATCGTCATCATATTCTTTGAAATAATTCAAAATACTACTCCATTCCAACTAAGTTCATAGGAGTCGAAAGTGCCCAGATAGTCACTAGTGCAAGCAAGTAAGCCCAAAAACCTTGGTGTGTTTGGCCGAGTAGGGGGCCAAAGTCCCAAGCCCCCGGGAAGTGTAACAAATAGTTTCTTACCGGTCAGTGTAGTTTTGCAGCTTGAAGACTTTCTGGATTCACTATGCTGTGCATTATTCCGCCATCTCTTGGTTGGGTCCGGAATTGTCGTATTGTCCCTTTTTTTTCCCGGCCCAGGTAGGGTGGGCATCGACGTACCACCATTTGGTGTCCTCTGTGACGTCTGCGTGCTTCCTGTGGAAGCTCCCTCCTGTGGGCGCCATTTTTGGATTCTTTTTTTCTGTTACTGTTTGAGTGTTGTTATTTGTCTATGAAACCAATTTCTCTTGGCTCCTTCTTCTGGCGGAGGAGGTTGGGATCGCAAGTGAATCCAGAAAATCTTCAAGCTGCAAAACTACACTGACAGGTTAGAAACTATTCGTTTTGCAGCATGAATCTTTCTGGATTCACTATGCTGTGCATAGACTTTGTAGCGGTTTGCTAGGTCAGTGGTGGCTGGGTGGAAGAGGAGCTTGGATTCCTGAATATGTGTTGTAAGACCTTCTGTCCCACTTGAGCGTCCTTATTCATTTGATTATCCACACAGTAGTGTTTAGTGAAAGTGTGCACAGATGCCCACGTTGCTGCTTGGCAGATGTCCTGAATAGGTGTGTTTGCTAGGAACGCTATGGAGGCTCCCTTCTTCCATGTTGAGTGAGCCTGCGTAGTGCCTTGCAATTCCTGTCCCGCTTGCTTGTGGCAGTATTGTATTGTTTGTGCAATCCACCTTGCAATAGTGTTCTTGGTTACTGGTCAGCCCAGAAAACTGTTGGCGAAAGAGACAAAAAACTGTTTTGTCTTCCTGCACTCCTTTGTCTGTTCTATGTAATGCATTACTGCCCTTCAGGCGTCCAGTGTGTGTAATGCTCTTTCTGCGTTTGTGGTAGGCTTTTGGAAGAAATTTGGATAGATTGATTGATGTGGAACCTTGAAACCTCCTTTGGTAAGAAGTGTGGGTCCTTTCTCATTACAATCCTGTCACTGTGTATTTGTAAGTAGGGTTCTTGTAATGTGAGTGCATGCAGCTCGCTTACTCTTCGTAGTGAAGTGATCGCCACTAGAAATGCTGTTTTCAGCGTGAGCATATGGAGTGTGGCCTTGTGCATGGGTTCGTACGGGTGCCTTCATTAGTTGCGCCAGTACCACGTTGAGGTTCCATGTTGGCAGTGGTACCCTTTTAGGGGGGGGCTATTCTTTTTGCCCCATCCAGAAACCTTTTTACCACTAGTGAAGTGAAGAAACTCCTCCCTGTTTCTCCCCTTGTGTACACTACTATTGCTGCCAAGTGCACTCTGAGAGAGGTGTAGCTTTGCAGTAGATGAGTTGGGTATTTTAATACTGTGGATTCCCTTGTTCTCCTGTTTTGAAGTTTCTCATTGGCGCACCATTGCGAGAATCTCTTCCATTTGGCTACGTAGTATTGTCTTTTGGTAGGTCTTTGTGCCTCCCTCAATACTGCTCTAGTGCTCTCTGGCAGTTTGAGGTATGCGAAATCTAAGTCTTCAGGAGTCATGCCGCCAGGTTGAGGCTCTCAGTCTCTGGGTGCAACACCTTTCCATTTTGTACGCTTAAGAGATGTTTTCTTTTAGGAAACTTGTGAGTCGGGCCATGCATCATTTCCATTATTTGTGAGAACCAGGTCTGTCTGGCCCACTGTGGTGCGATTAGAATCAGCGTCATGTTGCTGGCCCTGCACTTGTTCAGTACCCTCTGTAGAAGTGGTAGTGTTGGCAAAGCGTAAGCAAATGTCCCTGACCAACTTATCCATAGGGCATTCCCTGGGGATTGACTGTACGTTTGTCTCGATGCGAAGTGTTGGCATTTTGCATTTTGGGGTGTGTCGCAAATAGGTCTATTTGCGCTGTCCCCCACTTGTTGAATATTTTCTGTAACTCCTGGTAGTTGATCTCCCATTCGTGGGATGACAACTGTCTGCTCAGTCTGTCCGCTTCCACATTGTCCTTTCCTGGGAGATGTACTGCTAGTAGGTTTATTTGTTTCAGAATAGCCCATTTCTAAATGTCCTGTGCTAGTGATGACAATATCACTGAGAGAGTACCTCCTTGCTTGTTTATGTAGAACATTGTTGTGGTGTTGTCTGTTTGAATCAACACTCTCCTTCCGTATAGGTGCTCCTGAAAGGCCTTTAACGCTAGGCAGACTGTCTTTAGTTCTAGATAGATGATGTGTTTGACTGGGTCTTGGGGTTTCCACAATCCTCCCACTTTAAGGTTGTTCATCCTAGCTGGGATGCGTCCGTTGTGATGGTCACTGATGGAGCTGGTTGTGTGAATGGTTTTCCCTGTGTTAAGGTTTCTCTTATTCCACCACGCCATCTCTTGATGTATTGTTTTCGTGACAACCACAAGGTTCTCCCAGCTTCCTGTAGCCTGTGACCACTGCTGTTGAAGCCATTCCTGGAACGGTCTCATATGTAGTCGGATGTGGGGGATTAAGTGTATGCAAGACGCCATCATGCCCATCATTTTCCTGACCATCCTCACTGTCAGAGCTTGCCCCTTGCTGTAATTCTGTTTCCCCTTCAGAATTGCCAAGGTCCTCTTTTTGCTTGGGAACACTTTGCCCTGTAAGGTGTTGATCTCTGCTCCCAAGAAGACTTTCACCTGCTCTGGTTCTGGGGAGGATTTTCCCCAGTGGATGGAGAACCCCAATCTCTACAGTGTTTGTGTCGTTGTCTGAGTGTTTTCTTTGCAGGCGTCGTATGAGCTTGCCTTTACCAGCCAGTCGTCAAGATACGGGTATATGTGTATTCCCTGTCTCCTCAAATGTGCTGCCACTGCTGCCAGGCATTTTGTGAACACCCTTGGCGACGATTTTAGACCAAAGGCTAGCACTGTGAACTGGTAGTGTATATTCTTTACCACAAACCTTAGTGTTTGTGTTTTCTGTTCAATGGTATGTGCAGGTACGCATCGTTTAGATCTATTGTTGTCATGTAATCCCCTTGTGTTGTATCTGGGGAATTACTTCTTGTAGAGCGGTCATTTTGAATTTTTGCGTTCTTATGTACTTGTTTAGGTACCTTAAGTCCAGGATAGGACGTAACGTCTCGTCCACCTTTAGTACGAGAAAGTAAGTGGAGTAAACCCCCTTCCCTCAATGATGTGCTGGTACCTTTTCTATGGCACTTTTGTCTAGAAGTTCCTTTGTTTCCTGTAACAATTGTGATAGTTCTTTTCTTGAGTGAATCTTTTCATAGGTCTTTCTGTGTGGGGGTTGAACTTGTAGTTCTATACAATAGCCGTGCTTTATGATGTTTAGTATCCACGTGTCTGTGGTCATCTCCCTCCACTCCTGGAGGAAGTCTTTTACCCTGCCTCCTTCTGGTGTTGCATGTTGGAGGAACTGACAGTTTCTTGGTTGTTTTGTTATATGATATGCCCCTGTTGATGTTGTCTGGGTGTGTGTTGACGTTTTTGTGAAGTCACTTGGAGGGCTGTTGGACTCCTCTGGGTGTGCCGCCTTGTCCTCTTGTGCGCCCACAGGCCCCTAGGTTGGTATTGCCATGTCTGCTGTTGCTGTCCCTGCTGTTGACCCTGGTTTCCCCCTTGGAAGCCATGGTTGAAGGATTGGTGAGATGTGGCTGGTTGGTTGTTCCTCCTGCTTGCTGGTCTTCTTGGAGGTACTACCCTTCTCATGCCCCTGAATTGCAAGGCTCCCATTGACCTTGCAGCCTCTTTTTCCTTTTTCAGTTGGTTCAACTTTTCATCGACTGTGCTGCCGAACAGTTGTTCACTATTAAAGGGCGTGCTGAGGATGTTACTTTGGACTTCGGCCTTAAAACCAAATATACGAGCCAGGCAAGTCTTCTCTCCGTCACCCCTACCATCATTTGTCTACTTGAAGTTTCTGCTGCATCTAGAGCCGATTTCAAACATGCATTGGCCATATTTTCCCTTCTTCTCTACCACGTGGCTTGCCCTCTTCTGGTCTGGTAGGTGCTTGAGAAGTTCTCCAACCTTCTCCCAGTGTTGATATGCGTGCCTATTGATGAGGGCATTGGAGTTTTCAATACACCACTGTATTGCCGCACTCCTTTCCATCTTTCTCCCTGTGAGGTCCATCCTCTTGCTTTTCTTGTCAGTAGGTGGTCCTGTATTTGTGGGGATGTTGGATCTCTTTCTGGCTGTGGCTGCCATGATGGAGTCAGGTGGTACTGACCATCTGATGTACATGGGGTCCTGTGAGGAGTGTTTGTATTTCTTTTCACACCTTGGGGTGACAGATCTGCATATAGCTGGTTCTTTGAACGCCTCTCTTCCTTGGTCCAGCACACTAGGAAGCATTGGCAAGAATTGGCTCCTTGTTTGTGTTGGCAACAGTGTTGGCAGCAGGAAACATGCCTGAGGCTTTTCCTCCTCCAGCTTCAACTTGTACGTCTCTGCCGCCTTCTCTATAACTTGGTTGTACATTCCAAAGTCGTCTGACGGCGAAGACCTCAAAGGGTAGGACTCTACACTCTCTTCAGGCGATTCAGCGTCAAGGACCTGCCACGGAAGATCTTGGGACTCTGAAATTGTTGAGGCCTTCGGCGGGTGTGGAGTGTTTGGTGGGTTGAGTTGCTCCACGTTGCCCTCTGCTTCGACCTCGAACACTGGTTTCAATGGAATCATGTACCGCCTCATTTTGTCGTCGAACTCTGGAGAATATTCGCCATTTCAGCCTCAAATCTTCTTCTTTTCCTGTCCATCTCGGATGCTTGTTCGGCGTCTAGATTCTCCGGCCTAGGTTTCGTGGTAGTCATCGACGATGTCGCGGTCATGGGCTTGGACGATGGGCCCGGCTTTTGGTCCTCTTGCCACGACGTTGAGTGTTCCTTTTCTGGAACCGCTTTCGACGGCCTTGCCTTTTCCAGGCTTTTCGACGGCTGCGAGTCCTTAGCCAAGGATCCACTAGGCTGTTTATCTTTGAGTGCTGCTGCTAGCGTCAAGGACTTCGACAGCAGTGCCCCTTTTTGGGAGGATTTGGACTCACTCCGAGTGTCCGTTGCGGTTCTAGGGGTCGAAGAGTCTTACCTCCTTCCTCTTTTCAACCTCGACGTCCTTCGAGTCTTCTGGCCCTTCAGCGATGTTGTCCTCTTCATCACTGGAGAGGACCAAGTCTCGGAGCGATGGAGGTGCTCCCTGGCCCTGCATGGCGTGCTTCACTATCCGCTGCCTCTCTCTCACCCTAAGTGTCTCAGGCGTGAAAACCGCGCAGGCGCTGCAGTTCTCTCTTCGGTGGTTGAGCGGAAGGCAGAGGTTGCAGACTGGATGCTGGTCCTTCTGCGCGTACTTGTGTCTGCAGTTATCGCAAAATTTGGACGGTGTCTTATCCATCGCGGTGCTCAGGGGGCCCCATGTGCGTGCATCGTCCGTGGAACGTCGAAGGATTGGTTCTTTTCCTTCTTCGTCGTCCCGGTTAGTTGACTGGTGCTCCGGTCACTAAGTCGATTTTCTGGTGTAATTTCGTAGATTATCCGGTGATTCTGTCTCTAAAGTTCTGGAGCTCCTTCGTTAACGATCCAGACTCAACGACTGAAAAAAGAATCTGAAGATGGCGACCACAGGAGGGAGCTTCCACAGGAAGCGCGCCGTCACATAGGACACCAAATGGTGGTACGTCGACGCCCACCCTACCTGGGCCGGAAAAAAAAAGGGAGAAAATACGACAATTCCGGACCCAACCATGAGATGGCGGAATAATGCACAGCATAGTGAATCTAAAAAGATTCACGCTGCAAAATAATCTTCCTTCACAATCCCATCCTGCGTGGCTCCCCGCTGAAAGAGGTCCCTCTACCTAGCTGGTGGTTAACTTGTGGGGGATGCAGTTGTTTGAAAAAGAGTCTTAAACACAGCCTGATCAATAATGGCTTGTTGGTGTGCAAATACATCCACACAATAATGTTTTGGGAAGGTGTGTGGAGTAGATCATGTTGCTGCTTTGCAAATATCAGCAACAGGAATGTTTTCTAAAAAAGCCATAGAAGTTCCAATTTTTGTAGTGGAGTGTGCTTTTGGTGGAACAGGTAAAAGTTGGTTAGCCTTTGCATAACACGTTTGTATGCATTCAACTATCTATCTTGAAATGGCTGATTTAGAAATTGCTTTTCCTAAATGAGGAGGTGCAAAGACAACAAACAATTGTTGCGTTTTTCTAAATGATTTAATCCTATCAATGTAATACATTAACGTCCTTTTTACATCTAAAGCGTGTAATACCCTCTCTGTAACCGTGTCTGGTTGCGGCAAAAACGCAGGTAAATAAATTGGCTGACTAATATTGTAACTGGAAACTACTTTTGGTAGGAATTTAGGGTTAGTTCTAAGCACTATCCTGTCCCTGTGTAGGTGAAAGAAAGGCTCTTCTAAGAGAATTAATGCAACTAAAAATGCAAGTTTCCATGAAAGCTATTGCAACTGACAAGAAGGATAAATTACTTACCTGTAATCCTAGTTCTCTTCCAGGGGTATACTCATCAAAGTCATAAGCACTGAATAATCCCCGCTCAAGTGCGGGATCCCAGAGCATATAGAAATATACATATATATGTGTTTGTTCGAGCCCACAAGTGTAAAACACTTACGAAACACACACACACACACACACACACACACACATATATATATATATATATATATATATATATATACACACACACATTATTATGCAGCCCACAAATTGTTTCAATAGGGTAAAATGCCAAAATTACATAGGTTTCTCTTGTATGAAAAAAATCTCCTTAATACACATTGTAATAGAGAACATACACTGTAATAGTGTCATATAAGCATCCTTTATTTTCAAAAAGAAAAAAGAAAGGCAGTTGGCGCATAGGCTGCATAGATAAATAACATCACAGTACAGTACAGTAAAAAACTGGCACCTTGCCTTTAAGGCTTCCAAGAACCTGGACACCGTGCCTTTAAGACCTCCAGGAGCCCCATTGCTCCAATCATGCACCACAAGTGACAGTTAGGTCAGTTCTTTTTTTTTACGGTGTACTAACTTGTAGCAACCAGAATATAAGATGTAAATAACACATTAACGTACTATAAATGCTCGTCCGGGGAGGCGGGAGGGCTGCCTATGACTTTGATGAGTATACCCCTGGAAGAGAACTAGGATTACAGGTAACTTATCCTTCTCTTCCAGGGGATACTCATCAATAGTCATAAGCACTGAATAGAGTAGCAAGCCCATACCCACTCCCTCGCGGACAAGCAAACCAGTTAACAGCACATCTTCAAATGGTATCAACCAAATAGATTTCTCAATGAGGCTTGCCCAAATTGTGCATTTGCCTGCGAATCAGAGTCCAAACAGTAATGGCGAGTGAAAGTATGAACAGAACGCCATGTAGTTGCTTTACAAATTTCGGCTGTAGGAACAGTCCTAAGGAGAACCGTGGTAGAGGCTTTTCCCCTGGTAGAATGTGCTTTAGGTTTGCCCTGAAGAGTCTTGTTGGCTAGTTGGTAGGACAAAGTTATGCAAGAAACTATTCATCTAGAGATCGATCTTTTAGAAGCTGTCGCACCGGTATTTATGGGACCATAGTTAAACAATCGGTCTGTCTTTCTCAAGCACTTAGATTTGTCTAGATAAAATTTCAGAACCGTCTTGAGGTCTAGTGATTGAAAGGACCTCTCAGGAGGAGTCGTGGGATTGGGAAAAAATGTGGGCAGAGTGATAGCTTGATTGATGTGAAAATCCGAGACCACTTTAGGTAGAAAACTTGGATGGGTTCTTAAAACTACGCTGTTTGCATGAAAAACAGTATAGGGCTCTTTACAGCACAAGGCCTGGATTTCACTAAGCCTGCGGGAAGAAGTGATGGCGACTAAAAAGGCAGCTTTCCATGACAAGTGCTGCAGAAAAGCCCAGTGAAATGGCTAAAAGGAGCACCCATTAATTTTGTACGGACTATGTTGAGCTCCCAAGGTGGAGACGGAGATCTCACTGGAGGGTAGACAACCTTTATCCCTTCAAGGACATCTTTAACCACTGGCATCTGGAAAAAAGAAACCTGTGTAGGGGACTTTTTGTATGCAGTGATTGCTGCTAGGTGAACTTTAATCGTGGAGAACTGCAGGCCAGATTTGGCCAAATGTAGTAGGTATGGCAAGATCACTTGTACTTGACCCCCCACCGGATAATGAGCATTGTCCATGCACCACAAGTAGAACCGCTTCCAATTAAAAGCATAGGATGCCCTGGTGGAAGGTCTTTCAGTTTCCTTGAGGATGGGCTGGTAAGTCTAAGGGCCAGATGTAGGAGCCCAAATACCGGTCGGTAACGGCCGAATTCGGCCGTTACCGACCGGTATTTGGTGATTGAGATGTAGGGGCATCATTTTACACATTCGGTAAATTTACCGAATCTGTAAGATACCGAATCGGTATTTTTACCGATTTGGTAATTTCCAGATGTAGGTGGGACTCTTCGGAGTCCCAAAGGCCTTTCAGAATCTGTATTTTACCACCCAATCCAATTGGGTGGTAAAATACCGAATCCAGGTGTCCATGCACATGTGTGCATGCACACCTATGCCATGTGACAGACAGACATGCCCTTAGGGCATGTCTGTGTGCCACACACATGCCTGTTTTTGGGGTGCTAGAGGGTGTCAAAGTGACACCCCCTGCACCCTTGCTGAAATCGGTATTTACCGATTCTGTAAATACCGATTCGGTAATGCCCATTGATTCCTAAGGGCTTCATGCCCATAGGAATCATTGGGCATAATCGGTATTTACAGAATCGGTAAATACCGAATCTTAACGATTCGGTATTTACCGAGTCTGTATTACCTACATTCCCCCCCTCTATTTTACCACTTCTTAAATACCGAATCGGTATGATTCGGTATTTAAGAAGTGGTAAAATAGAATTACCTACATCTGGCCCTAAGTGTAAATGTAAAATGTAAATTGATACTTGTATAGCGCACTACTCGCCCGCAAGGGTCTCAAGGCGCTTGTACGAATACCGCTGTGGAACCCATCCTGGCTTTCCCTGTGAGGCGTCCACTCCTGGGTACCCCCAAGGTGGCGGCCAGGCATCCTTAGCGTTGTGGGGGCCGTTGTGGAGATTAAGCAAGCTATTGCCCAGAGTTGCAGAGTGGGACTCCATGATTGGAATAGGCACCGAGGCGGGAATTATCAGGTCCGTGGAATTTTTGAGCCCAAGAACCGCCGAGGCGGGGAATTGAACTCTGGTCCCGGGCTACACCTCTGCATCAGGGTCTGCTGCTCTAACCATGCAGGCCGGCTTACTAAAAGGATGCAATTATAGCTACCCGAAGAGGTAAGACTATGGTGCTATGTATAGATATGTTTAGAGGATAGTATTAGATGAACCAAGATTCTAATTGGTTTCTTTTTTTGACAGACAGTGCTTGTTTGTCCTGAACACAGAAGCGAGACCGATGTTGTATGCATAGGCTCGCAGGTAACTATTCAATAGGATAAATAGTAATGCGCATACTTTTATTCAACTCATAGTGTAGCAAACTACCCTGTATTTATTTTTATCTTCCTGCAGAAAAGCTGTTTATCATCAAAAACTATACAATTACGGTAGGACGGTGTAATTAAAACGCGTGACTTTACTAAAAATATGTAAATGAACTTGCATGACCTATAATTCATGCAATAATCTATAAAGAAGCGGCATCTCAACATATGAGAGCTTAAGTCATCCAAATGATAATATTGTCCTTTTTCAAAAAAGTAACTGAGAAACTTTTAAACGTCAAGAGTAACGAGTTTTCTTTTTCTCTTTTCTTTTTCTCTCTACTATTTCTTCTCTTTATGTTTTCTTTCCCGATAGACCCCTGACGAAGGGGCCGCAAGGTCCCGAAATGCATTGGGTTGATGTATTTTACATTGTATATTTAGTTTGATTAACTGAATGTCATGAATTTGTTATGATTTATGTATAAAATTGTTGATATCGTTTGACTACGGTGAATATACTGAGTTAACACATCATATAAATAATTGATCAAAATAAAAATGAAATGTTGAAAGCTATTTAAGAGTTTACTCATCCAAGAGTGCACCCAAGAGCCCTGGCAGCCATTCAGGTGCCAGGCTACATACATGTTTCATTAGGTGTTTGCAGGCACCAATCAAAGGTAGCACTCATATCGGATTAATCTTTGATAAATATTGTATACTGTGTGCAGTACCCACACACATTCATTGCTCTAACCATTGAGCCACACTTCTCCACTGTGTCTGTATTGCAGGACTTCAGGAGCCATGTTGTCAATCTGACGGATAAGAGATTGGGATGAAACACTCTCCCCTCGTTCTTGGAGAACAAATCTGGACGGCTAGGCAATCTCTGGTGTGGCACCTCGGATAGTTGTAGAAGGTCTGGGTACCACCACCAACGCGGCCACTTCTGAGCTGTCATGATCATTCTGGAGTTGGTCCTGTAAAACTTGTTGATCACTGCTGGGTTGAGAGGCAGTGGCGGAAAAGCGTACAGTAATGTCCGAGACCATTTTATCAAAAGGGCATTCCCCCATGATCCTGGCTGGTGAAACCTGGAGCGCAGACGGGCATTTGGTATTTGCCGTGTCTGCGAAGAGATCAATGTCTGGCATTCACCATTGCCGGAAGATGTCTTGCGTGACTGTTTGAAGTAGAGTCACACAGTCTTTACAGAGGCCGGACGTCTGCATCCACTGATCCTCCAGAGACTGCAGATGGATGTTCAATCTGGCATTGGGGACGATAAAGACACAAGTAGCCATTGACCCCAGAAGCGAAGACCCATGCCCGACTGTGGGAAGACGAGAGCTGAGGAGTTCGTGACATATCTCCCCAATTGAAAATAACCTCTACGACGAAGGACAAACGCTTGCCTTTAAGGTATCCAGTGAAGCACCCAGGTAATGGATTTTCCGGGTAGGGTTGAAGATCGACTTCTTGTAGTTGGCCCGCAGCCCTAGCGTGTTCAGTAGATGAAGACAGTAGGAGAGAGACAACCCTGAAGCAGGTAAGTCGTAGCGCTCTTCAGGACCCAATCGTCCAAATAGGGGTAAATTAAAATCTTGTGTTTGCGGAGAAACGCTGCCACCACTGCCATACACTTTTAAAATGTTTGCGGGGCCGACTTGAGACCGAACGGAAGGACTCGGAATTCGAAGTGCTGACGAGCTACTTGAAAGCGGAGAAACGTTTGATGCTTTTTGGACACCGGGACGTGGAAATAAGGGTCCTGCAGGTCTATAGCACACATCCAGTCCCCCTGATGGAGATGAGGGATGATCTGGTGCAGGGCCAGGATCCGGAACTTTTCCTTGCGGATGAATTTGTTTAAGAAGCGCAGATCGAGAATTGGCCTATATTCTCTGACCGGCCTCTTTTTGGGGCAAAAGTTCCGGGCACACGGGATGAGGATTGTTAGGACACACAGCGGAACAGCCCCGCAAACGGAGCGGTTCGATTCCGGAACTACAAGTCCCGAAACACCCTCGTCATGAACTACGATACCCAGGAGGGCACCGCGCTGGACGGACGCTGGCGCCGCCTTATAACAAACAGCTGTGGCGGGACGCGGCGTCGGATATTTCGTGTTCCAGTTTCCGAACACTTCCCCGGGACGTTAGGAGGAAGAGACCCGACGCCACTCCAAGGATTGCCGACCGTGAGCCTCAGTGTCGGGTAAGCCGTGGGGCTTCTGCCCCCGTCCAAGGACCTTTCAGTCCCCGCTCGAGGGCGCTCGAGCAACAGAACGCTTGCCTTCGTTGATTCCCCAACTCCACTCGAGGGTTGTAGAGAGTTGGAAAGCCCGACCTTCCTGTTTCTTTGTCACAGTCCCCGCTCGAGGCTTATCGAGCGGAAAGGAAGCCACGGGCTAGCTATATTATTGCAGCAGTCCCCGCTCGAGGGTTTACGAGCGGGAGAGCCTCAGTCCCCGCTCGAGGATTATCGAGCGTGAGAGATGCTAAGGCTGTCTGTACTTTGACGCAGTCCCCGCTCGAGGGTTAGAGCGTGTGAGACGCTAAGGCGGTCTGTACTTTGACGCAGTGCACGCTCGAGGGTTATAGAGCGTGAGAGACGCAAAGGCTGCCTGTACTTCGGCGCAGTCCCCGCTCGAAGGTTATCGAGCGTGAGAGACGCTAAGGCTGCCTATCCCTTTGCCCCTGTCCCCGCTCGAGGGTTTCGAGTGTGAGGACGCAGTAAGCCGCTACCTCAAGGAGCCCTCCTCCAACGCGTGCTTGCCCTCCGTTGGTGAGTGTCGGGACCGACACTCATGCGGAGGACGAACTGAGGATTTACATCACCAGTTTATACTCGAGTGGCATTGTCGGCCACTGCTTAGCACGGTGTCCTCTGTTGGTGAATGCCGGGACCGGCATTCGTGCAGAGGACGGTTGGAAACAGGGTGTTGAACCTTCCCAGGGCGGACATTTCACCTTGATCGCTAGTGTGCTGTTACTCGTGTTCAGTTACCAAGTGCCAAATGAAGCGGATTACGACAACCTACCTATCTGTTCTCTATTGTGGCGGAAAGACGTGGGTGAAGCATTTAGCGCTGCCCCAATCCTGAGGAACCAGGGGATTACAAGGATAAGAAATACTGGTACAATGTCTTGTATTCGTATTTAATTGGTCGACACCACTAGATTACATTTCACGGGACACCACCGGTTTTAGGTTTCTACAACCCCGCCATTGTTACCAATTCTTCACCACGCGTTCCTGTGGTAAGATCTGACATCCATAGTAGGCACTCGCCTCTCCGTGGTTGTGACGCTATCCCAACAATAGAGTGCTTGCTGGGTTCCTAAGCGTGGAAGGGTATACTCAGACATGAGTCCCTTGCTCATTGCACCATCAGGATTCAAGCAAGCCGGGCCGAAGACGGCTGTAATGGCAGAAACCGGTCCCCGGAAGCTTGTTTCCTTCCCAGTGTAAGAATTGGCTTTTGTAGTCTGGTCTGCCCTATTCCCATGATGCACTGGGCCAGGGACAGACTAATTTGCATACAGCCAGGTTCTGAAACTGGGATGGTGCAATGAGCTAAAAAACGGTGTTGGATCTAGCCCTGATCTCTTGACTGGGTGAGAGTATTCTGCTTAATTCAGAGACTCTGTCCCTCACCACCCCTTGTTGTAAATATGGTTCCTCTGACCCTTCAGCCGCTCTGGTTACTCCACTGGTTCATTGATCTCACCTCTCTTCCAAACCGCCACACAGCCTTGAAGAGTCAAGGGACATTTCCCGCTTTGTGACGAAACAAGCATCGGCTGGTCTTTTCTTTGTTTTTTTCATTATTAAAACCTTCCAACTAATCTACTGGTGTCGACCAATTAAATACGAATACGAGACATTCTACCAGTATTTCTTATCCTCATCACGTGTGTCCAGGACTTTTGCTTAATCATTGTGGTGGGTTCCCACGAGCCACACATCTACGGGGGTTACAGGGTATTTCCCCTGAGACAGCACCGTACTTACCTCTCTCACACAACACATTACGCATATCAGCTTGAGAGCCAAGTTTCCTTTCTTACTAAAAACCCTACATCCAGACAGGGCCTCTTTTTTGGACCATGAAATAATGAGAATATATTCCCAGTTTTCGTTGTTGAGTCGGAACATATTCTATGGCCTTTTTTCGTAGAAGCCTGTTCACCTCTTCCTGTAACATGTGGAGGCATTGACGGAATTTTCTTTGTGGAGGAACTGGTGGAGGTGGGGCTTTGAACCTCAGCAAGTATCTATCTTGCACAATATTCAGCACCCATTTGTCGTTTGTGATTGAGCTCCACTCTTCCGGATGAAAAGTTATACTTCCCCCTACCAGAGTGGCTAACGGGCATGG
Organism: Lissotriton helveticus; assembly: GCF_964261635.1. Taxonomy (NCBI): domain Eukaryota; kingdom Metazoa; phylum Chordata; class Amphibia; order Caudata; family Salamandridae; genus Lissotriton; species Lissotriton helveticus. The sequence goes on along the minus strand of NC_136071.1, from coordinate 1,176,940,239 downwards.
AGGAAGCATGTGCTCATGGTTTGGCTGGTTGTTTAGCAGTTGAAGCCTGCTGTCTGTTTCCTCTTCCTCTACCAGGTCTCCTCTGGTGGAAGTGCGACCTCTGTTTGGGAATTTGCCCGTTTACGGGCACTTGACACTACTAGAGAATCTAGAGCGAGCTGTCCCTTGATATACGCTGGATAATTTGGAGCTGGTTTATATTTATCAACTCGGAGGTTGAGAATTCTAGCCCTGACAGGGTCTTTAAACACAACAGGGCCATGTTTAATCATACCTTTTAACATATGTGAAGTACTTGCTGACTTTGGTGATTGTGTAAAAGTCTCTAATAAAAAACTTCCTACAAGGAGTCAATTTAATTCTACCCCATGATATTTGGCTGCTCTATTTATGAGTTGCACAAAAGGAATATGCTAGTTACCAGTATGCATCAGTTCTTGGCATGTAGGGCTGCTGACATTCATATCTGTGCATAGATCGCCGCCTAGTGTTGGGTCCGGATGATTGCACATTGTTGTCCTGGTAGAGTCTTCGAAGTATCACGAGATAGGTGGCTCCTCCCTCAGACTACAGTGCGCATGGGCATCCTCTCCATCCCCAGATTGTTTTTCTCCATTGTGGCAGAGATGGAGTATAGTACAGTAAGAGATGTCCATGCAAAGAGTGAATGCTACAGCTGCGACAGGCACCGGGGAGGCGGGCGGGCGACATGAATGTCAGCAGCCCTACATGCCAAGAACAGATGCATACTGGTAAGTAGCATATTCCGTTCGAGGCATGTCGGCTGCTGAATTCATATCTGTGCATAGAATGTATAGCAGTATCTCCCCTAGCGGTGGCTGCCCGTGTCAGCTGCAGCAGTCTGAAAAAGAGTTTTGAGAACAGCCTGTCCTACAGCAGCTTGCTGTTTGGAATGTACATCTAAACAATAGTGTTTGGTAAATGTATGACCATGTGGCTGCTCTGCAAATTTCGTGTAAAGGAATATTTCCTAGGAAAGTCATGGATGACCCTAGTTTGCGTGTCGAATGCGCCCTAGGGGGAACTGTTAAGGTGCGTTTTGCCTTTAAATAACATATCTGAATGCACTTAACGATCCATCTGGCTATACCTGATTTTGAAATAGTGTTGCCTATGTGTTGCGGTGAGAAAGGAACAAACAACTGTTTTGTCTTTCGAAATGTCTTAGTTCTATCTATATAGTATAGCAGAGCTCTCTTGACATCTAGAGTATGCAAGGCCCTTTCAGCTACTGTCTGTGGATTTTGAAAGAACACTGGCAGTTCTATTGTTTGATTTATATGAAAATGGGATACCACTTTTGGCATGAATTTAGGGTTTGTTCTGAGAACTACTCTATTTGCATGTACTTGAATGAATGGCTCTTGAATAGTTAGGGCTTGCAGCTCACTAACTCTTCTAAGTGAAGTTATGGCAATAAGGAAAGCCACCTTCCAAGTAAGAAATTGTAGTTCACATGAGTGTAGTGGTTCAAAAGGTGGTCCCATAAGTCTGGTTAAAACGATGTTTAGATTCCAGACTGGTGAAGGTGGGTGTTTAGGGGGAATTACTCGTTTCAGTCCCTCCATAAATGCTTTAATTGCTGGCACTCTAAACAGTGAAAGGTGTTGCCTGTTTTGGAGATATGCTGCTAACGCAGCTAAATGTATTCTGATGGATGAGTAGGCTAAATTGCAACGTTGGAGGTGCAAGAGATAGCAGATGATGTTTTGTGTAGAAGCATCTAATGGGTTTATATCGTTGTTACTGCAGTAAATGACGAAACGTTTCCACTTAGCTGCATAACATGCCCTGGTAGTGGGTCTTCTTGCCTCTGATAATATTCATGCAGTCTGGAGGCAAGTTGAGGTATTTAAACTTTAGCATGTCAGGAGCCAGATCGCCAGGTTCAGCTGTTGCAGGTCTGGGTGTTGGATTTCGCCACGGCTCTGAGTTAGAAGACTGGGTGTGAGTCGCAGTCTTTGATGAGTCTGAGTTAGAAGACTGGGTGTGAGTCGCAGTCTTTGATGAGGCACCACTGACAGTTCTAGGAACGTTGTGTACCATGGTTGCCTCGCCCATGTGGGAGCAACTAGGATTAGCGTCAGCGAATGTTGGCGCATTTTGCGTGCCACCAGCGGTATTAATGGAGCTGGGGGAAAAGCGTACGCAAATTTGCCTGACCAGTTCATCCATATCGCATTGCCTTGCGACTGTGGATGTGGGAACCTGGCGGCAAAGTACTGGCATTTTGCGTTTTCGCTTGTGGCAAACAGATCTATCTCCGGTTGTCCCCCCTGCCGGAAGAATGGTTGGAGCACATTGGGGTGAATCTCCCATTCGCGCATCTGTTGACTGTGCCGGCTGAGCAGGTCGGCTATTTGATTGTCCTTGCCTGGGAGGTGTTCTGCCACGAGAATGAATATGCTACTTACCAGTATGCATCTGTTCTTGGCATGTAGGGCTGCTAACATTCATATCTTTTGCATTAGATCGCCGCCTAGTGTTGGGTCCGGATGATCGCACATTGTTGTCCTGGAAGACTCTTCGAAGTATCCCGAGATAGGTGGCTCCTCCCCTGGACTACAGTGCGCATGGGCATCGGCTCCATCCCCAGATTGTTTTTAGCCATTGTGGCAGAGATGGAGTGTAAAGTGTAAAGGATGTCCATGCTAATGATTGAATGCAAGAGTATGTCTGCAGCTGCGACAGGCACCGGGGAGGAGGGTGGGCGATATGAATGTTAGCAGCCCTACATGCCAAGAACAGATGCATACTGGTAAGTAGCATATTCAGTTCGAGGCATGTGGGCTGCTAAATTCATATCTTTTTCATAGAATATATAGCAGTCCCTCCATTAGCGGCGGTGGCCCGTGCCAGCTGCAGAAACCTGAAAAAGTGTTTTGAGAACAGCCTGCCCAACAGCTGCCTGCTGTTTGGAATGCACATCAACACAGTAGTGTTTTGTAAAGGTATGTGGTGTAACCCATGTGGCTGCTCTACAAATGTCCTCTAAAGGAATGTTCCCCAGGAAAGCCATGGATGCCCCCAATTTGCGTGTGGAGTGCGCCCTTGGGGGTATTGTTAAGGTGCGTTTAGCCTTTTGATAGCAGATCTGGATGCACTTAACAATCCATCTGGCTATTCCTGCTTTGGAAATAGGGTTGCCCTTGTGCTGTGGCGAGAAGGCAACAAAAAGTTGTTTTGTTTTCCTAAAGTGTTGTGTCCTGTCAATATAGTACATCAACGCCCTCCTAACATCTAAAGTATGAAGCAATCTTTCCGCCACCGTTTGTGGGTTTTGGAAGAATGCAGGCAAGTCAATAGTTTGGTTGAGATGAAACTGACACCACCTTCGGAAGGAATTTGGGGTTAGTACGTAGTACCACCCTATTTGGATGAATTTGTATGAATGGCTCTTGGATTGTGAGCGCTTGCAGCTCACTGACACGTCTCAGTGACGTAATAGCAATAAGGAAAGCTACTTTCCACGTTAGGAACTGGAGTTCACACGAGTGTAGTGGCTCAAAAGGTGGTCCCATCAGCCTGGTGAGGACCACATTGAGGTTCCACACCGGAGCTGGCGGTGTTCTTGGGGGAATGACTCGTTTCAGACCTTCAAGGAAGGCCTTAATGGCAGGCACTCTGAAGACCGAGAGATGTTGCCTGTTCTGAAGATAAGCTGCTATGGCGGATAGATGTACCCGAATGGAAGTGTAGGCTAGATTGCACTTGTAAAGATGTAACAGATAGCAAATGATGTTAGGGATAGATGCATCTAGCGGGTTTATGTTATTGGCTGTACAGTGAAGGACGAAACGCTTCCATTTTGCAGCATAGCATGCTCTGGTAGTCGGCTTTCTTGCCTCCTTGATGATGTCCATGCATTCTGGAGGTAGGTGAAGGTAGCCAAACTCTAGGACTTCAGGAGCCAGATCGCCAGGTTGAGCTGTTGCGGATCTGGATGCTGAATGTCTCCATGGTTCTGCGTCAAAAGCCTGGGCGTGAGGCGCAGCCTTTGATGCGGCACCACCGAGAGTTCCAGAAACGTGGTGTACCATGCTTGGCGTGCCCACGTTGGAGCAACTAGGATGAGTGTCATCGAGTGCTGCCTTAGTTTTCTTGCCACCAGCGGTATCAGAGGGGCTGGTGGAAAAGCGTACGCAAATCTGCCTGACCAGTTCATCCATATCGCATTCCCCTGCGACGGTGGGTGAGGGAACCTGGCGGCAAAGTGTTGGCATTTTGCGTTTTCGTTTGTGGCAAACAGGTCTATCTCCGGATGACCCCACTGCTGGAAATTTTCTGCAGACACTAGATATCTTTAATCTGCAACAATCCGTCAAATTGCCTACCCACTCTTTTGGTCACACTTTGGACGGCGTCTGTTCCAATTTCCCGTCCATCACCACCTCGTCCCCCATCCCCCAAATTTGGACTGACCACTGTTTGATCCCCTTCCACATTTCAATCGTTCCTCCGCCTACCTGCATAAAACGCACTCGCCAACCCATTCACCCTATTAATTGGAAAATTGTCGAGAAAAGTTTCAGTTCCCATCCTTTCTCTCCTACCTCTACCCCTACTTTCTCTGGTAACATCGATACCGATTGTGAGAAGTTGGCCTGATGTGCAGTGCTCACTATTCTAGTGATCACTATATATCAGTCCAAACAACCCTTATTGATGATTGGTTGTAAGTCAACCTTATAGACCAGCTATCCTAGTAGCATGGATACGAGCAGTCTAAGGCTAAGACTCTAGAGGGCGTGTTAAGCCAGCTGTTTTACCATCACATTACCCCTTGAACACCCAGTGAAAGGACACCACACAAGTGTTATGAAAATAAACAATGTATTTATTAGAATCACAACAACCCTGTACTCTTTATGAGGACAGGGTGCTAAGCACACAACAAAACTCTTACGAAAATACTTTTAAGTTAGCACGTTACACAAATGCCCGAGGGGCACGAAAAACCATATACTTTCAAAGTGGAATGCGAATTACTAGCAGGTAAGTAACAGTTCTAATAGGCTTTGGAATCGCTAGGACTGGACTAGGGAATCGTTAGATTACTACTAGGAGGCCTAGGGGACTCGGGTGCAGAGTGTGCACTCTCACGCGGGATGCGGGACAAAGTCTATGGAAGCTAGAATTCACAAAGTTAGTGTTCACGGGCGAACCCGACCTGGTAGGGAGAAAACGACAGTGGATCCTGACCCTTGGATAGTGAGGCTATGCTGGGACACCGGAGTGCCGAAGTTACCTAGCCCAGGGGCTGCAGCTGCATAGGTCTGAAAAGACGTCGGGGATCTCGTTGCCGGACCAGGAGCCTGGAAGGAAGAAGTTGCTGGCAGGCGACCAGTGAAGGAAAGTTCGATGGATCCAAGCCTGGATCAAGGAAGAAGAAACCTGAAAGCAGAGGGGACCAAGTTCTTGAATCACTAGCCAGTGATTAAGTGGGCACCAGGATGGCACCGGGCGAAGTCACCGCAGTCAGGTGAGTGGGCGCTGCTGGGCTCTGCAGTCTCTCGGACCAGGAGGCGTTGTCGGCGACCAGGATGGAGGTGCGAGCTGTCCCACGAAGGATGAAGTCGTTGGCGTCGAAGTTACCCAGGATTGGGCAACAAGCCTTGGCTAATTCAAGCCCACGCGGTGGACTCAAAATGGCGTCTTGAGTGGACCAGGAGGGTCCGGGGTGCTCCTCTTCTGGAAGGGAGCAAGGGCCAGTCTGGAGCAACCAGACCAGCAGCAGAAATGTCGTCGGGCGTCGTCAGGAAGGCCACAAGCCAACGGGCTAGTAGCCAAACAACGCGGTGAGCAGCGGAAAGCAGAAGGGCCCCACGCAGATCGTGGAGATGCTGGGGGGCTGCACTTCGGAGCTGGAGCTGCTCAGAGTCGGGGCTTCTCGGACCCCAAAGCACTCACCAGTAGATTACTCGGCGGGCTTGCTGGAAAGAAGTCGTGCAGTCTTGCAGATGGCCGGTCCCTTGAGGTCTCGTCGCACCCACGGTTCTCAGCTGGGCTGTAGAGGTGGGTAGAGGTCAGAGGTGCCAGGGAAGCCGGTTCTCGTCGAGCTGGGCAGTCGGATTCCGGAGGAAGGACTTACAGCAGACCGCAGTGTTCTTAGATGGTGCCTGCGGATGCAGGGTGACTACTCCTTAGTCACAAGGGAGAAATCTTAGGAAGAAGTCTTGAGTTCCTTTCGCAGAAAGTAGTTTCAGGATTCAAAGATGATCTGATTTGGAAGGGGGCCAGTCTCTACCTTTATCCTGTAAAAAGGGGCTGGCACGCGACTAAGTCCTGCCCTATGGGTGGGACTAGGAGGGGGGTGGTTACACCCACTTCCTTGGCGGGCTTTTCCCCAGCACAGGGTCTGGAGTGACCCTGGAACTGGTTCAAGCCGGCCTATGCACAGTGAGCACCGGGGTGCTACTTGCAGTCACCTTCCTCTAAAGCCCTGCCTACCTACAATACACAAAACCCCGTCTGGGACGGTGCTGGCACCGCCCCTGGCAGGAAACCCTTTGTCCTTATCTCCTGCTCTGGGAGGACTCCCAGCAGCAGGAGGGCAGACTTGTGTCTCGGTGGCAGCATCCATTTTGTGGATGCTAAGGCTCTGTCTGACTTTTAACCGGGTTATAGGTTACAGGCATGTCGTGTCCCTCTAGAAGGGTGGAATGCTAACCCCGTCGCCAGAATTGGCGAGGGGTTAGTATTCCAATTCGTATGACACCTTACTCGACATGTTTTGATAAAGCGATACCAGAGTTGGCACATAACCGCGAGGATTATAATGCACTTAAGAGTATATGGTATGCGATATCATGGAAACGGCTAAGGGATAGATCCCGAAAGCCGCAGACAGGCTCAGCTCATGCCAGAGCACCATCTCACACGATTCCAAGCACTCTGCCTTCAGGATTGTTAAGGCCTGCCATAGGAGTGACTGATAGGAGATCTGTGTGTCCATTTTAGGGTTAGATATAGGTATACTATATCTATAGCAAAGGGTGAGTACACCACCTTGCCCCAGCTGTCGTGCAGCCAGTTGTGTCAGTTTTAGTTAGTCAATCCAGGGGTGGCATAATACATGCTTCAGCCCCTGGGAGACTTCTGGGTGCACCTCAGCCCTGGGTACAGGGACTTGGAGAGGGCCCAGTGCCAATTCAGTACCTGAGTACAATTTGGATAGAGAGAACAGCTAGGCTGTGGGTCTGATTAGCAGGCCCACAGCCAGGGAAAGTCGTAAACCAGTGCAGCAAAAAGCAAAAATCTGGGTGATCATAGGATTGCAGACCCTACTCTCCTACACCGATGCAGTATGTCTTAACAACTGGCTCTCGCATGAAATCTCAAAACGATGCCCTCCGAATAACAAAGGCAATACCCTAAAAAAATTGAAAATTAAAGCCCCCTGGTATACGCCTGATCTAACAGCTGTTCACCTACTCTGCAGAAAAGCTGAACGCAAATGGCGTAGATCTTACGACATTGATGATCGTAATTACTACATCCTACAGAGGAAAAATTATCTCTCAGCAATCAAATTAGCAAAAAGAACATACTATGTAAAAGCCATTAAAGAGGCCAGCCAAAAACAAAAAACCCTCTTTTCCATAGTAAAATCTTTCACCAAACCAAAAGCTCTTCAACCAGAAATCCCCCCCTCCCAAGAGCTGTGTGACAGGATTTCTGACTACTTTGATGACAAAATCTCCTCCATTCTTAAAAACTTCCCCCCTCCCCCCCCTGTGCACTCATCTTTGGATCTAAATCAACTTCGCCCAATCGCTAACAGTCTCGAACACTTTGCCCCGGTGACCTTGACTCAGACCAGAGAAGCGATTCTTTCATGCAAATCTGGCTCCCCCTCTGACCCGTGTCCTCCCAAGATTCTTCATATCATCATTGACGAAGTCAATCCTGTCATTAATGAAATAGTCAACCTCTCCCTCAAAACTGGCTCTGTTCCCCTCTCCTGGAAAAAAGGGGTGGTTAAACCTCTCATGAAGAAGGCAAACAAACCCCCCTCTGACCTAACTAACCTCCGTCCCATCACCTTACTACCTGCACTAGGCAAAATAACTGAACAATTAGTCCACAAGGAGCTCAAGTCCTTTCTTGACACTCACAACCTCCTTCACCCTCAACAATCCGGTTTCCGGTCTAAACACTCCACCGAAACCGCCCTGATCGAGCTGACAGATACCATCAAAATCCTCCAAGATCAAAGGAAGAAGGCCATCCTGATCCTTCTCGACCTCACGGCAGCATTCAATACCATTTCCCACTCCATTCTGCTTAACAGACTCAAGGACATCGGCGTTACAAACTCGGCCCTAGCCTGGATTTGTTCCTTTCTCTGCGACAGGGCTCAAACTGTCACACTGGGTCCCTTTCATTCAAAAGTAAAAATGGTCTCTTGTGGAGTTCCTCAGGGCTCCATTCTAAGTCCCCTCCTTTTTAATATATATCTCATCCCCCTGCTTACCCTCATAGAATCGTTCGGCATAACCGTTACGTCTTATGCCGACGATACCCAGCTTGTCATCCCTATCGATGACAATTCAAACAGGGCCGAACTCAACCTTAAGCACTGTCTCACAGCGGTCTTTCAATGGATGGACGCTAACCATCTCCGCTGCAACTCGAATAAAACCGAGATCCTGCCCATTGGTAAGAACGCTTCTTTTTGTCCCGCCCTGTGGTGGCCTGATAATTCCGCTGCGCCACCTCAGACAGTTTCATCAGCCAGAAACCTCGGAGTTACTTTTGATTCCGATCTCTCTTTCGACACCCACGCCACGACCGTAGCAGGTAAATGCTTCGGCATCATAAAGTCCCTGAGAAAGTTCTTTGACTTCCTCCCACTCGACTCCAGAAAGACCATCGCGGTAGCCCTCATACTCTCGCGAGTGGACTACTGTAACGGCCTCCTGGCAGGGACTAAAAAGTCCACCCGATTGAAACTTCAAAGTGTCTTACACACTGCTGCGCGCCTTGTCCTTAAACTCCCACGCAAATCCTCAATCTCCTCTGCTCTTAAATCCTTACACTGGCTACCCTTGCATAAAAGAATACTCTTTAAAATTCTCATTGTAGCTTTCCGAGCCTTCAACAAATCCGGTCCAGCATATTTGTCAAGCCGCTTTCCCCACTACACACCGGGCCGCTCTCTCAGATCCTCGCAAGAAAATCTCATGGCCCCCTTCAAATTCAATCTGAAGTCTAAAGGTGGAAAAACACTTAGTTCTCTGGCTATTAGAGCCTGGAACAGCATGCCAAGGCATCTCAGACTTCAGACGCTTGAAATGCCGTTTAGGAAACAACTCAAAACGTGGATTTTTAATCTCTCGGATGACTGGACCAAAGCAGCCATTTAACTCCCTACTACCTTCTTTGTGATTTGGTCATTGGTTTATTAGCGCCATGATGCTCCCTCCGGAGCGAACGTTTGCGCTCTATAAATTCCTATCCAAATATCCAAATATCCAAGTACGGGCGGAGTACTGATGGGTGTAACTCCCACTCGTGCATTTGATGGCTGTATCTGCTGAGCAGATTCGCCATCTGATTGTCCTTGCCCGGGAGGTGTTCTGCCATGAGGAAAATGTTCCTCTGAATGGCCCACTTCCACATGCTCTGAGCCAGATGAGACAGCTGTGGCGAGTGGGTGCCTCCCTGCTTTTGAATGTAGTACATCGCTGTCATGTTGTCCGTCCGGACTAACACTACCTTGTTGCACAGATGTACATTGAAGGACTCGAGCGCCATGAAGATTGCCATCAGTTCCAGATAGTTGATGTGCATCTTCTGTTGCTGCGTCGTCCATAGTCCCTGCACTGTGTAAGTGAGCAGATGAGCTCCCCATCCTTGGAGAGATGCGTCCGTTGTCAGGATAATCTGTGGCACTGGCTCTTGGAACAGTCGGCCCTTGCAAAGGTTGTGTGGATTCCACCAATGCAGAGAGTTGAACGCCCGACTGGTAACCAACACTAGGTCTGTCAATTGTCCCTGAGCCTGTGTCCACTGATTTGCTAAGCACTCCTGGAGCGGACGCATATGTAAACGTGCGTGAGGGACTATGAAGATGCAGGAGGCCATCATGCCAATCAACTGCATGAACACTCTCGCTGGAAGCGAGTGTTGTGGTCTGAACTTTTGGATTAGAGACTGCATGCTGTCTATCCTGACCTGGTTTGGCTGAGCCATGGCCGTCAGGGTATTGATCGTCGAGCCCAGAAACTGCCGGACATGTGCCGGCTGAAGGTGCGACTTTGGGTAGTTCAGCGAGAAGCCCAGATTGTGAAGGAGGTGAATGGTAGTCGACATGTCCGCGGCGCACTGTTGTTCCGACTTGGCTTGAACGAGCCAGTCGTCTAGGTAGGGGTAGACATGGATGTTCTGCCTCCTGAGGTGCGCCGCTACCGTCGCCAGACACTTGGTAAACACTCTTGGGGCTGTGGTCACTCCGAAGGGTAGGACTTTGAACTGATAATGCCTGCCTTGGATAGTGAACCTGAGGTATTTTCTGTGGGACGGGTGTAGTGGTATGTGGAAATAAGCATCCTTGAGGTCTAAGGTTGCTAAGAAGTCCCCTTGGTTTAACAAGGGAAGAATCTGTTGCAGTGTAAGCATATGGAAATGTTCTGACAGTATATACAGGTTGAGGGGACGCAGATCCAGAATGGGTCTGAGAGATCCGTCCTTCTTTGGAATAAGGAAGTACAGGGAATATACCCCTGTGCCTTCCTCCTCCACGGGCACGAGCTCGATTGCGCCTTTTTGCAGCATCACCACTACTTCTTGCTGCAATAAGTGCAAGTGCTCTGCGGACATAGGCCGTTGCCTTGGTGGAATGTTGGGTGGAGTGGACTTTAACTCTAGACAATAACCATACTGGACAAGTTGTCGTACCCACCTGTCTGTGGTGATGTTTGTCCAGACTGGCAGGAACTGCTGAAGTCTCCCCCCGACAGGTGTTAAATGGTCGGGGGCAGTGACAGAGAGTCACTGTTTGTTTGGGGCAGAGGAACGGGAGTTGTTGTTTCCCCTGCCACGTCCTCTGGTGCGGTTTCCTCGATAACCCCCTTTATTCTGCTTGGGGTACGAGGACTGTGCTCCACCTCTAGAGAACTGTGACTGTTGACCCATCTGTCCTCTGGTGACTCCACGTGCACCTGAGCGACGAAAAGTGTTGCCCCGGAATTGTTGTGATTGAAGGGCCCCCATAGACTTAGCTGTTTCGTTGTCTTTCTTAATCTTTTCGAGGGTGGTGTCAACATCAGGACCAAACAGTCTATCAGGATTGAGGGGCTGATTGAGTATGGTCGTTTGAATGTCTGGTTTATACCCTGATATGCGTAGCCACGCTTGTCGTCTCAGCATGACGCTAGTGTTAATAGCCCTAGCTGCTGTGTCTGCGGCATCAAGTGCACACTTTATGGCTGCGTTGGAGATGAGTTTGCCCTCCTCTATAAGCAGTTTGGTACCCTCTTGAAACTGCGAAGGCAGGTGTTGTAAAACTTGCTCTAGGGTGTCGTAATGCGCCCTATCATAACGTGCCAATAGTGCCTGTGTATTTGCAATACGCCAGAAATTGGCAGCCTGCGCAGCTACCCTTTTGCCCCCTGCCTCCAGCACTTTAGACTCCGTGTCTGGGGGAGGAGCTTCACCCGTCGTCTGGGAGTTTGCCCTTTTGCGGGCATTCGCGACCACAAGAGAGTCTAGTGGCAACTGTCCCCGAATGTATGCAGGGTCCGCAGGTGCTGGTCTGTATTTCTTCTCGATGCGTGGATTGACCACCCTCGCCCTGGTAGGCTCTTTAAAGATGTCCGCAGCATGCTTAAGGACACCTTTGAGCATAGGCAGTGTCTTTACTGTCCTTTCAGAGACTGAAAAAGTGTCAAATAGAAAGTCTTCCTCCACTGGGTCAGCATGCATGTCCACATCATGATTAGCAGCTGCCCGTTCAATGAGTGCATGAAAACCTAGAGAGTCTTCTGTTGGGGATGCACGTGCACTGAAAGGCTGTGGGTCCTGCCCCACATTCTGGGCGCCTTGGTCACCTATGTCGTCATAGGAATCTTGCTGTGCATCGGGTTCATTGATGGGGAAAGTGTACTGGTCATCTTCTCCATATTCCTCTCCCTCAGAGTGTTCGGGGGAAGGTGTTGGGCTCCTTCTAGGAGGAGGCTGGATAGGTTCAATCAGGGCTGGAGCGTCCTGTGCAAGCCTTTTCTTCTTCAGTGGGATAACATAGGAGTCCACTGGTTGGGAAGTGATCTTCCTTTTGTAAAGGGTCAATTTGCCAGTGTCTGCGTCGATAAAACGCTCAGAATCGTCCCCTGAGTCGAGTTGTCGACCCGAAACTGCTGCAGACGTGGACGATTCCGATGTCTTTGGCGCCGTCTTTGGCGCAAAGGCCTTTGGTGCCTCCTTTGGCGGCAGAAGGAAGAGAAGTTTACCAGCAGGCTTTGCCGGCATGTCCATCGGCTTCTGGTGCGACGGCGCCGGAGCCGACGTCGCAGAGGCCTTATCCCGAATTCTCTGGAGTGAAGAGACGATGAGGGATGCGTCACTCACAGCGGCACTTGGCGCCGACGAGGAGGCCTTCACCTTGCCTTCGGATCCGACGTCTTGTGGGCCCTTCGGAGTCTTAGACGTTGATGCTGCAGCCGTAGACACAGAGTCCTTGGACCGATGTGTTGAGCTTCCGCCCTTCGATCCGTGTGATTTTGCAGGCTCCGTCTCAACCACGCGTCCGACTAACGACGTCCCAGTCGGTATCGGAGTCTTGTCGCTGGCTTTGACGGCGTCGTACCGGTGGACCCGTGCCGGTCGACTTTCTTAGAGGACGCCTCCACTGCTGACGACTTCGGCACTGTCGAATCGACAGTTTTCTTCGACTTCTGTGGACCGGAGGCCGACGGAGTCGATGAGGTAGCAGGTTTTGGTGTTTTTGGTGGAACGACCGCCATCTTAGGTACGCTCGAATCCGTTAGTTTCGGTTTCGATTTCGGGTCGGCCAATTTAGGTGTAGTCGAGACCGTTGGTTTCAGTTTCGGTTTCGATACGGGCTGCGTAGCAAGTATGTCCGTGGCCGGGCCTGAAGGCGGGGCCGTGGCTTGCGGTACGGGGTCTTGGGTAAGGCCGAGTGGCGATCCCGTGACCCGAGCCTGATCCACGTAACCATCGGGGCATAGCTCATCCCCTGAGCTATCTTCCGCGGCCCCATAAACTTCTTCGACGTCCCCTACCTCGTCGACGTATTCAAGGCCTTGATCCACGACTCCGTCGTCGTCTTCCGGATCCGCCTCGACCTCCGTCGCGGGCGGTGAGATTTGAAGATGATGGCTTAGGCCCTCTTCTTCCTGGTCGCCGAAGATGTTCTCTGGATCCGGGGCCGCTTGTCTGGCCTCAAGGCGCACCGCGCGCCGAAGCTTGAGGGTCTTCTTCGACCTGAATCTGGAGCAGGCCATGCAGCTGTCCTCGTTATGGTCTGGCGAGAGGCATTTGTTACAGACCGGGTGCACGTCGATATGTGGGTATTTGGACCCACAGACGGGACAGTATTTAAACGGGCTCCGCTCCATGCTGAAAAGTTGCGGTCGTGTTGCGATGAGAAGGCCTCGATGTCCGAAGAGTGATACGACTCCGTAGATTCCGTCTCAAAGAGACGGAAGAACTCGAGACCGTACGCAAACAATACCGACGTAATGAAAGTAAGGCCTTTTGGCCGTAAAAAAACTAGTTTTCTCGGTTCCGACAGACGTCGAGACCGCATCCGAACCCAATGGCGGAAAAAAGCAATCTGGGGATGGAGCCGATGCCCATGCGCACTGTAGTCCAGGGGAGGAGCCACTTATCTCAGGATACTTCGAAGACTCTTCCAGGACAACAATGTGCGATCATCCGGACCCAACACTAGGCGGCGATCTAATGCAAAAGATATGAATTTAGCAGCCCACATGCCTCGAACACATGTTCCTCTGAATGGCCCATTTCCACACACTCTGAGCTAGGTGCGATAGCTGTGGGGAGTGTGTTCCTCCCTGTTTTTTAATGTAATACATAGCTGTCATGTTGTCCGTCCGGATCAACACGGTCTTGTTGCACAAGTGTTTCTTGAACGCTTTTAGGGCTAGAAAGACCGCCATCAACTCTAGTTGGTTGATGTGCATCTTTTTCTGTTGTGAAGTCCATAGTCCCTGGACTGTGTAATGCAGGACATGGGCTCCCCAGCCTAGCAGGGATGCGTCCGTTGTTATCACTATTTGTGAGACAGGCTCTTGGAACAGTCGCCCTTTGCAAAGGTTTTGTGGGTTCCACCAATGCAGAGAGTTGTATGCCCGACTGGTCACCAACACTAGGCCCTTTAATTGCCCCTGAGCCTGGTTCCACTGCCTTGCCAGGCACTCCTGTAGCAGACGCATGTGTAGTCTGGCATGAGGGACTATGAATATGCAGGAGGCCATCATGCCTATTTGTTGCATAAACACTCGGGCTGGCAATGAGAGTTGTATTTTGAACCTTTGGATTAACGTTTGCATTCCGTTGATCCGTGCTGTGTTTGGATATGCCTTTGGTGCTAGTGTATCTACTGTTGCTCCCAGGTACTGTTGTACGTTGGAGGGTTGTAGGTGTGACTTTGGGTAGTTCAGCGAGAAACCTAGACTGTGCAGGAGATGAATGGTCTTTGACATGTGGCTGGCACATTGCTGGGCTGATGGCGCCTGTATTAGCCAATCGTCCAGATATGGGTACTGTAGGAAGGTTGATCCCTGACTATGGTTGCCCCCAACTTTTTGCCTAGTGTTTTGCTGGTTTTCTGACTTAGTTGACCTGGGACCCTGCTATTCAGGGCCCCAGGCCTACTGCTCTCTCTGTAAAATGGATTCCATGTACCTTAGGTACATATCTAAATTGGATACTGAGTCACCTTATCAGTCCCTGTACAGTGTACCTTAGGTACCCAGGGCATAGGTGTACCCAGGGCCTACCAGGGGCTGCAGCATGTATTATGCCACCCCTGGCTGGCCACCCAAATCTGACACAACTGGCTGCTTGACAGCTGGGGCAAGGTGGTGTAATCACCCTTTGCTTTAGATATAGTATACCTATATCTAACCCTAAAAATGGACACACAGATCTCCTATCAGTCACTCCATGGCAGGCCTTAACAATCCTGAAGGCAGAGTGCTTGGAATCGTGTGAGATGGTGCTCTGGCATGAGCTGAGCCTGTCTGCGGCTTTCGGGATCCATCCCTTAGCCGTTTCCATGATATCGCATACCATATACTCTTAAGTGCATTATAATCCTCGCGGTTATATGCCAACTCTGGTATCGCTTTATCAAAACATGTCGAGTAAGGTGTCATACGAATTGGAATACTAACCCCTCGCCAATTCTGGCGACGGGGTTAGCATTCCACCCTTCTAGAGGGACACGACATGTATGTAACCTATAACCCGGTTAAAAGTCAGACAGAGCCTCAGCTCCACAAAATGGATGCTGCCACCGAGACACAAGTCTGCCCTCCTGCTGCTGGGAGTCCTCCCAGAGCAGGAGATAAGGACAAAGGGTTTCCTGCCAGGGGCGGTGCCAGCACCGTCCCAGACAGGGTTTTGTGTATTGTAGGTAGGCAGGGCTTTAGAGGAAGGTGACTGCACGTGGCACCCCGGTGCTCACTGTGCATAGGCTGGCTGGAACCAGTTCCAGGGTCACTCCAGACCCTGTGCTGGGGAAAAGCCCGCCAAGGAAGTGGGTGTAACCACCCCCCTCCTAGTCCCACCCCTAGGGCAGGACTTAGTCGCGTGCCAGCCCCTTTTTACAGGATAAAGGTAGGAACTGGCCCCCTTCCAAATCAGATCATCTTTGAATCCTGAAACTACTTTCTGCGAAAGGAACTCAAGACTTCTTCCTAAGATTTCTCCCTTGTGACTAAGGAGTAGTCACCCTGCATCCGCAGGCACCATCTAAGAACACTGCGGTCTGCTGTAAGTCCTTCCTCCGGAATCCGACTGCCCAGCTCGACGAGAACCGGCTTCCCTGGCACCTCTGACCTCTACCCACCTCTACAGCCCAGCTGAGAACCGTGGGTGCGACGAGACCTCAAGGGACCGGCCATCTGCAAGACTGCACGACTTCTTTCCAGCAAGCCCGCCGAGTAACCTACTGGTGAGTGCTTTGGGGTCCGAGAAGCCCCGACTCTGAGCAGCTCCAGCTCCGAAGTTCAGCCCCCCAGCATCTCCACGATCTGCGTGGGGCCCTTCTGCTTTCCGCTGCTCACCGCGTTGTTTGGCTACTAGCCCGTTGGCTTGTGGCCTTCCCGACGACGCCCGACGACATTTCTGCTGCTGGTCTGGTTGCTCCAGACTGGCCCTTGCTCCCTTCCAGAAGAGGAGCACCCCGGACCCTCCTGGTCCACTCAAGACGCCATTTTGAGTCCACCGCGTGGGCTTGAATTAGCCAAGGCTTGTTGCCCAATCCTGGGTAACTTCGACGCCAACGACTTCATCCTTCGTGGGACAGCTCGCACCTCCATCCTGGTCGCCGACAACGCCTCCTGGTCCGAGAGACTGCAGAGCCCAGCAGCGCCCACTCACCTGACTGCGGTGACTTCGCCCGGTGCCATCCTGGTGCCCACTTAATCACTGGCTAGTGATTCAAGAACTTGGTCCCCTCTGCTTTCAGGTTTTCTTCTTCCTTGATCCAGGCTTGGATCCATCGAACTTTTCTTCACTGGTCGCCTGCCAGCAACTTCTTCCTTCCAGGCTCCTGGTCCGGCAACGAGATCCCCGACGTCTTTTCAGACCTATGCAGCTGCAGCCCCTGGGCTAGGTAACTTCGGCACTCCGGTGTCCCAGCATAGCCTCACTATCCAAGGGTCAGGATCCACTGTCGTTTTCTTCCTACCAGGTCGGGTTCGCCCGTGAACACTAACTTTGTGAATTCTAGCTTCCATAGACTTTGTCCCGCATCCCGCGTGAGAGTGCACACTCTGCACCCGAGTCCCCTGGGCCTCCTAGTAGTAATCTAACGATTCCCTAGTCCAGTCCTAGCGATTCCAAAGCCTATTAGAACTGTTACTTACCTGCTAGTAATTCGCATTCCACTTTTAGCGTATATGGTTTTTCGTGCCCCTCGGGCATTTGTGTAACGTGCTAACTTAAAAGTATTTTCGTAAGAGTTTTGTTGTGTGCCTAGCACCCTGTCCTCATAAAGAGTACAGGGTTGTTGTGATTCTAATAAATACACTGTTTATTTTCATAACACTTGTGTGGTGTCCTTTCACTGGGTGTTCAAGGGGTAATGTGATGGTAAAACAGCTGGCTTAACACGCCCTCTAGAGTCTTAGCCTTAGACTGCTCGTATCCATGCTACTAGGATAGCTGGTCTATAAGGTTGACTTACAACCAATCATCAATAAGGGTTGTTTGGACTGATATATAGTGATCACTAGAATAGTGAACACTGCACATCAGGCCAACTTCTCACATTGGTGAGCAGCGGTTGGGATTTGAGCTTGCTGTTGTTTTACCACACATGCCCTAAGAATATCTTGTGAAAGATCACATAAGTACTAAAGGTACATATAACTTAGCTTAGAATACTCTGAGTTCTACTGAACCAGCTGTTGTAGCTCCTAGGGCCTAGCACACCCTAAACTACAACTCTAGCAAGGGATCAGTAGGCAAACATATAGTGTAGGTAAGTGCACCACTTACACCTCACTAGAAAAGCATGTCGACTCAGGGGGACTCTACTGAGACTCCCCTGGTCAGTGTTGACCCCCCACAGGTCACTTCAAGATATGCAGCTCTCAATTTTCAGGAGATGAGACAACTCTGTGTCTCCAGGAAACTGAAGCAGGGGTCTAACCCCACCATTCCCTTTCTGATAGGTCTCTTAGAGACATATGATGCCAGAAAGCTCTCTCAGTTACATGAGAGCATGCCAGCCTTAGAGGGAACCTCTGGGGATCCAGACCTCCCCAACACTGATTCAGCAGTTGAGGAGGAGGATCAGGAGGTACTCTCTGGGGATGAGGTAGACAAGGGTCTTGAGGTAGTCAGAAGGCTAACTAAGGCCAACTTAGACCTACTTGGGGAAGGATCTGGGGGACCCCCAGTACTGACCCTAATAAGGCCTAACCTTGGAGTTAGGAGAGATAGATCTCTTTCTAGGGACTCCATTAGATCTCTGCACTCTAATGCCTCTTCTCAGGGGAGAAGGAACTCTCCCCAGAGGAGATTGACTTCCCCTCAGAGAAGAGAGCATGAAGCAAGGATGAGACAAGCTAGACTGAGGATTGAAAGGGAAGAAATTGCCCTGGCCAAAGAAAAGCTTGCATTTGCTAGAGAGCAGAAGATGTGTGGGCTAGCTCCCACTGGTGGCAGCAATCTCCCAAGAGATAGAGAGAAGGGTTTAGATACTAAACACCTGACTAAAATAGTGCCCCCCTTTAAGCAAGGGGATGACATCCAGAAATGGATGGCTGCTCTGGAGAGGGCCTGCACTGTGCAGGGCATTCCCCAGAGTCAGTGGGCAGCTATACTGTGGCTCTCCTTTGATGGTAAAGGTAGAGATAAGCTCCTCACTACTAGAGTTGAGGATGCTAACAATTACCAGGTCCTGAAAAATGCACTGGTTGATGGGTTTGGTTTAACCACTGAGCAGTACAGGTTGCTGTTCAGAGACACCCAGAAAACTCAGTCTCAGGACTGGTCTGACTTTGTTGATTGTGCCACTAAGGCTTTGGAAGGCTGGCTACTGGGTAGCAAGGTTACTGACTTCACAGGATTGTATAATCTTATTATGAGAGAGCAAGTCTTAAATAATTGTCAGAACCAGTTATTACACCAGCACCTGGTAGACTCTGATCTGACCTCTCCACAAGAATTGGGTAAGAGGGCAGACAAATGGGTCAGAACCAGGATTAGGCCCAAGAACCAAGGTGGTGACCAGAAAAAGGAATCAACCAAGCCTCAAGAGAAGGGTGGGAATAAATCTACAGATCAAACCACATCAGGGCCCCAAAAATCCTCTGAGGGGGGTGGGTCCCAGAATCCTTCCAACAACCAGAAGAAACCTTATTGTTATCCCTGTAAACAGGTGGGTCATTTAAAAACTGACAGCAGTTGCCCAAAGAATAACAATAAGGAAAACATACCCCCAAGTAACATTCCCAAACCTCCTGTTACTACTAGTAGTAATCCCCCAGGTGGTGGGAGTGCCCCCAAGAATTTGGGTGCATTTACTTTGGGAGTTCCTGGGGACTCTGGCCTAACCAGGTCCCCAAACTTAGATACTCTTGTCTGTGAGACTGGCATGGGGTTTGCCAACTTCACAACTTGTCCCAACACTTTGGGCAAGTACAGACAGGAGCCCCTCATCAATGGTATAAAAGTTGAGGCCTATAGAGATACAGGGGCTAGCATCACTATGGTGACTGAGAGTCTAGTCCCCTCAAGGCAACTTTTACCTGGTGCCACATACCAGGTAACCAATATTGATGGAGTCCAGAGAGATCATCCCATGGCAGTGGTCAATCTCAGCTGGGGAGGTGTCACTGGCCACAAGAGAGTGGCAGTGTCACCAAACTTGCCTGTAGATTGCCTACTGGGGAATGATTTAGAGCTCTCAGCCTGGGCTGAAGTTGAGCAAGAAACCCATTCTAAAATGGTAAATACCCATGGTAAGGTTAGTGGGGCAGTGGTAGCCACAGCCCCAGTCCAAGATGTCCTCCCTGAACAGGTCAGGAGGGTTGTGCCAGTCACAACCCCATCTCAGACAACTTCCTTCCCAGAACAGGTTGTCAAGGCTGTCATGGTAACAGCCCACACCCAAACTGAGCCCCCTCCTGAAAAGGTTGGGAGAGTTGTGATGGCCACAGCTCAAACTCAGACAGATGACAGTGTTGTGAAGCCTGAAACTATGGATCACTCCACTCAGACAGAGAGTATTGAGGAGGAAGAGAAATCTCCCTCCCACCAGACTTTAGGAAAGGATCAGCCTCCTCAGGGAACTGATCTGACCCCTTGTGAAGAAACTGCCACAGAGGTAGTCAGGCCTAGCCTGGCAGAACCCCTGATGTCAGTGGACCCTTCCAAGGTGGGACCCAGTCTGGAGCAGGTAACCTGCCCCTCTCTACCCTGCCTCAGTCAGCCCAGGGCTGTAGAGGTCAGGGAGGCCAGTGTTGGACCCCAAGGGGCCCCCTGTCCAAAAGAATTTCCCAATCAGCAGATTAAGGGCACTGAAGCTAGTAGACCTAGCCAAGTGAAAATAAGACACACTCCTGAGGGATCCCCCTTAAAATTAGTTAGGGACCTCCCACAGATGGACACTGTTGGGCACAGCCAAACTTGGGACCTGAGGGCCCCAGACCTGAACTGTCCCTCCAGTAAGCCAAACAGAGGGACCCAACCTCCAGCTGTAGGTAGCCAGAGGTTGACCCTGAGAGCCCAAAACAACTCAGTCTTGGAAAGAAAGGCCTATATGGTGGAAAATGATTGGAGGAAGCTGGGCCCAAAATTAGTGGAGCCTCACTTCAGTACTCCATTTCAGCACCAGCCTTTTTCTTTGACAAAACACACCACAGGTAGAGATTCCCTATGGTGGAGACCCTCAGACACCCTTAGGGTGAGGGATTGCTTAGTGGACCATGACATAGGGGGTAACCATGCCAGTGCTGGTACTTCCTTAAATGGCCACTTAGGCAATATAGGCTTACCTGGACAAGGATAGCCTTATCTCCTTTCGTTTGGGGGGGGGTTATGTAGGAAGGTTGATCCCTGACTATGGTTGCCCCCAACTTTTTGCCTAGTGTTTTGCTGGTTTTCTGACTTAGTTGACCTGGGACCCTGCTATTCAGGGCCCCAGGCCTACTGCTCTCTCTGTAAAATGGATTCCATGTACCTTAGGTACATATCTAAATTGGATACTGAGTCACCTTATCAGTCCCTGTACAGTGTACCTTAGGTACCCAGGGCATAGGTGTACCCAGGGCCTACCAGGGGCTGCAGCATGTATTATGCCACCCCTGGCTGGCCACCCAAATCTGACACAACTGGCTGCTTGACAGCTGGGGCAAGGTGGTGTAATCACCCTTTGCTTTAGATATAGTATACCTATATCTAACCCTAAAAATGGACACACAGATCTCCTATCAGTCACTCCATGGCAGGCCTTAACAATCCTGAAGGCAGAGTGCTTGGAATCGTGTGAGATGGTGCTCTGGCATGAGCTGAGCCTGTCTGCGGCTTTCGGGATCCATCCCTTAGCCGTTTCCATGATATCGCATACCATATACTCTTAAGTGCATTATAATCCTCGCGGTTATATGCCAACTCTGGTATCGCTTTATCAAAACATGTCGAGTAAGGTGTCATACGAATTGGAATACTAACCCCTCGCCAATTCTGGCGACGGGGTTAGCATTCCACCCTTCTAGAGGGACACGACATGTATGTAACCTATAACCCGGTTAAAAGTCAGACAGAGCCTCAGCTCCACAAAATGGATGCTGCCACCGAGACACAAGTCTGCCCTCCTGCTGCTGGGAGTCCTCCCAGAGCAGGAGATAAGGACAAAGGGTTTCCTGCCAGGGGCGGTGCCAGCACCGTCCCAGACAGGGTTTTGTGTATTGTAGGTAGGCA
This sequence comes from Lissotriton helveticus, assembly GCF_964261635.1. NCBI lineage: Eukaryota > Metazoa > Chordata > Amphibia > Caudata > Salamandridae > Lissotriton > Lissotriton helveticus. The sequence goes on along the minus strand of NC_136071.1, from coordinate 1,176,918,573 downwards.
GGGCTTTAGAGGAAGGTGACTGCACGTGGCACCCCGGTGCTCACTGTGCATAGGCTGGCTGGAACCAGTTCCAGGGTCACTCCAGACCCTGTGCTGGGGAAAAGCCCGCCAAGGAAGTGGGTGTAACCACCCCCCTCCTAGTCCCACCCCTAGGGCAGGACTTAGTCGCGTGCCAGCCCCTTTTTACAGGATAAAGGTAGGAACTGGCCCCCTTCCAAATCAGATCATCTTTGAATCCTGAAACTACTTTCTGCGAAAGGAACTCAAGACTTCTTCCTAAGATTTCTCCCTTGTGACTAAGGAGTAGTCACCCTGCATCCGCAGGCACCATCTAAGAACACTGCGGTCTGCTGTAAGTCCTTCCTCCGGAATCCGACTGCCCAGCTCGACGAGAACCGGCTTCCCTCGCACCTCTGACCTCTACCCACCTCTACAGCCCAGCTGAGAACCGTGGGTGCGACGAGACCTCAAGGGACCGGCCATCTGCAAGACTGCACGACTTCTTTCCAGCAAGCCCGCCGAGTAACCTACTGGTGAGTGCTTTGGGGTCCGAGAAGCCCCGACTCTGAGCAGCTCCAGCTCCGAAGTTCAGCCCCCCAGCATCTCCACGATCTGCGTGGGGCCCTTCTGCTTTCCGCTGCTCACCGCGTTGTTTGGCTACTAGCCCGTTGGCTTGTGGCCTTCCCGACGACGCCCGACGACATTTCTGCTGCTGGTCTGGTTGCTCCAGACTGGCCCTTGCTCCCTTCCAGAAGAGGAGCACCCCGGACCCTCCTGGTCCACTCAAGACGCCATTTTGAGTCCACCGCGTGGGCTTGAATTAGCCAAGGCTTGTTGCCCAATCCTGGGTAACTTCGACGCCAACGACTTCATCCTTCGTGGGACAGCTCGCACCTCCATCCTGGTCGCCGACAACGCCTCCTGGTCCGAGAGACTGCAGAGCCCAGCAGCGCCCACTCACCTGACTGCGGTGACTTCGCCCGGTGCCATCCTGGTGCCCACTTAATCACTGGCTAGTGATTCAAGAACTTGGTCCCCTCTGCTTTCAGGTTTTCTTCTTCCTTGATCCAGGCTTGGATCCATCGAACTTTTCTTCACTGGTCGCCTGCCAGCAACTTCTTCCTTCCAGGCTCCTGGTCCGGCAACGAGATCCCCGACGTCTTTTCAGACCTATGCAGCTGCAGCCCCTGGGCTAGGTAACTTCGGCACTCCGGTGTCCCAGCATAGCCTCACTATCCAAGGGTCAGGATCCACTGTCGTTTTCTTCCTACCAGGTCGGGTTCGCCCGTGAACACTAACTTTGTGAATTCTAGCTTCCATAGACTTTGTCCCGCATCCCGCGTGAGAGTGCACACTCTGCACCCGAGTCCCCTAGGCCTCCTAGTAGTAATCTAACGATTCCCTAGTCCAGTCCTAGCGATTACCGTAATTAGGGTAGTCGACATTTCAAAAAAGAAGCGGTGATTAAGCAGACGCCACGCCGAGCAGTTCCGGGAATACCCGCCGTGTGCAGACAACAGGTAAGATACCGACCACGGCAACTGCAGTTAGTTGTAATACGGGAGGGCTCAGATTATTTAACTAAGCCTCCATCTCGTAACCCATAGATCAATTGAACCCAATAATACAAACTAAAAATTCTAAGCCTCTGCACCTTTGTATATTTTCTACGCAGCCACGTGTGTCGAAATACCCGGCTGCAGTATAGAACCCCCTTTACGGAAACCGGATCCGTCTTTTAAGGTAAAAGTCTATCATAAATCAGAGTTGAGGAACTACTGTTAGATTAGGTGCTTATCCGAATAAGTAAAAACACTGTACTTCTAAATATTTTTTCAGTAATACAGAACTAAAAATAGAAGGGAAGCGTTATATCCAGTACGCCCGTCTGCACAAATAATAAGGTAAATGCCTCACGATATAAATTGAATAATATAACTAAGAGACTCTTGTTATCATCGATAAACAATAACGCGATAGATACATAAGTAATTGACTTTTTGTAACTTATGCAGGACTGTGCCAGACCCGCATTGGATTAATCGACAAACAGACAAATTGTGAAATAAAAGCGCTTGACCATACATTAAGGTAAATAAATACAGCGCGCAACTATCCTAATAATAATATCAAAATTTGGGCACATCATACCCCTACATTTATAATTATATTCCTCCCGATTACAGAAAGGAGGAATCAAGCCTGATGACTACACAGGCATAAAACAGTGGATCGCTACACATTTTGTAGACCTCCACGAGCAACAGAACCTTCTTGGTCAGTGTACATATATTATTCCGTATGAATGACATCAATGTTGTGCTGTGTGGATATATGATAAGAGAATGTGGACAACACTAACCAGAAGGTTACAGTTTATTATAATGCTTTGAATAACTGGAATGATGTTTATAGAATACCTTGCTATATATAGGCTTCCCCCTTTTATAGTTGAATGATGTTTGAGAATATCTTGTAATGTAACAAAAAAACTGTTTCCCCAAAAAAAAAATTTCAAAAATGTGGACACATTAAATGAAGCTCAGAACAAAGGTTGACCTCTTAGGAATAGAAACAGACAGTGGATGGTGTTTTAATAAATGTACACAGGCAAGGTAAATCAACTGATGGTTTTTGTGCATATAAAGTTGACTGTATTGTCCGCATCTATATGGGATGAATTGAGAACAAATTTTGGAAAGGATAGCCAACCAATTCCAAGTGGGAACAAACAGTAGATAAAGAAATGCGACATAGGTGGTCTTTCACATAAACTTACATGTCGTTATAACAGTTGCATTGCATTGTATTTTTATGCATTAGGTCTGACACCTTCATGTGTGGAGAATAAAAATAGAAATTGTCCTGAGGAAGGAAGCCTTTATCAGTTGTTGCTTCCGAAACGCGTCGACGCAAACCCATAAGTCATATTCGGCGTTGCCAACAATGAATCCAGTCTAAAGGAATAATATTCCTCTTTTTGTTGACAAACGGTGTTCCGAAATGAAATGACAAAGACAGATATTAGTGTCTCTTTAGATTAATTTTCTCCACGTCCACATTAGGTGGTTTTAATTTGTGTTTCAATTTGTGTTTGTATCTGTGCATTTTTGTGCTATACATGTTTTTAACTGATTTTCATAGTTATCTTTTGTAACAAAAGTTTTTAATAAATTGTATACTTTTTTTTTAAATTGTTTGGGTATGTTCCTTCTTGGTAAGTGTTCTCCAGTTCCACATAATGAATGGTGTGATGGTGGCTTGGACGGCAGGAGGAATGGCCGCCTGATCCGAGTGCTCTGCGGAGAAGGGAGAGCGAGCTCGGTGGCTACATCGATTCCAGCGGCGAGAAAGCGAGCCAAAACCCAGGATCCGGGAACTGGACCCCAGCGGCACATGTCAATGCCCTGAATTCGGGCCATGAGCATTTTTCAGAGGCTTAGCGGGCCTTTGGTCGACCACGCGTCTCTCGCCCGGGCTATGGCCAAAATGGCGGCGCCCTGTCTCAGCTGCGGCGCCTGACCCTCGAGGGCTCCGGAGGGGCTCCCACTGGATTTTCCGACCTACCGCCGGCATTGCAGGACACACAGCCCAGGTTAGACCTCAGTCAGCGGTTGTATGTCGGTGGGGGGGGCGCGAGTGACCGGCGGTGGACGTTTCTTTCAGCTCCTCGTGCCTGACCCTAAAATGGCAGCGGCGCCACCAGCGAGCTTCACGAGGAGGGCACACACCGACCCACGGTGAGCTTCTGGACCCCTCACGTTCCCATCCACCAACATCCTCTGCCACAACAGTGCCACAACAGTACCATGACCCATTCATGTGCTGATGCAAACAGCCCTACCTACACATCTGTCTATAGCTGCCTGTGCCTGTCCCTGTGCCTGTGCCTGTACCTATATGTTTAAACCCATGTGGGGAGCAACTTCCTGCCTCACTGCCACAGGTCTTCCACAAGTCTGCATCAACACCACAGGGAAGCACTAACGCCCGAAGAGTGCATCAGGTGTGCTAAGGTGCTAAATGGCAATGGCGCTGATAGCGACCCCCACGAGGAACGTGCTCATAGACCCTCGATGAGCTTCGGGGCCCTCCACAAGCCAAATCTGCTGCCACGTCCTGCCATCTGTTGACCTAACCTACTGCCAATTAAAGGTATATGCAACCTACTTGCTTCACCACGTGGAGTTTCCTGTCCGACCACATTGCCACAGGCAGCACTAACAGCCTAGGTGGAGTTTATTTCCACGTTATACAAGAACAGCACACCGCCGCTAACAAGCACTGTTCGATACCTGCACCTGCTCACCCGCAATCCAGTAGCCATTACCCAGGGTCGTACATCCCTTGGATTCTGGTCCTGTCCCCCTCAGGGGCCAAAGGGTGCCAGTCACGACTGTCACGACAGTCACGACAGCCAGCAGTGTCTTCTACAGTATCTACAGTATCTACAGTATCTACAGTATCTAAGTTCTGGCTGGCTCCTCACTAACGCGATCAGTGACAAGCATCAGTGATTCCACTGCCATCTCATAGCACGTAGACGCCCGGCCTCGTCAACAAGCAGTGCCCTTCTTCAGCGATTAAGTTCGAGCAGGCTCCCAAACGAGGGCGAACACAAACCAAGCAACAATGGCAAATACAGAGGACAGGAATAACCCAAAAAAAGTAAAGCCTGGAAGTCTGTTGGACTCACCCATCAAAAGTAAGGCCGACATGGCAGCCAATATTGAAATGATCCTAAAGAAGATGGCAGATCTACATGAACTTTCCAAATCTACCAAATCCAACACCGACTCAATGCAACTGGAGCTCACTGCAATCAGAGCAGATATAAATGTGATTAATATTGGCTTGGGCGCAGCTGAGCAACGAATAAGCGACGTGGAGGACATTTCGAAACAATCAGTCGCCAAAATCAAAAGTTTAGAAAAGATCACGGAAGAGATGAAGCGTCACAATGCAGAGTTGGAGGACCGGAATAGAAGAGGCAACATCAAGATCTTTGGTGTGCCGGAGAATTCCGAAAAAGATGCGGATTCCTGCGTGGCTTTCCTCGAATCATGGATTCCCATGATAACCAAATTGTCCTTCCCACACGGCCTGGAACTGGATAGGGCACACAGGATCCCCACCTTCACTGCCAAGAACTCCAACGGCCCTAGACCGCTGATCTGCAAACCGCTCAGATTTCAACACGTAGAGATGATCCTCCAATTCGCGAGAAGAAACCACGCCATCACATGGGAAGGCCATAGAATCATCTTCACACAAGACTACTCTAGAGATACAGTATCAATCCGCAAAGGGTTCCTGGAACTCAGAGACAGACTAAGATCCAAAAGCATTCCCTTTTCTTTTGCTGGACCAGCGAAATTCAGGATCGTCGTAAACGGCCATCCGAGATACTTCACAGACCCCAAAGCCCTTGCAGCTCTGCTGGAAGACCGTCAGGAACAAGAAATGGACCTAGCGTTAGGCCTCTCGAACAAGAGGAAAACTTGACAGCAAATGCTTTCACGCGCAATCAGGCTCATTTTCAGTCTCGAGCTCTTGTGTAAAGGGTCATTGTCGTGCTTTTTTGGTGCTAGTCATTAACTTGCAGTTTCAGGTCTCCACATGTCTCCACAGGTATCCGCATCTGTAATGTGAGTAGGCCATGTGCCCCATGCATTTTTGTTATTACGTGTTCTTCTCACCTTGGTTGCATCGTCATGTTATAGGCTACATTGATACCTCCACAATCTAGTTTTTGCAATTTGGTTTGTGCCCAGATGGGAGGAGGTAACCTTGATGTTAGTATATTGTTCTATACTGCTCAGAAAAATGCTCCTATGTGCTCACCAACACAGGACAGTTACAAGGTTTTAGTTTTCTAGATTATAGAGTTAGTGCATTGGTCATGCTTTAATGGTGCTAGTCATTCACTTGTCATTAACTTGCGGTTACATGGTCTCCACATGTCTACACAGGTATCCTCATCTGTAATGTGAGTAGGCCTTGTGCCCCATGCTTTATTAATTTTACGTGTTCTCCTCACGTACGTTACTCCGTCATGTTATAGGCCACGTTGATGTAACAATATTGTTCCCTATGGCTCAGAAGATGCTCCTATGTGCTCACCAGCACAGGATAGTTACAATGTTTCGAATTTCTATAGTATAGATTATTGCAATGTTTTATTTTAAGACTGGAAGTACTAGTTATCTTATATGTATCCCTTAACTCCGCCTTGCACGGGTCTGCCGTCGCACTCCCGATGTACGTTTTGGGGGGGAGGGGGGGAGGGACGGAGGGTGGGAGTGGGGAGTAGAGGGGGGGGGGGGGTAGGAAGGGGAGAAAATGGAGCTGAAAGGGTCCAAAGAGCCCTAATGTCTTTTCTGTACGTTCTATGCTGTTTTGTTCTTAAGGTTACCTATGTCACAAATGTCAATTATATTTTTTTACAGTCCACTATGAGTCCACACATTATCCCACATGTTGAGCAGCCGGGGGTTTTATCCACTGCCTGCCTTAGATCACAGCGCTCTATCTCAACGACGTTCCTCATCCCAAATGGCTAAGATAAACTCTTTGGCCGACGACCTCACAATAGTCTCTCTGAATGTCAAGGGCCTAAACCACCCGGTAAAAAGGAGGAAAATTCTTGATTATATCACCAAGTCAAAGGGTGACATTATTTTGCTGCAAGAATCCAAATTGTCCGAGGAAGACCTTCGTTTCCTTAATATTCATTGGGCCTCACACATCCTGTCCTCGCCAGCTTCCCACAAAAAAGGAGGGGTTATTACCATCTTAGCGAAAAAAGCAAACCTTACTCTAATCTCACACTCACACGACGACGTAGGCCGGCTGTCCATTACTAATCTTCTCAGGGAAGATGACCCTATTCATGTTCTAAATATATACGGCCCAAACGCAGACGACCCAGAATTCTGGGAATCGGTCTCACAGTCCCTAGAACCTATCCCTACGGAAGATCTGTTGATAGTGGGAGGTGACTTTAATCTCCCCCTGGACCCGATCCTCGATAGGCAATCCAAATGTGCCTTCCACCCTTCCCGCTCACATGAAGCCCTCCTTCGCATATGTGACAGATATCACCTGAAAGACTCGTGGCGCCTACAAAATCCAGACGGTAGAGATTACACGTTTTATTCTGCACCTCACAATTCCTATTCACGTATCGACTTTATATTAGTTTCAAGCCCCTTCACTCACCTTATAGAGGAGACAGAGATAGCCCCCAAACTAGTCTCTGATCACGCATGTATCAGAACCAAACTGGCTGGTTCCAGATCGATTTTGCCACCTAGGAGATGGCGATTCAATGACGAGACACTTACAGATCCCGCAAACAAATTATTAATATCGGAGGCCATTGAAGATTATCTCTCTTTAAATGACACCCCCGACACTACACCTACCACCCTGTGGGATGCTCTGAAGGCCACAATCCGCGGGACCATCATCACAATTAGGGCAAGGGCAAACAAGACACTCAATAATGAGCTAGTAGCTCTAGAGCAGCAGATTACCACACTCGAAACCCAACACAAATCCAACCCGCTTGACTCTACTGTCTTTGATACTTTGACCAAGAAAAAATATGAATATAACACCATCACCAGCAAACGGGCGGGGGTTTGGGTCAACCGATTCAAGGCCCTGAAACTGTGCGAGGGCAACAAAGCAGGGAAACTGTTGGCCTCCTATCTCAAACACAAACAGAAACTGAATACCATATCGTCCATCAAAGACTCAGGCAACGTCACACACACCAAACAATCTAACATCCTTGACACGTTTAAAAAATTCTATGAAGACCTCTACAAAAATGACAAGGTACTAGATGAAACTGCCTGCGCAAATTACCTCTCCTCACTCCACCTCCCGAAAATTTCGGAATCTGACAAATCCCATCTCGACTCCCCAGTATCCGGTTCGGAAATCAAAACAGCGATTAACACCCTGAAGAACAATAAAGCCCCCGGCCCAGACGGCTTCACCGCACCCTTTTTTAAGGCCTTTGCGGACCAAATTAGCCCCCCACTCCTAAAACTCTTTAACTCCACTGCAAACAGGGGCGGTGTTTCTCCCTCAATGAGCGAAGCCACAATAATAGTACTACCAAAAGAGGGAAAGGACCCACTACTCACTAAAAATTACCGTCCCATATCCTTGATAAATCTGGACTGCAAGATTTATGCTAAAATCTTGGCGAGCAGACTAAACTCCATTCTCCACAAAATAATTAGCCCCTCGCAGGTTGGCTTCCTAAAGAACAGGACGTCCAACGACAACACTAGACTACTATGCCACATCCTGGAAAAGGCAAAATCCTCTTCCGCGCCAATGGTAGCAATAACCTTGGACGCGGAAAAGGCATTTGACAAGGTTTCATGGTCCTTTCTGCGCCAGTGTATGTACGCCTTCAACCTGGGCGATACCTACTCCAGGATGGTGATGGCCCTCTACTCTGCACCTTCGGCCAGGATAGCTATAAACGGCACCCTCTCGGAACCGTTCCGTCTCTACCAAGGTACAAGACAGGGCTGCCCTCTCTCACCAGCACTCTTTCTCTTAGCCCTTGAGCCCCTCATTACAGACATCAAAATTAACAGAGACATCGAGGGTATCTCCTTTGGGGACACGCGAGTCAAGTTAGCTGCATATGCAGACGATATCTTGATTGCGACCGAAAACCCTACTACCTCCATTGCTGCCCTAATGACCTCGATAGACAGATACTCCTCCCTCTCCGGATACAAATTAAATAGGGATAAATCCGAGGTAAAACCTCTAAATGTCCACACTTCGAAAGAGGTGCTGGGCGACTCCGGCCTTCTCTGGCAAACAGGAGTGATCAAATATTTGGGAATCGAATTCACGGATGATTTATTGAGTACCCTTAAACATAACGAAAGCAAAATCCTGAACAAAATCAAAAATCTGCTGGACGGATGGTCACCCCGATTCATCACCTGGTGGGGCCGTATTGAAACTATAAAAATGATGATATCCCCCATGGTTAACTACCTCGTCACGATGCTCCCACTCGTCCTCTCCAAAGAATTCCATGCTAAAATAGATAAACACATCTCGGCTTTTCTATGGCGGGGCAAAAAAGCGAGAATCAGCTTAAAAAACTTCGATTGGATAAGAAATTAGGAGGAGTTAATCTGGCGGATTTTAAAACATACCAAATAGCCTTCTTAGCAAAACAGGGGTCTTACTGGATATCCTCCCAACCTGACTATAGCCCAGTATGGCTGTCTGTAGAAAAATCGATACTGAAGGGGCTCAGCCCCAGCGCCCTACTCACTGTCAAACCCAACCACAACCTAGGTCCAGGTCTAATCTTCAAAAACACTAAAATGGCTCTCTTAAAAGTCAGTAAATATTTACCACATCAATTCCGACATTCACAGTGGGAGTCAATATGGCACAACACAGCCATCACATACAAAGGGAAACCTCTCAATTACCCCTCCTGGATAGACAAGGGCGTCATATTCCCCCACCAACTCGTCGGAAACGCGCTACCCCTAACCTTTAAAGAAATTCAGGATAAGTTCCACCTCAATAATATTGAATTTTATAACTTCCTACACATTAAAGTAGCTTTAGCAAAGGCTAACCTGAAAGATGCCACTCCATCCCTCCTAGATTTATTCCCCTCCCTTAACAAGCAAGGACACCAAGTCTCTAGCTTATACAAATTAATGCGTCCTCAAGCGTCCTCCCTAAATGCACCCATCCAACGATACTGGGACTCATTCTCCTCCGTACCGAACTCGGACACAATTTGGGCCAGAACGTGGGAATCCACCACCCGCCACAAAATATGCCCTACACTGTCTCAAACCAAGTTCTGGCTTCTACATAAAGCATTCTGGACTCCCAGGAGGTTGTTTCTTCACAAAATTAAGGACGATGACACGTGTTGGAACTGTTTGGGGGTGGGAGGAGATCTGGAGCACCTAGTCTTCAAATGCCCCTGTGTTCTCTCGTACTGGGACAAGATCTTTGGTTTCATGAAGGAAGTCCTACATATTACTCTACCAAGAGAATTCTCGTCGCTTGTTCTAGGTTTTGCCAAAGCCGTCACTCTCAATGAAAACGATAAAGCCCTACTGGACCTGCTGCTGACGGCTGGGGTTAAAATCATACTTAACAACTGGAAAAGCACGTCCAAAGCCTCCTTTCCTCACTGGTTGAACTGGGTATCGTACTTGAGAGGTGCTGACAATATATCCTTGACCTCCACCCCGTGGAGACCCCCATCGAGGAAAATCTGGTCCTCGCTAGACACTTATTTTGATACATTCAGACCTCCTTGAATCTTGTTTACAAGGTCCTAGAGCGTGACACTTATTTTGATACATACAGACCTCCTTGAATCTTGTTTACAAGGTCCTAGAGCGTGTCATCTCACAATGGTTCATTCTGATTATTAGCCAGTCTGTGTTTTTGTATATTCTTAACCACAGAGTGAGGTCTCCAGCTTCCACATGTACTACAGGTTTGAGATACGAAAATGTACATCTTATGTAGCCTCAGCGATAGTGGGGTGATGCCTACCTACTTCAAGGTCAGGCTATACATGACACCAGTTATCATCGGAATGTATGTGGACACTTTCAGGGGAATTTTATGTACCGTGATGGACTATTTGTTTTCTGTTTTATGGACTCAATTGCATTATTGATACCAACTTTCTGTATTCCTGTTCATGTGACTGTAACTTTTCGTACTGAACCGACTATTCCTGTACTGATGATTCTCTTTGCAGCTCCTAATAAAAAATCTTTTGAACACAAAAAAAAATGAATGGTGTGATTGATGTTTGGCAAGTTTGAGTCCTGATTTAGGAGCAGGAAACAATACACCCCATTGGGAAAACTCTCTTGTTTTACCTTTCAGTATATTGGCGCTCTATTTCCCGTTGGGTTATCAAGAGCCCCTCTCTTTCTTTTATACCAGTTCTAGGCAATAGCCATGTTGGATAATTTGCCTGACCCACTTGTCTATTGTGAGGTTTAGCCAGACTGGTAGGAAATGCTGTACTCTTCCCCCGACCGGTGTTGTATGGTCTGGGGGTAGTGCCAAGAAGTCACTGTTTGGTGTTAGTGGAGGATCTATTGGTATTGCCTCCACGACCTCGGACTTTGTTATTATTTCCTCTGTATCCACCACGATTTGTGTTTTTATTGTATGTGGATTGTGTATTAAGTCTTGTATGTGGAGGATTGCTGCAATGTGTTACCTCGCGCTCCTCCTCTATAGTTGGAGCGACGAAAGGAGCCTCTGTGTTGTTGTGATTGAAGAGCTCCCATTGACTTTGCAGTCTGTGTCCTTTTTCATTTTGTCCAGAATTGAGTCAACTGCTGGACCAAACAAAAAATCTAGGTTTACAGGCTGGTTAAGAATTGTGGCCTGAAATTCAGTTTTAAATCCAGATATGCGAAGCCATTCGTGTCTCCTAAGCAGTACGCTTGTGTTGATAGATCTGGCAGCTGTGTCTGCCGCGTCTAGAGCACATTTAATGGAGGCATTGGTGATGAGCTTTCCCTCCTGTATAAGTTCATCTGCCTGCTCTTTGAAAGGCTCAGGTAAGTGTTGGAGAAGTCCTTCTAGACTGTCATGGTGCGCCCTGTCATATCTAGCCAGCAAGGCTTGGGTATTGGCTATTCTCCATGAGTTTGCTAGTTGAGCAGCTACTCTTTTGCCTGATGCTTCTAAAATTTTGGACTCCATATCAGGAGGAGGAGCCTCTCCAGTAGTTTGTGAATTAGCACGCTTTCGTGCGTTGGATACCACCAATGAGTCCAAAGGCAGTTGTCCCTTGATGTAGGTAGGGTCTACTGATGCAGCCCTATACTTCTCTATTCTAGGGTTGATGACACGTGCCCTAGCAGTGTCCTTGAATATGTCATTTGCGTGCTTTAGGTTGCCCTTTAACATAGGGAGTGTTTTGACACTTCTTTCTGATGTTGCCAGAGTATCAAATAGAAAATCTTCTTCTACAGCATCTGAATGCATGTCTACATTATGGTAGCTTGCTGCTCTATCTACTAAAGAGTTAAAAGCCACTGTGTCTTCTGTGGGTGATGGCTTAGCTGGGTATACAGTAAGGTCTGGTATGGGTAGAGCCCTTTGGCTTTATCACCTTCGGTTCAACGATGTTCGGTCCGAAGACTGTCGTGTTGATGACTTTCGGTTTTGATAGAACCGGCCTTGGATTACGTGTCTCAGAAGGCTCTTTTTGTATGTTCTTAGCCGGGCGGTATGGCGGGGCTATATATGTTCTTAGCCGGGCGGTATGGCGGGGCTATAGAACCAGTATTTAGATCTTGGCTAAGGACTGTTAGCGATGCCTCGACCAGAGTCTCTGATATTGGTGTAGTGTCTGTATGGGGCAGTGTACTCACAGTTCGTCCCTCGTTGTCATCGGAGTCGTCTTCGACAGCTACGACGTCTTGATCGTATTCTTCGACATCGACGATTTGTTCTTCCTCGTCGATATAATATTCAGAGTCGTGCTCAGAGTATTGATCTTCCTCTTGTTCCGAGTCTTCGGCGTCAACTAGTTCTTCCTTATCGTCGAAGATATTCTCGGGCTCCGGTGCCGACCTCTGCATTTCTTGCCTTGCCGCCCGCCGATTCCGGATCGTCTTTTTGGACCGGAACTGGGCACAAGCTAGGCAATTATCTTCATTATGGTCTGGAGATAAACATTTGTTGCACACGGGATGCTTCTCTGTGTGCGGGAACTTCGAGTTGCACTGCGGGCAGTATTTGAATGGACTTCATTCCATCGACCGTCGGTCCACGTGGCGTCGAGAAGGCCTAACGGCCCGATTCGACGACCGGAGTACAAGCAAATAGTGAAGAAAGCTTATCGGTACCGATCGCAAACAATACCAACGAATCCGAAGGCCTTCTGGCCTTGTTGAAAAGTTTATATCGATTCCGAACTTGGAGTGCTGGAAAGTACATCCGAACCCAATGGCGGAAAAAAACAATCTGAGGATGGAGAGGATGCCCATGCGCACTGTAGTCCAAGGGAGGAGCCACCTATCTCGTGATACTTCGAAGACTCATCCAGGACAACAATCTGCAATCATCCGGACCCAACACTAGGCGGCGATCTATGCACAGATATGAATTCAGCAGCCCACATGCCTCGAACACTGCAAAGCAGGCAGTAATGCAGACGGCATTGTGATCATTTCCTCATGGTACAGATGAAGTTCTTCAGGCTGGGTAAAACAGGCTTGACCATAGTATTTTTGGTTGTCATCATCATCCTCATCCGGTTGGCACTTGACATGCAATTCTGAAGGGCTATATTCAACTCTAAAGGGACCTTCATCTTCATCCCCTTCTTCAGAATCTCCCTCCTCTAAAAGGTGAGGGGGTAAGAGAGGAGCAATTTTGCTCTGTGAGGTGTGTTCAAGCATACTTTCTGATGCTAGAATCTTCTTTGGCGTAGTCAGTTTCATAGATATAACTTTTGTCGACGATTGTGTCGATGATGGCGTCTTTAATTCCACAGCCTTAACTGCGCCTGCGGTAGGTGATGTCGACGATGATGATGATTTTGTCAACAGAGTGGACTTCGTTGACACCTACGGGGGGAGGGGGTCAGACGGTAGAGACTTATTTGATGCCGGTGACTAACTTCATCAACGGCAATCAATGTGTCCATTAACGATGGTGCACTTGTCAACGGTGATGACCTCGCCGACCTTTGCTGCGTCAACCTCTTTTCCGTTGGCGGTGGCGACATCCAGGACAACCTTGCCAACAGTATTTTCTTCGACAATGCAGTCGGCTTCAGCTTCGATGACAACTGCATCGTCAACAGTGTGTCAATCTCCTTGTGAGATATTAAGGAGATGGTCGATGAAACTGGACCTCGCGTCGACAATGTCCGGGTCATCGTCAACAATGAGATAGTCATAAAACATGTTGACGCCGAACAAGAAATGCATCCTCTTGTCGACGGCGCTGAAGTACTTTTCTTCACTGACTGTTAACTTCCTGACAATGTTAGAAGTAGGTGTTTTGAAAGTCAGTTTAAGTTCCGCAGGAGGTATTTTTAGTTCAGCAACAGTGTTAGATGGCTGTTCTTTTTTTTATGAGAACCTTTGCTCTCAGAGGAAGATTCATGAGGATTTCTTGAAGCACTTTTTAACAGGGTCTTTATTAGACTGTGATGGGTGTCTTAATATTTTTGAAGAGGCTTTGTAGATGTAGACTGGTCACTCTCAGAGTCTGACACAGGGTCTGATCTAGTTTTCAATTTCTGAAGCCAGATGAGAAGAAGTCCTTCCCTGTATCTGAGGGTCTCATTAGAAAAAGTACGCAAATCTTACATTCTGACACCGTATATAGGCAGTAGATGCAACTTTTGTGAGGATCATCCAGATAAAGTCTTTTTTTTTTTAGGCAAGTGGCACATTCTCTGAAGAGAGCCTTCTTATCCTTGTCAGACATAGTCCACATATATACTGAAAACCCACAAAAGTAGGATAGATTAGAAGATATAATAAAAGAAAACAAGTTACTTACCTGTAACTTTGGTTCCCCAGTATTGGTAACTTTCATAGATTCCCATGCTTTGTATCATTCCCCGTCGTCGGACTGGGAGTCTCGGTAATAAAAAATATCATAGTAGTAGGTACAAAAGAGAAAGGAAAGGCCTAGGCCTCATTCCCTTTTGTAACATATCAACCTCTTTTTGTAAAAGAGACCAAACTCTAGGCGTCAGCCAATCAGAAGAGCCTCACCCTTAGAACCTTCCTGAAGGAACCTCAGAGCCTCAGATTTTCGTAGCCGTAGTGCGCTAGACACCATACTTGCTGAAGGCTGAGCTTTCCCCGGGGAGGTGGATGGGCGCATGGGAATCTATGAAAGTTACCAATACTGGGGAACCAAAGTTACAGGTAAGTAACTTGTTTTCTTGCCCCAGTATTGGAACTTTCATAGATTCCCATGCTTTGTATCAGAATAGCAAGCAGTAAACACCATAAACACATTTTGTAAAGCAGTATATCATAACATTAGCCAGAAAATTACAAAATGTGTCACCCATGGAAGGTGGGATAGAAAGGAAAGCTCACCCATCACTTGAAGAGGTTTCTCAGGACAGCCTGGCCCACAGCCGCGTCATCCTGTTGCAATGACTCTAAGCAATAATGCTTAGTGAACGTGTGCACGCTGCTCCAGGTAGCAGCTCTGCAGATGTCCTTGATATGTACCCCCGCAAAGAGGGCCGTAGAAGAAGCCACTGATCTCGTCGAGTGAGCACGGATCTTGCCCACTAGAGGTTTTCCTGCTAACTTGTGGCAATGCAGAATGGCACTTGAAATCCATCTCGAGATCCCCTGTTTAGACAGAGGGAGACCTTTGTTTGGACCGCCGAAAGCAATGAACAATTGTGAAGATTTTCTAAAGTCTTTGGTGCGGTCCATGTAGAACTTCAGACAGCGTTGCAAATCCAGAGTGTGCAATGTCTTTTCTGCTGGAGTGACTGGGTTCGGAAAAAATGTTTTTAGGATGACCGGCTCATTTAGGTGAAAGTCAGTGGGGACCTTGGGAATGAACCTTGGGTTCGTCCTTAAGATGGTAGTGTTCTTTTTGAACTGCAAAAACGGTTCTTGGATAGTTAAGGCTTGCATCTCCCCCACTCGCCTCGCTGATGTGAAGGCCAAGAGTAAAGCTAACTTCCATGATAAGAATTTTAGGTCTGAGCGGTGAATCGGCTCAAAAGGTCCCTTCATTAGTTGAGCCAGGACTAGGTTTAGATGCCATGCTGGAGGAGGAGATCGCACTGGCGGATAGACCCTGAACAGGCCTTTGAGGAATTGTTTGACAATTCTTGCAGACCACAACGAAGGAACAGAATCAGATCTTCTGAATCTCGAAATCGCCGCTAAATGAACCTTGATAGTAGAATGGGACAGATTAGACTTAGCTAGCGAGAGTAGGTAAGGCAGGAGCTGATGAGGTTTTGACGTGAAAGGATCAATCTTTTCTTTCTTGCACCAGATACAGAATCTTTTCCACTTAAGTCTGTATGTTTTGTTTGTGGACGGAGCCCTTGCCTGAGAGAGGATGTCTTTGACCTCATTGGAAAGAGGAACATTCATGTATTCTCGCTGGTCAGGAGCCATGCAGTCAGGTGCAACGATCTCGGGTCTGGATGCCAAACTTGTCCTTCGGACATTGCCAGGAGATCCGGAACCTCTTCCAGCTTTATCGGAGGTACTAGCGATAGCAGATGGAGCTCGGTGTACCAGAATTGTCTTGGCCATGCCGGGGCTATAAGGATGAGCTTGCATGGTTCCGTCCTCATTTTCCTGAGGAGACGAGGAAGCAGGGGAATCGGTGGAAAGGCATAGAGAAACCTCCCCGTCCAGGCTATCGACAGGGCATTGCCCAATGAGCCTTGGTGATGGAACCTGCTGGCGTAGGCTAGGCACTTTTTGTTGGTCGGCGTGGCAAAAAGGTCCACCTCTGGTGTGCCCCATTTTTGAAAGAGTAGATCTATCACTTGTTGTTTCAGCTCCCACTCGTGACTGACTGAGGCGAGCCTGCTCAGCCTGTCTGCGCCCTCGTTGAGCACTCCTGGTAAGTGCTCCGCCTTTAGAGAAATTCCATGAAGAATTGTCCATTCCAGAATCTGTTGAGCCTCTCGCGACAAGGGGAGTGACCTCGTCCCTCCTTCCTTGTTCACATAATGCATAGCCATGGTGTTGTCCGTCCTGACTAGCACCTGTGAACCCTGGAGACGCGGAAGAAAGGCTTGAAGGGCTAGCCTGATCACTCTCAGCTCCAACAGGTTGATGTGTAGCTTTTGGTCGCTTGGAGACCAATGGCCGCTGACCTGCAGGTCCTGCATCACTGCTCCCCATCCCTCCAATGACGCATCCGTCGTCAGTATGTGAGGTGATGGAACGCTTGCGAAGGATAGACCTTGGCATAAGTTCTGTGGATTCGACCACCAAAGCACTGCCTCCTTCATCTCTCGAGTGACCATTACTTTGTCGTCGAACGATCCGTGCACTTGCTGCCACTGGAGGTCCAGTTGCTCCTGCAGGGGGCGCATCCGTAGCCTGCAGTGCGGGATCAGGGGTATACAAGATGACATCACCCCCAACAGCGACTTGTAGCTGCGTACAGAAAGACACTTTTTTCTTTGAAGGCTTCCTGCTAATCTTTGCAGTTTCTGTACCCTTTCTCGAGTAGGAAATGCCTTTAAGAGCCGCGAATCCAACATCGCTCCCAGGAACCGCGCTGTCCTTGACGGCAGCAGCGTGGATTTCTCCATGTTCAAGGTGAGACCCAGATTTTGGAACAGAGTGGTGCAAGCCTGCACCGCGTCCTGCGCTAATGCTCTGGTCGGTGCCTTTAGTAACCAATCGTCCAGGTAAGGGAAGACCTGGAAGGAGTAGTTTCTGTCCTGTAACTCCAGTTCTGTAGTAGGGGTATCTCTGTTATAGTCATAATCTAGTGAATAGTCCCGCCCATGTGCGCGGACCCCGGAGCAATCAAAAATAATCTCTTAAGCGGTCAAAACATGCAGACCTGCATAGACACTTAAGAGAGAATTTAAAGACAGATAATGCAGCCTATATCCACAGGCTACACTGTCCAATACTTCAACTGGAAATTCCACCAAAAACCACAACAGCACAGCCTGTCCAGGGTTTTCCACAGAGAAAAACCTTGCTTTTAACAGCAAAACCCTCTGGAATGATAGAGAGGAAGGAGTGGACAGACAAGCCCCATAGGCTGCCATTATGTGGCTCAAAACAGGATACTGTGCCTTTAAGATACCTTTCCAGAAGCCTCACAGTATCCCAGAATGCAGTGCAGGTCCCTTTCACCTTCAGTTCTTTTTGAAGGCGCAACACGCCAGACCTGTAGCATTCCTTACATGAATATCTCTCTCCACCGGGGAGGAGGGCGGGCGCTTATGACTATAACAGAGATACCCCTACTACAGAACTGGAGTTACAGGACAGAAACTACTCCTTCTGTAGTAGGGGATCTCTGTGTATAGTCATAATCTAGTGAATAGAATGGCAAGCCCATCCCCACACCAAAGCGGCGGTGGAGAAACGAGAAATAACACCACTATTGTGCGAACAAATGTCGCAGCGAAGCCTGCCCAACCTGAGCATCTGCCCTGGTATCAGTGTCCAGACAGCAATGCTCAACCAAGGTATGGACCGTCTTCCCAGTGGCGGCCTTGCAGATTTCTGCAATCGGAACATTAAGCAGCAAAGCAGTCGTGGCAGCTTTGCCCCTGGTGGAATGAGCCTTAGGTTTACCTCCTAAGGTCGTATTAGTCTGTTGGTAACACAATAGTGTACAGGACACAATCCACCTAGAGATGGACTGTCTTGAGGTAGCAAGACCGGTCCAGACTGATCCATAATTGACAAACAATAGATCTGAACCACGAATATCTCTGGTTTTAGCCAGATAAAATTCCAACACCCTCCTAACATCCAGGGAATGTAGGGACCTTCCCGCTGGAGATGCCGGATTCTGAACGAACGTAGGCAAAGCTATTGTCCGGTTGACATGAAAACCAGAAATAACCTTAGGAAGACATTAAGGGTGAGTATGCGTAACAACCTCCGCAGTATGAAATACAGTATAAGGTCCTTGGCAACACAACGCCTGAATATCACTCTCCCTGCGGGCCGATGTGATGGCCACGAGGAACGCCGCCTTCCAGGACAGATGCTGCAACGAAGCCCTATGAATAGGTTCAAAAGGCTCCTACATCCATCTGGACAGCACCACATTCAATTCCCACGAAGGCGAAGGAAGCCAGACAGGAGGGAATGCTTTCTTCCAGCCTTCCAAAAAAAACCTTTGATCACAGGGATCTGGAAGAAGGAAGTCTGAAGGGCATTTCCTGTAGGCAGTCAGCGCAGCAACATGAACCGTAATGGATTAGACATAAGGCCCGACTGCGCCAGGCGCAGAAGATACAGAAGGAAGACATCTTCCTTACACGTCGACAGGTCACGGTCCTTGGACTTGCACCAGATGCAAAAACTTCCTCCACTAGTAAGCAGAAGAAGCCCTAGTGGAAGGATGCTTAGCCTCCTTCAGTATATCCATACAAACTTCTGGTAGATTCAAATGGCCATATCACACTATCTCAAGAGCCATGCAGCCAAACTCAAAGACGAGAGGTTGGGGTGCAACGTCTGCCCCCTGACCTTTGCGAGAAGGTCCGGCCTGCAAGGCCTCCGTAGGAGAGGACAGAGAGACCGGTGAAGCAGGTCCGTGAACCACCACTGTCTGGGCCATTCCGGGGCAATCAGGATCATCCGCGCCCTGGACTGGGACAGCTTGATGAACACCACCTGAATCAAGGGAAAGGGTGGAAAGGCGCACAGAAAGCTGTTCGACCAGTTAATACAGAACGCATTCCGCAGCTTCCCCACAGGCAGTACCTGGGGGCGAAGTCTCGGCATTCGCCGAAGACTTCTCCTAGTACTTCGTCGTTTATGACCCATTCGTGGCTTTCCTGAATCAGTCTGCCCAGCACGTCTGCCTGAACATTCTGCACACCCGGCAGATGGGTAGCCGTTAGAGTCAGTCGCCAGATCGCCCGCGCCTCCTGCGACAGAGTGCGCGATCTCGAACCCCCCTGCTTGTTGAGGTAATACATTGTGGTCAAATTGTCCGTTGTACAAGCAGAGAGTTGGTCTGGAGGGACAGAAGAAAACGCCTTCAATGCCAAGGGAACAGCTCTGAGTTCCCAGAAAATGATGTGATACGTGGACTCCCTCGGGGACCACGTTCCTTGTATCTGCAAGTCTCCGGAAAGCGCCCCCCCCCCCCCCCAGCCGTGGAGAGACGCATCCGTCACGACAGTCTGTGCGGAAACGTCCTTGTGAAAGGGAACCCCTCTTAGGAGATTCCCAGCTGAACACCACCACTTCAGAGACTGAAGAGCACGCAGAGACAGTCGTATCTTGCCGCCCAAGGATCCTTTCCTCTAATCCCACTGATCCTCCAAGCACTCCTGCAAAGGTCTCATGAGCAGCCGTGCGTGTGGCGTGAGGAATATACAAGAGGCCACCGACCCCAGTAGAGAAGACACCGTCTCCACTGCCGTAGATGGGGCGGTCACAAGAGCCTGAGCCTTCCCAAGGGGAGATAATCGACTCTCCTCCGAAGGAGACACGCTTGCTGACAGCGTATTGACGGAGGCTCCCAAGTACTGTATGCACTGGACCGGAATGGGGACAGACTTGGACATGTTGATGTGCAACCCCAGCTCGTTCCAGAGAACGCACGTCCTCTGGAAGTGCGCCTGAGCTTCCGAGAAGGAGGAAGCCCTGACCAACCAATCGTCCAGGCACGGTTAGAGAAGCCACCTCGTTTTTCCACAGGCGTGCAGCTACCACTGCCATGCACTTCGAGAATAGTCTGGGCGCAGACCTCAGCCCGACTGGCAGTACCGTGTACTGATAACGATGGGCGCCGACTTGGAATCGCAGGAACTTCCTGTGTGCAATGAGCACATGGGAGTATGCATCCCGTAGATCTATGGCACCAAGCCAATCTCCCTGTTGCAGCTGAGTATAAACCTGATGCAACGACAGCATGCGAAACTCCTCTACTGCGAATCCACTTGTTTGCTTGTCGCAAATCCAGAATGGGCCCGAACTCGTACCTGTCCTTCTCGTGAACCAGAAGAACCGGGAGTACAGACCTCTCCCCCTTTGAGACAGAGGTACGCCCTCTATCGCCCTTGTCCTAAACAGGATAACGGCCTCTGCCTAGAGCTCGCACCGCTGAAACCGCGAGCCGACCGGAGGAAGTGCTGGAGGAGGGCCGATGAACCGAAGACTGACTTAGACCCAGCCGGCCTTTGTTCGCCGAGGAGCCACAAGCTCTCCCGCGTATGCGCACAACATACTTGTAAAGCATTAAATGGCGGCCCGGGACCACCGGCCAAACCTGGGAGGAAAACGCCGCTAGAAAGGGCAGAAGGCCTCAGGCCGTTCTCCACGCCCCAAACCTACAGCCGTCCAAAAGTCTCCGATTCAGACTTCATGCGGGCCACTCACTACTCTGATGGCAACCCAAGGGCTGCCCAAAGAACGGGAGAGTAGAAGCACACTGCTGAGCCGCAGGCTGCAGAGACGTCAGGCGAAGAAAAGTATGGCAACGTAGGACAAACCCACAATACCTGGGGGTCGGCAGGAGAGAAAAACTTCGCTCCGACACCGATGCCTAGAACCGAAACTATCAGGCCATTAGACCACCTCTTGTAAGGCTTCCCTCCTGTCTCTCGGCAGAGGAACCACAAATCGGTTAAGAAACCCCCCCCCACAGAGGGATCTCACAACAACGGTCCAACAACAGCGGGCCACAGCGCGAGGTCTACACGCCGCCACCCCTGCGACCAAGTCAGGAGCACGGTCGGAGCCAGAACCTCCTGCCAGGCGGTAGTGGACGAAAGGTAAGTCCCGCCAACCAGTAAAGAGTCGGAGAGGGACTCCCCGTACTCGTGGCAGACGCATCCCTGGCATCAAGGCACGGAGGTCCGCAGACTGAGGGGCAAAAGGCCCCTGGGATGGTGGACGGAAGAGAGAACCGAGAGGATTCTGAAACGTCCCCGGTGGTCTCACCAGTAGTGGTTGAGCAGGAGGCGACCTAGCAGACGTGCAGGCATGCAAGCACTCAAAACTAAGCAAAAGGACAAACTTCCACCGCGTACACGTGGTGAGTAACCACAAACTCCCCATCAGAAGGGTTCCTCGACGCTGATCAACTGCTCTGCGTCGTGAGTGGAAGGTGCCGGGAACACAAAGTCCCCTCTACGACGGGAGGCTCACCAAGGAGCGAGGCCTGGAACCAGACCCAGGCGTCAAGAGCCGGCAGTACTCTGCGGCTGTAACCCATGATGCCGACCTCACTACGACGTCACCATCACTAAGATAGTGACTGTCTCTACAACAACCAACACTCAGACGTCAAAATGTCACTAGGTGTCAAACACGGAGACGCAGAGCCATCCCTAACGGTGACGGCCGGACCCAACGGAAGAGGGCAGAGCCCAAGAGACCAATGCCCCAAAAAAAAAGGAGCATCACTGCTCCATGACGTCGAGCCTCACCGCTCCATGACGTCTAGCCTCACTGTCCCATGACACCGAGCATCACCGTTCCATGACGCCGAGCAACACTGCTCCATGACGTCGGGGAACCCCATGACGTCGAGACACTCCATGACGTCGACGTCGAGGCACCTCATGACGTCGAGGCACCTCATGACGTCGAGGCACGCCATGACGTCGAGGCACGCCATGACGTCGAGGCACGCCATGACGTCGAGGCACGCCATGACGTCGAGGCACGCCATGACGTCGAGGCACGCCATGACGTCGAGGCACGCCATGACGTCGAGGCACGCCATGACGTCGAGGCACGCCATGACGTCGAGGCACGCCATGACGTCGAGGCACGCCATGACGTCGAGGCACGCCATGACGTCGAGGCACGCCATGACGTCGAGGCACGCCATGACGTCGAGGCACGCCATGACGTCGAGGCACGCCATGACGTCGAGGCACGCCATGACGTCGAGGCACGCCATGACGTCGAGGCACGCCATGACGTCGAGGCACGCCATGACGTCGAGGCACGCCATGACGTCGAGGCACTCCATGACGTCGAGGCACTCCATGACGTCGAGGCACTCCATGACGTCGAGGCACTCCATGACGTCGAGGCACTCCATGACGTCGAGGCACTCCATGACGTCGAGGCACTCCATGACGTCGAGGCACTCCATGACGTCGAGGCACTCCATGACGTCGAGGCACTCCATGACGTCGAGGCACTCCATGACGTCGAGGCACTCCATGACGTCGAGGCACTCCATGACGTCGAGGCACTCCATGACGTCGAAGCACTCCATGACGTCGAAGCACTCCATGACGTCGAAGCACTCCATGACGTCGAAGCACTCCATGACGTCGAAGCACTCCATGACGTCGAAGCACTCCATGACGTCGAAGCACTCCATGACGTCGAAGCACTCCATGACGTCGAAGCACTCCATGACGTCGAAGCACTCCATGACGTCGAAGCACTCCATGACGTCGACGTCTAAGCACTCCATGACGTCCAGGCACTCCACGACGGCCCCAACGCCGACTGGAACCGCACCATAGCTCAGACGTGCCCTTACTGGGGATAACCCCAGAGAGTACAGCATGGGACTCGGTAGAGGACCTACCCTCACCTCACCCAGAGGCTGAAGATGCCTTCAAACTCCTCTGTTTGAAACCTGGAAGCCGAAGCCCCCTAGAAAAGAAGGTACAGAGAAGACAGGTGTCCAAAGACACAGGCAAGCACAGAGTACAAACCCTGTGAGCTTCAGCTTCGGCCTTCAGCTCAGCAGCAGACAAAGCACATGTCAGACTACAAATAGTCTAAAGACAAGAAGACTGCAGAAATTCTGCCAAAAAACCACAGCAGAATGCAGATAAAGGCCAAAGACGTCGAGTGAAGCTACAAAAATCCAAAAATATCACAAAAATAGCATAGAAAAAGCTCAGAAAAGAAGAGCTAATGCTCCAGGGTCCTGCTAGCAGGAGCCGGAAAAAAGAACTGAAGGTGAAAGGGACCTGCACTGCATTCTGGGATACTGTGAGGCTTCTGGAAAGTTCTCTTAAAGGCACAGTATCCTGTTTTGAGCCACATAATGGCAGCCTATGGGGCTTGTCTGTCCACTCCTTCCTCTCTATCATTCCAGAGGGTTTTGCTGTTAAAAGCAAGGTTTTTCTCTGTGGAAAACCCTGGACAGGCTGTGCTGTTGTGGTTTTTGGTGGAATTTCCAGTTGAAGTATTGGACAGTGTAGCCTGTGGATATAGGCTGCATTATCTGTCTTTAAATTCTCTCTTAAGTGTCTATGCAGGTCTGCATGTTTTGACAGCTTAAGAGATTATTTTTGATTGCTCCGGGGTCCGCGCACATGGGCGGGACTATTCACTAGATTATGACTATACACAGAGATCCCCTACTACAGAAGTGGTTTTTGCGCAGAAATGCTGCTACAGGTGCCAGCACCTTCGTAAAAATCCTTGGAGCAGAGCGAAGGCCGAACGGCAAGACTCTGAACTGAAAATGGCTCTTGGCTACTGTGAAGCGTAGGAACCTTCTGTGCGCTGGGTGAATCGGGATATGGAAGTACGCATCCTCCAGATCGAGTGTGGCCATATAATCCCCCGGGTTGACCATTTTCAAAACGTCCTGTAGGGATACCATCCTGAAGGATAAGGAGATGAGATAGGCATTTAGCTCCCTGAGGTCCAGGATGGGACGCCACTTCTCCTGCGTTTTCCTCACCAGGAAGAACCTGGAATAGAAACCGTGGCCCTGTTGATTGGAGGGGACCGGCTCTATCGCTCCTTTGCGGAGCATTTGTTGTACCTCTAGCCGCAGGAGATGCAGATGTCTTGAAGGGATGGCTGATGGGGGTCTGGGTGGAGGGACTTCCGTAAACTCCAAAGTATGTCCCCGTCTGATGATGTTGAGCACCCAACGGTCCGATGTAATTTGGGACCAGTTCAGAAGGAATTTTGACACCCTGCCTCCAACTGATGATCTCTCGGAGGAGGGAGCAGTAGGCAGAGCCAGCAGGCCGCTATTGGCGTTTGGACGAGTCTCGTCCACGGGCAGTTTGCTTGCCTTTGTTGTAAGGCCGTGAATAACCAGAGGACTGGCCTTGTCTTTGTTGGTATGACTGGCGATTCGGCTGGTACCCAGAGCTGTTGGAAGAATAGCGCTGTTGCTGGTATGCGCCTCTATAGGTGCCACCTCTGCCTCTTGTACCCCTAAAAGGAGTTTTGCGGTACTGGAGTGTTCCCAGCGATCTAGCTGTCTCCGTGTCCTTCTTGATGTCTTGCAGCGTTTCGTCGATCAATTTGCCGAAGAGTGCCTCGCCATCAAAAGGTAGATCAAGGACCTTTTTCTGGATTTCTGGCCAAAAAACCAAGTCGCTTTTAGCCACCCTTGGCGTCTTAGTACTGCTGCTCCTGCCAAAGCTCTAAAGGACGTTGTGGCAATGTCCATGGCACCATCTATTATCTCCATGGAGACCGCTTCACATTCTTGCAAGGTTTTCTTGGCTTCCAGCTCGCTTTCCGGTGTAAGCTGATCCAAGTAGGGAGCTATATCGCACCATAACTGGCGATCATATCGCCCCAATATTGCCAAAGCATTGGCGGCGCGAACCAGAAGGCTAGCAATGGATGAAAATCTCTTGCCTGTGTTATCCATCCGTCGTCCATCCTTGTCAGGAGGGGCTGTCAAGGGAGCAGAAGGGTTCCGTGACTTCCTTTGCGCCGCTTGTGAGATTACAGAGTCCGGTTTGGGATGACCTGTCAGGGCAGCCGGTGCATCCTCCGGCGCTTTATACTTTTTATCAAGGCGCGGTAGCACAGGGACCACCGTCGCTGGGTTTTTCATGGTCTTCAAACCCTCCTTCCATAGATGTTCCACAATCGGAATGGACCTCGTAGTCTTGCGGTGAGTGTCTTTAAAATCGTACAAGAAACAGTCTGTGGTTTCCGCAGGCAATACCAACTTAAAGCGGCCGGCTGCATGTTCCATCAGTTGGTGAAAACTGCCAATGTCAGCAGGAGGAGAGTCACCTAGGTCCTGGTGGGGCGAAGCTGGATCCGGGATGATGTAGTCATTGTATTCATCCCCTTCCTGATCCGAGTCCGGATTATCACCGGATGACGCATCCGTATTGTGAGAAGTTGGCCTGATGTGCAGTGCTCACTATTCTAGTGATCACTATA
Organism: Lissotriton helveticus; assembly: GCF_964261635.1. NCBI lineage: Eukaryota > Metazoa > Chordata > Amphibia > Caudata > Salamandridae > Lissotriton > Lissotriton helveticus. Next base: position 1,176,892,708 of record NC_136071.1, on the reverse strand, counting down.
TATCAGTCCAAACAACCCTTATTGATGATTGGTTGTAAGTCAACCTTATAGACCAGCTATCCTAGTAGCATGGATACGAGCAGTCTAAGGCTAAGACTCTAGAGGGCGTGTTAAGCCAGCTGTTTTACCATCACATTACCCCTTGAACACCCAGTGAAAGGACACCACACAAGTGTTATGAAAATAAACAATGTATTTATTAGAATCACAACAACCCTGTACTCTTTATGAGGACAGGGTGCTAAGCACACAACAAAACTCTTACGAAAATACTTTTAAGTTAGCACGTTACACAAATGCCCGAGGGGCACGAAAAACCATATACGCTAAAAGTGGAATGCGAATTACTAGCAGGTAAGTAACAGTTCTAATAGGCTTTGGAATCGCTAGGACTGGACTAGGGAATCGTTAGATTACTACTAGGAGGCCCAGGGGACTCGGGTGCAGAGTGTGCACTCTCACGCGGGATGCGGGACAAAGTCTATGGAAGCTAGAATTCACAAAGTTAGTGTTCACGGGCGAACCCGACCTGGTAGGGAGAAAACGACAGTGGATCCTGACCCTTGGATAGTGAGGCTATGCTGGGACACCGGAGTGCCGAAGTTACCTAGCCCAGGGGCTGCAGCTGCATAGGTCTGAAAAGACGTCGGGGATCTCGTTGCCGGACCAGGAGCCTGGAAGGAAGAAGTTGCTGGCAGGCGACCAGTGAAGGAAAGTTCGTTGGATCCAAGCCTGGATCGAGGAAGAAGAAACCTGAAAGCAGAGGGGACCAAGTTCTTGAATCACTAGCCAGTGATTAAGTGGGCACCAGGATGGCACCGGGCGAAGTCACCGCAGTCAGGTGAGTGGGCGCTGCTGGGCTCTGCAGTCTCTCGGACCAGGAGGCGTTGTCGGCGACCAGGATGGAGGTGCGAGCTGTCCCACGGAGGATGAAGTCGTTGGCGTCGAAGTTACCCAGGATTGGGCAACAAGCCTTGGCTAATTCAAGCCCACGCGGTGGACTCAAAATGGCGTCTTGAGTGGACCAGGAGGGTCCGGGGTGCTCCTCTTCTGGGAGGGAGCACGGGCCAGTCTGGAGCAACCAGACCAGCAGCAGAAATGTCGTCGGGCGTCGTCAGGGAGGCCACAAGCCAACGGGCTAGTAGCCAAACAACGCGGTGAGCAGCGGAAAGCAGAAGGGCCCCACGCAGATCGTGGAGATGCTGGGGGGCTGCTCTTCGGTGCTGGAGCTGCTCAGGGTGGGGGCTTCTCGGACCCCAAAGCACTCACCAGGAATTCACTCGGCGGGCTTGCTGGAAAGAAGTCGTGCAGTCTTGCAGATGGCCGGTCCCTTGAGGTCTCGTCGCACCCACGGTTCTCAGCTGGGCTGTAGAGGTGGGTAGAGGTCAGAGGTGCCAGGGAAGCCGGTTCTCGTCGAGCTGGGCAGTCGGATTCCGGAGGAAGGACTTACAGCAGACCGCAGTGTTCTTAGATGGTGCCTGCGGATGCAGGGTGACTACTCCTTAGTCACAAGGGAGAAATCTTAGGAAGAAGTCTTGAGTTCCTTTCGCAGAAAGTAGTTTCAGGATTCAAAGATGATCTGATTTGGAAGGGGGCCAGTCTCTACCTTTATCCTGTAAAAAGGGGCTGGCACGCGACTAAGTCCTGCCCTATGGGTGGGACTAGGAGGGGGGTGGTTACACCCACTTCCTTGGCGGGCTTTTCCCCAGCACAGGGTCTGGAGTGACCCTGGAACTGGTTCCAGCCAGCCTATGCACAGTGAGCACCGGGGTGCCACGTGCAGTCACCTTCCTCTAAAGCCCTGCCTACCTACAATACACAAAACCCTGTCTGGGACGGTGCTGGCACCGCCCCTGGCAGGAAACCCTTTGTCCTTATCTCCTGCTCTGGGAGGACTCCCAGCAGCAGGAGGGCAGACTTGTGTCTCGGTGGCAGCATCCATTTTGTGAATGCTAAGGCTCTGTCTGACTTTTAACCGGGTTATAGGTTACAGGCATGTCGTGTCCCTCTAGAAGGGTGGAATGCCAACCCCGTCGCCAGAATTGGCGAGGGGTTAGTATTCCAATTCGTATGACACCTTACTCGACATGTTTTGATAAAGCGATACCAGAGTTGGCACATAACCGCGAGGATTATAATGCACTTAAGAGTATATGGTATGCGATATCATGGAAACGGCTAAGGGATGGATCCCGAAAGCCGCAGACAGGCTCAGCTCGTGCCAGAGCACCCTCTCACACGATTCCAAGCACTCTGCCTTCAGGATTGTTAAGGCCTGCCATAGGAGTGACTGATAGGAGATCTGTGTGTCCATTTTAGGGTTAGATATAGGTATACTATATCTAAAGCAAAGGGTGAGTACACCACCTTGCCCCAGCTGTCGTGCAGCCAGTTGTGTCAGATTTGGATGGCCATCCAGGGGTGGCATAATACATGCTGCAGCCCCTGGTAGGCCCTGGGTACACCTAGGCCCTGGGTACCTAAGGTACACAGTACAGGGACTGATAAGGTGACTCAGTATCCAATTTAGATATGTACCTAAGGTACATGGAATCCATTTTACAGAGAGAGCAGTGGGCCTGAGGTCCTGAACAGCAGGGCCTCAGGTCAACTAAGTCAGAAAACCAGCAAAACACCAGGCAAAAAGTTGGGGGCAACCATAGTCAGGGGTCAACCTTCCTACATAACCCCCCCCCAAACGAAAGGAGATAAGGCTATCCTTGTCCAGGTAAGCCTATATTGCCTAAGTGGCCATTTAAGGAAGTACCAGCACTGGCATGGTTACCCCCTATGTCATGGTCCACTAAGCAATCCCTCACCCTAAGGGTGTCTGAGGGTCTCCACCATAGGGAATCTCTACCTGTGGTGTGTTTTGTCAAAGAAAAAGGCTGGTGCTGCAATGGAGTACTGAAGTGAGGCTCCACTAATTTTGGGCTCAGCTTCCTCCAATCATTTTCCACCATATAGGCCTTTCTTTCCAAGACTGAGTTGTTTTGGGCTCTCAGGGTCAACCTCTGGCTACCTACAGCTGGAGGTTGGGTCCCTCTGTTTGGCTTACTGGAGGGACAGGTCAGGTCTGGGGCCCTCAGGTCCCAAGTTTGGCTGTGCCCAACAGTGTCCATCTGTGGGAGGTCCCTAACTAATTTTAAGGGGGATCCCTCAGGAGTATGTTTTATTTTCACTTGGCTAGGACTACTAGCTTCAGTGCCCTTAATCTGCTGATTGGGAAATTCTTTTGGACAGGGGGCCCTTTGGGGTCCAACACTGGCCTCCCTGACCTCTACAGCCCTGGGCTGACTGAGGCAGGGTAGAGAGGGGCAGGTTACCTGCTCCAGACTGGGTCCCACCTTGGAAGGGTCCACTGACATCAGGGGTTCTGCCAGGCTAGGCCTGACTACCTCTGTGGCAGTTTCTTCACAAGGGGTCAGATCAGTTCCCTGAGGAGGCTGATCCTTTCCTAAAGTCTGGTGGGAGGGAGATTTCTCTTCCTCCTCAATACTCTCTGTCTGAGTGGAGTGATCCATAGTTTCAGGCTTCACAACACTGTCATCTGTCTGAGTTTGAGCTGTGGCCATCACAACTCTCCCAACCTTTTCAGGAGGGGGCTCAGTTTGGGTGTGGGCTGTGACCATCACAGCCTTGACAACCTGTTCTGGGAAGGAAGTTGTCTGAGATTGGGTTGTGACTGGCACAACCCTCCTGACCTGTTCAGGGAGGATATCTTGGACTGGGGCTGTGGCTACCACTGCCCCACTAACCTTACCATGGATGTTCACCATTCTAGAATGGGTCTCTTGCTCTACTTCAGCCCAGGCTGAGAGCTCTAAATCATTCCCCAGTAGGCAATCTACAGGCAAGTTTGGTGACACTGCCACTCTCTTGTGGCCAGTGACACCTCCCCAGCTGAGATTGACCACTGCCATGGGATGATCTCTCTGTACTCCATCAATATTGGTCACCTGGTATGTGGCACCAGGTAAAAGTTGCCTTGAGGGGACTAGACTCTCAGTCACCATAGTGATGCTAGCCCCTGTATCTCTATAGGCCTCAACTTTTATACCATTGATGAGGGGCTCCTGTCTGTACTTGCCCAAAGTGTTGGGACAAGTTGTGAAGTTGGCAAACCCCATGCCAGTCTCACAGACAAGAGTATCTAAGTTTGGGGACCTGGTTAGGCCAGAGTCCCCAGGAACTCCCAAAGTAAATGCACCCAAATTCTTGGGGGCACTCCCACCACCTGGGGGATTACTACTAGTAGTAACAGGAGGTTTGGGAATGTTACTTGGGGGTATGTTTTCCTTATTGTTATTCTTTGGGCAACTGCTGTCAGTTTTTAAATGACCCACCTGTTTACAGGGATAACAATAAGGTTTCTTCTGGTTGTTGGAAGGATTCTGGGACCCACCCCCCTCAGAGGATTTTTGGGGCCCTGATGTGGTTTGATCTGGAGATTTATTCCCACCCTTCTCTTGAGGCTTGGTTGATTCCTTTTTCTGGTCACCACCTTGGTTCTTGGGCCTAATCCTGGTTCTGACCCATTTGTCTGCCCTCTTACCCAATTCTTGTGGAGAGGTCAGATCAGAGTCTACCAGGTGCTGGTGTAATAACTGGTTCTGACAATTATTTAAGACTTGCTCTCTCATAATTAGATTATACAATCCCTTGAAGTCAGTAACCTTACTACCCAGTAGCCAGCCTTCCAAAGCCTTAGTGGCACAATCAACAAAGTCTGACCAGTCCTGAGACTGAGTTTTCTGGGTGTCTCTGAACAGCAACCTGTACTGCTCAGTGGTTAAACCAAACCCATCAACCAGTGCATTTTTCAGGACCTGGTAATTGTTAGCATCCTCAACTCTAGTAGTGAGGAGCTTATCTCTACCTTTGCCATCAAAGGAGAGCCACAGTATAGCTGCCCACTGACTCTGGGGAATGTTCTGCACAGTGCAGGCCCTCTCCAGAGCAGCCATCCATTTCTGGATGTCATCCCCTTGCTTAAAGGGGGGCACTATTTTAGTCAGGTGTTTAGTGTCTAAACCCTTCTCTCTATCTCTTGGGAGATTGCTGCCACCAGTGGGAGCTAGCCCACTCATCTGCTGCTCTCTTGCCAGGGCAAGCTTCTCTTTGGCCAGGGCAATTTCTTCCCTTTCAATCCTCAGTTCAGCTTGTCTCATCCTAGCCTCATGCTCCTTTCTCTGAGGGGAAGTAAATCTCCTCTGTGGAGGATTCCTTCTCCCCTGAGAAGAGGCATTAGAGTGCAGAGATCTATTGGAGTCCCTAGAAAGAGATCTATCTCTCCTAACTCCAAGGTTAGGCCCACTTCGGGTTAGTACTGGGGGGCCCCCAGATCCTAGCCCAAGTAAGTCTAAGTTGGTCCTAGTTAGCCTTCTGACTACCTCAAGACCCTTGTCTACCTCATCCCCAGAGAGTACCTCCTCATCCTCCTCCTCAACTGCTGAATCAGTGTTGGGGAGGTCTGGATCCCCAGAGGTTCCCTCTAAGGCTGGCATGCTCTCATGTAACTGAGAGAGCTTTCTGGCATCATACGTCTCTAAGAGACCTATCAGAAAGGGAAGGGTGGGGTTAGACCCCTGCTTCAGTTTCCTGGAGACACAGAGTTGCCTCATCTCCTGAAAATTGAGAGCTGCATATCTTGAAGTGACCTGTGGAGGGTCAACACTGACCAGGGGAGTCTCAGTAGAGTCCCCCTGAGTCGACATGCTTTTCTAGTGAGGTGTAAGTGGTGCACTTACCTACACTATATGTTTGCCTACTGATCCCTTGCTAGAGTTGTAGTTTAGGGTGTGCTAGGCCCTAGGAGCTACAACAGCTGGTTCAGTAGAACTCAGAGTATTCTAAGCTAAGTTATATGTACCTTTAGTACTTATGTGATCTTTCACAAGATATTCTTAGGGCATGTGTGGTAAAACAACAGCAAGCTCAAATCCCAACCGCTGCTCACCAATGTGAGAAGTTGGCCTGATGTGCAGTGCTCACTATTCTAGTGATCACTATATATCAGTCCAAACAACCCTTATTGATGATTGGTTGTAAGTCAACCTTATAGACCAGCTATCCTAGTAGCATGGATACGAGCAGTCTAAGGCTAAGACTCTAGAGGGCGTGTTAAGCCAGCTGTTTTACCATCACATTACCCCTTGAACACCCAGTGAAAGGACACCACACAAGTGTTATGAAAATAAACAATGTATTTATTAGAATCACAACAACCCTGTACTCTTTATGAGGACAGGGTGCTAAGCACACAACAAAACTCTTACGAAAATACTTTTAAGTTAGCACGTTACACAAATGCCCGAGGGGCACGAAAAACCATATACGCTAAAAGTGGAATGCGAATTACTAGCAGGTAAGTAACAGTTCTAATAGGCTTTGGAATCGCTAGGACTGGACTAGGGAATCGTTAGATTACTACTAGGAGGCCCAGGGGACTCGGGTGCAGAGTGTGCACTCTCACGCGGGATGCGGGACAAAGTCTATGGAAGCTAGAATTCACAAAGTTAGTGTTCACGGGCGAACCCGACCTGGTAGGGAGAAAACGACAGTGGATCCTGACCCTTGGATAGTGAGGCTATGCTGGGACACCGGAGTGCCGAAGTTACCTAGCCCAGGGGCTGCAGCTGCATAGGTCTGAAAAGACGTCGGGGATCTCGTTGCCGGACCAGGAGCCTGGAAGGAAGAAGTTGCTGGCAGGCGACCAGTGAAGGAAAGTTCGTTGGATCCAAGCCTGGATCGAGGAAGAAGAAACCTGAAAGCAGAGGGGACCAAGTTCTTGAATCACTAGCCAGTGATTAAGTGGGCACCAGGATGGCACCGGGCGAAGTCACCGCAGTCAGGTGAGTGGGCGCTGCTGGGCTCTGCAGTCTCTCGGACCAGGAGGCGTTGTCGGCGACCAGGATGGAGGTGCGAGCTGTCCCACGGAGGATGAAGTCGTTGGCGTCGAAGTTACCCAGGATTGGGCAACAAGCCTTGGCTAATTCAAGCCCACGCGGTGGACTCAAAATGGCGTCTTGAGTGGACCAGGAGGGTCCGGGGTGCTCCTCTTCTGGGAGGGAGCACGGGCCAGTCTGGAGCAACCAGACCAGCAGCAGAAATGTCGTCGGGCGTCGTCAGGGAGGCCACAAGCCAACGGGCTAGTAGCCAAACAACGCGGTGAGCAGCGGAAAGCAGAAGGGCCCCACGCAGATCGTGGAGATGCTGGGGGGCTGCTCTTCGGTGCTGGAGCTGCTCAGGGTGGGGGCTTCTCGGACCCCAAAGCACTCACCAGGAATTCACTCGGCGGGCTTGCTGGAAAGAAGTCGTGCAGTCTTGCAGATGGCCAGTCCCTTGAGGTCTCGTCGCACCCACGGTTCTCAGCTGGGCTGTAGAGGTGGGTAGAGGTCAGAGGTGCCAGGGAAGCCGGTTCTCGTCGAGCTGGGCAGTCGGATTCCGGAGGAAGGACTTACAGCAGACCGCAGTGTTCTTAGATGGTGCCTGCGGATGCAGGGTGACTACTCCTTAGTCACAAGGGAGAAATCTTAGGAAGAAGTCTTGAGTTCCTTTCGCAGAAAGTAGTTTCAGGATTCAAAGATGATCTGATTTGGAAGGGGGCCAGTCTCTACCTTTCTCCTGTAAAAAGGGGCTGGCACGCGACTAAGTCCTGCCCTATGGGTGGGACTAGGAGGGGGGTGGTTACACCCACTTCCTTGGCGGGCTTTTCCCCAGCACAGGGTCTGGAGTGACCCTGGAACTGGTTCCAGCCAGCCTATGCACAGTGAGCACCGGGGTGCCACGTGCAGTCACCTTCCTCTAAAGCCCTGCCTACCTACAATACACAAAACCCTGTCTGGGACGGTGCTGGCACCGCCCCTGGCAGGAAACCCTTTGTCCTTATCTCCTGCTCTGGGAGGACTCCCAGCAGCAGGAGGGCAGACTTGTGTCTCGGTGGCAGCATCCATTTTGTGAATGCTAAGGCTCTGTCTGACTTTTAACCGGGTTATAGGTTACAGGCATGTCGTGTCCCTCTAGAAGGGTGGAATGCCAACCCCGTCGCCAGAATTGGCGAGGGGTTAGTATTCCAATTCGTATGACACCTTACTCGACATGTTTTGATAAAGCGATACCAGAGTTGGCACATAACCGCGAGGATTATAATGCACTTAAGAGTATATGGTATGCGATATCATGGAAACGGCTAAGGGATGGATCCCGAAAGCCGCAGACAGGCTCAGCTCGTGCCAGAGCACCCTCTCACACGATTCCAAGCACTCTGCCTTCAGGATTGTTAAGGCCTGCCATAGGAGTGACTGATAGGAGATCTGTGTGTCCATTTTAGGGTTAGATATAGGTATACTATATCTAAAGCAAAGGGTGAGTACACCACCTTGCCCCAGCTGTCGTGCAGCCAGTTGTGTCAGATTTGGATGGCCATCCAGGGGTGGCATAATACATGCTGCAGCCCCTGGTAGGCCCTGGGTACACCTAGGCCCTGGGTACCTAAGGTACACAGTACAGGGACTGATAAGGTGACTCAGTATCCAATTTAGATATGTACCTAAGGTACATGGAATCCATTTTACAGAGAGAGCAGTGGGCCTGAGGTCCTGAACAGCAGGGCCTCAGGTCAACTAAGTCAGAAAACCAGCAAAACACCAGGCAAAAAGTTGGGGGCAACCATAGTCAGGGGTCAACCTTCCTACACGTATCATTATCATGATCCTCATCCGGATCCTCCGCTGTTCCAGACGCAGTCTGGGGCACTGGCCGCTGTGGTTGAGGAGGAGTCTGCACTGGGTGTACCGGCGGGACACTTGAAGAGTGGTCCTTCACTGGTGTCGACGGAGTAGACCTCCTCGGCGCTGGTCGCTCGGCCTTGGACTTGTAGTCTTGCAACATCTTGTGCAGGTCATGCAGGAAGGACGTCGGTACTGAAACCATGCCTTGTGATTCACAGTCCATTAAGTGGTCTGTTTGTGGGTAGTCACCTCCACCTTGTTCATATGCCTCCTCTGAGTCCGTCTCTTGACTTTTAATGAGAAGCTGAGATGGGCTATTTGCATACTCAAAGCTATCCTGACCGTCTCCCTCAGAGTAGTCCTGGTCTAGCAACGTCGTTGGGGGTAATGAGGTCACCCTCCTTGGGGATGTCATTTCAGGCGTGATCCTTGTGAGAGATATTGTTACCCTTCTCTCTGCAGCCAGTATCGTTGGTTGGGCCGTCGACGCTGGTGAAATCCTCGTCGACGAGATAGGAATAGTAGATGTCGTCGTCGACGCCACCGACGACGAGCCCGCCGTCGATGTAGAAATTGTTGTCGTCGTCGAAGCACTCGTCGAAGACATGACCGTCGTCGACACCGTCGACGACGTCGTCGTCGGTACTGCCGTCGTCGACGACGATGGTTTCTTCGTCGACGATGTCTTCGCCGCCGTCGACGATGTCGTCGGCATACTTTCCGTCGACGCCGCCGTCGTCGAGGTCTTCTTAACCGACGACGAAGTCTTCGTCGTCGACGTTCCCGTCGACGGGACCAATTGGATCTTGGGCTTCATTTTCGTCGTCGACGGAGCCACCGTCGACGAAGTCTTCGTCGTAGAGGACTTGGAACTCCTCTCTGAAGAGTGTGTCTTCGTCGTAGAGGACTTGGAACTCCTCTCTGAAGAGTGTGAAGAGGGTCTCTTGAAGGCTGGGTCTGTCTTCTCACCCTTAGGAGGCGAAACCAGTTCTGCCTTGCCCACCCACTGCGGTGGGGGGAACCTCCTGAACCCCGGCCATCAGACTCCCTGGGGGTCTTCTTTGAAGCCTTAGAGGGGCGCCCAATAGAGGAAGATGGGGAACCTCTACCCCTTTTCACTGACCTTTTAGAGGAAGCACAAGACGCTGATTCTTCCTCATCACTGGAAACTCCATGTTTCCTTTCCTTCTGCCTCTGCAACCATGTAAGAAGCCTTCCAGCACGATCTCTCAAGGTCTTGGTGGAGAGAGGGCGACAAATCTTACAATCCTCTGCCCTGTGATCTGGATACAGGCAGTAGATGCAATCCTTGTGTTTGTCTTCCACAAACAGCCTTTTCTTCCCACAGGTGGAACAGGGCTTGAAAAGGGTTTTTTTCTTCTCAACCTCAGACATTTTGAAGAAGAAGAGTGTCCTGAAGAAAACTGAAGAAAATCCTGAAGAAATATCTGTAGAAATGTGTTTAAAAGAGTAGAAATAGAGCAGAGCTCAATGGAGACTCCCTAGCACAACGTGCGGTAGAAAATCTGAGGCTCTGAGGTTCCTTCAGGAAGGTTCTAAGGGTGAGGCTCTTCTGATTGGCTGACGTCTAGAGTTTGGTCTCTTTTACAAAAAGAGGCTGATATGTTACAAAAGGGAATGAGGCCTAGGCCTTTCCTTTTTTTTTTTGTACCTACTACTATGATATTTTTTATTACCGAGACTCCCAGTCCGACAACGGGGAATGATACAAAGCATGGGAATCTATGAAAGTTCCAATACTGGGGCAATTGTACTTTCCTGTAGAAAAAGTCCAAAATTCTTTATCCTTGATGAGAAAGCTGAGCAGAGCTCAGAGGAGACTCCCTAGCATAACTTGCAGTAGAAAATCTGAGCTTTTGAGCTTCCTGAAGGAGTGTCAGAGGGCGATTAGTGCCGATTGGGTGAGGCAAAAATACGGTCCTTTTCTTTATAAGGAGTAGGGTAAGTTATTAAACTAAGAGGCCTGGGCGTTCTTTAGTCTATACCGATTAGTGTATTATGACTATTTAATTCTACTACTACTACTATTTTATGTTATGTTATAGCTATTTCTGAAGCGTAGCAATTACCCGAGGGTGTCCCGGCGCTAACCACTATACTGTGAGAAAATAAGATAGGAGGCAACGTTAAAGAGTAAAAAAAGACAGGTTTTCAGTCGCTTCCGAAAAGTGAGGAGGTCAGGAGCCTTTCTCAGATATATGGGAAGCTCATTCCAGGCCTTTGCTGCGCACACCGTAAAGCTTCTACCACCCCAAGAAGATTTTTTGAAGGGTGGTACTATCGCCAACTTTGCTCCACAGGGGCGATGGGTTCTTATGGGTACGTACCACTGCATTTGCGGTTTCAGGTAGTCTGGGCCTATGCCATGTACTGCCTTATAGATGGTGCAGAGCGCTTTAAAGTGGACCCGTTTCCTAACCGGGTGCCCTTTAAAGCGCTCTGCACCGTCTACTATTTTAAGTACTGGGTACTGGAGAATGATTCAAGCATCTGAATTTATGAAAGTTCCAATACTGGAGTAAATGATACATATCCACAGCAAGCACTACATTATTGATACTACTGACACCATTTCCCCTCAGAAAAATACAGATGTTTGTTTACATGAAGCTTTAACAAATGGAACCATACCTGGTAATTATATGGTGGTTGTTGGTATCCTACTGGAATTTGTTGAATAATTACAGGTGGAGAACTCTGATATGGGTAAGCCTGAATTTAAAAAGAAAATGATTTTCAATTGTCATTTACGAAACACCAATGCACTCTTCATACATACATCCTCCAACTCTCCAGGCCTGCTCTTCAGTTTCACACTGTCTTTCATAACTAAATGACCAGCCAACTGATAATGCGGGGATAGAAGTGGCTTTTGGGGAAAAGAGAAGGCCTATATGGGATGACAAGATATGTGGCCTTTTACACAAATGTTGCTGAAAACCATTAACCTTTTGGTAACATACTTGGCAACGAGAATTCTTCATGGAAAAAACTGAACAACACTGCTACATTACAATGTAAAATATTAAGCAATAAACATCAAATCTTCCAAAACAGATTAGTCCGCCCCTTCCATGTTTTACATTGAACACATTTTATTTGGGGAAAATACTACTGCACATCATTTTAACCCTAATTCCTGGAGGTTCATTCCCCTTAACTCAAAAACTCAGAGTAACTGCTGGCATGCTCAGGAACGTGTAAGTGTTATGTATTTTGACCAATGGAAACACAAGCAATCATCTGTCTAAATTTATTGAAAGATGTTTAAAGTGTAGTTTGAATAAGCTTAATACGTGCACACATTTTATATTTTGCATCAGGTAAAAAAATATAGTTACCTTTTGAAAGACTATGTTACTCTTAGCCCATGATAGGCTTTTTCCATTATCAATGCTTACATTACAAGAAAATGCTTTCATACCGGTTTAAGTGGATAGCTTTGCATGCCACTAATGCATAAGCAGAAAAATTGTACACTGCATGCCACGAACCCTGGCCAGAAGCATCCCCGCTGCAGATAGGTCAATTTGAAAAAATTATTGTTTCTTTTTTGCTGATGAAAGAGGGGTCAGGAAGAGCGTGAATTACAGAGAAAATCTTTCCAATTAAGAGCCATAGAGTCAACATGAAGGCAACTTTATCTTAAGTTTGCATCCTGGCCCTTTTGCCACATCAACCTGTGGGTAGTTGCTGAAAGAACTAACTCCGCAGTACTGTGTTTTCTGAAACAAGCAAACATTAGGTTGTTGGAAGAAGATGTGAGTGGACCAAGCCTGGCAAGGCCAGGCCAAAGCCACCTTAATCACTCCATGTTCTGAGCTCTCTGCTGCAAAACCACCTAAACCAGAGGAATTAGATGAAGAGAAAATAAACATCCCTTTCCAGTCCCACTTCAGGTAGCAACTCTAAAAAACTTGGTTTGTACCATTCCCGAAAGAAACTGACCACATCTAGAATAAAAAAAAGGGTGTCCAATGCATCTAGTGGAGTTGACGATACGCCCAGAAGAACGGATGGCAGATTCCTTGAAGGGTGTCTGATGGTGGAAAATAGTCTGTCTACTCTGGCGTCTATGCCCAAAACACAGGGGACTAGGATTAGTAGGCACATATTTTTGTGCAGGCACATTAATGACTAGCGCCAAGAGGCAAAGATTGACAGTTCCCCATAGTGTGTTTCTAACCAATTCAGAGGAATTATGCTGAGTTCTCAGTAGGCTTCACTCATATATCCTGATGCTAATATGCCAATGGAGTTGGCGCAAACTCATGCAGAGCTTGCTCTGAAGTACACATATACAGGATGCCCATGGTCCAGGCCTCAAAAAAATCGTTAAAATGTTACTAGATCTGCAGGTCTAGTGACTTAAATAATCTACTTGATCTAATTATAATACTCATGACCCATAAACTGGTTTCAAATTATGTGATCCTGGACAATTATTTTAATTCACAGAGATGCCATTTTCTTCTTCATCACATATGAAAGCATCTTCAAATACAAAAGCTCAGCACATCTGCTGTACAGAAAACTCTTTTGTTTGATTTAATAAACTAAACATTAGCTCCATATAGAATACAAATCTAGCCACAGAGAATACACATGACCGCTGACTTGCCTCTTAGTTCATTAACTTAATTGTCATCAGAGTGGGGGGCAGGAATGTTTATCAAATCGTGTTTAAAAACTATCACTTTTAATAAATACATAACTGAAGCATAAAGTAGCAGCACACTGTCATTTGCAATCAGCAGATTTTGCACTGAAATGGACACAGAATTTGTCGCAGTCTTGAGATTTTAAAACTATATAGTGTATGTTTGGAAACAACGTTTCTGCAAATATTTTTATTTTGCACATCAAGTAGTGTGTTCTGATTTGTTTTTCTCCTATTTAAATCATTGTTTGCATCACACATCTGAAATTTAAAAAAAAAGTTATTTCATAATTTCAGATACATTTTGAAATACTTGCACTATTTATTTACAAGCTGTTTTAATGTATTGGAGAAAAAACTGCCATTTTACATCGTTTTGTTTCATAATTCTTGTCAGCTCACCTGATAAAAAGCATTAAGTGTAGTAAAAGAAACAAAAATGTAAAAAACATTTTCCAGGACTAGATGAGCAACAATTAGGGGAAAGAGAAACTAACATTTGGATCTCTGTCCTTGAGCCGTGGCAAATGTGTCAAGATAAAACCAAGATTTAAAGGCGTCTTAATTGGGCATTTACTTTCTGAATGAAGAGAAGGAAAATGCTACTCACCACTATGCATCTGTTCTTGGCATGTAGAGCTGCAGAGTTGTACACTTAGCATTAGATCGCCACCTGGTGTTGGTCTCGGATGATTGCATGTTGTTGTCGTCTTGAAAGAAGTCTTTGTAGTCACGAGCTAGGTGACTCCTCCCTTGGACGATAGTACGCATGGGCATCGGCTCCATCCTTAGATTATTTTTCGCCATGATGGAGTTAGTGGAAGTAAAGAAAAAAGATGTCCGATAAAACTGGAACAGATACAGGTCCCGGGGAGGCGGGAGGGCGTGTACAACTCTGCAGCTCTACATGCCAAGAACAGATGCATACTGGTAAGTATCATTTTCCGTTCGAGGCATATGAGCTGCAGATTGTACACTTAGCATCGATTGTGCAGCAGTGTCTCCCCTAGCGGTGGTCACCTGTATCTGTTGCAGTGGTTTGAAAGAGTTTTAAGGACAGCATGGCCTACCGCAGCTTGCTGCTTGGCTTGCACATCAACACAGTAGTGTTTAGTGAAGGTGTGTGTTGTAGACCATGTTGCTGCTTTGCATATGTCCTCTAGGGGGATGTTTCCTAAGAAAGCCATAGAGGCTCCTAGTTTGCATGTTGAGTGCGCTCTAGGAGGTACTGTTAATGCCCGTTTTGCTTTTTGATAGCATATTTGTATACATTTTACAATCCACCTTGCTATCCCACCTTTAGAGATGGGGTTGCCTTTATGAGGTGGCGAGAAAGACACAAACAGTTGTTTTTTTTCTAAAACACTTAGTCCTATCTGTATAGTAGAGAAGGGCTCTTTTAACATCTAATGTGTGTAGAGCCCTTTCTGCCACAGAGTCTGGGTTTTGAAAAAACACAGGTAACTCTACGGATTGGTTTAAATGAAAAGAAGTATTGACTTTTGGAAGGAATTTTGGATTAGTTCTTAAGACCACTTTGTTACGATGTAGTTGTAAAAATGGTTCTTGTATTGTAAATGCTTGTATTTCACTTACTCTTTTAAGAGAGGTAATGGCAATAAGGAAAGATGTTTTCCACGTTAAGGAATTGCAGTTCACATTTATGTAAAGGCTCAAAAGGCCGTCCCATGAGTCTTGTAAGAACAATGTTTAGGTTCCATACTGGAGAAGGTGGCAACCTGGGAGGGATAATTATTTTTAATTCTTCCATAAATGCTTTAATTGCAGGCACTCTGAAAAGGGACATATGTTGTCTATTTTGTAAATTTGCTGCAATTGCTGCAAGGTGCAGAAGTATGGATGAATATGCCAAATTACACCTTTGTAAATGTAAAAGGTAACAAATGATATTCTGGGTGGAAGCATCCAGGGGATCAATTTGGTTATTGTCGCAATAAATGGCAAATCTTTTTAATTTAGCAGCATAACAAGCTCTGGTAGTAGGTCGCCTGGCCTCTTTAATAATGTTCATACAGTCTGGTGGTAGGTTAAGATACCCAAACTCTAAGAACTCAGGAGCCAAATCGCCAAATTCAGGTGATTTGGGTCTGGATGTTGGATGTCTCTGCGTTAGCAGGGATGGAGTTAGTCGTAGCTTTTGGTGTGGGACTAGAGATAGTTCTAGCAGTGTGGTGAACCACGGTTGACGTGCCCATGTGGGAGCTACTAGGATTAGTTTGAGAGACTGTTGTCTGAGCTTGCGTACTACTAATTGCATCAGTGGTAGAGGCGGAAAAGCGTACGCTAATCTGCCTGACCAGTTCATCCATATCGCATTGCCCTTGGACAGCGGGTGTGGAAACCTGGCAGCGAAGGTTGGGCATTTTGCGTTTGTGTGTGGCGAACAGATCTATGTCTGAATGACCCCACTTGTGAAAGAATGGTTGAAGAACCTGCGGATGTAGTTCCCATTCGTGAATTTGTTGTGTCTGCCGACTCAACATATCTGCTATCTGATTGTGAACTCCTGCCAACAGATATATGTTTTGTGGAATGGGCCATTTCCAAATGTTCTGTGTGAGCTGGGACAGTTGTAGAGAGTGTGTCCCCGCCTGTTTTTGTATATAATACATGGCTGTCATGTTGTCCGTCCGGATCAAGACAGCTTTGTTCTGTACTAGTACTTGGAAAGTTTTGAGTGCTAAGAATATTGCTAGCAGCTCTAGATGGTTGATAAGGAACAATTTTTGTTGACTGTTCCATTGTCCTTGAGTTGTATGATGTAGGAGATGGGTGTAGGAGTGGGGTCTGCAATCCTACGGTCACCCCAGATTTTTGCTTTTTGCTTCACTGGTTTACGACTTTCCCTGGCTGTGGGCCTGCTAATCAGACCCACAGCCTAGCTGTTCCCTCTCTAAATTGACAACCATGTACCTTAGGTGCATTTACCAATTGGTACTGGGCCACCTTATCAGTCCCTGTACAGTATACCTTAGGTATCCAGGGCATAGGTGTACCCAGGGCCTACCAGGGGCTAAAGCATGTATTATGCCACCCCTTGCTGGCCATCTAAAATAGACAACTGGCTGCACGATAGCTGGGTCAAGGTGGTGTAATCACCCTTTGCTGTAGATATAGTATACCTATATCTAACCCTAAAATGGACACATATATTCCTATCGGTCACTCCTATGGCAGGCCTTATCAATTCTGAAGGCAGGGTGCTTGGAATTATGTGAGATGGTGCTCTGGCATGAGCTGAGCCCGTTTGCAGCTTGCGGAACCAAGTCCTAATAGCTGTTCCATGATAACGCTATACCATATACTCTTAAGTGCATTATAATCCTCGCGGTTGAATGCTAACTCTGGTATAACATTATCAAAACATGTCGAGTAAGGTGTCATACGAATTGGAATACTACCCCCACCCTTCTAGAGGGACACGACATGTATGTAACTGAGAACCCCGGTTAAAGTTAACTCGAGCCTTGGCATCACAAAATGGATGCTGCCACCACAGACACAAGTCTGACCTCCTGCTGCTGGGAGTCCTTCCAGCGAGGGAGGCTTGGACAAAGGGTTTCCTGCCTTCGGAGGTGCTAGAACCACCCCAGACAGGATTTTGTGTATTGGGTAGGACAGGCCTGAAAGGAATGGGACATGCCCGGGGCACACAAGGTGTCCTGTGCATACACCGGTTCAAACCAGTTGCTGGGGCATCCATGCCCCAGCTCTGGCGCGAAAACCGGACAAAGGAGAGGGGGTGTAGCCACCCCCCTTCCTGATCCCATCCAGGGGAGGGACCTAGTCAGTAGTGCAGCCCCCTTTAGGAGAATAAAGGTAGGAGCTGGTCCCATTCCAAATTAGATTATCCTGAACAATTCTACAAGAAGAAACTCTGGACTTCGACGTTCTGCTCCACAGAAGACTGAGGAATCTCCCTTGTGGGCAAGGAGTGTCCACCCTGCAACTGCAGGCACCATCAGCGTCCAGCGGCTTCACTTTGTCGTCTTCCCTCGAGGATTCAAACTTCAGGGCCCGACGAGACCCGGATTCCCAGACCTCTACGACCTCAACCTACATCTGCAGCACAGCTGAGATCCGTGGGTGCGACGAGACACGTGGGACCGTCCATCTTGAACCAACCTGCACTTCTCTTTCAGCACGACTCCCGAGGTAAACTCGACCAAGTGCTTTGGGGACTGAGAAGCCCCAGCCCCGAGCAGCTCCTGCACCGAAGACTCGCCCTCCAGCATCCACGAGATCTGCGTAGGGCCCTTCTGCTTGTTTGCTGCTTGACGCGTTGTATGGTCACTTGCCGGCTGGCTAGTGACCTCCTAGACGACGAACTTTGAAATCTTCACTGCTGGTCTGGTTGCTCCAGACTGGTCCTTGCTCCCTTCCAAAAGAGGAGCACCCCGGACCCTCCTGGTCCACTCCAGAAGCTGTTTCAACTCACCCCGTGGGTTGCCTTTGCCAAGGCCTGTTGACGCCGATTCCGGATCCAACACCGCCGACAGCAAGAGCCTGCGTGGGACAGCTTGTGCCTCCATCCTGGTCGTCGAAGACACCTCCTGGTCCACGTGGCTGCAGAGACAAGCGTCAACCCTTCACCTGATCGCGACGACGACATCTGGTTCCTTCCTGGTTCCACTCCAGTCACTGGCTAGTGACTTTGAACATTGTCCCCTCTGCTTTCAGGTCCTCTTCTTCACCGATCCACCCTTGGATCGCACCGGACATCTTCCTCCTGGTCGCCTGCAGCATCTTTTCTTTCAGGCTCCATAGACTTCAACGCGAGAACCCGACACACTTTGGCACCTATGCACCTGCAGCCCGTGGGTGAGGTAACGAGAGCATTTCGGTGCTCAAGGGTAGTTTAACTGTCCTAGTGTCCAGTTCCACAGTCGTTTTAGTCCTACCTAGTCAGGATTGTCCGTACTCCCCTTTTTCTCGAACTGTACTGTCCATAGACGTTGTTACGCATCTCGCGTGTGAGTTCACACTCTGCACACGCGTCCCGTGGGCCTCCTATTACTTACCTAAGGTGAAGATAGCGTAGTCCTAGCGAACCTCCAGCTTCTGGACAGCTCCATTCCTTCTATCGACTTTCACATGCCACTTACTTAGTATATGGTTTGTCGTGCCCCTAGGGCACCGTTGTAATTTCGTGCAACTTATCGTATTTTTCCTAAGAGATTGTCATGTGCTTAGCCCTCTGATCTCATAAAGAGTTCAGAGGTGTTTGTTATTAATAAATATATTGTTTATTTTCATAACAACCTGTGTGGTGTCCTTTTATCTGGTATTCAAGGGGTTATATTGTGGTAAAACAGCTGGCTTCACATGCCAAAAGAGTTTAGCCTAAGACTGCTTTGTCCATGCTACCATTAGGATAGCTGGTCTATAAGGGTGACTTACAACCAATCACCATAAGGGTTGTTTGGACTGATACAAGGTGATCACTAGAACTAGTGAGCATCATATATCAGGCCAACTTCTCACAATGGGCTCCCCATCCTGTGAGAGATGCATCTGCTGTGAGCACTATTTGTGGAACAGGTTCGAGGAACGGCTGCCCCTTTGTCAAGTTTTTGGTGTTCCACCACTGCAGAGAGCGATGTGTGCGGCTGTCTACCACTGAATAGAGTAGCAAGCTCATAACCACAAGAAGGGGGCGAACAGAGAAAATAATAACAGTTCTAACACACAGATCTCAGCTAGAATTAGCTAATAAATTTCTGAGAGATGCTTGTCTAACCTGTGCATTTGTCTGTGTGTCTGAGTCAAGACAATAATGGCGAGTAAAAGTATGGACTGAACGCCAAGTAGCTGCCTTACAGATTTCTGCCATAGAAACATTTCTAAGGAGAGCTGTGGTGGAAGCTTTCCCTCTTGTAGAATGTGCCTTTGGTCTTCCTGACAAAGACCTATTTGACAACTGATAAGCTAAAAGAATACAAGAAACAATCCACCTAGAAATGGACCTCAGACGCTGCAGAGCCTGTATTAATAGGACCATAGTAAAAGAACAAACGGTCTGACTGTCTCAAAGTGTTTGTTCTGTCCAAGTAAAACTTAAGGATCCTCTTCAGATCTAAAGAGTGAAGAGCCCTTTCAGCAGGACCGGTAGGATTTGGGAAAAAAGTAGGCAAGGTTATGGCCTGATTAATATGAAAATCTGACACTACCTTGGGCAGAAAAGCAGGATGCGTCCTGAGTACCACTCTATTAAAATGAAACACAGTAACGGTTCTTTTCAACACAGAGCCTGGATCGCGCTCACTCTACGAGCAGAAGTAATGGCTACCAGGAACGCTACCTTCCAAGTTAAGTGTTGCAAGGAAGCCTTATGTATAGGTTCAAAAGGAGCACTCATTAACTTAGTTAACACCACATTAAGCTCCCATGGTGGAGAAGGTGACCAAACTGGCGGATACACCTTTCTTAAACCTTCCAGAAAATCCTTCACTACAGGCATCCTAAAGAAGGAGGTCTGAGTAGGTGATTTTCTGTAGGCTGTGATTGCAGCAAGGTGGACTTTAATAGAATTACATTGAAGACCAGATCTCGCTAAATGTAAGAGATAAGGCAAAATCACCTGTTCCTGGCCATGGATAGGATCAAAACCATTACTCTCACACCATAGAAAAAATTGTTTCCATTTAAATCCATAGGATTTCCTTGTAGTAGGCCGCTTCGCCTCCTTAAGGATGTGCATACAGTCAGGATTCAACTGCAAGTGTCCATACTGGATGACTTCAGGAGCCATGCTGCCAGGCGTAGGGAGGACAGATTGGGGTGGAACACTCTCCCCTTCTGCTTGGACAGAAGATCCGGGCGACACGGCAATCTCCTGTGTGGCACTTCCGACAATTGAAGGAGATCTGGAAACCACCATTGGCGTGGCCACTCGGGGCAATCAGAATCATCCTGGAATCGGTTTTGTACATCCTGTTGATTACTGTTAGTATCAACGGGGTAGATGGAAAAGCGTACAGTAAGTTCTGACACCAGTCTATCAAAAGGGCATTCCCTTGAGACCCGTTCTGGGGCAACCTGGACGCAAAGACGGGGCATTTTGTGTTTTCCGCGTCTGCAAACAGATTGATATCTGGTGTTCCCCATGCCTGAAAAATACTGTTTGCGACTTCCTCGTTGAGAACCCAAACGTGAGCCTCGACAAAGTCTCTGCTTAGGAAATCCACCTGCGAGTTGAGGGACCGCTGCAGATGCACTGCTGTTATCGACAAGTCTCTCGGTAGTAACCAATTACAGATGGTCTGGGCTTCTATGGACAGAGTCCTGGACCGGGTACCCCCCTGCTTGTTTAAATAATACATTGCAGTTGTATTGTCTGTTTGCACCAGGAGGAATCAAGACTAGAATGATGGAAACAGGGACTTGAGGGCTTGATGAACCGCCCGTAGCTCTAGCAGGTTGATGTGATAGCCCTTCTCGGAGTCGGACCATAGCCCTTGTACTTGCAGAGGGCCCATATGAGCACCCCAACCTTGGAGTAAGGCGTCTGTGATCAGAGTTTGAACAGGAGGATCTTGATGAAAAGGAACTCCTCGCATCAAGTGTGATCTCTTCATCGACCACCTGATGGAGTCCTTGGCGGACTGATGAAGGAGAATTCGATTCTCCCAGCACCCCGTCCTCTGTCTCCACTGATCCCCTAGAAACTGTTGCAGAGGACGCATGTGCAATCTTGCATTTGGAACTATGAAGATGCACGATGTCATGGATCCCAGAAGAGAGGATACTTGACTAACTGTCGGATAAGGGGATTGACGAAGAAGTTGACACTTTGACCTGATTGATAACCACCTCTCCTCCGAAGGACACACGTTTTCTCTTTCTGTGTCCAGAAGAGCTCCCAGGTAGTGGATCTGCTGAGTTGGATTCATAATCGATTTCTTGAAATTGACCTGGAGACCCAACTTGTGCATGAGGTGAAGTCATGTTGACAGATCTTCCAACAGAGATGGGGACAAACTTTTTAGGAGTCAGTCGTCCAAGTAAGGATATAGGAAAATCCTCTGTTTCCGAAGGAAGGCAGGAACCACCGCCATACACTTGGAAAACGTTCGGGGAGCTGACTTTAGCCCGAATGGCAGTACTGCATACTGGTAGTGATGAACAGATACTTGAAATCTGAGAAATGTGCGATGCCTTTTGGAGATTGGAACATGAAAATATGCATCCTTCAGGTCGATGGAACACATCCAGTCCCCCTGATGTAACTGGGGGAATATTTGAAGTAGCGCTAACATTCGAAACTTCTCCTTTTGAATGAATCTGTTCAACAGTCTCAGATCCAGTATGGGCCTGAATTCTGCTTTGGGACCTTTCTTTTTCACCAGAAAAAACGGGACTACAGACCTTGGTTTCGCTGTGGACGAGGAACTTTCTCTATGGCTTTCTTGCACAGAAGGAAGTTTGCTTCCTTTTGCAAAAGCTTTAGATTTTGATGAAACATTGTCTTCGGACTGATAACGGGAGGAGGTTTCTTGAATTTGAGGAGGTAGCCATTTTGGATAATGCCGATGACCCACCTGTCCTTTGTTAATCTTCTCCACTCGCCAAAGTATGACGCAATGCTTCCTCCTACCGGAGTGGACCACGGCTGCGGAGGAAGTTTCTTTTCATTGCTTTTGAAGCTGTTTTGCAGCAGAGGACTGTTGTCGGTTTCCTCCTCTGCCACGCCCAGGTCTGCGCTGCTGAAACTGAGATCTCTGTTGGTTCTGGCCCTTATTTTGCGAAGTCCAGTTCGACGTTTGCCCACGTTGCTGAAAAGACCTATTGTCGTAAGGACGAAAATTACAACAGCGGAAGTCTTTCTTTTTCTTCAGGCCCACTGCCTTCAGAGTGTCCAGCTCCGAATTAATCTTGGCCATCTCATCATCTGCATGAGATCCGAATAATGTCGACCCGTCGAAAAGTAGGTTAACTATTTTCCTTTGGGCATCTGGCTTAAGACCCGTGAGACGCAGCCAAGCCGACCTTCTGGAGCATATGCCGTGGGCATAACCGTGCGCTGCAAGATCCGCCGAATCTGCAGCCACACTAATGCTTTGATTTGCCACCAATCCACCTTCTTCAACAATCTCCAGGATCTTCCTTAGGAAGCTTCTACGCAAACCTAGCCATAGAGTCTCATAACAGGCGATCATGGCGACCCAGTAAAGCCGCAGTACTCATGACAGAACCAGCTGTGTTACACATTCTTCGGCCCAAGGAGTCCATATTTTTACGGTCTTTCTCCGGTGGAGCAGATGAGACAGACTTAGCCGAATGGGCCTTCCTGGCTGCCGCCACTATGAGAGAATCTGGTGGTGGATCTGTGCGCAGGAAAAGGGGATCTTGATCCGGTGCCTTATATTTTTTCGCAATTCTTGAGGGCCCTGATCCCACTGTCGCTGGCATCAAGAATGTCTTCATTGCCGGCTCCAACAAACCGGGCACCAATGGAAGAAGAGGCCTAGCAGAGGACTTATGATGTAAAGTCTCAAATATGACAGACGACTTAACCTGAGGCACTGTCATCGTAATGTTGAATTTGCTAGCCCCACGACACAATACCTCATTGAAGGTTCCTAAATCATCCACAGGAGAAAGCCTAGAGGGTGGCGTTGATGAGATCGTGGGCGACTAGTCCCTATAAGAAGACCTTGTTGGAGAGGAAGAAGCAGGAGATCTATGCTTTCTCTCAGGCGGTAGTAGACCGATGCCTACTGCGCTCTCTAGAGCGTGAACGCCTCCTCACTGGAGATCTAGATCTCCTTGGAGACCCACCAGCCGGTGGTCTCGAAGCCTCGACAGCAAGTGGTCTTTGATCAGGCCTTGGTTGCATCTTCCAATGCCGGATGCTCTCTAGCCATCTTGGAGACATGTGCACAAGTGGTGTTTTACACACCGGAGAGCCCTCCGGGGAAACCTGCACAATTTGTATTCCCATTGAAGAGGAAGAAGCAGATGAGGAAGAACTCCGAATAGAATGCGGAGATCCAGAAGCTGTAGTCTGCACCTCTCTGGGAACCAACTGTCTTTCTCTTGACGTTGACTTCCTCGACGTCGAGTCAGAATGCGCCACCACTTTAGAATTTTGGTGCGGAAAGGCTCTGACCACTGAAGGCCTGTCCACAGATGCCCTTGACTGCAGGTCGTGTGACGCAGAACTTGGAGGGTCATCCAATGCCCTCGACGCCTACTCAGACCTTGACAAAGACCTATGAGAGGTCCGAGAGGCTGATCTGGAATGCCTCGACGCCGACCGTGTTACAGGTGGCGGAGACCTCATCGTCGACTTCCTCGAAGTCGAACGTTTTCTCGATGCCGACGGACCTTTTCAAGCCTCAAACCCAAGGCATGCCTCGACGTCGAACCATGTCTCGACGGCGACCGGAATCGTCTGCTTTTCTCAGGTCTCGACGTCGTACCTTCATCTCTCGACGGCGATCTGAATATTTCTCTCGATGTCGACCTCTCTTCCTCTCGACGTCAACCGCACTCTCTCTCTCTACGTCGTCCTCACAGCAACCGACACCAAATGTCTCGACGTCGACAAGCATCGACAGCGACCTCGATCTCCGCTTCGACGCCGACTTATGCCTCACCGGCGATGTCTTCAACGTCAATGTAGTTTTCTCTGGTCTCGAAGTCGACGGCGATCTAGGTTTCGACGCCACACTCACTTTCTTAGACGTCGACGCTCCTTGATGCCGTTTATTCTTGCTTTTACCTTCAGGAGAAGCAGATCTTTGACGTTTTGACTGAGAAGAGGGCCTTCCAGATGACAACACACTCCTTGCCCCTTTTTCACGATGTCCTTCTCTCTTCATAAGCCCCAAAAGCCGAATCTTTTCTCTTTCCCTCAAAGTTCTACTGGAAAGCTTGAGGCAATGATAACATTTTTCCACATCATGTGTGGAAGGTAGACAAACCACACAAACAGAATGAGGATCTGTTCTAGACATCTTCTTCCCACAGGAAGGACAATTATAGAATAAAGGTGGCCTAACTGACAAAACATTTTTTTGAAGATGTAGTCAGAAAAGGTAGAAAAACACCACCAATAACCAATACTGTCAAAAAAGACGGGGAAAAACTAAAATTCTGACTGCAAACAGTCAAATTCAGCCGAGCTCAAGTTCCAGGTTCCTCACAGAACAAGCCGGAAAAAAACTGACCTAACTGTCACCTGTGGTGCATGATGGGAACAGAGTTCCCCTGGAGGCCTTAAAGGCGAAGTGTTCAGATTCTCTGAGGCCTTAAAGGCGAGGTGTCAGTCTGATTTTCTGTACAGGGATAGTTTTTCTGTATGCAGCCTTCTTAGGCTAATTGCCTTTTATAACAGATTCTTTGATGAAAATAAAAGGTTTTGCTGGTTATGGAATGCTTTTTAGGCTCATGCCTGTTTATTGCATTGTTTATATAGTTTATTTTGATACTGCAGAAAGTATGTAAAGATGGCTTTATTAGCCTATGGGTTATGTTGGGCTGCATATTATTGGTTTATACATGTATATGTGTATAATTTGCTTAGTACTATGTACTATTGTTATATATTTACACATATATATGTATTTTATTATGGTAAGGTAAATTTATTGCACAGTTAATTAAAACTCACAATTTAAAATATACAGCTTTAAAAGAGATATATTTTATTATAAGAGATGTATTTTATTATGTGTCCCGGGTTCCCGCTCATGGGCGGAGATTATTCAGTGCTTATGACTATTAATGAGTATCCCCTGAAGGAGAATGGTATGTTCCCTAAGAATGCCATAGAAGCCCCCAGTTTACGTATTGAGTGTGCTCTAGGGGGAACTGTTAATGAATATACTACTTACCAGTATGCATCTGTTCTTGGCATGTAGGGCTGCTGACATTCATATCTATAGCATAGATCGCCGCCTAGTGTTGGGTCCGGATGATTGCACATTGTTGTCCTCGAAGAGTCTTCGAAGTATCACGAGATAGGTGGCTCCTTCCCTGGACTACAGAGCGCATGGGCATCGACTCCATCCCCAGATTGTTTTTAGCCATTGTGGCAAAGATGGAGTGTAATAGTGTAAGCGATGGCCATGCTTAAGATTGAATGCAAGAAAAGTCTGCAGCCGCTACGGGCGCCGGGGAGGAGGGCGGGCGATATGAATGTCAGCAGCCCTACATGCCAAGAACAGATGCATACTGGTAAGTAGCATATTCAGTTCGAGGCATGTGGGCTGCTGAATTCATATCTATAGCATAGAATACATAGCAGTCCCTCCATTAACGGCGGCCGCCCGTGCCAGCTGCAGAAGTCTGAAAAAGTGTTTTAAGAACAGCCTGTCCTACAGCTGCCTGCTGTTTGGAATGCACATGTACACAGTAATGTTTAGTAAATGTATGTGGTGTAGACCATGTGGCTGCTCTACAAATGTCTTCCAAAGGAATATTACCTAGGAATGCCATGGAGGCCCCCAACTTGCGTGTGGAGTGTGCCCTGGGGGGGACCGATAAAGTGCGCTTAGCTTTCTGATAGCAAATCTGAATACACTTAACGATCCACCTGGCTATTCCTGCTTTGGAAATGGGGTTGCCTTTGTGCTGGGCTGAGAAGGCAACAAAGAGTTGTTGTGTCTTTCTAAAATCCTTGTTTCTGTCAATGTAGTACATTAACGCCCTTTTGACATCAAGCGTGTGGAGCATCCTTTCTGCTACAGTTTCAGGGTTTGGAAAGAATGCGGGCAGTTCGATGGTTTGATTGACATGAAACTGCGACACCACCTTAGGAAGAAACTTGGGGTTAGTGCGCAGCACCACCCTGTTTGAATGAATTTGTATAAATGGCTCTTGTATTGTGAGCGCTTGCAGCTCACTAACACGTCTGAGAGACGTGATGGCAATGAGAAAAGCCACTTTCCATGTCAAGAACTGAATCTCACATGAATGTAGAGGCTCAAACGGGGGACCCATCAATCTGGTGAGGACCACATTGAGGTTCCACACAGGAGCTGGCGGGGTCCTGGGAGGGATGACCCGCTTCAGCCCTTCTAGGAAGGCTTTAATGGTAGGCACCCTGAAAACAGAGAGGTGCTGCCTGTTCTGGAGATAAGCCGCTATGGCGGATAAGTGTATCCGAATGGAAGCATATGCTAGATTGCATTTGTAAAGATGTAACAAATAGCAGATGATATTAGGAATGGACGCATCTAGCGGGTTGATGTCGTGTTCAGTACAGTAAACGACAAACCTCCCGTAGGATGTCCATGCATTCAGGGGGCAAATCAAGGTAGCCAAACTCTAAGACCTCAGGAGCCAGATCGCCAGATTGAGCTGTTGCGGATCTGGATGCTGAATGTCGCCATGGCTCTGCGTCAAGAGCCTGGGTGTGAGGTGCAGCCTTTGATGCGGTACCACGGAGAGTTCTAGAAACGTGGTGTACCATGGTTGGCGTGCCCATGTTGGAGCAACCAGGATGAGAGTCCTTGAGTGTTGCTTTGGCTTGCGTGCCACCAGCGGTATGAGAGGTGCTGGGGGAAAAGCGTACGCAAATCTGCGTGACCAGTTCATCCATATCGCATTGCCCTGCGACTGTGGGTGCGGGTGCGGGAACCTGGCGGCAAAGCTGTGGCATTTTGCGTTTTCCCTTGTGGCAAACAGGTCTATCTCTGGATGACCCCATTGCTGGAAGTACGGGCGGAGTACTGATGGGTGTATCTCCCACTCGTGCATTTGATGGCTGTGTCTGCTGAGCAGATCCGCCATCTGATTGTCCTTGCCGGGAGGTGTTCCGCCATGAGGAAGATGTTCCTCTGAATGGCCCACTTCCACATGCTCTGAGCCAGATGAGACAACTGTGGAGAGTGTGTACCTCCCTGCTTTTGAAGATAGTACATGGCTGTCATGTTGTCCGTCCGGATCAACACGACCTTGTTGCACAGATGTACTTTGAAGGACTTGAGTGCCATGAAGATTGCCATCAGTTCCAGGTAGTTGATGTGCATCTTCTTTTGCTGCGTCGTCCATAGTCCCTGCACCGTGTAGTGGAGCACATGAGCTCTCCATCCCTGGAGAGAGGCGTCCGTCGTTAGGACAATCTGTGGCACAGGCTCTAGGAACGGTCGGCCCTTGCAAAGGTTGTGTGGATTCCACCAATGCAGAGAGTTGTATGCCCGACCGGTCACCAACACTAGGTCTTTCAACAGTCCTCGAGCCTGAGTCCACTGATGTGCCAAGCATTCTTGGAGCGGACGCATATGCAACCGTGCGTGCGGGACTATGAAGATGCAGGAGGCCATCATGCCTATCAGCTGCAGGAACACTCTTGCTGGGAGTGAGTGTTGCGGTCTGAACCTCTGGAGTAGCGACTGGATGTTGTCGATCCTCACTGGGTTTGGCTGAGCCGTGGCTGCCAGAGTATTTATCGTCGCGCCCAAATACTGCCGCACATGGGCTGGCTGAAGGTGCGACTTTGGATAGTTTAGTGAAAACCCCAGACTGTGAAGGAGGTGAATGGTGTGGGACATGTCTGCGGCGCACTGCTGGGCCGACTTCGCTTGAACCAGCCAGTCGTCTAGATAAGGGTAGACATGTATGCTCTGTCTCCTGAGGTGCGCCGCCACGGTCGCCAGACATTTGGTGAACACTCTGGGGGCAGTGGTCACTCCGAAAGGGAGGACCTTCAACTGGTAATGCCGGTTTTGGATGGTGAACCTGAGGTATTTCCTGTGGGATGGATGGAGTGGTATGTGAAAGTAAGCATCCTTGAGGTCCAAGGTTGCGAGGAAGTCTCCCTGGTTTAACAATGGAAGAACCTGCTGCAGTGTTAACATGTGGAAGTGTTCTGAAAGAATGTACTGGTTCAGAGGGCGTAGGTCCAGAATCGGTTAAGAAGTACAGGGAATAAACCCCTGTGCCTTCCTCCTCCACTGGCACGAGCTCTATTGCGCCTTTTTGCAGCATCGCAAGAACCTCCTGCTGCAATAAGTGCAAATGCTCTGCTGACATAGGACGGTGTTTTGGGGGTATGTTGGGTGGAGTGGATGTTAGCTCCAAACAATAGCCGAACTGGATAAGTTTCCTGACCCACCTATCTGTGGTGATGGACTTCCAGACTGGCAGGAACTGCTGGAGTCTCCCCCCGACAGGTGTTGGATGGTCGGGGGGCAGTGACAGGGAGTCACTGTTTGTTGGTGGCAGAGGAACGGGAATGAATATGCTACTTACCAGTATGCATCTGTTCTTGGCATGTAGGGCTGCTAACATTCATATCTATTGCATAGATCGCCGCCTAGTGTTGGGTCCGGATGATTGCACATTGTTGTCCTGGAAGAGTCTTTGAAGTATCACGAGATAGGTGGCTCCTCCCCTGGACTACAGTGCACATGGGCATCGGCTCCATCCCCAGATTGTTTTTAGCCATTGTGGCAGAGATGGAGTGGAATAGTGTAAATGATGTCCATGCTAATGATGAATGCAAGAGAGTGTCTGCAGCCGCTACGGGCACCGGGGAGGAGGGCGGGCGATATGAATGTTAGCAGCCCTACATGCCAAGAACAGATGCATACTGGTAAGTAGCATATTCAGTTTGAGACATGTGGGCTGCTAAATTCATATCTATTGCATAGAATACACAGCAGTCCCTCCATTAAGAGCGGTTGCCCGTGCCAGCTGCAGAAGCTTGAAAAAGTGTTTTGAGAACAGCCTGTCCTACAGCTGCTTGCTGTTTGGAATGCACATCTACACAGTAATGTTTGGTAAACGTGTGTGGTGTAGCCCAAGTGGCTGCTCTACAAATGTCTTCCAAGGGAATGTTCCCCAGGAAAGCCATGGAGGCCCCCAATTTGCGTGTGGAGTGCGCCCTTGGGGGTATTGTTAAAGTGCGTTTAGCCTTTTGATAACAGATTTGAATGCACTTAACGATCCATCTGGCTATTCCTGCTTTGGAAATGGGGTTGCCTTTGTGCTGTGGTGAGAAGGCAACAAAAAGTTGTTTTGTCTTTCTAAAGTGTTGAGTTCTGTCAATGTAGTACATTAGCGCCCTCCTAACGTCTAATGTATGAAGCATTCTTTCTGCTACCGTTTGTGGGTTTTGGAAGAATGCAGGCAGGTCAATAGTTTGGTTGATATGAAACTGTGACACCACTTTTGGAAGGAATTTGGGGTAAGTGCGGAGCACTACCCTGTTAGAATGTATTTGGATGAATGGCTCTTGGATTGTGAGCGCTTGCAGCTCGCTAACACGTCTGAGCGATGTGATAGCAATGAGAAAAGCCACTTTCCACGTCAGAAAGTGAATTTCGCAGGAGTGCAGTGGCTCGAAAGGTGGGCCCATCAGCCTAGTGAGGACTACATTGAGGTTCCACACTGGAGCTGGTGGTGTTCTTGGAGGAATGACTCGCTTCAGTCCCTCCAGGAAGGCTTTAATGGCAGGCACCCTGAAAACAGAGAGGTGCTGCCTATTCTGGAGATAAGCCGCTATGGCGGATAAATGTATCCGAATGGAAGCGTACGCTAGATTGCATTTGTAAAGATGTAACAAATAGCAGATGTTAGGAATGGATGCATCTAGCGGGTTGATTTTGTTGTCAGTACAGTAAATGACAAACCGCTTCCATTTCGCTGCATAGCAAGCTCTGGTCGTGGGCTTTCTTGCCTCCCGGATGATGTCCATGCATTCTGGGGGCAGGTTGAGGTAGCCAAATTCTAAGACCTCAGGAGCCAGATCGCCAGATTGAGCTGTTGCGGATCTGGATGCTGAATGTCGCCATGGTTCTGCGTCAAGAGCCTGGATGTGAGATGCAGCCTTTGATGCGGTACCACGGAAAGTTCTAGAAACGTGGTGTACCATGGTTGGCGTGCCCATGTTGGAGCAACCAGGATGAGAGTCATCGAGT
Source organism: Lissotriton helveticus (assembly GCF_964261635.1). Lineage (NCBI taxonomy): Eukaryota > Metazoa > Chordata > Amphibia > Caudata > Salamandridae > Lissotriton > Lissotriton helveticus. Next base: position 1,176,862,403 of record NC_136071.1, on the reverse strand, counting down.
GTTGCTTTAGCTTTCTTGCCACCAGCGGAATGAGAGGCGCTGGGGGAAAAGCGTACGCAAATTTGCCTGCACATCCATATCGCATTCCCTTGCGATTCCGGGTGAGGGAACCTGGCGGCAAAGCTTTGGCATTTTGCGTTTGCCCTTGTGGCAAACAGGTCTATCTCTGGATGACCCCACTGCTGGAAGTACGGGTGGAGTACTGATGGATGTATCTCCCACTCGTGCATTTGATGGCTGTATCTGCTGAGCAGATCCGCCATCTGATTGTCCTTGCCCGGGAGGTGTTCTGCCATGAGGAAAATGTTCCTCTGAATGGCCCACTTCCACATGCTCTGAGCCAGATGAGACAGCTGTGGTGAGTGAGTACCGCCCTGCTTTTGGATGTAGTACATGGCTGTCATGTTGTCCGTCCGGATCAACACGACCTTGTTGCACAGATGTACTTTGAAGGACTTGAGCACCATGAAGATTGCCATCAATTCCAGGTAGTTGATGTGCAATCGTTGTTGCTGGGTTGACCACAGTCCCTGCACCGTGTAGTGGAGCACATGCGCTCCCCACCCTTGGAGAGATGCGTCCGTTGTTAGAACAATCTGTGGCACAGGCTCTTGGAACGGTCGTCCATTGCAAAGGTTGTGTGGATTCCACCAATGCAGAGAGTTGTATGCCCGACCGGTCACCAACACTAGGTCTGTCAGTTGTCCCTGAGCCTGTGTCCATTGATTTGCCAAGCATTCTTGGAGGGGACGCATGTGCAACCTTGCGTGCGGGACTATGAAGATGCAGGAGGCCATCATGCCTATCAACTGCATGAACACTCTCGCTGGCAGGGAGTGTTGCGGTCTGAACCTTTGGATCAGCGACTGAATGCTGTTGATTCTGACTGTGTTTGGCTGAGCCATAGCAGTCAGGGTGTTTATTGTCGCGCCCAGATACTGCCGCACATGGGCTGGTTGAAGGTGCGACTTTGGGTAGTTTAGCGAGAACCCCAGGCTGTGAAGGAGTTGAATAGTGTGGGACATGTGTGAGGCGCACTGTCTTTCCGACTTTGCTTGAACGAGCCAGTCGTCGAGGTACGGGTAGACATGTATGTTTTGTCTCCTGAGGTGCGCCGCCACTGTCGCCAGACACTTTGTAAACACTCTGGGGGCAGTAGTCACCCCGAAGGGTAGGACTTTGAACTGATAGTGCTTGTTGTGAATGGTGAACCGGAGGTATTTTCTGTGGGACGGGTGGAGTGGGATGTGGAAGTAAGCATCCTTGAGGTCTAAGGTCGCCAGGAAGTCCCCTTGGTTTAGAAGGGGAAGGATCTGTTGCAGTGTCAGCATGTGAAAGTGTTCTGACAGTATATACATGTTGAGAGGGCGTAGATCCAGAATGGGTCTGAGGGATCCGTCCTTTTTTGGGATGAGGAAGTACAGGGAATAGACCCCTGTTCCTTCCTCCTCCACTGGCACGAGTTCGATTGCTCCTTTTTGCTGCATTACTAGCACTTCCTGCTGCAATAAGTGCAAGTGCTCTGCCGACATAGGACGGTGTCTTGGGGGAATGTTGGGAGGAGTGGATGTTAACTCCAAACAATAACCGTACTGGATTAGTTTTCTCACCCACCTGTCTGTGGTGATGGACGTCCAGACTGGCAGGAACTGCTGGAGTCTCCCCCCGACAGGTGTTGGATGGTCGGGGGGCAGTGACAGGGAGTCACTGTTTGTTTGCGGCAGAGGAACGGGAGTTGTTGTTCCCTCTGCCCCTGCCTTTGGCACTGTTACCTCGGTAACCCCCTCTACCTTGCTTGGGGTAGGAGGATTGTGCACCACCTTTTGTGAATTGTGTTTGTTGACCCAATTGTCCTCTGGTAACACCACGCGCTCCTGAGCGACGAAAAGTGTTTTCCCTGAATTGTTGAGACTGAAGTGCCCCCATCGATTTAGCAGTCTCATTGTCCTTTTTAATTTTTTCTAGGGTGGTGTCAACATCTGGACCAAACAGTCTGTCAGGATTGACGGGCTGATTGAGTATTGTTGTCTGAATATCGGGCTTAAATCCAGATATGCGAAGCCAAGCCTGTCTTCTCAGCATGACACTGGTGTTAATACCCTTAGCCGCTGTATCAGCCACATCAAGCGCACACTTTATTGCTGCGTTTGAGATGAGTTTTCCCTCTTGTATGAGCATTTCGGCCGCTTCCTTAAACTGATCAGGTAGGTGTTGAAGGAGCTGTTCTAGGGTGTCGTAATGCGCCCTATCGTAACGTGCCAATAGTGCCTGTGTGTTTGCTATACGCCAGACATTGGCAGCCTGCGCAGCCACCCTCTTGCCGGATGCCTCAAGCACTTTCGACTCCTTGTCTGGGGGAGGAGCCTCACCCGTTGTTTGGGAGTTGGCCCTCTTGCGGGCATTTGCGACCACCAAGGAATCTAGAGGCAACTGTCCCCGAATATAGGCAGGGTCCCCAGGTGCTGGCCTGTATTTTTTCTCAATACGTGGGTTTACCACTCTTGCCCTTGTAGGTTCTTTAAAGATCTCTGGTGCATGTTTAAGGACCCCTTTTAACATAGGAAGTGTTTTAACTGTTCTTTCGGAGACAGAGAAAGTGTCAAACAGGAAATCTTCCTCCACCGGGTCAGCATGCATGTCTACATTATGATTTGCAGCTGCTCGCTCTATCAAAGCATTGAATGCTGCCGAATCCTCAGTAGGTGATGTACGTGTCCCAAAACCCTGTGGGTCCTGTATCACTTGATGACTTCCCTGGTCCCCAGCCTCGTCATATGGGTCCTTTGTACATCAGGGTCATTGCCAGCAGGGAAGTTGTATTGGTCATCTTGGTCATCATCCTCACCCCCTGATTGAATGGGGGAAGGTGATGGACTCCTCCTCGGAGGTGGCTGAAGAGGTACAACAGGGGCAGGTATGTCCTGTGGTGGCCTTTTCTTCTTTAGTGGAATAACATATGACTCCAATGGCTGGGAAGTGATCTTTCTTTTGTAAAGTGTCAATTTCCCTGTGTGGGCATCGATGTAATGCTCTGATTGGTCCTCTGACGCTGGTTATCGAGCCAAATGTCCACTGGGCGTCGAATATTCCGACGTTTCAGTGTTTTTCGGCACCAGTCTGGGTGAAAACGCCTTCGGCGCCACCTTCGGTGGTAGAGTGTAGAGTAGCTTGGAGGACGTCTTTGCAGGTGTGTCCACCGGTCTCGGATCCGATGGCGCGGTAGACGCCGACGGCAGAGATTTCTCCCGAATACGTTTGAGGGAGTCGGTGACCTGTTTTGTGAAGGAAGCCGAGGGTTTGGCAGCTGATGCTTCATGCTCGTCCGCTTCGGAGGACTTCGGCGTGGTTGAAGGGGCCACCGATGAATCCTCGACTCCTACGGTTCGCGGCCCTGTGGTAGATTGAGGCGCCGACGCCGTTGATGCAGATCCGGCATCCTTGTGCCGATGCGCAGTGCCTCCGGCCTTTGGGTCGTGGGCCTTAGTGGACTTTGCTTCGACCGTGCGTTTGGTGGTCGACGCTGCAGCTGTCGAGACGTGATGGACTACCTTCTTGGAGGACGTGTCCTTGGCCACCGTCTGTGGCGCTGGTGACTCGACAGCCTTCTTCGACTTCGGAGGGCCTGAGGGCGACGGAGTCGAAGATGGAGCAGGCTTTGTTAATGTGGCCGGGACATCGGCCATTTTAGATGTAGTCGAAGCCGTAGGTTTCGGTTTCGCCGGGACGTCGGCCATTTTAGGTGTTGTCGAGACCAATGCTTTCGGTTTCGTTTTAGGTGGGACGTCGGCCATCTTTGACGATGTCGCCTGCAACGGTTGCGGTTTCGTTTTCGATACGCGCAATGGCGGCTCTTCCGGTGTATCCGTGGCCGGGCCAGAAGGCGGGGCTGGGGATAGCGGTGCAGGGTCGTGGGTAAGGCCGAGTGGCGATCCCGTGACCTGAGCCTGAGTCATGTAATTTTCGGGGCATAGCTCTTCCTCTGAGCTATCTTCCGCGGCCCCATAGACTTCTTCGTCGTCCCCTACCTCCTCGACGTATTCAAGGTCTTGGCCCTGTCCTTCGATGTATTCTTCTGGATCGGGCTCGACCTCCGTCGACGGCGGTGAAATTTCAAGATGATGGCTTCTGCCTTCCTCTGCGGGGTCGTCGAATATGTCATCGGGTGCCGGAGCCGCTCGCTGGGCCTCGAGGCGCGCCGCGCGCCGATGCTTGAGTGTTCTGAATTTTGAGCAGGCCATGCAGTTGTCCTCGTCGTGGTCTGGCGAGAGGCATTTATTACAGACTGGGTGCACGTCGATGTGTGGATATTTGGATCCACAGACGGGGCAGCACTTGAACGGAGTCCGTTCCATGATCAGGTCGTCGGGGTCTTGCTGCGAGTACAGGGCCTTAATGTCCGAAGAGTAAAGTACTCCGCAGAATTCCGACACGAAGAGTCGGACGATGCTCGGGACCGATCGCAAACAATACCGACGCCAATAGAGAAGGCCTTTTGGCCTTAAGGAAGTAAGTTTTTTGATTCCGACAAGGAGACGTCGAAATCACATCCGAACCCAATGGCGGAAAAAAACAATCTGGGGATGGAGCCGATGCCCATGCGCACTGTAGTCCAGGGGAGGAGCCACCTATCTCGTGATACTTCGAAGACTCTTCCAGGACAACAATGTGCAATCATCCGGACCCAACACTAGGCGGCGATCTATGCAATAGATATGAATTTAGCAGCCCACATGCCTCGAACCTGTTGTTGCCTCTGCCTCTGCCCTTGGAGCGGTTTCCCCGGTATCCTCCTCTACTCTGCTTGGTGTACGAGGATTGCGCCCCACCTTTGTTTTTTTTTTTTGGTTTGTTTTTTTTGAAAACCTTTATTATATCGTTCAACACAAAATACAGAAGTAGCCCTGCATCGACAGGGGCCGGTCACCACATGTATGCAGAACGTATCAGGAAATCCAATAACACAGCTCTTCAGCCGACAACCCATGGGTCCGGCAGCGGTAGAGGATAGACGATGTATTGAAAACATTTCGAGATCAAGGATATGCCTAAGGTTTCATTTTATAATTAACCCCCCCCCCAAAAAACAAGATAAAGAAGAAGATACAGGATATCCGGAGCTACACACTGGAGATATAAAAATGCGGGTAGGCGTTAAAAGGCAATCATGGATCAAGATAGACCAACAGTAAAAATGCAAGCGCCAGTATGTTCACTAAGGGAGAAGAACAAAGCTACCTATCATCAGAACCACCCACCCCAAACCCCGCCCACTCATATGCTGCAGGATGAGATCGAAAGTATCGCTACCGGACCCTGCGAGAAAAAAGAAAAGGGGCCATAGAACACAACAAAGGCAAAATAACAAACCCCCCCCGCACCCCCACCCTGCACCCCTGCAATGGCTACGGCCTACCCCACTAGCAGCGTGCCTGTCGCCCAGAGGAATACCCTAAAGAGAGAGAAAAAGAAGAAAGAATGGGCCATAGAACAAAACAAAGGCAATATAACAAACCCCCCCCACCACCCTGCACCCCTGCAATGGCTACGGCCTAACCCACTAGCAGCGTGCCTGTCGCCCAGAAACGTCCCTAAAAGAGAGAAGGAAAGAAGCGAGGAGGAGAGACAAAAAAGAAAAACACACTCCCTTACCCTCCACCAGACGCAACCACCCGGAAACAAGTGCAAAATAAATGTAGCGAGATGCACAATCAATCCGGGAAGTACGAAACATACCACCCGACTCCCACATTTCACAGGTCACAATCCCAGCAGCAGATTAAATTATTTTATTTTATTTTATTATATTAAATTAAATTATTTCACGTATCCTAAAAAGTCCCACAAGTTAACCCTGGCCAGTACGAATGTCCACTGGAGCACTTATAACCCAGGCCACTGCAACAATGAGAGAGGTAAAGTTTTCATGAAAGTTCAAGTCAGTATGAGCAAGCCAAATAAAGGATAAAAGTTCACGATCTCCACAGAGCAAGCGAGGAAAAGCGTGGAAGGATGATAGAACTTTACAATAGTCACAGGTGATCTTGTGAAGGCAGTCAAAGTTGTCCATAGTGATATTCGGCGAGATAGGGTTCAAGCAAGGGACGCTGACAATGTCCACTGGTGCGCGATCCGTCTCATAGGAATCAGCAGCGCGAAAGGGATCCGGCGTCTGCACAGGGACCTCGAAGTTGGATACACGATGTTTCGCTGGTGGCACCGCTGGCCGCGATGATGGCAAAAAGCCGCTGTCCGGTCTCCGGCAAAGATCATCCATTGTTACCGACAGTGCCTGGTAGTTGACGATGATCTGTGAGTGGAGCGCTCTATTGGCCGCCATTACGGCGCGCAGCAGTGGTGTGTCTTTCGTCCCCTCCATCTCCTCTCGCAAGCAACAGATCAGGTTGCAGACCCCGGAGGCCGGCTACTCCGGGGAAGCAGGCAAATCTGGAGCGGACACCAACCACGGGCGCTCTCACCTCACAATTTTGCACCTTTGCCGCTGGTCGGGGCTCCCGTCCGCACCCCCCCGACAAGCTTACTATGTCTCCGGGCGTCGGATACAGGGCCGTGGCAAACGATGTGTCACGCCATGGCGTGTGCGTTGCAGGCAGGATACAAATTCGCCGTTTAAAACAGGTAGATTATGTCCCCGTTCGGGAGACCGGACAAAGCCCAAGGTTCACAGCCGATGTTGTTCAATTCCAGCCCGGATGGGTTAGAAATCGAGGCCCCGGCTTCCACTCCCATGTAGGCCGAAAATGAAACACGGCGTATCTCCGTCATCCGGTGTGATAAAAAGTTCAGGATTGCGCCTTCAGAGTCAGTCACTCCTCATATATACGGGAGTCCGGTTGGAAAACAGGATAACTTGCAGGATATACGAGCTGCTGGCGGAGGTCTGCGGAGCCGGGAGCTTATGCGGCCATCTTGCTTGCTAGCGTAGCTCCTCCCCCGCGCCCCACCTTTGTTGAACTGTGTCTGTTGTGACATCTTGCCTCTGGTAACACCTCTGTTGCCTGAGCGACGAAAAGTGTTCCCTCGAAACTGTTGGGACTGGAGAGCCCCATGGACTTGGCAGTCTCAGTATCTTTCTTAATCTTTTCCAGGGTGATGTCCACCTCTGGACCAAATAACCTGTCTGGGTTCACCGGCTGGTTGAGGATGGTAGTCTGTATCTCTGGCTTGAACCCGGAGATTCGGAGCCATATCTGTCGCCTCAACATTACACTACTGTTGACTGCTCTCGCTGCAGTGTCCGCAACGTCTAGCGCACACTTTATAGCAGCGTTGGAGATGAGCTTTCCCTCCTGGACAAGCATTTCAGCTCCCTCTTTAAACTGGTCTGGAAGGTTTTGCAACAGCTACTCTAGGGCGTCATAATGTGCCCTATCGTATCTGGCCAACAGTGCCTGCGTGTTTGAGATGCGCCAGATTTTGGCCGCCTGAGCTGCTACCCTCTTTCCCGATGCCTCCAGCACTTTTGACTCTTTGTCTGGGGGAGGAGCTTCACCCGTGGTTTGGGAGTTCGCCCTCTTGCGGGCATTAGAAACCACCAAAGAGTCTAGAGGCAACTGGCCCCTAATGTAGGTTGGGTTGCCAGGTGCCGGTCTGTATTTCTTCTCTATTCTAGGGTTGACAACCCTTGATCTCGTCGGTTCCTTGAAAATGTCTGCCGCATGCTTAAGGACCCCTTTTAGCATCGGAAGAGTCTTGACAGTTTTTTCAGCAGTGGAGAAAGTGTCAAAAAGAAAAGTCAACCTCCACAGGGTCAGCATGCATTTCTACTTTATGGTTTGTAGCTGCTCTTTCAATTAAGGCATTAAATGCCGCAGAATCCTCAGTGGGTCTCACGTTATAAACTTGAGGGTCATGGACTGTTTGCTTGTCCCCTTGATCACCTGTGTCCATCCAGGAGTCCTGTTGCTCATCAGGCTCTGTGTTTGCAGGAAAGTTATACTCCTCATCCTGCTCCCCTTCATCTCCATCAGAGTAAGTGGGTGAAGGTGTTGCACTCCGCCTAGGCAGTGGAAGAATCTGTTCAACCAGTACTGGTGTGTCTGGTGCAGGCATTTTGCGCTTTAGAGGAATTGTAAATGACTGCAGAGGCTGTGATGTTATTTTCCTCTTGTAAAGCGTGAGCTTCCCGGTGTCGGCATCGATGAAATGCTCCGACCCCTCTTCCAATAAAGGTTGTCGATGACTCAAACTCCCACCCGGGCGAGTTGGCATCGACACTTCCGAGTCCTTGGGCACCGACTGTGGTGCGAAGGCCTTCGGCGCCACCTTAGGCGGTAACGTGTAGAGGATCGGCATTGAAGTCTTCTTCGGTGGGGCAGACGGCTTCGGTGCGGAAGGCGTTTCCGGTTCCGATGCTGAAGCCTTGTCCTGAATTCGCTTGAGGGAGTCCGAGACCTGCTTCGTAAAGGAAGCGGACGGTTTCGTTGACCCGACCGACGACCTTGGGCCGCCCCCAGGGAAAGACCCGAGCATCGATGACTTTTGCGTGTCTGTTCGAGGCGCAGGAGGAGCCGTGACCGGTGCGCTTTGATCTCTGTCCACGGCCGCAGACGCCGACGGCTTTGGAACGGCTGCCTTGACATTTGGCGCCGGGACCCCAGACTTCGGCTCGGCGCCCTTGGGTGACTGTCTCGACGGGCCGTTTGCTTTTTGGCACGACAGACTCGCCTGATGTAGGCTCGACAGCCTTCCTGGATTTTGGCTCGACAGCCTTGCTTGACACCGACTCGACGGCCTTCTTCGAGCTCGGCTCCTTGACCACCTTCGGCACCTTTGCCTGGTCGACAGTCTTCTGTGGCTTCGAGGCCTCAGACGACGTCGATGTAGGAGCAGACGGTTTCGGTTGCGTCTCGGCCATCTTTGTTTTCGTCGACACCGATGGTTTCAGTTTCGGTTTCGATTTAGGTAATGGTGGCTCCGCTGAGGTGTCCGTAGCCGGGCCGGAAGGCGGGGCCGTGGATTTTGGTGTAAAGTCTTGGGTAAGGCCGTGTGGCGATCCCTCGACCTGAGCCTTTGTAAGAGTACGAACGGGGCATAGCTCATCCTCCGAGCTATCTTCCATGGCCCCATATGCTCAGTCGTCGTCCCCTACCTCCTCGACGACGTCCTCCAGGTCTTGGCCTTCGACGTCCGCTTCGTAGTCGGACACGACGTCCACCGATGGCGGTGAAATCTGCAGTTGAAGCTCTTGCTCGTTTGCTTCTGCGTCGTCGAAGATGTCCACCGGTGCTGGAGCCGATCGCCGGGCCTCGAGGCGCGCCGCATCTTGATCGTTTTCTTCGATCGAAATCTGGAACAGGCCATACAGTTGGCCTCGTTGTGGTCCGGCGACAGGCACTTGTTGCACACGGGATGGACATCAATGTGTGGGTACTTGGAGCCACACACAGGACAGTACTTGAACGGACTCCGTTCCATGCCGTCGAAGTCTTGCTGCGTCGACTGGGCCTCGAGCACCGAAGAGCCAAACGACTCCCCGGATATCCGACTCGACGAGTTGGAGTATAGTCGGGACCGAACGCAAACAATACCGACGGTTCAGAGAAGGCCTTTGGGCCTTGAGAAAGTTCTATAACGATTCCGAGCAGGAGTTGTCGAAATCAAATCCGAACCCAATGGCGGAAAAAAACAATCTGGGGATGGAGTCGATGCCCATGCGCACTGTAGTCCAGGGGAGGAGCCACCTATCTCGTGATACTTCGAAGACTCTTCCAGGACAACAATGTGCAATCATCCGGACCCAACACTAGGTGGCGATCTATGCTATAGATATGAATTCAGCAGCCCACATGCCTCAAACCGTTTGTTTTGCTTTTGCATAGCATATTTGAATGCACTTGACTACCTTGCAATACCTGATTTCGATATGGGATTGCCTTGGTGTGGCAGAGCAAAAGCTACAAAGGAATATGCTACTTACCAGTATGCATCTGTTCTTGGCATGTAGGGCTGCGGACATTCATTTCTTGTGCATAGATCACCGCCTAGTGTTGGGTCCGGGTGATTGCACCTTGTTGTCCTGGAAGAGTCTTCGAAGTATCACGAGATAGGTGACTCCTCCCCGGGACTACAGTGCGCATGGGCATCTTCTCCATCCTCAGATTGTTTTTCGCCATTGTGGCAGAGATGGAGTATAGCAAAGTAAGAGATGGCCATGCAAAAGAGAATACTGCAGCTGCAGCAGGCACCGGGGAGGAGGGTGGGCGATATGAATGTCAGCAGCCCTACATGCCAAGAACAGATGCATACTGGTAAGTAGCATATTCCGTTCGAGGCATGTGGGCTGCTGAATTCATATCTTGTGCATAGACTGTATAGCAGCGTCTCCTTCTGCGGTGGTCACCTGTACCAGCTGCAGCAGTCTGAAAAAAAATGTTTAAGGACAGCCTGGCCTACAGCAGCTTGCTGCTTTGATTGCACGTCTACACCATAGTGTTTAGTGAAAGTGTGTATGGTAGACAATGTTGCTGCCCTACATATGCCTTAAAGGGGAATATTCCCTAAGAAAGCCATGGGTGCCCCTATTTTACGCGTATAGTGTGCTCTTGGGGGAACTGTTAGAGTGCGTTTAGCTTTTTGATAGCATATCTGAATGAATTTAACTATCCATCTGGCTATTCCTGATTTTGATGGGATTACCTTTATGTTGCGGTGAAAAAGCACAGATGCTTTGTTTTTCCGAAATTATTTAGTCCTGTCAACATAATATAGCAGAGCTCTCCTTACATCTAGTGTGTGTAGGGCTCTTTCGGCTACTCACCGTGGGTTTTGGAAGAAAACTGGCAGTTCTATTGATTGATTGATATGGAAAATGGATATGAATTTTGGCATAAACTTAGGGTTTGTCCTAAGTACTACCCTATTTGCGTGTACTTGCATGAAGGGTTCCTGAATTGTTAGTGCTTAGCTCACATATTCGCCTGAGGGAGGTAATGGCAATCAAGAATGCAACCTTCCATGTTAGAAATTGCAATTCACATGAGTGGAGTGGTTCGAAAGGAGGACCCATAAGTCTGGTAAGTACCAAATTTAGTTTCCAGACTGGTGAAGGTGGGTGTTTTGGAGGGATTATCCTTTTAAGACCCTCCATAAAAGCCTTGATTGGTTGTACCCTAAACAGGGAAAGATGTTGCCTGTTTTAAAGATATGCTGCTATAGCAGCAAGATGTAGCCTTATAGAAGAGTATGCTAGTTTGCATCTTTGAAGATGCAAGAGGTAACAGATAATGTTTTGGATGGAAGCATCCAATGGATTGATTTGGTTATTGTTGCAATAGATTACAAATCTTTTCCATTTAACTGCATAGCATGCTCTAGTAGTTGGCCTTCTTGCCTCCTTGATAATGTTCATGCAATCATGAGGTAAGTTAAGGTATCCGAACTCTAAGACCTCAGGAGCCAGATCGCTAGGTTCATCTGTTTGGGATCCGGATGTTGGATTTCTCCATGGTTCCGAGTTAAAAGATGGGGCGAGAGGTGCAGTTTTTGATGGGGAATTACTGAAAGTTCCAGGAGCATTGTGTACCATGGCTGCCTTGCCCATGTGGGAGCAACCAGGATCATTGTGAGTGACTGCTGACGTAGTTTGCGTGCCACCAGCGGAATCGGTGGAGTTGGCGGAAAAGCGTACGCTAATTTGCCTGACCAGTTCATCCATATCGCATTGCCCTGTGACAACGGATGTGGGAACCTGGCGGCAAAGTACTGGCATTTTGAGGTTTCGTTGTGGCAAACAGATCTATCTCTGGGTGCCCCCATTTCTGGAAGAATGGTTGGAGAACTTGGGGGTGAATCTCCCATTCGTGTAGCTGTTGGCTGTGTCTGCTTAGCAGATCCGCTACTTGATTGTCTTTCCCTGGCAGGTGTTCTGCTAGGAGAAGGAAAATGCTACTTACCAGTATGCATCTGTTCTTGGCATGTAGGGCTGCTGACATTCATATCTTTGCATAGATCGCCGCCTAGTGTTGGGTCTGGATGATTGCACTTTGTTGTCTTGGAAGAGTCTTCGAAGTATCACGAGATAGGCGACTCCTCCCTTGGACCATAGTGCGCATGGGCATCCACTCCATCCTCAGATTGTTTTTCGCCATTGTGGCAAAGATGGAGTATAGTAGAGTAAAGATGGCCATGCAAAGAAAACCCTGCAGCTGCGACAGGCCCCGGAGAGGAGGGTGGGCGATATGAATGTCAGCAGCCCTACATGCCAAGAACAGATGCATACTGGTAAGTAGCATTTTCCGTTCGAGGCATGTGGGCTGCTGAATTCATATCTTTGCATAGGCTGTATAGCAGTACCTCCTCTAGCGGTGGACGCCCGTCCCAGCTGCAGCAGTTTGAAAAAGAGTTTTGAGGACAGCTTGGCCTACAGCAGCTTGCTGCTTTGCTTGCACAACTACACAATAGTGTTTGGTGAAAGTGTGTATTGTAGTCCATGTGGCTGCCTTACAGATGTCTTCTAGTGGGATGTTTCCCAGGAAAGCCATGGATGCCCCCATTTTGCGCGTGGAGTGTGCGAATGGGGGTACTGTTAAAGTGCATTTAGCTTTTTGGTAGCATTTTTGAATGCATTTAACTATCCATCTAGCTATTCCTGATTTAGAGAGGGGGTTACCTTTATGTTGTGGTGAGAAAGCAACAAACAGTTGCTGTGTCTTTCTGAATGGTTTAGTTCTGTCAATGTAATATAACAGCACTCTTCTTACATCTAGTATGTGTAAGGCTCTTTCAGCTACTGACTGCGGGTTTTGGAAGAAAACGGGCAGTTCAATGGACTGATTGATATGGAAAGTGGAAATGACCTTTGGCACGAATTTAGGGTTAGTACGTAGTACCACCTTATCTACATGTATCTGCATGTGAGGTTCCTGAATAGGTAAAGCCTGTAACTCACTTACTCGTCTGAGTGAAGTGATGGCAATTAAAAAAGCCACCTTCCATGTTAGAAATTGCATTTCACATGAGTGTAGTGGTTCATAAGGAGGTCCCATAAGTCTGGTAAGTACTATATTTAAATTCCAGACCGGTGAAGGTGGTTGTTTGGGAGGGATTATCCGTTTGAGCCCTTCCATGAAAGCCTTGATTGCTGGAACTCTGAACAGAGACAGGTGTGTCTGTTTTGGAGGTAAGCTGCTATAGCTGCAAGATGAAGTCTTATTGAAGAGTATGCTAGATTGCATCTTTGAAGATGCAACAGGTAACAGATAATGTTTTGTATTGAAGCGTCTAATGGATTGATTTGGTTATTGTTGCAATAAATTACAAATCTCTTCCATTTGGCTGCATAGCATGCTCTAGTGGTTGGGCGCCTTGCCTCTTTGATAATGTTCATGCAGTCAGGAGGCAGATTGAGACATCCAAATTTCAAGACTTCAGGAGCCAGATCGCTAGGTTCAGTTGATTGGGATCTGGGTGCCTGATTTCTCCATGGTTCTGAGTTAGGAGATGTGGCGATAGGCGCAGTCTTTGGTGTGGAACCACTGAGAGTTCTAGGAATGTTGTGTACCATGGTTGTCTGGCCCATGTTGCAGCAACCAGGTTCAGTGTCAGAGACTGCTGACGTAGTTTGCGTGCCACTAGCGGAATCAGTGGTGCTGGTGGAAAAGCGTATGCAAATCTGCCTGACCAGTTCATCCATATCGCATTGCCCTGTGACAATGGATGTGGGAACCTGGTGGCAAAGTACCGGCATTTTGAGTTTTCGTTTGTGGCAAACAGATCTATCTCTGGATGCCCTCATTCTTGGAAGAATGGTTGGAGAACTTGAGGGTGAATCTCCCATTTGTGTATCTGTTGCCTGTGCCTGCTTAACAGAACCGCTATTTGATTGTCTTTCCCTGGCAGGTGTTCTGCTAGGAGAAAGATGTTCTTTGGAATTGCCCACCTCCATATGCTCTGCGCTAAGTGAGAAAGCTGTAGAGAGTGAATCCCTCCCTGTTTTTGGATGTAATACATGACTGTCATGTTGTCCATCCGGATCAACACCGCTTTGTTGTGTATGTGGTTTCGGAACGCTTTCAGTGCCAGAAAAACTGCTAGCAACTCTAATTGGTTGATATGCAGTGTCTTTTGCTCGGGTGTCCAGAGTCCCTGGACTGTGTATTGATGTAGGTGGGCTCCCCATCCTGTTAGTGATGCGTCCGCTGTCAATACTACTTGTGGAACTGGCTCTTGGAACAGTCGCCCCGTGGAAAGGTTTTGTGGGTTCCACCACTGCAGAGAGTTGTAAGTGCGACTGTCTACCTACATTAGGTCCTTCAGTTGTCCTTGAGCTTGGTTCCACTGCCGTGCTAGGCATTCTTGCAGTGGACGCATCTGAAGTCGGGCATGAGGGACAATGAATATGCAGGAGGCCATCATGCCTATGAGCTCCATGAACACTCGAGCTGGCAAAGAGTGTTGTGGCTGAAATCTTTGAATGAGAGTCTGCATGTTGGCTCACCTAGCTGAATTTGGGTATGCCTTTGCTACTGAGGTGTCTATTGTAGCTCCCAGATATTGCTGTATGTGGGAGGGTTGTAGATGCGATTTTGGGTAGTTTATGGAAAAACCCAGGCTGTGTAGCAGCTGGAGTGTCTGAGATGTATGGCTTGCACACTGCGCGTACAAGTTTGCGTTTATGAGCCAATCGTCCAGGTATGGAAACACGTGGATGTGTTGCCTTCTGAGGTGTGCAGTTACTACCGCTAGACATTTTGTGAATACTCTTGGGGCTGTGGTTACCCCGAAGGGGAGAATGTTGAACTGAAAATGTGGACCTTCTATTGTGAACCAGAGGTATTTCCTGTGAGCTGGATGTATAGGTATGTGAAAATATGCGTCCTTGAGGTCTAATGCTGCTAGGTAGTCGCCTTGCTGGAGAAACGGGAGTACTTGTTGTAGAGTGATCATGTGGAAGTGCTCAGAGAGTATGTATTGGTTTAGCGGTCTGAGGTCCAATATTGGTCTGAGGGACCCGTCCTTTTTGGGAATAAGGAAGTATAGCGAGTATACTCCTGTCCCTTGGTGTTGAATAGGTACTGGCTCTATGGCCCCCTTTTCTAGCATGGATTTCACCTCTTGTTGTAACAGGGTGATGTGTTCTTTGGACATAGGACGGTGTTTGGGTGGTATGTTGGGTGGAGTAGAAGTGAGTTCCAGGCAATAACCATACTGGATAATTTGTCTCACCCACCTGTCTGTGGTAATTGCGTTCCAGACTCGTAGGAATTGTTTTACTCTGCCTCTGACTGGTGTTAGATGGTCTGGAGGGAGTGTGATGAAGTCACTGTTTGGTGGCAGTGGAGGCTCTGGTGTTATTGCACGTCCTCTGCCCTTGTTATTATTGCCCCTATAGCCTCACCTGTTAGAGCCTTTATGGGTGTTGCTTTTATATGTAGAGTAAGTCTGTGAAGTGTTGCCTCGTGCGGTGCTTCTGTAGGAGGAGCGACGAAAGGAACCTCTGTGTGGTTGAAACTGCAGTGCGCCCCTAGATTTAGCAGTTACGGTATCTTTTTTCATTTTATCGAAAATGGTGTCTACTGCAGGGCCAAACAGGAAGTCTTGATTAACTGGTTGGTTGAGGATGGTGGATTGCACCTCATTCTTAAAACCAGAGATGCGTAGCCACGCGTTTCTGCGTAGTAATACGCTAGTATTAATGGACCCGTCGGCTGCGTCAAGCGCACATTTAATGGAGGCATTGGTAATAAATTTGCCTTCTTGAATGAGGTCATTAGCCTGAGCTTTGTAAGGTTCTGGCAGGTGTTGCATTAAACCCTCAAGCTGGTCATAGCGTGCTCTATCGTAGCGAGCTAGTAGAGCCTATGTGTTTGCGATTCTCCATGAATTAGAAGCCTGTGAGGCCACTCTCTTGCCTGAGGCTTCCAATATTTTAGACTCCTTTTCAGGAGGTGGGGCATCTCCTGTAGTTTGCGAGTTTGCTCTTTTGCGAGCGTTTGCTAATACCAGTGAGTCTAGAGGTAACTGGCTTTTAATATAGGCAGGGTCTGTAGGGGCCGCTTTCTATATTTTTTCAATCCTGGTTTTGAGTACACGTGCTCTGGCTGGATCTTTGAATATATCTGGCGCTTGTTTTAGTACCCCTTTCAGCATAGGAAGTGTCCTGACATTTTTCTCAGAGGTAGGAAAAGTGTCGAATAGAAAATCTTCTATTGGGTCAGTGTGCATGTCGACCTTGTGGTATTTTGCTGCCCTATCTAGCAGTTGCTTAAACACAATGGTGTCGTCGGTAGGCGGCGGCTTTGTAGGGTATGGGGAGGCATCGGGAATGGGTTGTGTGTCGTATGGATCATTCTGATCCTCCCATGTGTCATCCTGTGGGTGTGGATCCTCTGGTTCATTGCAGTCATCTTGAGGATCTTCCCCCATGTTATCCTCATCATTATAGTCAGAATGTGTAGGGGAGTAGGGAACAAAAGGCATATTGGAATAGAAAGGAGGAGGAGTAAAGGGCCTAGAGGGAGAAGTCCCGAAGTCCTTTTTCTTCGGAGGAACAGGGGAAGGAGTGTCTGTGTCCAATGGTCTCTTTTCCCGGTAATAAACTGTAACTTTGCCAGTCTCAGGGTTTATATTCAGTTTAGATGGTTCCTCTGATTCCGGATCGGGATGGAAGAGGAGTTCTTCCACTGTCCGTGACTTTGGTGCCGATGTTTTTGGCTTACTGACTTGTTTTTGACTTTTTGGCTCGAGGGCCTTCGGTTGTGGAGTCTTTTTCGATTCGACCGTTGCTTTGGGGTTGGTAACCTTTTTCGGTTCGACGTCTTTTGTTGGTTTAGCCGTCTTTTTCGGCTTGCCGGCTGTCTTTGGACAGACGCCCTGTTTCGGATCGACTGGAGCTTTTGGTTCAATACGCTTTTTATGCTCGATAGCTTTCTTAGGCTCAATGTTTTTTGTCGACTCGATGACTTTTTTTCGGTTCGGCGGGTTTTGTAGTGTGATCCTGTTTTTGTTGATCTCCACTCTTTTTAGGATCGACGGCCTTCTTTGGGTCGTGTGTTCCTTTTGGATCGACGACCCGCTTTGGTTCGTGGCTTTTCTTCGGCTCGATAACCTTTTTGGGTTGGGCGACCTTCTTTGGTTCGACCACCTTCTTCGGCTGGACGACTTTTGGCTTGACACCTTTCTTCGGTTCGACGCCCTTTGGCTCTACGGCCTTCTTTGTTTCGACGACCTTCGGTTCGACGACCCTCTTGGGTTCGACAACCTTCTTGGGGAGAACGTTACTTGGACCTGGGCTATCGGAAGGCTTTGTTTTTGGCTTCGGAGCCGAGCCGGGGCTTCTGAAGGAGCTTGTCGATCTCGGCTAAGGCCTTTAGGCGATGCTTCGACCGGAGCCTTCGGTTTCGGGATAAGCGGCGTTGACGATCTCTAGATCCGAGTCCGCCGCTTCTGGTAGGTCGTGTTCATCATCGAAAATGTTCTCAGGTTCCGGTGCCGGTCGCTGTATATCTTGCCTAGCGGCCCGTCGAATCCGGATGGTCTTCTTCTAACGGAATTGGGCACAAGCTGGGCAATTTTCTTCGTTGTGCTCTGGTGACAAGCACTTGTTGCATACTGTATGTTTGTCAGTATGCGGGAATTTGGAGTGGCATTGTGGGCACCTTTTGAACAGACTCCTTTCCATCGACAGCAGGCCCACTTGGCGTCGAAAGGCCCAACGGCCAGCGTCGACGACCGGATCAAGATGGGAAGTATGGTCGAGTCAAGAAGTACCGAGTGAGAACAATACCGTAGAAGTGGAAGGCCTTTTGGCCTTTTAATGAAGTTTAGTTTCGGTTCCGAAGTTGGAGTAGAGGAATAACATCCGAACCCAATGGCGGAAAAAAACAATATGAGGATAGTGAAGATGCCCATGCGCACTGTAGTCCAGGGGAGGAATCACCTATCTCGTGATACTTCGAAGACTCTTCCAGGACAACAAGGTGCAATCATCCGGACCCAACACTAGGCGGCGATCTATGCACAAGATATGAATTCAGCAGCCCACATGCCTCGAACAAGTTGATTTGTGTTACGGAAACTTTTTGTCCTTTCTATATAATAAAGGACTCATCTCTTCACATCCAATATATGTAGGGCACATTCTGCCACTGAATCTGGTTGAGGGAAGTACACAGGTAACTCAATAGATAGATTGATATGATAATCAGAAATAACTTTAGGAAGGAATCAGGATTAGAAGGAAGAACAACTTTATGTTGGTGCATTTGTAAAAAGAGTTCTTCAATAGTTAATGCCTAAAGCTCACCCACTGTTGTGAATGATGTGATAGCAACTAGGAAAGCAACTTTCCTGATGTTCACATTTGTGCAATGGCTCAAAGGGTGGACCCATTAGTCTGGTGAGAACAATGTTGAGATTACACACTGAAGCAGGTGGACGTCTCGGAGGAATGACTTTTTTGAATCCCTCCATAAAGGCTTTGATCACAGGTACTCTAAAAAGAGATAAATGTTGTCTATTCTGGAGGTATGCAGCTATTGTAGCCAGATGTAAATGTAGGGACGTGTATGCTAAATTGGAATGCTGTAGATGTAACAAATAGCACATAATGTTTTGGACAGATGCATCAAGCAGGTTGATGTGGTTGTTATTACAGTAAATCACAAACCGTTTCAGCTTTGCTTTGTGGTAGGACGTCTAGCTTCCTTGATAATATTCATACAGTCTGGCGGTAGATTAAGATAGCCAAACTCTAGGACTTCAGGTGCCAGATCAAAAGATTGAGTTGACTGGGTTCTGGGCGTCTTATTTCTCCATGGCTCTGTGTGAGGAGAGTGGGTGTAAGACGTAGTTTGATGAGGAACTACTCAGAGTTCCAAAAGGACTCTTGAACCATGGTTGACGTGCCCATGTAGGAGCTACTAAGATTAGTGTGAGAGATGTTTGTCTGAGCTTCCGAACCACTCATGGAATGAGTGGGAGAGGCGGAAAAGCCTAAGTAAATATCCCTGACCAGTTCATTCATAGTGCACTGCCAAAGGACAATGGGTGTGGATACCTGGACGCGAAGTTAGGGCATTTTACGTTTAGGCGCATGGCGAACCAGTGTATGTCAGGAAAGAACCACAATTGAAAGAATGGGAGGAGAACTGGAGGGTGTAGTTCCCATTCGTGGACTTGCTATGTCCGATGACTTACCAGATCTGCCATCTAATTGTCTACTACTGGGAGGTGTGCTGCTAGGAGATAAATTTTGTGATGAATGGCCCACCTCTAGATGTCTTGGGCTAGGTGGGACAGTTGGAGGGAGTGTTTTCCCCCCATCCCCCTGTTTTTGTATGTAATACATAGCCATCATGTTGTCTGTACGTATCAGGACAGCTTTGCCAACCAGATGGGTTTGAAAGGCTTTGAGGGCTAGAAATATGGCCATGAGCTCTAAATGGTTGATGTGGAGCAACTTTTGTTGGGGACTCCACAGGCCTTGGATTGTGTGTTGCTGTAGATGAGCATCCCATCCAGTTAGAGATGGGTCCGCTGTTAGTACTGTCTGTGGAACGGGTCTATGAAGGGCCATCCTTTTGACAGATTTTGCGTCTTCCCCCACTGCAAAGAGCGAGGAGTAAGGCCGCTTACCAACACTAGATCTGTTAATAGACCAAAGGACATGATTCCACTGACTGGCTAAGCATTTCTGAAGCGGACACATGCAGAGCCTGGCATATGGGACAATCATGATGCAAGATGCCATCATCCCCAGCAGTTGCATGTAAGCCTGATTTGGAAGAGATTGATTGTGTTGAAACTGAAGAACCAAAGCCTGAATGTTGCAAATTCTGGCTGCGTTGGGAAACTCTAGAGCTTTTTGAGTATCTAAAGTGGCTCCTAGGTAGTTCTTAATATTGGCTGGCATAAGATGTGACTTTGGCACATTGACTGTGAACCCTAGTCGATGCAGTAAATTGATTGTTATTGAAGTGTATTGGAGACACTGTTGGTATATGCTGGCTTTGATGAGCCAGTCGTCTATGTATGGGAAGACATGGATGCTTGGTCTCCTGAGAAGAGCAGCTACGACCGCCAGACATTTTGTGAAGACTCTGGGGGCAGTGGTGATTCCGAATGGGAGTACCTTGAACTGCTAATGTTGGCCCGCTAACACAAACCTGAGAAATTTGGGATGAGCAGGGTGGATTGGAATATGAAAGTAGACATCCTTCAAGTCTAGAGTAGACAGAAAGTTGCCCTTTTGCAAAAGAAGTAGTACTACCTGTTGAGGTTTTACCATGTGAACATTGTCTGATTGTATGTCAAAATGGAGAATCTGAGAGACCCATCCTTTTTTGGTATTAGGAAGTAAAAGGAGTACACGCCCGACCCTTGGTATTGTAGCGGTACGGGTTCTATAGCTCCTTTTAAAAGTAGAGACTGTAACTCTTGCTTAAGGAGGTGTAGATGATCCGTTGAGTTTGTGTGACTTTGGGGGCCTGTTTGGAGGAGTGTTGATGAACTCCAGGCAGTCCCCAGAACGGATAATTAGCAGAACCCACTTGTCTGTTGTTATTGACTGCCAAGCTGGAAAGAAATTTGACATCAGGTCTTCAGCTTTAGATTTATGTTTTTGGGGTAGATATTTGAGCAATTGTTCCATATTGTCCTAATGTGCATGGTCGTATCTAGCTAGCAACGTGTGTGTGTTAGATATGCGCCAGATGCGGGGAATGCTGAGGTGAAGTAGGCACAGGTATCAATCAATTAGAACATTTGTAAAGCGCACTACTCACCCGTGAGGGTCTCAAGGCGGTGGGGGGGGGTGCTGCTACTGCTCGAATAGCCAGGTCTTGAGTAGTCTTTTGTAGGTTAGAAGGTCCTGGGTTTGCCGTAGAAGGGTGGGGAGGGTGTTCCAGGTCTTGGCGGGGAGGTGGCAGAACGATGTGCCGCCGGAGGTCGCTCTTCGGATGCGGGGGACGGTGGTGAGGGCAAGGTTGGCGGAGCAGAGCTGGCAGTTGGGGTGTAGAAAGTGAGTCGTCTGTTGAGGTATGCTGGTCCAGCGTTGTGCCTTGTGTGCGTGGGAGAGGAGCTTAAGGTGATCCTCTTGTTGACTGTGAAGGAGGAGATGATAGAGGAGGAGGAGGAGGAGGAAGAGGGGAAGGGTTAGTTCTGACAGTTCTCTTCTTCTGAGGAATATGATCGTTCCCTTCAGCATCAGTCCTTCTCTTTAGAGTCACTGTGGTGGTGATGTGCCTGTTTTTGGATGAATGTACAACACTTTCTGTTTTTGGGTCCGGATAATCGAGCGAATCGTCGAAAAAGTGTTTTTTCGGTGGCTTCGGGGCCTGTGGTTGTTTCGCCGCCGAAGTGCAGATGGGCTCAGGGCTGGTGTTTTCGGATCCCAAGTGTGTTTCGGTGCCGGTGCGTGGCTAGGCACGCAATGGTGAAGGTCGCACCCGGGTAGAGCTCCGAGCTGAGCTCCCCTTCCCCGGGCCGATTCTCCGGAATTTCTCCTCGGAACCGCCTGAAATTGTAGGCGGACCAGCAGACAACTGTTCTCGGCATCCTGGCCGATTTTCGAATTGGAGAACCGACGCAGCGACACCGGACTCTCCTGAGACCTCTTGGCGGGGCTTGCCGCCACCCGGTCAGCGAGAACGGTTACGAGAGGCCGCGGCTCGGGCTTGTCATCTGGGCCCCATCACAAGGCCCGCGACCCAGCCTCGGCGACTCCCACACGCATCGGGACGATGGCCTGAGGGCCGCCTGGACATTCTGGCCCCTGCTTCCTCCCCCCGTTCCAGAGGGTTCGAGCAAACCCACTTCGGGGACTGGGGAGGCGTGGCCGGTGTGCCGAAACCACTGTGCTGACAGCGGCCTGGGACGTGGCTGCCGGACTGCCTGCTCGTGCGCCTGAGAGCGACGCAATCCCGGAGGGCCTGCAACCATCCGGTCGGCGGAAGCGACTACGGGGGACCGCGGCTCGGGCCTACCGCCTGGGCCCCATCCCGAGGCCCGCGACCTGACCTCCGCGGTCCCTACGTGCAACAGGACCGGGACCTGAGAGCCATCTGGGCACGCTGGCCGCTGCTTCTCTCCCCCCCCCCCCCCCCCGCCCCAGGGAGATCGCGGGAGGCCCGACCCGAGGATGGCCGGCGCGACGCAGCCACAAAACTGACGGCGACCCAGGCCTGGGACGTGGCTACTGAACTTTCAACTCGAGTGCCAGAAGAGGCACAGCCGGCGCTTGCAGGCGGGACCGGGAGACGAGGTGAGAGGGCCCCACACACCAGACAACGCGGGAAAGCTGCGCCCCCCCCACCCCCGCCGAGCCACCATCTCCTGGCGGATGTGGCGGAGTTGAGGGAGGCAGTCGTACACAGAGGGCCGCACTCGACGCCTTGGCCCCCGCGCTGGTAGCGCTGCGACCCCGTCGACATCCAACACCCATTTTGGGACGAATTCTACAGGGGGAGGCAACATCTGGATCCAGGCGCTGGGGCATCACTCCCCCCCTGGGCCCCCTCGAGACAGACAGACCTGCAGGGCATGGTGGCGGCTGACAACCGATGTCTCCGGTGCAGAAGTTACAAGCTCGAGGTGGGGGACAGAGCCACGTACACGCGAGGAGACACTGTGGCACGGGCGTAAACATTTACATAACTACTCAATGACACTTGGTGATATACAGCGGCCACGATCTGGTGACCCTGAGCTCTCCAGTGACCACGCGGAGAAGACTGGCCCACCCTGCCTGCCCAGGGATGGACTGAGACCCTCGTGCCTGCAAGACGATTCACGACTGGGGGATCGGTTAGTTTCTGCGACCGCAGAACCCCTGAAACTGTGGTCAACGGCTTGCCACTACACAAACCTGCCACCAGCACAGAGGACATACAAGGGGCCGACTAATCTGCCACGCGACGACAAGCACAGGTGACAACCCACTACGAACCACAGGCACTGCCGGAACCGAGTAACAACAAACGCCTCATCCCCCGGCCCACTGGAATACACTGTTGGCCAAGTCACCTTGCACATGTCCGGAGGGGTGAGAACACGCACTGGAACTGGAGGGGCCCCGCCGAAGGGAAAATCCGACAAGTCACTGCACAAGATGGCTGCTGATCAAGTGACCGCGCGGTTGGACAACGTACTAGCCGCCATGGAACGCATGGAACTGTCGCTCCAACTGACCAGGACATCTCTGGAATCCAAAATAGACAGTGTTGCCATAGACCTCACCCACCTCCGAGATGACCACAAGAAGCTGGCTGATCGGACCAAGACGCTGGAGGGAACAGTGGAGGAACTTGGCCCCAAAGTCACACAAACTGATAAACAAGTTCAAGATCTCCTGAACAGGGTGGAGTTTCTAGAGGACCGCGCTGAGGATGCGGAAGGGAGAGCGAGACGCAACAACATCAGACTCGTCGGGGTCCCGGAGAAATGGGAAGGCAACCGTCCGACTCAACAAGTGGAGGACTGGCTGAGAGATCTATTGCCAGATGACACGCTATCGCCCCATTTTGTGGTGGAGCGGGCACATCGTGTACCCACGAGACCTCACACCACCGGCTCCAATCCGAGGCCACTACTCTTCAGGGTCCTGAACTATCGAGACAGAGACACTATACTGCGGGAAACCAGACGACTCGGGGAAATCCGCATTGACAATGCTACCGTGATGTTCTTCCCAGACTACACCATTCAGGTGCAACGTCAGAGGCACGATTTCTTGGAAGTGAAACGACGCCTACGCGCGGCAGGCCTCAAGTACTCCCTACTCTTCCCTGCAAAACTGAGAGTAGTGGCGCAGGACAAGACCTACTTCTTTAGTGCTCCTGTGGAAGCAAGCGACTGGCTGGACAGCGGAACGGACACACCGCCCAGGCAGGCACAGACCTCTGAGACAAGACCCCGGAGCCGTGGGCCACGACGCCGACGCCGAAACAGAGACCGCAGGACCGGCCGTCCGGAGGAAGCGACACGCCACTCCCCACCGACGGACCAAATGATCCAGGAGCAACAAGGTGCACTCCGGAGAGTCTCCCAGCTTAGCGCTTCACCAACCTCAGACAACGTTCAAGCCGCAAGCCCACGGATGGTTCCGAGCGACGATGAAGCTATTTACGGGATACCGGACTCCCAACTGTCTGTGGAGCTACCGGACATTACGCCGCAAATGGCTGACATGCTCCATTGAAGTAACGTATGCAAAACTATTGGACGCTACCAGGGCGGCGGAGACGGGACCAGAGGCCAGACAATAGCGGAGATGCTGCGGCTGGGAGCCGTTGCCGAAGATGTCCCTCGCCGCCCTGGAGACGGAGAGAGAGGCCTTGACGCAGTGAGTACTCACCCAGATGTATAGAAGCTGTGAAGGTGATAAAGTGGTGGGACCATGCTGCAGGGTTTCCCCCCCTTCTCTCTGACCCATGTCATCCGCCCATATTGCCTGGAAACATTTCTACTCAGGAAACTTGGGGAGTGGAATTTGCCTCTCTCCCTTGTACATGCATGGTCAAACACACGACCACACTACTAGAGATGACACTGCCGTCCTGAGCGCTGCTTTTGACTGCATGGTGTGTGTGATATATGGTCCGGGGAAGGGCCACTGACCACCTTCTCTTGGTTAGAATTGGAGATCTGCCAGAACTGTGCCTAGCTCAAGTTACCCCCTAGACTTGAATACTGTTCTTTTGCCCTCTTGGCGCGTTTGGACGGCGACATGTTACGTTGCCGACCTTTTGGTATTTATTACTGTTTAGCACTGTTAGCACACCCTGTTCCATTTTCCGCCCTCAACCTCAGAGAACTGTCTATACCCTTTATAGCTATGCTGATGTCTGTGTCTGGAGTGGGTGGAGGGGAGGACTGGGGGCCTTGTGGAGGCGCTCGCCTGGGGGGCGAATAGCGGGTGAAGTGGGTGTTTCTTACCATGACAGTGAATATGGCTGAGATTCAGATCTGCACGTGGAATGTGAGGGGCATGCACACACCGTCGAGACGCTACCAAATCTATTCCTATATACGACGCCATAAATTTCATGTAGCGCTATTACAGGAAACACACCTAAACAAGATTGAGGTACACGCACTGCGCCGACGGTGGCGCGGGCAACTCTATGCCACGGAGTACTCCTCCTATGCTCGAGGGGCGCTCATATGGATACGGCCGGGCACTCCTTGGGCAGTCATAGACACACAGATAGACTCGGAGGGTCGGTATGCGATGGCACGAGGCAGACTCGATGGACACCCTGTGGTACTTACCTCCTTATACTCCCCAAACACTGAACAGGGCGGCTTCCTTGAGTGCCTCTCCACGGCACTGGCGCCCTGGCATGGGCTCCCGTGGATCCTTGGAGGCGACTACAATTGTGTCCTAGATGTGCACTTAGACAGGTCTACCGCACCCCCCGGCCAATGCTCAGACACACGTCACCACGAAAGCCCTCCTCAACTGGGCCCAGCAATGGGACCTACACGACGCATGGAGGACACGCAACCCCACAACGCGCACATATTCCTACTGGTCGGGTGCGCACACATTACACGTACGCTTAGACAGATACATGGTCTCCTCCGACCTCCTTCCATTGGTCCAAGACACACAATATATGGGCCGCACCCATTCAGATCATAATCCACACACGCTGGTCATCGCCTGGGACGACCCACATCCTCCCATTCCCACCTGGCGCCTCCAACCAGACGTCTTACTTGACGCGACCTTCCGCGACTCCCTACTTACACAGGCGGCTCAATACTTTGATCTTAATGCTGGCACAGCGTCCTCTCCCCAAACCGAATGGGATGCTTTCAAGGTGGTGACCCGGGGACTCTGCTTCGGAACGCAGGGACATATGCGACGCCAACTTGAGCAGGACCTGACACGACTAGAAACTGAATTACTGGACCTTGAATGCGCTGTGGGAGGGGATGCGACCGCCCGACTGACAGAAGCCAAGGCGAAACACGACCGCCTACTAGACCGTTTGCGAAGCGTCAACTTCGCAGCACACTCCGCCCGAGTCCACAGACAGGGTAACAGACCAGGCAAACTGTTGGCCTGGCTGATCGAGCGGGAGGATCGATCGGCCCCCATATCGACAGGCAGGACACGGCGGATTACTCTACTCCCAATGCCAAATACATGAGGCGTTCACGGGTCACTACTCGGGACTATATCACTCCTGATTACGCGTCTCACTAGCTGCCATTACTGAGTATCTCTGACTTACACCTACCTGCCCTGACGGCGGCACAGCAGAATGACCTCGGAGCACCACTGGACTCCGAGGAACTTCGTGACACCATCTTTAACCTATCAAATGGCAAGTCTCCGGGACCGGATGGCTTGCCGGCCGAATTCTATAAGGCCGCCTCGGACATCCTAATCCCACACCTGACAAAGATGTACTCCGCGGCTATAGATGACTTCGCCTTGCCCCCAACACTTAATGAGGCAACCCTCGTATCATTACTCAAACCTGGCAGGGATGGCACACAGATGGGATCTGACCGCCCTCTAACACTCCTCAACACAGACTACAAAATCCTCGCCTCCGCACTTGCTCGCAGATTAGCCCCTATGGTTCCTGCGCTGGGACATCACGACCAAAATGGGTTCGTACCCACACGACATACGTCCCACAACATCCGCCGCCTGTTCCGCTTGCAGGAATACGCCACGAGACAGTGGCCACGAGCCGGGTGCCTAGTACTGGACCTGGAGAAGGCGTTTGACTCGGTGGAATGGCCCTACCTGCGAGCGGTCATGGACAAATTCGAGCTGGGGGACGACTATTAGACTATGGTTGGACTCTTGTACCACAGACCGAGTCCGTACTGGAGCGTTACTCTCCTACCCTATTTGTGTGCGGAGAGGCACCAGGCAGGGTTGCCCCCCATCACCCCTGCTGTTCTCCTTAGCAGTGGAACCCCTAGCTGCAAAACTCCGGTCACAAGGAATAGATTGGGGTATACCGATGGCGGACGGACTACATGTAGTGTCATTGTATGCTGATGACCTTCTCTTGTACGTCAATGACCTGAGCAATGTCCCGGCGTCCCTAACTGCCATTTTCGGCGCTTTTGAGGAAATGTCGGGATTGCGGGTAAACTGGGCCAAATCGGGGGCCTACTCCTTCAACCCGAACGTTCCCGAGTGCGAAATACGCATCGGGGGTGAGAGATTGCAGTGGTACCCCACCACGTTCAGATACCTTGGGATACACATCTATCGGGACCCTACAGATATCTTGGAAGGAAACCTGATGAGAGTGATCGCATCTACCCAAGCACAGGCTGGGTTCTGGAAGACACTGCCATTGAATGTTCCTAGCCGCATAGCCCTAGCAAAAATGATAGTCCTACCGAGACTGCTGTACTACTTTGCGAATATACCAACTTATGTCCCTGCCCGGGTGTTCCGAGACCTTGAGGTCCTGATGCGTGACCTGATTTGGAATAAAGGTCGGCCGCGAGTTGCATTGACCAAACTCTACATGCCCACTGAAGAGGGTGGACTAGCTGTTCCCAACATGGAGTTATACTATCTAGCGGCGCAAATGCAGTGGGTGTCAGGCTGGCTAGGTGGTAAGAACCTGGGAGACACGGACACCGCTATCTGGTCCCTATTACAGGTCCACATGTTGTTTCATCCACTGACAAGCACTCCTCGACCGCTACGACTGCTACTCGCGGTGGCGCGCAGGTGCTTCTTCCGTTGCTTGCGCCTGACCCGGTCGACAGTACCATATGCACCGATACTACCACTACTGGGTACCCCGACAACGACAGGGAACCTAACGGCTGTAAAGTTGGGTAGCTGGACCACCGCGGGAGTGGAAACACTGGGTGACCTATACTCTGATGGCGCCCTCCTACCCTTCGCGGATCTCGTAAGAGACGCATCCCTCCCGGCTGGGCAGTTCCTATTACACGCATCCCTCATTCACGCGCTGACTGCCGCTTGGGGAGACATGTCTGGTGAGCCACCAAAACACCACTTCATGCAGTACCTTCATGTCATGAGCAGCGGCACACACATAATACATTGGTTAGCACATGCACTCCTCCTACACACACATCCCACAACAGCGCAGCTGAGGGAGAAGTGGGCGACAGACAGGGGGAGGGACTGGACGGACAAAGAATGGGCTATGATCCTGGCTGGCCCAGTGAACATCCCCCGCAACTCTCGCTTCAAAATCATACAGCTTTACATATTACACCGCGCATATCTCACCCCGGACAAGATAAATAAGTATTTTTCAGTCACAGACACTGCCTGCGACGCTGCTCCCTACTGGGTGCGGACATACTCCACGACATGCTCTGGCTCTGTCCTGCCCTCCAACAGTATTGGGATGGGGTGACCATGATGCTCCAACATTGCACCAAGGAACGAGTGCCGAAAACATGGGAATCCTGCGTACTAGGATTGTACAAACGTACGCGACTAAACAAAGTCCAGAACAGGTACTGGGATCTCGGGCTCATCACGGCCAAGAGACTGCTTACCAAGCGGTGGAAGGCTGCTACACCCCCACACATCCGACACTGGAGCCTGTCGCTGACGAATTGGGCACGGGCAGAGAGCTCTGTTCTGAGACGTGAGGAGACGGCGGGGCTCCGAAAATTTCCTATCGCACAGCACTGGGATGACATCCTACATTCCTTTCTGCAGAAATGTATGGATCAAGGGATCACGTAAGGACCTGTGTGCTGCCCCCCCCCTCCCCTCCCAGTATCGGTTCCTGCGAGTCCCATACAATGCACCAACCGCCACCTACACAACCACCGTGCTCTGCCCACCGTATGCCACGTGCTTGGCTGTTTCGCGCTGGCGATTGTCTGGCCCCCCCAGACATACACCACCGCATGCAGCGCTGCAACATAGGCCCGGACACCGTAAGATTGCACCGGAATACTGCGCCCAACGGGCCCTCGGGGACCCCCTCCCCCCCCTGTGGCCTTGACGTGCAGAGAACCTGCCCCTTCCCACCCCCCCCCCCCGGTCTCCCATCTGCTCGCCCCATAAGACACGACTGACACACTGACTCCACACCCCCCCTCCCGACAGTATGGCAATCTCTACCCCTATCCACCCCTACCTGCCTCTTACATACCTTATGTTACAGTTTTATAGTTCATTAATAATCTGTTTTTATCTCCTTTTAGACCATGCCCATACAAATACAACTCTGCATTTCATTCTATACGACGCCCTCGGGCGTGACAACTAGGGCCTAGGCGTATCACCTGAGTGCCGAGATAAATAGCAGTCACTTTCGTCAGGGTGGGTGAGCAAGGCGGCCACGTGCTCCCAACATGCTTGGACACTGAGCAACCTCGTCAGTCATTCATATAACACCATACTCACTTGAAGGTCGACCCACACTGATACCCTTCCCAACGATGCACAATAGACAAGGTGGGCTCGACCGGAACTGAAGCTGTTGATGAGTGCCAACCCACCGTAGCAACTCTGACCTTACAGACTCTACAAAGAAAACTCTATAGACCACACACTTTCGTGACGCCGAATGATTGTATGATTGCAAAGTATCGTGACATGTTGACATGCGCTGCCGAACCCCAGGGTTGTCGGCCTTGAAGCTGTGTACACTTATTCCATCTAATGCAATATTCATTAATCGCAGCTGGCCCGGCTGGGTTGTAAGCTACATGCTGTGTACAATATATGTTGGACAATAAAGGTCTTTTAAAAAAAAAAAGTGTGTTTCGGTGCCGATGATTGAGGGTTGGAGCCGGACTTCGATTTTGATCCTGAAGCTTTCTGTTCGGTCCCCGTTTTGGATTGGGGCTTTTTGGAGCTGGAAGGCTTTTTGGTAGGCTTCGGTGCTGAGCCCGAAGGTGGGGCATCGGAAGCATGATCTCGGGGTCGACCGAGACCCGAGGGTGTGGGTTGGTCTTGAGCCTTCTTTTTGGGTTGAGGTGAAAGTTGGGGCGAGGGAGTTTCTGTACTCGCAATACATTGTCCCTGTGGGATGTCATCATCCTGGTCAGAGCCGTACTCTGAAACGGAGATCGGTTCCTGCTGTTCTTTGGCCCCATAGTGTCCTCAGCTTTTTTATCTGATTGAGATCCGAAGAGGTCTGGAATGGAGACTGTGCGTTGACTTTGCATATCGCGACGTAGAGCCCGACCGTAGCAAAGTGTCTTCTTGGTGTGGAACGCTTTGCACGCGTCGCAGTCCTCTTCTCTGTGAACAGAGGACAAGCAGCGGTTACACACTCCGTGTGAGTCAGTGCATGGGTATTTTGCATGGCACCGAGGGCAGAATTAAAGAGTTAGTTCCATCACCGACGGCCCACCATGTACTTGTCCGATCTAAAGAGTTTTAGCCAGAAATTCTGACACGCGAAGAATAGTATACGGGATCGGAAACAATACCATTGAGGTCGAGTGTCTTGCGCACAGAGGGAACCCGAAGGAACGGTGTCGAACCGGATCACAGCGAGTAACATCCGAACCCAATGGCGGATAAAAGCAATCTAACAATGGAGTTGATGCCCATGCGCACTATCACTGAAAGGAGGAGTCCCCTACCTCGTGACTGGAAAGACTTCTTCGAAGAAAAACAAAGTGCAAACATCTGGACCGAACACTAGATGACGATCCATGCACAGCATATGATCTACAGCTCATATGCAACCAACAGGGCTGTTTTTGCCAT
Source organism: Lissotriton helveticus (assembly GCF_964261635.1). NCBI lineage: Eukaryota > Metazoa > Chordata > Amphibia > Caudata > Salamandridae > Lissotriton > Lissotriton helveticus. The sequence goes on along the minus strand of NC_136071.1, from coordinate 1,176,831,742 downwards.
TAGAAGAGTGTGGGGAACATTAAGGAGAGGTTAGAGGTGGTGATGTAGGAGGCCGATGTGATAAAGGTCGAGGAGGTGGAGGTCGAGGTTGTCTGGGCTGGAGACACTGTCCTTGCATCTTTAACGCTTGAGAGCTGGGAGTTCAAAAGCCAGCTCTTCGTCAAGAGTTAATGTTCTCTTCTTAAGCAAAGCCTCTGCAGGCAGTCGATGGAACGGCTTTGCACAGATTTTCCCCGTTTGGTGGCATATGAAGCATCTCTTCTGTCTTGCATTCAACTCCTCCTAGAGCCGCTGAGGGAAGTGTTGCTCCAAGTGAATGCAGCCAGCCGTCGAAGGAATCAGCAATGGGGTCCTCAGACAGATGGCAACTTATAGGCTGGCTCCAGGGCCAGTGATAACAGGGTCTTCTGCCTCGAAGGGGCTACAGGCTTCTGGACAACCTACAAGCTTGACAACTTTATAGGGTCAATGCCTGTGGGCCGGAGAGCTACAGGCTCAGAAGCCTTTGTCCGGAGCCAACCCAGGCCCGAAAGCAATGAAGGACCAGACGGCTGTGCCTTAGCTGGAGGAACTGGTATCTCTGTTGGACAACAATCCCTCCAGCTAAAGCGAGAATTGGAGTTGAACTTGCCAGTTGACCTGAACAAGAGAATGAGGAACACATCAAACTCAGAGCCAGGCAGTACAGGTTTAAACCAAATGGCAGAAAAAATAAATACAATCTAACATGAAGTCAATATCCATGCCCACTGTCAACTAAAGGAGGAGTCACACTATACCGCATCACTCGAAATAATACTTCAGTATATAATAAACTTGAAAATCTGCAAACCCAACACTAGGTGGCAGGAGTATGCACAGCATATGTATTTACAACACATGCTACAGAGACACACACACTCCATGCATAAAAATAGAAAGAAAGGTTGCTTTCACAAAGGCAATAAGTGTTTGTGTTTGATATTGAATATGCTACTTACCAGTATGCATCTGTTCTTGGCATGTAGGGCTGCTAACATTCATATCTTTTGCATAGATCGCCGCCTAGTGTTGGGTCCGGATGATCGCACATTGTTGTCCTGGAAGAGTCTTCGAAGTATCCTGAGATAGGTGGCTCCTCCCCTGGACTACAGTGCGCATGGGCATCGGCTCTATCCCCAGATTGTTTTTAGCCATTGTGGCAGAGATGGAGTGAAAAGTGTAAAGGATGTCCATGCTAATGATTGAATGCAAGAGTATGTCTGCAGCTGCGACAGGCACCGGGGAGGAGGGTGGGCGATATGAATGTTAGCAGCCCTACATGCCAAGAACAGATGCATACTGGTAAGTAGCATATTCAGTTCGAGGCATGTGGGCTGCTAAATTCATATCTTTTGCATAGAATATATAGCAGTCCCTCCATTAGCAGCGGTTGCCCGTGCCAGCTGCAGAAACCTGAAAAAGTGTCTTGAGAACAGCCTGCCCAACAGCTGCTTGCTGCTTGGAATGCACATCAACACAGTAGTGTTTTGTAAAGGTATGTGGTGTAACCCATGTGGCTGCTCTACAAATGTCTTCTAAAGGAATGTTCCCCAGGAAAGCCATGGATGCCCCCAATTTGCGTGTGGAGTGCGCCCTTGGGGGTATTGTTAAGGTGCGTTTAGCCTTTTGATAGCAGATCTGGATGCACTTAACAATCCATCTGGCTATTCCTGCTTTGGAAATAGGGTTGCCCTTGTGCTGTGGTGAGAAGGCAACAAAAAGTTGTTTTGTTTTCCTAAAGTGTTGTGTCCTGTCAATATAGTACATCAACGCCCTCCTAACGTCCAAAGTATGGAGCATTCTTTCCGCCACCGTTTGTGGGTTTTGGAAGAATGCAGGCAAGTCAATAGTTTGGTTGAGATGAAACTGTGACACCACCTTCGGAAGAAATTTGGGGTTAGTACGTAGTACCACCCTATTTGGATGAATTTGTATGAATGGCTCTTGGATTGTGAGCGCTTGCAGCTCACTGACACGTCTCAGTGAAGTGATAGCAATAAGGAAAGCCACTTTCCATGTTAGGAACTGGAGTTCACACGAGTGCAGTGGCTCAAAAGGTGGTCCCATCAGCCTGGTGAGGACCACATTGAGGTTCCACACCGGAGCTGGCGGTGTTCTTGGGGGAATGACTCGTTTCAGACCTTCAAGGAAGGCCTTAATGGCAGGCAGTCTGAAGACAGAGAGATGTTGCCTGTTCTGAAGATAAGCTGCTATGGCGGATAGATGTATCCGAATGGAAGTGTAGGCTAGATTGCACTTGTAAAGATGTAACAGATAGCAAATGATGTTAGGGATAGATGCATCTAGCGGGTTTATGTTATTGGCTGTACAGTGAAGGACGAAAAGCTTCCATTTTGCAGCATAGCATGCTCTGGTAGTCGGCTTCCTTGCCTCCTTGATGATGTCAATGCATTCTGGAGGTAGGTGAAGGTAGCCAAACTCTAGGACTTCAGAGGCCAGATCGCCAGGTTGAGCTGTTGCGGATCTGGATGCTGAATGTCTCCATGGTTCTGCGTCAAAAACCTGGGCGTTAGGCGCAGCCTTTGATGCGGCACCACCGAGAGTTCCAGAAACGTGGTGTACCATGCTTGGCGTGCCCACGTTGGAGCAACTAGGATGAGTGTCATCGAGTGCTGCCTTAGTTTTCTTGCCACCAGCGGTATCAGAGGTGCTGGTGGAAAAGCGTACGCAAATTTGCCTGACCAGTTCATCCATATCGCATTCCCCTGCGACTGTGGGTGAGGGAACCTGGCGGCAAAGTGTTGGCATTTTGCGTTTTCGTTTGTGGCAAACAGGTCTATCTCCGGATGACCCCACTGCTGGAAGTACGGGCGGAGTACTGATGGATGTAACTCCCACTCGTGCATTTGATGGCTGTATCTGCGGAGCAGATCCGCCATCTGATTGTCCTTGCCCGGGAGGTGTTCTGCCATGAGGAAAATGTTCCTCTGAATGGCCCACTTCCACATGCTCTGAGCCAGATGAGACAGCGAGTGGGTGCCTCCCTGCTTTTGAATGTAGTACATCGCTGTCATGTTGTCCGTCCGGACTAACACTACCTTGTTGCACAGATGTACATTGAAGGACTTGAGCGCCATGAAGATTGCCATCAGTTCCAGATAGTTGATGTGCATCTTCTGTTGCTGCGTCGTCCATAGTCCCTGCACTGTGTAAGTGAGAAGATGAGCTCCCCATCCCTGGAGAGATGCGTCCGTTGTCAGGATAATCTGTGGCACTGGCTCTTGGAACAGTCGGCCCTTGCAAAGGTTGTGTGGAGTCCACCAATGCAGAGAGTTGTACGCCCGACTGTGTGGTTCTCAAAATCCGGACCCCGTTGTTCTCCCGATATCGAGGTCCAATACCCGTGTCACGAAACCTCAACGTACCGAGACGATTTTTGTGTCTACGAACCGATAATGATTAGGACATCATTCCTATGTATTTGCGTTACAATCGAGGGTTGCCAACACCCCTAAATCAGTTTCCGTCCCATCCCTTAAAACTCCATTTTGTGAACGGCATCCATCTTGCATCTTGCCCTCATGATAAGTCAATTAAAGGTCGAGCTTTATCCAAATACACGTCCACCTTTCGTGACTTTCCCCTGACCTGTCCCAACTGACTCCACTGTCTTCGGCCAAACCTGTTTAGGCAGCTCCTCGCCCAGTGGCCGAATGCGATAGCATCTACGCATAACATTCCACGAACCATTCACTACATACAGACCATGCTTTCTGCAAACATGCACCTGTCCACGTTCCTGGTTTATGGCCAGGTTTATGACTGGGTTACACCTTTCTTTATTGAGGTTTCATCGATATCTGATGGGAGTTCCAGGCCTAACTGGGTAATCTATCAACGAACTGGACATCTAAAATACGGGCTTGCTTACATGACTTCGCTCTTTGTATTATTGTAGAAATATGTATATTGCCATACCATAAACTCAAGAATTCTTGCTTAAAGCCATATATCTTGTATATAAGGAGAAGGCTGGTTCTGTAAAAACGAACAGTCTCCCAAAACCTACTCTCCGTGTGGTGTACTTCTGGGACACGTGTTACTTGGTAGCTACCAATAAAACTTGATCTTTGACTGCGATAGAAGACTCATTGTTTCTGTGGTCCGGAACAAGGGAGAACTCAGAGGTCTTCGGGTGTTATCCCCTGACACCAGCGGGTTCCTAAAAACCCGTTACCTCAGTTGGCGCCCAACTCGGGGCGATATCAAGCGGTGACGGTCCAAGCCAGATGTTCGTGAGGAGCTTCGTGTGAAAATTCCGGAGGACGGTCAGCCACTTCAGCGACCCCTGTATGTCGACGTGGTTCCGAAGGTCTTTGCTGCGAGGTTCCCCGCGTCCCGACGGCTACGAAGGACTGCTGCCCTGACTATCGCCTTGTTTTGGACCCAGTGATCCTTGGTAGAGCGAAACGATAGACGAGTCTTCTAGCGACGTCACAGATCTTCAAATACTTCAGTTAAGTATAAGTGGAGCGTCTCCCAGTCCTTAGTTTGTCCTTAGTTTTTGGTATCCTTGAGATACGACTTGATTTGGTACTTGCAAGCCCCAAAGCCGAAGGACTCGTGTATTCACGAGAAATATCGTAACAGATAATCCTTTGAAGTTTGAAGCTAGACTAGTGAGCGAAGATGCCTGGTTTTAGCAGACTCGGAAACTTGTTTTGTCTTGGTTGTAGAAAGGACTCCCAATTGGAAGATTCTTGTCCGGTTCCTCCAATTGGAACTCCAACGTATGAACTCTATGTGAAGCACGGCGTAGGTCCTATAACGTATAACGAGGTATGGATAAAATACACCCGCAAGGATGGTGTTTTAAAATGGCCCCAATATGGTAGTTTCGACCAAGAAATATTAGATAACTTAGAGGTCAAATTGTTCAAGAAGAAAGCCCGGCCGGCGATGTTTGACTCTTTCCGCTTATGGCGCAAAGAAGCCAAACAGAAAGAAATAAGATTAGCAAAAAAGAATAAAAGAGGTATGTCAATGGTGCAAGCTGCCGTTGCATACAGAGATAACGAGGAAGAGCAGGAGAGCGAACAGATGCTTAGGAGCAGGAAACTAGCGATAGATAAATGTTACCCGATGCTGCCAAATAGAGGAAAAGGTCAAAAGGAAGGATCCGAGAAAGATCCATTAATGTCCCACCTATTAAATTCTCCGCCACCTTATGCACAAAATGCCACAGCACCTCCGCAACCTTTAGTTGCACCTTTGGTAGCTGTGATACAGGCTCCTTTACCGCACCCACCGGCTACTCTTCAGCTGGCTCCTGTTTCTTTGGCACAGCCTCCTCAAGGCTCACCGATCACGTCTACTTCTCCTACCGTTCCTTCTAAAATTTCGCCTAGCGCACCTTCTAGTCTCTCTGATACTCGTTCTACGAACATTTCTGTTTCTGCTTTGCGTGACTCTGTTCTACTACCAGTTATTCCTCCACCTTCACCTTCCGTCTGGCATAAAATGACCAGCATTGTTACTAACTTTCCTTCACCACTTTTTCGGTCGCCTAAAACGACCCCTAACACGGAACGAAGACAATTACGAAGCCAAATGCCTGATTATCAGGAAAGGGAGTCATTGAATAAGTTAGCACGAAATTGGGCTATGGATACAGCGAGATATGATGTAGAGTCTGTCATGAACGTCTTCCGTCAATGGGATGAACAAACGCAAAGATACGTCTTTGAGCAGATGTGTGTTTTTCTGTGTGAGGATTTGGAAGATAATGGTCAGAAGAGCAACCTGCCAGAGTTGTGTAGGTTACGATTTAGATTTGGGGAGGGTATGATAGTTGGTCCCGACGTTGAAAAAGCAGTTGAGATATTATTATCACATCGAAGTACGGGTGGTAATTCTGGGTCATCGTCTGACAGTGGTACGTCTAGTAGGAAAAGAGCGAGACAGCGAGAGAGGTTCCTCCGGTTTGGAGGGAAGGTGATGCAAACGCAGTTCCACCGGTTCTGCCTCATTTCCAGCGTGTATGGGTACATGTCCCCTGGAAAAGATCCGAAGTTTTAGCACTCAAACAGACACTACCCGATCCCCGTAAAAACCCGACTGGGTATTATAAGGAGTTATCCCAAACTGCAAGCTCATGTATAATGAATTTAGCGGATATAGACATGTTGTTTGGGAACGTTGTTCCACATCCTTTATGGAGTAAGATACGTCATACGGATCATGACCAAGAATTAGGTGACTCATGGGCGAACATTGCGACTACAGATGCTAGACAAATCGGTGGTTTCAAGCCTGAGCCGTTAATAGCTGAACTTCCTGGTAGAATTATTGCGTACATGAAGACAATTATGCCTGATGTACGTGTAAACTGGGACAAGCTATCCGCGTGCAAGCAGAAGAAAGACGAGAATGTGTCTGACTTCTTCACGAGATTTGAGGAAACTTTCACTGACCATAGTGGTCAGCATATGGCTACCGAGGGTGGCCAAAGACTGTTTGTAGACAAGTTTGTACACAATTTGCTTCCTGAATTGTGTGCTAAACTAAAAGACTCAGAAAGTGCTTGGGCTGTCTCTACGTCAGCGCAGATTCTAGCAACAGCCCAGTACTATGAAAATAGGCGTAAAGACGAGTTAGACAAGGCAGACAAAAAGACGAAAGATTTAAAAACTAAAGTTCTTCTCCAACAGGCCTATCTGCCTCGTATGGCTAGCCAGCCCAATTATCAACAGAATAAGCAGTATTCTAGAGACGCGCAAGGAAACGAGTCTTCCCACCAGCGTGTTCCGTATGGCCCGAATCAATGTGCGTATTGCAAAGAAGAGGGTCATTTTAAAGGTAATTGTCCGGCTCTTGCACGACGTTTAAACGGTGCCCAAGGTGTAAGGGGAAGAGGTGTTCAGCATGCCTCTAGAGGTAGAGGCCGTGGAAATTTCACTCAGAATATAACTTCTTTTCCGCCTCAGAAATCCATGAATAGCTTTGATCAACAGAGTAATTCATCGTCCAAGTCAGCTCAGTACTATGCTGACGACTATTACACCGAACACGACAATGAGGGTAACGATCGCTAGGACAGCCATGGACAAAGAGAGGGAGTTGTTTCAGTTCCAGTAGATCAGGATGGACCTTATGTCGAGGTAATTACCTCAGGAGTGTCAGAGCCATTTCTGCTGGATACTGGTGCTACAAAAAGTTCTATTATGCACTCAAAACTTCCTGGCGCACCTTTGTCTGGCGAAATGAATGTCTCAGTAGGCTTCTCTGGCGCCCTTGTTAGAAACCCGATCTCTAGTCCTGTTTCCCTTTCTGTTGGCCCCTGTGAATTAGAAGCACCCCTCATTCTTACAAAAGGTTGCGGTGAAAATTTGTTAGGATTGGATTTGCTAAAGAGGTTGTATGCGACTTTGTACTGTTCTCCCTCTGGAGTACAGCTTACTTTAGGGAAAAAAGTCATTTCTCCAATGTACTTGTCAAAAGAAGGTATCCCAACGGAATTGTCATCACTTCCGGATATACTGTGGGCTAATGGTTCCAACGATGTAGGTCGTTTAGAGATAGCACCGTATGTCATAACTTTGAAAGCCAACGTCAGATTGCCACGTATTCCCCAATAAAAAATATCTAACGAATGCGAGAAGGCATTATTAACGATCATTTATGATTTGATCAATAAAGATGTTATCGAAGAAACAACAGGAAACGTTTGTAACAGTCCAGTTTTACCGGTCTTAAAACGTACTGATCCTTCACAGCCCCCTGTGTATAGGTTTGTGATTGACCTCCGAGAAGTAAATAAGGTAGTTATCCCACAGTTTCCAGTTGTACCCGACATTACTGCTTTATTGACAATGGTTCCAGCTTCAGCAGCTTGGTTCTCGGTGATTGACCTGAAGAACGCTTTCTTCAGCGTCCCGATCGCCGAAGAGAGTAGAGACCTTTTCGGCTTCAATTTAGGAGGACGGAGCTTCCGCTTCAAATGCGCTCCTCAAGGCTACTGCGAAAGCCCATCAATATTCAGTCAGGCTCTGAAAACACAACTAGACACAATTGTACTGCCAGATGGGTCAACATTGATTCAGTACGTAGACGATCTACTGATCGCTGCAGACACTGAAGAGATTTGCAAGGAAGCTACGTTGTCGCTATTACGTCACCTATGTGACATGAAGCACAAAGTCTCCCTTTTAAAACTGCAATTTTGTCGACAAGAAATAACCTACCTAGGTCACATCTTATCGAAGGAGGGAAGGAGACTGACACCAGAAAGAATACAGGCAATCACAGAACTAAGTGCCCCAAGGACACAGAGAGGTGTTCGAGCTTTTTTGGGCATTACATCGTACTGTAGACAATGGATACCGAATTTCTCACTACTAGCCAAACCCTTACTGTCGCTACTCCGCAAAGACACGCCTAATCCTATGCCTTGGTCTGAAGATTGTCAGACGAGTTTCCACGAGTTGCGCGATGCATTGTGTTCGGCTCCTGTGTTGGGAAACCCCAACTACAGTAAGCCTTTTACATTGTATGTCCACGAAAAAGAAGGTTGTGCATTATCAGTCTTAATGCAACTCTTTGGGGACAAACCGCGCCCATGCGCGTATTTTTCGGCAACTCTGGATCCAGTGGCTAAGGCACTGCCAAGTTGTCTAAGAGCAACAGCCGCAGCAGCAGTCTGCATTCGACAGTCTGTTGGATTAGTCATGAATAACACTTTGATCGTTATGGTTCCGCATGCAGTAGACATTTTGCTAAATAGGACAAAGACACAACACCTTACTAGCGCTCGACTATCCAGTTACGAACTTACCCTGCTAGCAAGTCACATCCATATAAAGAGGTGTGATACACTCAACCCCGCTACGTTATTACCCATCCCGACAGAGACAGACAAGATTGACAAACATGACTGCTGTTTCAGGACCGAGGAAGAGACAAAAGGGAGAGTAGACTTACAAGACACTCCCCTTCCCGAATGCAATGATACTTTATGGGTTGATGGTTCATGTTTCAAGTTGCCGAATGGTGATACGACCACAGCATATGCCGTAACGACGTTACACACCATTGTAGAGACTGCACGCATTTCCCACGGTTCTGCACAAGCTGCAGAGTTGATAGCGCTTACTAGAGCATGTGTGCTGGCGAAAGGAAAGCGAGTGAATGTGTACACTGACAGCCAATATGCCTTTGGTGTGGCTCACAGTTTTGGGAGATTATGGCGTGAACGTGGGTTCCTTACGTCCCATGGTGCAAAGATACAACATGGCCAGCTAGTCAATGAGCTCCTTGAGTCACTCACCTTGCCCCTACAAGTCGCCATTATAAAATGCAGTGCACACAAAAAGATTCAGGATGATGTTGGCCGGGGGAATGCATTGGCAGATGAGGTTGCGAAAGAAACTGCAAGGAACACAATGAGTCGGATGTATGTCATGGGTCCCGCTAGATGGATTGCTGATGTGGGAATGTGTGAGGACACCATTGAAAGCGTAAAATCGATACAAGCCGAGGCCACTGAGAACGAGATGAATGAATGGAGAGGAAGCACAGGTAGATTGGATGCGAATGATTGTTGGGTCGAATTATCGGAACACCAGCGATGGTTATTACCTAATGCATACGTACTTGCAGTAGTAACGATGGCTCACGGAATGGCACACATCAGTTCTAGAGGAATATGTAAACTATTGGCCCCAGTATGGCAGAATAGCAATATCCCAAAATGTGCAAAGAATGTGGTCGAAAAGTGTATGGTATGTTTGAAGCACAATCCCGGTAGGGGAACCCCAACTCCAGCTGGTCATTTTGCGCCTCCAACGTACCCGTTCGAGGTTTTGCAGCTCGATTTCATCCACATGGAGAGGTGCAACAATCTGAAATACGTTCTCGTTGTTGTTTGCGCCTTTTCAAGGTGGGTGGAAGCTTACCCCCTTAAGGACAACACCGCCTTATCAACTGCCAAAGCCCTTTATAAAGAGTTCTTCCCTAGGTTCGGTATGCCTAGAATCGTCTGGAGTGATAATGGAAGTGAATTCGTAGGATGCGTGATGAAGAGAGTGTGTGAGTGTTTAGGCATCCACCAAAAATTCCACTCTGCAAATCACCCCCAATCAGCTGGATTAGTAGAGTGCTACAATGGCACTCTAAAACTCAAACTAGCCAAGATCCAAGCCAGTACAGGTCTTAAATGGCCTGACGCCCTGCCTCTAGCACTTTTGTCAACCAGGACGACTGTCCACTCCAGGTTAGGACTTAGCCCCCACGAGATTGTGTTTGGCCGCCCAGCCAACGTCTGGGGCGTGCCAAGACCCAAGAAACTAAGCGAGATAGAACACCCCGTACTGCTTGACTATTTGTGCGAATTGACAACTAAATTGCGTGTTTTACACCAACAGGTTCACAGTTCTTCTCCACCAGCCTCTGACGATCCAGGTCACCTCATCGAACCCGGTTCGTGGGTTTTGTTGCGGAATTTTCAGCGCACCAACAACGGACAACCGAGGTGGACCGGACCGCACCTAGTACTACTTTCAACCAGATCTGCTGTGCGAGTGGAAGGCAAGAAGAACTGGGTACATGGGACCCACTGCAAACGGGTCCCTCAACCCCTTCCATACGACCGGTGGGTCAACAAAGGACTTGCCGACTCTGAGACAGAATCCGTACCTCGCTTCATCCCTTTCAGCGATGCCCGTTTAAAAGAAACTAGTACCGAAAAGGAGAGCGATCATATTTTGCAAGGACTTGTGTCACCATCTATGCAATTGGACACTACTGAACCTGAAACGCTGTTTGAAGATCACACCGTACCTGGGAAACGACGATACAACCTGCGGTCTAGACAAAAGAACTAATAAAAGTTTCATCTAATGTAATTTCCTTTTTCCCCTTTGAACTATTTTTGGATTTTAAGCTCTCTCGTCCCAAGGGAACTAGCTCATTTTTGATTTTTCGAACCGCCATCCGGTTCTGCTGCTAGGGTCGCGGTTGAAGTCTGGGGAGTGCAACTGGGAAGTTCTAGGTCCACGGTTCTGATTGGTCCACGGGAGTTACCCCGGACTGAGCAGAGCGCGCTCCCTGGGAGAATCAATCAACCACCGCGGGCAGCAACTAGAGGATGGAGTTTCCAAGGGTAGAGAGACCGGTCAGGCTCACGAACTTCAGAAAACAGTTATGCACGATACTGTCCAGAAGAAGATTCCTGATACTATGTGTTTTAATGTTATGTAGCATACTTGTGTTTTTACTAGTTATACACTATTCGTTTTTAAAGTTACCTTTTCGAATGACACCCAGCCACCACCTCCTCCCACTATTTCTCCACACTACTTTCACCCTTTACCTGAACACGAGTCTGCCCGAAGACTCGAATTTGTAAACAACTCTTTCATCCAGCTTCTACACCAACACCAGTCCATAATGAACACGTCAAACTGTTGGATATGCGGACTTATGCCACACACAACCGATAAGGGGATCCCATACTTCATTTTGCCATTCAGCTACTATGGTTCTCTGTGGGCTTTCCAAACCATGTTCTTATTCGCCCTAGAACCATACCCGACCCGTTACGCTGCGAGCAATTCCAGTAACAAGGCACTAATCGCAGGGATATGGAACATGAGTAGGGATATCGACACATATCTGACAATGCCCAAAGATGAACTGAGTCCCTACACCCGTTGGAATGTGACTAAACATGGGGTTTACCTGGTCAAGAGCCAGGCAGCACAGAAATCCCGCCCAGTTTGGGTAGTGCCCCACCGAGGTCACTTATGCTTACAGGGTATTGGTAGGAACCCCGCAGCACAGTTAGGAAAGAGCGTTTGCACGGAAACATATGTATTTGCTTCCCGAACTTCCCCTATACTCTTGGCAGCCAAAGGCACGTATTTAGTTTGCCACGACCAAGCCTACACGTGGTTGCCCCCTGATTTCTCAGGTATATGTTTTATTTCATTTCTGCTGCCTCCTACCTACACGGCCCAAGCAGATTACCATCGGACAAGGACAGCTAGAGGTGTCGTGAGTAAAGACGACACCGCGGGTCAGGAATTCGCTGACTTCGCAAAGGGTTTTCTGCCATTTTGGGGGCCCATGGCGAACAGCAGAAATATTCGACAGTTAGCGAGGATAGTTGAATCCGCCGTGACTACGACGGCCGGAGCACTTGGCAATTTGACAACAGAGCTTCAGTCGGATCGACTTATGACCCTTCAGAACCGAATTGCCTTAGACATCGTACTCGCCGATCGTGGTGGTGTGTGTAGAGTCATCCAATCCAGTTGTTGCATTTTCATCCCTGATAACGCACCGACAGTATACCAGGCCATCTCCAAATTACACGAAATATCTGGTTCCCTTCACGTTGAGAAAGGGGATTGGTCCCTGCTGGGGTGGTTCTGGGAGCTGATCACTGCCTGGGGATGGAAAACCTTGATCTTCATTGGGATGATCTTGGCACTTCTGTTCATGTTTTGCTTGTGTATACAGTGTGCTCCTGCACTATGTGGCCTCTGTGCTACCTCGTGTGTACGGAAGCCTGTGTCGCAGGACGAGCTGAGTAACAGAATGATGCTACAGCAACATCTCCACGAATTTCTTCATACCGATTTGGACTCAGATTAGCATGAGTTATTGCCTTATATGAGGGCAAAAGGAGGGTCTGTGGTTCTCAAAATCCGGACCCCGTTGTTCTCCCGATATCGAGGTCCAATACCCGTGTCACGAAACCTCAACGTACCGAGACGATTTTTGTGTCTACGAACCGATAATGATTAGGACATCATTCCTATGTATTTGCGTTACAATCGAGGGTTGCCAACACCCCTAAATCAGTTTCCGTCCCATCCCTTAAACTCCATTTTGTGAACGGCATCCATCTTGCATCTTGCCCTCATGATAAGTCAATTAAAGGTCGAGCTTGATCCAAATAGACACGTCCACCTTTCGTGACTTTTCCCTGACCTGTCCCAACTGACTCCACTGTCTTCGGCCAAACCTGTTTAGGCAGCTCCTCGCCCAGTGGCCGAATGCGATAGCATCTACGCATAACATTCCACGAACCATTCACTACATACAGACCATGCTTTCTGCAAACATGCACCTGTCCACGTTCCTTGTTTATGGCCAGGTTTATGACTGGGTTACACCTTTCTTTATTGAGGTTTCATCGATATCCATTTCCATTTCCAATCTTTATTTCGACCATTTGGTCATAAAAGATGCACAATACAAAGAAGGAAAAAACACATATTCAAATATCATTACATCTAAAATATAGGATACATAAAAAAAGATCAGTACAGGGTTAAACAACTTTATAATGAATTTTAAAAAAATTTCAGACACTACCCAACACTTTTTAAAAGACGGTTTCGTGTGTACCACACGTTGGTAAAAAACTTAGAGAGTGCGAAAACAGTTGGGCCAGTAACATCAGTTTTTAAAATCCTGTACATTGGTGCATATTCCCTGCCACCCATATTCCTTATCAACGGAAGCAGCCAATACTTTCTAGCTGCCCTATGGGCTGGGCAAAAAAAGACCACGTGCAGGTCGTTTTCCTCCCTATCCTCACACACAGGGCAATGCTTTGCAGGGGCAGCCGGCGACCACCGACTAGTAAAAGACCGGAGGGGTAGTGTGCCATACCGCCACTGGAGATACAATTTTCTTGCAAGTAAGGGATAAATAGGGTCCAGGGCCTTTTCAGGCCTATAGGTGTCCTTGCTTTGCAAGAACACGGCTGATAAGGACCCATCTGGCTGGGCAGCTATGGCCCCTGCCAATTTACGTTCATAGTATAAATTCGACAGAGACTTCTTGGAGATAATAAGTGCTGCCGTGGCCGGGTCTGTCCATAGATCAGGAAGCCCCAAATCCATGCAGGTGGCTTGAATGTTTTTAACCCAAGGGACACTAAGCACCTTGGGGTGTTTCAATAGTTCGACCAATTCTGCCCTGTAATCCGTGAGATCGTTACTACTCCATAGCCTGCGCCAAAAGGCTATGGGTCTCAGGCCTATCTCATCAGCTAGTGGTCGTAATCCTAAATCAAGCCTCAATGGGAGAAGCGGAGTGCTCGGGGGGAGAGCAGCCACCCTTCTTATAAACTTATTTTCTGTTACAGAGAGGCTATGACAAGGCATGTGCCCCCACAGTTCAGCCCCGTACATGATTGCTCCCCTCGCCTGGGCCTTATATATCTGAATTAAGGCGCCCAATGGCCGGTACGTCGAGCCAGTCATTATTCGTGCAATGCCCCCAGTAGTTTGCACGAGTTTAAGATTTGCCCTGCTCTGGTGGGATCCCCAGGTCATAGTTTCATTGAGGGTCACACCCAGATATTCAAAGGTGGCCACTCTCTCGAGCCGCGCGGTTCCCAGTTGCGGATTCTGGCGCAATTTGTGGCTCGGGTTTAAAACCATAAATTTGGTTTTAGTGGCGTTAATTTCTAACCCTCTATCCAGGCAGAATGCAGTAAAGGAGTCAAGTATCCTTTGAATACCCATAGGGGTTTTTGAAAGCAGCAGGGTGTCATCCGCAAACATAATTGCGGGCACCCTGTGGCCGTTTAGTTTAGGGGCGTCGGTATGATCAGTGGCATTGAGATGGGCGATTACCCCGTTGACAAAAAGGCAAAACAGGGTCGGCGCCAGCACACAGCCCTGTCTTACCCCTCGGTCAACGGGGAACCTATCAGTGAGATCCCCAGACCTCCCGCACCTCACTCGGGCATAATTACCATGATGGAGCCTCTGTAAGATTGACAGGATGTCTGGGGGGACGCCCATCTCTGCCAGGACGCTCCAGAGTTTCCCCCTGGGGACCAGGTCGAAAGCGGCCCGTAAGTCCACAAAAATTGTGTACAAACTGCCGCCGTCGAACTTTGCTGTCTTCCAGTATATCAGATTTAGTCTAAAAACCTGGTCCACTGTGGATACCCCCTTCCTAAACCCCGCCTGATAGGGACTAAGGGCATCCACCTCCTCTATCCAGTCCTGAAGCCTATTCAGCAAGACCCTGCCGAACAGTTTCTGCGGTACATCAATCAGGCTGATTGGCCTGTAGTTGGCTGGGAGAAGAGGGGAGCCCTTTTTAAAGATAGGGACCACCTCTGCCCCCAGCCAAGTACCCGGGATTTCCATCCCACCGAGAACACTGTTAAAAAGGGCCGCGAGATAGGGTGCCCAGACAGTGGGCTCCTGTTTAAACAGGTCCCCCGGTAAGCTATCCAGTCCCGGCGCCTTTGCAGAAGCCAGGCCCGAGATAGCGGCAGTGACCTCACCCAGCGTAATTGCCTCCCCTTGGTGGCCCGGCCCCTCCACCTCGATAGATTCAGGGACTTCGCCTGGCTCAGAGCTATAGAGCGACTGGAAATGAGCCTTCCAAACCCCAGGTGCTATATTTGGCTCCAGTGCCGATTGTAGATTCCCTGACCCCCCATTCACTATCCTCCAAAACAACCGTTGGTTTTGGAGTGCTAAAGCCTTTGTGAGTTCTTCCCACTGATTTTCTTCCCATTCTAATTTAACCTGATCAAGGAGCCTTTTATAGGCTTGCCTGCTATGCTTCAGGCGTTCTCCTCCCACCCCCTCCTTTACTACTTTGAGAAGTTCTGATTTAGCCCGTCTGCATGTTTGATTGTACCACAATGCTTTGCCTCGGGGCCTCTCTCTGGTCTTACGTGCGCTACTAGTGAAGTGTAGTGCCGCAATTTTTGTGAGATCCTCATGGGCATTGAATACTCTGGTCTGGGAGTCTATATTATTTTCCCTCATGTCAACACTCCCCACGGCTTCCAAAATGGGGACAATCTCAGCATATAGTAGAGGAAGTTTGTCCTTGGTTGCGACCATGTTTTCCCACCTAATTCTTCTCCTGCTGTTATCCAGGAGGAGCGCGGGTTTATTCCCTTCCACTATAGGCCCCAAAACTATGGGGCCTGGGTGCACCAGGTCAAGCTCCAGGGCATTATGATCGCTCTCACTCCTTTCCATCACCCTAAAGTCCCGGATTGTAGCCCACCTCGTTAATTGGACCATGACATAGTCCAGCCGAGACTCACTCCCCCGTCTATTATAGGTGGTTTTACTTGGAATATCGGATTTCATCCGCCCATTACAGGCTCTAATTCCGAACCTTAGGGTAAGAGCAGTAATTTGTAATGCTAGTGGGGACCAAGCTTTCGCAGGCGATGCTTCCACCGCGGGAACTGCCCACCTTGCATCTTCTTCCACTGAAAGCCCTTCCTAAAGGCCGGGTAATGGCTCAAAATGAGAATTAAAGTCCCCACCCACCACATAGTATGAATCATTCGACAGTTCAGATAAAAGGCTCGAAAGTTCATCAATGGTTGGTGATTCCTTTGCGTTTCCCATCGGCCTGGAATAGAGGTTAACCAGCGCAAGTTTAACATTATTTGGCCAGAGTAAGGAGACCACAAGTATGTCTTTGGAATTAAACGGTCGACGGGTGGCCACACAGCCCAAATGAGAAGCTACCCAGGTCGTAAGCCCACCAGACGGACGACCTTTGCCTTCCCACCGTGCTGGAATGGAAAATGATGCAAAGCCTTGGTGACCATAGTCCTCTCGTGCCCAAGTTTCCTGGAACATACAAATGTCCCCCGTTTTAATGTAATTTTCCCAATCTGGCTCGCCTAGTTTGTTGGCCAGACCCGCAATGTTCCAACAAATTAACTTCAGATGGTCAGACGCCACAGTGGGCAGGCCATGGGGATTGGGGGCCTGGGACAGCGATAGAAAAAGATGGCTCAGAATGGCTGAGCAAGCCGTTGACCATTGTCAGAGAGTCCCGTGCACTTCCCTCCGCTATGTCCTCATTAACCACAGGTAGATGGCAAGGGCCGCAGATGTCAATTTCGGGAGCCCCATGATCATCCGACAAGCCAAAAACTGTACCAGTGGTTACAGTAGAGGGTGTGTTGAAAATTAGTACGTTTTGGTGAACATTATCTGCGCCATCTTGCCTCTTCCCCTGATGCCACACTTTTGTCGTGCGCGCCCGCCATTTTTTTTAAGATGCCCCGATCAGAGCGAACCCTTTTGCATGCTGCTGGCCCCTGACATAGCCCTTCGCCTTCACTAAGCCTGCACGCTGACCACCCCCTGCTTGCACCTGCCTTGAGTCATAAACCCCTCTTCGGCGCTGCTCTGCCCCAGGCCCTCATCCTGTTCCCAGCGCGACACCTCCCTGCTTCCCTTTCATGATCTCCGGCCCTTAGATGCAAACCCCCTTTTTCCCTGTGTGCCCGTTTTGTCTTCCCCGTTCCCAGGCCGACACCCAGCTCTGCCGATACCATTCCTTGCCCCTCCCCGTACAATAGAAAGCTTCCCCCATCAAAGGATCCCCGGGTTGATCAAAGCCCCCACTCCATGAGATCCGATCGAACCCCCCACATTCCGTGAATCGGCGGAATATCCAGCTGCGTGATACTCATCACCTGTCGTGACTAGGGTGGGGACTTCAACTGTAAATGTGTGTGGGAACGGGCCCAAAGGGGATTTCCGGGAATGTCTTTTCCATACATCAAAGCTTTAACATGAATGTGTAATCTACAATAAAGTCATAAAACCGTGTATAAGAGGCCAGGCCTCAGAAATGTATCTAGAGCACCTCAGAACGATACCTTCTGTCCGTTTCGTTGTGTTCTCCTCCGGAGAAAATAAAAAACCTTGTTTCCTGCTTTCCAGTCTCCAGCGCCTGCCTCTTCATTGATTAAATAACTAGAGGGTCACAGAGGCAATACCGCCGGGCAAATATCGATTGTCCCCGACCCGAATCAGGTTTTAACAATTGGCGTCCCAAGCGTGGGGCCCATCAGCGACTCGTGGATCCAGTGGGAGAGGTCCCGACGACAGAGTGAACGACTGCAACGATCGGGAGAGCTCTTGCCCAATAGACCCTCGTCTGGCAGCCGATCATCCGAACTTCACTAGTTCCGAACAGACCTCTCTCGAGTGATCTACGGTCCTGACTGGGGACCATCAGGAGTGCCGTGAGAAATACGAGAAAAAGAGGACGATCGGGCGCTGGATTCGGAAGACAAGAAACTGTCCACATGGTCCGGGTAAGGTCGTGTAATCACGACAAGTTACGAAATAATTGCTTGATTGTTTGATTGTTTACAAATACTAGTATTGCTCTTTATTTATTTGGAGATTCACTGTCTACAAACGGAGAAACAACGGGCTCTCTCTTTGCAAGCAGTGGAGGATAGGTAGGGCAGCAGCCGTGCTTATTTTTCTCCCCCACTCAATAATTACTTGAAACTGAACTGTTGTTCGCAAAACTATTGTCTCCTGGAGATTCCCTGTCTGCAAACAGAGAAGAGACCACCCTTTTTGCAGATAGTGAAAAGGGTAGGTAACGCAGATCTTTGCGGACCTACTCATTCTCCCCATTGTTATTTATTGGTCTTTTTGTTATTTTTGATCCATGAGGTATTCACTGCCTGCAAACAACGTTGAATAGAAATATTCTGTCCAGTCTTTGCACCTAGTGATAAGATAGGCAGTGCTGACTTTTTAGTCCCTCGTTACGAGCCGTCATGTCTGTCTTCTCCCCACTGATTAATAGCCTGTTTAGCCCGGACCGTGTATTAGAGGTGGACCATATAGCTCCACTAGAAGGCACCCCTAATAAGGACATGTTCATAAACTATGGATTAGTCACCATAGCCTATAATAAATTGTGGCACAGGTATACCGAAGAGAGTCAAGACAAACAGTGGCCACTGGCAGGATCCTTTGACCTTGATAAAATAGAAACGTTAGAAATAGCCCTTCGAAATAATAAGACAACGCCAATTATGCTCGACAGTCTCGGTATGTGGCGCAGAGAGGCTATGCAACGACAGAGAAAAGACGAGGACAAACCAAGTAGAGAAATATACCGACAGGACAACCCCAGGACATCGCTACCCACGACTTATCCCCCGACACTATGCAAAAGACGACCAGACTTAGGGCCAGACCAATGCGCTTTTTGTAGGTATGTCGGACACTGGAAAGCCCAATGCCCGACTCTACTGAGCGTGAGTAAAGGCAAAGGGCCGACAGGAACGACAGACCGGCAGTACGAGAAAAAGCGCGAGACAAAGAAGAACCCGACTTACATAGACAGACCAGACAGAACCACCACGTTTGATTATGCCCGATGGCACAGATTTCGCCAGGACAATTTCAGCGGCATGCTCAAGTTCTCCTAGGTCGGGCAACGTCAAGACGGGAACCCAGCCTCGTTTCAAATTCACAGACGGAAAGAGATAATTATGACCAATAACTGTTTTATATTCGTCTTGGGTCTTTGTATGTCGTACTTGTACTGTCCCCCGTCTGAGTTTGTGTGTATGTAATGTACAAATCTGCGTCATCCCTCTACACGTGTTTCCGTGTTACTCAACCTCTGTTAGCAGAAACTTAGCATAAAAGCAACCTGGAAAGAAAGAAATGGTAAAACAAAATCCGTAGACCATTAATGAACTAGAACTTTTAATTTAGCACAACAAACAAGGAATAATAACGGTAAACTGTAGAAAATGAAAGTCAAACAGAACATTCGCCCCCCCCCATTCTGGAACCTTCCAAAGTAGGGCAGGGTTACGGCTACGCCCAACCAACGGCAACCCATATAAGGCGGGCCCGGCCGCCAACTCTTGGTCAGGAAATCTTAACGTATGGGGGAGCCGGAGGAGAGGCAGGAGCCAGCAGCCGGGGCAGTTGTAGGTAGTCCCGCCACATGTCTCCTCAGCCAGCCGCAACGGGCCTGGATAGACTTAAGTAGTCCCGCCACATGTCCAGAGGAGAACGAGGCACCTTTTTTTTCCTTTTCTCTTCCGTAACAGCCGCAGCAGCTCTGGACGGCGGGATGTCCTGCACGTACCTCCACCACAATTTGTCCAAGTTGGGCTGGGAGGGAGAGGCGACGCGGACGAGCCTCTCCCACCTCCACCGATAGGAGGTCCCCCAGCCCCCGGCCCGACGCCGAACACCCCCAGTCAGGCGATGGTGCCAATACTTCCACAGCACCGAACACACCATGGTGGCACCCCAGTACTTGCGCAGCACCGAACGTGCAATGGTGGCCATATTTTCGGAACACCGAACCTGCAATGACTGCACTGATACTCGTGCCGCGCCGAATGCGCGCCACAGGTGGCCATACTCCCACAGCACTGAGCCCAGGACTTGGGGAACACCGGATGTGGAGAGACCTTCATGCGGGGCGATGAAAAGGATCGGCATGGAGTGCACCGGGAGAAGGAGACGATGCGGACGAGTCTCCCTCGCCCCCCCCAGGTGGGGGCATCACAGCTGCACCCCAGCTGAACGTCCCGCTTTCACACAACAGGGACCTCTTCCTTTCACTCCGAAGGATCTCTCCCACTCTTGCAAACTCGACGAGAGTGGCCCCTGTAGGGCCTCAAAATGGCGTCTGGGTCCGCTGGAAGGCGGGCCCCGGCCACTAGAGTAACTTTGACCAGCAATATAACTCGAACATTTGCCCCCTGGA
Source organism: Lissotriton helveticus (assembly GCF_964261635.1). NCBI lineage: Eukaryota > Metazoa > Chordata > Amphibia > Caudata > Salamandridae > Lissotriton > Lissotriton helveticus. Next base: position 1,176,811,195 of record NC_136071.1, on the reverse strand, counting down.
GCACGAGCCCCCATCTCCGACAGCATCTCCGCAGCCTTGAAGATCCTACAAAGGTCCCCGGCGGAACCTTCGGCCTCTGCAGGCTTCCGGTAAGGGACGGCTGCCTTGATCGCCAACGAAACAAACATGACATTGCCACTCCTTCTGTTAGCATGAATTCTAGAACTGCCGAAAAGGACTCTGGTCCAAACTGCCAGTAATGGGAAACATTTCCCCCTGATGCTGCTTCCGGACTGAGCCGGCCCCGCCCAAAATGGCGCTGGTATCAATCGGAACTTACGAACACCTCGTGGTGTTCCTTCGCACTAATATAAACTTGATGTTCCGAGATTTTATATGATCCTTTGTACACTTGGCTAGAAAAGACAAGGAGAACTCACTCGACGAACAGTATGAAAGGATCCCCGTTACAAATGTTGATTACAAATGTACTAATACAAAAAAAAGAGCTGGGAGTGCAATATTTATGTCAGAAACAATTTAAGTGTTTTAATTTACAAAAAGAAACATAAATCAATCAATGGTACAAGATCCTAAATTGCGAAAATACAGTCAAAATTCTTCTTTTTCTTGTTTTTCTGCAGCCGACGCGTTTCGTCCTAGAGGCAGGACGTCATCAGGGCTGCAATAGCAAACACACAATACAGATACATCAGTATATGTATACAATATCACTCAATAACCTTAGTAACCTGTGAAATGAAACAACACATCTTCAGGTAACATATTAAATCCAATACAGCTCATTGTGCCGAATGGTACTGTCCGAAAATTAATTGACATAACAGTTCTACAGATAAACGGGAAAACATTCCTCAAATCATCCAGTTGGTTCCAGCAAGTACGTATTTCACAACATATTTGTTGTGCCTATTTTAAACACTTACATATTTAATCTACATCCTGTGATGAAGTGCTAGCAAACTGTTGTACAAGTGTTAAAAAACAATCATTCATAGATAGTGGACCGCTCACCTAATATTGTTGAAATAAGACTCTTCTTTTATTATGGCTCCTAATTTTGAACCAGTGGTCTAGGCAACAGTTACTTCAAGAGGCCGATTCTTCATATGCACTCTAGTAATATTGTCAGACTGGGGTGAGGCAGAAAAAAGGAAAGACCAATGAGTTATCCAATCAGTTTCTGAATATCCACCCAGATAACCTTCACTACTCTGGTTCTCTTTTATCCTGTACTACCTCCATATGCCAAACCAAAATAGCATCCATACCTTTTCAAACTCAACGTTTCGTCTTCTCTCTAAATCGATTTAACCATTCTTTAAATCGAGAGTCTCTTAAAAACGATCCACCCGTGGCTTCTCGCACCTACGAGATGTCCAAAACACAATAATGTAATCTAGAGTGCTCTATTTGCCCTCTTCAATATCAGCCCAGGGTGTTTCCCTGTTAACTCACCGCTTTCCAATATAGTGTAGCCAAGCGGGAAAATAACTTCTATGTCTGCAGTCGCAATGTCCGTTTGTTCATAAACTGCTCATTCTAAAAAATATTTTCAACAAAAAAGGAACAGATGCTGTAAACTTGGCATATCTTGTATTGGAATTTCTCTCTTGCACTCAACGCTACCTAAGTTTTTCGCTTACCTTCGTAATCTCGCCTCCTGAACCTATGACCACGCCAACCGGGTGCGATAAATCCCGGAAGTGCGATTACTCCAATCTCCCTTTGTTAAAAAAGAGTTCAATGACCAATCAGAACTCTCAAAAATTACGCGCGCATTATCATGCCGTTCACCTGTAAGTGAATGTGAGTTTCCATTCAGGTCCGCTACCTTTTCGTTGCCGCTTGTCGTTTCCGATCATGCGCATTACGCTGTTACGAGGTTGGATCGCTACCTCTGTTCATTACCGATAGTTATCCGGTCATGCGCAATAGACTATTCTGCAAGTCAATTTGTTCACCATAGTGTTTCCGGTCCTGCGCATTCGGTGTGCATGAGTTTCCAGTCTGGTCCGCCATGTATAAAAATCTTGATGTATACTAAAAGGAGGTTTTCCCTGAATAATCCTTGTCATCTCTGCATGATGATTACCTCTAATAATGCGCATATGCGCACTCATCTACAATCATGAAAAACCGTCTACACGTACTCGTCTGCAGTAAAAGCTACTAACCCGACACCACCATACACCATTGTCCTTTCTGCGCGAGACTACATCTTTTCATATACACTAACACGTTCGTTTAAAATCTCCAAAACCAATTAGCAAACTCTCATCAGCAGAGAAGTATATCTATCCAATGCCTCCGAGTACCAGCACACTCATAACAAAAATACCGTTGCGACCTCTACCTCTTCTTATTATTGCTATGCTTATGTATTCCCCTTTGAGTCAATAATTTGTGAGTATATCTTCATATAAATGATTATCACACCGGGGCACATTTATGTAATGTTTCCATGTTTTCTTGGAGAGCTTATCATCTGGTTGATCTAATAATAGATTATATATGTCTACACTCGATAAGAAAGTATCCCATAAGAAACCAACAGTTTGCCTGCTCAACATCTCAGGATGTGTACAATAAACACATAAAGTCTACACTTGATAAGGAAGTATCCATGAAGAAAACAATAATCATTGAAGATTTATGCCAAAAAATAATGTAGTTCAGAATCAATATTTAAGCCATGAGTCATACTACGACATTTGATTATCCAACGTGCTTCTGTTTGATGGATTCGTAGTTCCCAATTCCCCCCCCTTACATGCTGCGGCACCTTTTGTATGCCATGGAATTTAAATCCCAAGTTGGCACCATGTTCCTTTTCCATATGCACGTAGAGTGGGGATCTAGTATCTCGATTCATTATTGCTCGTCTATGCTCCTGCATTCTTATTTTTAAGGGTCTTTTGGTGCTGCCTATATATACTTTGTTGCAGCAACAGATGATGACATAGATTATTCCTACACTGTTGCAATTAATGAAATCATTGATGTAAAATTGCTTGGATCCATTGAATCTGAAAGTTTTTGTTTTATTAATGCCGTGCGAACATATAACACAGGATCCACAGGTGTAAAAGCCTTTAGGCTGGGTGGATAACCAATCTGTCGTTGGCTTCTTTGTTGGACGAATATAATTCGTCGAAACTTTGTCCCTAATGGTCGGGCATTTTTTGAACGTAATTGCGGGTCTATCATCCAGTATCGTGGATAGACCCGGGACACCTTTCAACAGGGTCCAATTTCTACTTAATGCTTGTCTGATTTTTTCTTTTTGCACACAATATGCTGTGACAAACTGTTACTAGAGTGCATATGAAGAATCGGCCTCTTGAAGTAACTGTTGCCTAGACCACTGGTTCAAAATTAGGAGCCATAATAAAAGAAGAGTCTTATTTCAACAATATTAGGTGAGCGGTCCACTATCTATGAATGATTGTTTTTTAACACTTGTACAACAGTTTGCTAGCACTTCATCACAGGATGTAGATTAAATATGTAAGTGTTTAAAATAGGCACAACAAATATGTTGTGAAATACGTACTTGCTGGAACCAACTGGATGATTTGAGGAATGTTTTCCCGTTTATCTGTAGAACTGTTATGTCAATTAATTTTCGGACAGTACCATTCGGCACAATGAGCTGTATTGGATTTAATATGTTACCTGAAGATGTGTTGTTTCATTTCACAGGTTACTAAGGTTATTGAGTGATATTGTATACATATACTGATGTATCTGTATTGTGTGTTTGCTATTGCAGCCCTGATGACGTCCTGCCTCTAGGACGAAACGCGTCGGCTGCAGAAAAACAAGAAAAAGAAGAATTTTGACTGTATTTTCGCAATTTAGGATCTTGTACCATTGATTGATTTATGTTTCTTTTTGTAAATTAAAACACTTAAATTGTTTCTGACATAAATATTGCACTCCCAGCTCTTTTTTTTGTATTAGCTCAGTTTCACCCGGGGTGGGACGGTGCCCCGGTAGTTGGTGGAGTGTTTAACAGTGTGATTTCTAGTGTACTATCCCTAGTGCACCGTAGCAAACCCAACGTCGTCCCAAAGTCTTTGTTATAAAATGATTACAAATGTACAATGTATTATATTTTTATAACTGATGTAAACCTCATTTACGACGCACACGTACGGTATGCATATAGGAAATCTGATTACCACTATTATGATTATGCTTCTAAATTATGAAAATAAATGCCCCCGAACCCCCAGCCAATTAATAGACGTTTTAGTCTCTTACAAATGAATGAGTAAAACTTTCCGATGTTTTTATTGCTGCAAACGACACCCCCCACTGTACGCACTTTAGCCATTGCCACGACCGGCCAAATACGACCGCACCCTCATAATCCTCATGCTGACATGATTTTGCAAAATAAAGTTTTTGAAACTATGGACGGGTATTGCATGCGTTATTTTAAAAAAATGTGGGATCGGTGGGAAAGTTCTTTTCTGTGCACCCTACTCTGCTCTCTCTTTAAGGTTAAAAGAAGATGGTTGCCCAGCCCTGGAGGACGGATCGGATCGACAACACGACACTCCGCCTTCAACGTACGCGACTGACCCATGAGCCCTCGCGTAGAGGAAGACCTTGACTTCCAAGGATGGGTAAAACGAACGGTGTAAATGAGGGAATGTAAAAGGAGGGTGAAATGAAATAATGTAAATGTGATAAAGTACAACGTTCCAAAGTATCAGGGAACGGAGCTGACCCAAGAACCGAAGAACCTTAGAACGCCACAGCGTTGAAAGAGGTTTAAGGATCCCGATAGTGAGATACATCCTTTGACTAGATACCTCGCACTAAGCACCTCTGGTTTCCTTTTTACGTTTCCCCGCACACGACCTATATGGACACACTACCCCCCCCCCCCCCCCTCGACTCCAGAAACCATATCCCCGGGGACCCTGCCCCGAGGAGGAAAGACGAGTAAGAGGTAAGTAAAGGACTTATGAACCCATGTGTTTGAATATGCGCGAATGCTGTCCCCCCCACCCCCTTTTTTCCTCCCTCTGCAGGTTACATCAGAGATTACAGCCGAGGTGTGGCGAAGATCTGAAGCCTTGCCATGTCTAATACACGAAGCGGACTAGCGCCGCAAGGTGGTGTCTGCGCACGCCTGCAAACTATTCACGTATCGAACAAACCCGGAAAATTAGCACAACCTGATAAAAAGTGATCACCCTTAAACCAGACCGGACGAATGAACCCATGTCACGTATGATGCGAAACTATGAGGGAATGTGTGTGTGTGACTGAGGCGTCGACCCAACTGGTCGAAGGACCGAGAATGCGAGAAGTGCGACAAAATGGTACCTCCTTTCTCCTTTCCTTTTTCTCAAGGCACGTCCCCTCTACCCTGTCTAATGCTCAAACTGCATGATTACAAGTTTCTAACGCAGACCCGTGAATGCCCTTTACTGTGTAATGCACTAAATAGCCTTTCTTGAATACACTGCCACCCTCTCTGTTGCACGTGTACTATTTAGCCTGCCGTTGCACTCTCTCTCTCTCTCTCTCTCTCTCTCTCTCTCTCTCTCTCTCTCTCTCTTTCTCTCTCTCTCTCTCTCCCTCTATTTTTGCACTCCCACTCTTCCGAGTGATTAGCCCCGAAATTGGCAGACTGCCACCCCTAGCACACCACCTAATTGGCTTCAAATACCGTCAGTATTTGCACAAAAACGTGTCTTTAATACAATCACCCTGAGGCCGCGTCATTACCTCTCCTTTTCCGCTAGAAGTCAATGAACCAAGGTTGGGCCGTAAGGGAAAGGACAGGTAAGACGACAGAGGTTCCCTAATCTGACCCAAAATAAGGGAACCACATGTCAGCGGCTCCTATGGTATAAAACAAGGACCTCAGAATACGCGACCCTCCCCTCCCCGAATTGTCGCAATACCCAAACCGGAAAAATGATCACCCCTGTTACCTCCCCTGTATCAGCCGCCCAAAAACTGGAATTATGAAACTACCCCTCATTTCCGGTTGTGAGAGATGGGTCGATTTATGCCCTTACCACAAGTTTCCTATGTCCCTGGTTGTTTCCCATAAAACCCCTGTCCTTCCTAATTAAGTAATCGGGCTGTAAAGGGTTACGTAGGATCCAGAATGATGTTTTACAAGGTTAACAGACTAGTCCAAGGTAAAGAAATCATCGAAATGAACCCCGTAGTAGTTGAAAACCAGGTAGCCATGTTCATCTCTCAGCAAAATACCTGTGTAGTACCATGTTGACGACTCACAGTACCCTTTGTAAATGTAAAACTCTAGAGAACGGCATATCTTTGCCAGGTTCGTCTCACGAAGGTGGGTCACCATCAGATGAACTGTCGTGACTGTAATAAATAATTGTAAAGGAAAATCATAGTAAATCCAACAGGCCCGTCACCGGTCATTCATATGCCAGTTGTGAACACTAATATAACGGGCATTTTCATTCTTTGCCTGGAGCTGGGAGAGAAATAGACTTTTTGATTATCTTCATCTGCAAATTCTCTAAAGACTGTCTTTTCAAACTTGTTTAAGGGTACTGCTGTTGGAGGAGAGAAGGACCGGATGTGGGAGCACGAGGCCTGACTGCAGACTAAGGAATACCTGCGACATTAGCCAAGGCGAGACCACGACAGAAAAGAGCTGCAGGACGAGGCACTGTTTTCGACAACATGAGAAGAAAGGGTCGACCTGATGCCCCTGCTCGATGTCCAGTGTTGGTCGACAAGTCCCCGCTCTCTGAATTCGGTCACACGCCCGCCTATTTGAAGTCTCTCGTTTCCCTAGTTTGTTCCTAATTTGGCCTTGCTCCATCCCCCTTTTCCTCTGACCTACCCTATGGACTGTTTTGTACGCTCTTCTTCCATCTGAACTTTCTGACAATCACCTCAAAGGACACAGGGTGATAAGGACCTTTCCGACCAGAAACGCGAGGAAAGGGTCGTGCCCTGCAACGCAGAACTTAGAACAGAGCTGGACTCGTAGCTCCACCGCCGGTGCTCAACAGCGCCAACGAAAGGCAACAAAGAATGATGAGAACTCGTTAAACTTCGAACATTTGACATCCCCAATCGCCGTTTCTGCTAGACCTCATTTCTCTCCCAGCCGCCATTGTATTGATCATGCTCCAATCCGAACCTGATATATATGTAATAACCTGCCAGTATGAAATATGCTTGCTGCTCTCGCTACAGAATCGTTTTTGTATTGCATTCCTATGACTTTCCTGCTAAACAAATTGATCAAAGTTTATCAAATAGGCCCACCTCCTAAAAACTAGAAATGTTAAAATGTATTGTTTACAACTCTTTTCCTCTAGGGTTCCTACCGTTTTCTTTCTCATGCCCACCACAATAGAACCAAGTAGAAAATGAACCAGCAAGATGTCTTGAATATGTTAAAGGGAGGACTGTTGAAAATTAGTACGTTTTGGTGAACATTATCTGCGCCATCTTGCCTCTTCCCCTGATGCCACACTTTTGTCGTGCGCGCCCGCCATTTTTTTTAAGATGCCCCGATCAGAGCGAACCCTTTTGCATGCTGCTGGCCCCTGACATAGCCCTTCGCCTTCACTAAGCCTGCACGCTGACCACCCCCTGCTTGCACCTGCCTTGAGTCATAAACCCCTCTTCGGCGCTGCTCTGCCCCAGGCCCTCATCCTGTTCCCAGCGCGACACCTCCCTGCTTCCCTTTCATGATCTCCGGCCCTTAGATGCAAACCCCCTTTTTCCCTGTGTGCCCGTTTTGTCTTCCCCGTTCCCAGGCCGACACCCAGCTCTGCCGATACCATTCCTTGCCCCTCCCCGTACAATAGAAAGCTTCCCCCATCAAAGGATCCCCGGGTTGATCAAAGCCCCCACTCCATGAGATCCGATCGAACCCCCCACATTCCGTGAATCGGCGGAATATCCAGCTGCGTGATACTCATCACCTGTCGTGACTAGGGTGGGGACTTCAACTGTAAATGTGTGTGGGAACGGGCCCAAAGGGGATTTCCGGGAATGTCTTTTCCATACATCAAAGCTTTAACATGAATGTGTAATCTACAATAAAGTCATAAAACCGTGTATAAGAGGCCAGGCCTCAGAAATGTATCTAGAGCACCTCAGAACGATACCTTCTGTCCGTTTCGTTGTGTTCTCCTCCGGAGAAAATAAAAAACCTTGTTTCCTGCTTTCCAGTCTCCAGCGCCTGCCTCTTCATTGATTAAATAACTAGAGGGTCACAGAGGCAATACCGCCGGGCAAATATCGATTGTCCCCGACCCGAATCAGGTTTTAACAGGTGTCGGGGGTCTACCGGCCCCATTATCCCAGGTATCTGGCTTAAGAGCAACAAGTCAATCGACCCCATCCAGGGCACTCAAACAATTGAAACGATTAAAATGAGAAAACGGTGTCTCTGGCGCTGGGGAGTACTGGTGTTGTGTGTGGTCCTTGCGACTGCGTCTGTGATCCACCCTTGTCCAATCATCAAGCAGTGGGACCCTATGCATGCGAATAGGGGGGAAGAAGAAAGAAACTGGCAGGGTCTGGATGGTAGAATCCAAGGATCTATTAACGCCTTCACAAATATGCAGCACTGTACCCTGATCTTTAAAAGTTACCAGGACGCAGTCCCCTATTATTGATTTCCTGGTCTTCCCTAGCCACGGGACCCTTCTAACCATGATAATCTCATTATTTAAATAAGGTGGTAATGGTCGGTTCCAATTGAGCCATTTGATAACCTTTTTCTTGAGGGATAAATAATCTTCTTTTTCCCCTGATCGTAAGTGGGGGGCACCTGCTAAGACTACTGTAAGGCTATTGGCTTCAGGCGGGAGATCTGGTCTCCTAGGTCTTGGGGAGGGCCCAACCGGAGAACGTGGGGTACCTTTGCCGGTTTCCTGGCCTCTTTCCTTATGCTCTATCTGTGGTCTTTGGGGAGGATAGTCTAATACTTGCGCTAGCCCGTTAGCTTGGTTATTGTGCTGTGCCTGGAATTTAATGGCCATAAGTGGCTGCAAGGGAGGGGCAGAAGGCGCACGCTGAGGTAAGGCTTTATTAGCTGATTTTAAAACCCCTGCTTCCAAATGGTCCCCTGCCGGGAGTTGAGATCCCACTTGCTTACTTACTATGGTGTTCAGAGTAGTAAGGGATGTTTCTAATGAAGTGAGCCTACTCTCCACTTTTTCTAAGCTAGCACTAATGGGCTGCAGGAGGGAGCGGAATAGAATTTCGATACTCTCTAAGGATAAGGGTGGGGGAATTATAGTTGAAGGATTGGCCTCTAGGTTCATGTTGGTAACCTCTAAAATAGGGCTTTGAACCTTTGTGAATAGGACAGTGGGGACTTTCTCACCCACCTTCCCTGGTAAGAGTGAGTTGGTATGTTTCTTGCCAAAATCAAGATGAGACAGCTTAGGTTTTCCCCCACCCCCTATTGATTTCCTAATTCGTTTGCTGGGCGGAGGCCTATGCACCTCGACAGCAACAATAGGTTTTAACTTCTTCTTAACCATTTGTGGAGGAGAGGATTGGGCTACAGGGTTGACTGGGGTAACAGATTGAGTATCAACCACCAGGACCGGTTGTTTTCCAGGTGCCAACCCTGAGGGACAGGGGATTTCCCTTAATAAAAGAGGAAAGTCCTCAAGGGTCAGTGGATTTGGGCTATCAAGGAGCGTAGCTTCCTCTTGAGAAATTGGGTAGGGAACAATATCTGTCAGAGATCTATTTTTCATAGATTCAATGGAGCGCCTGCGCTCCGCCCTACGTTTCTCTAATGAGGTCTCTTTAGCCACCTCTCCCTTAGAAGGTTTAAAGTAATTGTCCAACGTCCCAGTACTGGAAGCCCCCTCCCTTAATGGGGTTTCACACGGGGGTGGCGAGGGCATAACCAGATTCGTGGTTTTTACAAGATTTTAGGGAATGGGCCCGGCCCGGCCTCCTTCGGCCCCGGACGGCCACAGACGGTCCCGCCCTTGTCCCGGGCTTCTCCCGGCGCCCTCCCGCGCAGCGGGTCAGGTGCCTCCTTTTGAAGATTGCACCAAGGGGGCGTGGCCGGCAGGGAGAGGAGCCCAGCTGGAAACGGGCGCGCGGAGACTCCTGGACACTGGAGTCCTCCGCTCTACCCTCGCAGCCCTGCCGGTGCCGGTGTTGGAAAAATTGCCCCTGGGATGCACAGAAGCCACAAACCACGAAGCGGGACCCGCGGAGCGGGTCCGGCGAGGCGTGGCGGCTTAGAGAAGGCTGGGTCCGAGGTCTGGAAAGTCAGAGCGCAAAGCGCGGCGTTTAGGCAGGGAATCCGCCGGGCAAGCCCTTCTCAGCCCGTTAAGTCTTGCAGTGTTGGGGGCGGGGCCGGCAGGGAGAGGAGCCCAGCTGGAAACGGGCGCGCGGAGACTCCTGGACACTGGAGTCCTCCGCTCTACCCTCGCAGCCCTGCCGGTGCCGGTGTTGGAAAAATTGCCCCTGGGATGCACAGAAGCCACAAACCACGAAGCGGGACCCGCGGAGCGGGTCCGGCGAGGCGTGGCGGCTTAGAGAAGGCTGGGTCCGAGGTCTGGAAAGTCAGAGCGCAAAGCGCGGCGTTTAGGCAGGGAATCCGCCGGGCAAGCCCTTCTCAGCCCGTTAAGTCTTGCAGTGTTGGGGGCGGGGCCGGCAGGGAGAGGAGCCCAGCTGGAAACGGGCGCGCGGAGACTCCTGGACACTGGAGTCCTCCGCTCTACCCTCGCAGCCCTGCCGGTGCCGGTGTTGGAAAAATTGCCCCTGGGATGCACAGAAGCCACAAACCGCGGAGCGGGTCCGGCGAGGCGTGGCGGCTTAGAGAAGGCTGGGTCCGAGGTCTGGAAAGTCAGAGCGCAAAGCGCGGCGTTTAGGCAGGGAATCCCCTATCATCGATATCTGATGGGAGTTCCAGGCCTAACTGGGTAATCTATCAACGAACTGGACATCTAAAATATGGGCTTGCTTACATGACTTCGCTCTTTGTATTATTGTAGAAATATGTATATTGCCATACCATAAACTCAAGAATTCTTGCTTAAAGCCATATATCTTGTATATAAGGAGAAGGCTGGTTCTGTAAAAACGAACAGTCTCCCAAAACCTACTCTCCGTGTGGTGTACTTCTGGGACACATGTTACTTGGTAGCTACCAATAAAACTTGATCTTTGACTGCGATAGAAGACTCATTGTTTCTGTGGTCCGGAACAAGGGAGAACTCAGAGGTCTTCGGGTGTTATCCCCTGACACCAGCGGGTTCCTAAAAACCCGTTACCTCAACTGGTAACCAACACTAGGTCTGTCAATTGTCCCTGAGCCTGTGTCCACTGATTTGCTAAGCACTCCTGGAGCGGACGCATATGTAACCTTGCGTGAGGGACTATGAAGATGCAGGAGGCCATCATGCCAATCAACTGCATGAACACTCTCGCTGGAAGCGAGTGTTGTGGTCTGAACCTTTGGATTAGAGACTGCATGCGGTCTATCCTGACCTTGTTTGGCTGAGCCATGGCCGTCAGGGTATTTATCGTCGCGCCCAGAAACTGCCGCACATGCGCTGGTTGAAGGTGCGACTTTGGGTAGTTCAGCGAGAAGCCCAGATTGTGAAGGAGTGGAGGAGTGTGGCTCACTGATTAGTGCGGCAGACCCGGATGCAGAGGTCTGGCCCGGGACCAGGGTTCAATTCCCGACGCGGCAGGGTCCTGAGCCCAAAATGTCCACGGACTCGATAATTCTCGCCTCGGTGCCCATTCTAATCATGGGGTTACACGCTGCAACTCTGGGCAATAGTTGCTTAATCTCCACTACGGCGGCCCACCTGCTGCGGGATGCCTGGCTTTCACCCTGGGGATACCCAGTAGGGGTTATCTCACAGGGAAAAAGCCAGGACGGGTTCCCAAGGCAAGCGCCTTGATGCCTTCGGGTGATACGTGCGCTATATAAGTCGCAATACATTTACATACATTTACATACAAGGAGGTGAATGGTAGTCGACATATCCGCGGCGCACTGTTGTTCCGACTTGGCATGAACGAGCCAGTCGTCTAGGTAGGGGTAGACATGGATGTTCTGCCTCCTGAGGTGCGCCGCTACCGTCGCCAGACACTTGGTAAACACTCTTGGGGCGGTGGTCACTCCGAAGGGTAGGACTTTGAACTGATAATGCCTGCCTTGGATAGTGAACCTGAGATACTTTCTGTGGGACGGGTGTAGTGGTATGTGGAAATAAGCATCCTTGAGGTCTAAGGTTGCCAAGAAGTCCCCTTGGTTCAGCAAGGGAAGAATCTGTTGCAGTGTAAGCATATGGAAATGTTCTGATAGTATATACAGGTTGAGGGGACGCAGATCTAGAATGGGTCTGAGAGATACGTCCTTCTTTGGGATAAGGAAGTACAGGGAATAGACCCCTGTGCCTTCCTCCTCCACTGGCACGAGCTCGATTGCGCCTTTTTGCAGCATCACCACTACTTCTTGCTGCAATAAGTGCAAGTGCTCTGCGGACATAGGCCGTTGCCTTGGTGGAATGTTGGGTGGAGTGGACTGTAACTCTAGACAATAACCGTACTGGACAAGTTGTCGTACCCACCTGTCTGTGGTGATGTTTGTCCAGACAGGCAGGAACTGCTGGAGTCTCCCCCCGACAGGTGTTAAATGGTCGGGGGCAGTGACAGAGAGTCACTGTTTGTTTGGGGCAGAGGAACGTGAGTTGTTGTTTCCTCTGCCACGTCCTCTGGTGCTGTTTCCTCGATAACCCCCTTTATTCTGCTTGGGGTACGAGGACTGTGCTCCACCTCTAGTGAACTGTGATTGTTGACCCATCTGTCCTCGGGTGACTCCACGTGCACCTGAGCGACGAAAAGTGTTGCCCCGGAATTGTTGTGACTGAAGGGCCCCCATAGACTTAGCTGTTTCGTTGTCTTTCTTAATCTTTTCGAGGGTGGTGTCAACATCAGGACCAAACAGTCTATCAGGATTGACGGGCTGATTGAGTATGGTCGTTTGAATGTCTGGTTTAAACCCTGATATCCGTAGCCACGCTTGTCGTCTCAGCATGACGCTAGTGTTAATAGCCCTAGCTGCTGTCTCTGCGGCATCAAGTGCACACTTTATTGCTGCGTTGGAGATGAGTTTTCCCTCCTCTATAAGCAGTTTGGTACCCTCTTGAAACTGCGTAGGCAGGTGTTGTAAAAGTTGCTCTAGGGTGTCGTAATGCGCCCTATCATAACGTGCCAATAGCGTCTGTGTGTTCGCAATACGCCAGAAATTGGCAGCCTGCGCAGCTACTCTTTTGCCCCCTGCCTCAAGCACTTTAGACTCCTTGTCTGGGGGAGGAGCTTCACCCGTTGTCTGGGAGTTTGCCCGTTTGCGGGCATTTGCGACCACAAGAGAGTCTAGTGGCAACTGTCCCCGAATGTATGCAGGGTCTGCAGGTGCTGGTCTGTATTTCTTCTCGATGCGTGGATTGACCACTCTCGCCCTGGTAGGCTCTTTAAAGATTTCCGCAGCATGCTTAAGGACACCTTTGAGCATAGGAAGTGTCTTGACTGTCCTTTCAGAGACTGAAAAAGTGTCAAATAGAAAATCTTCCTCCACTGGGTCAGCATGCATGTCCACATCATGATTAGCAGCTGCCCGTTCAATGAGTGCATGAAATCCTGCAGAGTCCTCTGTTGGGGATGCACGTGCACTGAAAGGCTGTGGGTCTTGCCCCACATGTTGGATTCCCTGGTCACCTATGTCGTCATAAGAATACTGTTGTGCATCGGGGTCATCGATGGGGAAAGTGTACTGTTCATCTTGGCCATATTCCTCTCCCCCAGAGTGTTCGGGGGGAAGGTGTTGGACTCCTTCTAGGAGGTGGCTGGATGGGTTCAACCAGGGCTGGAACGTCCTGTGCAGGCCTTTTCTTCTTCAGTGGGATAACATAGGAGTCCACTGGTTGGGAAGTGATCTTCCGCTTGTAAAGGGTCAACTTGCCCGTGTCCGCGTCGATAAAACGCTCAGAATCGTCTCCTGAGTCGAGTTGTCGACCCAATATTCCAGTAGACGTGGAAGAGTCCGATGTCTTTGGCGCCGTCTTTGGCGCAAAGGCCTTTGGTGCCTCCTTTGGCGGCAGAATGAATAGAAGCTTGCCAGCAGGCTTCGCCGGCATGTCCATCGGCTTCTGGTGCGACGGCGCCGGAGCCGACGTCGCAGAGGCCTTATCCCGAATTCTTTGGAGTGAAGTAGCGATGAGAGACGCGTCACTCACAGCGGCACTTGGCGCCGACGAGGAGGCCCTCACCTTGCCTTCGGTTCCGACGTCCTGTGTTCCCTTTTGAATCTTAGACGTCGATGCTGCATCCGTAGACACAGAGTCTTTGGACCTATGTGTTGAGCCTCCGCTCTTCGATCCGTGGGATTTTGCAGACTCCGTCTCAACCACGCGTCCGACTGACGGCGTCCCAGTCGGCACTGAATGCTTGTCGCCGACTTTTGTTGACTTTGCCGGCGTCGCCCCGGTCGACCCGTGCCGGACGACCTTCTTAGAGGATGCCTCCTCTGCCGATGACTTCGGCACTGTCGAATCGACAGTTTTCTTCGACTTCTGTGGACCGGAGGCCGACGGAGCCGATGAGGTAGCAGGCTTTGGTGTTTTTGGTTGAACGACCGCCATCTTAGGTGCACTCGAATCCGGTAGTTTCGGTTTCGATTTCGGGTCGGCCATTTTAGGCGTAGTCGATACCGATGCTTTCAGTTTCGGTTTCGATACGGGCTGCGTAGCAAGTATGTCCGTGGCCGGGCCTGAAGGCGGGGCCGTGGCTTGCGGTGCAGGGTCTTGGGTAAGGCCGAGTGGCGATCCCGTGACCCGAGCCTGATCCGCGTAACTTTCGGGGCATAGCTCATCCCCTGAGCTATCTTCCGCGGCCCCATAAACTTCTTCGACGTCCCCTACCTCGTCGACGTATTCAAGGTCTTGATCCACGACCCCGTCGTTGTCTTCGGGATCGGCCTCGACCTCCGTCGCGGGCGGTGAGATTTCAAGATGATGGCTTAGGCCCTCTTCTTCCGGGTCGCCGAAGATGTTATCTGGTGCCGGGGCCGCCTGCCTGGCCTCAAGGCGCACCGCGCGCCGAAGCTTGAGCGTCTTCTTCGACCTGAATCTGGAGCAGGCCATGCAGCTGTCCTCGTTATGGTCTGGCGAGAGGCATTTGTTACAGACCGGGTGCACGTCGATATGTGGGTATTTGGACCCACAGACGGGACAGTATTTAAACGGGCTCCGCTCCATGTAGAAAAGTTGTGGTTGTGCTGCGATGAGAAGGCCTCGATGTCCGAAGAGTGATACGACTCCGCAGATTCCGACTCAAAGAGACGGAAGAACTCGAGACCGTACGCAAACAATACCGACGTAATGAAACGAAGGCCTTTTGGCCTTAAATAAGCTAGTTTTCTCGGTTCCGACAGAGAGACGTCGAGACCGCATCCGAACCCAATGGCGGAAAAAAACAATCTGGGGATGGAGACGATGCGCACTGTAGTCCAGGGGAGGAGCCACCTATCTCAGGATACTTCGAAGACTCTTCCAGGACAACAATGTGCGATCATCCGGACCCAACACTAGGCGGCGATCTATGCAAAAGATATGAATTTAGCAGCCCACATGCCTCGAACATGTGCTTCTCTTTTTGATGGAAGTGTTCATTAACCCCACACAACTATTGCAATGCTTATGAATATTAATGTAGCTACCCTGTCAAACTCGTTTTCCTTCATTTTTAATATGATACTGCAAGTATATGCATCAAGAATTTACGATAATGAGGATTATTAAGGGATTCATACATGACATTCTGGTACTCCAATTTCTTTTAAACAATTTCAATAAAATTAGTTAACCGCTGAAGAGCATCTATTGGTAAAACCTGCTCAAACTGCTCTAGATGGAAGTGAGGAGACAATATCTTACCTGTACATACTGGGGCACTGGACTAATCATATGAGGATGCTGCATGTACGTTTCAGCATTCTGATTGCCCCACATACTATGAAACTGAGGTGCAGGCGGATTAAGGACCATGGGTCTTGGTTGTACATGATAGGCACCTATTTTATAAATTAAAAAAACAAATACACCAGTTTAACTGTTTCCAAACACGTAAAAGTCAAAGAAAATTAAGGATGTTTTCAGAAAAGTGAAAAGTAACATGTACTTACATAAGTTTTGCTGCTTCCTGATTGCTGGACCCAGTTTAAGTTTTTTTCCGTGAAAATTAATCTGCGACTGAAATTAAAACAATGAAATCAAATATGTTCAACGGCAGCACCTGCTTTCAAGGTTTGTACATGCACTATGTAGTTGTAATTGGTCTAGCTACATTTAAATTATGATTAATTAAATGTTTTTACTTACTAGCAATTTCAGTCCTAAGCATCGATATGTCTGAGAAATCTGAATATCCCTACTTCTAAATAGAAACCCAATAAGGAATATTACTTACTTGTGATCCTAGTTTTACATCATAGTTTTTTTTTTCAGTGAAATCATGAACGTACAGTAGTCCCACTCGCGTGTGGGGACCCTGCCACAGGTGTGCGTGCTTATTTTTTGTCCTGTTGGAGGTAGCCAACCTAAAATGTTTCGGTCACGTCATTCCCGTGTAAGTCTGTAACAGGCTAGAATTAAGTGCTTTTTATGGGGGGTGGAGGGGGGGGGGGCTTCGGCAGAGAACTACAGTACTATAGTTTAAATTCTAAACCACATAGCAGCATTCAATATAGAAATGTGTCAGAGTAGAAATACTATCATAAACACCTGTTGTAGTTGCAGAGAAAACAATTAAGGGAAAGGAATCTGTCAGGTCAAACATGCATCTGCAGCACTCAATGCATAGCCAGCATGCACTGTACCTGCAGTTTGTCTCACAGTTTCAGTACTTTTTGAACGGTAGCATACATCATTCCATGAGAACATCCATGAACAATTGTATTACCTTGACAGTTAGGGAGAAGGGAGGGTTGTTCATGGCTCCAGTGGAAACACCTATGTTGCAGACCTAGGATTACAAGTTAAGAAAATGCTACTTACCCAGTATGCATCTGTGCTTGGCATGCAAAGCTGTAGAGTCACATACATGTGCATAGATCACCGTCTAGTGTTTGGTCCGGATTTTTTAACTCTTTTTTTCTTTGAATAAGTCTTTCCCGTCACAAGATAGGCGACTCCTCCTTTGGGTGATAGTGCGCATGGGCATCGACTCCATCTTCAGATTGTTTTCCCGCAGAGAGTGAGATTAGAATAGTAGTAAAGAATAGAAATGTAGAGGCGTATGTATGTATAGTAAAAGAGAGAACCACAGTAGCTACATGTACCTGGGGAGGTGAGTGGGCGCATGTGACTCTACAGCTCTACATTCCAAGAACAGATGCATACAGTGTAAGGAGCATTTTCGGTTCGAGGCATGCGAGCGTAGATCACGTGCGGTGTCCATAAACTATACAGCAGTATCCTCCCAATGCAGTGGCTTTCCTGTAACTGTTGGAGTTGTCTGAAACAGTGTTTAAAGTACTGCTCGGCCCACATTAGTCTGTTGTCTTGCTAACACATCAACACAATAGTGCTTCGTGAATGTGTGCGGTGTAGACCATGTTGCAGCTTTGCAAATGCCAGCTATGGGGATGTTTCCTAAAAAAGCCATAGTGGCCCCTAGCTTGCGAGTGCAATGTGCTCTAGGGGTACAGTTAAAGTCCTCTTCGCTTTTGCGTGGAAATGAATATGCTACTTACCAGTATGCATCTGTTCTTGGCATGTAGGGCTGCTAACATTCATATCTTAGCATTAGATCGCCGCCTAGTGTTGGGCTCGGATGATCGCACATTGTTGTCCTGGAAGAGTCTTCGAAGTATCCTGAGATAGGTGGCTCCTCCCCTGGACTACAGTGCGCATGGGCATCGGCTCCATCCCCAGATTGTTTTTCGCCATTGTGGCAGAAGATGGAGTGAAAAGTGTAAAGGATGTCCATGCTAATGAATAAATACAATAGTATATCTGCAGCTGCGACAGGCACCGGGGAGGAGGGCGGGCGATATGAATGTTAGCAGCCCTACATGCCAAGAACAGATGCATACTGGTAAGTAGCATATTCAGTTCGAGGCATGTGGGCTGCTAAATTCATATCTTAGCATAGAATACATAGCAGTCCCTCCATCAGCGGCGGTTGCCCGTGCCAGCTGCAGAAACCTGAAAAAGTGTCTTCAGAACAGCCTGTCCTACAGCAGCTTGCTGCTTGGAATGCACATCAACACAGTAGTGTTTTGTAAAGGTATGTGGTGTAACCCACGTGGCTGCTCTGCAAATATCCTCTAAAGGAATGTTCCCTAGGAAAGCCATGGATGCCCCCAGTTTGCGTGTGGAGTGCGCTCTGGGGGGTATTGTTAAAGTGCGCTTGGCTTTTTGATAACAAATCTGGATGCACTTAACAATCCATCTGGCTATCCCTGCTTTGGAAATCGGGTTGCCTTTGTGTTGTGGTGCGAAGGCAACAAAGAGTTGTTTTGTTTTTCTAAAGGGTTGTGTTCTGTCTATGTAGTACATCAACGCCCTCCGTACATCTAAGGTGTGGAGCATTCTTTCCGCCACCGTTTGCGGGTTTTGAAAGAATGCTGGTAAGTCAATAGTTTGGTTTAGATGAAACTGTGACACCACCTTCGGAAGGAATTTGGGGTTAGTGCGTAGCACTACCCTATTTGGATGAATTTGAATGAATGGCTCTTGGATTGTGAGCGCCTGCAGCTCACTGACACGCCTCAGAGACGTAATAGCTACAAGGAAAGCTACTTTCCACGTAAGGAACTGGAGTTCACACGAGTGCAGTGGCTCAAATGGTGGTCCCATCAGTCTGGTGAGAACGACATTGAGGTTCCACACCGGAGCTGGCGGTGTTCTTGGGGGAATGACTCGTTTCAGACCTTCAAGGAAGGCTTTAATGGCGGGCACTCTGAAGACAGAGAGGTGCTGCCTGTTCTGGAGATAAGCCGCTATGGCGGATAGATGTATCCGAATGGAAGTGTACGCTAGATTGCACTTGTAAAGATGCAACAGATAGCAGATGATGTTGGGGATAGATGCATCTAGCGGGTTGATGTCATTGGCTGTACAGTAAATGACGAAACGCTTCCACTTTGCAGCATAGCATGCTCTAGTAGTTGGTTTCCTCGCCTCCTTGATGATGTTCATGCATTCTGGAGGTAGGTTAAGGTATCCAAACTCTAGGACTTCAGGAGCCAGATCGCCAGGTTGAGCTGTTGCGGATCTGGATGCTGAATTTCTCCATGGTTCTGCGTCAAAAGACTGGGCGTGAGGCGCAGTCTTTGATGCGGCACCACTGAGAGTTCGAGGAACGTGGTGTACCAGGCCTGGCGCGCCCACGTTGGAGCAACTAGGATGAGAGTCATCTCGTGCTGCCTTAGCTTTCTTGCGACCAGCGGTATTAGAGGGGCTGGCGGAAAAGCGTACGCAAATCTGCCTGACCAGTTCATCCATATCGCATTCCCCTGCGACTGTGGGTGAGGGAACCTGGCGGCAAAGTGTTGGCATTTTGCGTTCTCTTTCGTGGCAAACAGGTCTATCTCCGGATGACCCCACTGCCGGAAGTACGGGTGGAGGACAGATGGGTGTAACTCCCACTCGTGCATTTGATGGCTGTACCTGCTGAGCAGATCCGCCATCTGATTGTCCTTTCCTGGGAGGTGTTCTGCCATGAGGAAAATGTTCCTCTGAATGGCCCACTTCCACATGCTCTGAGCCAGATGAGACAGCTGTGGCGAGTGGGTGCCTCCCTGCTTTTGAATGTAGTACATCGCGGTCATGTTGTCCGTCCGGACTAGCACGACTTTGTTGCACAGATGTACAATGAAGGACTTGAGCGCCATGAAGATTGCCATCAGTTCCAGATAGTTGATGTTATGTTATGTTATGTTATTAAAATTTCTAGAGCGCACAGCTGCCCCAGCAAAGGGGCGTCCTGGCGCTTTGACAGATGCTGTAACATAACACACAAAAGAAATTAGCCAGGAACTGGAAAGAGGAAAGTTTTAATAGCCTGCCTGAAGGCGAACATATCCTCAAGAGCTCGAATGTGAACTGGTAGCGAGTTCCATAGGCCAGCCGCTAGAACCCTGAAAGAACGGCCACCCATCCTGCTCAACCTGAAGCGTGGACAGACAGCCAGATGAAGCCCCTCCGATCTTAAAGATCTCGACGGCACATAGGGCGTAAGTAGAGTGACAAGTGCCGGTGGCGAAGAAGTTTTCAAAATTTTGAAGGCCAGACACAGCGCCTTGAACATGATTCGCTGTCTGACCGGGAGCCAATGCAAGGCCGTGATGGTACCAGACACTGAACAGTGTCTGGGAAGGCCCACAATGGCTCGTGCCGCGGCGTTTTGTACTCTTTGGAGCCTAGAGGCCTCCGCTTGATTCACCCCTAACAACAGTGAGCTGCCGTAGTCCAGCCTAGATAGTATTGAGGCCTGAACTACAAGCTGTCTGGTAGGGGGATCAAAGTACTTCAAGACTGGCCTAATACCACGCAGTATTCCGTAACACGTGGCAGCCACCTTCTTGGTGTGGTCCCTGAAGGTGAGCGCAGAGTCCACCCAAACTCCTAGATTTCTCACTCCAGCCACTGGAATAGGCGTGACACCAAGCTCTGACGGCCACCACTGGTTACCCCATAGCTCAGCGTGCTTCCCTAGAACCAATACCTCCGTTTTGGTGGCATTCAACTGGAGGCAGTTGGTGCGAAGCCAGCTGGCTACTGCCAAGAGACCCGCACGGAATCTCGGAGCTGCTACCTCGGGGTCTCCGCTAAGTGTCACCGCTAGCTGTGTGTCGTCCGCATATGAGGCCATCGTAAGACCCCACTGTTTGACGACACCAGCCAACGGTTTCACATAGAGGTTAAATATGGTAGGGCTCAACGAAGATCCCTGTGGAACCCCCATCTTCAGGGGGTAAGTGGTGGATTGGCCAGGTGGTATAGCCACTTTAAAAGTACGATCAGCCAGAAAGGACCGAAACCATTGGAGAGCGACATCCGTCACTCCCGCCTCCTGTAAGCGCTGGATAAGTATTTGGTGGGACACAGTATCGAAAGCAGCGCTTAGATCTAATAATATAAGCGCTGCAGTATGACCTAAGTCAAGTACCTGGCGAAGATGTTCCAAGATGTAAAGTAGTGCCGTCTCGGTACTGTGTCCTGACCGGAATCCGTTCTGGCTGGGGTCTAAGATCTGGTTGCAAGCCAGATGCTCAGACAAAACCGAGTTGACGTGCGCTTCTGTTACCTTGGCGATCCATGGCAACAGGGAGATAGGTCGGTAGTTTTCTGGCAGTCGGGTGTCAGAATTAGCTTTTTTTAGTATGGGGGTAACCACTGCCTGCTTCCAGGCCGCAGGTACAGTTCCAGAAGACAGAGACATATTAATGAGATCCAGTATGGGGTTACGACACAGCGGGGAAAGTGTATTGATGAAGGCAGGCTTTAACGGGTCCGCCGGGGAGCCTGATTTGACCTTGAGGCAGAGTCTGTCAAAGGCCTCAACCGACAGTTCAGGTAAGATAGCCAGCGGCTCATGATCCAATGTATCAGAGACAGTGGCTTCACGCTCCTGATGGAGTGTGTCGAACCCGTGATATATTTTTTCCACTTTCTCCACAAAAAAAGAGGCCAATTTATCACAGTGTGAGTCTGTGCAAATCGCCTCTGATGAGGATCTGTTTTTCATTAGGTCCTTCAGTACCTTGAAAATCAGTTTTGAGCGGTTGGTACTGGTGGCAAATTCCTGGGCATAAAATGCAGCTCTAACCCTGCATATAGCTCTGTGGTAAAGTTTCAACTCAGTGAAATACCGGAGTTTCAGAGCCGGGTCATATGATCGTCTCCATTCCCTCTCTGTCTTACGGCAGGATCTTTTCAGTTCTGCCAGAGACTCGTTATACCAGGGGCTAAGTGCTTTTGTCCGGCCTTTCGCCCATCGTAAAGGTATCAGAGAGTCCAAGGCGTCAGTAATCCACATGCAGAACTGTTGGTAGCCTTGTTCCACATTGGTAAGATTGTTCAGAGGTTTCCGCTCTAATATACCGTAGAACTCTTCCAGCGTAAGTTTGTGCCACGGCCTTTTAAGGGTTAGCCTTTCCCTGGATATAAACGGCTTGTCATGGACCGGGCAAAGTGCTTCTACAAGTAGATGATCAGTCCACCCTAACCTCCTTGGATCTGACACCCTTAACCCGTCAAGTGTGGAAAAAAAGGGGTCAAGGATATGGCCTCCAACGTGGGTTGGACGGGTGACAAGCTGAGTAAGTTGGAGAGCTTCCAAGTCGGCCAACAGGGAGCTCACGGTAGTGGATGACCCATTATCAAAATGGATGTTAAGGTCACCCAAGATGTTAAAATTGGCGCAGCCCAATGCTATAGGGCTGACCATATCGGCCAATGCGGATCTGAATACCGAGTCATTGCCAGGGGGGCGGTAGACCAGCAGCCCACTGAAGGTGAACTGATGGGAGAAGGCGACTTTAAAAATAGCGCTTTCACATGCAGGTAGTCCTGATGGCTTCCATTCTGCTGGGAAGCAGGATTTGACAGCCATAGCAATGCCACCACCTCTTGTGGTCCTATTAGAGGTGAAGATGGTGTAGTTCTGGGGGAATGCCAGGTTCAATATGGCAGAGTCAGAGTCCTGAAGCCAGGTTTCTGTCATTAAGAAAACATCTGGATCCTCTTTATCCATCAGGTCATAGATGGACAGGTGGTGCTTTACAAGAGATCTCACATTAAGGCACCAAATACGGAGATCTCTCGAAACAGCACGAGGCCGTATGACAGGGACGACGTTTTCCAAGGAACGAATTTTGGTTGGGCTCTTAAGAGACCAGCCTTCACAGGCGCAGCTGTAAGGGCCAGCTAAAGGGTCCACAGACTTACACGCAGAGCCCCTGGACGAGTGACCTATGGCCAACAGCTCTGACCGTGTGTAAGATATCATAGCTGGCAACACAGCATACGGCGCAGAAATAGCAGATAGGACTGAGCCTGCCCGGCCTCGCGCTGCCTCGACGCGGACGAGCGCAGACGGGCAGGACTCAGGCACGACTCCGGCTAAGCGACGGCGTCCACATCTGCGCGTCCCGCTGCGCGGGAGGGGGGAGCTTTAAATAGGCTCTCCAATCGTGGCGCGAGCGCGAGGACGCTCCAAGATGGCGCCTAAAGCTACACTTACTGCCCAATCCAAGATGGCGCCCACAGTGAGCCACCCCCGGGATCCAGGCCCGCCAAAACGGCAGTGCGGGAGACAATTATGTGCGGAATGGGGACGGGGGCAAGACCCTGTTAAAACCAGGGGAAAGTGCTAAAAATGAAAGTAAGCAAAAGACAAAATCGGGTAAGTTAAAATAAGCGCGCTAGCAATAGCGCTGGCAACAGCAGTTAATGCGCGATAAAATCAGCATCTGTCAAGACCTGACAAGAGTCTGGGTCCGCCTTAAATAGGCTCTCCGATGTGCATCTTCTGTTGCTGCGTCGTCCATAGTCCCTGCACTGTGTAAGTAAGCACATGAGCTCCCCATCCCTGGAGAGATGCGTCCGTTGTCAGGACAATCTGCGGCACAGGCTCTTGGAACAGTCGGCCCTTGCAAAGGTTGTGTGGAGTCCACCAATGCAGAGAGTCGTATGCCCGACTGGTAACCAACACTAGGTCTGTCAATTGCCCACGAGCCTGTGTCCACTGATTCGCTAAGCACTCCTGGAGCGGGCGCATATGTAGCCGTGCGTGAGGGACTATGAAGATGCAGGAGGCCATCATGCCTATCAACTGCATGAACACTCTCGCTGGAAGCGAGTGTTGTGGCCTGAACCTTTGGATCAGAGCCTGCATGCTGTCTATCCTGACTTGGTTTGGCTGAGCCATGGCCGTCAGGGTGTTGATCGTCGCACCTAGGAACTGCCGGACATGCGCCGGCTGAAGATGCGATTTTGGGTAGTTCAGGGAGAAACCCAGATCGTGAAGAAGGTGAATTGTAGTCGACATGTCTGCGGCGCACTGTTGCTCTGACTTGGCTTGCACGAGCCAGTCGTCTAGGTAGGGGTAGACATGGATGTTCTGCCTCCTGAGGTGCGCCGCTACTGTCGCCAGACACTTGGTGAACACCCTCGGGGCTGTTGTGACTCCGAAGGGTAGGACCTTGAACTGGTAGTGCCTGCCTTGAATAGTGAACCTGAGGTATTTCCTGTGTGACGGGTGTAGTGGAATGTGGAAATAAGCATCCTTGAGATCTAAGGTTGCTAAGAAGTCTCCCTGGTTTAGCAAGGGAAGAATCTGTTGCAGTGTAAGCATGTGGAAATGTTCTGATAGTATGTACAGGTTGAGGGGACGTAGATCTAGAATGGGTCTGAGAGATCCGTCCTTCTGTGGAATAAGGAAGTACAGGGAATATACCCCCATGCCTTCCTCTCCCACCGGCACGAGCTCGATTGCTCCCTTTTGCAGCATCACCACTACTTCCTGCTGCAATAAGAGCAAGTGCTCTGCGGACATAGGCCTTTGCCTTGGCGGGATGTTGGGTGGAGTGGACTTCAACTCTAGGCAATAACCATACTGGACTAGTTGTCGCACCCACCTGTCTGTGGTGATGTTTCTCCAGACGGGCAGGAACTGCTGCAGTCTCCCCCCGACAGGTGTTAGGTGGTCGGGGGGCAGTGACAGAGAGTCACTGTTTGCTTGGAGTAGAGGAGCGGGAGCTGTTGTTTCCTCTGCCGCGACCTCTGTTGCTGTTATTTCTGTAACCTCCCTTGTTCTGTTTTGTGAACGAGGATTGTGCCCCACCTTTTGAGAACTGGGATTGTTGACCCATTTGTCTTCTGGTGACTCCACGTGCACCTGAGCGACGAAAATTGCTGCCACGAAACTGTTTTGACTGTAGGGCCCCCATAGACTTAGCAGTTTCCGTGTCTTTGTTTATTTTCTCTAGGGTGGTGTCTACATCTGGACCAAACAGACTATCAGGATTGACTGGCTGATTAAGAATTGTTGTCTGAATATCCGGTTTAAACCCTGAGATGCGGAGCCACGCTTGTCGTCTCAGCATAACGCTAGTGTTGATAGCTCTAGCAGCTGTGTCCGCAGCGTCAAGTGCACACTTGATGGCTGCGTTTGAGATTAGCTTTCCTTCCTCAATAAGCAGTTTGGTGCCCTCTTGGAACTGTGGAGGCAGGTGTTGTACAATCTGTTCTAGGGTGTCGTAGTGCGCCCTATCGTAACGCGCCAAGAGTGCCTGTGTATTGGCGATGCGCCAAAAGTTTGATGCCTGTGCAGCTACTCTTTTGCCCCCTGCCTCTAGCACTTTGGACTCCTTATCCGGGGGAGGAGCTTCACCCGTTGTCTGAGAGTTGGCACGTTTCCTGGCATTGGCGACCACAAGAGAGTCCAGTGGCAATTGTCCCCGAATGTATGCGGGGTCTGCAGGTGCAGGTCTGTACTTTTTTTCAATGCGAGGGTTGACCACTCTCGCTCTTGTAGGCTCCTTAAATATGTCCCCAGCATGCTTGAGGACTCCTTTAAGCATAGGCAGTGTCTTTACTGTCCTTTCAGCGACTGAAAAAGTGTCGAAAAGGAAGTCTTCCTCAACCGGGTCGGCATGCATGTCCACATCATGATTGGCTGCCGCCCTTTCGAGTAGTGCATGAAAACCTGCTGAATCCTCAGTCGGGGATGCCCGTGCATTAAAAAGCTGCGGGTCCTGCCCCGCACCTTGGGTGTTCTGGTCACCAGTGTCATCATATGAATCCGGTTGTGCATCAGGTTCATTGATTGGGAAATTGTACTGCTCGTCCTCATCATACCCCTCACCCGCAGAGTGTTCTGGGGAGGGAGTAGGGCTCCGTCTCGGAGGAGGCTGGATTGGTTCCGTGAGGCCTGAGGCGTCAAGGGGCACCCTCTTCTTCTTTAGTGGGATGACATAGGAGTCCACTGGCTCCGAAGTGATTTTCCTCTTGTAGAGGGTCAGTTTGCCTGTGTCAGCGTCGATGAAATGCTCTGAATCGTCCTCGGATTCGAGTACCCGACGTGGAAGCGGGCCTGTCGGTGAAGAAATCACCTGTTTCGGTGCCGATTTGGTTGAAAATGCTTTCGGCGCCTCCTTCGGCGGCAAAATAAAGAGAAGTTTCCCAGATGGCTTCGCTGGAGTGTCCTTTTGCGGCTGCGGCGATGGTATCGGAGCCGACGGGGCAAAGGCCTTCTCCCTGATTCTTTGCAGTGATTCGGCTATGAGGGACGGCTCACTCACAGTTTGTTTCGGCGCTGACGAGGATGGTCTGATCTTTCCCTCGGATCCGACGTCCATATGGGCCTTGTGCGCTTTGGGCGCGGATCCTGTCTTTACCGCCTCCGATTCCTGTGTTCGGGGCGCAGACTTCTTTCCGTGTGCCTGCGTAGCCTCCTTGGAGCCGACTTTGGCGGGCTTGGACGGCGTCATAGCCGCTGACCCGTGCCGACCATCTTTCTTGGAGGACCCCTCCGCTGGCGTCGGTTTCGATTTTGCAGCATCGGAATCGACGGACTTCTTCGACTTCTGCGGCCCGGAGGTCGACGGAGTCGATGGGGTAGCGGGCACCGTCGTTTTCACCGGCACGGCAGCCATCTTAGGGACACTCGAGTCCTTAAGTTTCGGTTTCGTTTTCGGGTCGGCCATTTTAGGTGTCGACGATCCAGATGGTTTCGGTTTCGGTTTCGAAACAGTTTGCTCAGCAAGTAAGTCCGTGGCCGGGCCCGAAGGCGGGGCTGTGGCTTGCGGCAACGGGTCTTGGGTAAGGCCGACAGGCGATCCCGTGTCCCGGTCGGTATCCTCGTAACCTTCGGGGCAGAGCTCGTCCCCCGAGCTGTCTGCCGCGGCCCCATAAATCTCATCGTCGTCTCCTACCTCGTCGACGTATTCAAGGCCTTGACCCGCGACTCCGTCGTCGTCTCCCGGATCCGCCTCGACCTCCGTCCCGGGTGGGGAGATTTGGAGACGATGACCCTGGTCCTCTTCGTCCTGGTCGCCGAAGATGTTCTCCGGATCCGGGGCCGCTTGTTTAGCTTCCATGCGCACCGAAGCTTGAGAGTCTTTTTTGAGCGGAACTGTGCACACAACTTGCACTTGCCGTCGTCGTGGTCAGGCGAAAGGCATTTGTTACACACGGGGTGTAGATCGATGTGTGGGTACTTGGACCCACAGAGCGGGCAGTACTTAAACGGGCTCCGCTCCATGTCCGAAAAGTTTTGCAGTCGTGTCGCGATGAGAAGGCCTCAAAGTTCCGAGAGCGAAGAAAACTCCGCTTATTCCGGCTCCAAGAGACGGAAGACTCGAGACCGTGCGCAGACAATACCGACGCAAGAAAATCGAGGCCTTTTGGCCGCTAAAAAGTTAGTTTTTCTTGGTTCCGACAGTAAGACGTCGAGACCACATCCGAACCCAATGGCGGAAAAAAACAATCTGGGGATGGAGCCGATGCCCATGCGCACTGTAGTCCAGGGGAGGAGCCACCTATCTCAGGATACTTCGAAGACTCTTCCAGGACAACAATGTGCGATCATCCGAGCCCAACACTAGGCGGCGATCTAATGCTAAGATATGAATTTAGCAGCCCACATGCCTCGAACATGTGAATACATTCAACAATCCACCTTGCAATACCTGATTTAGAGATAGGATTGCCCTTGTGAGGTGGTGCAAAAGCAACAAAGTTGTTTGGTCTTACAAAATGATTTTGTTCTTTCAATGTAATACAAGAGTGTTCTTCTGACATCTAAGGTGTGTAGAGCTCATTCTGCAACAGTATCAGGTTGAGGGAAGAATACAGGTAATCCTACGGATTGATTTATGTGAAATGCAGATACCACCTATGGTAAATATTTGGGATTGGTACGAAGAACCACTTTATCTCTGTGTAGTTGGGAAAAGGTTCTTCTATGGTTAGTGACTGTATAGTTCACCCACTCTCCTAAATGAAGTGATCGCAATGAGGAAAGCTGCTTTCCAAGAGAGGAACTGTGGTTCAGATTTCTGCATGGGTTCAAAGGGCAGGCCCATTAATCTTGTGAGGACTATTTTGAGATTCCATGCTGGGGCAGGTGGGAGTCTTAGTGGCATGACTTGTTTTAGTCCTTCCATAAAAGCTTTAAGTACAGGCACACTAAAGAGCGACAAATGGTGTCTATTCTGAAGATACGCAGCTATTGCAGCAAGACGCAGTCTGGTGGAGGTATAAGCCAATGCTGACTGCGGCAAGTGTAACAGCTAACAAATAATATTTTGTATGGAAGCATCAAGAGGATTCATATGATTGTTATTTCATTAAATAACAAAACGCTTCAATTTAGCTGCATAATAGGCTCTTGTGGTAGGTTTTCTGGCTTCCCTAATGATGTTCATACAGTCAGGTGGAAGATTCAGATAACTATACTCTGACTTCAGGAGCCAGATAGCAAGGTTCAGTTGTTTGGGATCTGGGTGTTTGATTTCTCCATGGCTCTGTGTGAAGAGACCGGAGGTTGATCGAAATTTTGATGCTGGACCAGAGAGATCTCCAACAGGGTTGGGAACCAAGGTTGACATGCCCATGTAGGAGCTACTAGGATTAGTGTGAGAGATGTTTGTCTGCGCTTCCGAGCCACTGATAAAATGAGTGGGAGAGGCGGAAAAGCGTAGGTTAATATCCCTGATCAGTTCATCCATAGTGCATTGCCCTTGGATAATTGGTGTTGGTACCTGGAGGCAAAGCTTTGGCATTTTGGTGTGTGGCAAACAGATCTATCCGAGGGACTCCCCAAGCTTGGAAGTAAGGGAGGAGAACATGAGGGTGAAGTTGCCATTCGTGTATTTGGTGCCTCTGCCTGCTGAGGAGGTCCACAATCTAGTTGTTCACTCCTGGGAGGTGTTCCGCTGGGAGACAGATTTTGTGGTGAATAGCCCTCCTCCAGATGGCTTGGGCTAAGTGGGACAGTTTTGTATGTAATACATAGCGGTCATGCTGTCGGTACGAACCAAGACAGTTTTGCCTGCTAGGTGAGTCTGAAAAGTCTTGAGAGCTAGAAATATTGCCATCAGCTCTAAATGGTTGATGTGGAGCAACTTTTGCTGTTGGCTCCACATACCTTGAATAGAGTGCTGCTTAAGATGAGCTCCCCAGCCAGTTAGCAATGTGTCCGCTGTTAGTACTATCTGTGGAAAGGGGTCCATAAAGGGCTGTCCTTTTGATACATTTTATGTGTTCCAGCACTGCAGAAAGCGTTGCGTGCGGCCGCTTACCAACACTAGATCGGTTAATAGACCGTGGGACTGGTTCCACTGACTGGCTAAGCCTTCCTGAAGCGGACGTATGTGCAGCCTGGCATGGGGAACGATCATGTTGCAAGGTGCCACCATCTTCAGTAGTTGCATATAAACTAGAGCTGGAAGGGATCGATTGTGTTGAAACTGGAGAACTAAAGCCCGAATCTTGCAAGTTCTGGCTGCGTTGGGAAACGCGAGAGCCTTTTGAGTATCTAAAGTGGCTCCTAGATAGTTCTGAGTACTGGCTAGCTGAAGATGTGATTTTGGCACATTGATTGTGAACCCTGGTAGATGCAGTAACTGAATGGTTATGGAAGTATGCTTGAGACACTGTTGATACGTGTCGGTTTTGATGAGCCAGTCGTCCAAGTATGGGAAGGCATGGATGCTTTGTCTTCTCAGATGAACAGCTACTACCGCCAGACACTTTGTGAAGACTCTGGGGGCAGTGGTGACTCTGAATGGAAGTACCTGGAACTGGTAATGTTTACCCGCTAACAGAAACCTAAGAAATTTGCTATCAGGAGGGTGGATTGGAATATGAAAGTAGGCGTCTTTAAGTTTGGAGTAGACAGAAAGTCTACTCAAGAAAGTCTACTCCTTTTGCAAAAGAGGTAGTACCTGTTGAAGTGTTACCCGGTGGAAATGGTCTGACTGTATGTAAAAATGTAGTTCCCGGAGATATAATATTGGTCTGAGAGAACGTCCTTTTTGGGTATTAGGAAGTAAAAGGAGTACACGCCCAACCCTTGGTGTTGTGGCTGCACTGGTTCTATAGCTCCTTTTAGAAGTAGAGACTGTACCTCGTTTGAGGAGGTGTAGGTGGTCCTGTGAAAGTTTGTGTACCTTTGGAGGAATGTTTGGAGGAGTGTTGATGAACCCCAGGCAGTAACCAGAACGGATAATCTGTAGAACCCACTTGTCTGTTGTTTTTGACTGCCAAGTTGGTAAGAAATGTGACAGTCTTCCCCCGACAGGTGATAAATGGTTGGAAGGAAGTATAGGTAAGTCACTGTTTTGTATTGGAGGGGGAGGTACGTGTGTTTGACCCTCTACCATTGTTTCCTCTGGAACCCAATCTAAAGTAATTTTTAGAGCCAGAGGGTTGGTTATGCCCTTGTAGGTTGATGTAGTCTCTGAAGAAGTATTTTTGGACTCTGTTCGATAGAATGAGCGCCGAAAGGAACCGCAGCCTTGTGTTGACTGTAGGCTCCCACGGATTTGGCCACTTCAGTGTCTTTCTTCATTTTTTCCACTGAAGAATCTACCACTGTGCCAAATAGGTGTTGCTTATTAAAGGGTTCATTTAGTATGGATTTCTGGACCTCAGGTTTAAAACCAGATATGCAAAGACAGGCTTGCCTTCTCAACAGGACACTGGTGTTAACCGCTTTGGCCACTGTGTTAGCTGCATCTAGGAAGCACCTGATTTGATTATTTGAGGTAAGTTGACCCTCCTTCACTATATCTTGAGCTTTACCTCTATTTTCTTGGGGTGGAAATTGGACTAACTGTTCCATTTCATCACAGTGTGCACAGTAGTATCTAGCTAACAATGCTTGTGTGTTAGATATGTGCCAGAAGTTTGCTTCCTGAGAGGCCACCCTTTTCCCAGAAGCATCAAGAAGCTTTGATTCTTTATCTGGGGGTGAAGCATCTCCTGTAGTTTGGGAGTTGGCCCTTTTGCGTGTGTTGGACACCACCAGTGAGGCCAATGGTAATTGTCCACTTATGTAGACTGGGTAAGGATACTTGCCCGGACGGGATAATTAAATAGGTCTTCTACGTGTCTAATCATATCTTTGAGCATGGGTAACGTGTGTGCGGATTTTTGTGTACTGCTAAGGGTTTCGAAGAGAAAATCCTCTTCGAGAGACTCTTTGCAGAGCTACAACCCATGGTAATCAGCAGCCCTACCCAGCAATTCAATGTAGCCGACACAGTCGTCCGGTGGAGAGGGGTTGGTAGGGTATAAGTCAGGATCCTTGCCAGTGGGTGACTTAGTGATGTAGTCGTCCCATGGATCTGTGGGTGCAGGCCGAATATCATCATCAGCCCCATTCCCAACACCATCATCCTGATTATCAGGTGTATGTAGTAAATGTGAAGGTGAAGTTGGCACAGGTAGAAACTGAGGAGAAGGGGGTGATGGAAGAGTAGGAGGAAGAGGAGGAGGGTAAGGGTTAGTTCCAACAGTTCTCGTCTTCAAAGGAATGTGACAATCCTATTCTGCACCAGTCCTTTTTAGTGTCACATTTGTGGTAATATGTCCAGTCTGAGAATAAATATACAACACCTTCTGGTTTGGATCCGGTTTATTGAGCGGATCGTCAAAACAGTGCTTTTTTGGTGACTTTGGTGCATCAGTCTGTTTTGGCGCTGAAGGTTTCGATGTCTTAGGGTCCAACGTATGTTTCGGTGCCGAGCAATGTGGTTAAAGAGACGGACTTTGGCTTCAATCCCGAAGGTTTCGGCTCTGTGCTGGATTTAGAGTGAGGCTTTTCCGAGCAGGAAGGCTTTTTTGCAGGCTTCGGTGCAGAGCCCGAAGGCGGGGCGTCAGAAGCGTGATCTCTGGGCCAACCGGGTCAGGAGGGCACGGGTGGGTTCGGACCCTTGTTTTTCAGTTGAGATGGATGTCGGGGCGAGGGAGATTCTGTACTTACAGTATGCTGTTCATGCGGAATATCTTCATCCTGGTCAGAGCCGTACTTGGAAATGGAGATCGGTTCCTGTTCCTCCTGGGCCCAGATAGCATCGCCGGATTCTTCATACGATTCCGGTCTGAAGCGGTCTGGAATAGAGCTTGTGTGTTGACACTGCTTGTTGCAACATCGAGGCTGTCGATCGCGAAGCGTCTTCTTGGAGCCAAAAGCCTGGCATGCGTCGCAGTCCTGTTCTCTGTGATCAGGAGACGAGCACAGATTACACACTCCGTGTGAGTCGGTGCGCAGGTACTTCGCGTGGCACCAAGGGCAGAATTTGGAGGGAGTTTGTTCCATCGACCAAGTCGAACCGACCCAGGTAGGTCCGGCGGCCTATCATGAGCTCTGATCTAAAGAGGGTCTTTATAATTAAACACGACACACGAAGAATGCTATACACGATAAGAAACAATACCGTCACGGGTGAGAGTCTTGCGCACAGAGAGAACCCGAAGGACCAGCGTCCAACCGGAGGGCAGCGACTAGAATGTGAACCCGATGGCAGAAAAAAACAATAAGAAGATGGAGTCAATGCCCATGCGCACTGTCACCAAAAGGAGGAGTCACCTATATCGTGACTGGAAAGACTACTTTAAAAAAAACAGAGTAAACATCTGAACCCAACACTAGATGGCAATCTATGCACTGCATGCGATCTACAGCTCACATTCCTTGAACATAACATTCCATTCTTCATCATAGGATTCTCACTGATAGTCATGAGTGCACTAAAGCGTATCAAGCATACCCCACTTCACGGCTGTCAATGCAAGCAAAGAAAATTAAATACAAGTAAGGCATTCAAAGATTCTCAGTGGGTTAATTTAAAAAGAAAAGAAAATCGAAAATTACTTGTCTCACAAAAGTATCAGTTTGAGAATCTAGTCTGTAATGCCTAGTAAATTACTAAATGATTTATACTTAAACTTCTGAAACTTTGAACATTCTTGAACCAAACAGTAGATGCCGCTTTTACTCTAGGGAGTGGTGTCTTGGCTGACCAGGTAAAGGTTTATTTGCTAGCTGGAACCAACATGTAATGAAGTACACTATCCAACGAACACCTGTTTGGAGGACGATAATCCTGTTTGAAGAGGACAATTGTTAAACAGATGTCTTTGCTTTTCTAATGTATTTAGTTTTGTCTAAATAAAATTAAGACTCTCTTTATGATTAGTGAATGAAGTGATCTCTTGCCTGAAAGGAAGGATTAGGGAAGAATGCAGGAAGAGAAATGGATTGATTTACAAAGAAGTTTGATAAGATCTTAGGTAAAATGGAAGCTTGGGTGCTGAAAACTACCCTGTGTTAATGTAACATCAAGTAGGATTCAGAGGAGGTTAGGGCAAAGAACTCGTTAACTGTTTTAGTGGATGTAAGTGCAATGAGGAAAGCAACTTCCTACAAAAAATGTTAGATGTGGCTTCATGAATGGGCTCAAACGGAGAAGCCATGAGTTTAGAGAGAACCAAAATCATCTCCCATGGTGAAGCAGGCCTTCTGATGGGAGGGAAGATCCATTTCAAGAAGTCTTTGATGAACGAGATTGTGAGGAAAGACTGTTTGACATGAAAGAGCAATCGGTGCACCACCATATGAACAGTATCACAAATTACAAAGTCTGTGTCCAACATTGTTCTTTAAGTCGTCATTTTTATTTAATCACAGTTTGATTTGAACATATCATACAACGTGAGGAGTGGACCAGCTAACGCATTTCATCCAATATATTGGACTTCTTCAGGGCATATGCGAAGACATCATGCATATGGCGCCATTGTACCCGTGACAAATATATATATAAGACTTCTTACCTCCCCCTGAAGGGCACCTGGCTAAAAGGTGCAGCACAGTGCACATGAGAAAAGAGTGAGGGAAGAATTGACATGATAAAATGACTCTTGTTGCAAGAAAATTATGGAATCTAAAGAAAAGATCAAAAGAATTGAAAGAAGCTACGAAAATTCACAAAAAGCAGATATTCAGTCACAAGGCAATAGTGGTAGGGGATCATAGTCTGGTGAGCTAGAAAGACAAACTGCCTCACTGACCAGAACCTGCACTGTAACATGGGAAGCTAGCCGTCTCTGGATACTTCATCTTTAAAATATTCTAATAATGACGGAGATAGACAAAAATGCTTGCTATCACTATTTATTTTGTATGCCATTACTGCAAACAAACACTGATGCAGAATGGTTTAGTAAGACGTGCATTAAATATTGAATAATGTTTCACTAATTAAAAGTTTCAGGAACATTGAAATATTTTAATTCTATGTTTTCCGGAACCTTACTACCAGATTTAGCTGTTTTGGTACGGCATGATACATTTTTCCCTTTATATTGCAAGCATTTTTGTGAAGTTTGGCAGCAGCATTAACTGACCTATGGACTAGTCAAAAGACATGAGTACCATGGCTGTCTGGCCAAGTGTGATGCTACAATTATCAATGTCTACTGTGCTTTTATTGACGCCTAGTTGTATCGGAGTAAAAGTGTGGACACAAATTTGGAATCTCATAGGCTGTTGAAGACATAAAGAAAGCTTATTTCATTAAAGATCAATAAAGATAAATCCTCTATGGTAGAGTTCCCATTCGTGGATTTTATGGCGCATTCTGCTGAGAAGGCCAGCAAAATTGCAGATACAGTTGTGATGTACAGCACAGCTCCAAATGGACTGAGATAAGAGTGAGAGCTGTTGAGAGTGGGTCTCGCCGTTATTGTAGATAGTGGATGGTTGTATATTGTCCATCCGGACTAGGGGAACCTTACCAAACAGGTGAATTAGAAACTCTTTCAATGCTAGGTGAACAAGTTGAAGTGGAGCGTCTGGTGCTTGCAATCCCATAGACCGTGAAATGGTAGGTCCTGTAAGTGTTCACCATAGCCTGTGATGGATGCGCTCGTTGTCAGAGTGATGTGGCGAAACGGGTGGAGAAAAGGCCGCCCCTTGAACAGGTTGTTGGTGTTCCATCACTGCAGAGAGTAAGGAGTGCAGCTGATTATCAACGATAGATCTTCTCACTGACACTGTGACGGAGTCCACTGTTGCACTAGGAATTCCTGTCTCGGACGCATGGTCAAGCATGAGGTACAATGGCAATGCAGGAAGCCATCATACCTAGGAGCCGCATGACTGTACTTGCTGTGAGCTGTGGATGTATTTGAAAATGGGATTGAATATGCTACTTACCAGTATGCATCTGTTCTTGGCATGTAGGGCTGCTGACATTCATATCTATAGCATAGATCGCCGCCTAGTGTTGGGTCCGGATGATTTCACATTGTTGTCCTGGAAGAGTCTTCGAAGTATCACGAGATAGGTGGCTCCTCCCCTGGACTACAGTGCGCATGGGCATCGACTCCATCCCCAGATTGTTTTTAGCCATTGTGGCGAAGATGGAGAGTAACAGTGTGAGCGATGGCCATGCTAATAGTAAGTTTAAAATTCTGCAGCCGCTACAGGCGCCGGGGAGGAGAGCGGGCGATATGAAGGTCAGCAGCCCTACATGCCAAGAACAGATGCATACTGGTAAGTAGCATATTCAGTTCGAGGCATGTGGGCTGCTGAATTCATATCTATAGCATAGAATATATAGCAGTCCCTCCATTATTGGCGGCCGCCTGTGCCAGCTGCAGACGTTTGAAAAAGTGTTTTTAGAACAGCCTGCCCTACAGCCGCTTGGAGTGCACATCTACACAGTAGTGTTTAGTAAATGTGTGTGGGGTACACCATGTGGCTGCTCTACAAATGTCCTCCAAAGGGATATTACCAAGGAAAGCCATGGAGGCCCCCAACTTGCGGGTGGAGTGGGCTCTCGGGGGGGGGGGGGGGGGGATTGTTAAAGTGCGCTTAGCCTTTTGATAGCAAATTTGAATACACTTAACAATCCACTTGGCTAGACCTGCCTTGGAAATGGGGTTGCCTTTGTGTTGGGCAGAAAAGGCAACAAAGAGTTGTTTCGTCTTCCTAAAATCTTTGGTTCTATCAATGTAGTACATCAAAGCTCGTTTAACGTCAAGAGTGTGGAGCATTCTTTCAGCCACTGTCTCTGGATTTTGAAAGAACACAGGCAGTTCAATAGTCTGATTGACATGGAACTGTGAAACCACCTTAGGAAGAAATTTAGGGTTAGTGCGCAGCACCACCCTGTTGGAGTGAACCTGTATGAATGGCTCTTGTACGGTGAGCGCCTGGAGCTCACTAACACGTCGCAGTGACGTAATGGCTATCAGGAAAGCCGCTTTCTATGTTAAGAACTGAATCTCGCATGAATGTAGAGGCTCATAGGGTGGACCCATCAGTCTGGCGAGGACCACATTAAGGTTCCATACAGGAGCTGGCGGGGTCCTGGGAGGAATGACTCGTTTCAGTCCTTCTAGAAAGGCTTTAATGGCAGGCACTCTGAAAACGGAGAGATGCTGCCTGTTTTGGAGATAAGCCGCTATGGCGGATAAGTGTATCCGAATGGAAGCATATGCTAGATTACATTTGTAAAGGTGTAACAAATAACAAATGATGTTGTGAGTAGATGCGTCTAGCGGGTTGATGTTGTGGTCTGCACAGTAAATGACAAACCACTTCCATTTTGCTGCATAGCATGCTCTGGTGGTGGGCTTTCTTGCCTCCCGTATGATATCCATGCAGTCGGGAGGCAAGTTCAGGTAGCCAAATTCTAAGACCTCAGGAGCCAGATCGCCAGGTTGAGCTGTTGCGGATCTGGGTGCTGAATGTCGCCATGGCTCTGCGTGTAAAGTCTGGGTGCGAGGTGCAGCCTTTGATGCGGTACCACGGAGAGTTCTAGAAACGTGGTGTACCATGGTTGGCGTGCCCACGTTGGAGCAACCAGGATGAGTGTCATTGAGTGTTGCTTTAGCTTTCGCGCCACCAGCGGTATTAGAGGTGCTGCGGGAAAAGCATACGCAAATTTGCCGGACCAGTTCATCCAAATCGCATTGCCCGGCGACTGTGGGTGCGGGAACCTGGCAGCAAAGCTTCGGCATTTTGCGTTTTCCCTTGTGGCGAACAGGTCTATCTCTGGATGACCCCACTGCTGGAAGTACGGGTGGAGTACTGATGGATGTATCTCCCACTCGTGCATTTGGTGGCTGTACCTGCTGAGCAGATCCGCCATCTGATTGTCCTTGCCCGGGAGGTGTTCCGCCATGAGGAAGATGTTCCTCTGAATGGCCCACTTCCACATGCACTGAGCCAGATGAGACAACTGTGGAGAGTGTGTACCTCCCTGCGTTTGAATATAGTACATGGCTGTCATGTTGTCCGTCCGGATCAACACGACTTTGTTGCACAGATGTACCTTGAATGCTTTCATTGCCATGAAGATTGCCATCAGCTCTAGGAGGTTGATGTGCATCTTCTTTTGCTGCGTTGTCTATAGTCCCTGCACTGTGTAGTGGAGTACATGAGCTCCCCAACCCTGGAGAGAAGCGTCGGTCGTTAGGATAATCTGTGGAACAGGGTCCTGGAACGGTCGGCCCTTGCAAAGGTTGTGTGGATTCCACCAATGCAGAGAGTTGTATGCCCGACCGGTCACCAACACTAGGTCGTTCAACTGTCCTTGAGCCGGAGTCCACTGATGTGCCAAGCACTCTTGAAGCGGACACATATGTAGTCTCGCGTGCGGGACTATGAAGATGCAGGAGGCCATCATGCCTATCAACTGCATGAACACTCGTGCTGGAAGCGAGTGTTGCGCTCTGAATGTCTGTATCAGCAACTGAATGCTGTTGATCCTCACAGAATTTGGCTGAGCTGTGGCTGCCAGAGTATCTATTGTCGCGCCCAGATACTGCCGCACATGGGCTGGCTGAAGGTGCGACTTTGGATAATTCAATGAGAATCCCAGATGGTGAAGAAGGTGAATGGTGTGGGACATGTCGGCAGCGCACTGCTTGGCCGACATTGCTTGGACAAGCCAGTCGTCCAGATAAGGGTAGACGTGAACGTTTTGTCTCCTGAGGTGCGCAGCCACCATCGCCAGGCATTTTGTGAACACCTTGGGCGCTGTGGTCACTCCGAAAGGGAGGACCTTGAATTGGTAATGCTGATTCTGAATGGTGAATCTGAGGTATTTTCTGTGTGATGGATGTAGTGGAATGTGAAAATATGCGTCTTTGAGATCTAACGTTGCGAGGAAATCCCCTTGATTGAGCAACGGAAGAACCTGCTGCAGCGTGAGCATGTGAAAGTGTTCTGAGAGAA
This sequence comes from Lissotriton helveticus, assembly GCF_964261635.1. Taxonomy (NCBI): domain Eukaryota; kingdom Metazoa; phylum Chordata; class Amphibia; order Caudata; family Salamandridae; genus Lissotriton; species Lissotriton helveticus. The sequence continues at coordinate 1,176,772,945 of NC_136071.1, read as the reverse complement.
TGTACTGGTTCAGGGGCCTGAGGTCCAGTATGGGTCTGAGGGACCCGTCCTTTTTCGGGATTAAGAAGTACAGGGAGTACACTCCTGTGCCTCTGTCTTCCACCGGCACGAGCTCGATTGCCCCTTTTTGCAGAATGACGAGCACCTCTTGCTGCAATAAGTGCAAGTGCTCTGTTGACATAGGACGGTGCCTTGGTGGGATGTTGGGTGGAGTGGACGTTGTACGAGAGTAGGGTCTGCAATCCTATGATCACCCAGATTTTTGCTTTTTGCTTCACTGGTTTACGACTTTCCTGGCTGTGGGCCTGCTAATCAGACCCACAGCCTAGCTGTTCTCTCTACTCCAAATTGTACCCAGGTACTGAATTGGCACTGGGCCCTCTCTGAGTCCCTGTACCCAGGGCTGAGGTGCACCCAGAAGTCTCCCAGGGGCTGCAGCATGTATTATGCCACCCCTGGGCTGACTAACTAAACAGACACAACTGGCTGCTTGACACCTGGGAGCAAGGAGGTGTAATCACCCTTTGCTTTAGATATAGTATACCTATATCTAAACCTAAATGGACACACAGATCTCCTATCAGTCACTCCTATGGCAGGCCTTAACAATCCTGAAGGCAGAGTGCTTGGAATCGTGTGAGATAGTGCTCTGGCATGAGCTGAGCCTGTCTGCGGCTTTCGGGATCTATCCCTTAGCCGTTTCCATGATAGCGTCAGACCATATACTCTTAAGTGCCTTATAATCCTCGCGGTTATGGTAACTTTGGTCTGACAATATCTAAACATGTCGTGTAAGGTGTCATACGCTTTGGAATACTACCCCCTCGCCAGTTCTGGCGACAGGGGTAGCATTCCACCCCTCTAGAGGGAGAAGACATGTTGGTAACCTGTAACCCCGGTTAAAGTCAGACATAGCCTCAGCTCCACAAGATGGATGCTGCCACCGAGACACAAGTCTGCCCTCCTGTTGCTGGGAGTCCTCCCAGCGCAGGAGGCAAGGACAAAGGGTTTCCTGTCAGGGGCGGTGCCAGCACCGTCCCAGACAGGATTTTGTGTATCCTAGGTAGGCAGGGCTTTAGAGGAAGGTGACTGCAAGTGGCACCCCGGTGCTCACTATGCATAGGCCGGCTTGAACCAGTTCCAGGGGCACACCAGCCCATGAGCTGGGGAAAAGCCCGCCAAAGGAGAGGGGTGTAACCACCCCCCTCCTAGTCCCACCCATAGGGCAGGACTTAGTCGCGTGCCAGCCCCCCTTTTGCAGAATAAAGGTAGGAGCAGGCCCCCTTCCAAATTAGATCAATCTTTGAATCCTGAACCGACTTTCTACGAGAGGAACTCAAGATTCTTCCTAAGATTTCTCACTTGTGACTAAGGAGTAGTCACCCTGCAGCAGCAGGCACCAACCAAGCATCGCGGTCTGCTGTAAGTCTCTCCTCCGGATCAAGACTGCCCAGCTCGACGAGAACCGGCTTCCCTGGCACCTCTGACCTCAACCTACATCTTCAGTCCAGCTGAGACCCGTGGGTGCGACGAGACCTCCCACGGACCGGCCATCATCAAGACTGCACGACGCTTGTCCAGCACGACCACCGAGTGACCCTCGACTGAGTGCTTTGGGGTAAGAGAAGCCTCGACCCTGAGCAGCTCCAGCACCGAAGTTCAGCCCCCCTGCATCCACGAGATCTGCGTGGGGCCCTTCTGCTCTTTGCTGCTCACCGCGTTGTCCAGGTCACTTGCCCGTTGGCTAGTGGCCCTTTTACGACGCTTCACGACGACAAACACCGCTGGTCTGGTTGCTCCAGACTAGCCCTTGCTCCCCTCCAACAGAGGAGCACCTTGGACCCTCCTGGTCCACTCCAGACTCCATTTTTAGGTCCACCGCGTGGGCTTGCATTTGCCAAGACTTGTTGCCCCAATCCTGGGTCCAGCGACGTAGACAGCAGACACCTTCGTGAGACAGCTCACACCTCCATCCTGGTCACCGACAACGCCTCCTGGTCCGAGAGACTGCAGAGCCCAGCAGCGCCCACTCACCTGGTCGAGGTGACTTCGTCCGGTGCCATCCTGGTGCCCACCTAAATCACTGGCTAGTGATTCAGAACTTGGTCCCCTCTGCTTACAGGTCTTCTTCTTCCCTGATCCAGGCTTGGATCACCACGAACTTCTTCACTGGCTGCCTGCCAGCAACTTCTTTCTTCAGGCTCCTGGTTCGTCAACGAGGGTTTCCGACGCCACTTGAACCCTATGCAGCCGCAGCCCCTGGGCTAGGTAAACCGAGTACTCCGGTGCTCCAGCGTAGTCCAACACTCTAAGTGTCCGGATCCACTTTCGTTTTTGACCTACCTAGTCGGGTTCGCCCGAGAACAGTAACTTTGTCTTTGCTAGCCTCCATAGACTTTTTCCCGCCTTACGCGTGAGAGTTCCCACTCTGCACACGACGTCCACGGGCCTCCTGCTTCTAATCTAAGGGTTTAGCATTGTAGGCCTAGCGTTTCTAAAGTCTATGAGAATAGTACTTACCTGCTAGTAATTTCGCATTCCACTTCTTGTGTATATGGTTTTTCGTGCCCCTCGGGCATTTGTGTAAATTGTGCGACTTAAAGTATTTTCGTAAGAGTTTTGCTGTGTGCTTAGCTCCCTGTCTCAAAGAGCCAGGGTAGTCTTGTTAGAAATAAATATACGTTTATTTTCATAACAACTTGTGTGGTGTCCTTTCACTTGGTGTTCAAGGGGTATATGTGATGGTAAAACAGCTGGCTTAACACGCCCTCTAGAGTCTTAGCCTTAGACTGCTCGTATCCATGCTACTAGGATAGCTGGTCTATAAGGTTGACTTACAACCAATCATCAATAAGGGTTGTCTGGAATGATACATAGTGATCACTAGAATAGTGAGCACTGCATATCAGGCCAACTTCTCACAGACGTTAACTCCAGACAATAACCGTACTGGATAAGTTTCTTGACCCACCTGTCTGTGGTGATGGATTTCCAGACTGGCAGGAACTGCTGGAGTCTCCCCCCGACAGGTGTTGTATGGTCGGGGGGCAGTGACAAGGCGTCACTGTTTGTTGGTGGCGGAGGATCTGGAGTTGTTGTTTCCACGACCTCTGCCCTTGGCGCTGTTGCCACGATAACCTCCTCTACTCTGCTTGTTGTAAGAGGTCTGCGCCCCACCTTTATTGTACTGTGTTTGCTGGGACATCTGGCCTCTGGAAACACCTCTATTGCTTGAGCGACGAAAAGTACAACCCCTGAACTGCTGGGACTGGAGAGCCCCCATGGACTTTGCAGTCTCGGTGTCTTTCTTTATTTTTTCCAGGGTGGTATCCACCTCAGGGCCAAATAAGTGATCAGGGTTTACAGGCTGATTGAGGATGGTGGTTTGTATCTCTGGTTTGAACCCGGAGATTCTGAGCCAGGCCTGACGCCGCAACATCACACTTGTGTTAATGGCCCTGGCCGCGGTGTCCGCTGCGTCTAGTTCACATTTAATAGAAGCATTTGAGATGAGCTTCCCTTCCTGAATGAGCATCTCCGCTGCCTCTTTATATTCATCTGGCAAGTGTTGTAACAGGGTCTCAAGTGTATCATAGTGTGCCCTGTCATATCTGGCCAAAAGTGCCTGAGTGTTTGAAATGCGCAGATATTGTTGGCCGCTTGAGCCGCCACCCTCTTCCCTGATGCTTCTAGCACTTTAGATTCCTTGTCAGGGGGAGGAGCATCACCAGTAGTTTGTGAATTTGCCCTCTTCCGGGCATTAGAAACAACTAGAGAGTCCAACGGCAACTGGCCCTTGATGTAGGTAGGGTCGCAAGGAGCCGGCTTATACTTCTTTTCAATCCTGGGGTTTATAACCCTGGCACGTGTGGGTTCTTTAAAAATGTCTGCAGCATGTTTTAAAACACCCTTCAGCATTGGCAGAGTCTTGACAGTTTATTCAGAGGTGGAAAAGGTATCAAATAGAAAGGCCACTTCAATAGGGTCAGCATGCAGCTGGACGTCGTGATTTTTAGCTGCCCTCTCAATTAGAGCATTAAATGCTGCAGAATCCTCAGTAGGAGAGGTTTTGACAGTATATAGTCGAGTATCCGGGGCAGTTTGCGGATCCCCTGGGTCCCCAGCATCTGCCCATGAGTCATGGTGATCCGCAGGATCAGTGTCGGCAGGGAAGTTGTACTCCTGATCGTCCCCTTCTCCAGCCTCTACATCAGAGTAAGTGGGTGAGGTTGGAGCAATGTCCTGAGGCCGTGGAGTAATTGGTTCAACCAAAACTGGTGAATCCGTAGAAGCCTTTTTCCTCTTTAAAGGAATTGTGTAGGACTTTGTAGGCTGTGCCGGCGTAATCTTTCGCTTGTAGTTGGAAAGTTTAACGGTGTCGGCGTCGATACATTGTTCCGACTGCTCCTCCAGTAGGGGTTGTCGATGTTTAGTGCTTGCAACTGATGGGGTTGGCTTCGGCACCTAGGGCACTTTCGTCGACGTCTCAACGACCATCCTGGGCGCGAACGCCTTTGGCGCCACTTCCGGCGGCAGCGTGAACTGGATCGGCGCCGTCGACTTTGGTGGTTTGGCAGCGGGCTTCTGGGTGGAAGTATCCTTTGGATCGATCATGGAAGCCTTGTTTCTGATGCGTTGCAACGAGTCCGACACCTGCTTCGTGTAGGATGCGGACGGTTTCGTCGACCCGACAGGTGTTCTCGGTCCACCAGCATGAGCTGACTCAAGTGTAACAGTACTTTTGGCCTTTTCTGGCCGATGTGCTGGATCGACAGCTTTTGGAGCTCCGATTCCCCTGTCTGTGTCGACGGCCTTTGGCGCCGACGGTTTCGGGTCGGCGGCCTTGACAATTGGCTTCGGTGTCCCAGTCCTCGGCTCGACGCCCTTGAGCGACTTCGGCTCGACGCCCTTGAGCGACTTCGGCTCGACGCCCTTGAGCGACTTCGGCTCGACGCCCTTGAGCGACTTCGGCTCGACGCCCTTGAGCGACTTCGGCTCGACGCCCTTGAGCGACTTCACCGGATCGACCACCTTCTTCGGCTTCGGCTGCCCCGACATGTCTGAAGACGAGGAGGCGACTAAAGCGACAGGCGTCTTCTGTTTCGACGGCGTCTCTATCACTTTCGGTTTTGTCGAGACCGAAGCTTTCACTTTCGGTTTCGATTTGACCAATGGCGGCTCCGTAGAAGTGTCCGTAGCCGGGCCCGGAGGCGAGACCGTGGATCCAGGTGTAAGATCTTGGGTAAGGCCATGTGGCGATCCCTCGACCTGAGCCTTAGTGATTGTTTGAACGGGGCATAGCTCTTCACCTGAGCTATCTTCCGTGGCCCCATAGGCCTCATTGTCGTCTCCTACCTCGTCGACTACGTCTTCTGTGTCGAGCATTTCGACGTCTGCGTCGTAGTTGGAGTCGATTTCTGCCACTGGAGTTGAAATCGGCTCTCGATCTTCCTGCTCGTCTGCTTCTTCCCCCTCGAAAATGTTCACCGGGTCAGGGGCCGTCTGCTGGGCCTCCTGGCGCGCCACCCGCCGAAGTCGAATCGTCTTCTTGGAGCGAAAACGGGAACAAGCCATACAGTTGGCTTCGTCGTGATCCGGCGACAGGCACTTGTTGCACACCGGGTGGACGTCGATGTGGGGATACTTCGAGTTGCACACGGGGCACCTTTTGAACGGGCTCCGTTCTATGATGGGTCGTCGAACAAGTCTGGTTGCGTTGACTGGGCCTCGAGCACTGAAGAGCCACGCGACTCCTCTGGATGTCCGACTCGGGAACTGAGCCGGAACAGAGCTGGGCACCGAACGCAAGACAATACCGACGCTATAGGAAAGGCCTTCGGGCCTAAAGGAAAGTTTCTATCGATTCCGATCTTGAGTGATCAAATATGCATCCGAACCCAATGGCGGAAAAAAACAATCTGGGGATGGAGTCGATGCCCATGCGCACTGTAGTCCAGGGGAGGAGCCACCTATCTCGTGATACTTCGAAGACTCTTCCAGGACAACAATGTGCAATCATCCAGACCCAACACTAGGCGGCGATCTATGCTATAGATATGAATTCAGCAGCCCACATGCCTCGAACATTCATGTTTGAAAGTTTTACATTCTTGTCGAGTTGGGATAAGCTAATCCTCAATGTGTTTTTAGGACTGCACCGCGATATGGCTGAATTTGTTGTGGTTGAAAGAGAGATTTGGTTAAATTGATGCTGAAGCCCAATAGAAGGAGTAGATCTATGGCAGCTCGAGTGTGTTGTTGGCATAGACGAGTACTGGCTTTGAATAGCCAGTCGTCCAGATAAGGGAATACATGGATGTTTAGTCTGCGCAGACGTGCTCCTACTATTGCTACGCACTTGGTAACTATCCAAGGTACAGTAGTGACCACGAAAGGCACATTTTCGTATTGGAAGTGCTTTCCTGCTATCACAAAATCTTAGGTATTTGCGATGTGCTCGCTGAATTAGAACGTGGAAATAGGCGTCCTTTAGATCGAGGGCTGCGAGATAGTCGCCTTGTTGGAGAAGTGGGATTTTAGGGAGGATACGGGATTAACTGCAGACATTGCTATGTTAGCATAAATGAGGTATATGCTTGAAAGCCATTTTCCTGCTTTTGCACACGACACGACATGGCTATCGTAAATAACCTGATTGCGCTTCTTCACATGAGAACTGTCTGTTTTTCACAGATCTAGGCGTGCTCTGTGCCCTCAGTCTGCACAGTGTGTTCAAGGTCAAATAACAATGTATTCTGTTTGTAGGAGAGTAGGGTCTGCAATCCTATGATCACCCAGATTTTTGCTTTTTGCTGCACTGGTTTACGACTTTCCCTGGCTGTGGGCCTGCTAATCAGACCCACAGCCTAGCTGTTCTCTCTATCTAAATTGTACTCAGGTACTGAATTGGCACTGGGCCCTCTCCAAGTCCCTGTACCCAGGGCTGAGGTGCACCCAGAAGTCTCCCAGGGGCTGAAGCATGTATTGTGCCACCCCTGGACTGACTAACTAAACTGACACAACTGGCTGCACGACAGCTGGGGCAAGGTGGTGTACTCACCCTTTGCTTTAGATATAGTATACCTATATCTAACCCTAAAATGGACACACAGATCTCCTATCAGTCACTCCTATGGCAGGCCTTAACAATCCTGAAGGCAGAGTGCTTGGAATCGTGTGAGATGGTGCTCTGGCATGAGCTGAGCCTGTCTGCGGCTTTCGGGATCTATCCCTTAGCCGTTTCCATGATATCGCATACCATATACTCTTAAGTGCATTATAATCCTCGCGGTTATATGCCAACTCTGGTATCGCTTTATCAAAACATGTCGAGTAAGGTGTCATACGAATTGGAATACTAACCCCTCGCCAATTCTGGCGACGGGGTTAGCATTCCACCCTTCTAGAGGGACACGACATGTATGTAACCTCTAACCCCGGTTAAAGTCAAACAGAGCCTCAGCTCCACAAAATGGATGCAGCCACCGAGACACAAGTCTGCCCTCCTGCTGCTGGGAGTCCTCCCAGAGCAGGAGATAAGGACAAAGGGTTTCCTGCCAGGGGCGGTGCCAGCACCGTTCCAGACAGGATTTTGTGTATCCTAGGTAGGCAGGGCTTCAGAGGAAGGTGACTGCAAGTGGCACCCCGGTGCTCACTGTGCATAGGCCGGCTGAAACCAGTTCCAGGGGCACTCCAGCCCCTGGCCTGGGGAAAAGCCCGCCAAAGGAGAGGGGTGTAACCACCCCCCTCCTGGTCCCACCCATAGGGCAGGACCTAGTCGCGTGCCAGCCCCCTTTTCCCAGATAAAGGTAGGAGCAGGCCCCCTTCCAAATTAGATCATCTTTGGAATCAAGACACGACTTTCTGCGAAAGGACTTCAAGATTTCTTCTTCAAGATTCTCCCTTGTGGCTAAGGAGTAGTCACCCTGCATCAGCAGGCACCATCTTAAGAACACTGCGGTCTGCTGTAAGTCCTTCCTCCGGAATCTGACTGCCCAGCTCGACAAGACCCGGCTTCCCTGGCACCTCCGACCTCTACTCACCTCTACAGCCAAGCTGAGAACCGTGAGTGCGACGAGACCTCAAGGGACCGACTATTGCCAAGACTGCACGACTTCTTCACAGCAAGCCCGCCGAGTAATGTCTTGGCGAGTGCTTTGGGGTCCGAGAAGTCCCGACCCTGAGCAGCTCCAGCACCGAAGATCAGCCCCCCAGCATCTCCACGATCGGCGTGGGGCCCTTCTGCTTTTTGCTGCTCACCGCGTTGTTTGGCTACTAGCCCGCTGGCTTGTGGCCTTCTGAACGACGCCCGACGACATCACTGCTGCTGGTCTGGTTGCTCCAGACTGGCTCTTGCTCCCTTTCAGAAGAGGAGCACCCCGGACTCTCCTGGTCCACTCAAGACGCCATTTTGAGTCCACCGCGTGGGCTTGAATTAGCCAAGGCTTTGTTGCCCAATCCTGGGTCCTTCGACGCCGACAGCTTCATCCATCGTGGGACAGCTCGCCCCTCCATCCTGGTCGCCGACAACGCCTCCTGGTCCGTGAGATCTGCAGAGCACAGCGTCGCCCACTCACCTAGTCAAGGTGACTACCATCCGGTGCCCTCCTGGTGCCCCCTGACTACTGGCTAGTAGTCACGAACTTGGTCCCCTCTGCTTTCAGGTGTCATCCATCTTCAAGATCCAGGCTTGGATCACTTCGAACTCTCTTCACTGGTCGCCTGCCAGCATCTTTCTTCCAGGCTCCTGGTTCGTCAACGAGGATTCCCGACGTCTTTTGAGACATATGCAGCTGCAGCCCCTGGGCTAGGTAACTTCGGCATTTCGGTGCCCCAGCATAGCCTCACTATCCAAGGGTCAGGATCCACTTTCGTTTTCTCCCTACCAGGTCGGGTTCGCCCGTGAACACTAACTTTAACTTTACTAGCTACCATAGACTTTGTCCCGCATCCCGCGTGAGAGTGCACACTCTGCACCCGAGTCCCCTGGGCCTCCTAGAAGTAATCTAACGATTCTATAGTCAAGTCCTAGCGAATCCAAAGCCTATTAGTACTGTACTTACCTGCTAGTAATTTCGCATTCCACTTTCAGAGTATATGGTTTTCCGTGCCCCTCGGGCATTTGTATATACTGTGCTAACTTAAGTATTTTCGTAAGAGTTTTGTTGTGTGCTTAGCTCCCTGACTCATAAAGAGTTCAGGGTAGTCTTGTTATAAATAAATACACTGTTTATTTTCATAACAACTTATGTGGTGTCCTTTCACTGGGTGTTCAAGGGGTAATGTGATGGTAAAACAGCTGGCTTAACACGCCCTCTAGAGTCTTAGCCTTAGACTGCTCGTATCCATGCTACTAGGATAGCTGGTCTATAAGGTTGACTTACAACCAATCATCAATAAGGGTTGTTTGGACTGATATATAGTGATCACTAGAATAGTGAGCACTGCACAGGGGTTAGTATTCCAATTCGTATGACACCTTACTCGACATGTTTTGATAAAGCGATACCAGAGTTGGCATATAACAGCGAGGACGTCCGTCAAGGCTTCATTAAACGGCAGCAGAGGCTCCTGTGGGCATGACTGCGGTTTGAAGACCTCGGTGACGATGTTAGGCTTCACCTTTGCGACGGGGAGCTCAAGGTTCAAGGCCTTGGCAGCCCTCATCAGCACCACAGAGTAGGCAGCCCCAGCCTCCGACGCCACAGTGGGAGGCGAGACAAAACCAGACAAAACCAGGGTTAGGTGATTCGTCTAGACCACTGGCATCACCCAAGTCACCTGCCCAGTCCACGTCGTACTGACACTCGCGTGTCAGAGGGTCCTCAGACCCCTCCCAACCCTCTCCATAATCTTCATCATCTCCGTACTCTGATTCGACGATGTAGACCTGCTCCTCGGGGTCAATGGGCCCCATCGGCGCCGGACTCGGCGTCGGGCGACGCCGGTCCGACTCCGCGTCCGGAACTGGGGGTGGCGCCGCCCGGAGCCGGCGCCGGAGCCCCGACGCCAGCCGGAACCGGCGTCGGAGTTACGGCGCCGCGCGGAGGCGGCACCACGGGTTGCCCCGATGGAATCGACGCCGGAGAGGCCGGGTGACCAGCCGGCGACGACCCTGAAGGGCCCAGCGGCGCCGGGGCCGGAGCCGCCGGCGTCGGGGCCGAAGCACCCGACGGCGTCGGTGCAGGAGCACCCGAACCGCTCGGGCCCCCGGACGGGACCACCGGGCCCGCAGGCGCCGTAGGCCCCGTCGGAGGAGACAGCGCCCTCATGGCCATGAGGAACTCCTCTATCTCCTCGCGCCTTGCCCAGGGACCGACGGGTATGGAGCAGGCAGCGTCGGCGACCCACGCGGAGCCGCGGGGGTGGGGCCACCCGAACCCCCGGCCGCATCGCGCGAGCGTCGGGGGTGCGATGACGACGCCCCGACTTCTTGTGTCGCTTACCTAAGGAACCGGAGGAGTGGTGACGACTTCCGGAGCGCTCGTGGCGGCTCCGCGACCGTTCTCTCGACCGCTCCCTCGACCTCCGGCCGGACCGGGACCGCTCTCGACGCGGGGCCGACATCCGGAGCTCTAGCAGCTTGCGGGACCGCTCCCGCCTAGCCTTACTCGTCAAGGCCCGGCAGTCGACGCAGGACTCGACGTCGTGGTCCGCGCCCAGGCACCGGAGGCAGAGTCGATGGTGGTCGGTGACCGACATCAGGCGGTCGCACCCGTCACAATTCTTAAAACCGGGCATCCTACCGGCACCAAAAAAGTTAGAGTTATCAAAAAACTAGGTCAAAAGACCGGAGTACTGCTCTACTTTTTTCCGCGCCAGTTAGCGCAGATCCGAAGAACTGACGTCAGCGCGCGGAGGCGGCGTCTATATACTCCAGCGACGTCATCACAGCGCACGACGCCGACGACGCGGAGCCGCAGGGGACGCCTACCGACGCGCAGGGGTACTGCTACGCAAAAGTTTCCGGATCCAGACTGACGCCTGGGGATATTCTAAGGTAAGGAATCTAATACTAACCTGTTTCTTTCAGATACGGACTGTTTTCTTCGAATGAGGGAGACCAGACGAAGGATCTTCTGTCGCCGCTCCTGCGAGACGAACGCTTTTGAAAAGTTGCGTGTCTAGGATCGCTCCCAAGAAGTTTCTCGTTTGCACAGGCGCAAACTGTGACTTTTCGACGTTGATGGTCAACCCAACTGTGATAAGTTGGCCTGATGTGCAGTGTTCACTATTCTAGTGATCACTATATATCAGTCCAAACAACCCTTATTGATGATTGGTTGTAAGTCAACCTTATAGACCAGCTATCCTAGTAGCATGGATACGAGCAGTCTAAGGCTAAGACTCTAGAGGGCGTGTTAAGCCAGCTGTTTTACCATCACATTACCCCTTGAACACCCAGTGAAAGGACACCACACAAGTGTTATGAAAATAAACAATGTATTTATTAGAATCACAACAGCCCTGTACTCTTTATGAGGACAGGGTGCTAGGCACACAACAAAACTCTTACGAAAATACTTAAGTTAGCACGGTATACACAAATGCCCGAGGGGCACGAAAAACCATATACTCTAAAAGTGGAATGCGAAATTACTAGCAGGTAAGTACAGTACTAATAGGCTTTGGAATCGCTAGGACTTGACTAGGGAATCGTTAGATTACTTCTAGGAGGCCTAGGGGACTCGGGTGCAGAGTGTGCACTCTCACGCGGGATGCGGGACAAAGTCTATGGTAGCTAGTAACGTTAAAGTTAGTGTTCACGGGCGAACCCGACCTGGTAGGGAGAAAACGAAAGTGGATCCTGACCCTTGGATAGTGAGGCTATGCTGAGGCACCGAAATGCCGAAGTTACCTAGCCCAGGGGCTGCAGCTGCATATGTCTCAAAAGACGTCGGGAATCCTCGTTGCCGGACCAGGAGCCTGGGAGAAAGATGCTGGCAGGCGACCAGTGAAGAGAGTTCGAAGTGATCCAAGCCTGGATCTGGAAGATGGATGACACCTGAAAGCAGAGGGGACCAAGTTCGTGACTACTAGCCAGTAGTCAGTGGGCACCAGGAGGGCACCGGATGGTAGTCACCTTGACTAGGTGAGTGGGCGACGCTGTGCTCTGCAGATCTCACGGACCAGGAGGTGTTGTCGGCGACCAGGATGGAGAGGCGAGCTGTCCCACGATGGATGAAGCTGTCGGCGTCGAAGTACCCAGGATTGGGCAACAAAGCCTTGGCTAATTCAAGCCCACGCGGTGGACTCAAAATGGCGTCTTGAGTGGACCAGGAGGGTCCGGGGTGCTCCTCTTCTGGAAGGGAGCAAGAGCCAGTCTGGAGCAACCAGACCAGCAGCAGTGTCGTCGGGCGTCGTTCAGAAGGCCACAAGCCAGCAGGCTAGTAGCCAAACAACGCCGTGAGCAGCAAAAAGCAGAAGGGCCCCACGCCGATCGTGGAGATGCTGGGGGGCTGCTCTTCGGTGCTGGAGCTGCTCAGGGTCGGGGCTTCTCGGACCCCAAAGCACTCGCCAGGAAATTACTCGGCGGGCTTGCTGTGCAGAAGTCGTGCAGTCTTGGCAATAGTCGGTCCCTTGAGGTCTCGTCGCACTCACGGTTCTCAGCTTGGCTGTAGAGGTGAGTAGAGGTCGGAGGTGCCAGGGAAGCCGGGTCTTGTCGAGCTGGGCAGTCGGATTCCGGAGGAAGGACTTACAGCAGACCGCAGTGTTCTTGCGATGGTGCCTGCGGATGCAGGGTGACTACTCCTTAGTCACAAGGGAGAATCTTGAAGAAGGAAATCTTGAAGTCCTTTCGCAGAAAGTCGTGTCTTGATTCCAAAGATGATCTAATTTGGAAGGGGGCCTGCTCCTACCTTTATCTGGGAAAAGGGGGCTGGCACGCGACTAGGTCCTGCCCTATGGGTGGGACCAGGAGGGGGTGGTTACACCCCCTTCCTTGGCGGGCTTTTCCCCAGCTCAGGGTCTGGAGTGTCCCTGGAACTGGTTCAAGCCGGCCTATGCACAGTGAGCACCGGGGTGCCACTTGCAGTCACCTTCCTCTGAAGCCCTGCCTACCTAGGATACACAAAATCCTGTCTGGGACGGTGCTGGCACCGCCCCTGGCAGGAAACCCTTTGTCCTTATCTCCTGCTCTGGGAGGACTCCCAGCAGCAGGAGGGCAGACTTGTGTCTCGGTGGCAGCATCCATTTTGTGGAGCTGAGGCTCTGTTTGACTTTAACCGGGGTTAGAGGTTACATACATGTCGTGTCCCTCTAGAAGGGTGGAATGCTAACCCCGTCGCCAGAATTGGCGAGGGGTTAAGAGTATATGGTATGCGATATCATGGAAACGGCTAAGGGATAGATCCCGAAAGCCGCAGACAGGCTCAGCTCATGCCAGAGCACCATCTCACACGATCCCAAGCACTCTGCCTTCAGGATTGTTAAGGCCTGCCATAGGAGTGACTGATAGGAGATCTGTGTGTCCATTTTAGGGTTAGATATAGGTATGCTATATCTAAAGCAAAGGGTGAGTACACCACCTTGCCCCAGCTGTCGTGCAGCCAGTTGTGTCAGTTTAGTTAGTCAGTCCAGGGGTGGCACAATACATGCTTCAGCCCCTGGGAGACTTCTGGGTGCACCTCAGCCCTGAGTACAGGGACTTGGAGAGGGCCCAGTGCCAATTCAGTACCTGAGTACAATTTGGATAGAGAGAACAGCTAGGCTGTGGGTCTGATTAGCAGGCCCACAGCCAGGGAAAGTCGTAAACCAGTGCAGCAAAAAGCAAAAATATCTGGGTGATCATAGGATTGCAGACCCTACTCTCCTACATGACCCCCCCCCCAAACTTTGGGACAATAAACTAACCTTGACCAGGTGAGTCTTCTTGCTCTAAGTGGAAATACCTGGAGAGCCCATCAGCATTGCTGTGATCAGTACCAGGTCTATGCTCTACTGTAAAATCCATCCCCTGTAGGGAAATGGACCACCTAAGCAGTTTGGGGTTTTCACCCTTCATCTGATTTAGCCACAAGAGGGGCTTATGGTCGGTCTTAATGGTGAAGTGAGTGCCAAACAAGTAGGCCCTCAGCTTCTTCAGGGCCCAAACCACAGCAAAGGCCTCCCTCTCAATAGCTGACCAATTTTTCTCTCTGGGGGTCAGCCTCCTACTAATGAAAGCAATAGGCTGATCATTACCATCAAAATTCAGCTGAGACAGAACAGCTCCCACACCCAACTCAGAAGCATCTGTTTGGACAATGAATGGCTTGGTGTAATCTGGACTCTTTAGGATAGGTGCTGTGCACATGGCCTGTTTTAGGTCATTGAATGCTTTCTGACAGCTTGCTGTCCACTGAACTTTCTTTGGCATCTTTTTGCTTGTCAGGTCATTAAGAGGGGTCACTATGGACCCATAATTTCTGACAAACTTCCTATAGTACCCAGTCAGGCCCAAGAAAGCTCGAACTTGAGTCTGGGTGATTGGAGGAGTCCAGTCCTTGATGGCCTGTATCTTACTCTCCAGTGGCTGAACCTGGCCTCCACCTACAAGGTGGCCCAGGTATACAACCTGTGTCTGCCCTATCTGGCACTTAGTGGCCTTGATAGTGAGGCCTGTCTTTTGCAGAGCCTCTAACACTTTCCTCAGGTGGACCAGGTGATCCTCCCAGGTGGAGCTAAAGACAGCAATATCGTCAAGATATGCTGCACAGAAGTCATCCAGCCCAGTGAGGACTTGATTCACCAACCTTTGGAAGGTGGCAGGTGCATTTTTCAGACCAAAGGGCATTACCACAAACTGATAATGCCCACCAGGGGTAGAAAATGCTGTCTTGGGTTTGGCCTCCTCAGCTAACCTGATTTGCCAATACCCAGCTGTCAAATCAAATGTACTTAAGAAGTTGGCAGAAGCCAATTTATCTATAAGTTCATCTGCTCTTGGTATTGGGTGGGCATCAGTCTTAGTGACTGCATTGAGGCCTCTGTAGTCTACGCAAAACCTCATCTCTTTCTTACCACCCTGGGTGTGAGGCTTTGGCACTAGAACTACTGGGCTAGTCCAAGGGCTATCTGAGGGCTCAATGACTCCCAGCTCCAACATTTTCTGCACTTCTGTTTTGATGCAGTCTCTAACATGATCAGGCTGTCTGTAGATTTTACTCTTGACAGGCAGACTGTCTCCAGTGTCAACATCATGGGTACACCAATCAGTTTGGCTGGGTGTCACAGAGAACATATGTCTGAAGGATTGCAGAACTTGCCTGCAATCCTGTTGCTGATGCTCAGTGAGGCTGCCACAAAAGACAACACCATCAACTGATCCATCATCAGGATTCTGAGTGAGCAGGTCTGGGAGAGGGTCACTCTCTTCCTCCTGTCCCTCATCTGTGGCCATGAGCAAGCTCATGTCCTTCCTGTCGACATATGCCTTGAGCCTGTTGACATGGAGCACTCTGAGAGGGCTCCTGGGAGTTCCAAGGTCCACCAAGTAGGTAACCTCTCCCTTTTGCTCAATGATGGTGTGGGGCCCAGACCATTTGTCTTTCAGAGCTGCTGGGGCCACTGGCTCCAGCACCCACACCTTCTGTCCTGGCTGGTACACAGTCAGAACAGCCTTTTGGTCATGCCAAGCTTTCTGAAGTTCTTGGCTGGCCTCCAGGTTTTTAGATGCCTTTTCCATATACTCAGCCATCCTGGAGCGGAGACCAAGTACATAGTCCACTATGTTGGTTGCAGGCTTTTTGAGAGGTCTCTCCCATCCTTCCTTCACCAAACACAGGGGTCCTCTTACAGGATGCCCATACAGAAGCTCAAAAGGGCTGTAGCCAACCCCCTTCTGTGGGACCTCTCTGTAAGCAAACAAGAGGCAGGGGATCAGGACATCCCATCTTCTCCTAAGAGTTTCAGGTAGCCCATGAATCATCCCTTTGAGGGTCCTGTTGAATCTCTCAACAAGCCCATTGCACTGTGGGTGATAGGGTGTGGTGAACTTGTAGTTCACACCACACTCCTTCCACATTGTGGAAAAGTAAATTTTGCCATGTTATATGTGCCTACGTGTTCCCCATATTATGCTATATGTGCATGATCGATATGCATGTATCCCCCTATGATCGATTAAAGACGCAATTACAGTTGTGTCCAACGTTAGTATGCCAGTATCCAGTGCTCGTGAAAGCAACGAGTATTAGGCCTATGTTGCCACGTTTTAAAGTGTGCACGTTAAATTCATTGAATTGTCCCCGTTTCTAGGCCTCAAAAGGGCCCGGACACCAGTTTCAGCTCCTGTCTCCTGAACCCTCTCCGAGGAGCGATACAGCCCCCACCTGCATCCCTGACCCTTCACTTACTTCCTGCCTCACAGTGCCCGGCCCGGCCTGGCTCTGCCTGCCAGTCTGCCAAAAGTATGTTATGCCTCTAGTTATCAGTCCAGCCCTCCTTCTCTGCATTCCTAAGCTACTGAATCGCATCAATAGTTTCAGCCATGGTCTAGCCTTTCTGTCTCCATGTAAGAGAAATACTGTATTAATATTCATAAAATATTCCTAGTACACGCAATACATGTAGACTTATGCACGCACCAGTCTTAGTGTCAAGTAGCCTTTGCCCTGATAACTTTTGGATTCTATCAATATGTATTCCAAACACTAGATACCAGATATGCTTTAGGTACAAGTCGTTCTGACACTGCAGACTTTAGTCTCCTCTTCTAGCGCAGAAGTCATAGCCCCCAGTTCTCCCTGGTAACACGTCATTGCCTGTTTGCGCGCACCACTAGGTTAAAGGTCCCGGCTGCTCAGGTAGCCCCCTCCATGTTTCCGCCCCATTTATGACACTTCTGTTACGTTTACATCACATGTCTATGTATACGCCCCGTACACGCCTCCTTGTTACATCATTTTGCCCTTATCTTTTGCGACTGCTACGAGTTACGCCTACTGCTACGCCTACTGTATTGAATGTAATGTAATTGTTTTAGTATATATACTGTGTACTGTTACTGAAAGTGACCCAATCCCCACTCCCCTTGCCCTTACCCTACCCCATGTCATTCCCCGGCAGCTGCCATCAGTCTATTCCCATGCAGGCTATCCTGTTCCTGTCCCTTCCCTTATGCCTGATTAAAGCCTGTCAGACTCCGATACCTCGAATCCTGTCTCTTATTTATTGAGCTATCTGTTTTATTCACTGTATTCAAAAATAGTACCGGTAATTAATTATTTATTTACCACATAATGGCGCCCGAATAGGGACCTGCCCTTTCCCCACGCGCCGGCGAAGCCACGCAGGCCCCCTGACCCTCTGCAGCCGTGACGGAATTCTACTGCGCACCGGCAGATATTTCTGCTTCAAGTATCCCTCAGGCCTACGGAGGAGACGGAGGTTGCGGTCCAGCATCCAGACGAGGCGGTGAGGAACGCGGCGAGTCCCGACCAGAGCCCAAGCCGAGAGTCCAAGGTCCGAGGTATCCAGAGGCCCACCTGTAACTGAAGTCCGTCGTCGTAGCCGTCCAGTTCAGTCCGAGGCCTTCCGTTCTTGCTGCCCGGTGAGTACCGTTGCTGGGGTAGTATCTAGACAGGGTCAATTAATTTGTCTCTGGTCCGTGGGTTTGGGTACGCAGATCCAATCCGAAGTGTTCACCTAGGTGGATGCGGGTCCTGACTTGTCTCTTTATGGGACCGGTATGTTTCGTACTGTTTTAGCAGTGCATCTAGTAATTCTAGTAAGTTCCGTTCTCGAGAAATTCATGTGTTCTGTTCTCAGTATACCAGGTAATATTCTGTCCGAACTGTTATTCTACATGTTATTTAATGTGTTTTCAATGTCGTGGTATGAATGATTTGTTTTTCCAGTCATTATTGTGTTTATCGTGTATTGTATTGTGTTCGAATTCCAGCCTAGACAATGCCTCTATTCTCCAAGTTACGTCAGTTAAAGACCCGAAAAGGGTTACTAGAGGAAGCAGTTCCTGTCCCGCCTAGGGACAGTCCAGGACATTTTATGTATCATAAGCATGGCTTAAGTGCCATAATATATCTAGACTTATGGGTGGATTATACCAAAGAGTTAGAAGAGAAATATAGATGGCCCATGTCAGGTACATGGGATGCCGAGTGCATCATGCGAGTAGAAGAAGCATTATGGAAAAAGAAAGCCAGACAGTCCCAGAAAGATGCCATCGAGTTATGGCGCAAAGAATCTCATAAAAGAACCGAAAAAGAGATCAGAAAAACAGAATTAAGTAGGGAATCCTCAGAAAGAGCCCAAGAAAGGGAATTGATCGAAGTAGGTGAACGAGTTAAAGCAGAACAGTCAGACAGACAGAGAAATGCCCTTATTAAGGGTATGTATCCTCTTCTTGCCGAGGACTTGCCAAAAGCAACCCCGGAAGCACCATGTAATTTTCCGCCACCATTGGTCCCGATTAAGCTACGTCACAAACCGACCGCAGCTGACTTTTTTCTCTCGTCCTATTTGGATGACACAGTCCCAGAATATGCAAATCCTGTTCCGCCTGCTCTCGTAAATAATGTAATTCCTGTTCCTCCAGCCACCAGGGCACCCGTTACAGCATCTGTTACGGCACCCCCGGTCCAGCCCACAGTACATGTGCCCGCTACATCAGTCACTCTGCCAGCACGTACAGTACCCACCGACGATTCCAGTTTAGGAGCCGTGGGGGGAAGTCCTCCTGGTACCCCGCCTCAACACAGACGTATGACGCTACATGAACTAGCGTTACAGCGTACGCCAAAAGTTCATACCTTCACAGATATCAAGCGAGCACTTACCGAATGTCGTTATGATCCAGTTCCAGGCGATGGTACCATGGTCATATATTCATTACGTTTAAGACGGGTGACCGACTATTTGGACACCCTGCCCGATATGAAGGAACATCTAGACAGAATATATCGTTTTATCCGTACAGGAGTGTATCCAGAAAGTATTCGCGAAGCCATGGTTCAGAGAAAAGTCGAGACTCAGCTCATGCTTTTAAAGTTTTTAATTAACGGTTTAATAAGAGAACAAGATTATCCAGGAAAAGATCCAGAAGAAATGAAAGTCCTGACCAGGTGGAGTGACCATATAGCCGAGGGAAGACACATGACACAGAACTGTATAGAGAGTATGTACAAGAAAATTCGTAGGGAAATAATAAAGTTACACGAGAAACGAGAAGCAACACAAGTAACCGAGAAAGAAGACAACTCTGATAATGAAGAGGTAGATGAAGAGAATCCCTCCAGAATAGCGTATGTAGGTAGAACTAGACTTTCCGACCGACATTCATGCCTAGGTCACAAGAAAGTTTTCCCTTCTCCAGCACCAGAACAGGGTTCCCTTGAACAAGTATTCCAAGCTACCGATCACATTCTGAAATCACGAATAGGCTATAGTGAGCTTAGTACAATGCATGAACAAGAACTAGCCCGATCAGCACTCCGATGGACTACTGATTCTACCACTTTTCCAGACGAAATAGTGGCACAAATGTTTCTGAAACTGCCCCCAGCCAAGCAGCGACTGGTGGGTATGTACATGATTCAGCACCTCATTACACTGTATGAGGGACAGCATTCTGATCCAGGTCCGTTACATGATGTTTTGAACGAGTTACTCCAGTACAGATGGAGAGGTCTAGGTACTGATTTAATTAGTGTCATTCTAGAACAGCGCCACAAATATCGAACGTTTCTGAATCCGCATTTTGTTCACGTCTCACCCCCAGAAAGTAAATCATTTTACATAGATAGACAGAATCCGTTACGAGAAGTACACCCAGTTAGAGGAACGGGTGGTGATCTAGAACGAGTATTTGTTTACACCCCCATCACGAAAATGGAACTCTTAGAGATGAAAAAGCTAATTCCCTGTCACGATAAAGATCCAGCAGGGTTCCACCGTGAATTAAAAGACATGCTCCGTATGGGAGAATACACGTATCCTGATATCATTAAAATGTTAAAGGTCCTGTTGCCCGCGGGTGTATATGAAAAACTAAAGGAAAAGGAATGGGAGGTGGGAGAGAAAAAGATTGATTGGACAGCTCTAGAAGCTGAAGATAATTTACGAGTACCAGGTACCGGTCTTGGGGAGAAATGTAAAGATTTGCCCGAGTTATTGATACAAGTTTTGCCAAGATTACTAGCCACGAAAAAGGAGATTGGGATGCCATTTCAGCTTGTAAACAGAAACAAGATGAAGACACTAGTGATTTTTATTCTAGATTCGAAAAATGTTTTATTATTAACAGTGGTCTGAAAACAAGTAGTGAATCGTACCCTCATCTTTTTGTTACCAAACTAGTCGAGAATTCAAGTCCACAAGTTAAAAATCGAGTATTGAAGGTCGAAAGTACCTGGCAAGCTAATACTCCGTCACAGATGTTACAAATGCTCCAGTATCACCAGAACAGAATCAGGGAAGAGCAAGAACACGAAAGGAGACGTATGAAAGACACGAAAATGAAAGTATTAGTTGCACAATCTGTTCCACAAGACAGTCAGAAAAGGGGTCCGAATCAAGCCAGTCATCCTGCAGCTCCCGTTAAAGGGACCTGCAATTACTGTAAACAGCCAGGTCATTTTATAAACGAGTGTGCAGTTCTGAAACACAACATAGCTACTGGTAAGACTAAAGAAAGACCACGTCCGCCTAGACAAGAACAAGTTTCGCAGACTTCCCAGCCACCACAGAATGCACAACAGACAGTTACAGCACCACAGCCTATCGCTGCAACACAGCATGTTACACAGCAGATGTACCAGTATGCCCAGACAGAATATCCAGATTATCAGCCGTATTCATGAAACAGCCTAGAGAGGGAGGTAGGCTTGCCTCTCATCGAGATACCTGTAGATCAAGAGGGTCCCTATGTACACAGTCAAGTATTAGGGAAAGACAGAAAGTTTCTGATTGATACAGGGGCAAGTAGGACTACTATCAGTCATGACGAGGTTCCAGGGGCTCCGCTCTCAGGCTCTAGAAATGTTTCCCTTGGATTTTCAGGAAAGCCGATTGTAGGAGAGTAGGGTCTGCAATCCTATGATCACCCAGATTTTTGCTTTTTGCTGCACTGGTTTACGACTTTCCCTGGCTGTGGGCCTGCTAATCAGACCCACAGCCTAGCTGTTCTCTCTATCCAAATTGTACTCAGGTACTGAATTGGCACTGGGCCCTCTCCAAGTCCCTGTACCCAGGGCTGAGGTGTACCCAGAAGTCTCCCAGGGGCTGAAGCATGTATTATGCCACCCCTGGATTGACTAACTAAAACTGAC
Source organism: Lissotriton helveticus (assembly GCF_964261635.1). NCBI lineage: Eukaryota > Metazoa > Chordata > Amphibia > Caudata > Salamandridae > Lissotriton > Lissotriton helveticus. The sequence goes on along the minus strand of NC_136071.1, from coordinate 1,176,751,679 downwards.
ACAACTGGCTGCACGACAGCTGGGGCAAGGTGGTGTACTCACCCTTTGCTTTAGATATAGTATACCTATATCTAACCCTAAAATGGACACACAGATCTCCTATCAGTCACTCCTATGGCAGGCCTTAACAATCCTGAAGGCAGAGTGCTTGGAATCGTGTGAGATGGTGCTCTGGCATGAGCTGAGCCTGTCTGCGGCTTTCGGGATCTATCCCTTAGCCGTTTCCATGATATCGCATACCATATACTCTTAAGTGCATTATAATCCTCGCGGTTATGTGCCAACTCTGGTATCGCTTTATCAAAACATGTCGAGTAAGGTGTCATACGAATTGGAATACTAACCCCTCGCCAATTCTGGCGACGGGGTTAGCATTCCACCCTTCTAGAGGGACACGACATGCCTGTAACCTATAACCCGGTTAAAAGTCAGACAGAGCCTTAGCATCCACAAAATGGATGCTGCCACCGAGACACAAGTCTGCCCTCCTGCTGCTGGGAGTCCTCCCAGAGCAGGAGATAAGGACAAAGGGTTTCCTGCCAGGGGCGGTGCCAGCACCGTCCCAGACAGGGTTTTGTGTATTGTAGGTAGGCAGGGCTTTAGAGGAAGGTGACTGCACGTGGCACCCCGGTGCTCACTGTGCATAGGCCGGCTTGAACCAGTTCCAGGGTCACTCCAGACCCTGTGCTGGGGAAAAGCCCGCCAAGGAAGTGGGTGTAACCACCCCCCTCCTAGTCCCACCCATAGGGCAGGACTTAGTCGCGTGCCAGCCCCTTTTTACAGGATAAAGGTAGAGACTGGCCCCCTTCCAAATCAGATCATCTTTGAATCCTGAAACTACTTTCTGCGAAAGGAACTCAAGACTTCTTCCTAAGATTTCTCCCTTGTGACTAAGGAGTAGTCACCCTGCATCCGCAGGCACCATCTAAGAACACTGCGGTCTGCTGCAAGTCCTTCCTCCGGAATCCGACTGCCCAGCTCGACGAGAACCGGCTTCCCTGGCACCTCTGACCTCTACCCACCTCTACAGCCCAGCTGAGAACCGTGGGTGCGACGAGACCTCAAGGGACCGGCCATCTGCAAGACTGCACGACTTCTTTCCAGCAAGCCCGCCGAGTGAATTCCTGGTGAGTGCTTTGGGGTCCGAGAAGCCCCCACCCTGAGCAGCTCCAGCACCGAAGAGCAGCCCCCCAGCATCTCCACGATCTGCGTGGGGCCCTTCTGCTTTCCGCTGCTCACCGCGTTGTTTGGCTACTAGCCCGTTGGCTTGTGGCCTCCCTGACGACGCCCGACGACATTTCTGCTGCTGGTCTGGTTGCTCCAGACTGGCCCGTGCTCCCTCCCAGAAGAGGAGCACCCCGGACCCTCCTGGTCCACTCAAGACGCCATTTTGAGTCCACCGCGTGGGCTTGAATTAGCCAAGGCTTGTTGCCCAATCCTGGGTAACTTCGACGCCAACGACTTCATCCTCCGTGGGACAGCTCGCACCTCCATCCTGGTCGCCGACAACGCCTCCTGGTCCGAGAGACTGCAGAGCCCAGCAGCGCCCACTCACCTGACTGCGGTGACTTCGCCCGGTGCCATCCTGGTGCCCACTTAATCACTGGCTAGTGATTCAAGAACTTGGTCCCCTCTGCTTTCAGGTTTCTTCTTCCTCGATCCAGGCTTGGATCCAACGAACTTTCCTTCACTGGTCGCCTGCCAGCAACTTCTTCCTTCCAGGCTCCCGGTCCGGCAACGAGATCCCCGACGTCTTTTCAGACCTATGCAGCTGCAGCCCCTGGGCTAGGTAACTTCGGCACTTCGGTGTCCCAGCATAGCCTCACTATCCAAGGGTCAGGATCCACTGTCATTTTCTTCCTACCAGGTCGGGTTCGCCCGTGAACACTAACTTTGCCTTTACTAGCCTCCATAGACTTTGTCCCGCATCCCGCGTGAGAGTGCACACTCTGCACCCGAGTCCCCTGGGCCTCCTAGTAGTAATCTAACGATTCCCTAGTCCAGTCCTAGCGATTCCAAAGCCTATTAGAACTGTTACTTACCTGCTAGTAATTCGCATTCCACTTTTAGTGTATATGGTTTTTCGTGCCCCTCGGGCATTCGTGTAACGTGCTAACTTAAAAGTATTTTCGTAAGAGTTTTGTTGTGTGCTTAGCACCCTGTCCTCATAAAGAGTACAGGGTTGTTGTGATTCTAATAAATACATTGTTTATTTTCATAACACTTGTGTGGTGTCCTTTCACTGGGTGTTCAAGGGGTAATGTGATGGTAAAACAGCTGGCTTAACACGCCCTCTAGAGTCTTAGCCTTAGACTGCTCGTATCCATGCTACTAGGATAGCTGGTCTATAAGGTTGACTTACAACCAATCATCAATAAGGGTTGTTTGGACTGATATATAGTGATCACTAGAATAGTGAGCACTGCACATCAGGCCAACTTCTCACATTGGTGAGCAGCGGTTGGGATTTGAGCTTGCTGTTGTTTTACCACACATGCCCTAAGAATATCTTGTGAAAGATCACATAAGTACTAAAGGTACATATAACTTAGCTTAGAATACTCTGAGTTCTACTGAACCAGCTGTTGTAGCTCCTAGGGCCTAGCACACCCTAAACTACAACTCTAGCAAGGGATCAGTAGGCAAACATATAGTGTAGGTAAGTGCACCACTTACACCTCACTAGAAAAGCATGTCGACTCAGGGGGACTCTACTGAGACTCCCCTGGTCAGTGTTGACCCTCCACAGGTCACTTCAAGATATGCAGCTCTCAATTTTCAGGAGATGAGGCAACTCTGTGTCTCCAGGAAACTGAAGCAGGGGTCTAACCCCACCCTTCCCTTTCTGATAGGTCTCTTAGAGACGTATGATGCCAGAAAGCTCTCTCAGTTACATGAGAGCATGCCAGCCTTAGAGGGAACCTCTGGGGATCCAGACCTCCCCAACACTGATTCAGCAGTTGAGGAGGAGGATGAGGAGGTACTCTCTGGGGATGAGGTAGACAAGGGTCTTGAGGTAGTCAGAAGGCTAACTAGGACCAACTTAGACTTACTTGGGCTAGGATCTGGGGGCCCCCCAGTACTAACCCGAAGTGGGCCTAACCTTGGAGTTAGGAGAGATAGATCTCTTTCTAGGGACTCCAATAGATCTCTGCACTCTAATGCCTCTTCTCAGGGGAGAAGGAATCCTCCACAGAGGAGATTTACTTCCCCTCAGAGAAAGGAGCATGAGGCTAGGATGAGACAAGCTGAACTGAGGATTGAAAGGGAAGAAATTGCCCTGGCCAAAGAGAAGCTTGCCCTGGCAAGAGAGCAGCAGATGAGTGGGCTAGCTCCCACTGGTGGCAGCAATCTCCCAAGAGATAGAGAGAAGGGTTTAGATACTAAACACCTGACTAAAATAGTGCCCCCCTTTAAGCAAGGGGATGACATCCAGAAATGGATGGCTGCTCTGGAGAGGGCCTGCACTGTGCAGAACATTCCCCAGAGTCAGTGGGCAGCTATATTGTGGCTCTCCTTTGATGGTAAAGGTAGAGATAAGCTCCTCACTACAAGAGTGGAGGATGCTAACAATTACCAGGTCCTGAAGAATACACTGGTTGATGGGTTCGGTTTAACCACTGAGCAGTACAGGTTGCTGTTCAGAGACACCCAGAAAACTCAGTCTCAGGACTGGTCTGATTTTGTGGATTGTGCCACTAAGGCTTTGGAGGGCTGGTTGCTGGGTAGCAAGGTTACAGATTACACAGGATTGTATAATCTAATGATGAGAGAACAAATTTTAAACAATTGTCAGAACCAGTTGCTGCACCAGCACCTTGTTGATTCAGATCTGACCTCTCCCCAAGAATTGGGAAAGAAGGCAGACAAATGGGTCAGGACAAGGATCAAGCAGAACCAGAACCAGAACCAGGGTGGTCAGAAGAAAGCAGACCAGAAGGGTAATGTTAAGAATGAGCAAAATGACCAGAAGTCTTCACCAGGTCCCCAACAAACCAAAGAGGGTGGGGGTCAGGCTTCCCAGAAGAAGAAGACTCAAGAAGGCCAGTCAAAAAGGTGGTGCCAGTACTGCAAAAGTAAATCTCACTGGTTTAGTGAGTGCACCAAAAGAGGAGGAGGACAAACTCCTACCACTACAGCTCCTAAAGCAACTGCACCCCCTAGTACAGTCAGTAGTGGTAGTGTCACTCCCAAGGCATTAGTTGGGTTAACCTTGGGTACTGAGGGGTCTGACAACTTAGTTGGCACACTCACTCAGGCTGTCCTTGTCTGTACAGGGGATATGGATATGTCCCCTGAAATAAGTCCCAATACTTTGGGCAAATACAGGCAGACACCTTTGATTAATGGCAAAATGGCTCAGGCCTATAGGGACACTTGTGCCAGTGTCACCATGGTGACACCTAACTTTGTGGACCCTGGACAGATCATGCCAGGTACTGATTTCCTGGTGACCAATGCCAGCAATGTCACTACTAGTCATAGTGTGGCAATTGTAGCTTTCTCCTGGGGTGGAGTGAAGGGACAAAAGAAAGTTGTAGTCAGTTCAGACCTCCCAGTTGATTGTTTGTTGGGCAATGATTTGGAGTCATCACAATGGTCAGAAGTGGAGCAGAGGACTCACATGGAGATGTTAGGCTTGCCAGCACATGTGCTTGCTGTGACTAGGTCACAGGCCAGAAAATGCCCCACTGAACAGGTGCTGGATCCTGAAACTATGGACCAGACACCTTCCAAGAAGAAGAGCAGTAAGGGTAAGGCTTTGCCTTCCCCCTTGCCCCAGGTTGAGGATCAAGTCTCTGAGGAGGCTGATCTAGAAGAGCTGAGGGAAACTGAGCCTAAAGAGCTTGAACTTGATCAAGTTGAGTTTCTGGGCTCAGGGGGACCCTCCAGAGCAGACCTGGGGAAGGAACAGTTGAGCTGCCCTTCCCTTGAACCCCTCAGACAGCAGGCTGCTGCTGAGGCTGCAGGGAATGCCACAGGTGCCCACAGGGTATACTGGGAAGATGGACTCCTGTACTCTGAGTCAAGAGACCCCAAGCCTGGTGCAACCAGGAGGCTGGTCATCCCCTTGTCTCTGAGAGGTTTCCTTCTCACCTTGGCCCATGAGATTCCCCTTGCAGGTCATTTAGGTCAGACAAAGACTTGGGACAGGCTTGTCTCACACTTTCACTGGCCACATATGAATGAGAATACCAAGGAGTTTTGTCGCTCATGTGTCACTTGCCAAGCCAGTGGTAAGTCAGGTGGCACAACAAAGGCCCCCCTCATACCACTACCTGTGGTGGGGGTTCCCTTTGAAAGGGTGGGGATTGACATTGTTGGTCCAATGGAACCCCAGACAGCATCAGGACACAAGTTTATACTGGTGGTGGTGGACCATGCCACCAGGTATCCTGAGGCTATTCCCCTTAGGACCACTACAGCCCCTGTAGTGGCAAGAGCCCTAGTTGGAGTGTTCTCCAGAGTGGGTTTCCCTAAGGAGGTCGTTTCTGACAGAGGTACAAACTTCATGTCAGGATATCTGACTGCCATGTGGAAAGAGTGTGGTGTGAACTACAAGTTCACCACACCCTATCATCCACAATGCAATGGGCTTGTTGAGAGATTCAACAGGACCCTGAAAGGGATGATTCATGGACTACCTGAACCTCTTAGGAGAAGATGGGATGTCCTGATCCCCTGCCTCTTGTTTGCTTACAGAGAGGTCCCACAGAAGGGGGTTGGCTACAGCCCTTTTGAGCTTCTGTATGGGCATCCTGTAAGGGGACCCCTGTGTTTGGTGAAGGAAGGATGGGAGAGACCTCTCAAAAAGCCTGCAACCAACATAGTGGACTATGTACTTGGTCTCCGCTCCAGGATGGCTGAGTACATGGAAAAGGCATCTAAAAACCTTGAGGCCAGCCAGGAACTTCAAAAAGCTTGGCATGACCAAAAGGCTGTACTGACTGTGTACCAGCCAGGACAGAAGGTGTGGGTGCTGGAGCCAGTGGCCCCAGCAGCTCTGAAAGACAAATGGTCTGGGCCCCACACCATCATTGAGCAAAAGGGAGAGGTTACCTACTTGGTGGACCTTGGAACTCCCAGGAGCCCTCTCAGAGTGCTCCATGTTAACAGGCTCAAAGCATATGTTGACAGGAAGGACATGAGCTTGCTCATGGCCACAGATGAGGGAGAGGAGGAAGAGAGTGACCCTCTCCCAGACCTGCTCACTCAGAATCCTGATGATGGGTCAGTTGATGGTGTTGTCTTTTGTGGCAGCCTCACTGAACATCAGCAACAGGATTGCAGGCAAGTTCTGCAATCCTTTCGACATATGTTCTCTCTGACACCCAGCCAAACTGATTGGTGTACCCATGATGTTGACACTGGAGACAGTCTGCCTGTCAAGAGTAAAATCTACAGGCAGCCTGATCATGTTAGAGACTGCATCAAAACTGAAGTGCAGAAAATGTTGGAACTGGGAGTCATTGAGCCCTCAGATAGCCCTTGGGCTAGCCCAGTAGTTCTAGTGCCAAAGCCTCACACCCAGGGTGGTAAGAGAGAGATGAGGTTTTGCGTAGACTACAGAGGCCTCAATGCAGTCACTAAGACTGATGCCCACCCAATACCAAGAGCAGATGAGCTTATAGATAGATTGGCTTCTGCCAACTTCTTAAGCACATTTGATTTGACAGCTGGGTATTGGCAAATCAGATTAGCTGAGGAAGCCAAACCTAAGACAGCATTTTCTACCCCTGGAGGGCATTATCAATTTGTGGTAATGCCCTTTGGACTGAAAAATGCACCTGCCACCTTCCAAAGGTTGGTGAATCAAGTCCTCACTGGGCTGGATGACTTCTGTGCAGCTTATCTTGACGATATTGCTGTCTTTAGCTCCACCTGGGAGGATCACCTGGTCCACCTGAGGAAAGTGTTGGAGGCCCTGCAAAAGGCAGGCCTCACTATCAAGGCCACAAAGTGCCAGATAGGGCAGTCACAGGTTGTATACCTGGGCCACCTTGTAGGTGGAGGCCAGGTTCAGCCACTGGAGAGTAAGATACAGGCCATCAAGGACTGGACTCCTCCAATCACCCAGACTCAGGTTCGAGCTTTCTTGGGCCTGACTGGGTACTATAGGAAGTTTGTCAGAAATTATGGGTCCATAGTGACCCCCCTTAATGACCTGACAAGCAAGAAGATGCCAAAGAAAGTTCAGTGGACAGCAAGCTGTCAGAAAGCATTCAATGACCTAAAGCAGGCCATGTGCACAGCACCTATCCTCAAGAGTCCAGATTACTCCAAGCCATTCATTGTCCAAACAGATGCTTCTGAGTTGGGTGTGGGAGCTGTTCTGTCTCAACTGAATTTTGATGGTAATGATCAGCCTATTGCTTTCATTAGCAGGAGGTTGACACCCAGAGAGAAAAATTGGTCAGCTATTGAGAGGGAGGCCTTTGCTGTGGTCTGGGCCCTGAAGAAGCTGAGGGCCTACTTGTTTGGCACTCACTTCACCATTCAGACAGACCATAAGCCCCTCTTGTGGCTAAATCAGATGAAGGGTGAAAACCCCAAACTGCTTAGGTGGTCCATTTCCCTACAGGGGATGGATTTTACAGTGGAGCATAGACCTGGGACTGATCACAGCAATGCTGATGGGCTCTCCAGGTATTTCCACTTAGAGCAAGAAGACTCACCTGGTCAAGGTTAGTTTATTGTCCCAAAGTTTGGGGGGGGGTCATGTAGGAGAGTAGGGTCTGCAATCCTATGATCACCCAGATTTTTGCTTTTTGCTGCACTGGTTTACGACTTTCCCTGGCTGTGGGCCTGCTAATCAGACCCACAGCCTAGCTGTTCTCTCTATCCAAATTGTACTCAGGTACTGAATTGGCACTGGGCCCTCTCCAAGTCCCTGTACCCAGGGCTGAGGTGTACCCAGAAGTCTCCCAGGGGCTGAAGCATGTATTATGCCACCCCTGGATTGACTAACTAAAACTGACACAACTGGCTGCACGACAGCTGGGGCAAGGTGGTGTACTCACCCTTTGCTTTAGATATAGTATACCTATATCTAACCCTAAAATGGACACACAGATCTCCTATCAGTCACTCCTATGGCAGGCCTTAACAATCCTGAAGGCAGAGTGCTTGGAATCGTGTGAGATGGTGCTCTGGCATGAGCTGAGCCTGTCTGCGGCTTTCGGGATCTATCCCTTAGCCGTTTCCATGATATCGCATACCATATACTCTTAAGTGCATTATAATCCTCGCGGTTATGTGCCAACTCTGGTATCGCTTTATCAAAACATGTCGAGTAAGGTGTCATACGAATTGGAATACTAACCCCTCGCCAATTCTGGCGACGGGGTTAGCATTCCACCCTTCTAGAGGGACACGACATGCCTGTAACCTATAACCCGGTTAAAAGTCAGACAGAGCCTTAGCATCCACAAAATGGATGCTGCCACCGAGACACAAGTCTGCCCTCCTGCTGCTGGGAGTCCTCCCAGAGCAGGAGATAAGGACAAAGGGTTTCCTGCCAGGGGCGGTGCCAGCACCGTCCCAGACAGGGTTTTGTGTATTGTAGGTAGGCAGGGCTTTAGAGGAAGGTGACTGCACGTGGCACCCCGGTGCTCACTGTGCATAGGCCGGCTTGAACCAGTTCCAGGGTCACTCCAGACCCTGTGCTGGGGAAAAGCCCGCCAAGGAAGTGGGTGTAACCACCCCCCTCCTAGTCCCACCCATAGGGCAGGACTTAGTCGCGTGCCAGCCCCTTTTTACAGGATAAAGGTAGAGACTGGCCCCCTTCCAAATCAGATCATCTTTGAATCCTGAAACTACTTTCTGCGAAAGGAACTCAAGACTTCTTCCTAAGATTTCTCCCTTGTGACTAAGGAGTAGTCACCCTGCATCCGCAGGCACCATCTAAGAACACTGCGGTCTGCTGCAAGTCCTTCCTCCGGAATCCGACTGCCCAGCTCGACGAGAACCGGCTTCCCTGGCACCTCTGACCTCTACCCACCTCTACAGCCCAGCTGAGAACCGTGGGTGCGACGAGACCTCAAGGGACCGGCCATCTGCAAGACTGCACGACTTCTTTCCAGCAAGCCCGCCGAGTGAATTCCTGGTGAGTGCTTTGGGGTCCGAGAAGCCCCCACCCTGAGCAGCTCCAGCACCGAAGAGCAGCCCCCCAGCATCTCCACGATCTGCGTGGGGCCCTTCTGCTTTCCGCTGCTCACCGCGTTGTTTGGCTACTAGCCCGTTGGCTTGTGGCCTCCCTGACGACGCCCGACGACATTTCTGCTGCTGGTCTGGTTGCTCCAGACTGGCCCGTGCTCCCTCCCAGAAGAGGAGCACCCCGGACCCTCCTGGTCCACTCAAGACGCCATTTTGAGTCCACCGCGTGGGCTTGAATTAGCCAAGGCTTGTTGCCCAATCCTGGGTAACTTCGACGCCAACGACTTCATCCTCCGTGGGACAGCTCGCACCTCCATCCTGGTCGCCGACAACGCCTCCTGGTCCGAGAGACTGCAGAGCCCAGCAGCGCCCACTCACCTGACTGCGGTGACTTCGCCCGGTGCCATCCTGGGGCCCACTTAATCACTGGCTAGTGATTCAAGAACTTGGTCCCCTCTGCTTTCAGGTTTCTTCTTCCTCGATCCAGGCTTGGATCCAACGAACTTTCCTTCACTGGTCGCCTGCCAGCAACTTCTTCCTTCCAGGCTCCCGGTCCGGCAACGAGATCCCCGACGTCTTTTCAGACCTATGCAGCTGCAGCCCCTGGGCTAGGTAACTTCGGCACTTCGGTGTCCCAGCATAGCCTCACTATCCAAGGGTCAGGATCCACTGTCATTTTCTTCCTACCAGGTCGGGTTCGCCCGTGAACACTAACTTTGCCTTTACTAGCCTCCATAGACTTTGTCCCGCATCCCGCGTGAGAGTGCACACTCTGCACCCGAGTCCCCTGGGCCTCCTAGTAGTAATCTAACGATTCCCTAGTCCAGTCCTAGCGATTCCAAAGCCTATTAGAACTGTTACTTACCTGCTAGTAATTCGCATTCCACTTTTAGTGTATATGGTTTTTCGTGCCCCTCGGGCATTCGTGTAACGTGCTAACTTAAAAGTATTTTCGTAAGAGTTTTGTTGTGTGCTTAGCACCCTGTCCTCATAAAGAGTACAGGGTTGTTGTGATTCTAATAAATACATTGTTTATTTTCATAACACTTGTGTGGTGTCCTTTCACTGGGTGTTCAAGGGGTAATGTGATGGTAAAACAGCTGGCTTAACACGCCCTCTAGAGTCTTAGCCTTAGACTGCTCGTATCCATGCTACTAGGATAGCTGGTCTATAAGGTTGACTTACAACCAATCATCAATAAGGGTTGTTTGGACTGATATATAGTGATCACTAGAATAGTGAGCACTGCACATCAGGCCAACTTCTCACACCGATTGTTAATGAGATATCGAAACCAGTTACTCTAGAAGTCGGTCCATTGTCCCGAACTACTGATTTGTTACTCACGAAATCTTGTCCAGAAAATTTGTTAGGCATTAAGACATTAAAAGAATTAGGAGCAGTAATTTGTTGTTCCCCAGAGGGGGTCCGCCTGTTTCTGAGAGACTTCAAAGGTCATTATGTACTACGTGATTTTGATCCAAGGTTATTGAATGTACCACAGCATTTATGGGCGCAAGGTCCAACTGATGTAGGTTGTATGCATATCACACCCCATCGTGTGACTCTAAAGCAAGGTGTGGTTTTACCACGAATCAGACAGTACAAATTGCCACCTGAGGCTGTAGCAGCCTTATCCAAAATTATTGACGAGCTCATTGCTCAAGGAGTGGTTGTAGAAACTGACTCCAATATATGTAATTCTCCTATCATTCCAGTCCTGAAACGTACTGATCCAAATGCACCTCCAGTATATCGATTAGTGATTGATCTTCGAGAACTTAATAAATGTATCATACCCCAGTACCCAGTAGTCCCAGATATTTCATCCCTATTGACAGCCATTGATTCTGAAGCCACGTTCTTCACAGTTATCGATCTCAAGAACGCATTCTTCAGTGTCCCCATTCATCCAGACAGCCAGTACCTTTTCGGTTTCTAGTTAAATGGAAGAAGCTATAAATTCACACGAGCTCCTCAAGGTTTTACAGAAAGCCCTAGTATTTACAGTCAAGCACTTAAAAGACAACTAGACAATATTCACATGCCAACTGACACTGCCCTGCTCCAGTATGTCGATAATCTACTGATCACAGCCCGTTCTGAACGTGACTGCGAGCGCGCGTCACTTACAGTCCTGTATTTCCTGGCCGAGATGGGGCACAAGGTGTCCCCTTCCAAATTACAATTCTGTGTCCAGCAAGTGGTCTACTTGGGACACTTACTGTCCAAGTGGGGTAGGCAGTTGACACCTGACCGTATCCAGTTAATAGCACGTCTTCCACAGCCCAAGACACAGAAGGAGGTACGAGCTTTTATCGGCCTCACTTCTTATTGCAGACAATGGATTCCTCAGTACGCATTTCTAGCTAGACCACTGATACAGTTAACGACACAGGAGGCAGCCGTATCGACTGTCCTCCCTTGGACCCAGGAACATACACTTGTTTTTAATGAGTTAAAGAAAGCCTTATGCCAAGCACCTGTTCTAGCAATACCGAACTACAGTAAGCCTTTTACACTTTTTGTCACAGAACGTGATGGTACTGCATTATCTGTTCTTACACAAGACCAAGCAGGACAATACAAGCCCTGTGCTTATTTTTCGAGCACATTAGATCCAGTGGCCCAGGCTCTGCCTGCGTGCCTCAAGTCAGTTGCAGCCACAGCTCTAGCGATCAGACAAAGTGATTCCATAGTGTTAGGACATTCCCTGACAGTACAAGTTCCACACTCCGTGGAAGTTCTTTTAAACCGAACCCAGACTCAGCACTTGACAATTGCACGCTTAACAGGTTATGAACTGACACTGTTCCAGCCACACATAGAAATCAGACGCTGCAACATTCTAAATCCTGCTACACTGTTACCGTCAGTCACTTCAAATCCTGCCACACATGACTGTGCGGAAGTTGTTAACACTATGACAAAGCCAAGACAAGATCTGACAGATATTGCATTACCTGATCCCGACCTGACACTTTATGTGGATGGTTCATGTATGAGAACAAGTACAGGAGAACTAGTAGCCGCGTATGCAGTGACTACTGAAACCGAAGTTATAGAAACACATCGTATTGAAACCCTGTCTGCTCAAGCAGCAGAGCTAGTCGCTCTGACCCAAGCCTGCATACGTGCCAAGAACCTGAAAGTAGACATATACACAGATTCACGTTACGCATTCAGAGTCGTACACGACTTTGGAGTGCTCTGGCAAGAACGAGGTTTTAGGACTTCTCATGGACCCAAGATCCAGCATGGTCTCCTCATTCAAGCTCTGTTAGATGCAATACATTTACCGACAGCTATCGCTATCATGAAGTGCAAGGCACATACAAAAGTCACTGACATCATTTCCCAAGGTAACGATCTAGCAGATCGAACAGCCAAGCTTACAGCTCAGACTCCAGACATTCCAGTTAGCACGACACAAACACTCACTCCAGATCAGACTACTTGTATGACTGTTAAGGACCCTACACAGGATGTCATAGACATACAGTTACATGCTACTCCCGAAGAAATCAAGAAATGGTCCGAACAAGGAGGGGTCCAGACAGATCAAGGATGGTTGACGAAGGGAAAAGCCACATGGTTTCTCCCCGACTCTATGGTTCAAGTCATTATTAATACCGCACATAGTCCAGCACATCTAGGAGAAAAAGCTATGTTAGACAGTATTCAGAACCTTTGGTTCAACAAGCATTTACGAGCTGCAGCCAAACAGAAAGTCCGTACCTGTATGATATGTTGTCAGTTCAATCCAGGTAAAAGTGTTCCGGTGGAACAAGGGGGATTCCAACCTCCTGACCACCCTTTTGAAGTCCTCCAGATGGATTATATTCAGATGGAGTGATGTCGAGGTTTCAAGTATGTACTCGTAGTTGTATGCGCTTTGTCCAGGTGGACAGAAGCATATCCAGTTCCAGATTACACAGCTGCGACCACTGCTAGACAGTTGGTTCGTGAGTTCTTTCCCCGCTATGGACTCCCTAGGGTCGTGTATTCAGATAACGGCCAGCCATTCTCATCTGAGCTCATGAAGCATGTTTCCCTTCTGTTAGGGTACCAGTGGAAGTTCCATTGTGTGCGCCATCCTGAAGCAGCCGGTCTCGTAGAGAGACATAACCAGACTCTGAAAATCCGAATTGCTATAGTATGTAGAGAAAAAGGTGTAGACTGGCTAGTAGCTCTGCCAGTTGCTCTGTTCTACATGAGAATGGTTGCACATTCCAGATCAGGTCTGTCCCCGTATGAGGTCGTATTCGGCCGCCCTCCAAACATGTGGGGTACACCTAGACCCCGTAGTATTACAGACGTTTCCAGTAATATGCTGACAGATTACCTAGCTTCCTTGATGTCTGCCCTACACTCTTGTCGTTCACAGGTTGCCGCTGCATTTCCAGACAACACCGAGGTGAAACCGCATGAAGTCGTTCCGGGAGAACATGTCTTGGTCCGCAATTTTGATCGTTCAAGTCCGCTGGAGCCCCGGTGGAAAGAGCCTCGAATGGTGTTGTTGACAACAAGGACCGCGGTCAAGCTAGAGGGCCTGAAGGGGTGGGTCCACACCAGCCATATCAAGAAATTCCATGGATTACGACAAAAGACTTTTATTAAGGACTGCCACATTCCTAAAGACTGCCTAAAAACAGACTCTGAACTCAAGCCTCCCCTGTTAGAGAAAACTCCGCAGCAGGAGTATAAAGATAAACTCCGGTCTAGTAAAATAAGTCAGCCAGTTTAATTGTCTAAGTCCCTCTCGGGTGAAACGGTTAGACAGGTTCCTGACATGTATGAGACAGACCCACATAGTGAGAGAGTTAGTCAAAACTCTAAAAGATGTATTATCGTTCTATTCTTTTTGTTATTTTTGAGTCTTATGGTTACCTGCACAAGTTATGCTTTACATTTATGTTTTCCAATTTCACATGTACATATGTTTTCTAATGCTACAGTAGAGCACACATTTAGTGATCTGCCTCCTCACGAGCTATCCTATCGTCTTGCTATGCGTAACAATACATTCATCCGAATGTTGCACTATTCACACCAGACCAGCAATGCCACTAATTGTTGGGTGTGTGGTCGACTCCCCCCTTTCCGTTTTCACATAATGGTTCATGTGGAGCATGGTCCACGTTAACGTCATCCTCCACTGATATGTCCTTTCTGAATCGAACATGTTTCCCAGACAAGCAAGGTCTTTCCCATAGAACAGGGTTAGATCTAGAAAATGAAGTGTATGATTTAGGTAATTATTCTTCGAATTTCATGGTCCTGAATGTTCAGTCCGATACTACTCCAGATTTGCCTGCTATTTCAGTACTACCAGTCAAAGGCGAATTATGTGTCAGAAAGAATGGTTCCGCACATGTAGGACATAGTGATTGTACTACTACTGTCGAGTATAGTGACAGTGGGAAATCTATTTTCAAAGCCTCACGTCATTCTTATTTTGTGTGTGGTCAGACCGCATATGTTCGTCTGCCCCTCGATTGGGATGGAACATGTTACATTGCCTTCCTACTGCCACCAGTTTTTCTAGCCCCATCTGATTATCACAGAAACACACATCTAGTACACGTTAGACATAGAAGGGAGATCGAGTCCCCAATTGTCGATCAAACTGAAACCGCTCTAGAACAGTATCAAGACTTCAATAAAGGTTTTTTTCTTTATAGGACCTGTCCAGAATAGTAAGTTAATCCGTAGGTTAACCAGAACCCTTGAAGCAGTAGTGAATGAGACTACTTCTGCTCTAGGTAACTTAACTGAAGAGCAATCTGCTATGCGTTTTGTCGTGCTCCAAAATCGTCTCGTTCTTGACGTCATACTGGCCGATAGAGGAGGAGCATGTAGAGTCATCGGATCTAGTTGCTGCATTTTCATTCCTAATAACGCGCCGTCTGTTTATTCAGCTATAACCAGACTTCATAAAATTGCCCATCAGTTACACCAGAATCCAGGCACCTGGACATGGTCCAGTTGGCTCTGGAGTATCATATCTGCCTGGGGATGGAAAGTATTGTCATTCCTAGGTATTGCAGTAATGATCGTATTCAGTTGCTGCCTCTGTTTACAATGTGGCCCTGCGATTTGCGGCATGTGTGCTACCTCTTGTATTCCTAGTCCTAAGTCCCGTTCCAAGACAATTCGAGACGAGCAAATGATGCTATATGAAATGATAGATGGTATCATGAATATTGATGTTTCCTGATGGAAATGTAGGGCACAAGGAGGGAATGTGGAAAAGTAAATTTTGCCATGTTATATGTGCCTACGTGTTCCCCATATTATGCTATATGTGCATGATCGATATGCATGTATCCCCCTATGATCGATTAAAGACGCAATTACAGTTGTGTCCAACGTTAGTATGCCAGTATCCAGTGCTCGTGAAAGCAACGAGTATTAGGCCTATGTTGCCACGTTTTACAGTGTGCACGTTAAATTCATTGAATTGTCCCCGTTTCTAGGCCTCAAAAGGGCCCGGACACCAGTTTCAGCTTCTGTCTCCTGAACCCTCTCCGAGGAGCGATACAGCCCCCACCTGCATCCCTGACCCTTCACTTACTTCCTGCCTCACAGTGCCCGGCCCGGCCTGGCTCTGCCTGCCAGTCTGCCAAAAGTATGTTATGCCTCTAGTTATCAGTCCAGCCCTCCTTCTCTGCATTCCTAAGCTACTGAATCGCATCAATAGTTTCAGCCATGGTCTAGCCTTTCTGTCTCCATGTAAGAGAAATACTGTATTAATATTCATAAAATATTCCTAGTACACGCAATACATGTAGACTTATGCACGCACCAGTCTTAGTGTCAAGTAGCCTTTGCCCTGATAACTTTTGGATTCTATCAATATGTATTCCAAACACTAGATACCAGATATGCTTTAGGTACAAGTCGTTCTGACACTGCAGACTTTAGTCTCCTCTTCTAGCGCAGAAGTCATAGCCCCCAGTTCTCCCTGGTAACACGTCATTGCCCGTTTGCGCGCACCACTAGGTTAAAGGTCCCGGCTGCTCAGGTAGCCCCCTCCATGTTTCCGCCCCATTTATGACACTTCTGTTACGTTTACATCACATGTCTATGTATACGCCCCGTACACGCCTCCTTGTTACATCATTTTGCCCTTATCTTTCGCGACTGCTACGAGTTACGCCTACTGTATTGAATGTAATGTAATTGTTTTAGTATATATACTGTGTACTGTTACTGAAAGTGACCCAATCCCCACTCCCCTTGCCCTTACCCTACCCCATGTCATTCCCCGGCAGCTGCCATCAGTCTATTCCCATGCAGGCTATCCTGTTCCTGTCCCTTCCCTTATGCCTGATTAAAGCCTGTCAGACTCCGATACCTCGAATCCTGTCTCTTATTTATTGAGCTATCTGTTTTATTCACTGTATTCAAAAATAGTACCGGTAATTAATTATTTATTTACCACAACATGGCAGTCAGATATCCTGACATGAAGTTTGTACCTCTGTCAGAAACGACCTCCTTAGGGAAACCCACTCTGGAGAACACTCCAACTAGGGCCCTTGCCACTACAGGTGCTGTAGAGGTCCTAAGTGGTATAGCTTCAGGATACCTGGTGGCATAGTCCACTACCACCAGTATAAACTTGTGCCCTGATGCTGTCTGGGGTTCCATTGGACCAACAATGTCAATCCCCACTCTTTCAAAGGGAACCCCCACCACAGGTAGTGGTATGGGGGGGGCCTTTGTTGTGCCACCTGACTTACCACTGGCTTGGCAAGTGACACAGGAGCGACAAAACTCCTTGGTATTCTCATTCATGTGGGGCCAGTGAAAGTGTGAGACAAGCCTGTCCCAAGTCTTTGTCTGGCCTAAGTGACCTGCAAGGGGAATCTCATGGGCCAAGGTGAGAAGGAAACCTCTCAGAGACAAGGGGATGACCAGCCTCCTGGTTGCACCAGGCTTGGGGTCTCTTGACTCAGAGTACAGGAGTCCATCTTCCCAGTATACCCTGTGGGCACCTGTGGCATTCCCTGCAGCCTCAGCAGCAGCCTGCTGTCTGAGGGGTTCAAGGGAAGGGCAGTCTAACTGTGCCTTCCCCAGGTCTGCTCTGGAGGGTCCCCCTGAGCCCAGAAACTCAACTTGATCAAGTTCAAGCTCTTTAGGCTCAGTTTCCCTCAGTTCTCTCAGATCAGCCTCCTCAGAGACTTGATCCTCAACCTGGGGCAAGGGGGAAGGCAAAGCCTTAACCCTACTGCTCTTCTTCTTGGAAGGTGTCTGGTCCATAATTTCAGGATCCAGCACCTGTTCAGTGGGGCATCTTCTGGCCTGTGACCTAGTCACAGCAAGCACATGTGCTGGCAAGCCTAACATTTCCATGTGAGTCCTCTGCTCCACTTCTGACCATAGTGATGACTCCAAATCATTGCCCAACAAACAATCAACTGGGAGGTCTGAACTGACTACAACTTTCTTTTGACCCTTCACTCCACCCCAGGAGAAAGCCACAATCGCCATACTATGACTGGTAGTGACGTTGCTAGCATTGGTCACCAGGAAATCTGTACCTGGCATGATCTGTCCAGGGTCCACAAAGTTAGGTGTCACTATGGTGACACTGGCACACGTGTCCCTATAGGCCTGAGCCATTTTGCCATTAATCAAAGGTGTCTGCCTGTATTTGCCCAAAGTATTGGGACTTATATCAGGGGACATATCCATATCCCCTGTACAGACAAGGACAGCCTGAGTGAGTGTGCCAACTAAGTTGTCAGACCCCTCAGTACCCAAGGTTAACCCAACTAATGCCTTGGGAGGTACACTACCACTACTGACTGTACTAGGGGGTGCAGTTGCCTTAGGGGCTGTAGTGGCAGGAGTTAGTCCTCCTCTTTTGGTGCACTCACTAAACCAGTGAGACTTACTTTTGCAGTACTGGCACCACCTTTTTGACTGGCCTTCTTGAGTCTTCTTCTTCTGGGAAGCCTGACCCCCACCCTCTTTGGTTTGTTGGGGACCTGGTGAAGACTTCTGGTCATGTTGTTCACTCTTAACATTACCCTTCTGGTCTGCTTTCCTCTGACCACCCTGGTTCTGGTTCTGGTTCTGCTTGATCCTTGTCCTGACCCATTTGTCTGCCTTCTTTCCCAATTCTTGGGGAGAGGTCAGATCTGAATCAACAAGGTGCTGGTGCAACAACTGGTTCTGACAATTGTTTAAAATTTGATCTCTCATCATAAGATTATACAATCCTGTGTAATCTGTAACCTTGCTACCCAGCAACCAGCCCTCCAGAGCCTTAGTGGCACAATCCACAAAGTCAGACCAGTCCTGAGACTGAGTTTTCTGGGTGTCTCTGAACAGCAACCTGTACTGCTCAGTGGTTAAACCAAACCCATCAACCAGTGCATTTTTCAGGACCTGGTAATCATTAGCATCCTCCACTCTTGTAGTGAGGATCTTATCTCTACCTTTACCATCAAAGGAGAGCCACAGTATAGCTGCCCACTGACTTCGGGGAATGCACTGCACAGTGCAGGCCCTCTCCAAAGCAGCCATCCATTTCTGGATATCATCCCCTTGCTTAAAGGGGGGCACTATCTTAGTCAGGTGTTTAGTATCTAAACCCTTCTCTCCATCTCTTGGGAGATTGCTGCCACCAGTGGGAGCTAGCCCACTCATCTGCTGCTCTCTAGCAAAGGCAAGCTTTTCTTTGGCCAGGGCAAGTTCTTCCCTTTCAATCCTCAGAGCAGCCGGTCTCATTCTAGCTTCATGCTCTATTCTCTGAGGGGAAGTCACTCTCCTCTGTGGAGAGTTCCTCCTCCTCTGGGAAGAGGCATTAGAGTGCAGAGATCTATTGGAGTCCCTAGAAAGAGATCTATCTCTCCTAACTCCAAGGTTAGGCCCACTTCGGGTTAGTACTGGGGGTCCCCCAGATCCTAGCCCAAGTAAGTCTAAGTTGGCCCTAGTTAGCCTTCTGACTACCTCAAGACCTTTGTCTACCTCATCCCCAGAGAGTTCCTCCTGATCCTCCTCCTCCTCAACTGCAGTAGCAGTGTTGGGGAGGTCTGGATCCCCAGAGGTTCCCTCTAAGGCTGGCATATTCTCATGTAACTGAGAAATCTTTCTGGCATCATATGTCTCTAAGAGACCTATCAGAAAGGGAATGGTGGGGTTAGACCCCTGCTTCAGTTTCCTGGAGGTACAGACTTGTCTCATCTCCTGGAAACTGAGAGCTGCATATCTTGAAGTGACCTGTGGAGGGTCAACACTTACCAGGGGAGTCTCAGTGGACTCTCCTTGGGTAGACATGCTTTTCTAGTGAGGTGTAAGTGGTGCACTTACCTACACTATATGTTTGCCTACTGATCCCTTGCTAGAGTTGTAGTTTAGGGTGTGCTAGGCCCTAGGAGCTACAACAGCTGGTTCAGTAGAACTCAGGGTATTCTAAGCTAAGTTATATGTACCTTTAGTACTTATGTGATCTTTCACAAGATATTCTTAGGATATGTGTGGTAAAACAACAGCAAGCTCAAATCCCACCGCTGCCACCAATGTGAGAAGTTGGCCTGATGTGCAGTGTTCACTATTCTAGTGATCACTATATATCAGTCCAAACAACCCTTATTGATGATTGGTTGTAAGTCAACCTTATAGACCAGCTATCCTAGTAGCATGGATACGAGCAGTCTAAGGCTAAGACTCTAGAGGGCGTGTTAAGCCAGCTGTTTTACCATCACATTACCCCTTGAACACCCAGTGAAAGGACACCACACAAGTGTTATGAAAATAAACAATGTATTTATTAGAATCACAACAGCCCTGTACTCTTTATGAGGACAGGGTGCTAGGCACACAACAAAACTCTTACGAAAATACTTAAGTTAGCACAGTATATACAAATGCCCGAGGGGCACGAAAAACCATATACTCTAAAAGTGGAATGCAAAATTACTAGCAGGTAAGTACAGTACTAATAGGCTTTGGAATCGCTAGGACTTGACTAGGGAATCGTTAGATTACTTCTAGGAGGCCTAGGGGACTCGGGTGCAGAGTGTGCACTCTCACGCGGGATGCGGGACAAAGTCTATGGTAGCTAGTAACGTTAAAGTTAGTGTTCACGGGCGAACCCGACCTGGTAGGGAGAAAACGAAAGTGGATCCTGACCCTTGGATAGTGAGGCTATGCTGAGGCACCGAAATGCCGAAGTTACCTAGCCCAGGGGCTGCAGCTGCATATGTCTCAAAAGACGTCGGGAATCCTCGTTGCTGGACCAGGAGCCTGGAAGAAAGATGCTGGCAGGCGACCAGTGAAGAGAGTTCGAAGTGATCCAAGCCTGGATCTGGTAGATGGATGACACCTGAAAGCAGAGGGGACCAAGTTCGTGACTACTAGCCAGTAGTCAGTGGGCACCAGGAGGGCACCGGATGGTAGTCACCTCGACTAGGTGAGTGGGCGACGCTGTGCTCTGCAGATCTCACGGACCAGGAGGCGTTGTCGGCGACCAGGATGGAGAGGCGAGCTGTCCCACGATGGATGAAGCTGTCGGCGTCGAAGTACCCAGGATTGGGCAACAAAGCCTTGGCTAATTCAAGCCCACGCGGTGGACTCAAAATGGCGTCTTGAGTGGACCAGGAGGGTCCGGGGTGCTCTTCTTCTGGAAGGGAGCAAGAGCCAGTCTGGAGCAACCAGACCAGCAGCAGTGATGTCGTCGGGCGTCGTTCAGAAGGCCACAAGCCAGCGGGCTAGTAGCCAAACAACGCGGTGAGCAGCAAAAAGCAGAAGGGCCCCACGCCGATCGTGGAGATGCTGGGGGGCTGCTCTTCGGTGCTGGAGCTGCTCAGGGTCGGGGCTTCTCGGACCCCAAAGCACTCGCCAGGAAATTACTCGGCGGGCTTGCTGTGCAGAAGTCGTGCAGTCTTGGCAATAGTCGGTCTCTTGAGGTCTCGTCGCACTCACGGTTCTCAGCTTGGCTGTGGAGGTGAGTAGAGGTCGGAGGTGCGAGGGAAGCCGGGTCTTGTCGAGCTGGGCAGTCGGATTCCGGAGGAAGGACTTACAGCAGACCGCAGTGTTCTTGCGATGGTGCCTGCGGATGCAGGGTGACTACTCCTTAGTCACAAGGGAGAATCTTGAAGAAGGAAATCTTGAAGTCCTTTCGCAGAAAGTCGTGTCTTGATTCCAAAGATGATCTCATTTGGAAGGGGGCCTGCTCCTACCTTTATCTGGGAAAAGGGGGCTGGCACGCGACTAGGTCCTGCCCTATGGGTGGGACCAGGAGGGGGGTGGTTACACCCCCTTCCTTGGCGGGCTTTTCCCCAGCTCAGGGTCTGGAGTGTCCCTGGAACTGGTTCAAGCCGGCCTATGCACAGTGAGCACCGGGGTGCCACTTGCAGTCACCTTCCTCTGAAGCCCTGCCTACCTAGGATACACAAAATCCTGTCTGGGACGGTGCTGGCACCGCCCCTGGCAGGAAACCCTTTGTCCTCATCTCCTGCTCTGGGAGGACTCCCAGCAGCAGGAGGGCAGACTTGTGTCTCGGTGGCAGCATCCATTTTGTGGAGCTGAGGCTCTGTTTGACTTTAACCGGGGTTAGAGGTTACATACATGTCGTGTCCCTCTAGAAGGGTGGAATGCTAACCCCGTCACCAGAATTGGCGAGGGGTTAGTATTCCAATTCGTATGACACCTTACTCAACATGTTTTGATAAAGCGATACCAGAGTTGGGATATAACCGCGAGGATTATAATGCACTTAAGAGTATATGGTATGCGATATCATGGAAACGGCTAAGGGATAGATCCCGAAAGCCGCAGACAGGCTCAGCTCATGCCAGAGCACCATCTCACACGATCCCAAGCACTCTGCCTTCAGGATTGTTAAGGCCTGCCATAGGAGTGACTGATAGGAGATCTGTGTGGCCATTTTAGGGTTAGATATAGGTATGCTATATCTAAAGCAAAGGGTGAGTACACCACCTTGCCCCAGCTGTCGTGCAGCCAGTTGTGTCAGTTTAGTTAGTCAGTCCAGGGGTGGCACAATACATGCTTCAGCCCCTGGGAGACTTCTGGGTGCACCTCAGCCCTGAGTACAGGGACTTGGAGAGGGCCCAGTGCCAATTCAGTACCTGAGTACAATTTGGATAGAGAGAACAGCTAGGCTGTGGGTCTGATTAGCAGGCCCACAGCCAGGGAAAGTCGTAAACCAGTGCAGCAAAAAGCAAAAATCTGGGTGATCATAGGATTGCAGACCCTACTCTCCTACACCAACGGATTGAAACACCTGCTGGCAAAGACGAGTGTCCTGACATAGTTGATGGTGGGATTGAGACTTGAGGAGGCAATCGTCCAAATATGGAAAGATTTGAACACCCTGGAGACGCAGGTGAGCCGAAACGGGGGCCAGTACTTTCGTGAACACATGAGGAGCTGATCGCAGCCCGAAGGGCAGGACCTTGAACTGATAGTGCATTTGTCCCACTTTGAAACGCAGGTACTGGCGATATTGTTGGATAATTGGGACATGAAAGTACGCGTCTTGAAGGTCTATGGTGGTCATGAAATACTCACTGGATAGAAGACGCAGGATTTCCAGTAATGTCAGCATGCGGAAAGATTGGCACTTTAGGAACTGGTTGAGAGCCCTCAAATCCAGAATGGGTCGCCAATCTCCGGTCTTCTGGAGTATGAGGAAGAAACGAGAGTAAAACCCTTCTCCCCTCTGATGTTTCGGGACCACTTCGACTGCTCCTTTTAAAACAAGAAGACGGACTTGATGGTTAAGCTCCTCGAGGTGTGGAGGAGGTGGGCCAAAAGGTGGAGTACGAGGAGGAATCTCGACGAATTCCAGGGTATGACCCCGCCGTACAATGTCCAAAACCCAGCGGTCCGAGGAGATGGAGGACCACTGAGAATAAAACAGAGATTCGACCTCCAACACTTTGGGGATTGCAAAAGTCATTGGCGCTTAGGAGTGGAGCCACGATAGGAGGACTTTCCCCTATAGGGTCTGGAGGGCTGCTGACGAGCCTGCTGAGTGGAAGTGTAACGCTGGTTTCCCTGATTGTAGGAGCGGTATTGTTGCCCTCCTCGAAAATTGGAATAAGTGCCGCGTCCGCGCGCACCTCGAAAGGACTGCTTCCGGAATTGCAACGTGCCCAAAGACTTTGCCGTATCAGTGTCTTTCTTAATGGACTCCAGGGCATCATCGATGTGAGAACCGAAGAGCGATTCGCCATCATACGGCATATCCAGTATCTTGGATTGGACTTCCTGCCGGAAAGAGGTGGATTTTAACCAACCCTGGCGTCGGAGGGCAGCTGCACTTGCAAGCAGACGGAAACCTGTATTCGCAATATCGACTGCACAGTCGATCATTTCTTCCGAAGCTCTCTGTCCATCATGAAGAATCTGCTGAGCATCCGCCCTGGAAGCTTCCGGTATAAGATCCATTAATGCAGATATGTCTGACCACATCTGCCGGTCATAGCGTCCCAAAATGGCCAAGCCATTGGCCGCACGGACAGAAGTAGAAGCCATGGTTGAAAACTTGCGGCCAATAGCGTCTAGGCGTCAACCCTCTCTATCTGGAGGTGCGGTGATTTGAGACGCTGGGTTCCGGGCTCGACGTTGTGGAGCTTGAGTGACTACGGAGTCCGGCTTAGGGTGAGAAATCAAGCATGCTGGAGAACCAGTTGGGGCCTTGTATTTTTTCTCAAGGCGCGGTATCTGAGCAGGTAACAAGTTTGGAGCTTGCATGAGTTTAATTCCCTCCTTCCAAACAAAATCGATGATTGGGATCGTGTGGACCTACTTATAAGGTTTATCCTTAAAATCGTAGAGGAAGCAGTCCTCCTCACGTTGCGATCTAGGCAACTTGAAACGCTGAGCCACTTTGTCCATTAGTAGATGAAAACTGGCGATATCTACAGGAGGTGATTCACCAGAGATTCCTGGTTGAGGAGAGGGCGTCTGTGCTCTATAATCGTCCCACTCTGCCATATCCTGGTCGCCTGCATCTTTGTCCGAATTGTAAGGGACCTCTCCGTCTTCACGTTCTGGGACCGCCTAATCATCTGCATCGTGCGGATAAACAGTAGTATGGAAACTGATGGACGTCTGAACCTGAGACGAAGTTGTAGGTGGCAACGTTGGCGGAAGAGACTGTGGTGGCAGTGCAAAAGCAGCAGGAGATGGTACGGGAGTACCTTGTGGCGTTGCTGGAAAGCGACGGTTGTAATCGTCCAACATATGTTGGAGATTTGAGATTAATGTTAATGGTATCATAGCCATAGGCACTTGGACCAACTGCTCCTCAGGTTGAGACTCTTGGTCTCCGCCATCTTCGTCAGTGTCCGAGTCCTGACATTTTATAATCAAGTCAGAGGGGCTATGGGCTGCCCCAAACGTGTCACCTTTATTTTCAGAGTCACTCTCATGCTCGGAGGTAGTGGCGAACATTGGAGAAGGTGGTTGCGGCTCTGGAGCCGGGATTTGTTGGCTTGGAGCCTTATTGAGACGATGGGTGGAATCAGCAGAGGATCCTGAAGTCTTCAAAGGCACCAAAGGCAATGAGGAAAATGAAACTGGTGCCACCGTCGACGGCGCCGTCGACGGAACTGATTTTGCTGTCGACGAGGATGACTTTGAAGAACTCATCGTCGACGGAGCCATTGACGGGCGATCCATCGTAGAAAGAGTCGTCGACGGAGCAGTCGTCGGCGGTGTAGTCGTCGACGGCAAGGAAGTCGACGGTGCGGTCGTCGACGCAGGCTGAACCTCCGTAGACGGAGTCCTCGTCGACGGGGTTTTGATCGACGGAGTCTTGGTCGACGAGACCTTCGTCGACGAAGATTTCTTGGAGACTTTCGTCGACGAGGATTCTTTCTTCTTCGTCGACGAGGTGATGGGAATCGTCGACGGGACAGGCTTGGAAGGCAGAGAAACTCTCGTCGACGTGAAAGCTGACGCCGTCGTCAGCGTCGTCGTCGAGGATGCAGTCAGTGCGGTTCTCGTCGTCGGGACGCTCGTAGACGGTCCCTTCGACGACGGAACTCTGAGAGGCGTGGAAACACCCCGAGAGGCAGAAGAAGACGCCTGAGAGCCAGGTCTCGTGGGCGTAGTGGTAGTAGGAGTGGTAGGAGACACCACAGAAGCCAGAGGCAGGGCCAGTTTCTTCTTTTTGACGAAAGGAGATGGAAAGTCCTGAACACTACCACGCTTAGAGGCAGAAGAAGGAACAGATTGTAAACTTCCTGCATTTGACAGGGCAGAATCTTTGTCCTTTAGACGTTGAAGCCAAAGGAGAAGACGGCCTTCTCTGTCCTTAAGAGGCTTAGTAGAAAATGTTCTACAGAACTTGCAGCTGTCAGCCTCATGATCTGGGTATAAACAATAAATACACTTCTGATGGGGGTCCTTTTCAAAAAGGCGCAGCTTCCCACAAGAAGAGCAAGGTATGAACAAAGACTTCTTACTTGACATGTTGAGAAAAGTCTGGAACTAGAAGTTTTGAGGTGAAAAACTGAGCAGAGCTCAGGGAGACTCCCTTCACATGACGTGCGGTAGAAAATCTGAGGGCTTGAGCTTCTGAGGAGAAGGTTCTAGAGGGTGCTGATTGGCTGTAATTTGGACTAACATAATGACACTGTGTTACAAATAGTTTTTTTTCTTTACCATGCATTCCTATGTAGGAATTGTGTAAGAGGTTTTCAGTTGTATTTCCTCTCCTTTATTATGTTTTTCATATATATATATATATATATATATATATATATATATATATATATATATATATATATATATATATATATATATATATATATATATGTTTAGCATTATTGCTATTTTATTTACCACTTCGACGACGGGGAATATTCAAGCATCTATGAAAGACACCCCTAATACTGGAGAAATATCGTTACTGAAGGTAAGTAACTTGTTTCTCTGAAAAGAAACAGTAGATACCCCAGCAACACCAACCCCGGAGGTGGGTCTGCAAACCAAGATCACACCAGAAAGTCTTGGAGAACAGAGCAGCCAAAGAGGCCGTCTCTTCAGACTTGGCTGTCCAGACAGTAGTGTTTTGTAAACGTGTGCAGCGATGCCCACGTAGCTGCCTGACAGATGTCATGTAGAGGGACTCCTCGTCTCAAAGCAGTAGTGGCTGGCGCCGCCCTGGTGGAATGGGCGCGTAGCCCCACTAGAGGCTCTTTTTTTGCTTGAGTATAGCAGGCTTTAATACACACCGACCCATCTAGAGATGGTCCGCTTGTGTACAGCCCAGCCTTTCTTGGCGCACAAGTAGCCAACAAAGAACTGGTCATCCACCCGAAACAGTTTTAGGCGATCCAGATAGAAGGAATTAGTATAAGGGAGGGGGGTTTTACCCAAAGGATTCCACATGGGACCTGGGTGCTATATGATGTACAAAAGAGGGGTCCCAGTGAACTAATGTATCATTATTTAAATTTATTAAGGACAAAGTAATAAAACAATCGTCTTCATCAGGACAGGGTATATACAGGGTGCACTACAATTTCTGCAGCAAGGAACACCAAAGGTGTATACTATTCTTTACGTTTTCGGTCAGAAAGATATAGGACAACCTGCGGCCGGAACTGGGATCGCATCAAAGCCGACTGCTCACAAACGCCGTATCTAATACTGGCGTAAAATTCTCCTTATTGACGACCCAGCCCCTTGGTGTCTACAGTCGCCAAGGTAGTGGTTATCCCGTCATGGTTAACAAGGGCTATGCGTCATATGATCGCACCCAAACGCCGTATCTAGTACTGGCGTCAGTGTTCCCAAATGAGAGAGCAGCCTCTTTGTGTCTGCGACCCCGATGTAAGGCTACAAGTACGCCTACAATTGTAGCGTGGGGTCGAAACGTCGACGGCTACCTTCTACTTTACTCAGTTGACACCGCCCGCACTAATTTGGATATTTTCATACCAGTGTCAACATAGACAATCTTAAGAAAAATGGGATATGTGATGATCCCTCACTTTGGCTCAGGGATCTGAAGCCGTTGAATAGTGTTTGTATTTCGAATGAAATTGTATAATTTTTATTTGTCACGACTACTACCCTTTCACCTTCTTCCTTTCACAGCATCACGCTATCTCACTCCCTTTCCTCTGGGGCACTGTCATTTATCAATTGTATTGGTTTACTCATTGTGATTAATTTACAGTGCGTTGATTGTTTTATTACTTTGTCCCAGATAGAAGGAAAGCGCACGCTTAGGGTCCAGACGGTGGAGCCTCTCTTCCTCTTTTGAAGGATGCAGAGGCGGAAAGAAGGTGGGCAAAGTGATAGCGTGACCAATGTGAAAGGAGGTGACCACCTTAGGAAGAAAGGATGGACGAGTTCGTAGGACAACCTTGTCCGGAAGTACAGCCAGAAAAGTAAGCTTGGATGAAAGAGCAAGCACTCACTCATTCTTCTGGCAAATATGATGGCTACCAGGAATGCAGTCTTAAGACTATAGAGTCATAAAAGACAGTTTTGAAGTGGCATAAAGGGAGCGCTCATCAGATAGGTAAAGACCAAATTCAAGTCCCGCTCAGGCATCACAAACGGGATAGGAGGAAAGAAATGAGTAATGCCTTTTAAGAAACTGTAGGAGAGTAGGGTCTGCAATCCTATGATCACCCAGATTTTTGCTTTTTGCTGCACTGGTTTACGACTTTCCCTGGCTGTGGGCCTGCTAATCAGACCCACAGCCTAGCTGTTCTCTCTATCCAAATTGGACTCAGGTACTGAATTGGCACTGGGCCCTCTCCAAGTCCCTGTACCCAGGGCTGAGGTGCACCCAGAAGTCTCCCAGGGGCTGAAGCATGTATTGTGCCACCCCTGGACTGACTAACTAAACTGACACAACTGGCTGCACGACAGCTGGGGCAAGGTGGTGTACTCACCCTTTGCTTTAGATATAGTATACCTATATCTAACCCTAAAATGGACACACAGATCTCCTATCAGTCACTCCTATGGCAGGCCTTAACAATCCTGAAGGCAGAGTGCTTGGAATCGTGTGAGATGGTGCTCTGGCATGAGCTGAGCCTGTCTGCGGCTTTCAGGATCTATCCCTTAGCCGTTTCCATGATATCGCATACCATATACTCTTAAGTGCATTTTAATCCTCGCGGTTATATGCCAACTCTGGTATCGCTTTATCAAAACATGTCGAGTAAGGTGTCATACGAATTGGAATACTAACCCCTCGCCAATTCTGGCGACGGGGTTAGCATTCCACCCTTCTAGAGGGACACGACATGTATGTAACCCCTAACCCCGGTTAAAGTCAAACAGAGCCTCAGCTCCACAAAATGGATGCTGCCACCGAGACACAAGTCTGCCCTCCTGCTGCTGGGAGTCCTCCCAGAGCAGGAGATAAGGACAAAGGGTTTCCTGCCAGGGGCGGTGCCAGCACCGTCCCAGACAGGATTTTGTGTATCCTAGGTAGGCAGGGCTTCAGAGGAAGGTGACTGCAAGTGGCACCCCGGTGCTCACTATGCATAGGCCGGCTTGAACCAGTTCCAGGGACACTCCAGACCCTGAGCTGGGGAAAAGCCCGCCAAGGAAGTGGGTGTAACCACCCCCCTCCTGGTCCCACCCATAGGGCAGGACTTAGTCGCGTGCCAGCCCCCTTTTCTCAGATAAAGGTAGGAGCAGGCCCCCTTCCAAATTAGATCATCTTTGGAATCAAGACACGACTTTCTACGAAAGGACTTCAAGATTTCCTTCTTCAAGATTCTCCCTTGTGACTAAGGAGTAGTCACCCTGCATCCGCAGGCACCAACGCAAGAACACTGCGGTCTGCTGTAAGTCCTTTGTGGTAAATAAATAAATAATACCCTATTTTTGACTAGACTTATAGCATAACAGATAGCTCAATAAAATAAGAGTCAAGATTCGAGGTAGTAGGAGTTTCTGCAGGTTTATTACAGCATAAGGACAGGATCAGGACAACCTGCATAGGAACAGAGGTAACAGGGCCCAGCAGGACAACTGGGGCCCAGCAGCTGCTGGGGCTTGGTCTGGGATGAGCGCGCTAACTTTTTAATAATAATACATTGACTTATATACATAGCGCAAACACATAGCATTACATTGTAGTAGGCGTAGCAGTGGGTGGAGCAGAAGGCGTGACGCGTAGCAGTCGCGAAAGATAACAGTAAAAAGAGGTGTAACTGGGAGTATACATAGACATGTGATGCAAACGTAACAGAATATGTCATGAATGGGTGGAAACATAGGAGGGGGCTACCTAAGGAGCCGGGACCTCTAACCTAATGGTGCGCGAAAACTGGCAATGACGTGTTACTAGGAGAAGCTGGGGGCTACGAACTCTGTGCTAGGAGCAGAGACTTGAGTCTGGAGGGTCGGAGCGACATGTACCTAACCCCTATCTGGTATCTAATGTTTAGAGAACATGTTGATATAAACTAGGAGTCATGAGGGGAAAAGCTAACTTGATTCTAAGACTGGACCATGCATTATTCTATATGTAGTGCGTGATGAAGAATATTAAATGACCATTAATACAGTATTTCTCTAACGTGGAGACGAGAAGGCTAGACAATGACGGAAACTATTGATGCAGTTCAGTAGCTTAGGAATGCAGAAGAGGAGGACTGAACTGATAGCTGGAATCATAACATACTCTTGGCAGACTCAGAGGCAGAGCCAAGCTGCACCGGGCACTGCGAGGCAGGAAGTAAGTGAAAGGTCGAGGATACAGGTGGGGGCTGTATCGCTCCTCAGCGAGGCTTTCAGGAGACAGGAGCTGAATCTGTGGTCCGGGCCCTGTTGAGGCCTGGAAACGGGGACTTTATAATGGAATAACGTGCACACTGGGAAACGTGGCAACATAACTTTACATAGGCCTGATATTCGTAGTATTCACGAGAACTGGAAAATGACATACTAGAGGTGGACACAACTGTAATTGCGTCATTAATCGGACATGGGGAATAACATATGCATATTGGTCATGCACACATAACATATGATGGATGAAGCGTAGGGACACAGAACATGGCAAAATTTACTTTTCCACATTCCCTCCTTGTCACTACGTTTCCATCAGGAAACATCAATTTTCATGATACCATCTATCATTTCATACAGTATCATTTGCTCGTCTCGAATTGTCTTGGAACGGGATTTAGAACGGGGCTTGGGACTAGGAATACAAGAGGTAGCACACATGCTGCAAATCGCAGGGCCACATTGTATACAGAGGCAGCAGCTAAATATGATTGCTACTGCAATACTTAGAAAGGACAGGACTTTCCATCCCCATGCGGAAATTATATTCCAGAACCAACCGGACCATGTCCAGGTGCCTGGATCTTGGTGTAACAGATGGGCAATTTTATGGAGTCTGGTTATAGCTGAATAAACAGACGGCGCGTTATTTGGAATGAAAATGCAGCAACTAGATCCGATGACTCTACAGGCCCCGCCCCTATCGGCCAGTATGACGTCAAGGACGAGACGATTTTGCAAAACAACAAATCTCATAGCAGATTGTTCTTCGGTTAGGTTACCTAGAGCAGAGGCAGTCTCATTTACTACAGCTTCAAGGGTTCTTGTTAACCTACGGATCAGTTTACTATTCTGGACAGGTCCTACAAAGAAGAAGAAACCTTTATTGAAATCTGTATACTGTTCTAGAGTAGTTTCAGTATAATCGACAATTGGGGACTCCCTTCTATGTCTAATGTGTACTAGATGTGTGTTTCTATGGTAATCAGATGGGGCTAGGAAAACAGGTGGCAGTAGGAAGGCAATGTAACAGGTTCCCTCCCAATCGAGGGGCAGACGGACATATGCAGTTTGACCACAAATAAAATAAGAATGACGTGAAGCTTTGAAAACAGATTTCCCACTGTCACTATACTTGATAACAGTAGTACATTCACTATGACCTACATGTACAGAACCATAATTACGGACACATAATTCGCCTTTGACTGGTAGTACTGAAATAGCAGGTAAGTCTGGAGTAGTATCAGACTGAACATTCAGGACCATAAAATTCGACGAATAGTTACCTAAATTATATACTTCATTTTCTAGATCTAAACCTGTTCTGTGGGAGAAACCTTGCTTGTCTGGAAAACATGTACTGTTAAGAAAAGACATATCTGTTGAGGATGACGTTAACGTGGACCATGCTCCACACGAACCATTATGTGAGAATGGATAAGGAAAGAGTGGCAGAACTCCCTTCGGTGTCTGAAAAGGGGGGAGTCGACCACACACCCAACAATTAGTGGCATTGCTGGTCTGGTGTGAGTAATGTAACATACGGATAAATGTGTTGTTGCGCATAGCGAGGCGGTATGAATATTCGTGAGGAGGCAGATCACTAAACGTGTGCTCTACTGTAGTATTAGCAGACATATTAGCATGAGGAACTGGAAAGTACAGATAGAACGCATAGCTGGTGCAGGAAATCATTATGCTGATGAATAATATGAAACTCAGAAAAACGATACATCTGGTTGAACTTTGACTGACTCTCTCACTATGGGGGTCTATTTTATACATGTCAGAAACAATCTAACCGTTTCACCTAGGGGAGGACTTATACAATCAAACTGACTGACTTATTTTACTAGACCTTAATTTGAGCTTATACTCCTGTTGCGGAGTTTTCTCTAACAAGGGAGGGGTTGTAATAATGTCTTGTGCGGGACAGTCCTATAAAACAATGTTCTGGCAATCCTTCGAATCTTGGGAATCCTTAGAAATGTTTTTGGAGACTGGTTTCAATCCATTGAAAAGTTTTACATGAGAAAGGTGGACCCACCCCTTCCTGCCTTCCAACTTGACGGCAGTACGGGTGGTCAAGAGGACCTGACGTGGCTCCTTCCAACGTGGTTCCAGCGGACTTGATCTGTCGAAATTTCTGATCATCACTAAGGAGCCTGGAACGATCTCGTGCGGTGCCACCTCGGTATTGTCTGGAAATGCGGCGGCAACCTGTGAACGACATGAGTTGAGGGCAGACATCAAGGAAGCTAGGTAATCTGTCAGCATATTACATGAAACATCGGTAATACTTCGGGGTCTAGGAGTACCCCACATGTTAGGGGGGCGGCCGAATACGACCTCGTACGGGGACAGACCTGATCTGGAATGTGCGACCATGCGCATATAAAATAAAGCGACTGGCAGAGCTATTAACCAGTCCACACCTTTGTCCTTACAGACTTTTGCAATGCGGATTTTCAGGGTCTGATTATGTCTCTCGACCAGACCGGCTGCTTCAGGATGGCGTACACAATGGAACTTTCACTGGTACCCTAACAAAAGGGAAACGTGCTTCATTAACTCTGAGGAGAATGGCTGACCGTTATCAGAATATACGACTCTAGGGAGTCCGTATCTAGGGAAAAATTCACGAACCAACTGCTTGGCAGTGGTCGCGGCTGTGTAATCTGGGACTGGATATGCTTCTGTCCACCTGGACAAAGCGCATACAACTACAAGGACATACTTGAAACCTCGACATCGCTCCATTTGAATATAATCCATCTGGAGGACCTCAAAAGGGTGGTCAGGGGGCTGGAAACCACCTTGTTCCACCGGGACACTTTTACCTGGATTAAACTGACAACATATCATACAGGTACGGACTTTCTGCTTGGCTGCAGCTCGTAAATGCTTGTTGAACCAAATATTCTGGATACTGTCTAACATAGCTTTTTCTCCTAAATGCGCTGGACTATGTGCGGTATTGATAATGACTTGAACCATAGAATCGGGGAGAAACCATGTGGCTCTACCCTTCGTTAACCATCCTTGATCTGTCTGGACCCCTCCTTGTTCAGACCATTTCTTGATTTCATCGGGAGTAGCATGTAACTGGATATCTATGACATCTTGTGTAGGGTCCTTAACTGTCATGCATGTAATCGGATCTGGAGTATGTGTCATGTTTACTGGAATGTCTGGAGTCTGTGCTGTAAGCTTGGCTGTGCGGTCTGCTAGATCATTACCTTGGGAAATAATGTCAGTAACTTTCGTATGTGCTTTGCATTTCATGATAGCAATAGATGTCGGTAAATGTATGGCATCTAACAGGGCTTGAATAAGGAGACCATGCTGAATCTTGGTTCCATGAGAAGTCATGAAACCTCTCTCCTGCCAGAGCACTCCGAAGTCGTGTACAACTCCGAATGCGTAACGTGAATCTGTGTAAACATTAACTTTCAGGTTCTTGGCATGTATACAGGCTTGTGTCAGAGCGACTAGCTCTGCTGCTTGAGCGGACAGGGTATCAATACGGTGTGTTTCAATAACTTCAGTGTCAGTAGTCACTGCATACGCGGCGACTAGTTCTCCTGTACTAGTTCTCATACATGAACCATCCACATAAAGTGTCAGGTCAGGATCTGGTAACGGAATATCTGTCAGGTCTTGTCTTGGCTTTGTCGTAATGTTAACTACTTCCACACAATCATGTGGGTCTGGATTTTAATTAACTGATGGTAACAGTGTAGCGGGATTCAGAACGTTGCAGCGTCTAATTTCTATGTGTGGCTGGAACAGTGTCAATTCATAACCTGTCAAACGTGCAATTGTCAAGTGCTGAGTTTGTGTTCGGTTTCAAAGAACTTCTACTGAATGTGGGACTTGTACTGTCAGGGAATGTCCTAAAACTATGGAATCACTTTGTCTGATAGCTAGTGCTGTGGCTGCAACTGACTTGAGGCACGCAGGCAACGCCTGGGCGACTGGATCTAATGTGCTCGAAAAATAAGCACAGGGCTTGTATTGTCCTGCTTGATCTTGTGTGAGAACAGACAATGCTGTACCTTCGCGTTCAGTAACAAAAAGCGTAAAAGGCTTACTGTAGTTCGGTGTAGCTAGAACTGGAGCTTGACATAGGGCTTTCTTTAACTCGTTAAAACTAAGTGTATGTTCAGATGTCCAAGGGAGGACAGTCGATACGGCTGCCTCCTGTGTCGTTAACTGTATCAGTGGCTTGGCTAGAAATGCATACTGGGGAATCCATTGTCTACAATAAGAAGTAAGGCCGATAAAGGCACGTACCTCCTTCTGGGTTCTGGGCTGGGGAAGACTCGCTATTAACTGGATACGGTCTGGTGTCAACTGCCTACCCCTCTTGGACAGCAAGTGTCCTAAGTATACCACTTGCTGGACACAGAATTGAAGCTTCGAAGGTGACACTTTGTGCCCCATCTCGGCAAGGAAATACAGGACTGTAAGGGATGCTCGCTCGCAGTCACGTTCAGAACGGGCTGTGATCAGTAGATCATCGACATACTGGAGCAGGGCAGTGTCAGTTGGCATGTGAATGTTGTCTAGTTGTCTCTTAAGTGCTTGACTATAAATACTAGGACTTTCTGTGAAACCTTGAGGGGCGCGTGTAAACATATAGCTCCTTCCATTTAAACAAAATCCGAAAAGAAACTGGCTGTCTGGATGAATAGGAACACTGAAAAATGCATTCTTGAGGTCTATGACAGTGAAAAACATGGCTTCGGAATCAATAGCAGTTAACAGGGAAGAAATATCTGGGACAACTGGGTACTGAGGAATAATACATTTGTTAAGCTCTCGTAAATCAATCACTAATCGATATACTGGGGGTGCATTCGGATCAGTACGTTTCATGACTGGAATGATCGGAGAATTACATACATTGGAGTCAGTTTCTACAACTACTCCTTGAGCCATGAGCTCGTCAATAATTTTGGATAAGGCTGCTACAGCCTCAGGTGGCAATCTGTACTGTCTGATTCGGGGTAACACTACACCTGGTTTGAGAGTCACACGATGGGGTGTGATTTGCATGTAACCTACATCAGTTGGACCTTGCGCCCATAAGTGCTGCGGAACATTAGACAATCTTGAATCAAAATCTCGTAATACATAGTGACCCTTAAAGTCACGTAGGAACAGACGTATTCCCTCTGGGGAACAGCAAATAACTGCACCTAATTCTTTCAGTGTCTTAATGCCTAATAGATTTTCTGGACATGACTTAGTAAGTAATAGATCAGTAGTACGGGACAATGGGCCTACTTCTAGAGTGACTGGCTTTGATATCTCATTAACTATTGGCTTTCCTGAAAATCCAAGGGAAACATTTCTTGAGCCTGAGAGCGGAGCCCCTGGAACTTCGGCATGATTAATTGTGGTCCTACTTGCCCCTGTATCGATCAAAAACTTTCTGTCTTTCCCTAATACTTGACTGTGAACGTAGGGACCTTCTTGATCTACAGGTATCTCGATGAGAGGCAAGCCTACCTCCCTCTCTAGGCTGTTTCATGAATATGACTGGTACTCTGGATACTCAGACTGCGCATACTGATACATCTGCGATGTAACGTGCTGTGTTGCAGCAATAGGCTGCGGAGCGGTAACTGTCTGTTGTACATTCTGTGACTGAGGAATCTGTGAAACTTGTTCTTGTCTAGGCGGACGTGGTCTTTCTTTAGTCTTACCAGTAGCTATGTTATGTTTCAGAACTGCACACTCGTTTATAAAATGACCTGGCTGTTTACAATAATTGCAGTTCCCTTTAACGGGAGCTGCAGGATGACTGGCTTGATTCGGACCCCTCTTCTGACTGTCTTGAGGAACAGTTTGTGCAACTAGCACTTTCATTTTCGTGTCTTTCATACGTTTTCTTTCGTGTTCTTGCTCTTCTCTGATTCTATTCTGGTGATACTGGAGCATCTGGAGCATCTGGGACGGAGTATTAGCTTGCCAGGTGCTTTCGACTTTCAAAACTCGATTTTTAATTTGTGGACTTGAATTCTCGACTAATTTGGTAACGAAAAGATGAGGGTATGACTCACTACTTGTCTTGAGACCACTATTAATACTGAAACATTTCTCAAATCTAGAATAAAAATCACTAATATCTTCATCTTGTTTCTGTTTACAGGCTGAGATTGCATCCCAGTCTTCTTTTCTCGTTGTCAATAATCTGGGTAAAACTTGAATCAGTAATTCTGGTAATTCTTTACATTTATCTCCAAGACCGGTACCTGGTACTCGTGCCTTGTCTTCAGCTTCTAGAGCTGTCCAATCGATCTTTTTCTCTCCCACCTCCCATTCTTTTTCTTTTAACTTTTCATATACCCCTGCGGGTAACAGGACCTT
The DNA here is from genome assembly GCF_964261635.1 of Lissotriton helveticus. NCBI lineage: Eukaryota > Metazoa > Chordata > Amphibia > Caudata > Salamandridae > Lissotriton > Lissotriton helveticus. The sequence continues at coordinate 1,176,715,385 of NC_136071.1, read as the reverse complement.
TAACATTTTAATGATATCTGGGTAAGTGTATTCTCCCATACGGAGCATGTCTTTTAATTCTCTATGGAACCCTGCTGGATCTTTGTCATGACAGGGAATTAATTTCTTCATTTCAAGAAGTTCCATCTTTGATATTGGAGTGTATACAAACACTCGTTGCATTACGCCACCCGCCCCTTGGACTGGGTGGACTTCTCGTAACGGATTCTGTCTGTCTATGTAAAACGATTTACTTTCTGGGGGTGAGACATGAACAAAATGTGGGTTCAAAAACGTTCTATACTTGTGACGCTGTTCTAGAATGACACTTATTAAATCGGTACCTAGACCTCTCCATCTATACTGGAGTAACTCGTTCAGGATATCATGCAACGGGCCTGGATCAGAATGTTGACCCTCATACAGAGTAATGAGGTACTGGATCATATACATACCCACCAGTCGTTGCTCGGCTGGGGGCAGTTTCAGAAACAGTTGTGCCACTATTTCGTCTGGAAAAGTGGTAGAATCAGTAATCCATCGGACTGCTGATCGGGCTAGTTCTTGTTCATGCATAGTACTTAATTCACTGTACCCGACTCGTGATTTCAGAATGTGATCGGTAGCTTGAAATACTTGTTCTAGAGATCCTTGTTCTGGTGCTTGATGATGAAAAATAGACTTGGGTTCTAGGCGTAAATGGCGATCTGGAAATCTGGATTTTCCTACATACGCTATTCTGGCGGGATTCTCGTTCTCTTCCTCTTCAGGATCAGAGATACTTTCTTTCTCGCTTACTTGTGCTGCTTTACGCTGTTCGTGTAACCTTATTATTTCTTTACGAATTTTCTTGTACATACTCTCCATGGCACTGACGGTCTTGTGCTTACCCTCGGCTATATTATCACTCCACCTTGTCAGGATTCTCATTTCGGCGGGATCTTTAGACGGGTAATCTTGCTCTCTTATTAGACAATTGATCAGGAACTTTAATATCATGAGCTGAATCTCGGCTTTCCTTTGAGACATAATCTCGCCAATACTTTCTGGATCATCCCCTGTACGGATGAAACGATATATTCTGTCTAGATCTTCTTTCATATTCGGTAAGGTGACTAGATACTCGGTCACTCTCCTTACACGTACGGAATATAAAACCATATTGTACTCGCCTGGGACTGAGTCATAGACACATTCGTTAAGGGCTTGTCTGATTTCTGTGACAGACTTATTACTTTTAGGAGTACGCTGTGATGCTTGAGCATGTAATTCAAGTGCTGATAAACGTTTGTGTGGCGGCGGGGTTTGAGGAAGACCTCCCCCTGCGGCCCCTAGACTAGAATCGTCGACTGACATTCTTCGTCCTGGCAGAGTGGGAAATGGAACTGTAGGCTGGACCGGGGGTACCGTATCAGGTACTCCGGTGTCTGGAGGAGCGGGAAGTGCCTGATTTACAGGGACTGGCGGAGCGCGAACAGGATTTGCATATTCGGGGACTGTGTCGTCCAGATAGGACGAAATAAAAATATCAGCTGCGGTCGGTTTGTGACGTAGCTTGGTCGGAACTAATGGTGGCGGGAAATTACTGGATGCCTCTGGGGTCGCTTTTGGCAAGCCCTCGGCAAGAAGAGGATACATACCCCTAATGAGGGCATGCCTCTGTCTGTCTGACTGTTCGGTTTTGACTTGTTCACCTATCTCGATTAATTCTCTTTCTTGGGCTCGTTTTTGGGATTCTCTACTTAACTCTAACTTTCTGACTTCCTTTTCCGTTCTTCTATGCGCTTCCTTACGCCATAACTCGATGGCATCTTTCTGTGACTGTCTGGCTTTCTTTTTCCATAATGCTTCTTCTACTCGCATGATACATTCGGCATCCCATGTACCCGATACGGGCCATCTATACTTTTCTTCTAACTGTTTGGTATACTCTACCCATAAATCTAGATACATTATGGCGCTTATGCCATGTTTCTGATACATAAAATGACCTGGACTGTCCCTAGGCGGGACAGGAACCGCTTCCTCTAACAGACCCTTTCTAGTTTTTAACTGACGTAACTTGGAAAATATAGGCATGACTGAACTGTAATCTGGACACAATACAATACACAATAAAAACACGAAATCACATCGCACTCATACCACAACAGTAAAATACATGAAGATCATTATAAATAACAGTTCGAACAGAATTTTACCTGGAATACTGAGAACAGAAATAGAACAGATTTTCTCGAGAACGGAACAGACTAGAGTTACTGGATGCACTGCTGTAACAGTACGGAACATACCGGTCCCATAAAGGAACGCATCAAGACCCGTATCCACCTAGGTGAACACTTCGTTTGTGAGTCTGGGCACCACCAACCCACGGACCAGGAGTCAATTTAGATTGGTCCTGTCTAGATACTACCCCAGCAATGGTACTCACCGGGCAGCACGGAACGGAAGGCCTCGGACGGGACTGGACTGCTACGACGACGGACTTCGGACTTCGGACTTCAGTTACGGGTGGGCCTCCGGATACCTCGGACCTTGGACTCTCAGCTTGGGCTCTGGTCGGGACTCGCCGCGTTCCTCCACCGTCTCGTTCGGATGCTGGACCGCCTCCTCCGTCTCCTCCGTGGGCCTGAGGGATACTTGAGCAGAAATATCTGCCGCTGCGCAGAAGAGTTCCGTCACGACTGCAGAGGGTCAGGGGGTCGGCGTGGCTTCACCGACGCGCGGGGAAAGGGCAAGTCCCTGTTCGGGCGCCATTATGTGGTAAATAAATAAATAATACCCTATTTTTGACTAGACTTATAGCATAACAGATAGCTCAATAAAATAAGAGTCAAGATTCGAGGTAGTAGGAGTTTCTGCAGGTTTATTACAGCATAAGGACAGGATCAGGACAACCTGCATAGGAACAGAGGTAACAGGGCCCAGCAGGACAACTGGGGCCCAGCAGCTGCTGGGGCTTGGTCTGGGATGAGCGCGCTAACTTTTTAATAATAATACATTGACTTATATACATAGCGCAAACACATAGCATTACATTGTAGTAGGCGTAGCAGTGGGTGGAGCAGAAGGCGTGACGCGTAGCAGTCGCGAAAGATAACAGTAAAAAGAGGTGTAACTGGGAGTATACATAGACATGTGATGCAAACGTAACAGAATATGTCATGAATGGGTGGAAACATAGGAGGGGGCTACCTAAGGAGCCGGGACCTCTAACCTAATGGTGCGCGAAAACTGGCAATGACGTGTTACTAGGAGAAGCTGGGGGCTACGAACTCTGTGCTAGGAGCAGAGACTTGAGTCTGGAGGGTCGGAGCGACATGTACCTAACCCCTATCTGGTATCTAATGTTTAGAGAACATGTTGATATAAACTAGGAGTCATGAGGGGAAAAGCTAACTTGATTCTAAGACTGGACCATGCATTATTCTATATGTAGTGCGTGATGAAGAATATTAAATGACCATTAATACAGTATTTCTCTAACGTGGAGACGAGAAGGCTAGACAATGACGGAAACTATTGATGCAGTTCAGTAGCTTAGGAATGCAGAAGAGGAGGACTGAACTGATAGCTGGAATCATAACATACTCTTGGCAGACTCAGAGGCAGAGCCAAGCTGCACCGGGCACTGCGAGGCAGGAAGTAAGTGAAAGGTCGAGGATACAGGTGGGGGCTGTATCGCTCCTCAGCGAGGCTTTCAGGAGACAGGAGCTGAATCTGTGGTCCGGGCCCTGTTGAGGCCTGGAAACGGGGACTTTATAATGGAATAACGTGCACACTGGGAAACGTGGCAACATAACTTTACATAGGCCTGATATTCGTAGTATTCACGAGAACTGGAAAATGACATACTAGAGGTGGACACAACTGTAATTGCGTCATTAATCGGACATGGGGAATAACATATGCATATTGGTCATGCACACATAACATATGATGGATGAAGCGTAGGGACACAGAACATGGCAAAATTTACTTTTCCACACCTTCCTCCGGAATCCGACTGCCCAGCTCGACAAGACCCGGCTTCCCTGGCACCTCCGACCTCTACTCACCTCTACAGCCAAGCTGAGAACCGTGAGTGCGACGAGACCTCAAGGGACCGACTATTGCCAAGACTGCACGACTTCTGCACAGCAAGCCCGCCGAGTAATTTCCTGGGGAGTGCTTTGGGGTCCGAGAAGCCCCGACCCTGAGCAGCTCCAGCACCGAAGAGCAGCCCCCCAGCATCTCCACGATCGGCGTGGGGCCCTTCTGCTTTTTGCTGCTCACCGCGTTGTTTGGCTACTAGCCCGCTGGCTTGTGGCCTTCTGAACGACGCCCGACGACATCGCTGCTGCTGGTCTGGTTGCTCCAGACTGGCTCTTGCTCCCTTCCAGAAGAGGAGCACCCCGGACCCACCTGGTCCACTCAAGACGCCATTTTGAGTCCACCGCGTGGGCTTGAATTAGCCAAGGCTTTGTTGCCCAATCCTGGGTTCTTCGACGCCGACAGCTTCATCCATCGTGGGACAGCTCGCCTCTCCATCCTGGTCGCCGACAACGCCTCCTGGTCCGTGAGATCTGCAGAGCCCGCGTCGCCCACTCACCTAGTCGAGGTGACTACCATCCGGTGCCCTCCTGGTGCCCACTGACTACTGGCTAGTAGTCACGAACTTGGTCCCCTCTGCTTTCAGGTGTCATCCATCTTCCAGATCCAGGCTTGGATCACTTCGAACAATCTTCACTGGTCGCCTGCCAGCATCTTTCTTCCAGGCTCCTGGTCCGGCAACGAGGATTCCCGACGTCTTTTGAGACATATGCAGCTGCAGCCCCTGGGCTAGGTAACTTCGGCATTTCGGTGCCCCAGCATAGCCTCACTATCCAAGGGTCAGGATCCACTGTCGTTTTCTCCCTACCAGGTCGGGTTCGCCCGTGAACACTAACTTTAGCGTTACTAGCTACCATAGACTTTGTCCCGCATCCCGCGTGAGAGTGCACACTCTGCACCCGAGTCCCCTAGGTCTCCTAGAAGTAATCTAACGATTCTATAGTCAAGTCCTAGCGATTCCAAAACCTATTAGTACTGTACTTACCTGCTAGTAATTTCGCATTCCACTTTTAGAGTATATGGTTTTTCGTGCCCCTCGGACATTTGTATATACTGTGCTAACTTAAGTATTTTCGTAAGAGTTTTGTTGTGTGCCTAGCACCCTGTCCTCATAAAGAGTACAGGGCTGTTGTGATTCTAATAAATACATTGTTTATTTTCATAACACTTGTGTGGTGTCCTTTCACTGGGTGTTCAAGGGGTAATGTGATGGTAAAACAGCTGGCTTAACACGCTCTCTAGAGTCTTAGCCTTAGACTGCTCGTATCCATGCTACTAGGATAGCTGGTCTATAAGGTTGACTTACAACCAATCATCAATAAGGGTTGTTTGGACTGATATATAGTGATCACTAGAATAGTGAGCACTGCACATCAGGCCAACTTCTCACATTGGTGAGCAGCGGTTGGGATTTGAGCTTGCTGTTGTTTTACCACACATATCCTAAGAATATCTTGTGAAAGATCACATAAGTACTAAAGGTACATATAACTTAGCTTAGAAGACGAGTTCTACTGAACCAGCTGTTGTAGCTCCTAGGGCCTAGCACACCCTAAACTACAACTCTAGCAAGGGATCAGTAGGCAAACACATAGTGTAGGTAAGTGCACCACTTACACCTCACTAGAAAAGCATGTCTACCCAGGGAGAATCTACTGAGACTCCCCTGGTCAGTGTTGACCCTCCACAGGTCACTTCAAGATATGCAGCTCTCAGTTTCCAGGAGAAGAGACAAGTCTGTACCTCCAGGAAACTGAAGCAGGGGTCTATCCCCACCATTCCCTTTCTGATAGGTCTCTTAGAGACATATGATGCCAGAAAGATTTCTCAGTTACATGAGAATATGCCAGCCTTAGAGGGAACCTCTGGGGATCCAGACCTCCCCAACACTGCTACTGCAGTTGAGGGGGAGGAGGATCAGGAGGAACTCTCTGGGGATGAGGTAGACAAAGGTCTTGAGGTAGTCAGAAGGCTAACCAGGGCCAACTTAGACTTACTTGGGCTAGGAACTGGGGGACCCCCAGTACTGACCCGAAGTGGGCCTAACCTTGGAGTTAAGAGAGATAGATCTCTTTCTAGGGACTCCAATAGATCTCTGCACTCTAATGCCTCTTCCCAGAGGAGGAGAAACTCTCCACAGAGGAGAGTGACTTCCCCTCAGAGAATAGAGCATGAAGCTAGGATGAGACAGGCTGCTCTGAGGATTGAAAGGGAAGAACTTGCCCTGGCCAAAGAAAAGCTTGCCTTTGCTAGAGAGCAGCAGATGAGTGGGCTAGCTCCCACCGGTGGCAGCAATCTCCCAAGAGATAGAGAGAAGGGTTTAGATACTAAGTCCAAGAATGAAAGGGAGGTCTCCTTATAGTTCCAGTTTAGGGACAAGGAGAATTAGCAAAGCAAGAGAGGAGTCCCTATGTTCCACAAATGTGGAGGTTTTTATGTCAGTACCACTCTTTTAGGAACACACAGAACCCACATATGTATCATCAACAGTTACTTCAAAAATGCAAATACACCGTTATATAAAATTAAACCTGTTTGTACAGTTTATTAAAAATATCATATTTTCTTTAGCACATTAGTGCTCACAGTATTAAAAACTTGAACCAAAGAAGAACACATTTGATAAAAAAAGCAAAAATAATAATATTACAATTTTCTAACAACAAATGTTGGTTTACATCAATGAGAAAAACAGCAATAATTATTGCACATAAATCAAATTAAAAAACAACAGTAGTTGTTGCACACAAGTCATATGGGTCAGTTAAAAAGCAGCAATAATTGTTGCACACAAGTCGACGCAGCGTTTCGGTTTTAGTTTTACACCTTCATCAGGACAGTTTTCTAATCAGAAAGAGAAATATACAGTTAGGAATCGTTCTGATCACATTCTATTTATTATACATTGTTGTTAAGTTATGTTCATTATACTATAGAACCATTGGTTCTTCTTGGTGCTCTTATATAGGGGACATGTGGTACTAAAAGAGGGTACTCATTATGTGGGAATAAAATCACTAAAGGTGCAGGTACAATGCATGCATTTCAAAAAAGAATGTTACAGTGTAACTCTACCTTGAGATTATCAAGAAAGAGAATAGCCAGGAGTCCTCTTTACTCAATTCGAGGTAGTCAGTTGTCTCGGGCCATTCAGATTTTACACTTGTATCAATTCAAAGTGTAAGGAGATCTATGGAATAGTTAATAATGGTTTTATTAATTCTGGAACACAGCGTAAGATAGTAGTGCTCGGCTCATAGGGATTGTTCTAATTACCTTTGTTTTATTATATACAATCCTAACATCTGAGGGTCGAGGGAGCCACCGTTTTAAATTCTTCGGATGTTCTTTGAGAGATGGATGTTCTAATTTTCATCAGGCAAAGGAAGAGCGGACAAGAAATGACCATGAGAACTTATACTTCACTCAAAAGATTCTCACCCTACCCTTTTTCTCACAGGTAGATTAAATTCTGTGGGACTTACCATTTAGGAGTAGAAGAAAGTAAGAATAGATGCTCTTAACAACAGCTTTATCAATTGCAGTGTTCGTCACTGAACAGTCGTCCGTTTGAAAATACTTTTACATCCGTGTTTCATCCGGATCTAAAATTTAAAACAATTTTCATTCCATAAATTTATCGTTATGTCGAGTAGTTTCTCATCTAAGATCTATAGTGTGTATGGGGTTAGTCTAGATTCTGGAATGATTGACTGATTGTATCATTTTGCACCATTTCGTGCTTATCAAGCACCAAGGTATGTCTTATATAATTATCGTCTTGGCTTTTGCCTAATGGGCAACTTTCTCTTATGGAGTATTTTTTAAAAAAATTTATAATTTCACCCGTTAATTTATGGCGAGTCGTGTCAACCTTATTCAGATGTTAAAAAGGTGGCACTTTCCCTCAACTTGCATTCCCCGTTATATCTTTGAGAGTCTAGAGCATTGTGGCTAAATTCTGGGAATGCTATAGGTTATGTGCCTTCCCGTTTTTGCCGTTCCTAGTTCGAGGCAAAAAGAAAAAGTTTTTTTAGGTGCCTATACAGGTTTATCTAGAAATATTTAAATGCGGCAGATTGTCTAGTTCTCTTACAAACAAATAACTATTTTAACTCATGCATTTAAAATGCAGGACTAACGTTTCCGAATCTATAACTAAGGGTCAAGTGTAAAGCCCATTAACTAAAGGGAGTCAAGACGGTGGGACCTCTATTCCTATTAAGGCGAGTCCCGCAGCTTTCTAGAATTACCAATATCCCTTTGTTCGTATCTTACCTTTTGTGTGTAGGTCGGCCTCCCTGCTCCTCTCGACACCCTCGTAAACCGGAATTCATTAACGCCCGGGGACTCTCTGTTTATAAGTCCGCAAGTGTATCCGGTCAATCACCTATTTCCCGCTAAATTTTAATTGGATATCCTGTCTAGGGCGGGCACCAAAACTACATCTGTAGTTTTTTTGTGTTCTTGTCCCGCTGTGTATGCGCAGTCCCATTTCAATTCTAGGACTACTTGGGTAGTTTTTGTTGTTACTTCCGCATTGTCTATTTATATAACGCGCGTGTTTTACCCTTGTACTGCATTTATATCGCCACAGATATTTAGTAGGCGGGACTGATCGAATTTTATGAGCCGCCATGCATATGCGGGTCATCCTATCTGGGGCGGGCGCCTAAACTACATCTGTAGTTTTTTGTTCTTGTCCCCATGTGTCTGCGCAGTCAGGTTTCAATTCTAGGACTACTCGGGTAGTTTTTATAATTACTTCCGCATTGTCTTTTTATTCAATGCGCGTGTTTTGCCCTTGTACTGCAATGATATCGCCATGGGTATTTATTAGGCGGGACGAGTTTTGTGAGCCGCCGTACCTATGCGGGTCACTTTTAATTTACAAGATTATATTCTAGGTTATATTGTGCCCATCTTAGAAGTTTTTTGGAACAATTTTTTTAACGAGGCAGACATACATCTCTATTGGTCAATGTTGTGATCTCAGCCTCTGGGTTAGTTTAATTTTTCTCTACATGCTAGTATCATTACTACTAGTGAGGAATTTTCAGTCAGTTGTCATCCGTTCAGGGGATAGTTATGACGCCTATCCTAAAACTAGGGGATATTTATTATCTTAAATTTAATTTAATGGCACACTCAGAATATAGGAATATCTTACGCATTAACCTAAGTCGGAAATGCACGGGGACCTCGACTATAAAATGCGTTCCCAATCTTCTTTGGAGTTAAGGCCCTGTTTGACACTGTTGAAACGGGACATGAAATATTGCTCTCGTTTCTTCCTTTTTATTTCCATATTGCCCCCTCGAGCATTCATATATACAGTTTCCAACCCACACCATGTGAGCTCCTGCACTGTATGTTTTGCTGCTTGCCAATGTTCAGTTAATGGGGCTCCTTTCTTTTTTGTCCGGATAGAAGATTTATGTTCGTTAATCCGTAGTCTGATTTCTCTAGAGGTTTCACCTATATAGACTAAATTGCAGGGGCACTTAATCATGTATATAATGTTCTTTGACCTACAATTAATAAAAGATTTGATATTATGTTTTATGTTGTTATGTTCAGCATACTATCCTTTGTTAATTATTGTGCAGTTTGAACAACATAAAACATAATATCAAATCTTTTATTAATTGTAGGTCAAAGAACATTATATACATGATTAAGTGCCCCTGCATATGAATGCTCGAGGGGGCAATATGGAAATAAAAAGGAAGAAACGAGAGCAATATTTCATGTCCCGTTTCAACAGTGTCAAACAGGGCCTTAACTTCAAAGAAGATTGGGAACGCATTTTATAGTCGAGGTCCCCGTGCATTTCCGACTTAGGTTAATGCGTAAGATATTCCTATATTCTGAGTGTGCCATTAAATTAAATTTAAGATAATAAATATCCCCTAGTTTTAGGATAGGCGTCATAACTATCCCCTGAACGGATGACAACTGACTGAAAATTCCTCACTAGTAGTAATGATACTAGCATGTAGAGAAAAATTAAACTAACCCAGAGGCTGAGATCACAACATTGACCAATAGAGATGTATGTCTGCCTCGTTAAAAAAATTGTTCCAAAAAACTTCTAAGATGGGCACAATATAACCTAGAATATAATCTTGTAAATTAAAAGTGACCCGCATAGGTACGGCGGCTCACAAAACTCGTCCCGCCTAATAAATACCCATGGCGATATCATTGCAGTACAAGGGCAAAACACGCGCATTGAATAAAAAGACAATGCGGAAGTAATTATAAAAACTACCCGAGTAGTCCTAGAATTGAAACCTGACTGCGCAGACACATGGGGACAAGAACAAAAAACTACAGATGTAGTTTAGGCGCCCGCCCCAGATAGGATGACCCGCATATGCATGGCGGCTCATAAAATTCGATCAGTCCCGCCTACTAAATATCTGTGGCGATATAAATGCAGTACAAGGGTAAAACACGCGCGTTATATAAATAGACAATGCGGAAGTAACAACAAAAACTACCCAAGTAGTCCTAGAATTGAAATCGGACTGCGCATACACAGCGGGACAAGAACACAAAAAAACTACAGATGTAGTTTTGGTGCCCGCCCTAGACAGGATATCCAATTAAAATTTAGCGGGAAATAGGTGATTGACCGGATACACTTGCGGACTTATAAACAGAGAGTCCCCGGGCGTTAATGAATTCCGGTTTACGAGGGTGTCGAGAGGAGCAGGGAGGCCGACCTACACACAAAAGGTAAGATACGAACAAAGGGATATTGGTAATTCTAGAAAGCTGCGGGACTCGCCTTAATAGGAATAGAGGTCCCACCGTCTTGACTCCCTTTAGTTAATGGGCTTTACACTTGACCCTTAGTTATAGATTCGGAAACGTTAGTCCTGCATTTTAAATGCATGAGTTAAAATAGTTATTTGTTTGTAAGAGAACTAGACAATCTGCCGCATTTAAATATTTCTAGATAAACCTGTATAGGCACCTAAAAAAACTTTTTCTTTTTGCCTCGAACTAGGAACGGCAAAAACGGGAAGGCACATAACCTATAGCATTCCCAGAATTTAGCCACAATGCTCTAGACTCTCAAAGATATAACGGGGAATGCAAGTTGAGGGAAAGTGCCACCTTTTTAACATCTGAATAAGGTTGACACGACTCGCCATAAATTAACGGGTGAAATTATAAATTTTTTAAAAAAATACTCCATAAGAGAAAGTTGCCCATTAGGCAAAAGCCAAGACGATAATTATATAAGACATACCTTGGTGCTTGATAAGCACGAAATGGTGCAAAATGATACAATCAGTCAATCATTCCAGAATCTAGACTAACCCCATACACACTATAGATCTTAGATGAGAAACTACTCGACATAACGATAAATTTATGGAATGAAAATTGTTTTAAATTTTAGATCCGGATGAAACACGGATGTAAAAGTATTTTCAAACGGACGACTGTTCAGTGACGAACACTGCAATTGATAAAGCTGTTGTTAAGAGCATCTATTCTTACTTTCTTCTACTCCTAAATGGTAAGTCCCACAGAATTTAATCTACCTGTGAGAAAAAGGGTAGGGTGAGAATCTTTTGAGTGAAGTATAAGTTCTCATGGTCATTTCTTGTCCGCTCTTCCTTTGCCTGATGAAAATTAGAACATCCATCTCTCAAAGAACATCCGAAGAATTTAAAACGGTGGCTCCCTCGACCCTCAGATGTTAGGATTGTATATAATAAAACAAAGGTAATTAGAACAATCCCTATGAGCCGAGCACTACTATCTTACGCTGTGTTCCAGAATTAATAAAACCATTATTAACTATTCCATAGATCTCCTTACACTTTGAATTGATACAAGTGTAAAATCTGAATGGCCCGAGACAACTGACTACCTCGAATTGAGTAAAGAGGACTCCTGGCTATTCTCTTTCTTGATAATCTCAAGGTAGAGTTACACTGTAACATTCTTTTTTGAAATGCATGCATTGTACCTGCACCTTTAGTGATTTTATTCCCACATAATGAGTACCCTCTTTTAGTACCACATGTCCCCTATATAAGAGCACCAAGAAGAACCAATGGTTCTATAGTATAATGAACATAACTTAACAACAATGTATAATAAATAGAATGTGATCAGAACGATTCCTAACTGTATATTTCTCTTTCTGATTAGAAAACTGTCCTGATGGTGTAAAACTAAAACCGAAACGCTGCGTCGACTTGTGTGCAACAATTATTGCTGCTTTTTAACTGACCCATATGACTTGTGTGCAACAACTACTGTTGTTTTTTAATTTGATTTATGTGCAATAATTATTGCTGTTTTTCTCATTGATGTAAACCAACATTTGTTGTTAGAAAATTGTAATATTATTATTTTTGCTTTTTTTATCAAATGTGTTCTTCTTTGGTTCAAGTTTTTAATACTGTGAGCACTAATGTGCTAAAGAAAATATGATATTTTTAATAAACTGTACAAACAGGTTTAATTTTATATAACGGTGTATTTGCATTTTTGAAGTAACTGTTGATGATACATATGTGGGTTCTGTGTGTTCCTAAAAGAGTGGTACTGACATAAAAACACTCGGGTTTAGATACTAAACACCTGACTAAAATAGTGCCCCCCTTTAAGCAAGGGGATGATATCCAGAAATGGATGGCTGCTTTGGAGAGGGCCTGCACTGTGCAGTGCATTCCCCGAAGTCAGTGGGCAGCTATACTGTGGCTCTCCTTTGATGGTAAAGGTAGAGATAAGCTCCTCACTACAAGAGTGGAGGATGCTAATGATTACCAGGTCCTGAAAAATGCACTGATTGATGGGTTTGGTTTAACCACTGAACAGTACAGGTTGCTGTTCAGAGACACCCAGAAAACTCAGTCTCAGGACTGGTCTGACTTTGTGGATAGTGCCACTAAGGCTTTGGAGGGCTGGTTGCTGGGTAGCAAGGTTACAGATTACACAGGATTGTATAATCTTATGATGAGAGAACAAATTTTAAACAATTGTCAGAACCAGTTGTTGCACCAGCACCTTGTTGATTCAGATCTGACCTCTCCCCAAGAATTGGGAAAGAAGGCAGACAAATGGGTCAGGACAAGGATCAAGCAGAACCAGAACCAGGGTGGTCAAAAGAAAGCAGACCAGAAGGGTAATGCAAAGAGTGAACAAAATGACCAGAAGTCTTCACCAGGTCCACAACAAACCAAAGAGGGTGGGGGTCAGGCTTCCCAGAAGAAGAAGACTCAAGAAGGCCAGTCAGAAAGGTGGTGCCAGTACTGCAAAAGTAAATCTCACTGGTTTAGTGAGTGCACCAAAAGAGGAGGACTAACTCCTGCCACTACAGCCCCTAAGGCAACTGCACCCCCTAGTACAGTCAGTAGTGGTAGTGTACCTCCCAAGGCATTAGTTGGGTTAACCTTGGGTACTGAGGGGTCTGACAACTTAGTTGGCACACTCACTCAGGCTGTCCTTGTCTGTACAGGGGATATGGATATGTCCCCTGATATAAGTCCCAATACTTTGGGCAAATACAGGCAGACACCTTTGATTAATGGCAAAATGGCTCAGGCCTATAGGGACACTTGTGCCAGTGTCACCATGGTGACACCTAACTTTGTGGACCCTGGACAGATCATGCCAGGTACTGATTTCCTGGTGACCAATGCCAGCAACGTCACTACTAGTCATAGTGTGGCGATTGTGGCTTTCTCCTGGGGTGGAGTGAAGGGACAAAAGAAAGTTGTAGTCAGTTCAGACCTCCCAGTTGATTGTTTGTTGGGCAATGATTTGGAGTCATCACAATGGTCAGAAGTGGAGCAGAGGACTCACATGGAAATGTTAGGCTTGCCAGCACATGTGCTTGCTGTGACTAGGTCACAGGCCAGAAGATGCCCCACTGAACAGGTGCTGGATCCTGAAATTATGGACCAGACACCTTCCAAGAAGAAGAGCAGTAGGGTTAAGGCTTTGCCTTCCCCCTTGCCCCAGGTTGAGGATCAAGTCTCTGAGGAGGCTGATCTGAGAGAACTGAGGGAAACTGAGCCTAAAGAGCTTAAACTTGATCAAGTTGAGTTTCTGGGCTCAGGGGGACCCTCCAGAGCAGACCTGGGGAAGGCACAGTTAGACTGCCCTTCCCTTGAATCCCTCAGACAGCAGGCTGCTGCTGAGGCTGCAGGGAATGCCACAGGTGCCCACAGGGTATACTGGGAAGATGGACTCCTGTACTCTGAGTCAAGAGACCCCAAGCCTGGTGCAACCAGGAGGCTGGTCATCCCCTTGTCTCTGAGAGGTTTCCTTCTCACCTTGGCCCATGAGATTCCCCTTGCAGGTCATTTAGGTCAGACAAAGACATGGGACAGGCTTGTCTCACACTTTCACTGGCCCTACATGAATGAGAATACCAAGGAGTTTTGTCGCTCCTGTGTCACTTGCCAAGCCAGTGGTAAGTCAGGTGGCACAACAAAGGCCCCCCTCATACCACTACCTGTGGTGGGGGTTCCCTTTGAAAGAGTGGGGATTGACATTGTTGGTCCAATGGAACCCCAGACAGCATCAGGGCACAAGTTTATACTGGTGGTAGTGGATCATGCCACCAGGTATCCTGAAGCTATTCCACTTAGGACCACTACGGCACCTGTAGTGGCAAGAGCAAAATTTAAAAAGGAAGCAAAATCGTTTTATATGAGGAAATTTCTCCCTTAAATCCTTATAACTGTACTTCTTTTATTTCATTTGGCCTGGCTGGTAGAATTTCCACACAAGCAACTCACTGTACTAGGTTGAAATGTTATTCTAGTTTTTATCTCATTTAAGTTCCAAAGACTTTATAGAAATCTATATGTGAACTTTTTGGTTATGTTAGCTCTTACGGATTTGCTAATACGTAATCACCTATGGCTAGTAACATGTAAAGTTAAGAATGTTGTTTATATGCTATTGTAAAGCGCTCTGATACCCTGTGCAGGGTCATGTTCGCGCTATAGAAAACACTAAAAATAAAATAAATAAAATAAAAGAGCCCTAGTTGGAGTGTTCTCCAGAGTGGGTTTCCCTAAGGAGGTCGTTTCTGACAGAGGAACAAACTTCATGTCAGAATATCTGACTGCAATGTGGAAAGAGTGTGGTGTGAAATACAAGTTCACCACACCCTATCATCCACAATGCAATGGGCTTGTTGAGAGATTCAACAGGACCCTCAAAGGGATGATTCATGGGCTACCTGAAACTCTTAGGAGAAGATGGGATGTCCTGATCCCCTGCCTCTTGTTTGCTTACAGAGAGGTCCCACAGAAGGGGGTTGGCTACAGCCCTTTTGAGCTTCTGTATGGGCATCCTGTAAGAGGACCCCTGTGTTTGGTGAAGGAAGGATGGGAGAGACCTCTCAAAAAGCCTGCAACCAACATAGTGGACTATGTACTTGGTCTCCGCTCCAGGATGGCTGAGTATATGGAAAAGGCATCTAAAAACCTTGAGGCCAGCCAAGAACTTCAAAAAGCTTGGCATGACCAAAAGGCTGTTCTGACTGTGTACCAGCCAGGACAGAAGGTGTGGGTGCTGGAGCCAGTGGCCCCAGCAGCTCTGAAAGACAAATGGTCTGGGCCCCACACCATCATTGAGCAAAAGGGAGAGGTTACCTACTTGGTGGACCTTGGAACTCCCAGGAGCCCTCTCAGAGTGCTCCATGTTAACAGGCTCAAGGCATATGTTGACAGGAAGGACATGAGCTTGCTCATGGCCACAGATGAGGGACAGGAGGAAGAGAGTGACCCTCTCCCAGACCTGCTCACTCAGAATCCTGATGATGGATCAGTTGATGGTGTTGTCTTTTGTGGCAGCCTCACTGAACATCAGCAACAGGATTGCAGGCAAGTTCTGCAATCCTTCAGACATATGTTCTCTCTGACACCCAGCCAAACTGATTGGTGTACCCATGATGTTGACACTGGAGACAGTCTGCCTGTCAAGAGTAAAATCTACAGACAGCCTGATCATGTTAGAGACTGCATCAAAACTGAAGTGCAGAAAATGTTGGAGCTGGGAGTCATTGAGCCCTCAGATAGCCCTTGGGCTAGCCCAGTAGTTCTAGTGCCAAAGCCTCACACCCAGGGTGGTAAGAAAGAGATGAGGTTTTGCGTAGACTACAGAGGCCTCAATGCAGTCACTAAGACTGATGCCCACCCAATACCAAGAGCAGATGAACTTATAGATAAATTGGCTTCTGCCAACTTCTTAAGTACATTTGATTTGACAGCTGGGTATTGGCAAATCAGGTTAGCTGAGGAGGCCAAACCCAAGACAGCATTTTCTACCCCTGGTGGGCATTATCAGTTTGTGGTAATGCCCTTTGGGCTGAAAAATGCACCTGCCACCTTCCAAAGGTTGGTGAATCAAGTCCTCACTGGGCTGGATGACTTCTGTGCAGCATATCTTGACGATAGTGCTGTCTTTAGCTCCACCTGGGAGGATCACCTGGTCCACCTGAGGAAAGTGTTAGAGGCTCTGCAAAAGGCAGGCCTCACTATCAAGGCCACAAAGTGCCAGATAGGGCAGACACAGGTTGTATACCTGGGCCACCTTGTAGGTGGAGGCCAGGTTCAGCCATTGGAGAGTAAAATACAGGCCATCAAGGACTGGGCTCCTCCAATCACCCAGACTCAGGTTCGAGCTTTCTTGGGCCTGACTGGTTACTACAGAAAGTTTGTCAGAAATTATGGGTCCATAGAGACCCCCCTTAATGACCTGACAAGCAAAAAGATGCCAAAGAAAGTTCAGTGGACAGCAAGCTGTCAGAAAGCATTCAATGACCTAAAGCAGGCCATGTGCACAGCACCTATCCTTAAGAGTCCAGATTACTCCAAGCCATTCATTGTCCAAACAGATGCTTCTGAGTTGGGTGTGGGAGCTGTTCTGTCTCAACTGAATTTTGATGGTAATGATCAGCCTATTGCTTTCATTAGTAGGAGGCTGACCCCCAGAGAGAAAAATTGGTCAGCTATTGAGAGGGAGGCCTTTGCTGTGGTTTGGGCCCTGAAGAAGCTGAGGGCCTACTTGTTTGGCACTCACTTCACCATTCAGACCGACCATAAGCCCCTCTTGTGGCTAAATCAGATGAAGGGTGAAAACCCCAAACTGCTTAGGTGGTCCATTTCCCTACAGGGGATGGATTTTACAGTGGAGCATAGACCTGGTACTGATCACAGCAATGCTGATGGGCTCTCCAGGTATTTCCACTTAGAGCAAGAAGACTCACCTGGTCAAGGTTGGTTTATTGTCCCAAAGTTTGGGCGGGGGGTCATGTAGGAGAGTAGGGTCTGCAATCCTATGATCACCCAGATTTTTGCTTTTTGCTGCACTGGTTTACGACTTTCCCTGGCTGTGGGCCTGCTAATCAGACCCACAGCCTACCTGTTCTCTCTATCCAAATTGTACTCAGGTACTGAATTGGCACTGGGCCCTCTCCAAGTCCCTGTACCCAGGGCTGAGGTGCACCCAGAAGTCTCCCAGGGGCTGAAGCATGTATTGTGCCACCCCTGGACTGACTAACTAAACTGACACAACTGGCTGCACGACAGCTGGGGCAAGGTGGTGTACTCACCCTTTGCTTTAGATATAGTATACTTATATCTAACCCTAAAATGGACACACAGATCTCCTATCAGTCACTCCTATGGCAGGCCTTAACAATCCTGAAGGCAGAGTGCTTGGAAACGTGTGAGATGGTGCTCTGGCATGAGCTGAGCCTGTCTGCGGCTTTCGGGATCTATCCCTTAGCCGTTTCCATGATATCGCATACCATATACTCTTAAGTGCATTTTAATCCTCGCGGTTATATGCCAACTCTGGTATCGCTTTATCAAAACATGTCGAGTAAGGTGTCATACGAATTGGAATACTAACCCCTCGCCAATTCTGGCGACGGGGTTAGCATTCCACCCTTCTAGAGGGACACGGCATGTATGTAACCCCTAACCCGGTTAAAGTCACACAGAGCCACAGCTCCATAAAATGGATGCTGCCACCGAGACACAAGTCTGCCCTCCTGCTGCTGGGAGTCCTCCCAGAGCAGGAGATAAGGACAAAGGGTTTCCTGCCAGGGGCGGTGCCAGCACCGTCCCAGACAGGATTTTGTGTATCCTAGGTAGGCAGGGCTTCAGAGGAAGGTGACTGCAAGTGGCACCCCGGTGCTCACTATGCATAGGCCGGCTTGAACCAGTTCCAGGGACACTCCAGACCCTGAGCTGGGGAAAAGCCCGCCAAGGAAGTGGGTGTAACCACCCCCCTCCTGGTCCCACCCATAGGGAAGGACTTAGTCGCGTGCCAGCCCCCTTTTCTCAGATAAAGGTAGGAGCAGGCCCCCTTCCAAATTAGATCATCTTTGGAATCAAGACACAACTTTCTACGAAAGGACTTCAAGATTTCCTTCTTCAAGATTCTCCCTTGTGACTAAGGAGTAGTCACCCTGCATCCGCAGGCACCAACGCAAGAACACTGCGGTCTGCTGTAAGTCCTTCCTCCGGAATCCGACTGCCCAGCTCGACAAGACCCGGCTTCCCTGGCACCTCCGACCTCTACTCACCTCTACAGCCAAGCTGAGAACCGTGAGTGCGACGAGACCTCAAGGGACCGACTATTGCCAAGACTGCACGACTTCTGCACAGCAAGCCCGCCGAGTAATTTCCTGGCGAGTGCTTTGGGGTCCGAGAAGCCCCGACCCTGAGCAGCTCCAGCACCGAAGAGCAGCCCCCCAGCATCTCCACGATCGGCGTGGGGCCCTTCTGCTTTTTGCTGCTCACCGCGTTGTTTGGCTACTAGCCCGCTGGCTTGTGGCCTTCTGAACGACGCCCGACGACATCACTGCTGCTGGTCTGGTTGCTCCAGACTGGCTCTTGCTCCCTTCCAGAAGAGGAGCACCCCGGACCCTCCTGGTCCACTCAAGACGCCATTTTGAGTCCACCGCGTGGGCTTGAATTAGCCACGGCTTTGTTGCCCAATCCTGGATTCTTCGACGCCGACAGCTTCATCCATCGTGGGACAGCTCGCCTCTCCATCCTGGTCGCCGACAACGCCTCCTGGTCCGTGAGATCTGCAGAGCCCGCGTCGCCCACTCACCTAGTCGAGGTGACTGCCATCCGGTGCCCTCCTGGTGCCCACTGTCACGAACTTGGTCCCCTCTGCTTTCAGGTGTCATCCATCTTCCAGATCCAGGCTTGGATCACTTCGAACAATCTTCACTGGTCGCCTGCCAGCATCTTTCTTCCAGGCTCCTGGTCCGGCAACGAGGATTCCCGACGTCTTTTGAGACATATGCAGCTGCAGCCCCTGGGCTAGGTAACTTCAGCATTTCGGTGCCCCAGCATAGCCTCACTATCCAAGGGTCAGGATCCACTGTCGTTTTCTCCCTACCAGGTCGGGTTCGCCCGTGAACACTAACTTTAGCGTTACTAGCTACCATAGACTTTGTCCCGCATCCCGCGTGAGAGTGCACACTCTGCACCCGAGTCCCCTAGGTCTCCTAGAAGTAATCTAACGATTCTATAGTCAAGTCCTAGCGATTCCAAAGCCTATTAGTACTGTACTTACCTGCTAGTAATTTCGCATTCCACTTTTAGAGTATATGGTTTTTCGTGCCCCTCGGGCATTTGTATATACTGTGCTAACTTAAGTATTTTCGTAAGAGTTTTGTTGTGTGCCTAGCACCCTGTCCTCATAAAGAGTACAGGGCTGTTGTGATTCTAATAAATACATTGTTTATTTTCATAACACTTGTGTGGTGTCCTTTCACTGGGTGTTCAAGGGGTAATGTGATGGTAAAACAGCTGGCTTAACACGCCCTCTAGAGTCTTAGCCTTAGACTGCTCGTATCCATGCTACTAGGATAGCTGGTCTATAAGGTTGACTTACAACCAATCATCAATAAGGGTTGTTTGGACTGATATATAGTGATCACTAGAATAGTGAGCACTGCACATCAGGCCAACTTCTCACAGAAACTATTCACAACCAGGGACTTGAAGAGAGAAGGCTGATCAGGAAGCCTTAGAAAGGCAGAAATATCCTAGAGATAGCCCTTGATAGTGCTCAGAGCAGAGCCCTGGTATGCCAAAGAAAGGAGGAACAAGAGAACGTCAGAAAGAGGGGCAGAATGGGGATCCACAGCATTTGCAGCGCACCATGTCCCAAATTTGTTGCATTGGCAGACGTATACCGTATTAGTAGGGGGACGCCAGGCTGACAAGATTACATCACAGACTTCAGGAGGCAAGCCAAACTACATCAATTGCCGCCGCTCACTCTACACGCAAGGAGGTGGAGGCTGGATGGGTTCGGATGGAGGACCGTCCCATGCTGCTGCGACAGAAGATTCTCCCGAAGAGGCAGTCGAATCAGAGGATCGATGGCCATGTTGAGTAGCTCGGGATACCAGACTCTTTGTGCTTAATCCGGAGTCACCAGAATTACTTGGGCCCGGTCGCGCTTTATCTTCTTCAGCACTCTAGGCAGAAGTGGTATAGGCGGAAAAACGTACAACAGACCGCGACTCCACTCGCGACGATAAGCGTCACCTATCGAGTGCCGCCTTGGAAATTCCAATGCGCAGAATTGCTGACATTGCACGTTCTCTTCGGTGGCAAATAGATCTAACCAAGGCTCACCACACTGTTGAAAGAGACCTGGCACCACCTCCGAGTGAAGACGTCATTCGTGATCCACCATGCACCTGCGGTTGAGTTCGTCCGCCCTGGTGTTCAAGGAACCTGCCAGGTGTTGAACCACCAGGGATATGCCCTGCTGTTCCAGCCATGTCCAGAGGTGGAGGGCCTCTTGACATAGGGTCCACGACCCCACCCCGCCCTTTTAGTTGCAGTACCACATGGTGGTGGTTTTGTCCGGGAACACCTGCACTACACTTCCGCGGACAAAGGGAAGAAATGCTTTCAGTGCAAGCCGGATCGCCCGCAGCTTCAGAAGGTTGATGTGGAGCCCGGACTCTGCCAGAGACCAGAGGCCCCTGCTCTCCGCCTCTCCCAGTTGGCCTCCTCATCCCCGTAGTAATCCATCGGTTACCACTGTGAACTCAGGTTGAGGAAGGGAGAGGGTGTGAAATGAAAATTCCCTTGGAACTAATGTCACTAACAACCACCGTTAAACTTTTTCATTCAACATTACATCCACACCAGTGCCAAAATAGGAAACCCCCACAGTTATAAGTATAAACACATCGCAATTGAAACTCACAATAAGAAAATATTCAAATTTATTTCTTAATCAATATAAAAAAATGTTAAAAACACGACGATAAAAATCAATCACATTAACAATCCTAAAGCAATTATAAAGTTATTAAAAAACAGCACAAAAAGAGACATTATTTGTCGATTAATTTCGCCGCAACCTGGGATGAGATGTTACTTGCACTTCTGCCCGCTAAAAGGTTTACCATATCTGGAAACCGAAACTTTGGGCGCTATTCAAACGGCGATACCCAGCGGGGATATGAGTTATCAGCTTCCCGAATAATCGACACGACAATATTGTGGGACCGCGCACGTGTCGAATAGACATTTATTCAGACTTGCCAGACATAAAAAGAGATGAAAGTTTGAACCAAATAACAGGGTTGCTAACGATTTGAAGGGGCGTTTGCAGTTGGAGGACAAACACCCAAACTGTTGGATGGGCCGACCTAGGAAGCTTTTCCTATAAGCTCCACATAGGATTATAAACAGACGGACATTTTGCGACCACTTGGAAGGATCCTATGCAGCATTTGACCCTAGGAGTGAAATCTTGGAGATATAAATGGCTTTTTAATGTTGTAAGAGAAAAAAAGAGACAATCAACTACCCTTGTCTTGAAAAAGGTGGTGCATATCAGGCAGCACACCGAAACGCGTCAACGCTATTCTTTTGATTAAATTCGAGGGACTATTGTGTTGGGATTCACTTATACTAGCCTGATGTTGCCAATAGATTCTAACGAATTAATTATCTGGGATGTTTACGAATCACCAAATAATGTCTCTTTTTGTGAGGTTTTAAAATAATTTTTTTATTGCTTTGGGATTATGTGATTGATTGTTATCGTCGCGTTTTTAACATTTTTTTATATTGATTAAGAAATACATTTGAATATTTTCTTATAATTGTGAGTTTCAATTGCGATGTGTTTATACTTATAACTGTGGGGGTTTCCTATTTTGGCACTGGTGTGGATGTAATGTTGAATGGAAAAGTTTAACGGTGGTTGTTAGTGACATTAGTTCCAAGGGAATTTTCATTTCACACTGTTTGTGTTGGTACCCTGTCCCTTGGATAGCTGGGCCACTCCCTTTATTATTTTAAGATGAGGAAGGGAGAGGGACTGCCATTGACCCAATGCTGGTTCCTGAGCCACCATTGCAATTGGTGTGCAGTGCCCTCTTGAGATCAGGTCGCAATCTGACAGATTCCCCTAATGTTGCGCCCACTGGAACTTTAGGTCCCACAGCAGAGCCTGCATATGCCACCTGGCATGATCCACCTGCAGGATGCAGGAGGCCATCAGGCCCAACAGCCTGAGGGTCATCATGACTGAAACCCAGGAGAAGGGCTGAAAGATCGGAATCATAACCCGAATATCCTGGACGCACTGCTCGGGAGGCTAGACTCGAAACCGCGTCGTGTCCAGAACCGCTCCGATGAAGAGGAGCTTCTGAGAGGGAATCAGGTGTGACTTCGGCACGTTGATGGAGAACCCCAGCGAATGCAGGAGGTCGGCCGTAGTCTGGAGGTGGGAGACTTCTGCCTGGGGCGAGCCCACCTTCAACAACCAGTCATCAAGATAGGAGAAGACTGGGACCCCTGATCTGCGCAGATGAGCTCCGACCACGCCATCACTTTCGTGAACACCCAAGGGGCGCTGGTAAGGCTGAAGGGGAGCACGGTAAACTGAAAATGCTCGTGGCCTACCATGAACGGCAAAAAGCGCCAGTGGGACGGGAGGGTGTGTGTGGGGGGAGGAGGGGGAGGGGGTTAGGAGTAAAAATAGGCGTCCTACAAGTCCAAAGCTACTACCATCCAGTCCCCAGGGTGGAAGACTTGAGCTAACCAACATTTTAAACTTCTCCTTCCGGAGGAAGCGATTGACGATCCTGAGGTCCTAGATAGTACGCAGGCCCTTGACCTTCTTGGGTACCAGAAAGTAGTGGGAATAGCAACCACAACCAACTTCTGGGGTAGGAACGCGTTTGATCGCTCCCTTGGCCAAGAGGGACGAAACTTCATGTTGGAGAAGGCACAGGTGATCCTTCGACATGCAATGGTACTGAGGTGGCATAGCTAGAGAGGTAGCCTCGAATGGGAGGGAGTAGCTCCTTCGGACTATCTGCAAAACAGACCTGTCCGACGTGATGGTGCGCCAACGGGAGAGGTGATGGCAGATACTGCCGCCCACTGGCGATTGATAGACCTGAAAGGTCGGACTAGGCAGGTATGGAGGCGGATGCAGTGGTGGACTGGCCTGTGCGCTGGCCCCCAGAACCACGGTGGTGGTTCCCATGTACTCGGTAGCGCGAAGGTTATGCAGCCTGTGACTTTGGGCGGGACGTAGTAGGGCACTCCCTCCGTAGCCACAAAAGGGCAAAAAGCAGACTGCGCAGTGCGAGTGGAGATGCCCAAGGGCTTGGACGTAGCCTGTGAGTCTAGGAAATGCTCTAGAATGTGGTCTGCTTTGTCAACAAAAAGGCAACGCCCATCAAAGGGCATGTCTAGAAGAGCGCTCTGGACATCCCCAAAAAAGCCAGTCTATCTCATCCAGGCGTAGCGACGAAGGGCTGCAGACGTGGAAATCGTCCTGCCTAGTGTCGGCAATATACAGCTCACAGCAGATGGTAAACTTTGCTGTATCTCTCCCTGCGGCAACGGCCTGGGAGAGTATGGCCCGGGCCTCCTCCGGACACAGAGGCAGCACTTGCGCAACAGTATCACACACAAAGAGGGAGTAACAGCCCAACAGACATGCAGTGTTTACCAACCGCAGTCCCAAGCTGGCAGAAGAGAAAACCTTCTTCCCAAGATGACCCAGCTTCTTGCATTCCCTATCTGGTGGTGCTTTCGGGAATGCGCTCTTGAAAGTAGAAGCTTGGACCACCAAGCTCTATGGGGTGGGGTGTTGGGAGAGGAAAGTAGGGTCGTCCAAGGCCAGGCGGTGGCGTCGGGCAACCATCCTATCCACTGGAGCCCCCGTGTTGGCCCTGGTCAAAGTGCCCAAAAGGATGTCGGTCAGGGCTTCATTGAACGGCAGCAGGGGCTCCGAAGAGCTCGCTGTGGCTGAAGCACCTCCGTCACGAGGTTAGTTCTGAGTACCACCGTAGGAAGCTTGGGGTTGAGAGCCTCGGCCGCCCTACACAACACCACTGCATAAGACGATCCCTCCTCCATAGCCACGGCAGGACGAGACAACATGCCACAGTCTGGGGAGGTATCCAGGCCACTGGCATCCCCCAGGTCATCTCTCCAGTCCTGTTCATACTCCAACTGGTCTGACAAAGGGTCCCCAGAGCCCTCCCAGTCTTCCTCAACCTCCTCTGGCTGCCAGGTTGGCTGAAAAAGACCAGGGTGGAACACATGGACAAAAGTACCCATCGGCGCTGGATCAGGCATCGGTCCGGCTCCTTGCCCACGTCGGGTTGGGAGCCAGGGCCGACGCCGGCTGGGGGTCCAAGCGTTGTCGGCAGCAGACTCGTTGCCGGTGGAGTCGTCGCCGGTGAGGGAGTCACATGGTCGACCGGCGCCGATCTGGATCCAGGCCTGCATCCATGGGGGGTCCTGCGGCTAGGGGTCGGGAGCTGCCAGTAGAGAAGGCCTAGGGCCGCCAACCGAGTCGGGGGGAGCCCGAAGGCGTGTCACCGGAGTCGGGTTGCCCAAAGATGGCATGCATGGCTTCGTAAAACTGACGAAGCTGGGCAGGGGTCGCTCCGGGTCCCTGAAAGGGAGTGAAACTCTGAGTCGGCCCTTCAGGCTCTGCATGCATAGCTGCAGGAGTAGCACCGCCCGCATCCCTCGTCGCGTCAGCCGACCAACGGGGAGAAGTCGAAGAGTGACTACGCTTCTTCGACTTACCTGACCCTGAGTGCGAAGACTTGGATGACGAGTGGTGATGGCTCCGCGACCGGTCCCTCGACCTCCCTTGCAACCGAGACCTCAAACGGCGCGGAGACGACTGCCGGTGCTCAAGAAGCTTTCAGGACCGCTCCCTCAAAGACTTCGGAGCCATGGTCCGGCAGTCGGAGCACGACTTGGGGTTGTGGTCGCACTTCAGGCAAAAGAGGCACACGCGGTGCGGATTGGTCACCAACATCATTCGAGAACAGGAACTGCACGCCTTGAAACAGAGCTTGCAAAAGGAGTCAGAAGGACTTGAAAAGACGTCGACAAAAGTCGCACAAAAAGTTCAGTCAAAAAATTACTGGAGGTACCGCTCTCTCCAGATCTGCCTGGCTGGCGCAGAAAAAGGAAGAACTGACGTCATCACGCGAGGGCGGCGTCTAAGTAGCTACCGCGACGTCATCCCGGTGACCACGACAGACACGGAGCCGACAGAAGTCTCTTTCTGACGCTGAGGTACTACTGATGAAAGAACTTTACGGACCCAGTCAGATGCCTGGGGGTAATTCTAAGGCAAGGACTCTATAACAAACTTTCTTTCAGATAGCATCTTTAAAAATGTTCTTTGTGTTGCGTCACATGCCTTTTACCAAGTATTGAGTGTCCCTATGTGCCACTGAGTTGGGTAACAATAAACATGTAATTCAGCCCCTTGAGACCTACGGGTGATAAGTGCGCTTTACAAATACTTATGTTATGTTATGTGTAGTTAACAGGGTTCAAAAAGGAAATCCTCTTGTAGGGGTTTCTTGTGCAGCTGCACGTTATGGAAAGTAGAAGCCCTACTGTAGGAAGCTGGCTCTTTATATAGTCTACCAAAAATAGTATACTATGCTAAGAGTCCAGGTATTCCCTTATGAACAGATAGGGGCTTGCTCTAGTGATGCCAAGGTGCTCTTCTAAGAGATAGTGTGGTCGAGCAGCCTTAGTCTCATCAGAGAGGAGTGTTAGACATGTGCAATACACAGAGTCAATAAATGATGCACACAACTCAATAAGGAGATCCAAACCAATTTAGAAGAACAAAAGTTACTTACCTGTAAACTGTGGTTATCAAGGCCAATTCCTTCACAGTCGCAAATGTCCATACTCAGAAATGTCAGTCACTCTTCCAGTCTCTGGGTCTCTCCGTCAATCTGGACAAGTCTCAACTCGTACCGTCACAAACAAGAACATTCTTAGGCGCCACCATAGATACTCTACGAACACAAGCCTTTTTCTCAAACAAAAGACAGCAAAGTCTGTGCAAGCTGGCCCAACTACTATGATAAAAAAGTGCATTTCTGTCCAACAGTTCAAGTTACTTCTAGGGACGATCTCATCCTGCATTCCCTTGGTCCCCAACTGTCGCCTCAAAATGAGACCCCTGCAAGAGGAGCTCAACATCCAATTGCTACAGGTCTCAGGGTCCTTTGAGTCCCTTTGATCTCATCTGCATCACTCCTCAGATGCGGAAGGCGTTGCTCTGGAGGACATGCAAGAGGAACGTGACAGCAGGCCTCTCATTCCTAGTGGAAGCTCCAAATTTCGTCATCACCACGGACTCTTCCCTGAAGGGTGGGGAGCGTATCGTCAAGGACTAACAGTTAACGGCAAATGGGATGCTCACCAAAAGACTTGGCATATCAACCTTTTAGAGTTGCTAGCGATTTCCTGGCCCTAAAATCTTTTCGCACCATCATTCTAGGAGCATCAGTGTTGATCCAGGCGGACAACACAACAAATATGCACTATCTAAAAAACAGGGATGAACAAGACCTATTCTGCTGTCCCAGCAAGCCCAGAAATTTGGGATTGGGCGATCCGACACCAAAACACTCTGTCAACAGTCCATGTTCCGGGAGTATCCAACATCCTAGCGGACTCCCTCAGGTCGACAGTGTACAATCTTGAGTGGGAACTCCATCAACCAATGTTGGATCGTATAATTCAGAAGTGGGGTTGACCCGACCAGTCCGAACCGCAAATGCCCATTCTACGCAAGTCGGCTTCCCCAACAAGACTCGTGCGGGAATGCGTTTTGATGAATTGGTCGCAGATCTATGCCTGCGCTTTTTCACCTATACCATTGGTTCCAAGGGTTCTCCGGAAAAGGAAGGAGGCTTGTCGCCTGCTCCTAATAGTTCCCAGATGGCCTCGCCAGTTCTGGTTTACTGAACTCCTCCTCCTATCCGAATGAGATCCCATTCAGTTGCAACCATTACCGAATCTCCTATCCATCCACAACGGGCAGATCTGCCATCCAGATCTGTCATCTCTGCGTTTAGCAGCCTGGCGCCTGAACACATTGAATTTGCCCACTTAAACATTCCTTCGGAGTGTAGGGAGGTCTTGGCTAATGCTAGAGTGCCCTCCACAATTAAAACCTACATGTTAAAAGGAAGCATTTTTGCCTCTGGTGTCAAGCCGCCAACATTCACCTAATATCATGTAAAACCGGAACAACTATTTCCTTTCTTTTTACATTTGGCAAAGTCGGGCCTTTCCCATTCTACTCTTAAAGTATTCTTAGCGGCTATCTCAAGATTCTGACAAGATGGTACACATTCTATTTACTCCTCTCAGATCATTCAACAATTCTTCAAAGGATTGTTTCGTATGTTTCCTCCCATCCGCCTCCACCCTGGCATCTTAACATTGTTCTGTCACAACTAATGCGACACCCCTTTGAACCTATTCATGGAGCCGATTTGAAGTTTGTGTCGTGGAAGATGTCTCTGCTGTTGGCTCTCACATCAGCCAGGCGTGTCAGTGACATTCAAGCCTTCACTATTAAACCACCTTTCCTTCAATTCACCAGGGACGCAGTAGTGCTCCGCACTAACCCCATTTTTGTGCCTAAAGTTCCTTCCGATTTTCACGCCAATGAACCAGTTATTTTAAAGACTTTCTTTCCTGATCATCAATCACCTGCGGAAAAGGCTTTACATACCCCTGATGTCAAAAGATGTCTAAAATTTTACTTGCAAAGGACACCCTCAATACGAAAATCTGATCAGTTTTTCATTGAATAAAGAAAGATGCACAAAGGGCACCCAATCACCAAAGAGAGCATAGCTCACTTGATTTCTGCTGCAATCTTTGTGTCATCAGCAAGCGGGTAGACCGCTGCAGGCAACTCAGAGAGCACATTCTACTTGAGCAATCTCTGTCTAATGCTCTCGTTGCTGGTGTGCCTCTTCATCAAATCTGTAGAGCTGCAACATGGCCCAGCAGGCACACCTTTACCATGCACTACTGTCTGGAAGCTGCCAGCAATGCAGACAAGTCTGTGGGGCAAGCGGATCTCCGTAATCTTTTTAAATAAGGTGAGCCTCGGTCTACCCTCCTCCTCTTTGATGCTTTCTTATATACATATTGTTTATAGATTTATTTATATGTTGATGCAGTTCGTATCACCTCAGGCGGTACTGGGTCAGTCAGGTTCAGAACTGCTTTTCAACGTCAGGTTCCTAATATTATCCTATGGGGGGAAAACATGTACTGCATTCGGGCACTTAATGACTTGAGACCAATTTTCTTGACTTGCAGTAAGTATAGGACAAGGTCCAAGGTAACACCAACAGGCCATATCAGGAGGCTCTGGGTCGTCTGGGTGCAAAGGTGTGTTGTAGCATTGGGTGTCCCATTCACTTTCATGGGAAACAGTCTAGTTGCGTAGAGGCTGCAGGCTTGGACCAGTAAATCAGTCAGGCAGAACCAATAAATGGGCTAAGGTCTCATGATGCTAGGGGACGTGGGGACACCTTTGATCCTTTTCACCACGGACGACGAGTGCAGAGGTGTCTTGAGGCGTCTCGTTTCGTCACTGGAAAGACTCGCATTCTGGGTGCAGGGGGGCACAAAGAAACAGCAGGCAGCTTTGAGGTGTCCTCTCCTCGCAAACCCATGGGGGGCTTCTTCTTTGGAGGTCTGCGGATCAAGCTGGCACTGCTGGCCCACTTGGAGTGACAGATGCAGTGGTGCTTGGCAGTGTCATGTTTAGGCGGTTTCGGTGTCCTCTCAGGACTTTTAGGTACCTGCAAGGGAATGAATGATGGAATTCTGCTTGCATTTTTTATGCATGCCTTAGGAACTCCGTAATGTTAACGAGTGTGTCTTTAGCATGCATCTGTTCTGCATGCAAGTCATTTTAACGACTTGCCTTGGTGGGTGCTGGATACTGGAATAATTTAATTTACAATTCCAATTTCAGTCAGGGCAACAGTAGGGAAGGTGTTGGACTTTAATTCCAACACCACTTCACCAGTACACCCACCTAAAGCAAGGTATAGCGTACAGTACAATTGCATGCTAAGGACGCATTCGTTCTGTTGCGGGCTATGAAGGCACAGCGGGATTCTGACTTTGTCCTAAAGGACGTTTCCCCCTGCAAGGTGCAGGGAACAGCTCCGCGGCTCCACAGGAGTTTGTGAGTCTTGCCAGAAAGGCTTGTAGTCTTCCCAGGCCTTTGGTGGCACAGCAGCTTTGCAGGGCGAGTCGACTGTGGCACAACTTCCGTGAACAGCAGACAGCCCAGCTGTATCAGCGGAAGTCAATTGCTTCTTCCACAGTTCTTGATTTTCACAGCTCTTCAGTCCTTCCTCTTTTGGTTGGCAAAATTTGATTTCCTGGTGTCAGGGGTTCCCCTAAGTACTAGATTTGGGGGGTGTTAGGCGAGTGTTAGGTAGTAACCAATGGGCCCCCGACCCCTGGGGTCACTATGCTCCATATGCACAAGTTACTTCCCTTCGGTAACATTATATATCTGTAAGAAACAGTAGTTCGCATTAGATTCCTTACCTTAGAATATCCCCAGGCGACAGACTGGATCCGGAATTTTTTGCGTAGCAGTACCCCTGCGCGTCGGTAGGCGTCGCCTGCGGCTCAGTGTCCGTCGTTGGCGCCGGGATGACGTCGCCGGAGTACTTAGACGCCGCCCTCGCGCGCTGACGTCAGTTATTATACACCGCTTTTCCGTGCCAGAAACGTAGAGCCATGATAAAAACCAACACTGGTGCCATGAAAACTAGGGCCCTGGAAGGGGATGACCTTAACCCTAGCTATCGGTTCGCAGGACAGGGAGAATGGGTGGGGCGGTAAGGAATCTAATACTAACTACTGTTTCTTACAGATATATCGTTACCGAAGGTAAGTAACTTGTGTATCTGAAAGAAACCGGTTAGTATTAGATTCCTAACCTTAGAATAGATACCCCAGCAATACCAACCCCAGTGGTGGGTCTGCGAACCAATGATCACACCAGAAAGTCCTGGAGAACGGAACGGCCGAAAAGACATTTCTCCAGACTTGGCTGCCCAGGCAGTAGTGTCTTGCGAACGTGTGCCCGATGTGGAAGGCTGCTTGACAGATGTCCTGCAAGGGGACTCCCCGACCCAGGGTAGTAGTAGCCGCCCTGGACCAAGTGGAATGGGCACGTAGCCCAACAGGAGGCTCCTTTTTAGCCAGAGAGTAACAAACCTTGATGCACAAGACGACCCATCGAGAAATGGTCCGTTTGTGCACCGCCGTCCCTTCTTAGCGCCCACGTAACCAACAAAGATTTGGTCATCCACCCGGAACTGGCGTATGCGATCCAGATAATAGGAGAGCGCACGTTTTGGGTCAAGACGGTGGAGCCTCTCTTCCTCTTTCGAAGGATGCGGAAAGAAGGTGGGCAAGGTGATGGACTGCCCGATGTGGAAGGCTGTGACTACCTTGGGCAGGAAAGAGGATCGCGTCTGCAACACAACTTTGTCCGGATGGACAGAAAGGAAGGGAGGTTGAGAAGAAAGAGCCTGGAGCTCACTCACTCTCCTGGCAGAGGTGATGGCAACCAGGAATGCAGTCTTAAGAGTAAGGAGTCGAAGAGGACAGTTATGAAGTGGCTCGAAGGGAGCGTGGGAGAAGCTGGCCTGGTATATGATGTTCACTATTCTAGTGAGCACCTTGCACCAGTCCAAACAACCCTTATGGTGATGGTTGTAAAGTCAACCTTATAGACCAGCTATCCTAGTGGTAGCATGGACAAAGCAGTCTTAGGCTAAAACTTCAGAGAGCATGTGAAACCAATTGTTTTACCAATTATAATCCCTTGAATACCAAATCAAAGGACACCACACAAGGTATATATCAAATATATATGTATGTATTACTAACACAACCCCTCTGCACTCTTTATGAGGTCAGAGTACGAGATACAGCACAAGTTATTCAATTTCAATTCAATTTCAAAGTCTTTATTTCGATTATAGAAATCATAAAAGACAACAAATTTAAAAGGAAATGTCAGGATTCTCTTCCAGCACAGAAGAAACCCACGGGGCAACATATAATACAATTTGAAATCTGGACACAAGACCAATATAATCTTCAGAACAGTGTGGCTATTTCCAATCCAATCCGCCATTACATAAAAAAACTAAATTAAGTCAAGAATTTAATATTTTTAAAAACAAGTTAACAAGGGTAAGTACACAGAGTTCCATATACAATATGTGTCGTAAGACATGAATTAGGCAGCAAGCTATAAAAATACTCCGTTAAAACGTAATTTACGAGCTCTGATGATCCACATCCAATGAATAAATTTGGCTACAGCAATAACCACAGGTTGCGTACTATTTGTTTTGAGGATCCTTAGAGCCTCTGCCCCCGTACTAAGTCCCAACTGCAAACAAATGGGTTTTAGCCACATTTGCCTTGGGGCTTTATATTCAGGACAAATGAATAAAATGTGCCCGATGATTTTGTAGGAGAGTGGGGTCTGCAATCCTATGGTCACCCCAGATTTTTGCTTTTTGCTTCACTGGTTTACGACTTTCCCTGGCTGTGGGCCTGCTAATCAGACCCACAGCCTAGCAGTTCTCTCTCTAAATTGACAACCATGTACCTTAGGTGCATTTACCAATTGGTACTGGGCCACCTTATCAGTCCCTGTACAGTGTACCATAGGTACCCAGGGCATAGGTGTACCCAGGGCCTACCAGGGGCTGAAGCATATATTATGCCACCCCTGGCTGGCCATCTAAAGAGACACAACTGGCTGCAAGACAGCTGGGGCAAGGTGGTGTAATCACCCTTTGCTTTAGATATAGTTCCCTATATCTAAACCTAAAATGAACACATATATTCCTATCAGTCACTCCTATGGAAGGCCTTATCAATCCTGAAGGCAGAGTGCGGGGAATTATGTGAGATGGTGCTCTGGCATGAGCCGAGCCCGTTTGCAGCTTGTGGAACCAAGTCCTTATTGAATATGCTACTTACCAGTATGGATCTGTTCTTGGCATGTAGGGCTGCTGACATTCATATCTATAATTTCAAAAAGGGGGTGGTGATGGACAGAGTATCTGAGTTAATCAGAACACTCCTACCCAGTCAACAGATCAGGGCTTGATCCATCACCGTTTTTTAGCTCACTGCACCATCCCAGTTCAGAACCTGGCTATATGCAAATTAGTCTGTCCCTGGCCCAGTGCATCATGGGAACAGGGCAGACCAAACTACCAAGCCAATTCTTCACTGGAAAGGAATGAATATGCTACTTACCAGTATGCATCTGTTCTTGGCATGTAGGGCTGCTAACATTCATATCTTTTGCATTAGATCGCCGCCTAGTGTTGGGTCCGGATGATCGCACATTGTTGTCCTGGAAGAGTCTTCGAAGTATCCTGAGATAGGTGGCTCCTCCCCTGGACTACAGTGCGCATGGGCATCGGCTCCATCCCCAGATTGTTTTTAGCCATTGTGGCAGAGATGGAGTGTAAAGTGTAAAGGATGTCCATGCTAATGATTGAATGCAAGAGTATGTCTGCAGCTGCGACAGGCACCGGGGAGGAGGGTGGGCGATATGAATGTTAGCAGCCCTACATGCCAAGAACAGATGCATACTGGTAAGTAGCATATTCAGTTCGAGGCATGTGGGCTGCTAAATTCATATCTTTTGCAGAGAATATATAGCAGTCCCTCCATTAGCGGCGGTTGTCCGTGCCAGCTGCAGAAACTTGAAAGAGTGTCTTGAGAACAGCCTGCCCAACAGCTGCCTGCTGTTTGGAATGCACATCAACACAGTAGTGTTTTGTAAAGGTATGTGGTGTAACCCATGTGGCTGCTCTACAAATGTCCTCTAAAGGAATGTTCCCCAGGAAAGCCATGGATGCCCCCAATTTGCGTGTGGAGTGCGCCCTTGGGGGTATTGTTAAGGTGCGTTTAGCCTTTTGATAGCAGATCTGGATGCACTTAACAATCCATCTGGCTATTCCTGCTTTGGAAATAGGGTTGCCCTTGTGCTGTGGCGAGAAGGCAACAAAAAGTTGTTTTGTTTTCCTAAAGTGTTGTGTCCTGTCAATATAGTACATCAACGCCCTCCTAACATCCAAAGTATGGAGCATTCTTTCCGCCACCGTTTGTGGGTTTTGGAAGAATGCAGGCAAGTCAATAGTTTGGTTGAGATGAAACTGTGACACCACCTTCGGAAGGAATTTGGGGTTAGTACGTAGTACCACCCTATTTGGATGAATTTGTATGAATGGCTCTTGGATTGTGAGCGCTTGCAGCTCACTGACACGTCTCAGTGACGTAATAGCAATAAGGAAAGCTACTTTCCACGTTAGGAACTGGAGTTCACACGAGTGTAGTGGCTCAAAAGGTGGTCCCATCAGCCTGGTGAGGACCACATTGAGGTTCCACACCGGAGCTGGCGGTGTACTTGGGGGAATGACTCGTTTCAGACCTTCAAGGAAGGCCTTAATGGCAGGCACTCTGAAGACAGAGAGATGTTGCCTGTTCTGAAGATAAGCTGCTATGGCGTATAGATGTATCCGAATGGAAGTGTAGGCTAGATTGCACTTGTAAAGATGTAACAGATAGCAAATGATGTTAGGGATAGATGCATCTAGCGGGTTTATGTTATTGGCTGTACAGTGACGGACGAAACGCTTCCATTTTGCAGCATAGCATGCTCTGGTAGTCGGCTTTCTTGCCTCCTTGATGATGTCCATGCATTCTGGAGGTAGGTGAAGGTAGCCAAACTCTAGGACTTCAGGAGCCAGATCGCCAGGTTGAGCTGTTGCGGATCTGGATGCTGAATGTCTCCATGGTTCTGCGTCAAAAGCCTGGGCGTGAGGCGCAGCCTTTGATGCGGCACCACCGAGAGTTCCAGAAACGTGGTGTACCATGCTTGGCGTGCCCACGTTGGAGCAACTAGGATGAGTGTCATCGAGTGCTGCCTTAGTTTTCTTGCCACCAGCGGTATCAGAGGGGCTGGTGGAAAAGCGTACGCAAATCTGCCGGACCAGTTCATCCATATCGCATTCCCCTGCGACGGTGGGTGAGCGAACCTGGCGGCAAAGTGTTGGCATTTTGCGTTTTCGTTTGTGGCAAACAGGTCTATCTCCGGATGACCCCACTGCTGGAAGTACGGGCGGAGTACTGATGGGTGTAACTCCCACTCGTGCATTTGATGGCTGTATCTGCTGAGCAGATCTGCCATCTGATTGTCCTTGCCCGGGAGGTGTTCTGCCATGAGGAAAATGTTCCTCTGAATGGGCCACTTCCACATGCTCTGAGCCAGATGAGACAGCTGTGGCGAGTGGGTGCCTCCCTGCTTTTGAATGTAGTACATCGCTGTCATGTTGTCCGTCCGGACTAACACTACCTTGTTGCACAGATGTACATTGAAGGACTTGAGCGCCATGAAGATTGCCATCAGTTCCAGATAGTTGATGTGCATCTTCTGTTGCTGCGTCGTCCATAGTCCCTGCACTGTGTAAGTGAGCAGATGAGCTCCCCATCCCTGGAGAGATGCGTCCGTTGTCAGGATAATCTGTGGCACTGGCTCTTGGAACAGTCGGCCCTTGCAAAGGTTGTGTGGATTCCACCAATGCAGAGAGTTGTACGCCCGACTGGTAACCAACACTAGGTCTGTCAATTGTCCCTGAGCCTGTGTCCACTGATTTGCTAAGCACTCCTGGAGCGGACGCATATGTAACCGTGCGTGAGGGACTATGAAGATGCAGGAGGCCATCATGCCAATCAACTGCATGAACACTCTCGCTGGAAGCGAGTGTTGTGGTCTGAACTTTTGGATTAGAGACTGCATGCTGTCTATCCTGACCTGGTTCGGCTGAGCCATGGCCGTCAGGGTATTGATCGTCGCGCCCAGAAACTGCCGGACATGTGTCGGCTGAAGGTGCGACTTTGGGTAGTTCAGCGAGAAGCCCAGATTGTGAAGGAGGTGAATGGTAGTCGACATGTCCGCGGCGCACTGTTGTTCCGACTTGGCTTGAACGAGCCAGTCGTCTAGGTAGGGGTAGACATGGATGTTCTGCCTCCTGAGGTGCGCCGCTACCGTCGCCAGACACTTGGTAAACACTCTTGGGGCGGTGGTCACTCCAAAGGGTAGGACTTTGAACTGATAATGCCTGCCTTGGATAGTGAACCTGAGGTATTTTCTGTGGGACGGGTGTAGTGGTATGTGAAAATAAGCATCCTTGAGGTCTAAGGTTGCTAAGAAGTCCCCTTGGTTTAACAAGGGAAGAATCTGTTGCAGTGTAAGCATATGGAAATGTTCTGACAGTATATACAGGTTGAGGGGACGCAGATCCAGAATGGGTCTGAGAGATCCGTCCTTCTTTGGAATAAGGAAGTACAGGGAATATACCCCTGTGCCTTCCTCCTCCACTGGCACGAGCTCGATTGCGCCTTTTTGCAGCATCACCACTACTTCTTGCTGCAATAAGTGCGAGTGCTCTGCGGACATAGGCCGTTGCCTTGGTGGAATGTTGGGTGGAGTGGACTTTAACTCTAGACAATAACCATACTGGACAAGTTGTCGTACCCACCTGTCTGTGGTGATGTTTGTCCAGACCGGCAGGAACTGCTGGAGTCTCCCCCCGACAGGTGTTAAATGGTCGGGGGGCAGTGACAGAGAGTCACTGTTTGTTTGGGGCAGAGGAACGGGAGTTGTTGTTTCCTCTGCCACGTCCTCTGGTGCTGTTTCCTCGATAACCCCCTTTATTCTGCTTGGGGTACGAGGACTGCGCTCCACCTCTAGTGAACTGTGATTGTTGACCCATCTGTCCTCTGGTGACTCCACGTGCACCTGAGCGACGAAAAGTGTTGCCCCGGAATTGTTGTGATTGAAGGGCCCCCATAGACTTAGCTGTTTCGTTGTCTTTCTTAATCTTTTCGAGGGTGGTGTCAACATCAGGACCAAACAGTCTATCAGGATTGACGGGCTGATTGAGTATGGTCGTTTGAATGTCCGGTTTAAACCCTGATATGCGTAGCCACGCTTGTCGTCTCAGCATGACGCTAGTGTTAATAGCCCTAGCTGCTGTGTCCGCGGCATCAAGTGCACACTTTATGGCTGCATTGGAGATG
The DNA here is from genome assembly GCF_964261635.1 of Lissotriton helveticus. Lineage (NCBI taxonomy): Eukaryota > Metazoa > Chordata > Amphibia > Caudata > Salamandridae > Lissotriton > Lissotriton helveticus. The sequence goes on along the minus strand of NC_136071.1, from coordinate 1,176,678,795 downwards.
AGTTTTCCCTCCTCTATAAGCAGTTTGGTACCCTCTTGAAACTGCGAAGGCAGGTGTTGTAAGACTTGCTCTAGGGTGTCGTAATGCGCCCTGTCATCATAACGTGCCAATAGCGCCTGTGTGTTCGCAATACGCCAGAAATTGGCAGCCTGCGCAGCTACTCTTTTGCCCCCTGCCTCAAGCACTTTAGACTCCTTGTCTGGGGGAGGAGCTTCACCCGTCGTCTGGGAGTTTGCCCTTTTGCGGGCATTCGCGACCACAAGAGAGTCTAGTGGCAACTGTCCCCGAATGTATGCAGGGTCTGCAGGTGCTGGTCTGTATTTCTTCTCGATGCGTGGATTGACCACCCTCGCCCTGGTAGGCTCTTTAAAGATGTCCGCAGCATGCTTAAGGACACCTTTGAGCATAGGCAGTGTCTTTACTGTCCTTTCGGAGACTGAAAAAGTGTCAAACAGAAAATCTTCCTCCACTGGGTCAGCATGCATGTCCACATCATGATTAGCAGCTGCCCGTTCAATGAGTGCAGGAAATCCTGCAGAGTCTTCTGTTGGGGATGCACGTGCACTGAAAGGCTGTGGGTCCTGCCCCACATTCTGTATTCCTTGGTCACCTATGTCGTCATAGGAATCCTGCTGTGCATCGGGTTCATTGATGGGGAAAGTGTACTGGTCATCTTGTCCATATTCCTCTCCCTCAGAGTGGTCGGGGGAAGGTGTTGGACTCCTTCTAGGAGGAGGCTGGATAGGTTCAATCAGGACTGGAGCGTCCTGTGCAAGCCTTTTCTTCTTCAGTGGGATAACATAGGAGTCCACTGGTTGGGAAGTGATCTTCCTCTTGTAAAGGGTCAACTTGCCCGTGTCTGCGTCGATAAAACGCTCAGAATCGTCTCCTGAGTCGAGTTGTCGACCCGATACTCCAGCAGACGTGGACGAGTCCGATGTCTTTGTCGCCGTCTTTGGCGCAAAGGCCTTTGGTGCCTCCTTTGGCGGCAGAAGGAAGAGAAGTTTGCTAGCAGGCTTTGCCGGCATGTCCATCGGCTTCTGGTGCGACGGCGCCGGAGCCGACGTCGTAGAGGCCTTATCCCGAATTCTCTGGAGTGAAGTGGCGATGAGGGATGAGTCACTCACAGCGGCACTTGGCACCGACGATGAGGCCTTCACCTTGCCTTCGGATCCGACGTCCTGTGGGCCCTTCGGAGTCTTAGACGTCGATGCTGCAGCCGTAGACACCGAGTCCTTGGACCGATGTGTTGAGCTTCCGCTCTTCAATCCGTGGGATTTTGCAGGCTCCGTGTCAACCACGCGTCCGACTAACGACGTCCCAGTCGGTACCGGAGTCTTGTCGCTGGCTTTGGCGGACTTTGACGGCGTCTTCCCGGTCGACCCGTGCCGGGCGACCTTCTTAGAGGATACCTCCTCCGCTGACGACTTCGGCACTGTCGAATCGACAGTTTTCTTCGACTTCTGTGGACCGGAGGCCGACGGAGTCGATAAGGTAGCAGGCTTTGGTGTTTTTGGTGGAACGACCACCATCTTAGGTGCACTCGAATCCGTTAGTTTCGGTTTCGTGTCGGCCATTTTAGGTGTAGTCGATACCGTTGGTTTCGGTTTCGATACGGGCTGCGTAGCAAGTATGTCCATGGCCGGGCCTGAAGGCGGGGCCGTGGCTTGCGGTACGGGGTCTTGGGTAAGGCCGAGTGGCAATCCCGTGACCCGAGCCTGATCCGCGTAACCTTCGGGGCATAGCTCATACCCTGAGCTATCTTCCGCGGCCCCATAAACTTCTTCGACATCCCCTACCTCGTCGACGTATTCAAGGCCTTGATCCACTACTCAGTCGTCGTCTTCCGGATCCGCCTCGACCTCCGTCGCGGGCGGCGAGATTTCAAGATGATGGCTTCGGCCCTCTTCTTCCTGTTCGCCGAAGATGTTCTCTGGAGCCGGGGCCGCTTGTCTGGCCTCAAGGCGCACCGCGCGCCGAAGCTTGAGCGTCTTCTTTGACCTGAATCTGGAGCAGGCCATGCAGCTGTCCTCGTTATGGTCTGGCGAGAGGCATTTGTTACAGACCGGGTGCACGTCGATATGTGGGTATTTGGACCCACAGACGGGACAGTATTTAAACGGGCTCCGCTCCATGCTGAAAAGTTTTAGTCGTGTTGCGATGAGAAGGCCTCAATGTCCGAAGAGTGATACGACTCCGCAGATTCCGACTCAAAGAGACGGAAGAACTCGAGACCGTACGCAAACAATACCGACGTAATGAAACTAAGGCCTTTTGGCCGTAAAAAAGCTAGTTTTCTCGGTTCCGACAGAGACGTCGAGACCGCATCCGAACCCAGTGGCGGAAAAAAACAATCTGGGGATGGAGCCGATGCCCATGCGCACTGTAGTCCAGGGGAGGAGCCACCTATCTCAGGATACTTCGAAGACTCTTCCAGGACAACAATGTGCGATCATCCGGACCCAACACTAGGCGGCGATCTAATGCAAAAGATATGAATTTAGCAGCCCACATGCCTCGAACACAAGCTTCCGGGGACCGGTTTCTGGCATTACAGCCGTCTTCGGCCCGGCTTGCTTGAATCCTGATGGTGCAGTGAGCAAGGGACTCATGTCTGAGCATACCCTTCCACACTTGTGGTGACATTCATATCTATAGCATAGATCGCCACCTAGTGTTGGGTCCGGATGATTGCACATTGTTGTCCTGGAAGAGTCTTCGAAGTATCACGAGATAGGTGGCTCCTCCCCTGGACTACAGTGCGCATGGGCATCGACTCCATCCCCAGATTGTTTTTAGCCATTGTGGCGAAGATGGAGTGTAACAGTGTGAGCGATGACCATGCTAAGAGTAAGTTTGAATTCTCCAGCCGCTACAGGCGCCGGGGAGGAGGGCGGGCGATATGAATGTCAGCAGCCCTACATTCCAAGAACAGATGCATACTGGTAAGTAGCATATTCAGTTCGAGGCATGTGGGCTGCTGAATTCATATCTATAGCATAGAATATATAGCAGTTCCTCCATTAACGGCGGCCGCCTGTGCCAGCTGCAGACGTTTGAAAAAGTGTTTTAAGAACAGCCTGCCCTACAGCTGCTTGCTGCTTGGAGTGCACATCTACTCAGTAGTGTTTAGTAAATGTGTGTGGTGTAGACCATGTGGCTGCTCTACAAATGTCTTCCAAAGGGATATTACCAAGGAAAGCCATGGAGGCCCCCAACTTGCGGGTGGAGTGGGCTCTGGGGGGGACCGTTAAAGTGTGCTTAGCCTTGTGATAGCAAATTTGAATACACTTAACGATCCACCTGGCTATACCTGCTTTGGAAATGGGGTTGCCCTTGTGCTGGGCCGAACAGGCAACAGAGTTGTTGGGTCTTCCTAAAATCCTTGGTCCTATCGATGTAGTACATCAAAGCTCGTTTGACGTCAAAAGTGTGGAGCATTCTTTCGGCTACTGTCTCTGGGTTTTGAAAGAACGCGGGCAGTTCAATTGTTTGATTGACATGGAACTGTGAAACCACCTTAGGGAGAAATTTAGGGTTAGTGCGCAGCACCACCCTGTTCGAGTGAATTTGTATGAATGGCTCTTGTACAGTGAGCGCCTGGAGCTCACTAACACGTCGCAGAGACGTAATGGCTATTAGAAAAGCCACTTTCCATGTTAAAAACTGAACCTCGCATGAATGCAGAGGCTCAAAAGGTGGGCCCATCAGCCTGGTGAGGACCACATTAAGGTTCCATACAGGAGCTGGCGGAGTTCTGGGAGGGATGACCCGTTTCAGTCCTTCCAGGAAGGCTTTAATGGCAGGCACTCTGAAAACGGAGAGATGCTGCCTGTTTTGGAGATAAGCTGCTATGGCGGATAAGTGTATCTGAATGGAAGCATATGCCAGCTTGCATTTGTAAAGATGTAACAAATAACAGATGATGTTGTGAGTGAATGCGTCTAGCGGGTTGATGTTGTGTTCTGTACAGTAAATGACAAACCGCTTCCATTTTGCTGCATAGCAAGCTCTGGTGGTGGGCTTTCTTGCCTCCCATATGATATCCATGCAGTCGGGAGGCAAGTCAAGGTAGCCAAATTCTAAGACTTCAGGAGCCAGATCGCCAGGTTGAGCTGTTGCGGGTCTGGGTGCTGAATGTCGCCATGGCTCTGCGTCAAAAGTCTGGGCGTGAGGTGCAGCCTTTGATGCGGTACGACGGAGATTTCTAGAAACGTAGTGTACCATGGTTGGCGTGCCCAAGTTGGAGCAACCAGGATGAGTGTCATCGAGTGTTGCTTTAGCTTACGTGCGAACAGCGGTATGAGAGGTGCTGGGGGAAAAGCATACGCAAATCTGCCTGACCAGTTCATCCATATCGCGTTGCCCTGCGACTGTGGGTGAGGGAACCTGGCGGCAAAGTGTTGGCATTTTGCGTTTTCCCTTGTGGCAAACAGGTCTATCTCTAGATGACCCCACTGCTGGAAGTACGGGTGGAGTACTGATGGATGTATCTCCCACTCGTGCATTTGGTGGCTGTATCTGCTGAGCAGATCCGCCATCTGATTGTCCTTGCCCGGGAGGTGTTCCGCCATGAGGAAGATGTTCCTCTGAATGGCCCACTTCCACATGCTCTGAGCCAGATGAGACAACTGTGGAGAGTGTGTACCTCCCTGCTTTTGAATGTAGTACATGGCTGTCATGTTGTCCGTCCGGATCAACACGACTTTGTTGCACAGATGTACTTTGAATGCCTTCATCGCCATGAAGATTGCCATCAGTTCTAGGTAGTTTATGTGCATCTTCTTTTGCTGCGATGTCCATAGTCCCTGCACCGTGTAGTGGAGTACATGAGCTCCCCAACCCTGGAGAGATGCGTCCGTCGTCAGGATAATTTGTGGCACAGGCTCCTGGAACGGTCGGCCCTTGCAAAGGTTGTGTGGATTCCACCAATGCAGAGAGTTGTATGCCCGACCGGTCACCAACACTAGGTCTTTTAACTGTCCGTGAGCCTGATTCCACTGACGTGCCAAGCACTCTTGAAGCGGACGCATATGTAGCCTCGCGTGCGGGACTATGAAGATGCAGGAGGCCATCATGCCTATTGACTGCATGAACACTCTTGCTGGAAGCGAGTGTTGTGGTCTGAACTTCTGGATGAGCGACTGAATGCTGTCGATCCTCACAGAATTTGGCTGAGCCGTGGCTGCCAGAGTATTTATTGTCGCGCCCAGATACTGCCGCACATGGGCTGGCTGAAGGTGCGATTTGGGATAATTTAGTGAGAATCCTAGACTGTGAAGAAGGTGAATGGTGTGGGCCATGTTTGCGGCGCACAGCTGGGCCGACTTTGCCTGGACAAGCCAGTCGTCCAGATAAGGGTAAACGTGAACGTTCTGCCTCCTGAGGTGCGCAGCCACTGTCGCCAGGCATTTTGTGAACACCCTGGGCGCCGTGGTCACCCCGAAAGGTAGGACCTTGAACTGATAATGCCGACCCTGAATTGTGAATCGGAGGTATTTTCGGTGTGATGGATGCAGTGGAATGTGAAAATATGCAACCTTGAGATCCAAGGTTCGAGGAAGTCTCCCTGGTTGAGCAACGGAAGAACTTGCCGCAGCGTCAGCATATGAAAGTGTTCTGAGAGAATATACTGGTTTAGGGGTCTGAGGTCCAGTATGGGTCTGAGGGACCCGTCCTTCTTAGGGATTAGGGAGTACAGGGAGTACACTCCTGTGCCTTCTTCCTCTACCGGCACAAGCTCGATTGCCCCTTTTTGCAGCATGACAAGTACCCCCTGCTGCAATAAGTGCAAATGCTCTGTGGACCTAGGACGGTGTTTTGGTGGCATGTTGGGTGGAGTGGATGTTAACTCCAGACAATAACCGAACTGGATAAGTTTCCTGACCCACCTGTCTGTGGTGATGGATTTCCAGACTGTCAGGAACTGCTGGAGTCTCCCCCCGACAGGTGTGGTATGGTCGGGGGGCAGCCGCAGGGCGTCACTGTTTGTTGGTGGCAGAGGAACGGGAGTTGTTATTTCCACGGCCTCTGCCCTTGGCACTGTTGCCCCGATAGCCGCCTCTACTCTGCTTGGTGTAAGAGGATTGCGCCCCACCTTTAGTGTATTACGTTTGCTGGGACATCTGGCCTCTGGAAACACCTCTATTGCCTGAGCGACGAAAAGTACTGCCCCTAAACTGTTGGGAATGGAGAGTTTCCATGGACTTTGCAGTCTCGGTATCCTTCTTTATTTTTTCCAGAGTGGTATCCACCTCAGGACCAAATAACCTATCAGGGTTTACCGGCTGATTGAGGATGGTGGTTTGTATCTCTGGCTTGAAACCGGAGATCCTGAGCCATGCCTGACGTCTCAACATCACACTGGTGTTAACGGCCCTGGCTGCGGTGTCCGCCACGTCCAGTGCACATTTAATAGAAGCGTTGGAGATGAGCTTCCCTTCCTGAATGAGCATTTCCGCTGCCTCTTTATACTGATCTGGTAGATGTTGCAACAGGGTCTCTAGTGTATCATAGTGTGCCCTGTCATATCTGGCCAAGAGTGCCTGAGGGTTTGAGATACGCCAGATATTGGCTGCCTGAGCCGCCACCCTCTTCCCCGATGCCTCCAGCACTTAGATTCCTTGTCAGGGGGAGGAGCATCACCAGTGGTATGCGAATTCGCCCCCTTCCGGGCATTAGAAACGACCAGAGAGTCCAATGGCAACTAGCCCTTGATGTAGGTAGGGTCGCCAGGTGCCGGCTTATATTTCTTTTCAATTCTAGGGTTTATCACCCTGGCACATGTGGGTTCTTTAAAAATGTCTGCAGCATGTTTGAGAACCCCTTTCAGCATTGGGAGAGTTTTGACAGTCTTCTCTGCCGTGGAAAAGGTATCAAAGAGGAAGTCCACGTCAATAGGGTCCGCGTGCAGCTCCACGTCGTGGTTTTTAGCCGCCCTATCAATAAGAGCGTTAAATGCCGCAGAATCCTCAGTAGGTGATTGTTTGATATTGTACACCCGAGTGTCCGGGGCAGCTTGCGGATCCCCCGGGTCCCCTGCATCTGCCCAAGAGTCCTGGTGATCCTCAGGATCAGTGTTGGCAGGAAAGTTATACTCCTCGTCATCACCTTCCCCAGCCTCCACATCTGAATAAGTGGGTGAGGGTGTAGCAACTCTTGGAGTCCGTGGAGCAAGTGGCTCACCCAGAACCGGGGAATCTGTAGAAGGCTTCTTGCGCTTCAAAGGAATCGTGTAGGACTCCAAAGGCTGTGTCGCCGTGATCTTTCTCTTGTAGAGGGTAAGTTTACCGGTGTCGGCGTCGATAAAGTGTTCCGACTGCTCCTCCATCAAGGGTTGTCGATGCTTTAAGCTTCCAAGCGGCTGAGAAGGCTTCGACCCTGCAGATCCTTGCACGGGCGCTGTGGCGACCGACCTTGGTGCGAAGGCCTTCGGTGCCACCTTCGGCGGCAACGTAAACAGGAGTGGCGTCGAAGACTTTGGCGTTTTGGCAGCCTGCTTCGGTGTTGTGGCATCCTTCGGATCGACCGCGGAAGCCTTGTTCCTGATGCCATGCAGTGAGTCCGACACCTGCTTCGTAAAGGAAGCGGACGGTTTCGTCGACCCGACAGACTTCCTCGGTCCACCAGTGTGTGAAGACTCGAGCGTCGATATCTTGGTCTTCTCCGGCCGAGGTACAGGATCAGCCCTCTTAGGTGCGCAGTGTCCTCCTTCCGCGTCGACGGCCTTCGGCGCCGACGACTTCGGGTCGGCGGCCTTGACTCCCGGGTTTGGGGCCCCAGTCTTCGGCTCGACAGCCTTGATCGATTTTGGATCGACGCCCTTGACCGACTTTGGCTCGACGCCTTTCTTCACCGGGTCGACAGTCTTCTTCGGCTGCCCCGACGTATCGGGAAGACGAGGGGGCAGCCAGAGGGACAGACGTCTTCTGTTTCGACGGCGTCTCCATCACTTTCGTTTTCGTTGACACCGAAGGTTTCACTTTCGGTTTCGTTTTGACTAACGGCGGCTCCACAGAAGTGTCCGTAGCCGGGCCCGTAGGCGAGGCCGTGGATCTGGGTGTAAGGTCTTGGGTAAGGCCGTGCGGCGATCCCGCGACCTGAGCCTTAGTGATCGTTCGAACGGGGCATAGCTCTTCGCCTGAGCTATCTTCCATGACCCCATAGGATTCATTGTCGTCTCCTACCTCGTCGACTACTTCTTCTGCATCGAGCGCTTCGACGTCCGCATCGTAGTCGATCACCTCCGCCGGAGGTGAAATCTGCAAATGAACTTCTTGTTCGTCTGCTTCTTCTCTCTCGAAGATGTCCACCGGTGCCGGGGCCGACTGCTGGGCCTCCAGGCGCGCCACGCGCCGAAGTCGAATCGTCTTCTTCGATTGAAACCGGGAACAAGCCATACAGTTGGCTTCATCGTGGTCCGGCGACAGGCACTTGTTGCACATCGGGTGGACGTCGATGTGGGGATACTTCGATCCACACACGGGACATTTCTTGAACGGGCTCCGTTCCATGATGTGTCGTCGAAAGTCTTGCTGCGTCGACCGGGCCTCGAGCACCGAAGAGCACCGAAGAGCCACGCGACTCCTCGGGATGTCCGACTCGGGAACTGAGCCGGAGCAGAGCTGGGCACCGAGCGCAAAACAATACCGACGGTATAGAAAAAGGCCTTCAGGCCTTAAGAAAAGTCTATATCTATTCCGAACTGGAGATAACGAATATACATCCGAATCCAATGGCGGAAAAAAACAATCTGGGGATGGAGTCGATGCCCATGCGCACTGTAGTCCAGGGGAGGAGCCACCTATCTTGTGATACTTCGAAGACTCTTCCAGGACAACAATGTGCAATCATCCGGACCCAACACTAGGCGGCGATCTATGCTATAGATATGAATTCAGCAGTCCACATGCCTCGAACCTACAGTTACAGGTAAGTAACTTGTTTTCTTATCCAGTATTTAAACTTTCATAGATTCACATGCCTGAATTAGAGTAGTGAGCAGTAACATCACAAAGCACATTTGTTCCTTATATTCCAACCTGGTGCAACACAACTTGCGTATTATAAAGCTTAGTACAATATCATAAATGTGACTTTGTAAACAAAAGAGAATGGAGGGATGTAAAAAAGGCTCACCGTCACTGGATGATGTTTCTCAGCACCGCTTCTCCCACCGCCGCTTCCGTCTCTGCGGCTGCTTCCAAGCAGTAGTGCTTGGTAAATGAGTGCGTGGATACCCAGGTTGCTGCAAATAACTCCGTGGACGTGGACACTGCTCTCGTCTAATGGGCACGAACTCGTGAGTTCAGAGGCTCCCCAACAGTAAACAATTGCACTGAAAATACATCTGGCAATTCCAGGTTTTGATAAAGGAAAACCTTTCCTGGGTGCACTGAAGGCGACAAATAGCTGTGAAGATTTTGAAAAACCGTTGGTTTCTTTAAGATAGAACTTGAGACATCTCTGAACGTCTAATGAATGTAAGACTCTTTCCGCTGCTGTTGTTGGTTGAGGAAAGAATAGTTTCAACACCAATGGCTCATTCAAATGGAAATCAGTAGGCACCTTAGGAATAAATCTTGGATTAGTCCTCAGAATCATTCTGTCCTCTTTCAACTGCAAAAAAGGGTCTCGAATTGTGAGAGCCTGTAGTTCTCCTACCCTCCTAGCTGAAGTTAGAGCGAGGAGAAGCGCCACTTTTCAAGATAAAAACCTAAGGTCAGCTCTGTGTATGGGTTCAAAAGGTTGTTTCATCAATTGAGACAATACTATGTTGAGATTCCAGAGCGGTGGCAGAGGTTTTATTGAAGGGAAAACCCTGAATAATCCCTTCATAAACTGCTTGATGATCCTGGCTGACCATAAGGAAGGGCCTGATGCAGATCTCCTGTATCGGGATATTGCAGCTAAATGCACTTTTAAAAAAGCGTGCGCTAATCCAGACTTTGCTAACAGCAAGATGTATGGGTTGATTTCATGAGGTGCCGCCGTCAGAGGATGGGCACCATTCCGTTGACACCAGAGACAAAACCTCTTCCACTTCATCATGTAGGTTTTGTGTGTGCTCTCTGCCCTAGCCTTCGATAGGATGTTTCTGCAATCCTGCGAAATATTCAGATGTTGGGACTCACAGTGCTCAGGAGAAAGGCTGCTAAGTGCAAGGATTTCGGGTCCGGGTGGAGCACTTGTCCCTGGGACAAATCTCAGGAGCGATGGTATTGGCTGGAGGCAAATAGGTTGCGCTTCTGACAGCAGCAGAAGCTCCGCAAACCAGTGCTGTCTGGGCCACCAAGGGGCTATCAGGATCAGCCTGCACGGTTCCTTCTTTATTTTTCTGAGGTCCCTTGGCAGGAGGGGAATCGGGGGAAAAGCGTAGGCATAGACGTCAAACCATGCCATCGAAAACGCATTCCTCAGGATCCCCCTGGGGAAGCCAGCTTGCGAAGAACCTGCATTTCTTGTTCTCCCTTGTGGCAAAGACGTTGGTTTGCCCCATGTTCGAAAAATGATGTCCAGGACTCCCTGGTCCAACTCCCACTCGTGGCAAGAAGTTTTGAGCCTGCTAAGAGTATCTGCTTTGGTGTTCTGATTCCCTGGTAGGTGTTCTGCAGACATGGATATTCTTTGTTGAAGAACCCATTTCTATATGTTCTGCGCTTCTTGAGAAAGGGAGTGAGATCTTGTGCCTCCCTGCTTGTTTAAGTAGTGCATTGCAGTCGCGTTGTCTGTTCTTTTCAACACGGACGAACCTTTGATTCGTGGCAGGAAAGCAATCAACGCGAGGCGCACTGCCCTTAGTTCCAGCAAGTTTATGTGTAGTTGTTTTTCTTCTAACTTCCATCGACCGCTGACCTGCAGATTCTGCAGAAATGCCCCCCATCCTTCCAGGGACGCATCTGTAGTTACTACCAATGGGGCTGGAGCCATGAGAAATGAGAGTCCTTGAGAGACGTTTTGCTGTTGTGTCCACCACGCTACTGCCTGTAGCATGACCGGTGTCACTCGCACCACATCCTCGAAGGATCCCTGTGATTGACGCCATTGGCGGTCGAGCTGTTCTTGTAACGGCTGCATTCTTTATCTGCAGTGAGGCACGAGGGGAATACAAGATGACATTATCCCCAGCAATGATTTGTATCTGCGTACTGAAAGATACTTTCTTTTTTAGAAATCTCTGGAAGTGGGACTCTATTTTCTGTTGTCTTTCTGTGGAGGGGAACGCTTTGTTTTTCTCCGTGTCGAAGATTGCTCCCAGAAAAGTTATATGTTTCTTTGGTTGAAGGGATGATTTTTTCTTGTGCAGAGTCAATCCCAGCTTGGTGAACAAGTCTATGCACGCCCCCATGGACGCTCTGGTTAGTGCTTCTGTTGGTGCTTTTACTAACCAGTCGTCCAGGTAAGGAAAAACTTGATGTTTTTGTTGCCTTAAAACAGCCGCCACTGGAACAAGGCATTTTGTGAACACTCTTGGGGCTGAGTTGAGGCCAAAAGGCAGTACCTTGAATTGGTAATGTTCCCCAGCCACCATGAAACGAATGTACTGCCTGTGTGCAGGATGGATTGGGACGTGAAAGTACGCGTCTTGCAAGTCCAAGGTGGTCCCCCGGGTTTAAAAGTAGAAGGATGTCCTGTAGAGATATCATCCGGAATGACTGTTTTTTTAGATAAGTATTCAGGGATCTGAGATCCAGTACAGGACGCCATTGTAGGATGTTTCTCCCGACTAGAAAAAATCGGGAGTAAAAACCTTCTCCTTTTTGAGAATACGGTACCGGTTCTATTGCTCCCTTTCGGAGCATTGTCTGAATCTCCTTCCGGATTTGAAGCTAATATTTCTGACCTTGTGATGCATCGGTGGCGTCCGAGGGGGTGACTGAAGAAATTCTAGAGTGTGGCCGAATCGAATAATGTTGAGGACCCAACGGTCCGTGGTTATTATTTGCCAATTGTGAAGAAAACTGGAAATCTTTCCACCCAGGGGAACATATGATCTCAATGTATCCGGTGTGTTCAGCATTCGCAGGTTGTCATTGTCGTCGGGCGTCCTTACCCTGATGACCTCCTCTACCTCTTGAGCAGATTTGGAACATCCTCCTGATTATCGCTGTGTGTACTGCTGACGGTAGGGTTGAGAAGGGAAGGTATAAGAAGAATATCTCCCTTGCCGATATCCTCCTCTGTATGATGCTTGGCCCCTACCCTTAGAGCCACGAAAAGGAACCTTTCTGTATTGCCGAGTTCCCAAAGCTTTGGCAGTATCAGTGTCTTTCTTGATACTCTGCAGCGCGTCATCCACGTGCTTGCCGAATAAGTCTTCGCCGTTGAACGGAAGATCCAAGATTTTATTTTGGACCTCCGGTCTGAATGCCGTAGCCCTTAACCACGCTTGTCTGCGCAGCACCGCCACTCCTCCTAGAGACCTGAAAGCTGCAGTCACTATATCCATAGCGCAGTCTATGATTTCCGCCGAAGTCCCTTCTCACTCTAAAATAATCTTTCTGGCTTCTTGCTTCTCCGCATCCGGCACGTGGTCGCACCACATTTGCCTGTCGTACCTTCCCAGGATGGCTAGAGCATTTGCGGCCTTTACTAACAGAGCTGACATCGAGGAAAATCTCTTCCCTGCGTTGTCCAGCCTTCTTCCTTCTCTGTCCGGGGGTGCTGTAATCAGAGCTGACGGGTTTCTTGATTTCTGCTGCGCCGCCTGTGTAATCACCGAATCCGGTTTGGGGTGACCCAAAAGGCAGGCTGGGGCATCTGCAGGCGTTTTATACTTTTTGTCTAATCTCGCGAGTACTGGGGTCACTGTAGCTGGTAATTCCATCACCTTAGAGCGTTCCTCCCAAATATGACTCACAATCGGCAAAGATCGAACCGATTTCCGATAGGTTTCTTTAAAGTCATATAAAAAGCATTCAGCCTTATCCTCCGACATGGAAAGCGAGAATCTTTTAGTGCCGCTTTCCATCAGGTTATGAAACCCCCCAATGTCCTCTGGTAGGGAATCCACAGGTTTTGGTGAAGGGGACGCAGGTGAAGGAATGAGGTAATCGTCCCACTCCTTGCTAGGATCCGTAATCTCCCCATCCTCATGTTCCTCATCAGTAGTGTCGAGATCACGCTGAGGTCTCGATGGTGGAAACTTATGCAAAGGCTCCGGCAAGATCTCTCGTCTGCGCACCGGCATACCCGGTACAGAGCGTGGCCGAGGTGTAACGTCAGGGATTTCCTTAGTCGTTTGAGGTGTAGGATATCTTCTTCTATAATCTTCCAGCATGGATTGAAGATCTCTCAACAACGAAGAGGGCACACTTGTCATCTCTTCTCGTTGTTCCTGGTGGTGGTGATGTTGGGGATGACTCTGAAAAACCTCATACTCATCTTGTGAGTCTTCTTCCTGGTACTTAACCTTTAGTTGAGATGGGCTGCTAGCGTATCCAAAAGGACCACCATCATCCTCTTCCTCCGAATCTTCCTCCTCCAGAAAGTACCAATGGTGATACCTTACTTGGCGACGTAACTTCTGGCGTTATTGTTCTTTTCTAGGCCCAAAAACGTTTCTCCGATGTGTTTTCCGTCGTCGACGAGCCCGTCAACGAGATCGTCGTAATCATAACCGTCGACGCTATCGTAGACGTTGTCGACAGTCGTCGCCAGTCCCATGGTCAAGGTAGTCGTCGACTATCCCGTCGACGACATGGTCGTCATGCCTTCATCGACGAAGGGCTCGTCGTCTAAAGCGTAGACGGCAATACAGCCTTTACCTCAGTTTTCGTCAATGACGATGGTGTTTCGATCGACGATTATGTTCTCTTCGTCGACGACGCAGATTTTTTCACCTCAGAAGGTGTAGAAAAAGATTTTTTGATGGTAATTTTTACCTTTGGAGGAGATTGACGGCTCTGATGAAGTCTTCTTAGCCTGTTTCTCCTCTGAAGCATGACCATTCTTCTCCTTAGACTTTCCTGAAAGAGATTTTGAGGGACTGCGACCCGAAGACCCTGGTGTGGTCTTTTTAGGTTTTTTTTTCAGGCCGCTCACCTGAGGTATGAGCCTGTGGAGATCTGCTTCTCTTTTGAGATCTCCTGGATGATGTTGACTCCGCCTCACGGTCACTTGAGAGGATCTCCTTCCTGGCCTTCACCTTCTGGAGCCTTCCTTCACGATCCCTCACGGTCATGTTGGAGAAAGTGCGACAAATCTTACACTCCTTCGCCTGATGATCTGGGTAAAGGCAATATATACAGTCTTCATGGGGATCATCTGTACAAAGCCTTTTCTTAGAGCAGGTGGCACAAGCTCTAAATAAGCTTTTCTTCTCCTTGTCAGCCATGGTAGAATAAATAGAGAAGTTTCCAAAAACTCAATCTAGAAAAAGGGGAACTCCCAAATTCCAGTCAAAGAGTATAAAATTAAGATTTTGAGCAGAGCTCAAAGGAGACTCCCAAGCACAAAGTGCGGTAGAAAATCTGAGAGGCAAGAGGTTCTTTCAGGAGTGTTCTAGAGGGTGAGGACAGCTGATTGGTTCAGGGAAAAGTTTGGGCTTTTTTTACATAAAGGCTATGGGTGGCAAAAGGAAAATGGGCCTAGGCCTTTTTTCAGTTTGCTATACTGCTATGCATTGCTTTTTTATGTACCGGAGACTCCCGTCTCGACGACGGGGAATAATTCAGGCATGTGAATCTATGAAAGTTCCAATACTGGAGTAAGTCTTAAAAATACCTAACTAGTGAGCTACTATTTTATTCTCAACCCTAGCTGGTATGGTCGAGATCAGGGGTTAATACCAGGGAGAATACCGGACCTCAAAGAGTTTGGTTCCCCTAGTTTTGTGTCTGTGTCAGCATGTTTCGAGCTGTCCCCTACAAGCTCTTCATCAGGACTACACTGTGTCTAGTCCCGTGCGTACCACTCCTAATAAATCCTACAATGAGGATACAGTGGAGTGCACACCTAATGTGTATGCACAAAATACTTAAGTTTACTTAATGATACTCTGTATTTCTATTTAGGCAATACTATTGCCTCATGGTCAAGAACAGGGGTAGAGGGGCTTGTCACATCAACTTCAAAGCACGCCGCTCGGTTAGTTACCTACTTCTGTCCCTGGAGACCACATACCAGTATAGTACTGGCTACCAGCTAGGGGTGAGAATAAAATAGTAGCTCACTAGTTAGGTATTTTTAAGACTTATCTTTCTTCTACTCCACATCACTGCACCTCACATAGTTCATAACTGAGTGCTCCTACGTAGTTCGCAAGTTGAAGCAAAATCCTTGCGTAGAGGATGGAGAGGAACCCCAATGATGAAGCATGCCACCTAGGGGAAACAATGGTGGGTGAGGGGGTCTCTAGAAAAAGTCTTTTTTCTAGTAAGGTGTTTACAACGAACTTTCGCTGAATCCTACTTCCCACATAGGTTAGTATTTTTTCGATATACTCGAATATTGTGAAACTATATACAGTAAGGAGACTACACCTAGCCTTACCCTCTTCCTCCCCCGATTACTTGGTTGTATGTAAACCTAGCCAAAAGGCAGCAAAGCACTGTGCGGGATTAATGGCATAGAGGAACGAATATGCTACTTACCAGTATGCATCTGTTCTTGGCATGTAGGGCTGCTGACATTCATATCTTTAGCATAGATCGCCACCTAGTGTTGGGTCCGGATGATTGCACATTGTTGTCCTGGAAGAGTCTTCGAAGTATCACGAGATAGGTGGCTCCTCCCCTGGACTACAGTGCGCATGGGCATCGACTCCATCCTCAGATTGTTTTTAGCCATTGTGGCAAAGATGGAGTGTAACACCGTGAGTGATGACCATGCTAAGAGTAATTGTAAGTGCTGCAGCCGCTACAGGCGCCGGGGAGGAGGGCGGACGATATGAATGTCAGCAGCCCTACATGCCAAGAACAGATGCATACGGGTAAGTAGCATATTTGGTTCGAGGAATGTGGGCTGCTGAATTCATATCTTTAGCATAGAATACATAGCAGTCCCTCCATTAGCGGCGGCCGCCTGTGCCAGCTGCAGCAGTTTGAAAAAGTGTTTTTAGAACAGTCTGCCTTACAGCTGCCTGCTGTTTGGAGCGCACATCTACACAGTAGTGTTTTGTAAATGTGTGTGTGGTAGACCATGTGGCTGCTCTACAAATGTCTTCTAAAGGAATATTTCCAAGGAAAGCCATGGAGGCCCCCAACTTTCGCGTGGAGTGGGCCCGTGGGGGAACCGTTAATGTGCGCTTGGCTTTTTGATAGCAAATTTGAATGCACTTAACGATCCACCTGGCTATACCTGCTTTGGAAATGGGGTTGCCTTTGTGTTGTGGCGAAAAGGCAACAAACAGTTGTTTTGTTTTCCGAAAATCTTTGGTCCTATCAATGTAGTACATGAGAGCTCTTTTGACGTCCAGTGTGTGGAGCTTCCTCTCCGCCACGGACTCTGGATTTTGGAAGAACACTGGCAGTTCTATAGTCTGATTGATATGGAACTGTGAAACCACCTTAGGAAGAAACTTAGGGTTAGTACGGAGTACCACCCTGTTGGAGTGAATCTGTATGAATGGCTCCTGGATAGTGAGTGCTTGGAGTTCACTAACGCGTCGCAGCGATGCGATTGCTATGAGGAAAGCCACTTTCCACGTCAAGAACTGAATCTCGCATGAGTGTAGAGGCTCAAAAGGTGGACTCATAAGTCTGTTGAGGACCACATTTAAGTTCCATTCAGGAGCCGGTAGGTTCTGGGGAGGAATAACTCGATTGAGTCCCTCCAGAAAGGATATAATGGCAGGTACTCTGAAAAGCGAAAGGTGCTGCCTGTGTCCATCACCACCCCCTTTTCTGAATTGTTTTGGAGATAAGCTGCTAGTGCGGACAAATGTATACGAATGGAAGCATATGCTAGATTGCATTTGTATAGATGTAACAGATAACAAATGATGTTGTGGGTAGACGCATCTAGCGGGTTGATGTCGTGGTCTGCACAATAAATGACAAACCGCTTCCATTTTACCGCATAACACGCTCTGGTGGTGGGCTTTCTTGCCTCTCTTATGATATCCATACAGTCGGGAGGCAAGTTGAGGTAGCCAAACTCTAAGACCTCAGGAGCCAGATCGCCAGGTTTAGCTGTTGCGGATCTGGATGCTGAATGTCGCCATGGTTCTGCGTCAAAAGCCTGGGTGTGAGGTGCAGCCTTTGATGTGGCACCACGGATAGTTCTAGGAAAGTAGTGTACCATGGTTGGCGTGCCCACGTTGGAGCAACCAGGATGAGTGTCATCGAGTGTTGCTTCAGCTTGCGTGCCACCAGCGGTATGAGAGGTGCTGGGGAAAAGCGTACGCAAATAAGCATGACCAGTTCATCCATATCGCATTGCCTTGCGACTGTGGGTGTGGAAACCTGGCGGCAAAGCTTTGGCATTTGGCGTTTTCCTTTGTGGCGAACAGGTCTATCTCTGGATGACCCCACTGCTGGAAGTACAGGTGGAGTACAGATGGATGTATCTCCCACTCGTGCATTTGGTGGCTGTGCCTGCTGAGCAGGTCCGCCATCTGATTGTCCTTGCCCGGGAGGTGTTCCGCCTTGAGGAAGAAGTTTCTCTGAATGGCCCACTTCAACATGCTCTGAGCCAGATGAGACAACTGTGGAGAGCGTGTACCTCCCTGCTTCTGTATGTAGTACATGGCAGTCATGTTGTCCGTCCGGATCAACACAACCTTGTTGCACAGATGTACTTTGAATGCTTTCATTGCCAAGAAGATTGCCATCAGTTCTAGAAGGTTGATGTGCATCATCTTCTGCTGCGCTGTCCATAGTCCCTGCACTGTGTAGTGGAGTACATGAGCTCCCCATCCCTGGAGAGAAGCGTCCGTTGTCAGAATAATCTGTGGCACAGGCTCTTGGAACGGTCGGCCCTTGCAAAGGTTTTGTGGAGTCCACCAATGCAGAGAGTTGCATGCACAACCGGTCACCAACACTAGGTCTTTCAACTGTCCGTGAGCCTGGTTCCACTGACGTGCTAAGCACTCCTGAAGCAGACGCATATGTAGTCTCGCGTGCGGGACTATGAAGATGCAGGAGGCCATCATGCCTATCAACTGCATGAACACTCGTGCCGGAAGAGAGTGTCGTGGTCTGAATTTTTGTATCAGCAATTGAATGCTGTTGATTCTCACTGACTTTGGCTGTGCCTTGGCTGCCAGAGTATCTATTGTCGCGCCCAGATACTGCCGTACGTGGGCGGGCTTAAGGTGGGACTTCGGATAATTTAGTGAAAACCCCAGATCGTGAAGAAGTTGAATGGTGTGGGACTTGTGGGCGGCACACTGCTTGTCCGACTTCGCTTGGATAAGCCAGTCGTCCAGATAAGGGTAGACGTGAACTTTCTGTCTCCGTAGGTGTGCAGCCACTGTCGCCAGGCACTTTGTAAACACCCTGGGTGCAGTCGTCACTCCGAAAGGGAGGACCTTGAATTGATAATGTTGATTGTGAATGGTGAACCTGAGGTATTTTCTGTGTGACGGGTGTAGCGGAATATGGAAATATGCATCCTTCAGATTTAATGTTGCTAGGAAATCCCCCTGACTGAGTAACGGTAGAACCTGCTGCAATGCGAGCATGTGAAAGTGTTCTGAGAGGATGTACTTGTTTAAGGGCCTGAGGTCCAGTATGGGTCTGAGGGACCCGTCCTTTTTTGGGATTAAGAAGTACAGCGAGTACACCCCTGTACCTCTTTTCTCCACAGGCACGAGCTCTATTGCTCCTTTTTGCAGCATGACGACCACCTCCTGCTGCAATAAGTGCCAAAGATCTGTGGACATAGGACGGTGTTTTGGGGGTATGTTGGGTGGAGTGGATGTTAACTTGACAATAACCGTACTGGATAAGCTTTCTCACCCACCTGTCTGTAGTGATGGATGTCCAGACTGGTAGGAACTGTTGCAGTCTCACCCCGACTGGTGTGGCATGGCCGGGGGGGCAGTGACAAGGCGTCACTGTTTGTTAGTGGCGGAGGATCGGGAGCTGTTGTTTCCACTACCTCTGCCCTTGGTGCTGTTTCCACGATAGCCACCTCTACCTTGTTTGTTGTAGGTGGTTTGCGCGCCTCCTTTACTGTATTGTGTCTGCTGTGACAGCTGGCCTCTGGAAACTCCTCTATTGTTTGAGCGACGAAAAGAACCACCCCTAAACTGCTGGGACTGTAGAGCCCCCATAGACTTTGCAGTCTCAGTGTCCTTTTTGATTTTTTCAAGGTGGTGTCCACCTCGGGTCCAAATAAGTGATCAGGGTTTACAGGCTGATTTAGTATGGTGGTTTGTATCTCTGGCTTGAAACCGGAGATTCTCAGCCAGGCATGTCTGCGCAACATTACACTTGTGTTAATTGCCCTGGCCGCGGTGTCTGCTGCGTCCAGCGCACACTTGATAGATGCATTTGAGATAAGCGTCCCTTCCTGTATGAGCATCTCTGCTGCCTCCTTATATTCATTTACAAAGGGGGTGGTGATGGACAGAGTATTCTGAATTAAGCAGAACACTCCTACCCAGTCCACAGATCAGGGCTTGATCCATCACCGTTTTTTAGCTCACTGCACCATCCCAGTTCAGAACCTGGCTATATGCAAATTAGTCTGTCCCTGGCCCAGTGCATCATGGGAACAGGGCAGACCAAACTACCAAGCCAATTCTTTACCAGAAAGGAAACAAGCTTCCGGGGACCGGTTTCTGGCATTACAGCCGTCTTCGGCCCGGCTTGCTTGAATCCTGATGGTGCAGTGAGCAAGGGACTCGCATCCGAGCATACCCTTCCACGCTTATGGTGGCCAAAATTATTTACAAAGGGGGTGGTGATGGACAGAGTATTCTGAATTAAGCAGAACACTCCTACCCAGTCCACAGATAAGGGCTTGATCCATCACCGTTTTTTAGCTCACTGCACCATCCCAGTTCAGAACCTGGCTATATGCAAATTAGTCTGTCCCTGGCCCAGTGCATCATGGGAACAGGGCAGACCAAACTACCAAGCCAATTCTTTACCAGAAAGGAAACAAGCTTCCGGGGACCGGTTTCTGGCATTACAGCCGTCTTCGGCCCGGGTTGCTTGAATCCTGATGGCGCAGTGAGCAAGGGACTCGCATCCGAGCATACCCTTCCACGCTTATGGTGGCCAAAATTATTTACAAAGGGGGTGGTGATGGACAGAGTATTCTGAATTAAGCAGAACACTCCTACCCAGTCCACAGATCAGGGCTTGATCCATCACCGTTTTTTAGCTCACTGCACCATCCCAGTTCAGAACCTGGCTATATGCAAATTAGTCTGTCCCTGGCCCAGTGCATCATGGGAACAGGGCAGACCAAACTACCAAGCCAATTCTTTACCAGAAAGGAAACAAGCTTCAGACACTCTGTTCATCACCACCCCCTTTTCTGTATCGTTTTTGGCCACTATAGGTGTGGCAGGGTATACTCAGACATGAGTCCCTTTCTCACTGCTCCATCAGGATTCAAGCAAGCCGGGCCGAAGAGGCTGAAATGCCAGAAACCGGTCCCCGGTAGCTTGTCTCCTTTCTGGTGAAGAATTGGCTTGGTAGTTTGGTCTGCCCTGTTCCCATGATGCACTGGGCCAGGGACAGACTAATTTGCATATAGCCAGGTTCTGAGCTGGGATGGGGCAGTGAGATAAATAACGGTGATGGATCAAGCCCTGATCTTTGGACTGGGTAAGAGTGGTCTGCTCAATTCAGACACTCTGTTCATCACCACCCCCTTTTCTGTATCGTTTTTGGCCACTATAGGTGTGGCAGGGTATACTCAGACATGAGTCCCTTTCTCACTGCTCCATCAGGATTCAAGCAAGCCGGGCCGAAGAGGCTGAAATGCCAGAAACCGGTCCCCGGTAGCTTGTCTCCTTTCTGGTGAAGAATTGGCTTGGTAGTTTGGTCTGCCCTGTTCCCATGATGCACTGGGCCAGGGACAGACTAATTTGCATATAGCCAGGTTCTGAGCTGGGATGGGGCAGTGAGATAAATAACGGTGATGGATCAAGCCCTGATCGTTGGACTGGGTAAGAGTGGTCTGCTTAATTCAGACACTCTGTTCATCACCACCCCCTTTTCTGTATCGCCTCCTTATATTCACCTGGCAAGTGTTGTAACAGGGTTTCAAGTGTATCGTAATGAGCCCTGTCATATCTTGCTAAGAGTGCCTGAGTGTTGGAAATGCGCCAGATATTGGCCGCTTGAGCTGCCACCCTTTTCCCTGATGTTTCTAGCACTTTAGATTCTTTATCAGGGGGAGGAGCATCACCCGTTGTTTGCGAGTTTGCCCTCTTCCGGGCATTTGAAACAACCAGAGAGTCCAACGGCAACTGTCCCTTGATATAGGTAGGGTCCCCAGGTGCCGGCTTGTACTTCTTCTCAATCCTGGGGTTAATCACCCTAGCTCTGGTGTACTCTTTAAAAATGTCTCCAGTATGTTTTAAGACACCCTTTAGTATTGGCAGAGTCTTGACAGTTCTCTCCGAGGTGGAGAAGGTGTCAAACTAAAAATCAACTTCAATAGGGTCAGAATGGAGCTGGACATCATGATTTTTGGCTGCCCTTTCAATAAGCGCATTAAACGCCGCCGAGTCTTCAGTAGGCAAGGTTTTTACAGCATACGCTTGACTGTCTGGGGCAGTGTGTGGATCTCCTGGGTCAGCAGCGTCTGCCCAGGGTTCATTGTGATCTTCAGGATCAGTGTCCATAGGATAACTGTACTCCTCATTGTCACCTTCTCCTGTCTCCACATCCGAGTAAGTTGGCGAGATAGGAGCAGTGTCTTGGCCATGTGGTGAAAGAGGCTCAACAAGAGGTGAAGTAGTAGAATCCTTCTTTTTCAATGGAATTTTATATGACTCCATAGGCTGTTCAGGGGCGATCTTTCTCTTATAAATAGAAAGTCTACCTGTGTCTGTGTCGATGAATTGCCTCGACTGCTCTTCAAGTGGGGGCTGTCGATGCTTTGTGACAAGGTCCGCAGTTGTAGGCTTCGGCCCCGTGGACACCCTCTTAGACGCTTCGACGGCCGGTTTAGGGGCGAAGGCTTTAGGTACCACTTTCGGCGGCAGTGTGAACTGGATGGGTGCCGAAGATTTTTGAGGTTTAGTGAGAGGCTTCGGTGTTGGAGTGTCCTTCGGTCCTACAGGAAAAGCCTTCTCCTTAATGCGTTTCAGCGAGTCCGACACCTGCTTGGAGAAGGAGGCGGACGGCTGTGTCGACTCGACGGGTTCCTTCGATGCACCGCCAGGCGTGGGCTCGAGGTTCGTACTGCTTGTAGCCTTAACTGGTCGACGCGTAGGATCTAGGACCTTCCGAGCCCCGAGTCATTTTTCAGTATCGACGGCCTTCGGCACCGACTTTTTCGGGTCGACGTCCTTGACCAGTTTTTTCTGTGTCGCAGTCTTCGGCTCGACACCCTTCAGCGACCTCACCGGGTCGACAACACTTTTCTGCTTCGTCGGTGCCGATAGTTCGGAGGACTTCGAGCCGACCAAAGCAATACGCACTTTCGGTTTCTATTTCGCCTCCAGTGCTTGAGGTTGAGTAGACACCGAAGCTTTCTCTTTCGGTTTCGATCGGTCAACCAGTGGCTCTTTAGAAATGTCAGTAGCCGGGCCCTGAGGCGAGGCTGTAGAACTGAACGATCGGGCCTTGCTCTTCGCCCGAGCTATCTTCTCCGGCCCCAAAGACCACATCGTCGTCTCCTACCTCGTCGACGACGTTATCAACATCGACCATCTCGACATCTGCGTCGTAGTTGGAGTCGTTCTCCGATGCAGGTTCAGACTCTCGAACTTCCTGCTCGACTCACTCATCCTCTTCGGTATCGAAAATGTTCACCGGCTCAGGTACCGTCTGCTGGGCCTCCTTGCGCGCTGCGCGTCGAAGTCGAATCGTCTTCTTGGAGCGGAAACGAGAACAAGCCATACAGCTGGCTTCATCGTGATCCGGAGACAGGCACTTGTTGCACATCGGGTGGACGTCGATATGAGGATATTTGGAGTTGCAAACGGGACATCTCTTGAACGGGCTCCGTTCCATGATGGTTCGTCGATAAGGCCTCTGGCGTCAACCGGGCCTTCAGTGCCGAAAGCCACGCGGCTCCTTCGGAGGTTCGGCTCGGAAACCGAGCTGAAACAAGAACTGGCACCGATCGCAAGACAATACCGACGATAACTAAAGGCCTTTTGGCCAAAAAGAAAGTTTACTATCGATTCCGAACTTGAGTTAACAAATATGCATCCGAACCCAATGGCGGAAAAAAACAATCTGAGGATGGAGTCGATGCCCATGCGCACTGTAGTCCAGGGGAGAAGCCACCTATCTCGTGATACTTCGAAGACTCTTCCAGGACAACAATGTGCAATCATCCGGACCCAACACTAGGCGGCGATCTATGCTAAAGATAGGAATTCAGCAGCCCACATGCCTCGAACTTATGCAAATGACAAAGGGTATAAGCACCTTGAGGACCACACACCTGCCTATGCACCTGGATATGCTCTAGGTAATTAGTGAGCTATACAAATCAATATAACATAACAAATCAAGGGTAGACGGGTTCTGAGAGTGGAAGTAGACTTGTACTGGGTTCGGATATAGGATTCTCCGAAGAGGTGTGCATCCAGGTGGAAACTAGGATGCCAATCCAGATACTGGATGCACAGCAACAGAAGACCTGTTGCCTGTGTTTTTAGGAAAATGTCTTCTGTGCGTAGTAGGAGAAACATTGCAGATGGTCAAATAGTCAGCATTATTAACCCGGATGGCTTTGGAGATAAAGCAGCTGGTTCATATTATGGGTTGGTAAGAAGAGCCAATAGAGTTCCTTCAGGGTTAGAGTGAACTGTTCATTTCTTCAGACCTATGATGAAGCATACTGTAGCATGTAGAATGCCAAAAGAAATGGGGAGTTTGTAGGACTTTTTGAAATCTGGGAAGCGACGGAGCAGAACATTGCTATTATCCAAATGAAGCAATTGGAGGCTATGAAAGGCAGTTCTGATGTTGCTTTCGGGGAGGCAAATTTTCATTTCCTTTAAGTAGAAAACGCTGGTACCAAGTTGTCCTAATTTTAATAAAGAGGTGTTCCTTGAGTGAAAGGTCAGCTACCAAAATTAACCAGAGTAACTTACCTTTCCAATATAATATAATATATGTAGCTGAAACCGGTTTAGTTATTTATTATTTTTCTCACCAAATAGGAATTTTATTTTGGTTCAGATTCAGGTGCCTGCTGGATTTCCTAGCATGCGTGAGACCGTCCCAGTCTGGTGTAGAGAGTGCTTTCAAGAAGAATTCCACTTGTATATTTGTGACATTTTGATGATAAGATCGGTGAGCAGAGTTGAGAGAGACTCCATGAAGAGTTTGATCGGGACTTGATGAAAGCCTGGTGAACACCAAAAATTGCAGGGATCTGGAGGTACCCATGTGAATGCGTTAGCTAGTAAGACAGTGAAGAATTTTGCCAGTAAATCCCATTTGAGACATCTTAGTGTGTCTGAGGGTGGCATGGTCACTTAAGTCAAAGGAGGAAGAGACATTGAGCAATATTGGAAGCCTGGGAGAGCACATCATCTATTTATTTGCAATTTTATATAGCCTAGACCACACCCACCAGGACAGCAAAGCGCTTTACATAAAGAGTGAGTGGCAACTTAACGGCAGGAAAAAAAGTGTCCAGTCCATGGTATTAAAGATTAAAAAAGTGGGTGGAATTTGTCTCACTGGTGTTGTCAAGCAGTAAGAAGGGAGGCTCTCCCATAAAATGATTGGGGGAATCTGTTAAGAGCTGGGCACCAGGAAGCACTGTTCACTGTCCTTCTGGACACCCTTGAAGGTCTTGTGAGCACTGTTTTGCCTTAAATGAGTCTGTAAAAAAGCTCCGAGTGCTAGGCAGTCTGCCATGGATTCCAGGTAATTGAAATAACTATGTTGTTGTGGCGTCCAGGTACCCTGTTCAGTCATGTGGTTGATATGTGTACCGCATCTCATGAGTAAGATATATTATAACAGTCACTTGCGAAAGCAGGTGGAGGAGAGACATGCCAATCAACAACAACTTCTTGTTCTACCATAGAAGTGTGTGATGATATCTGGCTGTATTAACACTAGATATTCCCAGTGACTCTTTGGCTGTGACCATTTCCTCACTAGACACCCTTGCAAAGGACATATGGGTGTGTGGTATTACTGTAATACATGAAGCCATCATTTCCAACAGTCACATTACTACCGTCACCATGACCTAGCCTGTGTAACAGAAAACTTTGTAGACCGGCACTGCTCTTTGCTGCTGCTCTTTATCAGCCAGCCATATAAGTAACAAAAGAAGTGAATTGTGTTTCTGTACTGGTGCATAGTTACTACCGCTCAACATTTTGTGAACACCCATGGGGCTTTAGTAACCACAAAAGGAAGAACTTTGAACAGGTCGTGTTGTCTGCCTACCATAAAGCGCATGTACGTTTAGTAAGGTGAAAAAATGGCGAGAGGAAGCTAGATGAGCTGGAGGCTCAAGGCCACCATGTAGTCCCCTTATTGGAGCATGGGATGATATCCTGTATGATAGTCATGTGGAAGGGCTTTGACAGGGGGTTTAGTGGCCAGAGGTCTAGGTTCAGACAGTCATGTTTTTGGGGCTGAAGAAGTACAAGTGACTAGACTTCTTTGCCATGCTGATGTGGGGGCACCCGCTCAAAAGCCTCTTTGGGTAGGAGTGTTTGTACGTTGTTCTTTAGCAGTTATGGTTGGTCGTGAATGAGGACATGGAAACAAAGTGTTGTGGACTCAAGGCTGTACCACGAACATTCATTTGTTGGAGGGTATTTTCTTCCATTGAGGAAGCAACAACGACAGTCCTTTCCCAACAGATATTTTGTGGCGAGAGGGTCAATGGCAGGGGAGTCACTTTGCTGGATACCTTCACAGGTGAGTAGCCGCAATTTACAATTTCCGCCTAATTGATTGATTGGAGTTAATGACTCCCCTGTTGAGCCACCTTGCCTCTACCTTTGGCACAGTATCTGCCCCAATCAGACTTGGGTTCCTGTGTATCATAAAAGGGCTGGATGCCCTTGTCTCTAGGGAGGTGCATATGTTTTAGGTTCCTTCTTTAACTGCTGCTTTATGGGGGCAGTCCTAGGTGTTGAGGTTTGGGGGGTTCCCATTGCCTTGGCGATCTCTGTATGGAAAATGCTACTTACCAGTATGCATCTGTTCTTGGCATGTAGAGATGTAGAGCTGTATACTTTAGCATAGATTGCCATCTGGTGTTGGACTTGGATATTTGCAGTTTGTTTTTGTCAAAGAAGTTTTTGTTAGTCACGAGATAGGTGACTCCTCCTTATGGTGACAATGCGCATGAGCACCAACTCCATCCCCAGAATGTTTTTCACCATGAAGGGTAATGATGGAGTTAGTAGGAAAGTAGAAAAGGATGTCCATGTGTAATGTATCTAAGCAAGATAATACTGCAACGGATAAAGGTATCCAGGGAGGGGGTGGGTGTATACAACTCTACATGCCAAGAACAGATGCATACTGGTAAGTAGCATTTTCCGTTCGAGGCATATGAGCTGTAGATTGTACCCTTTAGCATAGACTATATAGCAGTTTCTCTCCTTAGCGATGGCGACCTGTATCCGTTGCAGTGGTCTAAAAATATGTTCACAATAGAGCCTGGCCCACACTGTTGCTTTGCTTGCACATCTACACAATAGTGCTTAGTGAAAGTGTGTGGTGTAGACCAAGTTGCTGCTTTGCAGATGTCATCTAGAGGAATGTTCCATAAGAATGCCATAAAAGCCCCTAGTTTGCGTGTGGTACGACCTCCAGAGGGAATGCTTAGCAACTGTTTAGCTGGAATATTTGGATGCACTTGACAATCCATCTTGCAATTCCTGTTTCTGAAATGGGATTGCCCTTGTGAGGTGGGGAGAAAGATACAAACAGTTTAGTTCTTTCTATGTAGTACAGTAACACTCTCGTGACGTCTAGTGTGCGAAGAGCTCGTTTTGCCACGGAGTCTGGTTGAGGGGAAAAAACTGGGAGTTCAGCAGACTGATTAAGGTGGAAGGCAGAAACTACCTTGGGTAAAAAATGTGGGTTAGGCCTAAGAACCACTTTACTATGATGCATTTGTAAAAATGGTTCTTGTATGGTTAATACCTGGAGTTCGCTAACTCTCCTGAGGGATGTGATAGCTACCAGAAAGGCTACTTTCCAAGTGAGGAACTGAAACTCATTTGTGTTGAGGTTCTAATGGGGTGCTCAGGAGCCTGGTAAGGACAATATTGAGGTTCCAGACTGGGGAGGGTGGAACTCTAGGTGGAATTATACTTTAAAGTCCTTCCATGAAAGCTTTGATAGCAGGAACTCGAAATAGAGACAAGTGTTGCCGGTTTTGGAGGCAAGCGGCTACTGCAGTTAGATATAGCCATATATGCCAAATTACATTGTTGCAGATGCAAGAGATAACAGATAATCTTTTGAATGGAAGCATCTAGTGGGTTCATTTTGTTATTTGCACAATAAACAACTAATCGCTTCCACTTTACTGCATAGCATCCTCTTGTGGTAGGACGTCTAGCCTCTTTGATGACGTTCATACAATATGGTGGGAGATTGAGGTAGCCAAACTCTAGGACCTCAGCAGCCAGATAGCAAGATTGAGTTGATTGGGATCTGGATGTCTTAACTCTCCATGGTTCTGTGTAAGACGTTTGGGTGAGAGGTGTAGCTTTGATGTGGACCTACTGATAGTTTCAAGAGGGTTGTGAAGGATTAGTTACTTACCTGTAATCCTAGTTCTCTTCCAGGGGATACTCATTAATAGTCATAAGCACTGAATTATCTCCGCCCATGAGCGGGAACCCGGAACACATAACAATATACATATATATGTGTAAATATATCAAAAAGTACATAGTACTAAACTAATTATACACATATACATGTATAATAACCATAATATGCAGCCTAACATATATACATAGGCTAATAAAGCCAACCTTACACACGTTCTGAAGCATGAAAATATGCTAAACATAAATGCAATAAACAGGCATGAGCCCAAAATGCATTTCATAACCATGAAAAACTTTTATTTTCATCAAAGAACCCGTTGTAAATAGTTATTAGCCTAAAAGGCTGCATATGAAAAATTGTCTGTGTACAGAAAATCAGACTGGCACCCTGCCTTTAAGGCCCCAGAGAATCTGCACACTTTGCCTTTAAGGCCTCTAGGAGAACTCTGTTCCCATCATGCACCACAGGTGACAGTTAGGTCAGTTCTTTTGTACGGTACAGTAAACTTTTAGCAGGAATCTGCACTTAAAAACTTCATAATACATATTGAAAAAACTTCAATGCTACTGCTCGCCCGGGGAGGCGGGAGGGTGCTTATGACTTTAATGAGTATACCCCTGGAAGAGAACTAGGATTACAGGTAAGTAACTAATCCTTCTCTTCCAGGGGATACTCATTAATAGTCATAAGCACTGAATAGAGTAGCAAGCTCATACCCACTAGAAGCGGGCGAACAGATAAATGCATAGCTGCACTTTTTAAAAATACAGTGTTTAACTAGAAACGGCAAACAAATTTCTGAGTGATGCTTGTCCCACTTGTGCATCAGTCTGCGCATCAGAATCCAAGCAGAAATGGCGTGTAAACGTATGCACTGAACGCCAAGTAGCTGCTTTACATATCTCTGACATAGCCACATTCCTAAGGAGAGCTGTGGTAGCAGCTTTCCCTCTCGTAGAATGAGCCCTAGGTCTACCTGATAAAGACTTGTGGGCTAGCTGATAAGCCAGTAAGATACATGACACTATCCATCTAGAAATGGATCTCTTGGATGCTGCCAAACCAGTATTCGTAGGACCATAGTTCACAAACAAACGGTCCGTGTGTCTCAAAGACTTCGTTTTATCTAAGTAAAATTTCAAAACCCTCTTTAGATCCAATGAATGCAAAGTCCGCTCAGCCGGACTCGAAGGGTTTGGAAAGAAAGTAGGCAATGTTATGGATTGGTTAACATGAAAATCCGACACCACCTTTGGTAGAAAAGCAGGAGGAGTCCTAAGCACCACTCTGTTTCCATGAAAAACTGTGTACGGTTCCTTGCAACACAGAGCCTGAATTTCGCTCACTCAACGAGCAGTAGTGATGGCTACCAGGAATGCTACTTTCCAAGATAAGTGTTGCAAGGAAGCTTTATGTATGGGCTCAAATGGTGGACCCATCAACTTAGTCAATACCACATTAAGCTCCCAAGGTGGAGAAGGAGACCTGACTGGAGGAAACACCTTCCTTAACCCCTCTAGAAAATCCTTCACCACAGGCATCCGAAAAAACGATATCTGTGTTGGCGATTTTCTATATAAGAACAACAGCGGTCCCATGCATACACAATGTTTGTAGGTAAATAAATATAGACAGAATCAGTTCTATATTTTAGAGCGACATGTCCAGCCGGACAGTGGTCTTTAAATTTACTCAATATGCAGAGAGTTACAACCAGAAGGGATACCTTCAACATTCACCAGTGTGGGGCACAAGCCTGTACCCTGACACTCCTAGATTCCACACTGAGAGGAGAAAAAGGAGGACTTTTATAAGGCAAAAAGTGACGTTTTTCTGTTTCAAGATTCATATGCACAGAAATATCATGGGGCACCATTTACAATACATTACATCTCAATCAGGTTATGTATAAGGTGCGAGGCAAGTCGACGGCGTTTCGGTCTCACTACATTAGATCATGGAGACCATCATCAGGACATTTAGGTAATGCCTTAGCGTATATAAAGCCTCTAATTGTAGGGATTGTATTCTGGCTTCAAGCCCGGATACAATCCTACTGCCGACTGACCCGGCTATCCCTTGGCTCCGTTGATTACAACATTGTAACGCGGTATCCCGGTTTCAGCCCGATTTTTGGGCTCGCTGTCACGAAACGGTCATTTTCGCGCTGCCGCCGATCCGGTTTGGACATCCAACGCGGCAATTAGAGGCTTTATATACGCTAAGGCATTACCTAAATGTCCTGATGATGGTCTCCATGATCTAATGTAGTGAGACCGAAACGCCGTCGACTTGCCTCGCACCTTATACATAACCTGATTGAGATGTAATGTATTGTAAATGGTGCCCCATGATATTTCTGTACATATGAATCTTGAAACAGAAAAACGTCACTTTTTGCCTTACAAAAGTCCTCCTTTTTCTCCTCTCAGTGTGGAATCTAGGAGTATCAGGGTACAGGCTTGTGCCCCACACTGGTGAATGTTGAAGGTATCCCTTCTGGTTGTAACTCTCTGCATATTGAGTAAATTTAAAGACCACTGTCCGGCTGGACATGTCGCTCTAAAATATAGAACTGATTCTGTCTATATTTATTTACCTACAAACATTGTGTATGCATGGGACCGCTGTTGTTCTTAAATAGTATGCTCCCAGAGGTCCTGTGCGGACTACATTGGGGCCCCTTGTTGTTCTCTAACGGCGATTTTCTATAAGCAGCTATTGCAGCAAGATGGACCTTGATAGAACTAAACTGCAAACCAGACTCAGCAAGGTAAAGAAGATAAGGCAAGATCACCTGTTCTTGACCATGAATAGGGTCAAGACCTTTACTCTGACACCAGAGGTAAAAGCGTTTCCACTTAAATCCGTAGGATTGTCTTGTAGAAGGCCGCTTTGCCTCCTTAAGAATGTTCATACACTCCGGATTCAGCTGTAAATGTCCGTACTGGATGACTTCAGGAGCCATGCTGCCAAGCGCAGGGAGGGCAGATTGGGGTGAAACACTCGCCCCTCCTGCTTGGACAGAAGATCCGGGCGACAAGGCAATCTCCTGTGTGGCCTGATTGACAACTGGAGGAGATCTGGGAACCACCACTGGCGTGGCCACTCCGGGCAAATCAGTATCATTCTGGAGTTGGTCTTGTACATCCGGTTGATCACTGCTGGTATCAACGGTGTCGGTGGAAAGGCGTACAGCAAATTTTGACACCAGTCTATCAAAAGGGCATTCCCCTGAGACCCTTTCTGGGAAAACCTGGACGCGAAGACGGGGCATTTTGTGTTTGCCGCGTCTGCGAACAGATCGATGTCTGGTGTTCCCAGAGCCAGGAAAATGCTGTGCGCGACGTCTTCGTTGAGAACCCAGTCGTGCGCTTCGACGAAGTCTCTGATGAGGCCGTCCGTCTCGGAGTTGAGACTCCCTGGTAGGTGAACTGCTGTTATGGACAGGTCCCGTGCAAGTAACCAATGCCAGATGGTCTGGGCTTCTATGGACAGAGTCCTGGATCTGGTACCCCTCTGCTTGTTTAGATAATACATTGTTGTTGTATTGTCTGTTTGCACCAGAAGGGACCGAGTCTGTAGAGATGGAGCCAGAGACTTGAGAGCAAGATGGACCGCTCTGAGTTCGAGTAGATTGATGTGATATCCTTTCTCGAAGTCTGACCATAGCCCTTGTACCTGAAGAGGGCCCATATGTGCCCCCCAACCAAGGAGAGAGGCATCTGTGATTAGAGTCTGCGTTGGTGGGTCATGATGAAAAGGAACTCCCTTCATCAAGTGTGCCTTCTTCATCCACCACCGAATGGAATCTCTTGCCGACTGTTGGAGATGAATTCGATCCTTCCAGCGTCCCGTCCTCTGTTTCCACTGGTCTTCCAGACACTGCTGCAGAGGACGCATCTGCAAACGTGCGTTTGGCACGATGAATATGCATGATGCCGTGGAACCCAGGAGAGAGGATACTTGCCGAACTGTCGGACGTGCATACTGGAGGAGAAGCACGCACTTCGCCTTGATAGATGACCATCTCTCCTCCGAAGGACACACGTTTTCTTTTTCTGTGTACAGCTGTGCACCCAGGTAGTGGATCTTCTGGGTGGGATTCATTATGGACTTCTTGTAGTTGACTTGCAGACCCAACTTGCACATGAGTTGGAGGCATATCGATCGATGTTCTTCTAGTAGCGATGGGGATGAACTCTTCAGAAGCCAGTCGTCCCAGTACGGATATATGAAAATCCGTCTCTTTCGAAGACAAGCTGCCACTACCGCCATACATTTTGAAAATGTTCCGGGAGCTGATCTCAGGCCAAAAGGGAGTACTGAGTACTGGTAATGATGAGCCCCAACTTGGAACCTGAGGAACTTGCGATGCTTTCTGGATACCGGAATATGAAAGTACGCATCTTTCAGATCGATGGAGCACATCCAATCCCCTTGGTGTAATTGAGGAAAAATCTGATGAAAAGCCAGCATTCGAAATTTCTCCTTCCGAATGAATTTGTTCAATCTTCTCAGATCCAGAATGGGTCTGAACTCCGTAGCTGGACCTTTTTTCTTTACGAGAAAAAAACGAGAGTACAGGCCTTGACCTCTCTGTTGAGATGGTACTGGTTCTATGGCGTTCTTCTTCAGAAGGACGTTCGCTTCCTGTTGCAAGCGCCTTATATTCCACTGAACCATCTTTAGGGGGCGAATGACAGGAGGAGCCTTCTTGAATCTCAAAAGGTACCCGCTCTGAATGATACTCAGCACCCTTCTGTCCTTTGTGATTTGCTTCCACTCGTCCAGATACCACACAATACTTCCTCCAACCGGAGTGGCACACGGTTGTGGAGGAAGCATCTGTTCATAGTTTTTGAGGCTGCTTGGTAGCAGAGGATTGCTGCCTGTTTCCATTGCCTCTGCCTCGTCCAGGTCGTCGCTGTTGAAATTGCGACCTCTGCCGATTCTGGCCTTGATTTTGCGAGGACCAATTCGATTGTTGGCCCCTCTGCTGAAAAGATCTTTTGTCAAAGGGAAGAAAATTACCCCGACGTCTAAATTCTTTTTTCTTTTCAAGACCGACGGCCTTCAGAGTGTCCAACTCCACCTTCATTTTAGACATTTCGTTGTCAGCGTGGGAGCCAAACAGAGTTGAACCATTAAAAGGTAAATTTACCATTTTTCTCTGCGCCTCTGGCTTTAGTCCCGTAAGGCGAAGCCAAGCCGTACGTCTAGCACAAACACCATGTGCATAGCCATGAGCTGACAGATCCGCCGCATCAGCAGCTGCACTTATACTCTGGTTAGCCACCAATCCTACTTCTTCCACTATTTCCATGAAGTCTTTCTGATCCTCCTTAGGGAGTTTATCTGCAAAACGAGCCACTGAGTCCCAGAGCAGACGATCATAGCGGCCCAATAAGGCTGACGCACTGGCCACTCTCATGACCGAACCGGAGGTGTTGCACATTCTTCTCCCCAAGGAATCCATACTCTTACTATCCTTTTCAGGAGGAGCAGAAGAGGTAGATGCCGCAGAATGTGCTTTTCTGACTGCCGCCACAATAAGTGAATCTGGAGGAGGGTCAGAACGCAAAAATAAAGGATCCTCTGCTGGAGCCCTGTACTTTTTAGCAATCCTAGAAGGACCAGAACCCACCGTGGCCGGAGTTAAGAATGTTCTCATTGCTGGTTCTAACAACCCGGGCACTAACGGCAGAAGAGGCCTACCAGTCGTCTTGTGATGTAGTGTTTCAAAGATGACTGACGTTGCTATTTGAGGAACTGCCATCTTGATCTTGAACTTATTCGCCCCACGACACAACACATCATTAAATGTGCCCAAATCATCCACTGGAGACACTCTGGACGAAGGAGTAGATGAGATTGTGGGAGAATAGTCTCTATAAGAAGATCTTAAAGAAGACTTAGATGACGAGAAGATGATGAAGGAGTCCTACTCCGCCTCTGAGGAGTTGCCGATCGCTGCCTCCTACGTTCCCTTGAACGTGATTTCTCTCTAACTAAGGACCTCGAGCGTGATCTTCTATGCAGCTCCGTCTGAGGGACCGGAGCCCTCATCCCCATCAGTCCTGCATCTGGACGCATCTTCCAATGTCTCAGGCTTTCCAGCCACCTCGGAGACAAATTAATAGGCCGCTCTACACGCTCAGGTGAAGCCTCAGGTGACACCTGCACAATATTTAGTCCAGTTGAAGACTTGGAGGCTCTGGAAACTGCACTGTGCTCAGAAACCAATGAGCCTGATGGAGTCCGTTGTCTGGGCACCAATTGTCTGTCATCCGACACCTGCCCTGAGGTTGAGCCCGAATGAGCCACCACAGACGAGTCCTGGTGCACTACCTCTTGCCCCACCGCAGACCTGTCGTCTTGCTGGTCTCGCGGAGAAGACAAATGTTCTGGACTGATGTCTGACCTCGACAAAGACCTAATTGAGGTCCGAGAGGCCGGTCTGGATAGTCTCGACACCGACCCGTGTTCAGGTGGGGGAGACCTAGACATTCCATGCTTCGAGCCCGAAGCAAACTTCGACATCGACTTATGTCGCGATGGAGACCTTGATCTTCTCTTTTTAGGTCTCGACGTCGACTCCTTCGACGTCGTCCTTTCTCTCGACGTCGACCTCTTCTTCGAAGACGTCGTAAGTCTCTCTCTCGACCTCGGTCTATCCTTCGACGTCGACACTTTCCTCGACGTCGACACATCATCCTTCGACGCCGACACACCATCCTTCGACGTCGAACGCCTCTCTTCCCTCGACTTCTCACCAGTCTTCGACGTCGAACGTGGCACCCCCGACGTCGTCTTTACAGCAATCGACTAGACGCTGAACCTTGCCTCACCGGCGAAGTCCTCGACGTCGACGGAGCCCTCTTCGACGCCGACAATGCTGACGGCGATCTGGATCTGGACGTCGACCGCACCTTTTCTGACAGCGACGCTCCCTGGAGTCGAGTTTTCTTAGTTCTACCTTCTGGAGACGCTGATCTTCGACGTTTAGGATGAGCAGATGATAATAAGCCCTTGGAACTCTTCTCACCACGGTTTTCTCTCTCCAGAAGGCCCAGCAGCCTCATTTTCTCCCTTTCTCTTAAAGTTCTACTAGAAAGGTTGAGGCAGTGATAGCAATCTTCCACCTTATGAGAAGCTGGAAGACACACCACACTAACAGAGTGTGGATCCGTTTTTGACATCTTCTTCCCACAGGAAGGACATTTGTAAAATAAAGGTGGCATTCTGACAAAAAAATACCAACAGTTAGTCAGAACAAGATAGAAAACACCACCAAAATAATCTTTTGTCAAAAAAAGGTAAGAAAAAACCAACTTCTGACAGAAAAATACTACAAATGAGCAGAGCTCAAGTTCCAGGTTCCTCACAGAACAAGCCGGAAAAAAGAACTGACCTAACTGTCGCCTGTGGTGCATGATGGGAACAGAGTTCTCCTAGAGGCCTTAAAGGCAAAGTGTGCAGATTCTCTGGGGCCTTAAAGGCAGGGTGCCAGTCTGATTTTCTGTACACAGACAATTTTTCATATGCCGCCTTTTAGGCTAATAACTGTTTACAACAGGTTCTTTGATGAAAATAAAAGTTTTTCATGGTTATGAAATGCATTTTGGGCTCATGCCTGTTTATTGCATTTATGTTTAGCATATTTTCATGCTTCAGAACGTGTGTAAGGTTGGCTTTATTAGCCTATGTATATATGTTAGGCTGCATATTATGGTTATTATACATGTATATGTGTATAATTAGTTTAGTACTATGTACTTTTTGATATATTTACACATATATATGTATATTGTTATGTGTTCCGGGTTCCCGCTCATGGGCGGAGATAATTCAGTGCTTATGACTATTAATGAGTATCCCCTGGAAGAGAACCATGGTTGTCGGGCCCATGTTAGAGTAACTAGGATCACTGTGAGGGAATGCGGTTTGGGTTTTCGAACCACTAAGGGAATGAGCGGGAGGGGGGGAAAAGCGTAAGCAAATTTGTTTGACCAAATCATCCATCGCGCATTGCCTTTGGAAAATGGGTGTGAATACCTAGAGGCGAAGTTAGGGCATTTTGCGTTGTGATGTGTGACGAACAGATCTATGTCTGGGTGTCCCCACATTTGAAAGAATGGAAGAAGAACTTGAGGATGAAGTTCCCATTCGTGGATTTGTTGTGTTTGTCAACTGAGCAGATCCGCGATCTGATTGTGTACTCCTGTGAGACGTTCCGCGAGGAGGTATATCTTTTGAGGAATAGCCCACCTCCATATAGTTTGCACTAGGCGTCAAAGTTGGAGAGAGTGTGTCCCTCCTACTTTTTTTTATTTTATTTTTTATTGAGAATTTAAAATGTACGAAAAATACAAGTAATCATGATCCTAGTACAAAAGATTTCAAGATTTCAAAGTACAACGGATCACAGGAAATCATAAAACATTTCACAGTCATACAATAAATAGATATATATATATATAGTCCTAAAAAAAAAAATTTTAAAAGGAAGGGAAAAGGGGTTTCAAACATTTACGAGGAATTATTCAAATGAATTCATAGAATACAACCAACATAGATTACAAACACATATCAGAATAAACATACCTCAGTCTATATTTACAGCTGCCCATCCCTCCAATCTTTCAAGGGTGCCCATATTTTGCAACCAAACTCGCGTGTTTTCCCACCCTTATGTACATACAATGTAGATTCGATATTATGGATACCGAGGAGCCTGGTCAACCACATTTGAAAGGATGGGGCATTTGAATCTTTCCAGGCTGCTGACAGAAGAATGCGCAGTACCGCAACGGGTAAAAAGATAAATGCTTCCGTCTCACTGTTAAGACCCATCTTACTATCACTCCCAAAGATCATCACTGTCGGGGATAGACCGATCTTAGAGCCTAGCAGTCCCTCCAGAAATTTCTCGATCTCACCTTTAATCATGCTGAGTTTCTCACAATAATAAAACATGTGTAGGAGATCCCCCGGGCCTTTCGGACATCTGGGGCAATTGTTGTCCACCCTCATACCCCAGTCAAATAGCTTAGAAGGAGTAAAGTAAAGATTAAAAAGTGTTTTAAAATGTTGTGCCTTCAAATTTGATGAACGTAAAACCACCTTATCCAAATATAGGGCTTTATCGAGATCCGAGTCAGGATCCTGCAGTTTAACTGCCCAGGCAGCCTCATGTTTCTCCAGGTCATCAGACAACCTTTCGATTAAGTTCCGATATACAACTTTGATCCTATTCCCCCCTTTTAATAAATATTCCAACATGGGACAGCTAATAACCTGGGACATGCAAGGTCTTATAGCTTTAAGTATTTGCGAGACCTGAACATATTTAAAACTTTGACTACTGGGCAGGCCGTAGTTCTGCCGGATGGCATCAAAATGAATATGCTACTTACCAGTATGCATCTGTTCTTGGCATGTAGGGCTGCTAACATTCATATCTTAGCATTAGATCGCCGCCTAGTGTTGGGTCCGGATGATCGCACATTGTTGTCCTGGAAGAGTCTTCGAAGTATCCTGAGATAGGTGGCTCCTCCCCTGGACTACAGTGCGCATGGGCATTGGCTCCATCCCCAGATTGTTTTTCGCCATTGTGGCAGAAGATGGAGTGAAAAGTGTAAAGGATGTCCATGCTAATGATTGAATACAATAGTATATCTGCAGCTGCGACAGGCACCGGGGAGGAGGGTGGGCGATATGAATGTTAGCAGCCCTACATGCCAAGAACAGATGCATACTGGTAAGTAGCATATTCAGTTCGAGGCATGTGGGCTGCTAAATTCATATCTTAGCATAGAATACATAGCAGTCCCTCCATCAGCGGCGGTTGCCCGTGCCAGCTGCAGAAACCTGAAAAAGTGTCTTGAGAACAGCCTGTCCTACAGCAGCCTGCTGCTTGGAATGCACATCAACACAGTAGTGTTTTGTAAAGGTATGTGGTGTAACCCACGTGGCTGCTCTGCAAATGTCCTCTAAAGGAATGTTCCCTAGGAAAGCCATGGATGCCCCCAATTTGCGTGTGGAGTGCGCCCTTGGGGGTATTGTTAAAGTGCGCTTGGCCTTTTGATAACAGATTTGGATGCACTTAACAATCCACCTGGCTATTCCTGCTTTGGAAATAGGGTTGCCTTTGTGTTGTGGTGAGAAGGCAACAAAAAGTTGTTTTGTTTTCCTAAAGTGTTGTATCCTGTCTATGTAGTACATCAACGCCCTCCGTACGTCTAACGTATGGAGCATTCTTTCCGCCACCGTTTGTGGGTTTTGGAAGAATGCCGGCAAGTCAATAGTTTGGTTGAGATGAAACTGTGACACCACCTTCGGAAGGAATTTGGGGTTAGTACGTAGCACTACCCTATTTGGATGAATCTGAATGAATGGCTCTTGGATTGTGAGCGCTTGTAGCTCACTAACACGCCGCAGTGACGTAATAGCAATTAGGAAAGCCACTTTCCACGTCAGGAACTGGAGTTCACACGAGTGCAGTGGCTCAAATGGTGGTCCCATCAGTCTGGTGAGGACCACATTGAGGTTCCACACCGGAGCTGGCGGTGTTCTTGGGGGAATGACTCGTTTCAGACCTTCAAGGAAAGCTTTAATGGCAGGCACCCTGAAGACAGAGAGGTGCTGCCTATTCTGAAGATAAGCTGCGATGGCGGATAGATGTATCCGAATAGAAGTGAACGCTAGATTGCACTTGTATAGATGTAGCAGATAGCTAATGATGTTAGGGATAGATGCATCTAGCGGGTTGATGTCATTGGCTGTACAGTAAATGACAAAACGCTTCCATTTTGCAGCATAGCATGCTCTGGTAGTTGGCTTCCTTGCCTCCTTGATGATGTTCATGCATTCTGGAGGTAGGTGAAGGTAGCCAAACTCTAGGACTTCAGGAGCCAGATCGCCAGGTTGAGCTGTTGCGGATCTGGATGCTGAATTTCTCCATGGTTCTGCGTCAAAAGTCTGGGCGTGAGGCGCAGTCTTTGATGCGGCACCACTGAGAGTTCGAGGAACGTGGTGTACCATGCTTGGCGCGCCCGCGTTGGAGCAACCAGGATGAGAGTCATCGCGTGCTGCCTTAGCTTTCTTGCCACCAGCGGTATCAGAGGGGCTGGCGGAAAAGCGTACGCAAATTTGCCTGACCAGTTCATCCATATCGCATTCCCCTGCGACTGTGGGTGAGGGAACCTGGCGGCAAAGTGTTGGCATTTTGCGTTTTCTTTTGTTGCAAACAGGTCTATCTCCGGATGACCCCACTGCTGGAAGTACGGGTGGAGTACAGATGGGTGTAACTCCCACTCGTGCATTTGATGGCTGTATCTGCTGAGCAGATCCGCCATCTGATTGTCCTTGCCCGGGAGGTGTTCTGCCATGAGGAAGATGTTCCTCTGAATGGCCCACCGCCACATGCCCTGAGCCAGATGAGACAGCTGTGGCGAGTGGGTGCCCCCCTGCTTTTGAATGTAGTACATCGCGGTTATGTTGTCCGTCCGGACTAACACTACCTTGTTGCACAGATGTACAATGAAGGACTTGAGCGCCATGAAGATTGCCATCAGTTCCAGATAGTTGATGTGCATCTTTTGTTGCTGCGTCGTCCATAGTCCCTGCACTGTGTAAGTGAGCAGATGAGCTCCCCATCCCTGGAGAGATGCGTCCGTTGTCAGGATAATCTGTGGCACTGGCTCCTGGAACAGTCGGCCCTTGCAAAGGTTGTGTGGAGTCCACCAATGCAGAGAGTCGTATGCCCGACTGGTAACCAACACTAGGTCTGTTAATTGTCCTTGAGCCTGTGTCCACTGATTTGCTAAGCACTCCTGGAGCGGGCGCATATGTAACCGTGCGTGAGGGACTATGAAGATGCAGGAGGCCATCATGCCTATCAACTGCATGAACACTCTCGCTGGAAGTGAGTGTTGTGGTCTGAACTTCTGGATTAGAGACTGTATGCTGTCTATCCTGACTTGGTTTGGTTGAGCCATGGCCGTCAGGGTATTGATCGTCGCACCTAGAAATTGCCGGACATGTGCCGGCTGAAGATGCGACTTTGGGTATTTCAACGAGAAACCTAGATCGTGAAGGAGGTGAATGGTAGTCGACATGTACGCAGCGCACTGTTGTTCCGACTTGGCTTGAACGAGCCAGTCGTCCAGGTAGGGGTAGACATGGATGTTCTGCCTCCTGAGGTGCGCTGCTACTGTCGCCAGACACTTGGTAAACACTCTTGGGGCTGTGGTCACTCCGAAGGGTAGGACCTTGAACTGATAATGCCTGCCTTGGATAGTGAACCTGAGGTATTTTCTGTGGGACGGGTGTAGTGGTATGTGGAAATAAGCATCCTTGAGGTCTAAGGTTGCTAAGAAGTCCCCTTTGTTTAACAAGGGAAGAATCTGTTGCAGTGTGAGCATATGGAAATGTTCTGACAGTATATACAGGTTGAGGGGTCGTAGATCCAGAATGGGTCTGAGAGATCCGTCCTTCTTTGGAATAAGCAAGTACAGGGAATATACCCCTGTGCCTTCCTCCTCTACTGGCACTAGCTCGATTGCGCCTTTTTGCAGCATCGCCACTACTTCCTGCTGCAATAAGTGCAAGTGCTCTGCGGACATAGGCCGTTGCCTTGGTGGAATGTTGGGTGGAGTGGATTTTAACTCTAGACAATAACCGTACTGTACAAGTTGTCGCACCCACCTGTCTGTGGTGATGTTTCTCCAGACTGGCAGGAACTGCTGTAGTCTCCCCCCGACAGGTGTCAAGTGGTCGGGGAGCAGTGACAGAGAGTCACTGTTTGCTTGGGGCAGAGGAGCGGGAGTTGTTGTTCCCTCTGCCGCGTCCTCTGGTGCGGTTTCCTCGGTAACCCCCCTTGTTCTGTTTGGGGTACGAGGATTGTGCTCCACCTCTAGAGAATTGTGACTGTTGACCCATCTGTCCTCTGGTGACTCCACGTGCACCTGAGCGACGAAAATTATTGCCCCGAAACTGTTGTGATTGTAGGACCCCCATAGACTTAGCAGTTTCGGTGTCTTTTTTAATCTTTTCAAGGGTGGTGTCAACATCTGGACCAAACAGTCTATCAGGATTGACTGGCTGATTAAGTATTGTTGTTTGTATGTCAGGTTTAAACCCCGATATGCGGAGCCACGCCTGTCGTCTCAGCATGACGCTAGTGTTAATGGCCCTAGCTGCTGTGTCTGCGGCATCAAGTGCACACTTGATGGCTGCGTTGGAGATCAGTTTTCCCTCTTCTATAAGCAGTCTGGTGCCCTCTTGAAACTGCGAAGGCAGGTGTTCTAAAACCCGCTCTAGGGTGTCGTAATGCGCCCTATCATAGCGTGCCAAGAGCGCCTGTGTATTTGCAATACGCCAAAAGTTGGCAGCCTGTGCAGCTACTCTTTTGCCTCCTGCCTCTAGCACTTTGGACTCCTTATCCGGGGGAGGAGCTTCACCCGTTGTTTGGGAGTTGGCCCTTTTGCGGGCATTTGCGACCACCAGGGAGTCAAGCGGCAACTGTCCCGGAATGTATGCAGGGTCTGCAGGTGCTGGTCTGTACTTTTTTTCGATACGTGGATTGACCACTCTCGCTCTGGTAGGTTCTTTAAAGATGTCCGCAGCATGTTTGAGGACCCCTTTGAGCATAGGCAGTGTTTTTACTGTCCTTTCAGAGACTGAAAAAGTGTCAAATAGAAAGTCTTCTTCTACTGGGTCAGCATGCATGTCCACATCATGATTAGCAGCTGCCCTTTCAATGAGTGCATGAAAACCTGCAGAATCTTCAGTTGGGGATGCACGTGCACTGAAAGGCTGTGGGTCAGGCTGTGGGTCTTGCCCCACATCCTGGGTGCCTTGGTCACCAATGTCATCATATGAATCCGGCTGTGCATCTGGTTCATTGATGGGGAAAGTGTATTGGTCATCCTCATCATATCCCTCACCCTCAGATTGTTCTGGGGAAGGAGTTGGGCTCCTTCTTGGAGGAGGCTGGATAGGTTCCATGAGGCCTGAAGCGTCCTGAGGAAGCCTTTTCTTCTTCAGGGGGATGACATAGGAGTCCACAGGCTGTGAAGTGATCCTCCTCTTGTAAAGGGTCAATTTGCCCGTGTCTGCGTCGATAAAACGCTCAGAATCCTCTTCTGAGTCGAGTACCCGACTTGAAAGTGCCCCTGCCGTTGAAGAATCCGACTTCTTTGGCGTCGATTTCGTTGAAAAGGCCTTCGGCGCCTCTTTTGGCGGCACAAGGAAGAGAAGCTTACCCGCAGGCTTCGCCGGAATGTCCATCGGCTTCTGCGGCGATGGCATCGTTTGGCATGGCATGGTTTTCTGACTTAGTTGACCTGGGGCCCTGCTATTTAGGACCCCAGGCCTACTGCTCTCTCTGTAAAATGGATTCCATGTACCCTAGGTACATATCCAATTGGATACTGAGGCACCTTATCAGTCCCTGTACAGTGTACCTTAGGTACCCAGGGCATAGGTGTACCCAGGGCCTACCAGGGGCTGCAGCATGTATTATGCCACCCCTGGCTGGCCATCCAAATCTGACAACTGGCTGCACGACAGCTGGGGCAAGGTGGTGTACTCACCCTTTGCTTTAGATATAGTATACCTATATCTAACCCTAAAAATGGACACACAGATCTCCTATCAGTCACTCCTATGGCAGGCCTTGACAATCCTGAAGGCAGAGTGCTTGGAATCGTGTGAGATAGTGCTCTGGCATGAGCTGAGCCTGTCTGCGGCTTTCGGGATCCATCCCTTAGCCGTTTCCATGATATCGCATACCATATACTCTTAAGTGCATTATAATCCTCGCGGTTATATGCCAACTCTGGTATCGCTTTATCAAAACATGTCGAGTAAGGTGTCATACGAATTGGAATACTAACCCCTCGCCAATTCTGGCGACGGGGTTAGCATTCCACCCTTCTAGAGGGACACGACATGTGTGTAACCTGTAACCCCGGTTAAAGTCCAACAGAGCCTTAGCTCCACAAAATGGATGCTGCCACCGAGACACAAGTCTGCCCTCCTGCTGCTGGGAGTCCTCCCAGAGCAGGAGGCAAGGACAAAGGGTTTCCTGCCAGGGGCGGTGCCAGCACCGTCCCAGACAGGATTTTGTGTATCCTAGGTAGGCAGGGCTTCAGAGGAAGGTGACTGCAAGTGGCACCCCGGTGCTCACTGTGCATAGGCCGGCTGAAACCAGTTCCAGGGGCACTCCAGCCCCTGGCCTGGGGAAAGCCCGCCAAAGGAGAGGGGTGTAACCACCCCCCTCCTGGTCCCACCCATAGGGCAGGACTTAGTCGCATGCCAGCCCCCTTTCTCAGATAAAGGTAGGAGCAGGCCCCCTTCCAAATTAGATCATCTTTGGAATCAAGACACGACTTTCTACGAAAGGACATCAAGATTTCTTCTTCAAGATTCTCCCTTGTGACTAAGGAGTAGTCACCCTGCATCCGCAGGCACCATCTTAAGAACACTGCGGTCTGCTGCAAGTCCTTCCTCCGGAATCCGACTGCCCAGCTCGACGAGAACCGGCTTCCCTGGCACCTCTGACCTCTACCCACCTCTACAGCCAAGCTGAGAACCGTGGGTGCGACGAGACCTCGAGGGACCGGCCATCTTCAAGACTGCACGACTTCTTTCCAGCACGACCGCCGAGGGATCCTCTGGTGAGTGCTTTGGGGTCCGAGAAGCCCCGACCCTGAGCAGCTCCAGCACCGAAGTTCAGCCTCCCAGCATCTCCACGATCTGCGTGGGGCCCTTCTGCTTTTTGCTGCTCACCGCGTTGTTTGGCTACTAGCCCGCTGGCTTGTGGCCTTAACGACGCCCGACGACATCACTGCTGCTGGTCTGGTTGCTCCAGACTGGCTCTTGCTCCCTTCCAGAAGAGGAGCACCCCGGACCCTCCTGGTCCACTCCAGATGCCATTTTAGGTCCACCGCGTGGGCTTGAATTTGCCAAGACTTGTTGCCCCAATCCTGGGTCCAGCGACGTCGACAGCATCATCCATCGTGGGACAGCTCGTACCTATATCCTGGTCGCCGACAACGCCTCCTGGTCCGTGAGACTACAGAGCACAGCGTCGCCCACTCACCTAGTCGAGGTGACTACCATCCGGTGCCCTCCTGGTGCCACCTGACTACTGGCTAGTAGTCACGAACTTGGTCCCCTCTGCTTTCATGTGTCATCCATCTTCGATCCAGGCTTGGATCACTCGAACAATCTTCACTGGTCGCCTGCCAGCAACTCCTTTCCTTCAGGCTCCTGGTTCGTCAACGAAGAATCCCGACGTCTTTTCAGACCTATGCAGCTGCAGCCCCTGGGCTAGGTAACTTCGGCATTTCGGTGCCCCAGCATAGCCTCACTATCCAAGGGTCCAGATCCACTTTCGTTTTTGACCTACCTAGTCGGGTTCGCCCGAGAACACCAACTTTGTGAACACTAGCTTCCATAGGCTTTTTCACGCCTTACGCGTGAGAGTTCCCACTCTGCACGTGGTGTCCCTAGGCCTCCTGCTCCTAACCTGAGTGTTCAGTATTGTAGGCCTAGCGTTTCTAAAGCCTCTGAGAATCGTTACTTACCTGCTAGTAATTCGCATTCCACTTTTAGAGTATATGGTTTTTCGTGCCCCTCGGGCATTTGTGTAAATTATGCGACTTGAAGTATTTTTATAAGAGTTTTGTTGTGTGCTTAGCTCCCTGTCTCATAAAGAGCCAGGGTAGTCTTGTTATAAATAAATACACGGTTTATTTTCATAACAACTTGTGTGGTGTCCTTTCACTGGGTGTTCAAGGGGTAATGTGATGGTAAAACAGCTGGCTTAACACGCCCTCTAGAGTCTTAGCCTTAGACTGCTCGTATCCATGCTACTAGGATAGCTGGTCTATAAGGTTGACTTACAACCAATCATCAATAAGGGTTGTTTGGACTGATACATAGTGATCACTAGAATAGTGAGCACTGCATATCAGGCCAACTTCTCACATTGGTGAGCAGCGGTTGGGATTTGAGCTTGCTGTTGTTTTACCACACATATCCTAAG
Source organism: Lissotriton helveticus (assembly GCF_964261635.1). Taxonomy (NCBI): domain Eukaryota; kingdom Metazoa; phylum Chordata; class Amphibia; order Caudata; family Salamandridae; genus Lissotriton; species Lissotriton helveticus. The sequence continues at coordinate 1,176,633,879 of NC_136071.1, read as the reverse complement.
AATATCTTGTGAAAGATCACATAAGTACTAAAGGTACATATAACTTAGCTTAGAATACTCTGAGTTCTACTGAACCAGCTGTTGTAGCTCCTAGGGCCTAGCACACCCTAAACTACAACTCTAGCAAGGGATCAGTAGGTAAACATATAGTGTAGGTAAGTGCACCACTTACACCTCACTAGAAAAAGCATGTCTACCCATGGAGAGTCTTCAGAGACTCCCCTTGTGGTTATTGACCCTCCACAGGTCAACTCAAGATATGCAGCTCTCAATTTCCAGGAGTTGAGACACTTGTGTACCTCCAGGAAATTGAAACAGGGGTCTAACCCCACCACTCCCTTTCTGTTGGGTCTCTTAGAGACTTATGATGCTAGGAAAGCATCTCAGGGAGATGGGAGTATGCCAGCCTTAGAAGGGCACCTTGGTGATCCAGACCTCCCCAACACTGCCAATGCAGTTGAGGAGGAGGAGGATCAAGAGGAGCTCTCTGGGGACGAGGTAGACAAAGGTCTTGAGGTAGTCAGAAGGCTAACTAGGGCCAACTTAGACTTGCTTGGGCTAGGATCTGGGGGACCCCCAGTACTGACCCTAAGTAGGCCTAACCTTGGAGTTAGGAGAGATAGATCTCTTTCTAGGGACTCCAATAGATCTCTGCACTCTAATGCCTCTTCTCAGAGGAGAAGGAACTCTCCCCAGAGGAGATTGACTTCCCCTCAGAGAATGGAGCATGAAGCTAGGATGAGACAGGCTACTCCGAGGATTGAAAGGGAAGAACTTGCCCTGGCCAAAGAGAAGCTTGCCTTTGCAAGAGAGCAGGAGATGAGTGGGTTAGCTCCCACTGGTGGCAGCAATCTCCCAAGAGATAGAGAGAAGGGTTTAGATACTAAACACCTGACTAAGATAGTGCCCCCCTTTAAACAAGGGGATGACATCCAGAAATGGATGGCTGCTTTGGAGAGGGCCTGCACTGTGCAGTGCATTCCCCAGAGTCAGTGGGCAGCTATACTGTGGCTCTCCTTTGATGGTAAAGGTAGAGATAAGCTCCTCACTACAAGAGTGGAGGAAGCTAACAATTACCAAGTCCTGAAAAATGCACTGGTTGATGGGTTTGGCTTAACCACTGAGCAGTACAGGTTGCTGTTCAGAGACACCCAGAAAACTCAGTCTCAGGACTGGTCTGACTTTGTTGATTGTGCCACTAAGGCTTTGGAAGGCTGGCTACTGGGTAGCAAGGTTACTGACTTCACAGGATTATATAATCTTATTATGAGAGAGCAAGTCTTAAATAATTGTCAGAACCAGTTATTACACCAGCACCTGGTAGACTCTGATCTGACCTCTCCACAAGAATTGGGTAAGAGGGCAGACAAATGGGTCAGAACCAGGATTAGGCCCAAGAACCAAGGTGGTGACCAGAAAAAGGAATCAACCAAGCCTCAAGAGAAGGGCTGGAATAAATCTCCAGATCAAACCACATCAGGGCCCCAAAAATCCTCTGAGGGGGGTGGGTCCCAGAATCCTTCTAATAACCAGAAGAAACCCTATTGTTATCCCTGTAAACAGGTGGGTCATTTGAAAACTGACAGCAGTTGCCCAAAGAATAACAATAAGGAAAACATACCCCCAAGTAACATTCCCAAACCTCCTGTTACTACTAGTAGTAATCCCCCAGGTGGTGGGAGTGCCCCCAAGAATTTGGGTGCATTTACTTTGGGAGTTCCTGGGGACTCTGGCCTAACCAGGTCCCCAAACTTAGATACTCTTGTCTGTGAGACTGGCATGGGGTTTGCCAACTTCACAACTTGTCCCAACACTTTGGGCAAGTACAGACAGGAGCCCCTCATCAATGGTATAAAAGTTGAGGCCTATAGAGATACAGGGGCTAGCATCACTATGGTGACTGAGAGTCTAGTCCCCTCAAGGCAACTTTTACCTGGTGCCTTATACCAGGTGACCAATATTGATGGAGTACAGAGAGATCATCCCATGGCAGTGGTCAATCTCAGCTGGGGAGGTGTCACTGGCCACAAGAGAGTGGCAGTGTCACCAAACTTGCCTGTAGATTGCCTACTGGGGAATGATTTAGAGCTCTCAGCCTGGGCTGAAGTAGAGCAAGAAACCCATTCTAAAATGGTAAACACCCATGGTAAGGTTAGTGGGGCTGTGATAGCCACAGCCCCAGTCCAAGATGTCCTCCCTGAACAGGTCAGGAGGGCTGTGCCAGTCACAGCCCAATCTCAGACAACTTCCTTCCCAGAACAGGTTTTCAAGGCTGTGATGGTCACAGCCCACACCCAAACTGAGCCCCCTCCTGAAAAGGTTGGGAGAGTTGTGATGGCCACAGCTCAAACTCAGACAGATGATAGTGTTGTCAAGCCTGAAACTATGGATCACTCCACTCAGACAGAGAGCATTGAGGAGGAAGAGAAATCTCCCTCCCACCAGACTTTAGGAAAGGATCAGCCTCCTCAGAGAACTGATCTGACCCCTTGTGAAGGAACTGCCCCAGAGGTAGTCAGGCCTAGCCTGGCAGAGCCCCTGATGTCAGTGGACCCTTCCAAGGTGGGACCCAGTCTGGAGCAGGTAACCTGCCCCTCTCTACCCTGCCTCAGTCAGCCCAGGGCTGTAGAGGTCAGGGAGGCCAGTGCTGGACCCCAAAGGGCCACCTGTCCGAAAGAATTCCCCAATCAGCAGATTAAGGGCACTGAAGCTAGTAATCCTAGCCAAGTGAAAATAAAACAGACTCCTGAGGGATCCCCCTTAAATTTAGTTAGGGACCTCCCACAGATGGACACTGTTGGGCACAGCCAAACCTGGGACCTGAGGGCCCCAAACCTGACCTGTCCCTCCAGTAAGCCAAACAGAGGGACCCAACCTCCAGCTGTAGGTAGCCAGAGGTTGACCCTGAGAGCCCAAAACAACTCAGTCTTGGAAAGAAAGGCCTCTATGGTAGAAAATGATTGGAGGAAGCTGAGCCCAAAATTAGTGGAGCCTCACTTTTCATAACAACTTGTGTGGTGTCCTTTCACTGGGTGTTCAAGGGGTAATGTGATGGTAAAACAGCTGGCTTAACACGCCCTCTAGAGTCTTAGCCTTAGACTGCTCGTATCCATGCTACTAGGATAGCTGGTCTATAAGGTTGACTTACAACCAATCATCAATAAGGGTTGTTTGGACTGATACGTAGTGATCACTAGAATAGTGAGCACTGCATATCAGGCCAACTTCTCACACATAGGTGCAGCAGCCATCAATTACATAGAAAACAAAAATTAAATACCAAAGTGCTCCCCCCGCCCCCCTGCAGCGAAGAAAAAGAAAGAAAGAAAGACTCAGCCAAAAGATCGGGAGCCATACGATTGGGCCAGGTGTCAGGACATTGATAAATAAAAAATATGCTATTAGAAGACTATAGCCATTCAAACCAGTACAAGTACCGTGCCACAAACTAACCCCATGGTGTCAAATATCACAATCCCAGGGCCAAACTCTCCTTATTAACTCAATTATCTGCTAGCCCCGAACTACCCAGAGAGTCCAGATACTCCTTGGCCTTTACTTCAGATGAAAAATATTGGATCCGACCATCTCTCACGACCTTGAGCTGTGCTGGATTAACAAGATATACCTGCAGATGTTTGTCCTGAAGAGGTTTAATCAATTGTCTCAGCCTCCAGCGCCTCTCAACTGTTGTGTGGCAAAAGTCTGGCCTAACGAAAAATAGACACTCCCTCGCTAGACCTTCTCGCCTCGGGCCGGGCTTTTTCCGATATGACTTGTCGGAGGATAAAATTGCCCAAGAATATTAAAACTGCCCTTGGCTTGTCACTACTTCCTGCCCCCGAACGGACCCTGAACGGAGTGCGGTGTGCCCTCTGGATTTCTGCTGGCCAGTTCCTTTCAGAAAGTTCTGGAAATGCTGTCTTAAAGAGATTGATCATATAGGCCCTAACATCTGATCCCCCTGCCCCTTCTGCTATCCCCAGCACCCGTAGGTTATTGCGCCTTAGCCTGTTTTCCATATCCTCCAGTTTCCACTGGATATCAACAACCTGGGTGCTTTGGGACTCAACTTTGGCAGTGGCTGCAGCGGCCTCTGATTCCGTCGCCATAATTCATTCCTCCAGATTAGTAACTCTATCCCCCACATTGGAGTATGCTTTGGACAGCTTTCTGACAACGTCTTGCAACTTACGCATTGCTGCTTGCGATTTCCGGCTGTCCTCGCGGGCTTCTTCCCTATGCGTGAGGATAGTCTGATAGATAACATCTAAGAGAGGGGGGGGGGGGGGGGGGTGAGCTGCTGGAGCCTCGACATTAGGGCTTCTAAAGTGGCTTGGCTGAAGAATGGTCCCACGTTAGGTCCCGTAGAGGTTGATCATGAGCGTTCCCTTGACTGGCTAATCTTTTGGCTGTGCTAGGGGGGTTCTGTTCTATATCACTGTCGGTCTCAAGGTCACTGCCCCCCTGGGACGAGCGCTTATCGTCTGACCATTCAGCTTCCTCTGAAACAGAAATAAAGCACTCGCTGCTATCCTTCTCATTTTCCTTCTCCTGACCTTTACCATCCTTTACGATCATTTGGACCGGGGGGAGAGGGGGCATAGCATCGTTGCCTCTTCTCCCCCATCCCCACCTGCTTCCAGTCCTTGCCCTGAAACCGCCTCTGGTTGGCAGCTATGTACGAGTATAGGTGAAGCAGCTGTTTCATCATCGACAATGCTCACAGCCACTAACCCAGCTACTAGCCCATCAGTTACTGCGGTCCCTGCAGACCGTTGTCCTTGTTCCCCCACCGCAATCAAGCCTTCAAGCAGGTCACCAATCTGCACCGCTGCATCTTCTGGTAAAGGGCTACATACAGCTCTCGTACCCGTCACCGTGGCCTTCTGTAGGACCGACACCTGGGTGGGCTCATGAGCATCTGTTGTGCCGGCACTCATATCCTTATTCTTAGTATTGTGCCCTTTACCACTCCGGGCAAACAGCTCGGAGATAGAGGGGGCTTGCCGCGATCTCGCAGATGCATGTTTCCCCTTTAAAGATTCCCCCGTAGGCGTACACAGCGTTGATGGGGATACCTCCTCCGTTATCTCCTGCTCGGGTTGCTCCGTGGCTTGAGCTGCTTGTACTTGTGCTTTCCTCCTAGCAGCCGCTGCTGCTTTTGCCGAGACTCCTGCCATCACCTTGGGGGCCATAGCACCAAAGCTCGAGTCCAGTCTCTGCCATCTCACGCTACTCTGCTTAGCTCTCCCGACGTCTCCCCTGGCTCGGCTTGCTCCGCTGCCACGCCCACAACGCTGCCGGTGCTGGATCCAGAGTACGGGGACGCTAACCAGCCGCCTGAGCAGCCTGACCTCCGCTGATTTCCTCGCTCCGACGCCCGTTCCGAAGCTCGCAATCTCGGCTTCCAAGGCATTAAGGTACAGCATCGGATTACGTTTCACATTCCCTTGTCCGCAAAAGGATGAATTATCGCCGTTACTGGGGGTTTATGGACCACGTCGCACCATATGCCGCTGCTGCTCGGCGGCTTCTCTCACACAGCCGCCATCATGCTCCACCCGTGAATGGTCGATCGAGTGTCCCTCCTACTTTTGAATAAAATACATTTCTGTTATGTTGTCTGTATGTATTAGGACAGCTTTGCCTAGTACCGAAAGTTGGAAAGACTTTAGTGCTGAAAAGATTGAGTAACTCCAGGTGATTAATGTTGAGTTGTTTCTGTTCAGTGGTCCATAAGCCCTGGACAATTTGACTTTGTAGATGAGCTCCCCAGCCGGTGAGCAACGAGTCTGTTAGTACTATCTGTGTATCCGGGTCAAGGAACAGCCGCCCTCTGGAAAGGTTCCGTGTACTGCACGACTGCAAAGAGCTATGTGTGTGGCTGTCCACCAACACCAGATCTGTCAGCTGACTTTGTGCCTGGTTCCACTGATGTGCTAAGCATTCCTGCAAGGGACGCATCTGTAGTCTTGCATAAGGGACGATGAGGATGCAAGAAGCCATCATCCCGATTAACTGCATAAACACTCGAGCTGGCAGGGAGTGTTGAGGTCGAAATTGTAATATTAGAGCCTGCATTGAGTGAATCCTGCCTGGATAGGGGTATGCTAGAGCTCTTGAGGTGTCCAGAGTAACCCCTAGATACTGTTGTATGTTGGATGGTTGAAGGTGAGACTTGTTGAGCTTTACTGTGAAACATAAGTCGTGAAGTAGCAGGATAGTTTTGTGTGTATGCTGCACACAATTGTTGCGGGATTTGGCCTTTATGAGCCAGTCGTCCAGATAAGGGAACACATGAATGTGTTGCCTTCTTAAATGAGCTGCTATCACTGCAAGGCATTTGGTGAAGACTGGTTGCCGTGGTAACTCCGAATGGGAGGACTTTGAACTGATAATGTTATCGGTCCACTGTGAACCGGAGATACTTTCTGTGAGAAGGTTGAATAGGAATATGAAAGTAGGCGTCCTTTAGATCTAGAGTGGAGAGGAAGTCGCCTTGTTGAAGTAGTGGGAGCACCTGTTGGAGAGTGACCATGTGGCAGTGGTCTAATTTGATGTAGAAGTTTAGGGGTCTGAGGTCTAATATTGGCCTGAGAGAGACATCCTTTTTTGGAATCAGACAGTAGAGTGAATAAACCACTGTGCCCTGTTGGGGTAAGGGGACTTGTTCTATTGCATTTTTGTGCAGTAGAGAGAATTTCCAGTTTGAGGAGAGTCAAATGTTCTGTGGACATGGGACGGTGTTTGGGAGCAATGTGTGGGGGAGTGGACGTGAGTTCCAGGCAGTTACCATACTGGATAATTTGTCTCGCCCACCTGTCTGTGGTTATGGAATTCCAGACAGGTAGGAACTGTGAAAGTTGTCCCCCGACAGATGTGGAATGGTCGGGGGAAGCGCAGGGAAGTCACTGCTTGGTGGTAGGAGAGCTGCGGGTGTTATTACCCCGGTCTCTGCCCTTGTTGTTGTTACTCCTGTAACCTCTCCTAAAGTAGCCTTTGGAAAAGGAGCTCTGGTTGGGGCTTTTGTAAGATGAGGATGGGTGCTCTGGTGTGTTGGTTTTTAAGCCAGCCCTGTAAAAGGAGCGTCGAAAGGAGCTTCTAGAAGAAGATAACTGCAAGGCTCCCATAGACTTTGCAGTTTCAGTGTCCTTTTTAATGTTTTCAAAAGATTGGACGACTGCAGGGCCAGAGAGGTGCTCTTAGTCGAAGGGCTGATTAAGGATACTGGTTTGCACCTCCTGTTTAAATCCGGATATCCTGAGCAAAGCATGCAAGTGTAACAATACGCTAGTTTTGACTGTGTGGGAAGCGGTGTCCGCGGCGTCTAGAGACATTTGATTGATGTGTTCGTGATTAGTTTGCCTTGCTGTATAAGGTCATTGGCCTGGTCTTGGTATTGCTCTGGTAGGTGTTGAAAGAGTTTCTCTAGCTCATCATAGTGAGCCCTATCGTACCTTGCCAAGAGAGCTAGTGTATTAGCTATTTTCCAATAGTTTGCAGTTTGAGACGCCATACGTTTGCCTAATGCGTCCAATAATTTGGATTTATTTTTTTTATCTGGGGGCGGGGCGTCACTTGAACCTTGAGACTTGGCCCTTTTACGTGCATTAGCAACTACCAGGGAATCTAAATGAAGCTGACCTTTAATGTATATGGGGTCACTGGGAGCAGCTTTGTATTTTTTGTCTACCCTTGGGTTAAGAACCCTAGTCTTGACAGGGGCCTTAAACACTTCTGGTGCAGGGCTCCACAAATCCACTCGCCCGCTCGCATTTGCGAGGGAGAATGGATCAGGACGAGCTATTTTTAGGTCCTACTCGCCCTTTCTGGCGAGTAGGAAGTCAAACTAACTTTAGTCCTCTGTCTTTGAAAACAGAGCAAAAGTGACAAGATAACGATTTAAAGGCACTTTTATTGCTCATAAAGGGAATGAGCAATAAAGATGCCTTTAAATCTTGTTATCTTGTCACTTTTGCTCCGTTTTCAGAGACGGAGGTCAAGTGGGTTGCAGTCAGGTCGAGGGGATTTTCCATGGTACTAGACCTGCAGGACTAGTATCATTTTTCGGATTTGTCGAGCCCTGTGGTGCTTGTCTAATGAGCCCTTTTAACATTGGTAGGACATGTGAGGTTTTTTGTGGCTGAGCAAAAATCTCCAAGAGAAAATCCTCCTCTACAGGGTCAGAATGTAGATTTAATCCTTGATATGTTGCAGCCCTATTGATTAATTGGGCAAACCCTACATTATCGTCCGGTGAGGATGGCTTAGAGGGACAAAAATCTGGGTCTGTTAAGTCAGGATGATGTGTTATGGTCCATCTATGGATCGGGGTCCTGTGGGGGATCATCGCTGTCATCATTGTCTCGTTGTGGGACTATGTTATCATCCCCTTGTCCGTCCCGGTCTCCATTATCACTATCCACTGGTTGTAAGAGTGGAAAAGTGTGTACTGGAGGGATAAGTAAATTGGCATCAATAGGTGGGGGAGGAGGTGTCGGGGTGGAGAGGGGTTAGTGCCCATGTCCATTCTTATAGCCGGAACCGGTGTATTTTGCAAATGGTCCGGTTTCCTTTTTGTAGGTTGTTTGGAGAGAATATGACCAGTCTTTGAATGGATATAAATTGTTTTCTGGTTTGGGTTCGGAACAAAAAGTTCTTCGGAGCCGGTGTTCTTTTTTGGTGCCAAATATTTATCCCTGTGAGTAGTCTTAGACTGTTTAGGCATAGGGATAGTGTCCGGTTTAGAAGCCTTTGTGGTTCCGAACACTTCGGTGTTTGGCTCTGGAGTGTTTTGCTTTGGTTGTGTAGGCGTCAAAGATTTTCCCTTGGATTGTTTCACCTCCAACGTTTTCTGTGTCAAAGTTTTTCTCTTTTGCTTCGGCTCCGAGGGTTTGTCCTTCAGCTGTATCGCGCCGGAGGGTTTTCCGGTGCCGATAGAGGAAGGCGTGCCATATCGGCAGCCTTGGACTTTGGTGCCGAAGGTGGTTTTTCGGTACCGGAGTGTGGTTGGCTGGAGCCAGAAGGCTCTTCTTTGGTTTTCATAGCAGAGGGCTGGGCCTCTGAAATGTTCAACCGATGTGGACCTGGGCCTTGTGGCGAAGGAATTACCAGAGCCTTTGGTATGGGCTTGGGTGGGGCAGGGGTCTCAGTACTCATGGTCCATTGAGCGGAGGTGACTTCGTCTTCGGAGTCATCTGTGGAGACCGAGAACGGTTCCTCCTGGGCTTGTTCCGGAAGGCTGTCGGGGCCTGGATCCAAGATGTCCGGAATGGAGCCGCTTCCTCTGGACATTTCGTGGCGTCGAGCCCAACGATCACGAATGGGCTTCTTAGACTTGAAAGATAAGACAAGCCTCACAGTTATCCTCTCGATGCTCCGGAGAGAGGCAGAGACTACACACTGGGTGTAGGTCCGAGTGTGGGATTCAGCATCACACTGGGGAGATTTCTTGAAGGGAGTCCGTTCTATCGACTTCCGTCGGAATCGGCGCGGGTAGGCCCAATGGCCCGCGTCGAAGTTTATTGAAGTTATTTAGATTGTAGAAGATGCGCGTCGAGAAAGGGAAACGCAATCGAGACAATACAGTTGAGTGGTAGTTGATTGCGCGTCGAAGGGGTTTCGATAACGACACCGGCCCGGAGCACAGCAAGTCACATCTGAACCCGATGGCGGAAAAAAAACAATCTGGGGATGGAGTCGATGCCCATGCGCACTGTCATCATAAGGAGGAGTCACCTATCTTGTGACTAACAAGGACTTCTTCGACGTAAACAAACTGCAAACATCCGAGCCCCTCACCAGATAGAAATCTATGCTAAAGTATAAAATTATACAGCTCATATACCTCAAACACTTATTTATCTTTTCCAGCATGGTCTTGACCCGAGGGGTCACAGTTGAACGTGCACATTGAGGAGATGATCTCTGGCCTGATGCAGAAGACCCTCAGTCAGGTGCGTCACAGCAGCAGGCCTCTGGTATTCATTTTTCTTCAAGCAGTATCAGCAGAATCCAATGCACAACTGATGAAAGCCTTCAAAACAATGTTGCCTTCTGCCAAAAGTTCCTGTGATGGGCTTTGGGGTGTTTGACAAGCTCCTCAAACTCCTTTCAGTGATTCTGGTCGTATGTGGGGAGTAGTCTGGCCCAATTGGTAATCCTCAATTGTGTGGCTGCCAAGAGAGCCAAACGTTTGCCAGCCACACGTTTGCCAGCCACATAGTTTCTGTTAGCTGTCCTTAACTGGAGAAAGCAGATCCACTGTCATCTGTGCTGAGGCTCTTCTTCTAGAGGTCTGAACCACTAGATAGTGAGGGGGAAGCTAGTTTCTGATATTAACAGAGTTGTCGGAGGCCACTCGGTGATTCTTTTATATCTCGGGGTGACAACCCTAGTCTTGACTGGGTCTTGAGAGTTGCCTTTTAGGATCGTGAGCATGCTGGAGAGCATAGGGTGGTACTGGATATACCTTTCAGTCGTGTAACTGTCTTGATACAGTCATAGTCCTCTTTCCCCACTACGTAAAGTTTCACAATATAGTGCTGGGCTGCCTCTGAATTAGCACATGGTACGCAGTAGTGTTGTTGGAGGGGGGGGGGGGTCCACTGTACTAGGATCTAAGTCTGGATCCTCTCACAGGTCTTCCTGATCATGCTCCCCCTACCCCAACTTCCCCCACCTCCTAGTGTGTGCTGCACTTTTAATATGATTAACAAACAAAATGGTTCTGTTGGGTAGCAAAAACAATTCCTTTGGTAGAAGCTAAAGACAGCTCCAAAACATAGAACAAGCACACACTCTCTGATAGACAAAGTTTTTATATGTATTAAAAACAGAAAAAGAAGACAATATCCTGGAATGAATTCATTCCACTACATTGCTAGTCAATACGTTAAATTCGTGAATAGTGACAATAGTGATTAAGGTGACAAGTGCAATGTATATGGTGACACTTATATACACAACAATTATTTACAATAAAACCACAATGGGAAAGGACCTGGGGGGGGGGGGGGGGGAGGAAAGGAAAACGAGGTGTTTTCTGTCGTTTCCGAGGCCAGTCTTTTACAAGTAAATATTTCAAGGAAAACCAAATGGTTAATGTCCAAGTTCCTGGAGTTTAGCTTGGCCAAAATAATAGCGTCGACGTTTCGACCCTGATAGCGCCCCAGTTGGTGGTCGCGGCGGGTCTTTATCAAGACAAGGGGCTGGAAAGAAAAAGGGAGGTGTCAGAGAGGTGCTTGTGAGTTAGGTAATTGAATGACCTGAGTAACTCAGGGTTACTTACAAAGGAAACGGTCAGGTGGTGAGTTATTCCAGAGGGTCGCCCGTTGGTCAACCTAAATGAAAGGAGAACTTTTTAGAAACATGTGGTGTAAGAGTTACACAACCACATTTCAGTCTCTCATTGCGAGGCCTGGATGCAGAATTAAAGAGGATGTTTAAGTGCCTAAGTGAGTTGGAGCAAGGAAATGTCTAAGTGAGATTAAATAAATTTAATTTATTCTTAAATACATATTAGTGCAATCAGAGTCCTGAAAAAGGGAAGGAATATGCTACTTACCAGTATGCATCTGTTCTTGGCATAGAGGGCTGCAGAGTGGTACATTTATGAATAGATCGCCATCTGGTGTTGGGCTCGGATGATTGCACTTTGTTTTTCTTCTGGAGAAGTCTTTGTCGTCATAGGTGACTCCTCCTCTCGGTGTTAGTGCGCATGGGCATCGGCTCCATCCTTAGATTGTTTTGCCATAGTAGGGTTAGATGGAGTAGTGTAGTATAGTACATAAAGATATGCCCATGTAAATGTATCTAAATAAGATAATGTTGGGACAGACACAGGTTTCCGGGGAGGCAGGGAGGGCATGTACCACTCTGCAGCCCTCTATGCCAAGAACAGATGCATACTGGTAAGTAGCATATTCCGTTCGAGGCATATGGGCTGCAGATGGTACATTTATGAATAGATTGTACAGCAGTTACCTCCCTAGCGGTGGTCACCAGTGTCTGTCGCAACTGTCTGAAATAGAGTTTTTAATACAGCTTGGCCCACTCTGGCTTGTTGTGCAGCCTGTACATCAACACAGTAGTGCTTTGTGAATGTATGTGGTGTAGACCAAGTTGCTGCTCTACATATGTCATCTAGGGGAATGTTCCCTAAGAATGCCATAGATGCTCCTAGTTTTCTTGTGGAATGAGCTCTAGGAGGAACAGTTAATGTTCTTTTTGCTTTAATGTAACATATTTGTATACATCTTACAATCCATCTTGCGATGCCTGCTTTAGAGATAGGATTGCCCTTATGTGTTGGGGAAAATGCTACAAATAGTTGTTTAGTTTTCCTGAAGTCTTTTGTTCTTTCTATGTAGTACAAAATGGCTCTTTTAACATCTAGTGTATGTAGAGCCCTTTCTGCCACCGTCTGTGGCTTTGGAAAGAAGACTGGTAATTCCACTGGCTGATTGATGTGGAATGCTGAAATTACTTTAGGCAAGAACTTTGGGTTTGTTCTAAGAACCACTTTATTCTGGTGTAACTGTAGGAATGGTTCTTGTATTGTTAATGCCTGTAATTCGCTTACTCTTCTGAGTGAGGTAATAGCTATAAGGAATGCCACCTTCCATGTAAGGAATTGTATTTCGCACCTATGCATAGGTTCGAAGGGTGGCCCCATTAGTCTGGTGAGTACTACGTTGAGGTTCCAGACTGGGGAAGGTGGTAATCTTGGTGGAATGACTCTTTTAAGACCTTCCATGAATGCTTTTATCGCTGGTACTCTGAACAGTGATATGCGCTGCCTGTTTTGTAGGTATGCTGCTATAGCTGCTAGATGTACTCTGATAGATGTGTACGCTAGATTACATTGCTGTAAGTGTAATAAGTAGCAAATAATCTCCCTTGTCGATACATCTAGAGGGTTGATATTGTTATTAGTACAGTGTATAGCAAACCTCTTCCACTTAGCTGCATAGCATGCTCTGGTGGTTGGACGTCTCGCTTGTTTAATTATTTCCATGCAATTTGGGGGGAGATCTAAGTACCCAAATTCTAGGATTTCAGGAACCAGATCACTAAGTTCAATTGAGTTGGATCTGGGTGCATTATTTCTCCATGGTTCTGTGTAAGGTGCATGGGTAGAATTCGTAGCTTTTGATGTGGCACTTGTGAGAGTTGCAAGAGCGTGGTGAACCACGGCTGTCTTGCCCACGTGGGTGCTACTAGTATCATGGTCATTGAATGTTGTTGCAGTTTCCTGACCACTAATGGGATTAGTGGGAGAGGGGGAAAAGCGTATGCAAATTTGTTGGACCAATTTATCCATAACGCATTGCCCTGCGACAGGTGATGTGGGTACCTGGACGCGAAGCTTTGGCATTTTGCGTTCTGATGAGTGGCAAATAGGTCTATCTCTGGTTGTCCCCATCTTTGGAAGAATGGCTGCAGTATTTGTTGGTGCAGTTCCCATTCGTGTATTTGTTCCGACTGTCTGCTTAAGATGTCTGCTATCTGGTTTTGAACTCCTGGTAGGTGTTCGGCTAACAGATAGATGTTTTGAGGAATGGCCCATCTCCAAATTTCCTGTGCTAGTCTGGATAATTGGAGAGAGTGCGTCCCCCCCTGTTTTTGAATATAATACATTGCTGTCATGTTGTCTGTTCTGATCAGGACTGCTTTGTGGATAACATGTATCTGAAAGGCTTTCAATGCTAGAAACACTGCCAGTAGTTCTAGATAGTTGATGTGCAGTGTTCTTTCCTGCACACTCCACCTTCCTTGTACTGTGTACTTGTCCATATGTGCTCCCCATCCGGTGAGCGATGCGTCTGCTGTTATTGTCACCTGTGGAATTGGCTCTAGGAACGACCGCCCCTTGGTAATGTTTGTTCTGTTCCACCACTTCAGAGAGCAGTGTGTGCGGTCGTCTACCAACACCAGATCCGTAATCTGCCCTTGAGCCTGATTCCACTGTGTCGCTAAGCATTCTTGTAGCGGACGCATTTGTAGTTTTGCATATGGTATTAGCAGTATGCAGGATGACATCATGCCTAATAGCTGCATGAACACTCTTGCTGTTAGTGAGTGTTGTGGCTGAAATCTCTGAATGATTGTAAGCATTGCTTGGACCCTGACTGGGTTGGGGTACACTTTGGCTTTTTCTGTGTCTATAGTAGCCCCCAGATATTGTTGAACCTTGTTTGGTTGTAGGTGTGACTTTGTGTAGTTCACCGTGAACCCTAGCTGGTGTAGTAGCTGAATTGTCTTTTGTGTGTGTTGCAGACACTCCTCTTGCGACCTGGCTTTTATTAGCCAGTCGTCCAAGTATGGGAAGACATGAATTTGTTGTCTTCTTAGGTGAGCTGCTACCACTGCCAGGCATTTTGTGAACACCCTTGGTGCCGTCGTGACACCAAATGGAAGGACTTTGAACTGATAATGTTGTCCTTCTACCACAAACCTGAGGTATTTCCTGTGGGCTTTGTGAATAGGGATATGAAAGTAAGCGTCTTTTAGATCCAGTGTAGAAAGAAAGTCCCCTTTCTTCAGTAAAGGAAGTACTTGTTGGAGCGTGACCATGTGGAAATGTTCCGAATTTATGTATGCGTTGAGAGGTATTAGGTCCAGTATTGGCCTTAGAGACCCGTCCTTTTTGGGGATTAGGAAGTATAGGGAGTATACTCCTGTTCCCTGTTGGTGCTGTGGAACCTTCTCTATGGCATGCTTTTCTAGCAGTGATATTACTTCCTGTTTTAATAGTGTCAGGTGATCTTGTTTCATTGGACGCTGTTTGGGGGGGATGTTTGGTGGGGTAGCTGTGAGTTCTAGGCAATAACCATGTTGGATAATTTGTCTTACCCACTTGTCTGATGTGATGTTTTCCCAGACAGGTAGGAACTGTGATAGGCGTCCCCCTACCGGTGTTATATGGTCTGGGGGAAGCTCTATGAAGTCACTGTTTTGGGGTTGGAGAGTTGCGGTTGTTGTTGTTTCCGCGACCTCTACCCTTGTTGTTGTTACCCCTGTATCCACCTCTAGAATTACCTCTGGGTGATGTAGGTGTAAAAGAGGTTTGCTGTTGGTTTGTACCTGTACTTTTGGATCCTCCTCTATAGGTGGATCTACGAAAGGAACCTCTTTGTGTCGGCTGTTGCAATGCTCCCATTGATTTAGCCGTTTCTGTATCCTTTTTCATCTTTTCTAGGGCCTCATCTGTCCCTGTGCCAAAAAGTGTTTTCCCATCAAAAGGTTGGTTCAGTAACGAGGTTTGTACCTCTTGTTTGAACCCTGACACTCTGAGCCATGCATGTCTCCTTAACATGATGCTTGTATTTGTCGACCTTGCCGCAGTTTCTGCCGCGTCTAGGGCGCACTTTATTGAAGTGTTAGTAATTAACTTCCCTTCTTGTATAAGTTGATCAGATCTCTTTTGATGTTCTTTAGGGAGATGTTTGATGAGTGTTTCTAACTCATCATAATGCGCTCTGTCATACCTTGCAAGTAGTGCTTGCGTATTAGCTATGCGCCAACTGTTTGCCGCTTGAGATGCTACTCTCTTGCCAGAGGCATCTATTAGTTTAGACTCTTTGTCAGGAGGTGGAGCTTCTCCTGTAGATAAAGAGTTTGCTCTCTTGCGAGCGTTTGTGACCACTAGTGAGTCTAGAGAAATTTGTCCCTTAATGTATATTGGGTCTTTTGGAGCTGCCCTATATTTTTTATCAATTCTTGGGTTCAATACCCTAGCCCTCACTGGGTCTTTGAATATCTCTGATGTATGACTGAGAAGGCCCTTTAGCATTGGTAGTGTTCCTGATGTTCTTTGTGCAGTAGGTAGTGTCTCTAATAAGAAGTCCTGTACTTGAGGTTCTGTATGTAGGTCTACCTTATGAAATGTTGCTGCTCTAGTAATGAGTTGTGCAAACCCAGTATTGTCATCAGGAGGTGAAGGTTTTGAGGGATATGACTCAAGGTCGGTATCATTACCTGATCCCACATTATACTCCTCCCATGGGTCTGCCTCCTCTGGGATTGTGTCCTCATCATCCCCAGGGTGTCCCCCCTCCCCTGTGTCACTCTCTCCATCTGTTGTAGGTGTAGATGGACGTGTGGGAGGAATATCTGGCCTATTGTGAGGAAGAGGCGAAGATGGTGTGTGAGGTTTGGGAGAAGGGGGAGGAGTTGTATTCGTCCCCATTGTTCTCTTCTTTGGATGAGCCTTGTCGTCCAAATGTTCATGTTTCCTCTTTTTAGGTAGTTCTGTGGCTACCTTGCCAGTCTTTGGGTCAATAAACAAAGTCTTTTGTTTAGGATCCGTTCCGTGTTCCTGTGTCGGTACCGCAGTTTTCGGTTCCGAAAGGTGTTTTTTCTTTGAAATGTCCATTTGTATTTTCGGTGCCGAAGTTTTGTTCGGATCCGACTTCTTCGGTATCGAAGATGTCCCCGGTGTCGAGGGTGTTTTCGGCGCCGAAGCGTGCTTCGGTGTCGACATGGACTGCTTCGACTTCGAGCTTTCCTTGACCTGGTGCTTCGGTGTCGATGTGGTCGGTTTATCGGAACCGGAACCACTATGATGGGGGACCGAGTGTTTCGGTTTCTGTTTCGTTGCCGGGCTCGAAGGCGGGGCGTTGGAAACTTTTTTCGGTTGTCTGACCGGGCTCGAGGGCGGGGTCGACACCGTGCGGGGTCTGTTTTTCGGTAAAGGGACGTCGTCACTCACGGTTTGTTGGACATCGATTTCCTCGACGTCGGACTCGTCCGCTTCTGACCCCGCCTCGTCGGCCTCTTCTTCCTCCTCTTCTGGTTGCTGGTCCTCGAACAGCTCCGGGATTGCTTGTGACTGCATTCTCGATACCTCGTGTCTTCGGGCTCGACGGTTTCTAATCGTCGATTTTGACGAGAACGCTGCACAGGCCTCACAGTCCCTGGATTCGTGTTCAGGGGACAAGCACCTCGTGTAGGTCCTTGTGTGGGAACTTAGCACCACACGTTGGACATTTTTTGAATGGAGTCCTTTCCATGGACCCCGGGCTGGACTACGTCGAGTTTCTCGTAGTCGTCGTCCTTCGAACCGCGTCGGTATGGAGTGAAGTCGCGTTCGATAACGATACCGTCGATTTGGAAAGGAATAGAGGGGGCGTGCTTCCTTTGGAATTGGTAATCGCCGCATGTTTAACAAAAAACTTGAAAGCAATGCAAAAACGCTCGCAATGCTTCCTGATTTCACAGAACTTGGAGCCATTTGCCAGGGGTACAAAGCATAGTCTCAGAGAACCGGTTATCTCGATGTTATTGCCACAGGTTTAGGATATACAAAGCATACAAATGTACAAAATTACATGCTCTATGGAAATCAGTAACAAACAGACTATGCTTTGTACCTGCGGCGATTACCAATTCCAAAGGAAGCACGCCCCCTCTGTGACTGAGCACATCTCGGCTCGCTGTGGCCTCAGATACGTTGCTTGGCAACTGACGCACAGTGCGTCCTCGAGGAGACGGACTTGACGTCGTCCAAGGCTGCGCCCCTCCTGATTGGCTACAACTGCTCCAGCCTCAATCCCGGTTTGGGTTGCTAGGTTACGAGCATTTAGTCATTCCAATCGGAGCCCATTAATCTGAGCATTACCCACGGACAGCTCGTTTTTGGCGTTCGTTGTTCAAAGTCTTGAACTTTACCGCGGATTCAGATCGCGGTTGACACCATTTCGAGGGTAAGCCCACACTTTGTCCGTTCCGAATGCACTTTGGTCTCGGAGCCTCAACGATGGAGTGTTTTTGTCGCCTTGAAATAATTTCCCTTTTTCAGGACTCTGATTGCACTAATATGTATTTAAGAATAAATTAAATTTATTTAATCTCACTTAGACATTTCCTTGCTCCAACTCACTTAGGCACTTAAACATCCTCTTTAATTCTGCATCCAGGCCTCGCAATGAGAGACTGAAATGTGGTTGTGTAACTCTTACACCACATGTTTCTAAAAAGTTCTCCTTTCATTTAGGTTGACCAAAGGGCGACCCTCTGGAATAACTCACCACCTGACCGTTTCCTTTGTAAGTAACCCTGAGTTACTCAGGTCATTCAATTACCTAACTCACAAGCACCTCTCTGACACCTCCATTTTTCTTTCCAGCCCCTTGTCTTGATAAAGACCCGCCGCGACCACCAACTGGGGCGCTATCAGGGTCGAAACGTCGACGCTATTATTTTGGCCAAGCTAAACTCCAGGAACTTGGACATTAACCATTTGGTTTTCCTTGGAATATTTACTTGTAAAAGACTGGCCTCAGAAACGACAGAAAACACCTCGTTTTCCTCTCCCCTCCCCCCCAGGTCCTTTCCCATTGTGGTTTTATTGTAAATAATTGTTGTGTATATAAGTGTCACCATATACATTGCACTTGTCACCTTAATCACTATTGTCACTATTCACGAATTTAACGTATTGACTAGCAATGTAGTGGAATGAAGTAATTCCATGATAGTCTTTTTTTTCTGTTTTTAATACATATAAAAACTTTGTCTATCAGAGAGTGTGTGCTTGTTCTATGTTTTGGAGCTGTCTTTAGCTTCTACGAAAGGAATTGTTTTTGCTACCCAACAGAACCATTTTGTTTGTTAATCGCATATACCCAGGTTCTGAGGGACACAGGGTTACCCCTTTTTTATAAATCAGCACTTTTAATATGGTTCCCAGGAGTGATATGGGCTGTCCTGGTACAAGTTACGGTGTCCTGACAGAGGATTATGAGGCTGAGGAAATGGGGCTTTGTGATCAAGGAAGCGGTGGTGGCGGATGCTAGGGGTGCTGATTCTCGAAAGTGAGCCATCCTTTTTTTAGGGATATAGAGTGGAAGGTTGTTTATAGAAGAGGGGTTTGGTGAGGATCTTACCTGTGGTAAGGTGAATAAAGATTTTCTTATCCCCGACATCTGGCACAAATGGGAACTGCATGGCAATCAAAACCTCCCTCTTATCTGGCACTGGAGTGGAGAGATCTTTTGGAGCAGAAACGGAGGCGGGTTTAAGTGTCCACTTCTTAGTCAAGTTCAGCTCCGAGATAGGTTTCTAAGGTCCTAGGGGTCAATGCAGAGTGGCTGGATGGCGATACCCGATACCCCTAGTTGGGGTCTTACTCCAGGCCTCTCGGGTTCGGGAAGTGTTGGCCCAGTGAGCAGGTCCTGAAAGTCAGTGCCTTTTCAGACCATTCATAGGGCTCAATACCAAAGTTCTCGAATACTATCTTTGGCCTCAACTAGTGAGCTTTCCAAGCTCAGACTCTATGGGGTTTTCCCTTGAGAGCAGGAACAGTATGGGTTGGGGCCTGTGCTATGGCATGCTTGGAACACCAATTTAACCAGCTCTGGCTCCAAGGCTTCAGAGGACACCACCTGTACTTTTCTTGCATGTAGGTCCAAAGAGCCTGCCTCTTAGAAGCTTAAATGGTACTCAAGCACAAACAAATCCTGAGTCTCAGGTGACTTCTGCTGCTGCATTTTATGGTGTGCCCAGCCGAGCAGCGCTTGCGTCAGTACCAAATGGTCATTTGCACCAAAATGTTTTGCATTGAGCGCAAGTTATCTCATTGGGCTCGGGGACAAAGCAAAGGTTGCACATCCTGTGCTGGTCCAAGCAGAGGTACCTGGGGCTTATGGCAAATTAATAAGGGTGTTCACTAAACACCTCTCATCCCAAAGTCATTCCCAAAATACGACCCGAATCCTCAATGGAGTCACCTGCTCTGCTACAAGGTGAGGTCTCTTTGTTGCGGTATCGTGAAGACGTCACTGGAGCTGAAGGTCTCAAAGGCTAATACCAAAAGAAAACACTGTCGCAGATAGCGGACAATAGAGGTCCTGGTGAAGAAACATAGCCTGGCCCAGAGCAGACAGTCAAACATTCAGATCCAATGGCAGAAAAAAACCAATCTGAGGTGGAGTCCTTGTCTTGTGCATTGTGGCCAAAAATTTAGTCAGAGGAGGTTTTGTGACTCTAAAAAAACTTCGGAGAAAAACAACTTGCATATGTCGGTGTCCAACAAAAGATGTCAGCAGGATGCAGTGAGTTTCTATCTACCGCCACACATGCTATGAACACATTACTTGCCTCTAATCATAGTTCTCTTGTACGTGCGGCCTCTGAATTCATAAGGATCACTCCCGACACCCAAAGCTCCAAAGTCAAGTTGGATGGTTTTAAGGGTATAAAATGAACTACATCATTGATCCAGAAATGGAAAATGGCAAGGCTTTAGTCATCTGGAATTCTTAAAGCTACAATATCTATTTAACACCAAGTCCATTGGTGTATGTTTACTGAGTATACAAGTGGCTACATTTTTCTGTCAAACGGGTAAACAAGTAAAGGAGACAAATGTGAAATATTGCCTTAAGTGGAAATGTATCTTTTTTGATGTGAAGAACAATTGTATGATACATTTCTAAAGATCCCACATGTACGGTGAAAACGGCGTGTACCAATGTGGTTTTGAGTGGCACCTTATAGAAAAGTGAAATCAGGGCTCAGAGGACACATCACAGTGGAGGGGGGACATAGCCCTCCATGCTTTTTTTACTCCCATGATGTTCAAAATATGAATTCCCTCATCCTGGCTTGGAAGGATATTCCCTAAACAGAAAGAGAATGCATGCTTCAGGAAGAAAAAAAAAAGGAAGTTCATATTGCCGAGACGTGCTTGTAAAAAAAAGATTTACAAAATATTCTGAAGAGAAGAAAATGACGTGTTAAATACTTGTCAATTAGGAAGGCCACTTACGTCAACAATCTTCTGTACATCGACATCATCATGAAAGGAAACAAATCCGTATCTAAAACAAACAAGCAGTGATCAATACCAGGATTTGTTCAACAAGACACCGTTATATCATAGGTTAGGTTCTTAATCTTTAAACTTCTTTGTACCGACACTTTATCTTTACTGGACTACAGGGACCCCTGGATAATTATCTGAATCCCTGGACTCCCACTGAGTCATTACTGGAAGCCAGAGGATGCGGCTTAAGCAATTACGATGATTTGATCATCAAAACAATACACAACAATATTGAAACAAGCATTCATCAAATATATACACACAAATTTAATAATTGATTCACATAAAAAATTAAAATCTGTTTTTTATTTTATTGTGAAGGTTGGAGAATTCTAAATTCAACTGTGACCACTTATTGTCCATACTATATTGTTCGATACATTTGCACCACTCCCACAAATCACAAACTAACCTGTACACTAACTTGATTTTTAGCCACCAATTTCAAATTCCTCCACATTCTCAACATTTTAAAATTGCTTTATCTGTTAATGTTATAAGAGTAGAAGCCACGGGCAGCAAGGGATCCCCAGACCACTGGTTAAGAACCACTATCCTAGGTAATTAATAATGGGAAAGAAGGCATTACTGGAACAGAACAAACACTAACTTTCAGGAGGGCCAAAATGTACTGCATTTCTTTTTTATCTAACTTACAGCGATTTCTCTTTATGCTTATAAATAACTTCAACAACGTGAATGTGCTAAAGGAAAATGTTACTTACCCAGTAAGCATCTGTTTGTGGGATGTAGGGTAGTAGATTCACATGCTTAGCATGATCCTGCCCTCTAGTGTTGGGCTCGGATGTGAACAAGTTATTTTTCTTCAAAGAAAGTCTTTCGAGTCACAAGGTAGTGTGACTCCTCCTCTAGCTGGTAAAGCGCATGGGCATCGACTTCATGGTTAGACTGTTTTCCCGCAAGGCGGGTGAGGATGAAATATAAAGCAGAGCGCAGTATGGTGAGCTATCCATGCTAAAGGAGTTTGAGATAACCCATACAAGTAATAGGAACAAACGCAGGTGTCCAGGGACATGGGCATGTGGATCTACAGCACTACATGCCGCGGATGCTTACTGGGTAAGTAATATTTTCCATTCGAGGAATGGGAGTTTGTAGATACACATGCTTAGCATAGACTGTAAAATAGTCCTCCTCCAGAAGCAGTGACTTACCTGTGGGGGTTACAGTTCCTTGAAATAGTGTCCGTCGACATACTTGGCCCACATTCGCTTGTTGACTGGCTAGCTAATTTACACAGTAATGTTTTGTAAATGCATGCGGTGTAGACCATGTAGCTGCTTTGGATATATCAGCTATAGGTATATTTCCTAGAAAGGCCACTGAAGCTCCTTTTTAGGTAGAGCCTAGGCAGCGCTTGCGTTGTCGCTTAGTGACGTGTAATAATTGCTTTGTTGGATTCCAACTCCACCCATTGCTTGCTTTTGTTTATCTGTGTGTCAGTGTCCTTCAAAAATCCTTGCTTGCCAGTGGTCAGTTCTGCCTCAAACATTCTTCCTGGCCCTAAATCAGTCACAAACACAGAGCTTATGCCTAACTCTGCACCTATCCCTCTCTAACCCTACCTTTCTCCCTAAACCCAGACATAATACTCAACTTTCAACCATAATTCTGGCCCGCTTCTTTCTATAACTATAGCTTTCAACCTTAACCCAGACCTTATGCCCAACCTTGCTTCTATCCCCCGCTTTCACTCTTAAATCAAATGGATCATTTACCCTACCTAATTTTCACCCTCAAGAAAGTCCTGCTCCAATGACTCACCTAATCCTACTTTCACCTTTAACCCAAATCTTACACACAACACTAACCCTGCCAGTAACTCTAAACCACAAGTCTGATAAATTCCCCAACTAAAAATTTCGATTACAAGCCATATAATTCCATACCACATACATTCACTACACTCCAAACCAAAACACGTAGGTTAAAGACATTATCATTTACAATACCAATACCTTTAACTTTCCCAAATGCGAGACCTATTGGATTGCAAATGCTTGTTTACAAGTAGAGTGAGCTCTAGATTGGATAGGTAAAGTTCTTATACCTTAAGCATAACAGGATTGTATGCATTTCAAAATTAAATGTGCATTGCCTGACCTAGAAAAAGAAACAAAGTTGTTTTGCTGACCTAAATGATTTAGTTCTGTCAATATAGTACATGAGAGATTATTTCAGGTCTAAGGTACGTAGAGCTCTTTCCGTAACAAGTCAAGATGGAGAAAAAGACAAGCAATTCAATAGATTGATTAAAGTGGAATTGAGAAACTACCTTTGGAAGAAATTTAGGATTGCTACGAAGTACCACCCTATCCCTATGCAATTGGAATAAAGGTTCTTCTATAGTTAATCTTACGGACACATCTGAGTGAAGGGATGGCAACTAAGAATGCTACCTTCCAGGATAAAAACTGGAGATGGCAGGAATGGGGGGTTTAAATGGAAGGCCCATTAATCTTGCTTATACAATACTTAAGCTCCACTTGGGAGCTGGTGGTACTCTTGGTGGAATGACTCTTAAAACCTAACACGAATGCTTTGATAACGGGAATCATAAATAGGTAAGGGTACTTTCTGGTTTGTAATAATGCAGCTACTGTCACTAGGTGTAACCTTATAGATGTAAAAGCTAAACCAGAGGTATGCAAATCAAATAGGTAGTGGACAAGGTCCTGAACCTTGGCTGCTAATGGATGAATGTGTTTGGAATGGCAGCAGTGAATAAACCTTTTCCATTTTGCAGCATAGCAGGTACAAGTTGTAGGCCTGCGTGCCTCTTTAAGAATGTCTATACACTGATATGCTCGAGTAAGGTAGCCAAATTCTAAGACTTCAGGAGCCAGATCACATGGTTGAGAGACCTGGGTTAAGTGTCCGATTTCACCATGGTTCTGCGTGAGAAGGCCCTGCCTGTTCGGCAGCATTTGTTTGAGGAACTACTGAGTTCTGGGAGTGTGGCGAACCATGGTTGCTGCGCCCAGGTGGGAGCCACTAGGATGAGACGGACAGATATCCGCAGAAGTTGCTAACCACAAACGGAAGCAGTGAGAGAAGTGGAAATGCGTAAGTAAATATCCTGGGCCAACTAGTCTATAATGTGTTGCCTCTAGACTGTGGTTGTGGGTACCTGGTGGCAAAGTTTGGGCATTTGGAGGTTTCTATTGTGGTTAAGAAATTGATTTGCTGTTGACTCCAACAATGAAAGTATTGTCGGAGGATTTCGAGGTCCAGTTCCCACTCATGGACTTGTTGATGCCCCTGCTGAGGAAGTCGTTACAAACTACAGGGAGGTACTCAGTTTACAGGTAAATGTTGTATCAGAGGGCTCACCTTCAAAAGGTCTGGGCTTAATGAGAAAGCTGAGGGAACCTGGCACTCCCTTGCTTTTGGAGAGAATACATGACTCATGTTGTTGGTTCGGATTTGGACTACTTTGCAAATCGGATGAGGAAAGCTCTCAGCTCTAGGTGAATAGCTAGCAACTCCAGGTGATTGATGTCAAGATGTACCAGCTTAATTGGGCATTTAATAAGTATGCAGCGCTCAATTGACTGTCACCTTCAAGAGTTATTAGGTATTAAGTTATTAGATCCCACGGTGCTCTCAAAAAAGGGAAGATATTACCTACTCCACAGAAAAATGAGCTAGTCCTGAAATTAGACAAACCAATATTTACACAATTTGAGGCACTCATGAATAAGAACAATGTGGCGTCCCCTGAACTTAGGGAACGACCCTCTGGGCGCAGCTGAAATAGGTCGTCAATGCGATATTTTCAGAATTGAGCAATTGTTCTTGAATGAAATCAAAATTGACAACTGTTTTCAATGAAGGTAAGTTTATATTTATTCGCTCATATTTGTCGAACTTCAGCTGATGTTGTAAGTCACATCAATAAGGTTATTTAAATCACAAATGATGAAAAACAATCACGATTGGCATGATCCCAATGCATTTCGTGCCATGAAAGGCACTTCATCAGGTGAATCTAACAAGAAACAAAATATATATAGGAGGGTCCACACGTTAATGGAACATATAGAAAATGTGGAAGCAAATACCACGAAGTAGTTTACTCCAAGAGTGTGCAAAAATTATCAAGCAACCGAGGGGAAAAAGTGTAAGGTGCTCTTCAAATTAATAAACGAAAAATAGCTCTCTTGTGTATCATGGAAAAAGTAATCAAGGATATTGAAGGCGGACGAGCAAAATAAAGAAACGAGCCTAAACATTAGTATTCCAGTGCTGAAATAGAGAAAACTATCCTCTGAGTGAATAAAAAGTAGTCTCAAGAAAAGAGTGAACTCTTTGGCGTCCTCTCCATGAGCCAGAAGATTAGGCCAGAAGGCCTTCGTCGATGACCAGAATCGAAGACTTCGAAGTTGTTAAGACTCGCGTTGATTGGGAAAGCATTCAAGACAATACCATCGAAAAAGGTGAGGATTGCGCGCTGAAGAAGAATCGGTTCCAAAGCGCAGGAAACACATCCGAGCCCGATGGCGGGAAAAAACTATTTAAGGATGGAGTCGATGCCCATGCTCAGTGTAATCCAAAGGAGTCACCACCTATGTTGTGACTTCCAAAGACTTTTCAGGAAAAAAACAACTGCTGCAAACATCCGGGCCCAACACTAGGTGCGATCTATGCATAGTGTGTAATCGGCAGCTCATATGCCTCGAACATTGCATGACCAAACGGTTAGAGCAGAGAGATGACCCACCAGTAGAGCGCCTTTAAGTCAAGCTAGCCGCCAGATGCAGCTTAACCAATGCAAACATGAGTCCAGACTCTGCTAGCAAAAGGAGATAAGGGAGAACCTTCTCCGGAGAATAGTCCGGAGGATGTGTATTATTATCACTGCACCATGAACAGAAAAGTTTCCATTTCAGAGAATAGGTTTTTAGAGTAGAAGGAGCTCTTGCTTTTGCAAGAATGTCCCTACAGTCCTGGGGTATATCGAGCTCTTTGAATTCAGTGAGCTCAGAATCCAGGCATGAAGCTGCAGAGGAGGCTGGATGTGGGTAGAGAATCTGGCCTTTGCTCATTGTCAATAGAGTTAAAGACACTGGGAGCCGAAATGGGTTGCATTCTGAGTGTAGGAGAAGCTCTGTGAACCAGTGCTGACGTGGCCATTGTGGGGCAATGAGATACATTCGGCACGGTTCAATTTTTAGTTTTCTTAGAAGCCTCTGGAGTAACGGAAGAGGGGAAGCACAAGCGAAAATCCCCGTCCAACACATCATGAAGGCGTTTCCCCAAGAGCCCTTCTCTGCTTTCCAGCTGGCATAGGAGGAGTAGTTTCTGTCCTGTAACTCCAGTTCTGTAGTAGGGGTATCTCTGTTATAGTCATAATCTAGTGAATAGTCCCGCCCATGTGCGTGGACCCAGGAGCAATCAAAAATAATCTCTTATAGTGTCAAAAAATGCAGAAAAGCATAGACACTTGAGAGAGAATTTAAAGACAGATAATGCAGCCTAAAAAGGCTACACTGTCCAGTACTTCAACTAGAAATTCCACCACAAAATCCACAAAACGGCAAAAGCCTGTACAGATTTTCCTTGCTTTAACAGCAAACTCCCTCAGGAATGATAGAGAGAAGAACCTGGACAGACATGCCCCATAGGTTGCCATTATGTGGCTCAAAACAGGATACTGTGCCTTTAAGAGAATCTTCCAGAACCTTCTCCCAGTATCCCAGAATGCATAGCAGGTCCAACTTACTTTCAGTTCTTTTTGAAGGCGTAACACGCCAGACCTGTAGCATTCCATAAAGGAATATGTCTCTCTCCACCGGGGAGGAGGGAGGGCGCTTATGACTGTAACAGAGATACCCCTACTACAGAACTGGAGTTACAGGACAGAAACTACTCCTTCTGTAGTAGGGGATCTCTGTGTATAGTCATAATCTAGTGAATAGAATGGCAAGCCCATCCCCACACCAAAGCGGCGGTGGAGAAAAGAGAATTAACGCCACTACTGTGCGAACAGATTTCGCAGCGAAGCCTGCCCAACCTGAGCATCTGCCCTGGCATCAGAGTCCAGGCAGTAATGCTTAGCAAAGGTATGAACCGACTTCCAAGTGGCCGCCTTGCAGATTTCTGCAATCGGAACATTACGGAGCAATGCTGTCGTGGCAGCCTTGCCCCTGGTGGAATGAGCCTTAGGCTTACCTCCTAAGGTCTTATTAGCTTTTTGGTAACACAGCTGTATGCAGGACACAATCCACCTAGAGATAGACTGCTTAGAGGTCGCAAGACCCGTCCTGACTGATCCATAATTGATGAACAATTGGTCTGACCTACGAATATCACTGGTTTTATCCAGATAAAATTTCAGCACCCTCCTAACATCCAGGGAATGCAAAGACCTTTCCGCTGGAGACGAAGGATTCTGAAAGAACGTAGGTAAAGTTATAGCCTGGTTGATATGAAAATCAGAAACAACCTTGGGAAGAAACTTAGGGTGAGTACGCATAACAACCTTAGCAGCATGAAACACAGTATAAGGTTCTTGGCAACACAACGCCTGAATTTCACTCATCCTGCGGGCCGATGTAATGGCCACGAGGAACGACGCCTTCCAGGACAGGTGCTGCAACGAAGCCTTATAAATAGGTTCAAAAGGCTCCTTCATCAACCTGGACAGCACCACATTCAAGTCCCATGAAGGCGAAGGAAGCCTGACAGGAGGGAACACTTTCTTCAAGCCTTCTAGAAAATCCTTGATCACAGGGATCTGGAAGAAGGAAGTCTGTGAAGGGCATTTCCTGTAGGCAGTCAAAGCAGCCAGATGAACCTTAATGGAATGGACATTAAGGCCAGACTGCGCCAGATGTAGCAGATATGGAAGGATGACATCTTCATTACATGTCGTAGGGTCATAGTTCTTAGACTTGCACCAGATGCAAAACCTCTTCCACTTGTAAGCATAAGAAGTCCTAGTGGAAGGTCGCTTAGCCTCCTTCAGTATGTCCATACAAGCCTCTGGGAGATTCAAATGGCCATATTGCACTATTTCAGGAGCCATGCCGCCAAACTCAAAGACGAGAGGTTGGGGTGCACCATCCGCCCCCCGAACTTCGTGAGAAGGTCCGGCCTGCACGGCAGCTTCATGTGAGGAAGGAGAGACCGGTGAAGCAGGTCCGTGAACCACCACTGTCTGGGCCATTCCGGGGCAATCAGAATCATCTTCGCCCTGGATTGGGAGAGCTTGATGAGATCCGCTGGAATCAGGGGAA
The DNA here is from genome assembly GCF_964261635.1 of Lissotriton helveticus. Classification (NCBI taxonomy): domain Eukaryota; kingdom Metazoa; phylum Chordata; class Amphibia; order Caudata; family Salamandridae; genus Lissotriton; species Lissotriton helveticus. The sequence goes on along the minus strand of NC_136071.1, from coordinate 1,176,605,784 downwards.
TGGGTGGAAAAGCGTACAGAAAGCTGTTCGACCAGTTGATCCATAACGCGTTCCCCAGCGTCCCCGGCTGGTAGTACCTGGAGGCGAAGTCTCGGCATTTGCTGTTTTCGGCGGTGGCGAACAGATCTACGTCTGGAGTTCCCCACCTTGCAAAGACTTCTCCTAATACTTCGTCGTTTATGACCCATTCGTGGTTTTCCTGAATCAGTCTGCTCAGCTCGTCTGCCTGAACATTCTGCACACCTGGCAGATGAGTGGCCGTTATCGAGAGCCCTCGAGCCAGCAGCCAATACCAGATCGCCTGCGCCTCCTGAGACAGAGTGCGTGATCTCGAGCCCCCCTGCTTGTTGAGGTAATACATCGTGGTCGTATTGTCCGTCTGTACAAGCAGAGAGTTGGTCCGGAAGGACGGTTGTAAGGCCTTCAGCGCCAAGTGAACAGCCCTGAGTTCCAGGAAATTGATGTGGTACGTGGACTCCAACGGGGACCACGTCCCTTGAATCTGCAGGTCTCCGGAGTGCGCTCCCCATCCCAGGAAAGAAGCATCCGTCACGATAGTCTGAGTGGGAATGTCCTTGTGGAAGGGAACCCCTCGGAGGAGATTCTCCGCTGAACACCACCACTTCAGGGACTGAAGAGCATGCAGAGACAGTCGTATCTTGTCGTCCCAAGAACCTCTCCTCTGGTCCCACTGATCTTCCAAGCACTCTTGCAGCGGTCTCATATGCAGCCGTGCATGTGGCGTCAGGAAGATGCAAGAGGCCATCAATCCCAGCAGAGAAGACACCGTCCTCACTGTCGTGGATGGAGCGGACAGGAGAGCCTGAGCCTTCCGAAGGAGACACGCTTGCCGACAGTGTATCGATGGAGGCTCCCAAGTACTGGATGCACTGGACCGGAGTCGGGACAGACTTGGACATGTTGATGTGCAACCCCAGCTTGTTCAAGAGAACGCACGTCTTCTGAAAGTGTGCTTGAGCTTCCGAGAAGGAGGAGGCCTTGATCAACCAGTCGTCCAGGTATGGGTAGACAAACACCTTGTTCTTCCGCAGGTGTGCCGCTACCACTGCCATGCACTTCGAGAACGTCCGGGGCGCGGACTTCAGCCCGAACGGAAGTACCGTGTACTGATAGTGATTGGTGCCGACTTGAAATCGCAGGAACTTCCTGTGTTTGTGTGTAATGGGCACATGGAAGTACGCATCCTGTAGGTCTATGGCGCAAAGCCAGTCTCCCCGTTGCAGCTGAGGATAAATCTGATGCAACGACAGCATGCGAAATTTTTCTCTGCGAATCCATTTGTTTACCTGTCGCAAGTCCAGAATGGGCCTGAACTCGTTCTTGTCCTTCTTGCGGACCAGAAAAAACCGAGAGTACAGACCTCTTCCTTTTTGAGACAGAGGTACGTCTTCTATCGCCCTTTTCCTTAACAGGATATCGGCCTCCGCCTGGAGCTCGCGCAGCTGATACTGCGAGCTGACCGGGGGAATCGATGGAGGAGGGCTGGTGAACCGAAGACTGTATCCATTGCAAACAATATTCAGCACCCACTTGTCCTGAGTAATTTTTCTCCACTCTGCCAGAAAAAATTGAACGCTTCCCCCCACCGGAGCGGGTAACGGACGAAGGGGAAGTATCCGCTCAGGGTCGAGACCCAGCCGGGCCCTTGTTCGCGGTAGAGGACTGCTGTCCACCTCTAGCCCTCTGACGTTTCTGGAAGGGCCTTCTGTATTGCTGCTGTTGTTGCTGCTGCTGCTGTTGCCCAGAAGAATGTCCCCTTCCTCTACCCTGCGACCCGAACCGTCGTTGGAACTGGCGGTAGGTTTCTTTTCTTTGGGCTTCTCCAAGCCCACAGCCGTCAGGGTTTCAGCCTCGGCCTTCATCCTGGCCATTTCGTCATCTGCGTGTTTCCCGAAGAGGGTATCGCCGGAAAACGGCAGATTTGCCACTCGTTGTTGCGCTTCAGGCTTGAGCGGCGTCAGCCGGAGCCAAGCATGGCGTCTCTGATTGATACCATGGCAGTATCCATGCGCGGCCAACAGGGAGATATCCGCCGCGGCGCTGATGGCCTAGTTCGAAACCAGCATCCCTTCCTGGACGATCTCCATGAAGTCCTCTTTCCTGTCACGCGGGACAAGATCCGCAAACTGTTCCATGGAGTCCCACAGTGCACGGTCGTACCGCCCCAACAACGCCGAGTCGCTGGAGGCCTTCATCGTCGTGGAAGACGTCCCACACGCCTTCCGTCCAGCTGAGTCAATCCAGAGGCTCTCCTTATCCGGAGGCACAGTGGAGGACGGGGAGGTAGCATGTAGTTTCCGAGCCGCCGTTGCAATCACCGAATCAGGTACTGGGTCCTTCCGTAAGAAGGCAGGGTCCGACTCTGGAGCCCTGTACTTCTTGACAAGCCTGGAGGGAGCGGCTTTCACCACCGCCGGCGTAAGGAAGAGCTGTTCAGCAGGCTCGACCAGTCCTGGCACCAAAGGCAGTAGGGGACGAGACAGGTGCTTCGTGTGCAAGGTCTCGAAGATCACAGAAGTCGTGGGCGTAGGGGCCGTCACCTTGATCCCCAACTTCGCAGCCCCTATCAGGAGAACCTCCTGGAACGTGCCAATGGTGCCAATGTCATCTATCGGAGACACCCTCGTCTCCGGTGAATCCGACAATGTAGGTGAATACGAACGGGTCCCAGAGGCCGAACGGGACCTGGACCTATGCCTCCTATGGCGATGTCTGGATCTCGAGGAGGATCCGTGTCCACTCCTAGATCTATCTCTCCTCCCTGAGCGTGACCTCGATCTCCTGGGTCTGGGACGCTCCGCCGGCTTCCCCGGGTCGGACGTCTTGGGCTTAGGAGGAACCTTCGACTTAGGAGTCTTCTTCGGAGGTGTCGGAAGTCTGGGCATCGACACCGATCTCGGTGGAACCGGAGGAGGAGCACCCGGCACCTGCGGTCCGGACGGAAGAGCAGGTAGAGGAGGCAATGGAGGAGGAGTCGGAGCCCTCGGAGGAGGACCTCTAGGCAAAGGAGGAGGAGGTGTAATAGTCTTCTTAGGGGTACACACCTCTGAGTACGCCGTTCCCGGCGAGCCACCATCCCCGTCCTGACTGAGGGGAGCCCCCCACAGTCTTCGGCCTGTCCTTACGACCCCCTGACGGCGTCGACCGGCTTCTATGCCTCGACGTCGACCCCGACCAGATGGACGATCCTCTAAACCTCGACGGCGACCTCGACCGCCTCGACGACGACCTCGATCGCCTCGACGTCGACTTCTTCCGCGCCGGAGACCTCTTCCGCCTCGACGGCGACCGCGCCCTCTTCGACGGCGGCCTCGACGACGAGGATCCCCTCGACGACGAGGTCCTCGCCTTCGACGGCGAACGGCGGTGTCGCCTCGACGGCGAGCGCCGACGCCAGGCCCTCCGATGCCGTACACTCTACGCCGACGACGAAGAAATCGACACCGGGTTCGACGGCGGCCTGTGTAAGTCCCTCGACGTCGACGGGCGACGTTTTCTCAACCCAGAGCCCTGGGGAGACCGAGAACTGGCCGTGGACCTTCCTCTCGACGTCGTGGTCAGAGCAACCGACCCAGACGGAGACCGTGGATGTTTGCTGGACTTCCTGCCCCTGGGGAGCCCCCCAGAGGCCTCAGCATGGGCAGTAGAAGCCCTTCCAGACCCACCTTGAGCCTTCAGTCTTCTTTCTTCCAGGCCCTGAAGTCTAATCTTCCTCCTGTCCTTCAGGGTCCTGCCAGAGAAGCCTCTACAGATCACACACTCCTCTGGGATGTGGGAAGAGGGAAGGCAGAGGATACACACCTCATGGGGATCTGACTTGGCCTTCTTCCTGGAGCACTCCGGGCATTTGTCAAATATTGCAGGCATTATGGACAACAAAAGGGTGCAGAAAACCAAGAAGAAAGTCACCAAAGTACTTTAAAAGTACACAAAATCGAATTTAGTGAAAAAACACCAACAAAACCCTTGAAAAGGGAGAGCTCAATGCTCCAGGGTCCTGCTTGCAGGAGCCGGAAAAAAGAACTGAAAGTAAGTTGGACCTGCTATGCATTCTGGGATACTGGGAGAAGGTTCTGGAAGATTCTCTTAAAGGCACAGTATCCTGTTTTGAGCCACATAATGGCAGCCTATGGGGCTTGTCTGTCCAGGTTCTTCTCTCTATCATTCCTGAGGGAGTTTGCTGTTAAAGCAAGGGAAATCTGTACAGGCTTTTGCGGTTTTGTGGATTTTGTGGTGGAATTTCTAGTTGAAGTACTGGAGAAGTGTAGCCTTTTTAGGCTGCATTATCGGTCTTTAAATTCTCTCTTAAGTGTCTATGCTTTTCTGCATTTTTTGACACTATAAGAGATTATTTTTGATTGCTCCTGGGTCCACGCACATGGGCGGGACTATTCACTAGATTATGACTATACACAGAGATCCCCTACTACAGAATGGGCATTTCCGATTTGTCTTGGAGGCAAAGAGATGCAAGTTGGGTCTGCCCCACATCTGGAAAATGTGTTCTACGACAGACTGGTCCAGCTCCCATTCGTGGCAAAAATTTGATGTTCTGCTTAAAGTGTCCGCCAGAGTGTTGTTTACTCCTGGCACGTGCTCCACCTTTATAGTAATGTGGTGAGAAAAGAGCCACTTCCATATGTTTTGTGCTTCCTGAGCTAGGACGTGAGAGGGAGTCTCCGTCTTGCTTGTTTAGGTAATGCATGCAAGTGGTGTTGTCTGTACTTAAGAGAACGGAGGACCCTTAAAGTCTAGGGAAAAAAAGACTGCAAAGCCAAAAATATAGCTCGAAGCTCCACGATGTTGATGTGCATTTTTGACAATGTTTTGGACCATTTCCCGCTTATGCAGAGATCTTGAAGGTGTGCATCCCATCCTTCGAGAGAAGTGTCTGCAGTCCAGATGAATTCCGGTGTGGGAGAAAGAAAGGTAAGCCGGATCGAGACATTGCTGGAGCGCTGCCACCAAAGCGGAGCCATCTGCATAACCGGGGTTATACTCACCAGGTCGTCGAACGACCCGGTTATCTGACGCCATTGACTGTCTAGTTCTTCTTGGATAGGTCTCATTCGAGACGAGAGTGAGGAACCAAAATGATTGCTGAGAACAACATCCCGAGAAGGGATTTTATATTCCTCAAAGAAGCGAACCTTCTTTTTGGTAGGTCTGAGGCTAGAGAAACCAGATGTGATTGCCTTTCTGCAGACACGAATGCTTTGTCCTGGATAGTGTCCAAAATTACTCCCAGAAACTGAATCCTTTGAGACAGATGAAGAATGGACATTTGGGAGTTGAGAGACAATCCCAGGGCTGGAAACATACAAAGGCAGGGGAGTGTAGCTTCAGAGGCCTGCCTGAAAGAAGCAGCTTTTATTAGCCAATCGTCCAGATATGGAAAAAGCTGAAGGCCCTGCAACCTGAAATGAGCCGCAACCGTAGCAAGGCATTTTGTAAAAACTCTTGGAGCTGAACGCAGGCCAAAAGGGAGAACCCTGAATTAAAAATGCGCACCTGCCATAGTAAAACAGAGGAACCCGCGATGTTTGGGGTGGATCGGGATGTGGAAGTATGCATCCTGCAGATCTAGTGTTGTCATGAAGTCTGCATGGTCTAGGAGTTGCAGGATCTCTTGAAGAGTAACCATGCAAAAGGATTTATTTTGCAGGTATTTGATCAGCTTTCTTAGATCCAGGATCCGTCTCCATACTCCCAACTTTCTTGACTAAAAAGAAACGGGAGTAAAAAGCTCTTCCCACCTGAGAGAAAGGCACTATCTCTATAGCTTCTTTTTGTAGCATACTCCTTGCCCCTTTCCTGAGAAGAGCTAGATGTGGTGGATGCTTCTTTAAAGGTGGATGGGACAGAGGGAGGTTTACAAATGCTAGGGTTTACAAATTCTAGGGTATATCTAGATTTGATTAAGTCCAAAACCCACTTGTCCAATGACAGTTTTTCCCATGGACTAAAATGACGGGAAATGTTCCGCGTCTTGGGGTTGAAGCGTGGCTGAACTGTTGCAGGTGCTGGGTAGACGTCACTGCTTCCTATAATTATTTCTGCCCTGTTGGGGCGGTTTCCTCCTGTTCTGTTGTCTGTAAGTGGCAGCAGGGGGGCTCTGTAAGCTTGTTGCTGCTGCAGAAAACCACATCTGCACTGGCAATTTTGGGGTTGGTACTTTTGGTAACCTCCACGAAAGGAGTAAGTTCCTCTGCCACGGGTGCCTCGAAAAGGAATCCTCCTGTATTGAAGCGTACCCAGGGCTTTGGCCGTGTCGGTGTCCCTTTTAATCTCTTGCAGGGCGTCAGTGATGTGCTTGCTAAAGAGTGCATCCGCATCAAATTGCATAGAGAGGATTTTGCTTTTTATCTTCGGGTGGAAAGTGTTAGTTAAGCCAACCCTGGCGACTGAGGACTGCTGCTCCAGCCAGTAGTTCAGGAGGCTAAATCCATGAAATGTCGTTAGTTTTCGATATTGCTCTTTCCCACCCCAGGAGAATTTTTCTCGCCTCCTGCTTCTGATCATCTGGCAAAAACTTGAGGTAAGGAGCAATATATGACCACATTTGGCGGTCATACCTCCCTGGGATTGCCAAAGAGTTAGCGGCTCGAATGCAAGCACCTATCATGGTGGGGAAACTCTTTCCTATATAAATCGAGCCTCCTACCATCCTTGTCAGGAGGTGCAGTAATGGGTATCGATGGATTTCACGATCTGCGTTGAGCAGCCTAAGAGATAACAGTCAGGCCTAGGATGACAGGACAGGTATGCAGGGGCATCATCCAGGGTCTTATACTTTAAATCAATCCTGGGAAGAATTGCAGGTAGAGAGAGAGGGTTCCTCAATCTTGACGCCCTCTTCCCAAATATGGTTGATTATGGGAATGGCGCGGACCGTTTTTCTGCTCTGATCTTTAAAATTGTAGAGCAAGCAGTCGGACTGCTTAACGGGCATAGGGAGTTGAAAACGTGTTGCTGCCCACTCCATGATTGCAAACACAACAGTGATGGACAGAATGTGGATCAATGTCACACATTCACCCCAGTCCAAAGATCTGGGCCCAAATCCATCGTTTTTCCACTCCACACCACCCTGGGTTAGACAATGGCGATATGCAAATCAGCGCTGACCCTGTGCCCCATGGGAACAGTCCAGTCCGAACTACAAAAGCCATGTCCTTCCCAGAACGGAACCAAGCATCCGAGGACCGGCCCGGTTTCGTGGAGTCAAGCTATCCAGGCTGATGAAGGCTGATAGCCAGAAACCGGTCCTTGGATGCTTGATTCCGGTCTGGGAAAGACATGGCTTGGTAGTTCGGACTGGACTGTTCCCATGAGGCACAGGGTCAGAGCTGATTTGCATATAGCCAGTGTCTAACCCAGGGTGGTGTGGAGTGCAAAAAAAACGATGGATTTAGGCCCAGATCCTTGTACTGGGGTGAATGTATGACTTTGTTCTACATTCTGTCCATCAACTGTGTTTTTTGCAATTTTCACCCCGAGTGGGCTGGGTATGCTCAGACGTGAGTCCCAGGCTCTCCACACCACTGGAGTCAAGCTATCCAGGCTGATGAAGGCCGATAGCCAGAAACCGGTCCTTGGATGCTTGATTCCGGTCTGGGAAAGACATGGCTTGGTAGTTCGGACTGGACTGTTCCCATGAGGCACAGGGTCAGAGCTGATTTGCATATAGCCAGTGTCTAACCCAGGGTGGTGTGGAGTGCAAAAAAACGATGGATTTAGGCCCAGATCCTTGTACTGGGGTGAATGTATGACATTGTTCTACATTCTGTCCATCAACTGTGTTTTTTGCAATTTTCACCCCGAGTGGGCTGGGTATGCTCAGACGTGAGTCCCAGGCTCTCCACACTACTGGAGTCAAGCTATCCAGGCTGATGAAGGCTGATAGCCAGAAACCGGTCCTTGGATGCTTGATTCCGGTCTGGGAAAGACATGGCTTGGTAGTTCGGACTGGACTGTTCCCATGAGGCACAGGGTCAGAGCTGATTTGCATATAGCCAGTGTCTAACCCAGGGTGGTGTGGAGTGCAAAAAAACGATGGATTTAGGCCCAGATCCTTGTACTGGGGTGAATGTATGACATTGTTCTACATTCTGTTCATCAACTGTGTTTTTTGCAATGCCCACTCCATGATGGCATGTAAAACTCCAATGTCTCCTGGAGGGGTATCAATTGCCTGAGGAACTGGTGATGATGGTGTAGGGATTACATACTCCTCCCATTCATCCATGGTTGTTGGTGATTTAGGGTCTTCGCCCTCTTCGGCGACTGCATCCTCGTCATCATCTTTTACTCCTTGGTCTTGTGGTGCAGGTAAAATATCCTTAGACCCAGCAGCTGGAACAGATGAACTTGAAGTATGCAAGACAGAGGGAAGAGAAGGCTGTCTTTGGGAAACGAGTATGGTAGTCCTGCAGCATAGCTGCCAAGTCCTGTACCAAAGTCACGGGCATCTGAACCACAGGTTCCTGACGAGCCAATACAACTTGAGGCCTTTGCACTATTTGATAAGGCTCATAATACTACTCTTCCTCAACATCCTCTTTGTATTCCACATGAAGCGGAGAGGGGCAGGGTGCAGGGCTGAACAGCCAATCATCCTCTGACTCCTCAAAAAAATGGCTAGGAGGCAAGGGAGAAATGTATGAAGGTTTGTGGTAGTAGCCGCTGGTAGACGGGAGCGTAGAGGATAATTTAGATGATAAAATAGGAGTTACTTGTAATGAAGTGGGCCTTTTCCGCATGATCGTCGACGAGATGACCATGGACGGAGATATAGGAGGCTGAAGCTGCCATCACTATTGTTTTAGTTGACGTTGTCGTCGTTGGAAGACCCATCATCGACGATCATGTCATTGAAGTGGTGGTCGATGGAGGAAGCATCGACGAGAGTGGGACCGTCGTCGACGGTGGGAGCATCGAGGAGAGAGAGGCCACCGCCGATGGTGCCGTCAACAAGAGGGAGGTCGACGGAGGAGAAACTGTAACCGTCGGTCTTATCACTGTGTCGTCGTCGGAGGGGAGTTGAACTTAGTCGTCGATGGAACAGTTCTTACCAGTTGTTCCATCGACTGAGATAGCGTCGACAAACTTTGAGGTGGTTTTGTTGAAGACAAAGTCTTTTTTGACGACGACGAAGATCTGACAGACTCCGACTGATTCCTGGGCTGTTTCAATTCAGTTTTAGGTTTCATTTTTGATTTTTACACAGATTTTCCTTCAGAAAAGAAAGAAAGCTTTTCTTTTTTACAGGCAGAGTGGCTAGCCTCATGGTGAGACTTTTTAGATGTCTTGCCAGCTCTTTCAGGTGGATCTTTAGATCTATCCCTCTTCTTAGACCCACTATCTTTATCTTCAGACACCACCTCAGAGCTCACTCAATTTCTCCAGCCAGATCAGTAACCTGCCTTCTCTATCCTTTAAGGTCTTTGAAGAAAAGGTTCTACAAATTCTACATTCTTTGGCCTTTTGTGAAGGATGAAGACAATGTATACACTCCTTGTGCGGATCTTCGAAATGTAACCTCTTTTTCCCACAGGAACCACAAGGGAAGAACAATCCTTTCTTTGTAGGATCAGACATCCTGTACTCCCAGTATTCAGCAACATTTTGAGAAAACGGAGCAGAGCTCAGGGAGACTCCCTGTCATACGACAAGTGGTAGAAAATCAGAGGGACTTGCCTCTCTGTGGAGAGTTCTAGAGGGTGCTGGAGCCTGATTGGCTGTGTTCTAGATTTGGTTCTTTTTACAAAAAGACAAGGATAGGCTATTGCAGTGACTTTACTGTCGATTATAGCCTATTGTATGATACTTTATTACTGTTATTATATATTTTATTTGTACCCAGAGACTCCCACCTTGCCGGCGGGGATGATTCAAGCATCCCCTGACCCTTTATAGGCAGGTCGCTCCCCACGCCGCAACAGCACCACCTGTGTGCCCGTGTCTCCCAGCTCGCTGCTGCTGCTCTGACGCAAGTTTGAGGCCCTCCTCCACCCGGCAGGCTACCACCAGCGCCTCATCCCTGGTGGCCAGTGGTAGGCCGTAAGTTGTTTAGTGTAATTGTATTGCACTTTGTTGTATTTCTTTATTTTGTTTTCATTTTCATTCCTCCTATTCCCTCTTGTGCTATTTCTGTGCCCTTTTCTGCTCTCGCCTTTCCTCCCGTGGTTCTCCCGCCGCTGCGCCCCCTGGGGGCCCCCCCCGCTCTCCGTCCTCTCTTATGAATATAAGAAATTCAGCAGAAAATCTAATATAAAGAATCATAAGAGAACAACCAGCAATCAGCGCGGTGTACACTTTCCCAAAACGAGTCAAAGAGCCCTCACTCAAATCAATTACAAAAGAACAAGAACGGCTGACAAAGGTTTATGCACATGTACTTTTAAAGTATGGTACACGTGTCAATGTCCTGTGCACAATACGTCCAGAGTGTGCCGCACCAACACTCTACTGCAAAGCAGATCCCAAAATTCCCTTTTATAAAATAGCCCTGACGAAGTTCCTTGTGAACGAAACGCGTTGGCTGAGGAGTCTGTTTTTATTGGAACTCAATAAAGGAATTGTTTAATACGAATTGGAGCTCTTGGATATTTTTCTCTGGTGCACCGTCTTTTTGTATACGAGCCCTCACTCAAATGCAAGTTCTTGGAGAGGCTAAATGATCTGCTCACACTCCCATTCAGTCTGTCTACATATTCCTCCATATTTATATCTTTACCAACATTAATAACTGCCAATTCACTATATAATTCTTAAGTGCAATATACAAGTATGCAGACAAAAAATGGTAAATTTGCGTTAAATTAAAGCACTGTTCTCTAACTAAATTAAGGACAAAATGATCAGGCATACGGTGTACTGAGAGCACTAGAAAACCACAGTCTCCAATAGTGTGGTCCTACTCAGATGGAGTAATGAATATAAGAGATTCAGCAGAAAATGATGGTATTGTGACAGAGTTTTGTGATCAGTGTAAATATTTGTGTTAGTTTAAAAGTGGAAGCCGGTCTCTTTCGGGGATTCCAAAATTTTGCAACATATTCCATATGCAATTTCTTAACAAGGGAACCACTGTTGAGGTTACATAACTATCTAAGCATTGCACTGCTATTTGTAGGGGATACCCAAAGTCATTAGTATTGCAAGACCATTTTTTACAAGATTCCAGCATGTATAGACTGTGCCTAGATCAAATTGTATACTTCCTCAGTTTTCCCCACAAAAACTCATTACTATGTCATAATATGTAGTAAGGAACCAGGATACAGTAGATGTCTGGAGTAGTTTTATTGTAGGTTACATGGAAGAGGAGCTGGCATGGAAGCAGCCAGCTAACAGACACCAACTCAAGAGTAAGGCATGGACATTCTGAAGTAACTAAGCAGTAGTAGAACATTCTAAAATTAACCAATACATTACATTTATATTTTAACAATAATAGAAAGATTAATAAAGCAGAATAAACATAATCTTTGCGGGAGCTCCTCCTGGCACAACCTGGGACAGATTCCGTGCCATGAGAAAGGTTAACTTCATGCTTGGAGGATACTTGCTTAGCAGGACATTGAACCTTAGCAACTTTAAGTTCCACCAAAATCCACCTTCGACTTGAATGGCATTCCCCACCATCTTAATTACCTTAACAGGTGGGCCAAATTTACTTTCACCTTTGTTAACATGAATAGACTTCTTGATTTTAACAGTATCCCCTACTCTGAGGATAGAGGTCTTCAATCCTTTCTTAGTGTCAAAACAATTCTTCTGCTTTGCTTGAGTGGAAGAAACATTACTTTTTACAATAGACCTCAATTTCTGTACATCTGACTCAGCATTAATCCACCTGGACATCCACCCTGGACGGAAAGAAGTATTAGTAGTTTGTAGGAAACTACAAATGTTAAAGACACACTATCATGGATGACTCGGCCAGTAGGACGCAACTGCCATGCCTAAGCACCTGTCAATTTTACAGGTCCAACATTCCTCAGAGCAGCATTGCAGGTGCAAACTTGCCTGTAGTGTGGCAAAACTTTTTTTGTGTTCCTATGGCTCAGCGAGAAGATTTTCACTCTCTCATCCTGGTCTCTAGCAATGTCCAATCCTAAAGCTCGCTTATGGAGGAGAGTTGCCCCCATCGTGGGCAGCGGTATCAGCCACACACTACCACTATCCAGTGCAGGGGATAGGTCACAGGTCTCAGTTTCACAGGCCCTAGCTTTTCAAGCCAATAAATCCTCGCCATAACAGAGTCCTGCCCACCCACAGGTTATTGCGCAGAGGAACTGGAGTCTGATGGAGAATTCAAGCTGGCCCTATATCCAGCCCTCCTAGCACATACAACTGAGGGATCAGTTCATAGGAGCACTTGCAATTTAGTCTTGGAATACCCCAGCAGGACAGGATTTGTTCTTGCTGCAATACAGCGTGACCTGGAGGTCAGACAAGACCCATAACTGGTGACAGTTAAGTCACAAACTCAAGGCCCCACACTGTTCAAGCCAACAAGCCTGTCAATCACAGTATAGAAGGGGGCTCGGGATTACCGCAATGCCTAGCGGAGACGAACAGGGACCCTCGTGGGCAGGAGGCATGTGTTTGTTTGGAATATTGCCATCCAATGAGGAAAAGAGATGCAATTTATTTGATGGATAATCCCACACTCTTTGATTGGCCATCCCCATATTGAATACAAGGTAAACATCACTTACAACGAAACTTTTACAACACACAACCATTACAACGCGGTCATTACAACGCAAACTATTACAACGCATTGCGCTGGGGGGCGCTCTAGGATAGGGAATAGGTTAATTTACTATCCAATAACCTTCCCTAGTGTCCACGGGGACTGGAGTTGGAATAGTAAATTAAACTATTCACTATCCAACACCCAAAAGCGCTATGCGTTGTAATGGTATGCGATGTAAAAACCGCGTTGTAAAGGCAGGCGTTGTAATTGCCTGCGTTGTAACGTCATACATCCTGAATACAACTGTGAGAGAGTTCTTAATAAAGTTCAGGATGAGGAAAAAGAGAAATACAGCACACACTCACAGGAGAGGTTTCTCAGCACATGTTCAGATAATGGCAGCGACAGGGTAATGACTGGGTTTGAGGTGTTTCTCAAGATCATGCATAAAATGACAATTAATATATGAAATAACCACCAACACAACATAAATGTCATACTCGTGTGAGTGGCTTAATGGATTCTATGGACGAGTAAACAATGCCGGGCCCCTGCTGGCATCAGGAACCACCCGGGTACTCCCAAGGAACCAGCACTGTGGAAACTGTAAAAGCACTGCCAGGCAGTCCAGAAATGATGATCCTTCATATGGGAGATAACAGGTAAGGAAGGCTTTGGAGTCTCTCAAATGGGGCAAAAAAGACACTTTGTGACCCAAGGAAGAAATCCCAAAATAATAAAGGTGGGGGGTGCAATGATGGTATTGAAATAAGCAGGATTGCTACCACAAACGAGAAGTTGCAAGATGCAATCCTGTTCTGGCTCGATTTGTGGAAACCTGGAACTAATGTGGCTGCTCTACTGCGTCTCCTGGCTCTGACCCAGACGAGGGTGTTTCTGCAGTCCTGCATGTGTGTGTGTGCCCAGCTGCCAAGAGTAAGTCCTCCATAATCTCCAGTTTTTCTTGGTAACTCAGTAGTCTATGTTCGTCGGTTGAAAGTTATTGTGCATATCGTATCCTTTGTGTCTTCCTGGCTGAAATCCTGACAAGGGATCAAGGGATCACCAGACTCCAGCAGCTTCACTCCTCCCCAAGACACGGCTGAGTCATCATCGCTGGAAGGTTAGATCAGTACGCTTCTCCCTCGTTAGATCATCCATCAGGGCTATGGCTGGGTGCTCCTCTGGCAGACTTGTAAGGTTATGCCACCCTCGTGTTACTGGCGAGCTGGCATTCTTGGACGCCAGCACCGATCTAGACCGATCTGCACCCTGCATGGCAGTTCCTCAACTGTTTCACAGAGAAGCCCTAAAACAATGGCTGTGTGACTCAGTCATTCTTATATAGTAATGGATGGGCCTAGATAACGGTCTCTGGAGGCAGCCTCAAAGAGCCCCAAGTCACAAAAGGATACAAACAAGGTGATTAGCACTGAAGTCCTCAACAGCAAAACTGAGCAATCCCGGACTGCAGTGGACAACCAGGAAAACTTGCCCGTACCACCCACTCACTCTCTTGTCTGGAAAGCATCTTGTAGATCAAAGTGAGAATCAAGCAGTTCACTCTGAAAAGAACACTGCACCTCCCTATGCATCATCCAACAGAGGTAAGCCTTGGGCCTATAACACTCGAGGTGGATCCAAGGAGCAAAACTGCAAGTTTCCCGAGCAACAGCTGGGAACCTCAGGTAAAGGCAGCATTACAAGGCAGTCACCAACCTGGCACCCCAGTGCCCGCCAATGACCTTCAACAGAAAACTTCCCCGGAGGCAGAAAAGCAGTAGCCCACACACGTCACTCTCTTCTACTCGATGTTTACATCAAGAGGTCACCAGGATACCCTGAACTGGGGGATATCATAAGGCTGCTGCAAGCAATTCCAACTCTCACTGATCTGAGCTCAACTGACATACTCGCGATGGAATTCATTCGCCCTGCAAGGTTACATGGAAATCAGCAACAGCCGCCCAGAAGGTTCTAGCTGAATAGGGTATTTTCAAAGCCTGGGGATAGATATTGCCCCACTTCTAACTCTAGCATATCAGATGCCTTTTCTGGCCCACATCCTGAGGCCAGCATCTTCAAACCCCAAGGTGGCCAAACTCAGTGCTCAGAGGCCAATCACCTCAGCAAGGGGCCAATTCGAGGATGGACAGTCAAAACAGCTCTTGGGCAGATCGCCTGCCTTCAAGCTAATCACTCAGACAATAACCATCTCCGAAGGAAGGCAATGAAAACCAACTAAAGGATAGAGCAGACCCCAACCCTCTCCGCTAATGCTCATGGAATACAAACGGTTTGTCAACAAATATGATGGATCGGTGCTTCTTATAATATCTTCAATCTTTAGAAGCAATTCTGCTGCAGGAAGGAATATGCTACTTACCAGTATGCATCTGTTCTTGGCATAGAGGGCTGCAGAGTGGTACATTTATGAATAGATCGCCATCTGGTGTTGGGCTCGGATGATTGCACTTGTTTTTCTCTTGGAGAAGTCTTTTGTCGTCACGAGACCAATGACTCCTCCTTTGGGTGCTAGTGCGCATGGGCATCGGCTCCATCCTTAGATTGTTTTGCCATAGTAGGGTTAGATGGAGTAGTGTAATAGAATACAGAAAGAGATGCCCATGTAAGTGTATCTAAATAAGATAATGTTGGAACAGACACAGGTTTCCGGGGAGGCAGGGAGGGCATGTACCACTCTGCAGCCCTCTATGCCAAGAACAGATGCATACTGGTAAGTAGCATATTCCGTTCGAGGCATATGGGCTGCAGATGGTACATTTATGAATAGATTATACAGCAGTTACCTCCTTAGCGGTGGTCACCTGTGTCTGTTGCAACCGGTTGAAATAAAGTTTTTAATACAGCTTGAACCACTATGGCTTGTTGTGTTGCCTGCACATCAACACAGTAGTGTTTTGTGAAGGTATGTGGTGTAGATCAAGTTGCTTTGCATATGTCATCTAGGGGAATGTTTCCTAAGAATGCCATAGATGCTCCTAGCTTACGTGTAGAATGAGCTCTAGGAGGAACAGTTAATGTTCTCTTTGCTTTTATGTAACATATTTGTATACATTTTACAATCCATCTGGCAATGCCTGCTTTAGAGATAGGATTGCCTTTATGTGTTGGGGAAAACGCTACAAATAGTGGTTTAGTTTTCCTGAAATTTTGTGTTCTTTCTATGTAGTACAATATTGCCCTTTTGACATCTAATGTATGTAGGGCCCTTTCTGCTACCGTCTGTGGTTTTGGGAAAAAGACTGGTAGTTCCACTGGTTGATTGATGTGAAATGCTGAAATTACTTTAGGCAAGAACTTTGGGTTTGTTCTAAGAACCACTTTATTCTGGTGTAATTGTAGGAATGGTTCTTCTATTGTCAGTGCCTGTAATTCACTTACTCTCCTGAGGGAGGTAATGGCTATAAGGAAGGCCACCTTCCATGTAAGGAATTTTATTTCACACCAATGCATAGGTTCGAAAGGTGGTCCCATTAGTCTGGTGAGTACTAGGTTGAGATTCCAGACTGGGGAAGGTGGCAATCTTGGTGGAATGACTCTATTGAGGCCTTCCATGAAGGCTTTGATTGCTGGCACTCTAAACAGGGATAGATGTTGCCTGTTTTGTAGGTACGCTGCTATAGCTGCCAGGTGTACTCTAATAGATGTGTAAGCAAGGTTACATTGCTGTAAGTGTAATCAGTAGCAAATAATATTTTTTGTTGATGTTGTTACTGGTACAGTATACAGCAAACCTTTTCCACTTTGCTGCATAGCATGCTCTGGTGGTGGGACGTCTTGCCTGCTTAATGACCTCCATACAGTTTGAAGGTAGATCTAAGTATCCAAATTCTAAGATCTCAGGAGCCAGATCGCTAGGTTCAGTTGTTTGGGATCTGGGTGCATTATTTCTCCATGGTTCTGTGTAAGGTGCATGGGTAAAATTCTTAGTTTTTGTTGTGGCACCTGTGAGAGTTGCAGGAGCGTGGTGAACCACGGCTGTCGTGCCCACATGGGTGCTACTAGTATCATGGTCATTGAGTGTTGTTGCAGTTTTCGAACCACTAATGGAATTAGTGGGAGAGGGGGAAAAGCGTATGCAAATTTGTTGGACCAATTTATCCATAACGCATTGCCCTGCGACAGGTGGTGTGGGTACCTGGATGGGAAGCTTTGGCATTTTGCATTCTGATGAGTGGCAAAGATATCTATCTCTGGTTGTCCCCATTTTTGAAAGAATGGCTGCAGTATTTGGTCGTGCAGTTCCCATTCATGTATTTGTTTTGACTGTCTGCTTAAGATGTTAAGTTGTGCTATCCGTGTGAGTGGAAGGCCGTTCAACTCGCAGGATGTGAAAGTGCTCTTTTTAAAATCTCGTTCAGTCATCACTTCACCTTCTCTGGGCTGCTAATTTATCGTCCTCCGGGTTGCAATTCTGTTTTCAGGGCTGCCCTCCCGGATCCAATTAGCACGGAGGCACTAGGATGTGCTAATTTCAACGTTATCGGAGATCTTAATCTTCATTTTGATTGCTTGTCCTCACCCTCTATTAGGAGCATTCTGGCTGATCTAGAGGCCTTGCAGCTTTCCCAGCTGGTCACCTCTCCCACTCAGAGATGGTCACATCCTCGACCCTTTCTCTACTAACTTAGAGGGAGTTAGGGTTCTCTGTCCCACCCAGATGGTCTGGACAGACCATATGCTGGTGAAAGTGATATGCCCCATGTTGGAGTCTCCTCTTATATCGCACGACATATTAGTTCTTAGACGACATTGGAACAAACTAAGACTGGAGGACTTTTACCATCTGTTGGAGGAGGCACCTCTAGGCCCTTTCACTGATGTTGACCGCGGATATGATTCCTTTTGTGAGTGGATCTCCCGTGCCCTTGATTCTTTGATCCCCTTGGTATGGTCCAAGTGTCGTCCGAAAGAGCCTAGCCCATGGTATGATCGTGCCTTAGCGTCCGTCCCTCAAAAGAGCCTGTAGACAGGCTGAGAGACTATGGAGAAAATCGTTTGATCCTGAATTGAAGGCCTGCTACCTTGCTAAAACTAAAATCTACCATAGGGCGGTGTGTAGAACACGAGCAGCCTTTTATGCCCAAGAGTTTCAGAATAGTTCAAATCCTTCGAAACTCATCTTTAAGGTGTTAAAGGATTTGATGGCTAAGAGGACTACGGCGGCGGAAATATGCTCGGACTCCCATTGTGAGGGTCTGGGTCCTTTTTCCTCGAAAAAGTTCATGCCATCTATCGAACCTTCTCGACGGGGTTTTCAATTTCAGAACGGGCCAGCTGCATCTTGGGAGACAGTGAGTGTCTTACTATCCTGCCCTCCCTATCTATGGAGGCCTTTGACTCTCTGAGCCTTAAAATCAAGTCAGGATCTCCTGCAGACCCGTTGAAACCGGCCCAGCTTAAGAATATGTCACCACTATGTCGTACTCTGGTGCTGTCTTTGATCAATCTGTCACTTTCTTCTGGGATAGTTCCCATTAGGTGGAAGCAGGCTGTAGTTACACCTATTTTGAAGAAGGCTACCCTTGACACCCCCTTAAACCCGAGAACTACCGCCCCATCTCCTTGCTTCCTTGGGCTACGAAAGTCGCTGAGGGCCATGTAAAGGGCATCCTTGCAGACCATCTTACTAGGGCCAACATTCTTGACCCTACTCAGAATGGGTTCCGTGCGGGCCACAGTACGGAGACGGCCCTACTGTCTATGGTCAAACATCTGCGTTCTGTGGTTGATGCGGGTCGGACGGCGGCACTACTGTTATTAGATCTTAGTGCCACGTTCGACACGGTCTCGCACAGGATTTTGCTTCAGCGACTTGAGGAAGTGGGGGTCACGAGCTCCGCTCTATGCTGGTTTCGATCTTTCCTTGCTGAAAGGTCATTCCAGGTTGCGATTCCGCCCAGCAAGTCTAAATCCTATCCGTTAGACCTGGGGGTCCCACAGGGTTCATCGCTGAGTCCCACTCTATTTAATCTTTATGTGAGGCCGCTGGCTGCGGTCGTCAAGCAATGGGGCTTGACGATGGTCTCATATGCAGATGACACGCAGCTGGCGGTCACGCTGAGTGGGTACTCAGACACGGAGGCTCCCAGGTTCTGTGACGGTTTACGGGCAGTGGCTAACTGGATGAATTCCAACTGTCTCCAGTTAAATACCAAAAAGACTGAGGTTATGGTGGTTGGCAAGCAGGCGGCGTTGTGGGGTGATAAGTGGTTGCCCTCTGAACTAGGTGGGACCCCTTCTCCAGCATCGGAGATAAAAAATCTAGGGGTTTGGCTTGACCCGACCCTCGGTTTCATCTGTCACACCAAGAAGGTGGCGGCTTCTTGCTATGGCATCATTAGAGGACTAAGACCTATCCTTAAATTTTTTGATGCATCCACCAGGCAACTGGTGGTTCAAGCATCAGTGCCGTCTCGGCTGGATTATGCCAGCTCGCTTTTAGCTGGGATCAAATCAGTCAGAACTCACCCGGCTGCAGCGAGTTCAAAATGCTGCAGCCAGAGTGGTGATGGGTCTGCCAAGGCGGTGCTCGGTCTCCAAATCTTTGCACTCTCTTCATTGGCTCCCCATACCCCTGAGGATCAAATTCAAGCTTCTCTGCCTTGCGTTCAAAATCCTCAAGGGTACGTCTCCCCAAAATTTGGAGAATTTACTGATACCGAATGTCCCTCCGCGAACCCTCAGATCTCTGGGTCAGAATCTGGCAGTGGTTCCGCGCTTCAGACTGAGTAGAGCTGGTGGCCGCTCTTTTCGTGTGCTAGCGGCAAAGTGGTGGAATTCTCTTCCTCCCCACATCCGGGCTATTGATGACCTTTTCCAGTTTAGACGAGCCGTCAAGACCATCCTATTTGTTTAGTTTTCTTGCTGTTTCCTTTGGCCTTCCTGATTCTTTTCGGTGTCGTGTTGTGTTTGCCTTGTCAAAGCGCCGGGACGCCCCTTCGCTGGGGCAGCTGTGCGCAGTATAAGTAAAAATAACATAACATAAAATAACATAACATGTCTGCTATCTGATTTTGAACGCCTGGTAGGTGTTCGGCTAATAGATAGATGTTTTGAGGAATGGCCCATCTCCAAATTTCCTGCGCTAGTCTGGATAGTTGGAGTGCGTCCCCCCTGTTTTTGAATATAATACATTGCTGTCATGTTGTCTGTTCTGATTAGGACTGCTTTGTTGAGAATGTGCATTTGAAAGGCTTTTAATGCTAGAAACACTGCTAGTAGTTCTAGATGATTGATGTGCAGTCTTTTTTCCTGTACACTCCATCTTCCCTGTACTGTATATTTCTCCATATGCACTCCCCATCCGGTGAGCGATGCATCCGCTGTTAGTATCACTTGTGGAATTGGTTCTAGGAACGACCGCCCTTTTGGAAATGTTTGTTGTGTTCCACCACTTCAGAGAGCGGTGTGTGCGGTCGTCTACCAACACCAGATCTGTAATCTGTCCTTGAGCCTGATTCCACTGTGTTGCTAAGCATTCTTGCAGCGGACGCATTTGTAGTCTGGCATATGGTATTAGCAGTATGCAGGATGACATCATCCCTAATAGCTGCATGAACACTCGCGCTGTTAGTGAGAGTGTTGTGGTTGAAATCTTTGAATCAATGTAAGCATTGTTTGAATCCTGACTGGATTGGGGTATACTTTGGCTTTCTCTGTGTCTATAGTAGCCCCTAGATATTGTTGAACCTTGTTTGGTTGTGGAGAAGTGTGGCTCAGGGGTTAGAGGCAGCAGACCCGGAAGCTGAGATCGGTCCTGGACCAGGGTTCAATTCCCCGCCTCGGCGGGTCTTGGGCAAAAAATTCCACGGACTTGATAATTCTCGCCCCGGTGCCTCCTCGACTCACGGGTTCACACTCTGCGACTCTGGGCAATAGCTTGCTTAATCTCCACAACGGCCCCTCGCGGCGGGATGCCTGACTTTCACCTTGTGGATACCCTGCTATCTCACAGGGGAATATCAGGACGGGTTCCCTAAGCAAGCGCCGGGAAACCCACTGCGGGTAGCTGTGCGCTATATAAGCTCAACTACATTTACATTTACATTTGGTTGCAGGTGGGATTTTGTGTAGTTCACCGTAAACCCTAGCTGGTGCAGCAACTGAATTGTCCTTTGTGTGTTTTGAAGACATTCTTCTTGTGACTTGGCCTTTATTAGCCAGTTGTCCAAGTAAGGGAAGACATGTATTTTTTGTCTTCTTAGGTGAGCTGCAACCACTGCTAGGCATTTTGTGAACACTCTTGGTGCTGTGGTGACCCCAAATGGAAGGACTTTGAATTGATAATGTTGTCCTTCTACAACAAACCGGAGGTATTTCCTGTGGGCTTTGTGAATTGGGATATGAACGTAAGCGTCTTTTAGATCCAGTGTAGAAAGAAAGTCCCCTTTCTTCAGTAAAGGAAGTACTTGTTGGAGCGTGACCATGTGGAAATGTTCCGAATTTATGTATGCATTGAGAGGTCTGAGGTCTAGTATTGGCCTTAGAGACCCGTCTTTTTTGGGAATTAGAAAGTATAGAGAGTATACTCCTGTTCCTTGTTGGTGTTGTGGAACCTTCTCTATGGCATGCTTTTCTAGTAGTGATAGTACTTCCTGTTTTAACAGTGTTAGGTGATCTTGACTCATTGGACGCTGTTTGGGGGGGATGTTTGGTGGGGTAGCTTTGAGTTCCAGGCAATAACCATGTAGGATAATTTGTCTCACCCACCTGTCTGATGTGATGTTTTCCCAGACAGGTAGGAACTGTGATAGGCGTCCCCCGACCGGTGTTATATGGTCTGGGGGGAGCTGTATGAAGTCACTGTTTTGGGGTTGGAGAGTTGCGGTTGTTGTTGTTTCCGCGACCTCTACCCTTGTTGTTGTTACCTCTGTAACTGCCTCTAGAATTACCTCTGGGTGATGTTGGTGTAAAAGAGGTTGATTGCTGGCTTGTACCTGTATTCTTGGATCCGCCTCTATAGGTGGACCTACGAAAGGAACCTCTGAGTTGGCTGTTGCAATGCTCCCATTGATTTAGCCGTTTCTGTGTCTTTTTTCATCTTTTCTAAGGCCTCATCTGTCCCTGAGCCGAAAAGGGTTTTCTCATCAAAAGGCTGGTTCAATAAGGATGTTTGTACCTCTTGTTTGAACCCTGAGACTCTGAGCCATGCATGTCTTCTTAGCATGATGCTTGTGTTTATGGATCTTGCTGCAGTGTCTGCTGCGTCTAGGGCACACTTAATGGAAGTATTAGTTATTATCTTCCCTTCTTGTATGAGCTGATCTGCCTTCTTTTGATGTTCTTTAGGGAGATGCGTAATGAGTTTTTCTAACTCATCATAATGAGCTCTGTCATAACGTGCAAGTAGCGCTTGCGTATTAGCTATGCGCCAGCTGTTTGCCGCTTGGGATGCTACTCTTTTGCCAGAGGCATCTATTAACTTAGATTCCTTGTCAGGAGGAGGAGCTTCTCCTGTAGTGAATGAGTTTGCTCTCTTACGAGCGTTTGTGACCACTAGCTAGTCCAGAGGCATTTGTCCCTTGATAAATATTGGGTCCTTTGGGGCTGCCTTATATTTTTTATCAATTCTTGGGTTTAATACCCTAGCCCTCACCGGGTCTTTGAATATTTCTGATGTGTGATTGAGGAGACCGTTAAGCGTTGGTAGTGTTCCTGATGTTCTTTGTGCAGCAGGTAGTGTTTCTAAAAGGAAATCCTCTATTTGAGGTTCTGCATGTAATTCTACCTTGTGGTATTTTGCTGCCCTATTCATTAACTGTGCAAAACCTTTATTATCATCATCAGGTGGTGAAGGTTTTGAGGGATACAGTTCAGGGTTGTTATTATCCGACACTGCATTATAATCATCCCATGGGTCTGCATCCTCTGGGACAGTGTCTTTATCATCCCTAGGATGCTCCCCCTCTCCTATGTCTCTTTCTACATCTGTTAGAGGTGTAGATGGGCGTGGTGTAAAAGGAATAGCTGGCAGAGTGTGAGGAAGAGGAGAAGAGGGTGTGTCTCTAGGCTGTGGAGAAAGGGGAGGAGTTGTATTTGTCCCCATTGTTCTCTTTTTAGGAGGAGGAGTTGTCGTCGTCCAACTGTTCATTCTTCCTCGTTTTAGGTAGTTTTGTCACTACCTTGCCAGTTTGTGGATCAATAAACAAAGTCTTTTGTTTGGGATCTGTTTGATGCTCCTGTGTCGGTACCGAAGTTTTTGGTTCAGAAAGGTGCTTTTGCTTCCGACTGTCAATTTGTGTTTTCGGCACCGAGAGTTTATTCGAATCCGATATTTTCGGTGTCGAGGAAGTCTTCGACGTCGAAGCATGTTTCGGTTTCGACATGGAATGTTTCGACTTCGAGCTTTCCTTTGTATGGAGCTTCGGTGTCTATGTCGAGGTGGGCCGTTTCTCGGATCCAACATGGTGGGAGGCCGAGTGTTTCGGTTTCGGTTTCGTTGCCGAGCCCGAAGGCGGGGCGTCAGAAACTTTTTTCGGTTGTCTGACCGGGTTCGAAGGCGGGGTCGACACCGATCGGGGTCGGTTCTTTGGTAAAGGGACGTCCACTCACAGTTTGATGAACGTCGATTTCTTCGACGTCAGACTTGTCCGCTTCCGACCCCGACTCGTCCTCATCTTCTTCCTCTTCGGGGTGCTGGGCCTCGAACAGCTTGGATGAGGATCGAAGCGCTCCGGATCGACTTCGACAAAAAATTACATTTCGGCGCGTATTCCCTTTCCAATTCTACGGTATTGTTATCGAGGGCGAGTACATTTCCATTTCGACGCGCTTCGACGCCAACAACAAGATTTCCAACTTCTACGTCGACGAGACCGGGAGGCCCATCTCGACGTAGTCCAGCCCGGAGTCCATGAAAAGGACTCCATTCAAAAAATGTCCAACGTGTGGTGCTAAGTTCCCACACAAGGACCTACACGAGGTGTGCAACCTCTGCTTATCCCCTGAACACGAATCCAGGGACTGTGAAGCCTGCGCGGCATTCTCCTCCAAGTCGACGATTAGAAACAGTCTAGCCCGAAGAGCCTTTTCTCCATTGAATCAAATACATTTGCAAAGTACATTTAACCTGAACAAGAGCAACAGAAAAAAAGGACAGGAAAAAAAATAGAGAAACAATCTCTTTGTGCAACTGCCAGTGTACATGGGTCTGTTAGTCTCATGTATCAGTGGGTAGCATGCATATAATTGCATCATCGTGGTAGGCTATTTATTGGTGGATGTGCCTGGATTGGTGGGGGAGGGGAGAAGAAGTGAAACCGGGGGGGGGGGGAGAGGGGGGCAGGAGGTGAGAGGAGTAGAAAATGGAGGGCCAAGGTGTCTGGTGGCTGCGGGCATGCATACTCTGATATCGGTGCAGATCTCAGGGATCCCTGGAAGTTAAAGGTCCTACGCCAGTGAGCGAGAATAAGAGGGAGGGGGCGTTGCAGACAATTTAGTCTTGATCACGGACAAGTATTTCTGCCATTGTGTGAGAGTGTCACAGGCATGCTGTCGCTGGTATGTTCAAACACCAGTGCCCTGCGGAGATCGAGCACCCACGCCTGTACATTGGGGCCCCGTGGTGCCTTCCATGCCAGGGCAATCCCAAGTTTGGCTAGGCCCAGGGCAAGGTCCAAGAACTTATTCAGGTCCCACTGAGACGTAACTCCCAGCAGAAAGTGAAGGGGCTCCGCCTCCACCTGTGCGCCTGCCGCTTCTGAGAGCGCAGTGGACAACGCGGTCTAGAATGTTTGAACACTGGTACAGTTCCACACCATGTGGGTGAATTTGGCTCCCTGGTCTTGATATCTAGGGTATATGTCCGCGGTAGCAGGGTAAGTGCGTGCCAACCTGTAGGGGGTGAGATACGTTTGGTGGAAATATTTAAATTGAGTGTACTTCAACCTGGAGTTAGTCTAAATAGTTTTTGGATGGTTAAGGCATTGCAGCCACTGCTTATCAGAGAGGGTGATGGACAGCTCGGCATCCCAGTAACCATTTAGTACCGCCAGTGCAGTTGGATCCTCCAGTCTGAAAGAGGTGAAGATGGCTGTTACTGCATGCTTACCTCGGCCGTGCATGAGCAGCGTTTGCAGCAGGTGTGACGTGGTAGGTTCTGTTCGGTCAGTATCCCATGCTCGCAGGGAATGGCGCGTTAGCAGAAAATGTAAGAGGAAGGAGCCCTGCGGCACCTCATGTGTCAACCATGTCCTCAAACGTTTGCATTTGAGAGTCTGCATGCATGTCTCCCCATGTGTCTAATCCTCTCTCCCTCCACAGTCTCAGTTCCGGGTGTCCATGACAGGAGAACGTACCAGGAAGGAGCTTCAGCGGCAGGTCAGGGGCATATGCCGCTGTTTGGCTCTTGGGAATCACATATTTGTACCAGTGTTATCTGGCCACTGCCATTAAAATGTTGCCTAGTTGTTTCTGAGTCAGGGCAATTGTTCCTTCATCCATTCCAGCAATGTTGGGGGATCCCAAGCCAAGTTTCCGGTAACCATCTAAGAAAGACTGCTCTTAGCGAGCCACCGCATCAGCCACTGCAATTGAGCCGCGGCATAGTATCGCTTGAAATTTGGGGTGCCCAAGCCGCCGTCCGATAATGGCAAGTATAGTTTATGAAGGGACACCCTGGCCCTTGAGTTTCCCCATATCAGGGAGACCAGTAAGGATTCTGTAGATTGTTCGAGGTAGGCGGTAGGGGAGCGTGTAGAAGTACAGGAGACGGGGAAGGACCAGCATCTTAGAGATGGCACCTGGCCCATGGGGGACAAGGGGAGGCCCAACCAAAATGGGAGAGTCGATCGGGATCGAGTTATGGCCCGACTGAGATTCTCATACACAGTGTCAGCCCCTAGATGACACACCTGGACTCCAAGGTATTTAAAGGTGTCGAACGCTCCAATGTCAACCGTGTTTCCGGGGCCATTCACTTCACAACGAACAAGTTACTTACCTTCGGTAACGATATATCTGTAAGAAACAGTAGTTAGTATTAGATTCCTTACCTTAGAATATCCCCAGGCGTCAGTCTGGATCCGGAAACTTTTGCGTAGCAGTACCCCTGCGCGTCGGTAGGCGTCGTCTGCAGGCGTCCCCTGCGGCTCCGCGTCGTCGGCGTCGTGCGCCGTGATGACGTCGCTGGAGTATATAGACGCCGCCTCCGCGCGCTGACGTCAGTTCTTTGCACACAGCTTTTCCGCGCCAGAACACGCAGAGCCATGTGAGAACCAACACTGGTGCCATTTGAAACTAGGGCCCTGAAAGGGATGTCCCTAACCCTAGGTATCAGTTCGCAGAACGGGGAGGATGGGCGGGGCGGTAAGGAATCTAATACTAACTACTGTTTCTTACAGATATATCGTTACCGAAGGTAAGTAACTTGTTCATCTGAAAGAAACAGGTTAGTATTAGATTCCTTACCTTAGAATAGATACCCCAGCAATACCAACCCCGGTGGTGGGTCTGCGAACCAATACAACCTACACCAGAAAGTCCTGGAGGACCGAACGGCCAAAGAAGCCATCCCTCCGGACTTGACTGTCCAGGCAGTAGTGCCTCGCAAAGGTGTGCAGCGAGGCCCACGTGGCCGCCTGGCAAATGTCCTGCAAAGGGACTCCCCGGCCCAGGGCAGTAGTAGCCGCCGTGGCCCGAGTGGAATGGGCCCTCAGCCCAACAGGAGGCTCCTTCCGAGCCAAAGAGTAGCATGCTTTGATGCACAGGACGACCCACCGAGAGATGGTCCGTTTCTGTACCGCCCTTCCCTTCTTCTCACCCACGTAGCCAACAAACAGTTGGTCATCCACCCGGAACTGGCGTGTGCGATCCATATAGAATGAAAGCGCACGTTTTGGGTCCAGACGATGGAGCCGCTCTTCATCCTTTGAAGGATGCGGAGGCGGGAAGAAGGAGGGCAAGGTGATGGACTGCCCAATGTGAAAAGCAGAGACTACCTTGGGCAGGAAAGAAGGTCTGGTCCGAAGAACCACCTTATCAGGATGAACAGACAAGAAAGGAGGTTGAACAGAAAGAGCCTGGAGCTCACTCACTCTCCTGGCAGAGGTGATGGCTACCAGGAAGGCCGTCTTTAAGGTGAGAAGACGGAGAGGACAGGAATGAAGGGGCTCAAAGGGAGCGCACATCAGGAAAGTCAAAACCAGGTTCAAGTCCCACTGAGGCATCACGAACGGAGCTGGAGGATACATGTGCGTGATGCCCTTTAAGAATCTTAACACAATAGGGGACTTGAACAAAGATGGCTGATCAGGTAGCCTCAAGAAGGCGGAAAGGGCAGAAAGATAGCCCTTGATAGTGCCCAGAGCAGAGCCCTGCTGGGCAAGGGAAAGGAGGAAGAGGAGAACCTCAGATAGAGGGGCAGAAAGGGGATCCACAGCCTTCGCTGTGCACCATGCCACAAATCTGTTCCACCGGCAGGCGTATACCGACTTTGTGGAGGGACGCCTGGCTGCCAGAATGACATCACAGACTTCAGGAGGCAAGTCAAACGGCCTCAACTGTCGCCGCTCAATCTCCACGCATGGAGGTGGAGACTGGACAGGTTCGGGTGGAGGACCGTCCCCTGCTGCTGCGACAGAAGGTCCTCCTGAAGGGGCAGGCGGATCGAGGGACCGACTGTCATGCTGAGTAGCTCGGGATACCAGTACCTTCGAGCCCAGTCCGGAGCCACAAGGATAACTTGGGCCCGGTCGCGCCTGATCTTCTTCAGCACTCTGGGCAGAAGTGGTATAGGCGGAAAGGCGTACAACAGACCGCAACTCCACTCGCGCCGAAAGGCGTCGCCGAGCGAGTGCCGTCTTGGAAACTCCAACGCGCAGAACTGATGACATTGCGCGTTCTCTTCTGTGGCGAATAGATCTAACCAAGGCTCTCCCCATTGCTGAAAGAGGCCTCTCGCCACATCCGAGTTCAGACGCCATTCGTGATCCACCGAGCACCGACGGCTGAGTTCGTCCGCCCTGGCGTTCAGAGAACCTGCCAGGTGTTGAACCGTCAGAGTCACGCCCTGACGTTCCAGCCATTGCCAGAGGCGCAGAGCCTCTTGGCAAAGGGTCCACGACCCCACACCGCCCTGTTTGTTGCAGTACCACATGGCGGAGGTGTTGTCCGTGAACACCTGCACTACACTCCCGTTGACAAAGGGGAGGAATGCCTTCAGTGCCAGGCGAATCGCCCGCAGCTCCAACATGTTGATATGGAGCCGGGACTCCGCCGGAGACCAGAGGCCTCTGATCTCCGCCTCTCCCAAGTGGCCACCCCAGCCTTGGAGGGACGCGTCCGTCACAACCACGTGCTCCGGCTGGGGAAGGGAGAGGGATCTGCCCCTGACCCAATCGCGGTCTGTAAGCCACCACTGCAACTGTCTCGCAGTGCCCTCCGAGATCAGGACATGGTCGGATAGGTTGCCCTGATGCTGGGCCCACTGAAACTTCAGGTCCCACTGCAGAGCCCGCATCCGCCATCTGGCGTGATGCACCAGAAGGATGCAGGAGGCCATCAGCCCCAGAAGCCGCAGCGTCAACCTGACCGAAACCCGGGATAACGGCTGAAAGATGGGAATCAGAGCCTGAATATCCCGGACCCGCCGTTCCGGGGGATAAACCCGAAACTGCGCCGAGTCGAGAACCGCTCCGATGAAAAGGAGCTTTTGAGAGGGACACAGGTGTGATTTCGGCACATTGATGGAAAACCCCAACTCGTGCAGGAGGTCTGCCGTCATCTGAAGGTGGTGGACGACTGTCTGGGGCGAGCCCGCCTTCAACAGCCAGTCGTCGAGGTAGGGGAAGACTGAAACCCCTAACCGGCGCAGATGAGCTGCGACCACCGCCATCACTTTCGTGAACACCCGTGGGGCGCTGGTAAGGCCGAATGGGAGCACGATAAACTGAAAATGCTCGTGGCCTACCGTGAACCGCAGGTAACGCCGGTGGGCCGGCAGGACGGGGATGTGAAAGTACGCATCCTGCAAGTCCAACGCTACCATCCAGTCTTGTAGGTCTAGAGCAGCCAAGACCTGAGCCAAAGTCAACATCTTGAACTTCTCCTTCCGGAGGAAGCCGTTGACGTTCCGTAGATCCAAGATAGGACGCAGGCCTCCCTTGTCCTTCTTGGGTACCAGAAAGTAGTGGGAGTAGCAACCACACCCTACTTCTGGCCCAGGAACGCGCTCGATGGCCCCCTTGGCCAAGAGGGCCGTAACTTCCTCCTGCAGAAGTGTCAAGTGGTCCCCCGACACACGGTGGTTCTGCGGTGGCATGGCTGGAGGAGTGGACTCGAAGGGGAGGGCATAGCCCCTTCGGACAAGCTGCAGCACCCACCTGTCCGATGTTATCGCGCGCCAGCGGGAGTGGTGATGGCGAACCCTGCCACCCACTGGCGTCACGTGAGCCCGAAAGCTCGGACTAGGAAGGCTTGGATGCCGCAGCGGAGGGAGGCGTGGACTGACCACGACGCTGGCCTCTACCGCCACCACGGCGGAAACCACGGGCGCCACCGCGCTGGGGAGCGCTCTGCGCCGCGTGGCTGGCAGCACGTGTGGGACCTCCTCTCCCTTGGCCACGAAAGGGCCGAAACGAACCCGTCTGCTGGCGCTGGGTCTGGGTCGAGAGACCCAAGGACTTGGCCGTGACCCTGGAGTCCTTGAAGCGCTCCAGCGCGTGGTCCGCTTTGTCACCAAATAGGCGACTGCCATCAAATGGCATGTCCATAAGCGTATTTTGGACGTCTGGTGAGAAGTTGGCAGATCTCAGCCAGGCATGGCGACGAATCGCCACCGTAGTGGACATGGCCCGTCCCAGGGAGTCCGTGGTGTCCAGACCACAACGGATCGAGTACCGCGCCGCATCCCGGCCTTCAACAAAGGCCCGGGTGAGCTTGTCCCGCACTTCCTGGGGGCATTGCGGCAAACACTCCTCGACCGTATCCCACAGGGAGTGGGTGTAGCGGCCCAAGAGGCACGCGGTGTTACAAGACCGCAGTCCAGCACTCAAAGAGGAAAACACTTTCTTTCCGAATTGGTCGTACCTCTTTGATTCCCGGTCGGGCGGAGCCGACGGAAATGCGGACTGCGAAGTGGAGGCCTGGATCACCAGACTCTCCGGGGAGGGATGGGTGGACAGGAAGGCAGGGTCGTCCGCGCAGGGACGGTGACGCCTGGCAACGTTCCGGTCAACCGGCGCACCAGAGGCGGGCCTGGACCAGGTGCCCAGAAGGACATCCGTCAGGGCCTCATTAAACGGCAGCAGAGGCTCCTGGGGGCATGACTGCGGTTTAAAAACTTCCGTCAGGATATTCGGTTTGACCTTCGCGACGGGGAGCTCAAGGTGTAAGGCCTTGGCAGCCCTCATCAGGACCACCGAATAGGCAGCACCCGCCTCGGACGCCACAGGGGACGGAGAGACAAACCCAGGGTTGGGCGACTCGTCCAGGCCACTGGCATCACCCAGATCACCTACCCAGTCCACATCGTACTGGCAGGCACGGGATAGAGGGTCCTCAGACCCCTCCCAACCCTCACCATACTCCTCCTCGTCATACCCATATTCTGGGTCGACGATATAGACATCGGGGTCAACAGGCCCCATCGGCGTCGGGTCCGGCGTCGGCCGACGCCGGTCCGGCTCCGAGTCCGGAGTCGGGGAGGAAAGGGGGGTGGCGCCGCGCGGCGTCGGTGCCGGGGACCCGACGCCGGCCGGAGCCGACGGCGGAGTCGCTGCACCACGCGGGGGCGGTACCCTGGGCTGGCCCACAGGAACCGACGCCGGAGAGGCCGGGAGACCAGCCGGCGACGAACCAGAGGGAACCAGCGGCGCCGGGGCCGGAGCCACCGGCGGCGCCGGGGCAGGAGCACCCGAACCGCTCGGGCCCCCAGACGGGACCGACGGGCCCGCAGGCGCCGAAGGCCCCGCCGGAGAAGACCTCGCCCTCATAGCAATGAGGAAGGCCTCGATCTCCTCACGCGACGCGCCTTCCCCAGGGACCGACAGGTGTGGGGCAGACGGCGTCGGCGACCCATGCGGGACCGCGGGGGTGGGGTCACCCGAGCCCCCGGCCGCAGCACGCGGGCGTCGGGGGGAGTCGGGGGTGCGATGGCGACGCCCCGACTTCTTGTGCTTACCTGACGAGCCGGAGGAATGGTGGCGACTCCCGGAGCGCCCATGGCGGCTCCGCGACCGCTCCCTCGACCGCTCCCTCGACCTCCGACCGGACCGGGACCGCTCTCGACGCGGGGCCGACAACCGGAGTTCGAGAAGCTTGCGGGACCGCTCCCGCCTAGCTTTTCCAGTCAAGGCCCGACAGTCGACGCAGGACTCCACGTCGTGGTCCGCGCCCAGACACCGGAGGCAGAGTCGATGGTGGTCGGTGACCGACATCATGCGGTCGCACTCGTCACAACTCTTGAAACCGGGCATCCTACCGGCACCGTAAAGATCAATCAGTTAACAAAAAACTTGGTCAAAAGACCGGAGTACTGCTCTTCGGATCTGCGCTAACTGGCGCGGAAAAAAGAAGAACTGACGTCAGCGCGCGGAGGCGGCGTCTATATACTCCAGCGACGTCATCACGGCGCACGACGCCGACGACGCGGAGCCGCAGGGGACGCCTGCAGACGACGCCTACCGACGCGCAGGGGTACTGCTACGCAAAAGTTTCCGGATCCAGACTGACGCCTGGGGATATTCTAAGGTAAGGAATCTAATACTAACCTGTTTCTTTCAGATATTGCAGTCATTGGGAACACTACCAGCTTAGTCCTGTTAACTTGTAGCCCAGAGACTCTTGCATGTGTATTTAAGGAGGTACATAATCGTCTGCAGTATCTAAGCCATGCCATGCAGGTATATTAACGCATCTCCGCGTACAGCGACACTATGTGCCACCGTCAATCAAACTGTAGGCCCCAGTCAGTAACCCGTTATCTCAGTCTGCACGCCAATGGCTCCATGGCCAAGGCAAAGAGAATCAGTGACAGGGGACAACCTTGGCGTGTGCCACGCGCCATCAAGAAAAGCGGAGAGAAGGTGCAACTATCTTCAAATCTGGCTTACGGTATGAAATACAGCAAACCAGTCAACTGTATGAAATTGGGGCCGATGCTGAACCTTGCCAGTACCATTATGAGATAATCCCTGCTCAGAGGTTCGAATGTCTTCGCAATATCGAAGTATGCGACCCAAGGCTTCTCCGCCTCTCCCTGTGTCCAGTTCAGCAGTGCAAACAGCCAGCGCAGATTCAAACACGTGTTACGGCCTCGTATGAAGCCATTCTGGTCTTCGTGGACCAACAGGGGGATTGCAGTGATTAACCTATTCGCTAGTAATTTCTCGAGGCCCTTATAGTCGTCGTTCAACATTGATAGAAGGTGATAGGAGGCCATTTGGAGAGGGTCGCGGCCCGTCTTTGGCAGGATCACTAGCGTCGCTTTCCTTAAAGTGGATGGCAGCGTGCTCGTCTCAAAGGCTTTGGGGTACACATTGGCCAGACTAGGTGGCAATTGTGCAGAGAAGGTGGAAAAAAAAAAATCAGATGGCCATCCGTCTGTCGCCGGTGTCTTGTCAGTTGTCTGCGGTCCAATTGCGTCTGTGATCTCATCAAGCGCAATGGGATCCTCTAGAGCATCGTAATGGGCTGGTATAATCTGTGGGAGTTGTATCCCCGTGAGGAAGTCCTGAACAGAAGTGGGGTCATGCGTGGCAGAGGCCGCATACCACGCTGTATAGTATTCGTAAAATGATTGGTTAATAGCATTCTGTGTATTCACCAGGGTCCCGGTAGATGTGTATATGGCGGTGATAGGGGGTTGGGTAGTATCAGACCGCAATATCCACATGAGCAGCCTGCCTGCCTGCCTGCCTAGTCGCCTTCGTTGTGTCTGTGTGCCAGATATGTTTTACTGTCTAACACTCAGAGGTCATCCATCACGTTTTTACCGTATGTGGTTTTGATGGTATGCCCACAGAGAACAGCCTTCCCATTCCACTCCTGCTGACGAGGCAGTTACCTCATTCACCGAGAAATAGGATTCAATGGAGTCTAGGAGGGTGGCCTGGTAGGATGAGTCGGCGAGAGCGGCACTCGGTAAGCGCCAGGTCGATATCTCGGGCGCTTCATGCCCCAGAACAAACTCAGTTGTAGCGGAACATGCAATACACTGTGGAGGACATGGTCCGAGCAGAATATCGTGTCTATCCGTGTATACAAGTCATGTAGTGCTGAATGGTGCGAATAAGTGTGTGCGCACCTGGGGATGCATCCTGCGCCATACGGCATGTACCTGCATGCTGGATACCCACTCCGACATGTGTTGTGCTAGTTTAATAGGGATGGGGAGGAGAGAGTGATCCAGGTCAAGATCCCGCACCCCATTAAAATGGCCACCCCAGAACATGGGGGCCGTGGGATCCGTGATTAAGGATGGTGTGAGTGTTTGTAGGAAGGTGGACTGACCAGAGTTCGGAGCATACCGAGATACCAGTATCAGTAGGGATCCATTCAAGAGGCCTCCAATGATGACGAAGCGACCCTGTGTATCCACTCTGGATTGTGCGATTTGTAGTGGGGTCCCCGGTGCAACCCAAATAAGCGCTCCTCGGGCATATCTCGAAAACGTAGTGCCTAGGATCGTGACCCTCCAACGTTTGCGGAGCGATGCAAATGTTTGTGTGATGAGGTGCGTCTCTTGTAACAGCGCAAACATGATCACATGGCTACGCAAGTACTGATACACTTTGTGAAGCTAAGCACATCCCACCAACTCCCTCACATTCCAGGTCAATAGAGAATAGACCGCAGCCGCCATTTGCTTGGTCGTAAAGTGAAAACGGGGTGTATAATGAATATGCTACTTACCCTTATGCATCTGTTCTTGGCATGTAGGGCTGCTGACATTCATATCTATAGCATAGATCGCCGCCTAGTGTTGGGTCCGGATGATTGCACATTGTTGTCCTGGAAGAGTCTTCGAAGTATCACGAGATAGGTGGCTCCTCCCCTGGACTACAGTGCGCATGGGCATCGACTCCATCCCCAGATTGTTTTTAGCCATTGTGGCGAAGATAGAGTGCAACAGTGTGAGCGATGACGATGCTAAGAATAAGTGTAAATTCTGCAGCCGCTACAAGCGCCGGGGAGGAGGGCGGGCGATATGAATGTCAGCAGCCCTACATGCCAAGAACAGATGCATACTGGTAAGTAGCATATTCAGTTCGAGGCATGTGGGCTGCTGAATTCATATCTATAGCATAGAATACATAGCAGTCCCTCCATTAACGGCGGCCGCCTGTGCCAGCTGCAGAAGTCTGAAAAAGTGTTTTAAGAACAGCCAGCCCTACAGCTGCCTGCTGCTTGGAGTGCACATCTACACAGTAATGTTTAGTAAGTGTGTGTGGTGTAGACCATGTGGCTGCTCTACAAATATCTTCCAAAGGGATATTACCAAGGAAAGCCAAAGAGGCCCCCAACTTGCGGGTGGAGTGGGCTCTGGGAGGGACCGTCAAAGTGCGCTGAGCCTTGTGATAGCAAATCTGAATGCACTTAACGATCCAACTGGCTATACCTGCTTTGGAAATGGGGTTGCCTTTGTGCTGGGCTGAAAAGGCAACAAAGAGTTGTTGTGTTTTCCTAAAGTCTTTGGTCCTATCAATGTAGTACATCAAAGCTCGTTTGACATCAAGAGTGTGGAGCATTCTTTCGGCCACTGTTTCTGGGTTTTGAAAGAACGCGGGCAGTTCAATGGTCTGGTTGACATGAAACTGCGAAACCACTTTAGGAAGAAATTTAGGGTTAGTGCGCAGCACCACCCTGTTTGAGTGAATCTGTATGAAAGGCTCTTGTACAGTGAGCGCCTGCAGCTCACTAACACGTCGTAGAGACGTAATAGCAATGAGAAAAGCCACTTTCCACGTTAAGAACTGAATTTCACATGAATGTAGAGGCTAAAAAGGTGGGCCCATAAACCTGGTGAGGACCACATTGAGGTTCCATACAGGAGCTGGCGGGGTCCTGGGACGGATGACCCGCTTCAGCCCTTCTAGGAAGGCTTTAATGGCAGGCACCCTGAAAACGGAGAGCTGCTGCCTGTTTTGGAGATAAGCCGCTATGGCGGATAAGTGTATCCGAATGGAAGCATATGCAAGATTGCATTTGTAAAGATGCAACAAATAACATATGATGTTGGGAATGGACGCATCAAGTGGGTTGATGTGGCGTTCAGTACAGTAAATGACAAACCGCTTCCATTTCGCTGCATAGCAGGCTCTAGTGGTGGGCTTTCTCGCCTCCCGAATGATATCCATGCATTCAGGAGGCAAGTCAAGGTAGCCAAACTCTAAGACCTCAGGAGCCAGATCGCCAGATTGAGCTGTTGCGGATCTGGATGCTGAATGTCGCCATGGTTCTGCGTCAAAAGCCTGGGTGTGAGGTGCAGCCGTTGATGCGGTACCACGGAGAGTTCTAGAAACGTGGTGTACCATGGCTGGCGTGCCCACGTTGGAGCAACCAGGATGAGTGTCATCGAGTGTTGCATTAGCTTTCTTGCCACCAGCGGTATAAGAGGTGCTGGGGGAAAAGCGTACGCAAATTTGCCTGACCAGTTCATCCATATCGCATTGCCTTGCGACTGTGGGTGAGGGAACCTGGCGGCAAAGCTTTGGCATTTTGCGTTTTCCCTCGTGGCGAACAGGTCTATCTCTGGATGACCCCACTGCTGGAAGTACGGGTGGAGTACTGATGGATGTATCTCCCACTCGTGCATTTGGTGGCTTTACCTGCTGAGCAGGTCCGCCATCTGATTGTCTGTGCCCGGGAGGTGTTCCACCATGAGGAAGATGTTCCTTGGAATGGCCCACTTCCACATGCTCTGAGCCAGATGAGACAACTGTGGAGTGTGTGTACCTCCCTGCTTCTGGATGTAGTACATGGCCGTCATGTTGTCCGTCCGGATCAACACGACCTTGTTGCACAGATGTACTTTGAATGCCTTCAGTGCCATGAAGATTGCCATCAGTTCTAGGTAGTTGATGTGCATCTTCCTTTGCTGCATTGTCCATAGTCCCTGCACCGTGTAGTGGAGTACATGAGCTCCCCATCCCTGGAGAGATGCGTCCGTTGTCAGGGTAATCTGTGGCACAGGCTCCTGGAACGGTCGGCCCTTGCAAAGGTTGTGTGGATTCCACCAATGCAGAGAGTTGTATGCCCGACCGGTCACCAACACTAGGTCTTTCAACTGCCCCTGAGCCTGAGTCCACTGATGCGCCAAGCATTCTTGGAGCGGACGCATATGTAACCTCGCGTGCGGGACTATGAAAATGCAGGAGGCCATCATGCCTATCAACTGCATGAACACTCTCGCAGGAAGCGAGTGTTGCGGTCTGAACTGTTGGATTAGCGACTGGATGTCGCTGAAGTTGGCTGAGCCGTGGCTGCCAGGGTATCTATCGTCGCGCCCAGATACTGCCGCACATGGGCCGGCTGAAGGTGCGACTTTGGATAGTTCAGTGAGAAGCCCAGACCGTGAAGAAGGTGAATGGTGTGGGAAATGTCGGCGGCGCACTGCTGGGCAGACTTTGCCTGAACCAGCCAGTCGTCCAGATAAGGGTAGACATGTACGTTCTGTCTCCTGAGATGCGCCGCCACTGTCGCCAGACATTTGGTGAACACTCTGGGGGCCGTGGTCACTCCGAAAGGAAGGACCTTGAATTGATAATGCCGATTCTGAATGGTGAATCTGAGTTATTTTTTGTGTGATGGATGGAGTGGAATGTGGAAGTAAGCATCCTTGAGGTCCAAGGTTGCGAGGAAGTCCCCCTGAGTGAGTAACGGAAGAACTTGCTGCAGCGTTAGCATGTGGAAGTGTTCTGAGAGAATGTACTGGTTTAGGGGCCTGAGGTCCAGAATAGGCCTGAGGGACCCGTCCTTCTTCGGGATTAAGAAGTACAGGGAGTACACACCTGTGCCTTATTCCTCCACTGGCACGAGCTCCATAGCGCCTTTTTGCAGCATGACAAGAACCTCCTGCTGCAATAAGTGCAAATGCTCTGTGGACATAGGACGGTGTTTTGGTGGTATGTTGGGTGGAGTGGATGTGAGCTCCAAACAATAACCGAACTGGATAAGTTTCCTGACCCACCTGTCTGTGGTGAACTGCTGGAGCCCCCCCCGGCCCCCCCCCCGACAGGCGTGGAATGGTCAGGGGGCAGTGACAGGGCGTCACTGTTTGTTGGAGTCGGAGGAACAGGAGTTGTTGTTGCCCCTGCCTCTGCCCTTGGCGTTGTTGCCCCGATAACCTCCTCTACTTTGCTTGGGGTAAGAGGATTGCGCCCCACCTTTATTGAATTGTGTTTGCTGGGACATCTGGCCTCTGGAAACACCCCTATTGCCCAAGCGCCGAAAAGTGCTCCCCCTAAACTGTTGGGACTGGAGAGCTTCCATGGACTTCGCAGTCTCGGTATCCTTTTTTATTTTTTCCAAGGTGGTATCCACCTCAGGACCAAATAATCTGTCAGGGTTTACCGGCTGGTTGAGGATGGTAGTTTGGATCTCAGGCTTAAACCCGGAGATTCTGAGCCATGCCTGACGTCTCAACATCACACTGGTGTTAATTGCCCTGGCTGCAGTGTCCGCAACGTCTAGTGCACACTTAATTGAAGCGTTGGAGATGAGCTTCCCTTCCTGGATAAGCATCTCCGCTGCCTCCTTATATTGGTCTGGGAGATGTTGCAACAGGGTCTCTAGTGTGTCGTAGTGTGCCCTGTCGTAC
The DNA here is from genome assembly GCF_964261635.1 of Lissotriton helveticus. Lineage (NCBI taxonomy): Eukaryota > Metazoa > Chordata > Amphibia > Caudata > Salamandridae > Lissotriton > Lissotriton helveticus. Next base: position 1,176,568,270 of record NC_136071.1, on the reverse strand, counting down.
CGAGCCAAGAGTGCCTGCGTGTTAGAGATACGCCAGATATTGGCCGCCTGAGCTGCTACTCTCTTTCCCGATGCCACCAGCACTTTGGATTCTTTGTCCGGGGGAGGAGCTTCACCAGTGGTCTGCGAATTCGCCCTTTTGCGGGCATTAGAAACGACCAGGGAGTCCAATGGCAACTGGCCCTTGATGTAGGTTGGATCACCAGGTGCCGGTCGTTATTTATTTTCAATTCTAGGGTTGACTTCCCTTGACCGTGTGGGTTCCTTGAAGATGTCCGCAACATGTTTCAGGACCCCCTTTAGCATCGGGAGAGTTTTCACAGTCTTTTCAGCTGTTGAAAAAGTGTCAAAGAGGAAGTCCACCTCCACAGGGTCAGCATGCAGTTCAACGTCGTGGTTCTTTGCCGCCCTCTCGATCAAGACATTGAATGCCGCAGAATCCTCAGTGGGAGAGGTCTTGACGTTGTATACCTGAGGGTCAAGGGCGGGTTGCTGATCCCCTTGGTCTCCTGCCTCCACCCAGGAGTCCTGTTCATCAGGATCTGTGTGGGCCGGAAAGTTGTATTCCTCGTCCTGATCCTCGGCATCCGAATAAGTCGGTGAGGGTGTGGCAACTCTGAGTCAGAGGAGCCAGTGGTTCGACCAAGACCGGTGAATCCGAAGCAGGCTTTTTGCGCTTCAGAGGAATGGTGTATGACTTCAAAGGCGTTGTCGCAGTAATTTTCCGTTTGTAAAGCGTAAGCTTCCCGGTGTCGGCATCGATGAAACGCTCCGACTGATCCTCTACCAATGGTGGTCGATGCTTCAAGCCCCCAGCCGGGAGAGTAGGCTTCGACCCCGCAGCACCTTGCAAGTTCGCGTCGGGCACAGACCGTGGTGCGAAGGCCTTTGGTGCCACCTTCGGCGGCAACGTGAAGAGGATTGGCGTAGATGACTGAGGTGGGTACCGACTGCTTCGGTGCGGAAGGTGCCTTGGGGTCTTCCGCCGGAGCCTTGTCCCTGATACGTTTCAGGGAGTCCGAGACCTGCTTCGTGAAGGAAGCGGACGGCTTCGTCGACACGACAGACGATCTTGGTCCACCAACGTGTGAAGACTCGAGCGTCGATGACTTGGGCTGTTCCGGCCGAGGCTTTATCGTGTCGGCGGCCTGGGTAACCGGTTTTGGGGCCCCAGTCTTCGGCTCGACGCCCTTGCTGGTCTTCGGCTCGACGCCCTTTTTGGACTTTGGCTCGACGCCTTTGCCTGGCTCCAGCTCGACGCCCGTCTTGGACTTCGGCTCAACGCCCTTGCTCGACTGTGGCTCGACGCCCTTCTTGGACTTCTGCTCGACGCCCTTGGTCAACTTTGGCTGGACGCTCTTGCCCAACTTCGCCGGGTTGACAGCTTTCTTTGGCCTGGGTTGTCCCGACACCTCGGAAGACGAGGGTGTCGACAGGGGAGCAGATGTTTTCGGTTTCGATGGCGTTTCAACTACTTTCGGTAGTGTTGACACCGAAGGTTTCACTTTCGGTTTCATTTTTGACAATGGCGGCTCCGCCGAAGTGTCCGTAGCCGGGCCTGGAGGCGGGGCCGTGGATCCTGGTAGAAGGTCTTGGGTAAGGCCGATTGGCGATCCCTCGACCTGAGCCTTTGTAAGTGTTCGAACGGGGCATAGCTCTTCCCCTGAGCTATCTTCCATGGCCCCATAGGCCTCATTGTCGTCTCCTACCTCGTCGACGACTTCTTCTACGTCTAGGCCTTCGACATCCACTTGATAGTCGTAGTCGATTTCCTCGGCTGGAGGTGAAATCTGCAGCTAAACTTCGTGTTCGTCTGCTTCCTCGCTGTCGAAGATGTCCACCGGTGCCGGGGCCGACTGTCGGGCCTCCATGCGCGCCACGCGCCGAAGCCGAATCGTCTTCTTCGAACGAAACCGTGAACAAGCTATACAATTGGCTTCATCGTGGTCCGGCGACAGGCACTTGTTGCACACCGGGTGGACGTCGATGTGTGGGTACTTCGACCCGCACACGGGACACTTCTTGAACGGGCTCCGTTCCATGTTGCGTTGTCGAAGGTCTTGCTGCGTCGACTGGGCCTCGATCACCGAAGAGTCACGCGACTCCCTGGATGTCCAACTCGGGAAGCGAGTCTGAACAGAACCGGGCACCGAATGCAAACAATACCGACGGTTCGAAAAAGGCCTTTTGGCCTCGAAAAAGTTTATTGTCGATTCCGAAATGGAGATGACGAAATTACATCCGAACCCAATGGCGGAAAAAAACAATCTGGGGATGGAGTCGATGCCCATGCGCACTGTAGTCCAGGGGAGGAGCCACCTATCTCGTGATACTTCGAAGACTCTTCCAGGACAACAATGTGCAATCATCCGGACCCAACACTAGGCGGCGATCTATGCTATAGATATGAATTCAGCAGCCCACATGCCTCGAACAGTGCGCTTAGCCTTGTGATAGCAAATCTGAATACACTTAACGATCCACCTGGCTATATCTGCTTTGGAAATGGGGTTGCCTTTGTGCTGGGCTGAAAAGGCAACAAAGAGTTGTTGTGTCTTCCTAAAATCCTTTGTCCTATCGATGTAGTACATCAAAGCTCGTTTGACAGCAAGAGTGGGGAGCATTCTTTCTGCCACTGTCTCTGGGTTTTGAAAGAACGCGGGCAGCTCAATGGTCTGATTGACATGGAACTGCGAAACCACTTTAGGAAGAAATTTAGGGTTAGTGCGCAGCACCACCCTGTTGGAGTGAATTTGTATGAATGGCTCTTGTACAGTGAGCGCCTGTAGCTCACTAACACGTCGCAGAGACGTAACGGCAATAAGAAGCGCCACTTTCCATTTAAGAACTAAATCTCACAGGAATGTAGAGGCTCAAAAGGTGGGCCCATCAACCGGGTGAGGACCACATTGAGGTTCCATACAGGAGCTGGAGGGGTCCTGGGAGGGATGACCCGTTTAAGTCCCTCTAGGAAGGCTTTAATGGCAGGCACTCTGAAAACGGAGAGATGCTGCCCGTTTTGGAGATAAGCCGCTATGGCGGATAAGTGTATCCGAATGGAAGCATATGCTAGATTGCATTTGTAAAGATGTAACAAATAACAGATGATTTTGGGAATGGATGCATCTAGCGGATTGATGTTGTGTTCAGTACAGTAAATGACAAACCGCTTCCATTTCGCTGCATAGCAGGCCCTGGTGGTGGGCTTTCTAGCCTCCCATATGATATCCATGCATTCAGGAGACAAGTCAAGGTAGCCAAACTCTAAGACTTCAGGAGCCAGATCGCCAGGTTGAGCTGTTGCGGGTCTGGATGCTGAATGTCGCCACGGCTCTGCGTCAAAAGCCTGGGTGTGAGGTGCAGCCTTTGATGCGGTACCACAGAGAGTTCTAGAAACGTGGTGTACCATGGTTGGCGTGCCCACGTTGGAGCAACCAGGATGAGTGTCATCGAGTGTTGCTTTAGCTTTCGTGCCACCAGCGGTATGAGAGGTGCTGGGGGAAAAGACTACGCAAATCTGCCTGACCAGTTCATCCATATCGCATTGCCTTGCGACTGTGGGTGAGGGAACCTAGCGGCAAAGCTTTGGCATTTTGCGTTTTCCCTTGTGGCAAACAGGTCTATCTCTGGATGACCCCATTGCTGGAAGTACGGGCGGAGTACCGATGGATGTATCTCCCACTCGTGCATCTGGTGGCTGTACCTGCTGAGCAGATCCGCCATCCGATTGTCCTTGCCCGGGAGGTGTTCCGCCATGAGGAAGATGTTCCTCTGAATGGCCCACTTCCACATGCTCTGAGCCAGATGAGACAACTTCGGAGAGTGTGTACCCCCCTGCTTTTGAATGTAGTACATGGCCGTCATGTTGTCCGTCCGGATCAACACGACTTTGTTGCACAGATGTACTTTGAATGCCTTCAATGCCATGAAGATTGCCATCAGTTCTAGGTATTTGATGTGCATCTTCATCTGCTGCGATGTCCATAGTCCCTGCACTGTGTAGTGGAGTACATGAGCTCCCCATCCCTGGAGAGATGCGTCTGTCGTCAGGATAATCTGTGGCACAGGCTCCTGGAACGGTCGGCCCTTGCAAAGGTTGTGTGGATTCCACCAATGCAGAGAGCTGTATGCCCGACTGTAGGAAGGTAGATCCCTGACTATGGTTGCCCCCAACTTTTTGCCTGGTGTTTTGCTGGTTTTCTGACTTAGTTGACCTGGGACCCTGCTATTCAGGGCCCCAGGCCTACTGCTCTCTCTGTAAAATGGATTCCATGTACCTTAGGTACATATCCAAATTGGATACTGAGTCACCTTAGCAGTCCCTGTACAGTGTACCTTAGGTACCCAGGGCATAGGTGTACCCAGGGCCTACCAGGGGCTGCAGCATGTATTATGCCACCCCTGGCTGGCCATCCAAATCTGACACAACTGGCTGCTTAACAGCTGGGGCAAGGGGGTGTACTCACCCTTTGCTTTAGATATAGTATACCTATATCTAACCCTAAAATGGACACACAGATCTCCTATCAGTCACTCCTATGGCAGGCCTTAACAATCCTGAAGGCAGAGTGCTTGGAATCGTGTGAGATGGTGCTCTGGCATGAGCTGAGCCTGTCTGCGGCTTTCCGGATCTATCCCTTAGCCGTTTCCATGATATCGCATACCATATACTCTTAAGTGCATTATAATCCTCGCGGTTATGTGCCAACTCTGGTATCGCTTTATCAAAACATGTCGAGTAAGGTGTCATACGAATTGGAATACTAACCCCTCGCCAATTCTGGCGACGGGGTTAGCATTCCACCCTTCTAGAGGGACACAACATGTATGTAACCTCTAACCCCGGTTAAAGTCAAACAGAGCCTCAGCTCCACAAAATGGATGCTGCCACCGAGACACAAGTCTGCCCTCCTGCTGCTGGGAGTCCTCCCAGAGCAGGAGATAAGGACAAAGGGTTTCCTGCCAGGGGCGGTGCTAGCACCGTCCCAGACAGGATTTTGTGTATCCTAGGTAGGCAGGGCTTCAGAGGAAGGTGACTGCAAGTGGCACCCCGGTGCTCACTATGCATAGGCCGGCTTGAACCAGTTCCAGGGACACTCCAGACCCTGAGCTGGGGAAAAGCCCGCCAAGGAAGTGGGTGTAACCACCCCCCTCCTGGTCCCACCCATAGGGCAGGACCTAGTCCCGTGCCAGCCCCCTTTTCCCAGATAAAGGTAGGAGCAGGCCCCCTTCCAAATTAGATCATCTTTGGAATCAAGACACGACTTTCTACGAAAGGACATCAAGATTTCTTCAAAATTCTCCCTTGTGACTAAGGAGTAGTCACCCTGCATCCGCAGGCACCACCTTAAGAACACTGCGGTCTGCTGTAAGTCCTTCCTCCGTAATCCGACTGCCCAGCTCGACAAGACCCGGCTTCCCTGGCACCTCCGACCTCTACTCACCTCTACAGCCAAGCTGAGAACCGTGAGTGCGATGAGACCTCAAGGGACCGACTATTGCCAAGACTGCACGACTTCTTCACAGCAAGCCCGCCGAGTAATCTCCTGGCGAGTGCTTTGGGGTCCGAGAAGCCCCGACCCTGAGCAGCTCCAGCACCGAAGAGCAGCCCCCCAGCATCTCCACGATCGGCGTGGGGCCCTTCTGCTTTTCGCTGCTCACCGCGTTGTTTGGCTACTAGCCCGCTGGCTTGTGGCCTTCTGAACGACGCCCGACGACATCACTGCTGCTGGTCTGGTTGCTCCAGACTGGCTCTTGCTCCCTTCCAGAAGAGGAGCACCCCGGACCCTCCTGGTCCACTCAAGACGCCATTTTGAGTCCACCGCGTGGGCTTGAATTAGCCAAGGCTTTGTTGCCCAATCCTGGGTTCTTCGACGCCGACAGCTTCATCCATCGTGGGACAGCTCGCCTCTCCATCCTGGTCGCCGACAACGCCTCCTGGTCCGTGAGATCTGCAGAGCCAGCCTCGCCCACTCACCTAGTCGAGGTGACTACCATCCGGTGCCCTCCTGGTGCCCACTGACTACTGGCTAGTAGTCACGAACTTGGTCCCCTCTGCTTTCAGGTGTCATCCATCTTCCAGATCCAGGCTTGGATCAACTCGAACTATCTTCACTGGTCGCCTGCCAGCATCTTTCTTCCAGGCTCCTGGTCCGGCAACGAGGATTCCCGACGTCTTTTGAGACATATGCAGCTGCAGCCCCTGGGCTAGGTAACTTCGGCATTTCGGTGCCCCAGCATAGCCTCACTATCCAAGGGTCAGGATCCACTGTCGTTTTCTCCCTACCAGGTTGGGTTCGCCCGTGAACACTAACTTTAGCGTTGCTAGCTACCATAGACTTTGTCCCGCATCCCGCGTGAGAGTGCACACTCTGCACCCGAGTCCCCTAGGCCTCCTAGAAGAAATCTAACGATTCCATAGTCAAGTCCTAGCGATTCCAAAGCCTATTAGTACTGTACTTACCTGCTAGTAATTTTGCATTCCACGTTTAGAGTATATGGTTTTTCGTGCCCCTCGGGCATTTGTATATACTGTGCTAACTTAAGTATTTTCGTAAGAGTTCTGTTGTGTGCCTAGCACCCTGTCCTCATAAAGAGTACAGGGTTGTTGTGATTCTAATAAATACACTGTTTATTTTCATAACACTTGTGTGGTGTCCTTTCACTGGGTGTTCAAGGGGTAATGTGATGGTAAAACAGCTGGCTTAACACGCCCTCTAGAGTCTTAGCCTTAGACTGCTCGTATCCATGCTACTAGGATAGCTGGTCTATAAGGTTGACTTACAACCAATCATCAATAAGGGTTGTTTGGACTGATATATAGTGATCACTAGAATAGTGAGCACTGCACATCAGGCCAACTTCTCACATTGGTGAGCAGCGGTTGGGATTTGAGCTTGCTGTTTTACCACACATATCCTAAGAATATCTTGTGAAAGATCACATAAGTACTAAAGGTACATATAACTTAGCTTAGAATACTCTGAGTTCTACTGAACCAGCTGTTGTAGCTCCTAGGGCCTAGCACACCCTAAACTACAACTCTAGCAAGGGATCAGTAGGCAAACATATAGTGTAGGTAAGTGCACCACTTACACCTCACTAGAAAAGCATGTCTAACCATGGAGAGTCCACTGAGACTCCCCTGGTAAGTGTTGACCCTCCACAGGTCACTTTAAGATATGCAGCTCTCAGTTTCCAGGAGATGAGACAAGTCTGTACCTCCAGGAAACTGAAGCAGGGGTCTAACCCCACCATTCCCTTTCTGATAGGTCTCTTAGAGACATATGATGCCAGAAAGATTTCTCAGTTACATGAGAATATGCCAGCCTTAGAGGGAACCTCTGGGGATCCAGACCTCCCCAACACTGCTACTGCAGTTGGGGAGGAGGATCAAGAGGAACTCTCTGGGGATGAGGTAGACAAAGGTCTTGAGGTAGTCAGAAGGCTAACTAGGGCCAACTTAGACCTACTTGGGGAAGGATCTGGGGGACCCCCAGTACTGACCCTAATAAGGCCTAACCTTGGAGTTAGGAGAGATAGATCTCCTTCTAGGGACTCCATTAGATCTCTGCACTCTAATGCCTCTTCTCAGGGGAGAAGGAACTCTCCCCAGAGGAGATTGACTTCCTCTCAGAGAAGAGAGCATGAAGCAAGGATGAGACAAGCTAGACTGAGGATTGAAAGGGAAGAACTTGCCCTGGCCAAAGAAAAGCTTGCATTTGCTAGAGAGCAGCAGATGAGTGGGTTAGCTCCCACTGGTGGCAGCAATCTCCCAAGAGAAAAAGAGAAGGGTTTAGATACTAAACACCTGACTAAGATTGTGCCCCCTTTAAGCAAGGGGATGATATCCAGAAATGGATGGCTGCTTTGGAGAGGGCCTGCACTGTGCAGTGCATTCCCCAGAGTCAGTGGGCAGCTATACTGTGGCTCTCCTTTGATGGTAAAGGTAGAGATAAGCTCCTCACTACAAGAGTAGAGGATGCGAATGATTACCAGGTCCTGAAAAATGCACTGGTTGATGGGTTTGGCTTAACCACTGAGCAGTACAGGTTGCTGTTCAGAGACACCCAGAAAACTCAGTCTCAGGACTGGTCTGACTTTGTTGATTGTGCCACTAAGGCTTTGGAAGGCTGGCTACTGGGTAGTAAGGTTACTGATTTCAAGGGATTGTATAATCTAATTATGAGAGAGCAAGTCTTAAATAATTGTCAGAACCAGTTATTACACCAGTACCTGGTAGACTCTGATCTGACCTCTCCACAAGAATTGGGTAAGAGGGCAGACAAATGGGTCAGAACCAGGATTAGGCCCAAGAACCAAGGTGGTGACCAGAAAAAGGAATCAACCAAGCCTCAAGAGAAGGGTGGGAATAAATCTCCAGATCAAACCACATCAGGGCCCCAAAAATCCTCTGAGGGGGGTGGGTCCCAGAATCCTTCTAATAACCAGAAGAAACTTTATTGTTATCCCTGTAAACAGGTGGGTCATTTGAAAACTGACAGCAGTTGCCCAAAGAATAACAATATGGAAAACATACCCCCAAGTAACATTCCCAAACCTCCTGTTACTACTAGTAGTAATCCCCCAGGTGGTGGGAGTGCCCCCAAGAATTTGGGTGCATTTACTTTGGGAGTTCCTGGGGACTCTGGCCTAACCAGGTCCCCAAACTTAGATACTCTTGTCTGTGAGACTGGCATGGGGTTTGCCAACTTCACAACTTGTCCCAACACTTTGGGCAAGTGCAGACAGGAGCCCCTCATCAATGGTATAAAATTTGAGGCTTATAGAGATACAGGGGCTAGCATCACTATGGTGACTGAGAGTCTAGTCCCCTCAAGGCAACTTTTACCTGGTGCCACATACCAGGTGACCAATATTGATGGAGTACAGAGAGATCATCCCATGGCAGTGGTCAATCTCAGCTGGGGAGGTGTCACTGGCCACAAGAGAGTGGCAGTGTCACCAAACTTGCCTGTAGATTGCCTACTGGGGAATGATTTAGAGCTCTCAGCCTGGGCTGAAGTTGAGCAAGAAACCCATTCTAAAATGGTAAACACCCATGGTAAGGTTAGTGGGGCAGTGATAGCCACAGCCCCAGTCCAAGATGTCCTCCCTGAACAGGTCAGGAGGGTTGTGCCAGTCACAACCCATTCTCAGACAACTTCCTTCCCAGAAAAGGTTGTCAAGGCTGTCATGGTAACAGCCCACACCCAAACTGAGCCCCCTCCTGAAAAGGTTGGGAGAGTTGTGATGGCCACAGCTCAAACTCAGACAGATGATAGTGTTGTGAAGCCTGAAACTATGGATCACTCCACTCAGACAGAGAGCATTGAGGAGGAAGAGAAATCTCCCTCCCACCAGACTTTAGGAAAAGATCAGCCTCCTCAGGGAACTGATCTGACCCCTTGTGAAGAAACTGCCACAGAGGTAGTCAGGCCTAGCCTGGCAGAGACCCTGATGTCAGTGGACCCTTCCAAGGTGGGACCCAGTCTGGAGCAGGTAACCTGCCCCTCTCTACCCTGCCTCAGTCAGCCCAGGGCTGTAGAGGTCAGGGAGGCCAGTGGTGGCCCCAAAGGGCCCCCTGTCCAAAAGAATTCCCCAATCAGCAGATTAAGGGCACTGAAGCTAGTAGTCCTAACCAAGTGAAAATAAAACATACTCCTGAGGGATCCCCCTTAAAATTAGTTAGGGACCTCCCACAGATGGACACTGTTGGGCACAGCCAAACTTGGGACCTGAGGGCCCCAGACCTGACCTGTCCCTCCAGTAAGCCAAACAGAGGGACCCAACCTCCAGCTGTAGGTAGCCAGAGGTTGACCCTGAGAGCCCAAAACAACTCAGTCCTGGAAAGAAAGGCCTCTATGGTGGAAAATGATTGGAGGAAGCTGAGCCCAAAATCAGTACTCCATTTCAGCACCAGCCTTTTACTTTCCCAAAACACACCACAGGTAGAGATTCCCTATGGTGGAGACCCTCAGACACCCTTAGGGCGAGGGATTGCTTAGTGGACCATGAGATAGGGGGTAACCATGCCAGTGCTGGTACTTCCTTATATGGCCACTCAGGCAATATAGGCTTACCTGGCAAGGCTAGCCTTATCTCCTTTCGTTTGGGGGGGGGTTATGTAGGAAGGTAGATCCCTGACTATGGTTGCCCCCAACTTTTTGCCTGGTGTTTTGCTGGTTTTCTGACTTAGTTGACCTGGGACCCGGCTATTCAGGGCCCCAGGCCTACTGCTCTCTCTGTAAAATGGATTCCATGTACCTTAGGTACATATCCAAATTGGATACTGAGTCACCTTAGCAGTCCCTGTACAGTGTACCTTAGGTACCAAGGGCATAGGTGTACCCAGGGCCTACCAGGGGCTGCAGCATGTATTATGCCACCCCTGGTTGGCCATCCAAATCTGACACAACTGGCTGCTTGACAGCTGGGGCAAGGTGGTGTACTCACCCTTTGCTTTAGATATAGTATACCTATATCTAACCCTAAAATGGACACACAGATCTCCTATCAGTCACTCCTATGGCAGGCCATAACAATCCTGAAGGCAGAGTGCTTGGAATCGTGTGAGATGGTGCTCTGGCATGAGCTGAGCCAGTCTGCGGCTTTCCGGATCCATCCCGTAGCCGTTTCCATGATATCGCATACCATATACTCTTAAGTGCATTATAATCCTCGCGGTTATGTGCCAACTCTGGTATCGCTTTATCAAAACATGTCGAGTAAGGTGTCATACGAATTGGAATACTAACCCCTCGCCAATTCTGGCAACTGGGTTAGCATTCCACCCTTCTAGAGGGACACGACATGTATGTAACCTCTAACCCCGGTTAAAGTCAAACAGAGCCTCAGCTCCACAAAATGGATGCTGCCACCGAGACACAAGTCTGCCCTTCTGCTGCTGGAAGTCCTCCCAGAGCAGGAGATGAGGACAAAGGGTTTCCTGCCAGGGGCGGTGCTAGCACCGTCCCAGACAGGATTTTGTGTATCCTGGGTAGGCAGGGCTTCAGAGGAAGGTGACTGCAAGTGGCACCCCGGTGCTCACTATGCATAAGCCGGCTTGAACCAGTTCCAGGGACACTCCAGACCCTGAGCTGGGGAAAAGCCCGCCAAGGAAGTGGGTGTAACCACCCCCCTCCTGGTCCCACCCATAGGGCAGGACCTAGTCGCGTGCCAGCCCTCTTTTCCCAGATAAAGGTAGGAGCAGGCCCCCTTCCAAATGAGATCATCTTTGGAATCAAGACACGACTTTCTACGAAAGGACATCAAGATTTCTTCTTCAAGATTCTCCCTTGTGACTAAGGAGTAGTCACCCTGCATCCGCAGGCACCACCTTAAGAACACTGCGGTCTGCTGTAAGTCCTTCCTCCGGAATCCGACTGCCCAGCTCGACAAGACCCGGCTTCCCTGGCACCTCCGACCTCTACTCACCTCTACAGCCAAGCTGAGAACCGTGAGTGCGACGAGACCTCAAGGGACCGACTATTGCCAAGACTGCACGACTTCTTCACAGCAAGCCCGCCGAGTAATCTCCTGGCGAGTGCTTTGGGGTCCGAGAAGCCCCGACCCTGAGCAGCTCCAGCACCGAAGAGCAGCCCCCCAGCATCTCCACGATCGGCGTGGGGCCCTTCTGCTTTTCGCTGCTCACCGCGTTGTTTGGCTACTAGCCCGCTGGCTTGTGGCCTTCTGAACGACGCCCAACGACATCACTGCTGCTGGTCTGGTTGCTCCAGACTGGCTCTTGCTCCCTTCCAGAAGAGGAGCACCCCGGACCCTCCTGGTCCACTCAAGACGCCATTTTGAGTCCACCGCGTGGGCTTGAATTGGCCAAGGCTTTGTTGCCCAATCCTGGGTTCTTCGACACCGACAGCTTCATCCATCGTGGGACAGCTCGCCTCTCCATCCTGGTCGCCGACAACGCCTCCTGGTCCGTGAGATCTGCAGAGCCAGCCTCGCCCACTCACCTAGTCGAGGTGACTACCATCCGGTGCCCTCCTGGTGCCCACTGACTACTGGCTAGTAGTCACGAACTTGGTCCCCTCTGCTTTCAGGTGTCATCCATCTTCCAGATCCAGGCTTGGATCAACTCGAACTATCTTCACTGGTCGCCTGCCAGCATCTTTCTTCCAGGCTCCTGGTCCGGCAACGAGGATTCCCGACGTCTTTTGAGACATATGCAGCTGCAGCCCCTGGGCTAGGTAACTTCGGCATTTCGGTGCCCCAGCATAGCCTCACTATCCAAGGGTCAGGATCCACTGTCGTTTTCTCCCTACCAGGTCGGGTTCGCCCGTGAACACTAACTTTAGCGTTACTAGCTACCATAGACTTTGTCCCGCATCCCGCGTGAGAGTGCACACTCTGCACCCGAGTCCCCTAGGCCTCCTAGAAGAAATCTAACAATTCCATAGTCAAGTCCTAGCGATTCCAAAGCCTATTAGTACTGTACTTACCTGCTAGTAATTTCGCATTCCACTTTTAGAGTATATGGTTTTTCGTGCCCCTCGGGCATTTGTATATACTGTGCTAACTTAAGTATTTTCGTAAGAGTTCTGTTGTGTGCCTAGCACCCTGTCCTCATAAAGAGTACAGGGTTGTTGTGATTCTAATAAATACACTGTTTATTTTCATAACACTTGTGTGGTGTCCTTTCACTGGGTGTTCAAGGGGTAATGTGATGGTAAAACAGCTGGCTTAACACGCCCTCTAGAGTCTTAGCCTTAGACTGCTCGTATCCATGCTACTAGGATAGCTGGTCTATAAGGTTGACTTACAACCAATCATCAATAAGGGTTGTTTGGACGGATATATAGTGATCACTAGAATAGTGAGCACTGCACATCAGGCCAACTTCTCACACCGACCGGTCACCAACTGTAGGAGAGTAGGGTCTGCAATCCTATGATCACCCAGATTTTTGCTTTTTGCTTCACTGGTTTACGACTTTCCCTGGCTGTGGGCCTGCTAATCAGACCCACAGCCTAGCTGTTCTCTCTTCTCCAAATTGTACCCAGGTACTGAATTGGCACTGGGCCCTCTCAAGTCCCTGTACCCAGGGCTGAGGTGCACCCAGGAGTCTCCCAGGGGTTGCAGCATGTATTATGCCACCCCTGGGCTGACTAACCCAAACAGACACAACTGGCTGCTTGACAGCTGGGGCAGAGTGGTGTACTCACCCTCTGCTGTAGATATAGTATTCCTATATCTAAACCTAAATGGGCACACAGATCTCCTATCAGTCACTCCTATGGCAGGCCTTGACAATCCTGAAGGCAGAGTGCTTGGAATCGTGTGAGATAGTGCTCTGGCATGAGCTGAGCCTGTCTGCGGCTTTCGGGATCCATCCCTTAGCCGTTTCCATGATATCGCATACCATATACTCTTAAGTGCATTATAATCCTCGCGGTTATATGCCAACTCTGGTATCGCTTTATCAAAGCATGTCGAGTAAGGTGTCATACGAATTGGAATACTAACCCCTCGCCAATTCTAACGACGGGGTTAGCATTCCACCCTTCTAGAGGGACACGACATGTATGTAACCTGTAACCCCGGTTAAAGTCAAACAGAGCCTTAGCTCCACAAAATGGATGCTGCCACCGAGACACAAGTCTGCCCTCCTGCTGCTGGGAGTCCTCCCAGCCCAGGAGGCAACGACAAAGGGTTTCCTGCCAGGGGCGGTGCCAGCACCGTCCCAGACAGGATTTTGTGTATCCAAGGTAGGCAGGGCTTTAGAGGAAGGTGACTGCAAGTGGCACCCCGGTGCTCACTGTGCATAGGCCGGCTTGAACCAGTTCCAGGGGCACTCCAGCCCCTGATCTGGGGAAAGCCCGCCAAAGGAGAGGGGTGTAACCACCCCCCTACTAGTCCCACCCATAGGGCAGGACTCAGTCGCGTGCCAGCCCCTTTTTGCAGGATAAAGGTAGGAACTGGCCCCCTTCCAAATCAGATCATCTTTGAATCCTGAAACTACTTTCCACGAAAGGAACTCAAGACTTCTTCCCAAGATTCTCCCTTGTGACTAAGGAGTAGTCACCCTGCAGCAGCAGGCACCAACCAAGCATCGCGGTTTTTTGCCAGTCTCTCCTTCGGATCAAGACTGCTCCAGCACGACGAGAACCGGCTTCCCTGGCACCTCTGACCTCAACCTACATCATCAGCCCAGCTGTGACCCGTGGGTGCGACGAGACCTCGAGGGACCGGCCATCTTCAGAACTGCACGACGCTTGTCCAGCACGACCACCGAGTGACCCTCGACTGAGTGCTTTGGGATAAGAGAAGCCCCGACCCTGAGCAGCTCCAGCACCGAAGTTCAGCCCCCCTGCATCCACGAGATCTGCGTGGGGCCCTTCTGCTCTTTGCTGCTCACCGCGTTGTCTAGGTCACTTGCCCGTTGGCTAGTGACCCCCTCACGACGCTCCACGACAACTAACACTGCTGGTCTGGTTGCTCCAGACTAGCCCGTGCTCCCCTCCAACAGAGGAGCACCCTGGACCCTCCTGGTCCACTCAAGACGCCATTTTAGGTCCACCGCATGGGCCTTGCATTTGCCAAGACTTGTTGCCCAATCCTGGGTCCAGCGACGTCGACAGCAGAGACCTTCGTGGGACAGCTCGCACCTCCATCCTGGTCGCCGACAACGCCTCCTGGTCCAAGAGACTGCAAAGCCCAGCAGCGCCCACTCACCTGGTCGAGGTGACTTCGCCCGGTGCCACTCTGGTGCCCATCTAATCACTGGCTAGTGATTCAGAACTTGGTCCCCTCTGCTTTCAGGTCTTCCTCTTCCCTGATCCAGGCTTGGATCACCACTAACTTTTCTTCACTGGCCGCCTGCCAGCAACTTCCACTTCAGGCTCCAGGATCATCAACGAGGGTTTCCGACGTGACTTCAACCCTATGCAGCCGCAGCCCCTGGGCTAGGTATACAGAGTACTCCGGTGCTCCAGCATAGTCCAACCCTCCTAGTGTTCGGATCCACTCTCGTTTTTGACCCACCTAGTCGGGTTCGCCCGAGAACAGTAACTTTGCAACTGCTAGCCTCCATAGACTTTTTGCCGCCTTACGCGTGAGAGTTCCCACTCTGCACACGACGTCCACAGGCCTCCTGCATCTAACCCCAGTGTTTAGAATTGTAGGCCTAGCGATTCCTGAGTCTAGAAAAGTATTACTTACCTGCTAGCAAGTCCGCATTCCACTTACTGTGTATATGGTTTTTCGTGCCCCTAGGGCATTTGTGTAAATTGTGCGACTTAAAGTATTTTCTAAGAGTTTTGTTATGTGCTTAGCTCCCTGACTCATAAAGAGCTCAGGGTAGTCTTGTTATAAATAAATACCTGTTTATTTTCATAACAACTTGTGTTGTGTCCTTTCACTTGGTGTTCAAGGGGTAATGTGATGGTAAAACAGCTGGCTTATCACGCCCTCTAGAGTCTTAGCCTTAGACTGCTCGTATCCATGCTACTAGGATAGCTGGTCTATAAGGTTGACTTACAACCAATCATCAATAAGGGTTGCTTGGACTGATACATAGTGATCACTAGAATAGTGAGCACTGCATATCAGGCCAACTTCTCACACCAACACTAGGTCGTTCAACTGTCCCGGAGCCTGAGTCCACTGATGAGCCAAGCATTCTTGGAGCGGACGCATATGTAGTCTCGCGTGCGGGACTATGAAGATGCAGGAGGCCATCATGCCAATCAACTGCATGAACACTCTTGCAGGAAGCGAGTGTTGCGGTCTGAATTTTTGGATCAGTGACTGAATGCTGTCGATCCTCACAGAATTCGGCTGAGCTGTGGCAGCCAGAGTATCGATCGTCGCACCCAGATATTGCCACACATGGAAATGAAATTGAAATTAAAATATTTATAAAGCGCACATACACCACGCGGTTTCTTGGCGCTAGGACATAAAACCAGGAGCGAAGAGACGGCCAACTAACATGAGAAAGGTTGAGTGAACAAAAATGTTTTTAAGGATTTGCGGAATTCTGAATAATGGGTGGAAAGTCTAAGGGAGGAAGGAAGGACATTCCAAAAGGTAGGCGCAAGCGTAGAAAATTTTGCGCCACCTGACCTCTTCTTCTTGAAACGAGGAACAACCAGAAGAGATTGTGAAGAGGAACGCAATTCTCTACTGGGACAGTATGCCTTGATCTCAGAAGAGATAAAGTGGGGGGCTGTCCCTGCCCTTGCCTGGAAGGCGCCGCGGCCAGGGCGACTGATGCTGGAATCTGGGGATCACGGTTCGATCCCCGGCTCCGGCGGCAGGTTAGCCCAGCACTATGTGACTCTGGGCAATAGCTTGCTTAATCTTCCCGACGGCCCCCAGCGCCTAGAGACCCTTACGGGTGATTGTGCGCTTTACAAATGTGGATTATTATTATTATTATTATTACAAATGTGGATTATCTTGAACAAGGCACGCTCCCGGATAGGCAACCAGTGCAGAGCTTTAAGCAGCGGGGTGACATGACAGGACTTGGACAGATTGTAGACAAGTCGGGTTGCTTGATTCTGCACTAGTTGGAGTCTCCGAAGATGGTAGGCGGGGACTCCGTTATACAAGGCTTTGCCATAGTCCAAGCGGGAGATCACCATCGCAGACAGAATGAGTTTGAGGGCACAGAAAGAAAAAAAACGGGACACCTTACGGATCGTGCGAAGAGTGAGGAAGCATGAAGAAACAACTGAACTAATCTGAGTGTGTAGTGAGAGGTGCGCATTGGAGGTGCGACTTGGGATAATGGAGGGAGAATCCCAGATCGTGAAGGAGGTGAATGGTGTGGGACATGTTGGCGGCGCACTGCTGGGCCGACTTTGCTTGGACAAGCCAGTCGTCCAGATAAGGGTAAACGTGAACCTTCTGCCTCCTGAGGTGCGCAGCTACTGTCGCCAGACATTTTGTGGAACACCCTGGGCGCTGTGGTCACCCCGAAAGGCAGGACCTTGAACTGATAATGCCGACCCTGAATAGTGAACCTGAGGTATTTCCTGTGTGATGGATGCAGTGGAATGTGGAAATAGGCATCCTTGAGATCCAAGGTTACGAGGAAGTCCCCCTGATTGAGCAACGGGAGAACCTGCTGCAGTGTGAGCATATGAAAGTGTTCTGATAGAATGTACTGATTTAGGGGCCTGAGGTCCAGTATGGGTCTGAGGGATCCGTCCTTTTTTTGGATTAAGAAGTACAGGGAGTACACCCCCGTGCCTTCTTCCTCCACCGGCACGAGCTCAATTGCCCCTTTTTGCAGCATGACTAGAACCTCCTGCAGCAATAAGTGCAAATGCTCTGTGGACATAGGACGGTGTTTTGCTGGCATGTTGGGTGGAGTGGATGTTGACTCCAGACAATAACCAAACTGGATAAGTTTCCTGACCCACCTGTCCGTGGTGATGGATTTCCAGACGGGCAGGGACTGCTGGAGTCTGGGCGGGGGGCAGTGACAGGGCGTCACGGTTTACTGGTGGCGGAGGAGCGGGAGTTGTTGTTTCCACGACCTCTGCCCTTGGTGCTGTTGCCCCGATAGCCGCCTCTACTCTGCTTGGTGTAAGAGGACTGCGCCCCACCTTTATTGTATTGAATTTGCTGGGACATCTGGCCTCTGGAAACACCTCTATTGCTTGAGCGACGAAAAGTGCTTACCCGAAACTGCTGGGACTGGAGAGCCCCCATGGATTTTGCAGTTTCTGTATCCTTTTTTTTATCTTTTCCAAGGTGGTATCCACCTCAGGACCGAATAACCTGTCTGGGTTTACTGGCTGATTGAGGATGGTAGTTTGCATCTCCGGCTTGAAACCGGAGATTCTGAGCCAGGCCTGACGTCTCAACATGACACTGGTGTTAATGGCTCTGGCCGCGGTGTCCGCCACGTCCAGTGCACACTTAATTGAAGCGTTGGAGATAAGCTTTCCTTCCTGAATAAGCATCTCAGCTGCCTCTTTATACTGATCTGGAAGATGTTGTAACAGGGTCTCTAGTGTGTCATAGTGCGCCCGGTCATATCTGGCCAGGAGCGCCTGAGTGTTAGAGATACGCCAGATATTGGCCGCTTGAGCCGCCACCCTCTTCCCCGATGCCTCCAGCACTTTAGATTCCTTGTCTGGGGGAGGAGCATCACCAGTGGTTTGCGAGTTCGCTCTCTTCCGGGCATTAGAAACGACCAGAGAGTCCAACAGCAACTGGCCTCTGATGTAGGTTGGGTCGCCAGGCGCCGGCCTATATTTTTTCTCAATCCTAGGGTTGACCACCCAGGCCCGTGTGGGTTCCTTAAAAATATCTGCAGCATGTTTGCGAACCCCTTTCAGCATGGGGAGAGTCTTGACAGTCTTTTCTGCAGTGGAAAAGGTATCAAAAAGGAAGTCCACTTCGATAGGGTCAGTGTGGAGGTCCACGTCGTGGTTTTTAGCCACCCTCTCAATTAGAGCATTAAATGCAGCCGAATCCTCAGTAGGAGAGGTCTTGACAGCGTAGACCTGAGGGTCCTGGGCAGTTTGCTGATCCCCCGGGTCACCTGCATCTGCCCATGAGTCGTGGCGATCCTCAGGATCAGTGTTGGCAGGAAAGCCATACTCCTCGTCATCACCATCGCCACCCTCCACATCCGAATAAGTGGGTGGGGGTGTAGCCACTCGTGGAGCAAGAGGCTCCACCAGAACTGGGGATTCCGCAGCCGGCTTTTTGCGCTTCAAAGGAATTGTGTAGGACTCTAAAGGCTGGGTTGCGGTGATCTTCCTCTTGTAGAGGGTGAGTTTCCCGGTGTCGGCGTCGATATAGTGTTCCGACAGCCCCTCCACCGAGGGTTGTCGAGGTTTCAAGCTCCCAAGCGGATGAGAAGGCTTAGGCGCCGTAGACACAGGGACGGGCGCTTCGGTGACCGACCGTGGTGCGAAGGCCTTTGGTGCTACCTTCGGCGGCAACGTAAACAGGAGTGGCGTCGAAGACTTTGGCGTTGTGGCAGCTGGCTTCGCGGTGGAAGCATCCTTCGGGGCGGACGCGGAAGCCTTGTTCCTGATGCCTTGAAGAGAATCCGACACCAGCTTCGTAAAGGAAGCGTACGGTTTCGTTGATCCGACAGACGTCTTCGGTCCACCAGCGAGTGAAGACTCGAGCGTCAATGCCTTAATTTTATCCAGTTCAGGATCAGCCTTTTTCGGCGCGCTGTGTCCCCCTTCTGCGTCGACTGTTTCGTGCCGGTGGCCTTGACTACGGGGTGCGGGGCCCCAGTCTTCGGTTCGATGCCCTTTGCCGATTTTGGATCGACGGCCTTGACCGACTTTGACACGGCGCCCTTGAACGACTTTGGATCGGCACCCTTGGTCGACTTCCCCGGCTCGACAGCCTTCTTTGGCTGCCCCGACGTGTCCAAAGACGAGGAGGCGGCCGGAGGGACAGACGTCTTCTGTTTCGATGGTGTCTCAATTACTTTCGCTTTCGCCGACACCGAAGGTTTCGGTTTCGATTTGACCAACGTCGGCTCTGCAGAAGTGTCCGTAGCCGGGCCCGTAGGCGAGGCCGTGGATCTGGGCGGAAGGTCTTGGGTAAGGCCGCGTGGTGATCCCTCGACCTGAGCCGTAGTAATTGTTCTTTCGGGGCTTAGCTCTTCACACAAGCCATCTTCTGTGGCCCCATAGGCCTCATTGTCGTCTCCTACCTCTCCGACGACTTCTCCTGCCTCGACCACCTTGACGTCTGCGTCGTATCCGTAGTCGATCTCCTCCGCCGGAGGGGAAACTTGCAGATGAACTTCTTGCTCGTCTGCTTCTTCTCTGTCGAAGATGTCCACCGGTGCCGGGGCCGACTGCCGAGCCTCCTGGCGCTCCACGCGCCGAAGTCGAATTGTCTTCTTCGATCAAAACCTGGAACAAGCCATACAGTTGGCTTCATCGTGGTCCGGCGACAGGCACTTGTTGCACACAGGGTGGACGTCTATGTGTGGGCACTTAGATCCGCACACGGGACATTTCTTGAACGGACTCCGTTCCATGATGTCGTCGAAAGTCTTGCTGCGTCGACTGGGCCCCGAGTACCGAAGAGCCACGCGACTCCCCTGGACGTCTGACTCGGGAACTGAGCCGGAACAGAGCTGGGACCGAACGCAAACAATACCGACGGTATAGGATAAGGCCTTCGGGCCTTAAGAAAAATCTAGATTGATTCCAAATTGGAGATGTCGAATACACATCCGAACCCAATGGCGGAAAAAACAATCTGGGGATGGAGTCGATGCCCATGCGCACTGTAGTCCAGGGGAGGAGCCACCTATCTCGTGATACTTCGAAGACTCTTCCAGGACAACAATGTGCAATCATCCGGACCCAACACTAGGCGGCGATCTATGCTATAGATATGAATTCAGCAGCCCACATGCCTCGAACCAGGCCACAAACCAATAGTCTCCACCCCCGTGTTCCACCGCTCTCACATAATGTTGACCAGGTATGGCCAATCCTCAAATCCCACAGTTTGCAGGCATACAAAGAGATCAACATAATAATCAGAGGTTCCCAACTCACCACCCCAGGCCTGCTTGCCAACAGGCAATTCGCACTAAAATACGGGTCAAGTAAATCACAAATTATAACATAGAACAAATGAGAACAAATTGATTGCTAGATCAGCTACCTGTCGCTCGTTGGCAAATGTGTAGCAGAAAATGGTGTATAACGTCCTTGCCGCCTCCCGTGTTTCAGCATGGCGCCCAGCAGGCATGTGCAGATTGGCCAGCCGCTGAAGTTGAGGTCATCTCAAGAGCCCAGAAAGGTCAACCCAGCGGGTTTGCAGTTTGTGGGGCGAGGGCCTGCCGCCCCCCGACGTCGCCTCAAGCTGCGAGGCCGTGATGAGCAATGTCTGGTCAACGACCGTGTCGGAGTCAGAGTCCTGTCTTGGGGGGGATAGAGGGGATCCCATGTGTTCCGCTATCTTGACGGCTTGTGCCCGTTCCTGGACCGATTGCCCCTTCACTGAGAGGTCTCACGTCCGGGCCACCACATCAGCGGCCGCCATGTCAGGTCTTCAGAGGTGCCCTTCACCATGTAATGCCGGCATAAGGCCCAGACCACGAGGCACAAGCGTATGGCAATGTACAGGCCTTTCTTCC
Organism: Lissotriton helveticus; assembly: GCF_964261635.1. NCBI lineage: Eukaryota > Metazoa > Chordata > Amphibia > Caudata > Salamandridae > Lissotriton > Lissotriton helveticus. Next base: position 1,176,547,168 of record NC_136071.1, on the reverse strand, counting down.
TGGGCTCCTCAGTCCAAGCTAACGTACTGCAACCACTATTTTCGGAGATCTAGTCACAAGGCAGAATACCCGAATCATGGAAAGGCTCAACGCTGGCGCCTATCGATAAGAGCGGCAACAATACCCAGCCTAGCAACTATCATCTACTGGCTCTGCTCGACAACATAGCAAAATATTTTGCAGGCACCATCTTGGAGGATCTCATAGCCTCGGCAGACGCCAACAAAATAATCCCGCCAAACCAGACCGGCTTCTGCAAAATGTCTGTCACGAGAACTTCCATCCTCACACTTCTTACTGATGAAACGAAGATAGCCAACCTGCAACTACATCTATGCTTCATTGACTTTCGCGCGGCATTCAATAATGTTGAGAGGGGGACGTTGGGGAATCCCTCAGAACATCTTAGGCATCCTGCTGCTTCTACACACTGACACCTGGGTCCAGGTGAAACTGGGAGGGGTAACTCATCTTTCTAGAAAATCTCCACAACCAAAGGGCTGAAGCAGTGTTGCGTGCTGACACCCACTCTGTTCAACCTTTATATGGCCGACCTCCCTCGAGTTCTCAACATCAACAACGCACCCAGGCTCTGTGGTAAACCACTGACAAACCTTATGTATGCTGATGACGTGGTGCTGGTCACCACACACGTCGGTCTCCAACATCTGCTCGACGGAATGAAGAAATACCCACCGACTACAAATATCTAGGCATCATTATTGATAATGAAGGTTCCTTTACGCGCCAGAAAGAAGAAACCAGAAGGAGAGGCCTGGTCGTCACTATAACACTGAAAAATCTGTCTTCAAAACTGATGGGGCCCTCACTATGCCCTCTCCTGAAGTTAGCACAGGCCAAGATACTCCCCACGCTAACCTACAGCTACGAAGCAATGCGGGGAAGAGATGCGATGCAATGTGGGGGAGAGATGCGAAGCAACTAGACAGCTCCCTGATAATGTCGTACAGACCCATGTCCAGCCTCCCAAAATACACCTCACCAGCACTGATAAGGCTGGAGATCGGCTTAGTGAAACAATCGCTGGCCAGGCATGGCGCCTACATCATCTGCTGGAATAAGATAAGACTCTCTGCCTCAAACACTTTAAGTCAGCTGCTATGGCAAGAACTCCAGCATAGGGATACCTCCCCGGGCAGACGCTACCTACACGAATCTCTTGAAATCTCAAGGCTCATCAACCTCTGGAACACTCCGTAACAACACACCTTTAAAACAATTGGTATCGAAGACGGTAAAACAACTCTCACTGCTGGAAGACAAGGCTCTATTCTCAGCCAATTCCCATGCCTGGTGACCCTGAACTCTTACAAAACATCTGCACCCCAAAAATACTTTAACCAGGGTTACCCTAAAACTCTCAAAATAAAGTTCTTAAAACACCGCCTGGGCATTCTAAAGTGCGCCGAACATCTTCCACCATGGCAGAGGGCATGCTCACCAAGCATCTGCAGTGCGACACAGGCCAAGGAGACATTTTGCACTTATACTGCACATGCACAGCCCTGGAGCAAGAGAGGACCCGGATGCTTAACATTCCGCTCAAGCAGTCAGGCGACAAGCGTTGTAGGCATATGTTGATCAGGGGCCACACAACTGAACTGCAGAGTGGTCAAATTCCTCAAACTGGCGGAACAGAAAAATCTGACTCAACATCATAGGAGCATACAAAGCACTCCAACATTAGGCGGACATTGAAGAACCAGACATATCAATCGGAAGCAGCTTCCTAAATCTCAATTCTAACAACTAAAAAAAAAAAAGCCTGCCCATGATGGGAAACTGTCCTGCTCCTAGCCATCAGGAACTATTTCCTGATAAGTACGAAAACTCTGTCCTGTCCCTAGCCATCAGAAACTATTTCCTGCTAAGTACGCGCTTTCAGCACCCCCGCGCTAAGCAGTACTGCGGGGCATACTTTTTACGGCTAAGTACGCATTTTCAGCACCCCCGCGCTAAGTAGTACTGCGGGGCATACTTTTTACGGCTCAACTTTTACTGTCACATTTTAATGGCACTCATCAAATGGTTTAATCAGCCTATTTGCATATTTGTAAGTAAGCACTGCACATCACTTTTATCATTTGTATCAATGTCATTACTGACAGCACAAAACTATGTAATGGTTTTTAGTAACTATGCGTAATAAAAATAAACTCGAAACAGTCATTCTTATATAATCATATTCCAAACAGGTAGGAGCCACATTCCTTACCTCCATTTTGCAACTGTACAAAGCAGGACCGGTCACTTCTTGTATTCAACTTGGTCAATCCAGAAATGTCCTTGTCTCCGGTAAGTGCAAGCAGGAGGGACTGATGCTCAAAACCAGCTAATTCTAAACCCAGAGACATAGGACCAGATGAGAGAACCACCATAGCACCTATCACCCTTTCTGGTGTGTCATTTTGAGGGAACTTCTAAAGATGCTCCTGTCTCTAGCTCACAACTCCCTCTCCTCACACTTAATATAGTGCTAGGAAGGAACAAATGGCCCGACAGGAACAAGGCCTGTTCCCGCATTTCTTTTAGAACCAAATTGTCGTCATCCATCCCACACAAATGCTACAGGAATACAAGCAATACACTGTGCCTGTCTGGCAGGCCACATCGCCCTCCATTTTACACAGAGCATCTGTGGTGGCAATCCAAGATTAGGTCCACAGTGCCAAAAGCCATTCCTAGTTCACACTATCATACAATTGTACTACACACAAACGCTGCATTTATACCGAAATTAGAAAAGAACCAAGTCGCAAAAGGATTCTCTGAAATGTACCATGATGAAACCGGTAGACCAAAAAGCACAGGTAAAAAAAATCTATCTATACAAACTAAACACTGCTGCTTCACATAATCAGGAGAGCTGTTAGTATCATACTTGCTAAGGTTGGCATACTCAATGTGCCCCTTCAGACCACATTGGCCTGGTCTAATCAAAGAGGGTACTCGGTGTACATATCTTGTGTGCAGAGACTGAAAAGCGCCAAAAATACACAAGAGTTTCGTTTTGGAACATTACAAGGCAGGTTTCACCGCACACTAGAAAAGCATGCAGGAGGCCTTTCTTTCCAAAAATGTTAATTCTTATGGCGACAGTGTTCGGTATTTTTTTTTTTTTTTACCATTCTAGTTAAACTTAAAAGACAATGACTACCAAGTAATATGGTTATGGTTGAAGTAATTAAAAAGACCTATTTCTCTTGCAAAAAGTGTCCCGAGATCCCACGCATGAATATCAGCCAGGATCATATGACGGAGAGCACCTCCTGACCATAATACCACAACCAATATCATCAAGATCAGATGCCAGAAGAAAACACCAATATATTCAGAAATTACCATTTCTATTCAGTGTAAGCCCACCTACTTGATTACACAATCACATACACATTTGCTCAATTATTGATGCTTAGTCTCACACGCATAGCACATTTCTAAGCCTCTAAGATCGATGATGGTGAAACAGCAGCAGTGGGTAATCAGATGAAGGTAGTGCCTTAAATAGTATATTTAAGATATTTTTAGTTGATGTGCTGCAACCACTATTGAACCCGGCAACCGTAACTGCCACTCAAGATTATTTATTTTTTTAAATCGACAAATATACACAACAGCCCTGAAAGTAATCTTAGATCTGGCAATGACTAGTGCACACCAGCTTGGAAACAAGAAATTGAGAGGTGATCTCAGATTCAAAAGACCTAGAAAGGTTAGCAACAAGTACTTTAAACCTCACAGAGAATGAGCATGTGATAACATTACAATATTACGTTTATTTGAAAAGGATCAATACTCACCCTTTAGAAACCCCAGTTCTGTCAGTGATTATTTTAACTTCTTTAACAGCACCAAATCTTGCAAAAAAATCTCTAATTTCAATCTCATCCATCTGAAAAACATATAGACCTTGCATCATACTGCAACTTCATGTCAAACTACAAACAAATAAAAAGCAAAAAGGAATTGAAAATCCCACTTACCCTGATGTCAATCCCACCAACGAAAACGGTGTTAGGCATGACTTTCCCTTCAGGTAAAACATAGCCTTGACTTGTGGTTGTCAGCGAGGAGTGGGTCTCATCTTCTCGGGCGATAGTGGCATTAGGTGATTCAGAGACTACGGTAGACTGAATACAAATAATATGTTTGGAGTTAATAGGAGTAAGGACCATTTGGGGTTAACATGCATAAAAGCAGATACTCTAACTCACTTCAGTATTCTTGTTTATAGCACCTACCTAGCAACCCAGAACAATGTCAATGTCCTTCTGTTAAAAAGAGTAATTACATTCTAAGGTTGCAAGTGAACCACAGTATATTATTTGGTTGTATTTTAGCCAACTCAAGGTGACTGTATCAATTCTCCAGCATACACTTCCAAAATCAATACCCCCTCCCATCTAAATCTATAGTCACTTCACTAACTCAGAGCCTCACGTCAACATCAGTCAGGAGCTCTAACCAAAACTAATGCCTCCCACATCTTTCAACCACTACTCCAGATGCCCAGTCTATTTTTAGGGCATGCAGATCAACATCTAAGCACATTGCAAATGTCTACATCACAATCAAGAAAAGTACTTCTTCATATAGAGCACATGTACTCCACTGGTATAAAGGTGCGTTATATAGAACCAGCAGCCGGTATCATAGAACATATAAGAACAGGGCTCGACAAATCTGAAAAATGGTACTAGTCCTGCAGGTCTAGTACCTTGAAAAATCACCTCGACCTCACAGTAACCTACTTGACCTCCGTCTCTGAAAGCGGAGCAAATGTTACAAGATAACAAGATTTAAAGTCATCTTTATTGCTCCTTTGCTTTGTGAGCAATAAAAAGGCCTTTAAATCTTATCTTGTAATATTTCCTCCGTTTTCAAAGACAGGGGACAAAAGTTAGTATGTTTTCCTACTAGCCAGAAAGAGCGAGTAGGTCCTAAAAATAGCTTGACCTCATTAAATTTACCTCGCATTTGTCGAGCCCTGAAGAAGTACAGGAGGTTCTAGAAGACCAACAATGAGTGTCTGCCAGAATAAAAAGAGGCAGAATGCTGAATGGTCTGAATTACTGTTGAAGGATACCAGTGTGGGTTGTGCAAGAGGCTTCACTGGGAAACAGTTCAAGCAGGTTGTCCCATCAGTGAAGGAAAGGGTTTGAGTGTTTGCCAGCTCAAGGGAGTCTTTACCTCCATTCTGGTGTAACACAATTGCATTTTCTTCGGGATGAATATATGACTGATCACATAGTGTAACACTGCCTTGAGGTGTGCTTGAACAGACTGGGGGGAACCTAACCTATCTAATGGGAAGAAGGTTGCTTAAATAGATTGGAAAACAGTGCCACCCTGCAATGTATGTTAACAGTTTGTCCTGAGATATTTCTCCACCAGTGATCTTGACCATCAGGTCAAATTTTTGTGTGTAGGAATTTGTACAATTTCAGTGACTGTAAACTTAGCAGCGTAGTTCCAGTAGACTGACCAGAAAGTGTTGCCACTACTTTGTTTTCTTTGCCTGTTATTTTAGCTGCTGCTTAATACCATTTCCATTCTTGGATAATAGTGCACTGCCTGGACATTTACTTAATTGAGTTTGTGTGACCTCTTGGAAAGGGAGTGGGCGTGGAAGGGGTTATGTATTATTGTATAGGCTTGCCTACTGCCACTTTTTTGATTCATTACATTTTTAATAAAAATGTATTGAAACTAAATTGCTGAGTTTCAAAGACAACTGAGGTTCTAACCCATATCCCCTCGAGTAAGCTATTGGCGCTTTACTTTGCTTACCCTTGGGAGAATATAGCACCAAAAGGAAGTAACTTAGTTATCCAAATGGATTACAGTAGCATTTGCGGTCTCTGAAAAGAACAGTGCTTAACGACAATACCCACAAGGGGCATTGCCCAGTAACCAATGTATTATGATAGTAACTCAAACAAAAGGTATCGCAAGTATTGGTAATTTCTGAACAGATAACAAATGTTTTTGGGCCACATGTATCATGCATTTTAACAATCACAAATGGCCCAATTCGCAGAATCAGGTTGTTTGCAACCGGTAAAATGCTTTATGGTATGTATAAATTATAATTTGCGATTCGTTAACAGGTTACTGAATCGCAATTTGGAAATACAAATACATATCGATTCTGTATTCGGAAGGGGCATGTTTAGGGCGATACTGAATCGTAGAGGTACGTCGGAAGGTTTTGTAACCGAAATGCAGTAGCAAAACATTCGCATTTTACCATTCGCAAACAGAAAGGGGTCCCCAAGGGACCCTTTCCTCTTTGAGAATGTTCGTATAAAGAAAACTTTTCATTTTTCTTTTTTAAACGCAACCAGTTTTCCTGCAAGGAAAACAGGCTGCATTTAAAAACAAATGATTGCCTTATTTAAAAGTAGTCACAGACATGGTGGTCTGCTAACCCCAGCAGAACACCATCCCTGTGATTTTTTAAATTCCCAATGGGTCACACATTGCGACCTTCCTCATTATATTAATGAGGTAGATCTACTTGCAATCCAATAGGAAAAGTAAAACAAAACTCATGCAGTTTCATACGTTCAAATAGGGATTACCTAATTGCGATTCGCAGACAATCATAATTAGGTAATCCCCATCTGAAATAGGGATACATGTTGCTCGTAATCAGTTCTCAAAATCACCAGTGAGCGTTATGTCATTCTCTTGAAAAAGTGCAGATAGCAATTAATTAGGCCCGTGAAGTGGTGTGACCTGGTGTCTAGTCGCTGGTCTTCTGTCGAGGGACACAGCAGCAGCCCCTACTATACTAGGGCTGAAGTTTTGCATGATTTATGGAGTCCCACTGCAAAAACTACAAATGTTACTGAGTAAACTGATGAAATGCCCTTGCAATAAATCAAACATGCTATTACTTAACAGACAAAGCAGAAGGCAGAACCGAAGTCACTCAAAAACGTAGATGTCTTTTTGAGCTCCCTGTGCACCTTCAATTTGCATTTCTCTTCATCATTAAACCATTTGCTATTGACGCCATCTTTGCCCTCTCGAACGGCAAGGCCCCCGGACCGGACGGCCTACCGGCTGAATACTATAAGGCATGCTCCGATATATTGATACCGGAGCTCCTCAGAATGTATTCGGCGGCACTGGATGATTCTGCCTTGCCCACATCCATGAACGAAGCAACACTGGTGTCGCTTCTCAAACCTGGTCGAAACGCCACACTCCTCGGCACGTACAGACCCCTAGCGCTCCTGAATACGGATTATAAGATCCTAGCGTCAACCCTGGCCAGGCGACTGGCGCCATTGGTGCCCTCCCTGGTACACAGCGACCAGAACGGCTTCGTGCTCACTAGGTGCACGTCCCACAACATTAGAAGGCTGTTTCGGGTGCAGGAATATGCGGTGCGGGACTGGCCGAGGTCGGGGTGCTTAATTCTCGATCTCGAAAAAGCATTCGACTCGGTTGAGTGGCCCTATCTACGGGAGGTACTGCGCAAATTCGACCTGGGCGACGAGTACATCGAATTGGTCGGACTGCTATATAGGAGTCCTGAGGTACCTGTCCGCACAGGCAAGCTACTATCAGACGCTATAAAGGTCAGACGGGGCACCAGACAGGGATGCCCACTGTCCCCGCTACTCTTCTCGCTGGCAATTGAACCTCTCGCTGAGATTCTGCGCGGCGGTGGGGCGAACTGGGGCATACCGCTAGCAGACGGCACACACGGCACACACGTTGTCTCGCTGTATGCTGACTATTTACTACTCGCGAATTTACCACCAGAACTCTCGGGCATATTCCGGACCTTTGAGACCATGTCTGGACTCAGGGTGAATTGGGCAAAATCGGGGGCATATTCATTTGCACCCAACATCCCGGACCCCGGCATTAGCATCAACGGGGAGCAACTGCCGTGGCATGATACCACGTTCAAATACCTGGGGATATACAGATCGCACCCAGACATCCTGGATGGCAATCTAACACGCGCCATCACGTCCATTAGGTCGCAGATAGCCTTTTGGAAGACTCTCCCACTCAATGTACCGAGCAGGGTGACATTGACAAAAATGATAGTGTTGCCCAGACTCCTATATTACTACGCCAACATCCCGGTGTACGTCCCGGCCCGCACGTTTAAGGAATTAGAGACTATGTCCAGGGAGCTGATTTGGAACGCCGGAAGACCCAGAGTAGCACTAAGCAAATTGTACGCACCGGTCGAAGCGGGCGGCCTCGCAGTACCCAACCTGGAGCTCTACTACCTGGCGGCGCAGCTACAGTGGGTGACGGCCTGGCTTTCGGGCAGGAACCTGGCAGACACGGCCACGTCCGCGGACTCACTTAACCTCCTACAGATACACTCACTATTCCACCCATTAGCGCGCACGAAACACCGACCACAACTACATGTGGACGTGGCTGTGAAATGCTTTAACAGAAGCCTGCGGGTCACTAAACATGTCAAACCTTATGCCCCAGCGCTTCCGCTCCTGGGAACGCCTAAAGCAACAACCGCTGTCACGGAAGCCACACTGGACGAGCTCGGGAATAGACACCATGGCGGACCTATATGCCGACGGCACCCTAATCCCCTTTGCGACACTAGTCAGCGACACGGGCATCCCCGCAGGACAGTTTTTACAACACGCATCCACAGTAGCGGCATACACTCGACGATGGGGAAACATCACAGATGAGCCCCCCACGCATCAACTGATACAACACCTACATGTCATGGGGGATGGTACACACGTGGTGCATTGGTTAACTCAAGCATTATTGACACACACACACACCATACTCTACAACCCCTGCGAGCCAAATGGGCGATCGATAGAGGGAGGGACTGGACGGACAAGGAGTGGGCGATGGTGCTAGCCAGCCCCAAAAAATCCCTCGTCACGCACGCTTTAAGGTGATACAATTTTACGTGTTGCACAGGGCATACCTCTCGCCAGATAGAATCAACCAATATTTCCCGGGTACCTCAGCTAGCTGCCCAAGATGCGCACTTGCTGGAGCGGACCTGCTACACATGCTGTGGCAATGGCCACAGATACAAACATACTGGCGGTCTGTGCTACTGATCCTTGAACGTTGCACGGCTATGCCGCTACCGCATACATGGGAGGCATGCTTACTGGGCCTCTATAGGAGGACCGTCCTCAATAAAGTCCCATCCCGCTTCTGGGACCTAGGCCTCATTATGGCCAAAAGACTGCTCACCAAACATTGGAAACGCACGACTCCACCCCTAACGCAACATTGGCGCGCCTCCCTAGACAACTGAGCGAGAGCGGAAAGCATAGTCCTCCACAATGAGGAGACAGCAGGATTGCGCCAGTTCCCAATAGCAGCAATATGGGATGGCATGCTCAGCACCTTTCATAGAGACAGACACCCACTAGGAGACCACACGCCTATCAACTCCCCCAGATGGGATGGAGACGCGATAGTGGAAACGGCCGATGTAAACAACAGCCCTGATATCTCTAGCCCAGCCACTCATGCACCCCCCTGAAAGAGAGATCACCACGCCATCAGTTGAGCCACACTCTAGCTGACGAGATGACGACCTACACGCCATTCCCGTGTCTCCCATCTCTTGCACGCCTCCCCGCGCCCTCCCCACACCAGAACTGCACCGACAAACACACTAGATGGCCTCACTGAGACCCGCTCATGTCGCGGCGCTCCCACAACATAATGCACGACACGTCACCGAGCTTGATGACCACACCCCGCCCCTCCCTCCCCTTTTTCCCTGTTTTCATGTTCATACAACGGAGCGCACGAGACTGCAATGACACTGCTGAGACCACACTGCGAATTGCTGAGTGACAGAGAGAAACATTGTGCGCAGCGCACCGCGACCATTACCTACATCCTTGTGAATTAGAAACAAGTAGGTTATACTTTCACTTTTCTTCTCCCCCGACGTAATTAGCGCGAGATGTCTAGGCATGGAATGGCCTATGCCGCACCCATCACGACCTTCAGCGGCGCCCCTCCCCTATGACACCCCACTGGTCGTGCACTTGACATTTGTGATGAACCACATTCACATTCGCATGCTAAGTCCCGCTGCCTTGAACTTCAAAGGCAATCTTTACCCTGGTGGATGGTTAAGGGTGGAAATGGACACAGGCAAAGCACCCTGGTGGGGAATGCGGAGAAGGACTGTTGTATGTCTCAAATACTGTTTTCCTTTCCTTTTTTCAGCAATGTTGGATGGGGCTTGAGATGATTGTAACGTGCACTGTTGCCACTGTATTTGTTCCTTGCTGCCAATCACATCAATAATTGTTGTCTCGCCCTACATCGTGTACAGCTCTGTATTGTTACTATATGTTGAAATAACAATAAAAATATAAAAAAAAAAAAAAAAAAACCATTTGCTATTACTTTCTCCAGAAGTACCAACAGAAATTCATTGTGTTTCTTCATGCTTGCCACAAACCAAAATATCATCCTAAACAACTAAAGATTGGTTCAACCTACCTAGTATACGCTTTAAGAGTCTTTGGAAACACGCTGCTGCAGACACTAAACCAAACAGCCTCTAATTAATGAATAAGTACCACAAGGTGTCACTAATGACACGAGTGGCCTACCTTCTATGGACAACTCAATTTGAAGATTCCCTGAGAAAAGGTCTATCACACTGAGCACACCATCTTTTGTCATCAATAATTCCTCGAATGTGTTGGGCAAAGGCTATCTCTCCACCCGTGTTTAAGTTTACATCCCTAGGGTACGGACGAATGTGTATATTTTTGCCTTCATTATTGGATGCCATAACTATAGGTGCAAGCAACTCCAATGATTTTATCTCCTCGAGCTCCCCTTGTCTTAATGACTTGTTCAATACCTCTTTAAGTGGCTCTTTAAGTGGCTCAATCATCATGTGTTGAACCTTACTGGGTTAAAAGACTGATTGTGTTCCATCTCCTTTCAACACAATCTAGTTTACAAAATCCTTCAACAAACCCAATCCCTCTTAAAATAATTCGGGAAACTTCTTTAGTATACCACTATCATAACTCACAAGAGATATCAACATTGCCTATTCCAGTGCATTGGGATTCAAAAGAATGACAAAATCTCTTTGATAACACCACCCCAACAAAATATCTCCTCTCTTAGCCATATGCTCTTAACCAACCATCTCTCGATGTTAGAATTGTATTACCATATGAGCGTATCGTATCCTATAAGGTCAATGGTAGCACCTCCATATCCAAAACGGTGTCTGGCTGGCTTAAGTAACACATTGTCATCTAAGCCAAAGGTTTTCATCTAACCCTTATCATTCGCCAACATATAAGAAGACTGTGCCATAAAAAATAAAAATTCTAACCGTCCTATCATGATATTACAATCTACAATGTAATGTTCTGTGTCACACTATTTGCAAATTTGCAACATCTGATACTCCAATTAGCAATTTATATGCATTTTTATAGTTGTCTTTCACTTTTAAGAGGCATGTGTTCACTTTACTCCGTCAACTACACCTGTACGCACTCGTCCATAGAGTCCCTTAAGCCCATACTACCTACAAGTTAAATTTCTAGCATAACAATTTGAGGTGTTGGCTATATGCAAATTACTTCCACAGCTGCAATATTTCATTTAGCTAATTTCCCCACATCATGCTCATCAAAACCATATTCCTTAATTTGTTAACTTCCAAACGGACCTCATTTAGTTTGACCATATCTGGATTTTCCTTATGCTTAAGTCGTGTCTCTTTCAGTCTTATGTGTACGCCATTCCTTCAATGAGGGACATGGCTCCTTCATTTCAGGATTTCTCAGCAATACTTTACTTGTACGTTACCAGTCTTCTGATCAAGGTTCCCTAATGTCTAGGTAATCACTCAAGTTGCACCACCAGTTGCACTGGGGCGGCCGGGTGCAGAGATTTGGGGGATACCATAAGATTAGGGGAATCAACGTTCCCACAGGTTGCAGAAGACCTACTGTATGAAGATTTAAAATGGTTGGCAACTCACTTTATGTCACTGTGTCCGTTCCCATATAGTGGAGAAGTGTGGCTCAAATGGTTAGAGCGGCAGACCCTGATGCAGAGGTCTGGTCCGGGACCAGGGTTCAATACCCACCCCGGTGCCTATTCTAATCATGGGTCCCTCTCTGCAACTCTGGGCAATAGCTTGCTTAATCTCCACAACGGCCACAACAGCGCTGGGATGCCTGGCTTCACATTGGGGGTGCCCAGGAGGGGACATTTCACAGGGAAAAGACAGGAATGGTTCCTAAGCGGTATACGGACAGCGCCGGGACACTTCCGTTGGAGGTAGCTGTGCGCTCTACAAACGCTGACATTTACATTTACTTGCAATATTAGTAATCATGTACCGAGTACTAGAAGAACAACTCGTTTACATTTTACAACTAGATGAAACCTGTAATATCTGGTCAGAGACAAAATGATATGAGACCCCATTCTCTAGCTACTTGCGCAATTAAGAGTGACAAACACCTGCATAGTTGGTTTTGCACTCATTACTTACAAACTTTTCATGTGAGCAAATGTCCGGTCAGGGCTGGAAGAAAATGACAGTTCCATGGCTGGATTTCCCTACTGGGTTGTACACACCCACAAACTAGCGTATTAAAGGGCTTTTATCAACCCCTTTCCAGTACAATCACCAAAAGGGTGGACATTTAAACGTGGCAAAGGAAAATCTTTCCTCAGAGTAGAAGGGACTACCCCCTCCAAAAAGGGGAGGGAGGTGTTGAGAAAGGAAAAAAGAAACAAATCTGTAATGTGGGTTTGCTCTCAAGGTTTATACCTGAGCAAATTTACATATTTTGTGTATTTGCTCATGTCAAAATAAAACTCAAAAACTCCCAGGCTTACATTCATTTAAGTAATAGATCAGTACCAATGCAAAGTGATTAAACTGCAGGTGCACTTGTCCGACTATAAGAAAATGCCCATCGTTCATTTTTACCAGTTGCTATTAATGTTGTGGTTTAACTCTAATGCTCAATTATTTATTAAATCTACTTGTCCTTTCAAATTGCACAGTAGTTTAACAAAACTGCATGTGACGGGTGCCACTTTTTTCAAATTACAAAATGTATATGGGGCATTTGGAACTGGACAATCTTGCTTTTAATTTTGTACACGCACCTTCATATCGTCAAGAAGCATTTCGACAACATTACAAGTAACCACAAATTATAACATTTTGCAAATGTATGTGTTTTTGGCAGTAAGATCACGGTCAGTAATGCATGTCAAGATGACAGTAATGCGATTCCTTAGTGAGCCCACCCGATCAGTGAAGTCTTTGTACTAATCAACTATATATACACAACGTTGAGCATCTTGTAGATGTGGATGTATATCTTGCCATGGCAGCAGCCAGTCCTATATCCCAAAATTATATTGCACATCGTAATTGGCAACCAAAGGGTTTGTGCTGCAAGGGCTTAGGTTTACTTGTCCAGTGGACAAAATTAACATGGAAACTTGTGAACAATGTGACAGGGGCACTCTCATACAAGGTGTATGCCATTAGCTCAAGATTCAATTTAGACAAAAAAAGTATACTGCTTTGTATCTTTCAATGACTGATTTTATAATATTCTACTCCACAACATAGTTCCATTGGAAAAGCAGCCAACGTGTTACGTCCACCAGACTTTGTCAAGGCTGAAAGAACAGATGTCTAAAACACCCAACTCCAATTGCACGTGTAAAAATGAAATTTGGTAATAAAGGTCCTATTTATGCTAAAGATGTTGGTTTGAAGTGGTCCAGGTAGCTATATCGAAATTAATAGAACTTTTTTCTAATCAGTGAAAGAGGAAACATTTAGTTTAATGGAGTCCTATATAGTGTAAAATGACTTGCCAGTAGGACTAATACTCCAGAATCTGTGCAGTCAATCTAGTCATACTGGTGTGCCCTAGACTTTGAATAAACCAGCCGAAATGAAAGAACGGGAATTAGCCAAATTATGCTCACAAGGGTCAAATTCGGTAAGGGAGTTATCGGAATGAATAACCAATTATACCCAGATTCATAATGTTTGAACAGCTTATACCCAATAATGGCCACAAACTTGACAGCCTTCATAGAAGTCTTCACTAGAGTGGAAACTCTTCCCAAAATCGCCCATTTTACGGACGTAATTGGAGGAGCCCTGCCCGGGAAGGAGTTTTCGAAGAGTAGTACTGCGTTGCCTGCTTATCTACAAGTATCATTATGAGATTCAATCTATCCACTGTGTTCTATCATCATGAGTCCTCTGGAGGCCAGCCTCAAGTTCTCATGTCCTGGGGAAACATTTTGCATAAGCATTTTTTTCAAAATGAATCACGTTTCCAGGTGCTGAATAACTACACTCTAGTGTCGAAAAGAAATTCTAATTGTTTTTCTAAGATCACAGAGATCGCTTGTTTTACTTTTACAAGATGGAAACCCTTGCTACTCTCCATTTGTAAATGTATCACATTAGCATACAAAAAACACAGCAATAAAAAGACGGTAGAAACAAACTGTGCATATTTCAAAAATATATGCAGCACAATAAAGAATGTACGGAGAGGAACAATCATACACATGAAAAGTCACTGTGCCATTCTTATCACGTCATACATTTTTTAGCTGAGAAGGGGGTGGGGGGGGGGACAAGTTCCAGCACCCAGGTAACAGTTACACATCAAGGGCTAAATGTTCAGGTCTTCAGGTATTGCTTTTAGAGGAGACAATATGCACTTCGGTGTGAAAGTGTTTCGTGTGTCTGAGGAGTCATTACAAAAGTGAAATTTTTCAGCCACCATTTCACCCCGGGTCATGGCCGCTCACTAAACTCATTGCCACTTCACACCTGCCCAGCAAGAGGGCACATGCCTTATCAGATGTGGGGCATTTCACCAAGGCCAAAATTGCATTATGTTTTCCAAATCGTATATATCTCTCTCTCCAGTTGGCAGCTTCCCAGGGGCACCACCAGGCTAGGTGCACAAAATAGCCTTATCACAGGAGAATCTAGAACAACAATCCCCAAGCTTTTTTTGTAATAAGAGCTAGTTATGGTAAAAGAAAATCATCCATAGCTACTAACACTTTTAATGTAGTGACCACAACAGTCAAGATCATGTTAGAGGCCACCCTATGCAAGGTCACCTCAGTGCGACTGGCAGGGTTGCCAGCAAAAATGTTAAAAAAAAGGTTGTCATTTGGAATGTCTTGGGTAGCTTGGCACTGAGCAGTCAAGCTTATCTCAGAGGAAATGTGTAAAGCAAAGGCACAGCAGTCACTCATGTAAATACAATCAGCGTCACAAAAGAGACATCACACAGGATGAATGTAAATAACATTTGTATTCAACACACCGATTCAATAATTTAACAGAAACATCAGATACTTTTGGGCATAAAACACATCTGGAAACATTACTAGCAGTACTAGGCCCACTCGTATTGGTATGATATTGATAGTATGCACACTTCCAAATCTAAACCCTGTCCCCCCCCGTACATTCAGGGAGAGAGTGTTCATCCCTATGCGGCTCAGACTAGCAATCCTGATAATACAATCCCAGACAGTTATAGGGTACAACCCAGGTCACAACGATATCAAAGATATGTACATACAAGAAACTATAACAATTTTTAGCAGCACGACGAGTTGGAGCAACGTGACCTAATGTCAAATTTATTTTGGCATGAAATGAACGCATATGGCTGCACCGCTGCCCAGTGTCGTGAATCACAAGCGGTCTGCCGACTATCACTCCCACTCCCACTCCCACTCTCACACACACACACACAAACACTGCACCGCTAGATAGTTTGACTCATTTCAGCACACTCTAACACACATGCGCACTCAGAACTCTAATGTGGTGCTAAATGGCACCCAGCAGGTCAATGGATAATGCCCCGCAGACTCTGTGACCCCAGCCTCCCTTCACCCAGTGGATCAACTCCATTGTCCTATCCCCCAGATGGAAGATAACCAGCCCCTCCTCCTGGATACTGGGCCGCACGCGCCAAAGTCACACTTATTCGGGTCCTCTGGAAGCAGGAGGGAATATGCAGCAAGTTTTAATTTTTAGGTAGACTTAACGACGGGCGTTTAGTAGCTACTCGGTAAGGTCTCATAACACAATAGAATAAAGCAGTCTCTAGACCCACTTCCGATACTCTCTCGGAAGCATTGCTTCAACCCAGTCAATCACTCTCACTATTACCTGGACCCACACTGTTTTCAGGAGGGGCCAGGTGTGGAGAGGGGCAGTTGGTCGGCCGCAATGAAGGTCAATGGAGAACAACAGATGAATGGGAAGTAACACAGGGGAGCCTCTCGATAGAAGGAGGCCCCCCCGTCCGGTATACATTGATCAGGATCGTGCCCAGGTAATCCGGGCATAGCATCTGGTGCGTGTTGCTATGTGTCGCACCAGACACTTAAGGTCTCAAACACGAAGATTTGCTAATTCCGTACCTCCCTGGAAATGAGCCACAATGACAATGCACATTGAGATGGGTTGCACCAGGCTATTCCGGTCACACACATCGAAGAGTTGCAAATTCCATACCACCCTGGAAATGATACACAACATCTGGTGCACAATGACACAGGTTACACCAGACCGGTCACACACACACACACACACACACACACACACACACACAAGTTCAGCAGAGCCACATGAGGTAGAATGAGTCACTACGACGGGTACACCAGCACCCGAGAGGGTCACATCCTGTGAATCGGACACCACACGCAATAAGCATGCAGTCAGCGTGCTGCACACTAGAAATACAGCACAATTGACCTAAGAGGCCATGCGGTTCCCACAACTGGTGAATCCCCTCACCACCAACAGTACGTTTAGGAGTGTCAGGGTCCCTGCGGTAAAGTAACCACTACTGTCAGGAACCACTTATCTTGTAAGAAAGAAACCATTACAAGACCCTTTGTTGGCTGGAAAAGTCGTCTGTTTAAGAAATACTGTTGAGAAGAGGGAATCCTGGTTGGAAACTTCTTCTTAGGGTTATTTTGCAGTGTTTGGCTCTGGCGCAAGGAGTACATACTAATTGGGCTGTAGCAACTCCGATGCAAGGTTCATGGTCTAGTTGTTAATGCCGCGAGGACATGAAGAGTTGTTAGTGCGCACTAGGAATATATGCACGTGCACTTTAACTGAAAATTTGGACCGTTGAGGTAGCGTCTCAGCATCACGCTTCCTCCAAGCTATTGTTTTCAGAAAATTGTCTTTGAATAGCGTCTTTCCCTGCATAAGCTCAGAAAGCTTAGCGGGGAAGGAACGGACAAGAAAACAAGGAGTTTTGTTGGAGAAGAGAGAATCTTCTGTTAAGAAAAGCATTCTCCCAAAAATTCAAGTAAGTGTTCTTGTGTTCAGAGTCCAGAGAGTGATTCAATGAAATTGCGCCGGAGACGCTTTGTTTAGGTGTTTGATTACAATAGTCATAGTTAAAATTGAATTTAATTAAAGACTGAATTCGAACTTCAGAAATAATAATTGTAAAGAAAGGAGTAAAACAAGTTAAACACAATCTAAGTATATATATATATTTTTTTTTTTTTTTTTTTTATATATGTAGCAACATAGCTTGTCATCAAGAATTTTTCTGAAAGGAACCCAGAGGGTAACAAGACTACTACAAGAAAAACAGAACTAGTAAATACAATGATCTCAACATCGAATGAGTCCTTCCAGACCATTTAAAAACATCATATCTACTGCTACAATAGAATTGGGAAATCGCATTTCAATTATCTACAGACATTACTAGAGATAAAACTTTTGACAAAATAGAATGGCAAAACCTCAATACCGTCATGAACGCATAGGTTTCCGTTTGCGCTTAGCGCA
Source organism: Lissotriton helveticus (assembly GCF_964261635.1). Taxonomy (NCBI): domain Eukaryota; kingdom Metazoa; phylum Chordata; class Amphibia; order Caudata; family Salamandridae; genus Lissotriton; species Lissotriton helveticus. Next base: position 1,176,529,263 of record NC_136071.1, on the reverse strand, counting down.
CAGCGGGAAAATGCGCCGCACCGATGCGGTTAAATTCAGAGATAGATTTGAGGAGTGCTTATGTTAATTATCTTTTAATGTCACTTCTTAAGTGCAAGTAAAGAAAGTAGCAGAAGATGCACCAGGCGGTCGAGGCAGGCTCTCTTTTTTTATTTTCTCTTCCACTTCCCCTTTCCCCCTTGCTGGTGTTCGTAACAGATTAGTAGAATTTGTCGCGAGTAGTGGTGGAGTGGATTTTGGACAAGTCATCTTTTCCTGAGGGGATCGCAATTTAGGGTCATGTCAACCACACGCCTTAGATGCTGGCAAGATTTCTGGGGCTCGGCACTAAACAATCCAGTATCCAGGTACAAATCTTAGTTCCACGCTCACACCTAGATACCTGTTGGGATTCAGTAGCCTATGTGGGCACTTGAGAGGGCACTGCTCTCCAGATGTCACAGGTAGACCTTCGCTGGAGATTTTCTGAGGTCTCTGAGATCTCCGGAGAACAGGAGGGCCAATGACAGGCCCTTGGAGAGCACACTTCGGGGCACCACAGTTCAGCAGGTCTTCGACCCTGGTCGGCCACCATTCAGAAATTGCACGCAGTACTCTTCACAAGCAGCAATACTCCATGTACACAACACAGTCATCTGGCAATGTGCACCAAGCAGTCCGGGTTCGGCGGTCCAGTGTCTCTGCAATATACTGTTGTGTTTCTTTGAAGTTAGAGGTGGTTTAATCGGTTTCCCTTTGAACCACAGATGTCTCCCCGGCCTACCCGGCGAAGTTGAGGGTCAGTCAGGGAGCAAAAACACTCGTCTTCCCGGATCCGAAGGAGGCACTCGCATTTGCCAAGAAACTTGAGAGGTCAACCCGTTCCTCACCTTCCAAATCGCAGCTTGATGGCGCGGATTGTTTAAATGACCATGACTGAAGTGCAGGCATTGTGTTATTTTCTCATTTATTCTTGTTCTGAACGATGCCTAACACCTCCTTAGCTTGGCCACCCTGCTTAACTGCAGGGGTGTACGCCTAGCCCTGCCATGCCCCCATGGGATGATTCCCTATTCTAAAGCGGTTCTCTCCTTTCCCAGTTGTGGGTTTCTGGGGTTGGGTGGGCTGCTCAGCCTGATTGGGGGGTTGGTGTGGGTGCGGGGTGGGTGGGTCTTCCTTGTTTGAGGAAATTGGGTCCTCTATTGAGGAGGCGGCTTCAGTCTGCCGCCGAACTGTTGCTCATTGTTTTTACATTGACACTGTGCTGTGCTCTTTGCTCTGGCTGCTCGCTTTTAGTGTTGCAGGCTACGTTTCATTGTGCTTTTTGACTTGCTCTGCTCCTTTGGTGTCAGGTCGTCCTGTGGCTCTTTGGGTCACACTTCCTCCCACTATGCCATCCCCCTTTAGTGCTGCCTGGGGCTCAGCCTTCACTATCCCCCGCAGAGATTTGCGCTCTTGGCACTGGCTATCCTCTAATTGCTTGCGTACCTCCCCCCTGCAGTCACGCCTACTTTTCCCACCGGCGGTGCGTTTCCGGAGGTCTTTACCTCCCTTGGTAAGGGTCATCGAACACTGCCCCCCTTCCCTTCTGATCCTTGTGGTGGTTGCGCTCTTCTGTGAGGCCCCGCCACTGCTGCGTATGTTTTCAATGTCACGCTTGTCACCTCATGGCCGAGTTGGTGTGTTGGTCCTGGAATATTTGGGGATTAAATGATCATCGCAAAGCCCGCCTGATCCATTCCCATTTACAGCGCCATAAAGTTGATCTCTGTCTCCTTCAAGAGACGCACCTGCTGCCGGCGACTATTTCCAAACTTTGATTCAGGTATTGGGGGGAATCTCACTCCGCCACCTACTCTTCATACTCCAGGGGCGTCGCTATTCTGATGCGTCGGGCCTACCCTGGCAGACGGACAGGGCAATCCTTGACCCGGAGGGTAGATATGTGATTTTACACAGCTTACTACTAGCGCAGCCTGTTATGATTGCCGCTGTATATGGCCTTAACTGTGATGATGCAGACTTTTTCACTCATGTCTGGCACCTCATCTCCTCTTGCGGTCCTGCCGCGATTATCTGGGGCGGCGACTTAAACGTTACTCCTTCAGCGGCTTTGGATCGGTAGGGCTTCCAATCCTTTCACCTACGCGCCGCTGCGGCTCTTTCATCTATTTACACCGAAAATGCCCTCTACGACGTTTGGCGATATTCCTTCCCTGAGGTGCGAGAGGGCACCTGCTTCACTGGCGCACGGGGCTGTTGGTCCCGGACAGACTTTTGGCTGACCTCCCCGGACGTCCTTTCCTGGCTTTCTGAGGCACATGGCTCGCATTTTTTCCGACCACGCCGCTATCCAGCTTTGTCTACGTCCTCCCCTTATTCCGAAGCGGTCTTTTGCTTGGTGCCTTTCCCCTACTGCCCTCCGAGACCCCGTTTTCTGTGCGGACATCCAGACTGCGATCGCCACTTATTTCGATCTCAATGTGGGATCGGTTGAGTCCGCTTCTACCTTATGGGAAGGGTTCAAGGCCGTTATCCGAGGCGAGTGTATACCTAAGCAGGCAGGCGTCCTTCGTTCCAATCGTTCTACTTTAGAGAAGCTCGAGGGGGAAATTAGGGATTTAGAGGCCGCGCAGGCTGCAAGCCCTAGTCCAGAGACACTGGCGAAACTTCGCCAGAAACACACCGAATTCTCCGACGAAGCTGATCGTGAAGTGTCATTCCTTGGCAGGGAGGGCCGGGCGTGCCGTTTTGGTGAGGGGGATCGTCCTGGGAGCACCCTTGCCAACCTTCTTCGCCCACCGCGCGCCGCTTCCTATGTCACTGCCTTAAGTGACTGCGGTCAGGACAGGACTACCTCCCCGGAAATCATTAAGTCCTGTTTTCTCGACTTTTACTCGCAACTCTACTCCGCTGGCACACCTCTGCCGCGAGTGGACTTTGGCCAATATTTTGACTCCATCGCATTGGTATAGCTTGAAGACCACCATCGCAAATTTCTTGATGAACCATTCTCCGGAGAAGAAATATTGGCGGTCATCAACTGTCTGCCCGGCGACAAGGCCCCTGGATTAGATGGTCTGCCGGCCTCTTTCTATAAGGCGTTTGCCGGTCTCCTGGAGCCACATCTCGCTGCAATGTATAATGACTCGTTTGATTCCGGCTCCTTTCAGCCCTCCCTGCGCGAGGCGCTATTAACCCTCCATCTTAAACCCAATAAACCCCCGGACCGCCGCAACTCCTACCGTCCCCGGTCTCAACAAAATCTTCGCTAAGATGATTGCTTCCCGTCTTCTCTTGCTTTTGCCTACCATCGCTCTTCCCGATCAATCGGGTTTCATCCCTGGGAGGGCGACCTCCCACAGCCGCCGTACGATTTTCTCGGTATTGCATCAAATTAACCCTGATCTACCGGCTGTGGCTGCCTTGCTTGACGCCACCAAGGTGTTTGACACGCTTGAGTGGCCTTTTTTATTCTACATCTTGCCACGCATGGGTTTTAGCGACCACTTCCTGCGCAACGTCAGACTCCTGTATACTAACCCTACAGCACGTCTCCGCATTAATAGCCAAATTTCGGACCCTATTTCTATCGCTCGGCGTCACGTCACCCGCACGATAGTGGGCACACATCAGGGGTGCCCACTATCGCCCATGCTTTTTGCTATAGCAATGGAGCCCCTGGCTGCCAGGCTGCGGCAGCACCACACCCACAGGGGCCTTGGTTTTTCGTCTTGTGCCTTACTTGTTTCAATGTATGCGGATGACATGCTTTATGTTCGTCACCCCCAGAGAACCTTAGACCCCTCGTCCGCGAAATAATTCGGTTTGGTGGGCTGTCGGGCATCCAGGTAAACTGGAGCAAGTCAGTACTCTTCCCCCTGACTGACACCACGGTGCCTTTTCCCCTCCACTTTCCCTTTGTCTGGGCATCGAGCCAAACGCGCTATTTGGGCATTTGGCTCAGCAGAGATTTGGACGAACTGTGGAGATCGAACTTCGGATGCGCGGTTGGCTGGCTTGAATCCAAGATTCCATCGTGGAGTAGGCTCCCGCTGTCTTTGGCGGGCCGCATCGCCATCGCCAAAATTGTGGTTCTTCCAAAATTCCTTTACTTGTTTTTAAATATTCCCACCCCCTTACCGCGCACTTTTTTCGCAAATTGCGTTCTCTAATTATTTCATTGGTCTGGGCAGGTAAACAACCAAGAGTAGCTTATGATATTCTTACTCTTCCCATGTCTGCTGGCGGAGTGGGGGCGCCAGATTTTAAACTATATGCACTGTGCGCACAGGCTAGTTTCCTGCATTTCTGGATCCACCCGTCTCCCTACCAGCCTCATGTTGCCGTTGAGAGGGATTTAGCTTCCCCCTGGCCTCTGTCCACGGCTTTGTTCGCGCCCGCAGTGCGCCCTCGCGCTGAGGTCGACACGGTCGCAACGCTTCGATGGCCTGGTCTGGCCTACGCCGGCTATCTGACGTCCCATTGCTCTCCGCCAAATCTGTGCCCATAACAAACCACCCGGATTTTCCCTCTCTCCAGGCCTCCAGTATGTCCAGGAGTGCAGCCCGTCTGGGCCTTGCGACGTTGGCGGATCTCTATCCAGAGAACACCTTTTTTTCGCTTCCTGGCGCATCGGGCCATGGGACACGCTTCTGTTCTACCAGCTACGTGCCACATGTCGGAAGCTGCACTCCACCTTCCCTCAGCCCCCAGCCAATATGCCCGCTCTGGATCTTATTTACACTTCCTTGTCCCCACACAAATTGGTCCCCAAACTTTATGCTCTTACTCTGGTGTCCGTTCCCATTACCTCGGATCGTGCTCGGGAGGCATGGGGAACTGATCTTGGAGCAGAGATCTCGCCAGCTGACTGGCTTTATTGTTGTAATCAAACGGGGAAGCTGTCCCCGAACTACCTGCTTTGCTTGATTCATTTCAAGTATCTGCATAGGTTCTACCGTACCCCGGTGCAACTCCATAGGCTCGGGCTCATTCCTGGCGACAACTGCATGTGCTGTGCCACTCCTGCGGCAGACTTGGTCCATCTGGCTTGGCTTTGCCTAAAGGTCTCGGAGTTCTGGAGGGCAGTTTGTTCTGCTATTTCTGACATCACTGGTGCGACAGTGCAGCCTAATCCACCTCTGTGCCTCCTAGGGTTTGTTAAGTTCTACCCGGACGCCTCCCGCCGCTTGATTGCGATGCTTCTGGTCCTCGCTAGGCGTATGGTGGCCATGTGCTGGGGTCGCAAGCCGGCTCCCAAGGTTGAAAGCTGGCTTGAAGCTGCCTCTCGGGGTCCCTCAGGGTGAGTAGCGTGCTTCACAAAACCCCGATTGATTGATGCAATTGTGCATTGCCAGCTGTACCCCTTTCATTTGCCCCAAATACAAAATTCCTGGTGGCTAGTGAGCTTTCTACACTCTCAGGGTGCCGATTTAGAGCAACCACCCAAATTGGGAAAAGCCTCCTTATCTGTGCACAATGGATCTGAAAGCCACTTTTGACTCCACTGGGGCAGGGGTATGGCTCGATGCCAGGGTAGGCCGCACCATCCTTTTGCTTGTTTTGGCTCGATTTTGAAATCCCTGGTGCCCAGTGTGCTTTCTTTCTCCCCCCCCCCCTCGCCGGGGGGCAGACTGAGGGTGAATTTCACTATCCAGGAGGAACAGAAAGTCTATTGGGTTCCAGGGTAGGGAGGCATGTCCCAAGCCCAGGGCCACCTTCCCCCCCCCAAAAAATAAAACCATTGCTTGAAAGCAATCCCTACTGTCTAGTGGGCTTTCTACCCCCCATGGGGATGGTGGCGGGAGGGGGGTCGAACACATCTGCCCACGGGGGCAGAGAGACTGTCTGCCTTGTGTTTGGGATGGGGTGATGGCCATGCCGGGCAGCCCCACCTGTATACTTTTTCTTTAAACCCTGGATAATAGTGGGTTTTTTAACCCCTCCCACTGGGAGAGGGAGAAATTGGAGGCAAACATGCAAGGTGGAAGCATGACCATGCCCATGATGGGCAGCCCCCCCCCCCTTAAATATATATTTTTTGAATCCCTGGTGCCTAGTGAACTTACTACTCCCTCCAACGCCCCCGTCGGGCAGGTTGAGGGTAATCACCCCCATCAAACTGTTCCCCTAGGAGCACCAGAAAGACTTTTGCCACGTTTAGTTGCGGTGGGGGCACGGTCATGGTTGGAAGCCCCCACCATTATATTTCTTTTTAAAAAATCTGTTTAGTGAGCCTTCTTGGGGGACTGTAATCACCTGCCCGGGGGCAGAAAGACTGCACTGGAATTGGGCATGTGCATGGTGGACAGCCACAACCCAAATAAATATATTTATGCTTCTTTTCCATTTCCCCTGTCTAGGGGGCTTTTTGCCCCCTATCGATGGGGAGGATTGGGGGTAATCACACAGTTCCACCCCCCCACCGGAGGTGGGGGGAGGGGTCCAGAAAGACTGACGCCACGTTTACATGGGTGCATGGCCATGCCACAATGGGGGCAATCACCCCCATCCAAACAACCCAGACGGAGGGGGTATAAAGACTGATGCCACTTTTACTTGGGTGGAAGCATAGCCATACAGTCCCTATATTTAGATTTAAAAAAAAACGTTCCCTGGTGTCTAATGGGCTTTCTGCAACTTGGGGGCAGATCAGGGGTAATTGCCCCATCTGCACAGAGGGGGTGGGGGCAGAAAGATTGAAATATATAGAGGAACTGGGTGATGTCTCCCCCCAGCCCGCCCACACTGATACAGTGACGTAAAAAAAGCCCATCAGCTTGTTTTACCTTCACTTTACTGAAATGATCTTCATTACAGTTAACAAAAAAAAAAACACTCAGGCTGTTCGGGAAGCTGATCCCGAGCAGTCTGCGGTAAATACACAATAAAGGAATCCCTGGAGTGCAGAGCACAAGAGAGGCCTTTATACACCTTCTTGGTGTTGGCCAATGGCCGACACACCCAGCAGAAAGGAAGTGCTGCAATTGGCCGCATTTAACAGGTTAACATGGATTTGTGTTATGAAAAGACATTTTGGAAATTTTTGCTTGGGGTACTCGCTAGAAAGGTCTAACATGACCTTTATTTAATGTACTTTTAGTCAGGGAGCCTGGAATTAGGGGTTTTGGATTCAACTGTGCTCTGCTTAAATATTGCTTTGCCATATAATCCATTTTATGCAGCATAATTTTCAGCTCATCCCCCCCCCCAAAAAAAAAATCTATTTCAAATGGACTACAAATAAACAGTGCCAGATCTAGTTATGCACAGTAATAGATTGTTGCAAAGATTAGCTTGTCACCCTTTCAGTTGCTGATAGTTGTATGCTGCTGTCATACTAACAAGGTCTATCTTCCCCCAGACAGTATTAGTAGATGTTAAAATTGCAAACTATTTCTGCTAGTGTGTGTTGCATTTTGGCATATAATTTTCCATTTCCTGTTGCCTAATTTTGTCAATTCGGACACAATGTGGTTCTTCCTGGGGCACACAGGTCCAGTGACCCCACCTTCAGTTTACAGTTCGGCCATATTTTCCAAATTGCATATTGTCATTAAATAAAAGCTGACAGTCAGTATAGAGCTGACAAATTTAAAAAAGTATTGTGTCAAAGTTGAACTGAAACACCACACAATATATATTAATTATGAGTAATTTAAAAGGTCCACAAATATCCAATCTTCAGGTCTTGTCCCCAAAATAACACAATACATAACAACAACAAAAACACCTTTCCGTTTTCATTGTAGCCCCACGTCCAACTTCTTGGGGAGGGGGTTGAATTCTTGATATATTTTGTCATCAATCTTCCAAATTTCAAAGGTACGAGTAGAATTTCAGCAGTAATCCGTCAGTTGCATTTCAAGTCTACAGCCACATGTGCTAGACATGTTGTTCGGACTAAATGTGCAGTAAAACGTTGAAACCCATCCTGGCCCGGGGGGGAGGCTACGGATCGTCATGATCAAAATTCTTACATCGCGTAGGTTGTTGCACTGTCCTCTTAAAAGTAGGCCAAAATGTTCATCATCTCCACGTCTCCTTTTTTGTAATTTTCAGAGTATTGCAGACGTTTGAAAAGTGAGCGACAGCAACTGCGGTTTGTAAATTAATTCGTGTTATTGGTGCATGACAATATCCCCAAAAGAAAGCATGAATGAGTTTATTTTGTGTTTTAGCGAATGCCTTTAAGGCGATCCAGGACCCCAAACCTACCAGAAGTCCTCCCATCCTAGAGGAATATTTGATAGACCCATCAAGCTTCTGCAAATCTGCGAAACCCATCAACCTCGACCCCACCCCCTTGGTCTTCCAAAAATAGAAAATACAATCTGGAGTAGTTATTTATCAAGATCGATGTAGGCTTAAAGCCGTAACACGTTGAGTAAAAGTCACAAGTTCTTGTATCCATGGTATAACTGCAGTAGGTGCAGTCACTCAGTGGCAGCACACTATGGGTTTCTAAACATGCGTGGTTTTCCGAAGCTCGCCTATTTGGGGTAGGGGCGCTCCCAGTCTTAAACTCGTATTCTGAAAATAATTGCAATCCTGTAATTGTCCAGTTAGTTTGCAGAAACAGTAATACGAAAAAATATATAAACTCAAAAGCACTCGGTGTAGAAAGGTACAGTTTAAAAAAACTTTCCGGGCAAGGATTTTCTCTGCGCTTGGGCCATCGGAAACGCAAAGAAGGAAATAAATATTTGTAAGGTTTGGGGAGGGGGCAATGGTTTGCAGTCTTTTAGTTCTTAACACAATGAATAAAAAGAGTTAATTTATGTCAGGAACGTACAAGCCAAAGGGCTAATTTAGCCAGCTGCCACATTTGAGTACTCTCAAACAGGTGTATGAAGGAATACGGACAAGCCAAGTCTTGTATTTTATTGTAATTGCATTTATATAGCGTCTACTACCACCGACGAGGCGTCGAAGCGCTTTTTAGTAGATGCGGCGGAGATCCCTTGCCCCCGCGAGGGCTGGCCCCTACTCTCTTCGTGGCGGCTCTGGTCGAAGCACCCCTCGACGACGCACCACGACGGTGAAGCAAGGAGGCTTCTAGGCGCTACCCCTCCGCGGGCGCGTACACACCTCCGGGATGCCTCTCGTGGGCGCGCGCGCTACCTTCCGCGTGGCTGCGCGCGCCGACACTGGGCGCCCCAGACGCCCCTCCCCGCGCAGGCGGCCTCTCTCTGAGGGCGCGCGCCGCGCGGGTCAGGGCCGCCGCCATTTTAGGACCCATGGGTCTGCGCCTCACCAGAGGCCTAGGCGCCCCTTCCGTCACTGAGGCCTGTCAGAACCCGGAATGGATCGGCCCGGGCAGAATGGAGGGAAAAACAAAGCCCCGGCACCCCCGCTGCTTCTGTCGCCCCCACCCGGCCCGCGCACCAGACAAAATCAATCCAAACCAATAACTGTTACTCAAAAGCTTCACATTTCTCTCATTAAGATATAGGCCGAGAACAGGCCTGCCTTATAAAGATCTATTACAGCCAATAACCAACTGTACAATAAGAAAAAATAAAAAAAATCGGCCTCGTCCAATTACAGCACAATAATGGCCTGGTTACAAGTTAAGGTGCTTTCTGTCGCACATGGTAAATAACGGTCCAATGGAATGTATTAATTCTCGGGTGCGATAAACAGCACCAATTAAAAGTTATTTGGGAATAATGTGCGGATTTTAATGTTTTACTCACCGAAATACGCACAGTGGAGCAAATGCACTACATACTTCCCATGTTAAGTTTGGACAATGTTGACCATTGTGGAGTTATTTAACGCGCCCGATCATGATCGGATGCGTTAAATAAAACCAAACTCGTCTTTCTAGGGGCCTCCTTGTAACCGGCCTCAGCCCCTCAGAGTGCGCTGCGCAGCAGTCACCGCCGCCACTTTCCCGCCGAACGCATGCAGACGTCACTGCGCGGGCCCGCCGGGCCCAGGATTCCCGCCCCCGCGCGGCAGCGGTACTCACCATCGTGAAACTCAACTGGAACGCCGACAACTTTCGGTAACAAACAAGAACTAAGAAAGAACAACACAAACGAAACCACAACTGAACAAACAAACAAACTGGCGGCGGCCGCCGGATCCTCCGTGCACCCCTGCGCGCCACGCACTGGACGCGCCCAGCGGCCCCGCCCCTTTCTAACTGTGACTGGGAGAGTCCATTGGCGGGGGAGGCCGGCCCGGTGGAGAGGCGTGCGCGCTGGGGTTTGGGTAAGGCCTGGGGGCCTTGGGGTGACAGTGGACACCCCCGGGAGCTGTCAGCATGCGGCCGCCATGGGGGGGGGGACACGGCAAGAGGAGGGGTGAAGGCCTCTGGGGGGCCGGGGCAATGGACTGCACCCGCCAGGGGCCCTGCAGTCTGCTTAGAAACAAGAGACCCCAGAGGGAGGGGGAGTTTGTGCTCCAGGGCTGGGGCAAGGGGTGCAGAAGCAGCTGGGATCCAAAAGAAGAATTTAGAAGTTAAATTCAAACAAACATATTAAAGTATATATATATATATATATATATATATATATATATATATATATATATATATATTCAAACAAACATTAAAGTACATATATATGTTTATATAAAATAATATATTTGCATATGCACCTGCTACTCTGTACTCGAGTAGAATGTCCTGAGATATCCTTGTTTGCTTGGATTGCTGATCAGTATCAAACAAAATGTGGTGTATGGTTAACAGTACATTAAAGTTACAATCAAAGATGCATATGAAAGAAATCAGACAGGAGGAAAGTGGCAGAACAGTCACCTGTCAGAAGCAGCTGTGCTTTCAAAAGAAGAATGTACACGTTCAATTTAAAGTACTATCTTAAAGAAATCAGACTGGAGGAAAGTGGAAGCACATCACACCAACAATGTATGTAGATTAAATCAATTATTAGAATAAGACTAAATCAAACTTGGCCTATGTGCATAAATTGCTTTCCACAGTTTTAATCTCTATTGGAAACATGTCAACTCAATACTGATGTTTAATTCAATATTCTAAATGTAAAAGTTTCACATTTCTGCTTACGCACACATAAATCCAGCAGAGACAACAATATATTTACATATGCACGTGCTACTCTGTACTTAAGTAGAATGTTCTGAAGATATCCTTGTTTGCTTGGATTGCTGATGAGTATCAAACAAAATGTGGGTATGGTTGACAGTCTGCACTAATGAAAATGTAAGACTATCTTCAGGACTGCATGTTTTGCACGCAGTAGCTGACCCTAGTTTTAATTATATGGACTTGAAAACGTCCAGAGTACTCCGGGGCAGATTTACAAGCCCCTTGCGCCACTTTTGCATCACTTTTCCCATGTTAAAAGTGACGCAAGGGGCTTGTAAATCTGCCCCCAGTGAAAAAGGATTGCCACTGTAACAATCCGGGGCATCTTTCAAATGGATTAAATCAAAACAGGAAGCCAAGGTACCTTCACCTGCGTCTAGGCATTCAGTGAATGTCAGAGACCTGTAGCATCATGTCAGCAGTGGCAGCTCCACAGCAAAAGACCTCTATGGAAACATATATGTGAGGGTTGATTGCACTAGGGGTGCAGTGCCGCAGCTCCCCTTGATGAAGGACGCCGCCCGGCAGTGTTGTTTACAGGCCTGACCTGTACTTTTAAGCACAAGCCGGTGAAAATACTAGAGAAAATACTGAAATCTGGTATATTTCCCTTCTGCAACATAAATCTAAAACAGCAAGCACATTAAAAATCTGTTAAAAGTATGCGAGTGCTGTTTAAATCGGTTCAGAATGATTATTAGACCAAACAGAGGACTAATTGCTAGGTTACAAAATAATCCTGACAATTTTGCAGGATTTGTTTTTCTCCAACCAGTTCTTTGCTCGTCCAGAATAGCAAAATGTGAACAAGTAGTCAGACTTTATTTTTAAAGAAAAGTAGTAACCCTACTCCAGACCAAGTGGGGCAGGTCAGTATGGTAATGAAAATGATGAAGCCTTTAAATCAGTATTCTTTTTTTGACCACCATTTCCTGTTTTTTCAAAGGTCAGTGGTAATTTAGGGAGCACAGAGAACAACTTTTTACAAACCACTGCACATTTGCTTGTGGTGTATATCTAATTTTAAATTATGTGGCTTCAAAGATATGGTGGTCGTAAAAACATTTGCCACTCTTGTGACTGGGTCTGGTGGAAGATGAACGAGTGTGTTATGAAAGACAAACACAATAAAAAAAGCTCCTTTTAAAATTATTTAAAAAGCAACTCATTTTGGTCTTTTAATTTTGGAAGGTAAGCTTCAAAATAAAGGTGAGAAATGATATCAATACACTTTTATTTTACCTTTGTGTAGTTCAAACACCTCTAAATTCTCTTAAACCCGCTTTGAATAAATATAGACACTGTTTATACAGATATTTGCGAATGTTGCTTCACAATGTACTACTGAACCGCATTGTTGCAAAAAAAAAATTCTCGACTACCATAGCAACATCTTCCTACCGTCCGACAAATACAAGCTCTGCTCTTAACTTAAAGTTTTTTGTTCATTTGCTGTGTTCGCTCATTCATTAACATCAGTGTTATCTAGAATGCTGTAGACGTGAGGTGATTGGTGTAGGTAAAAATGATTTACTAGAAACGCAATTAGGGTTGTGCCAATATGTTTTATTATTCTTTGTTTTACGTCTTCAGTTGGGATCATAGAATCAAATTAATTACTCTACATCACTTTACTCTGCGTCACTGCACTCTACGCTATGATATCCTAGTCTGCAATACTCTACGCTACTCTACATTGTTGCACTTTACGTCACTTTTTTCTGCACCACTCTTCACCACGCACTCTACACTAGTGCCCTCTAGGCCACTCTATTTTACACCACTGCACCCTCTGCACTGAACTCTATGCCGCTCTACTCTCTGCCACTTCACTGTATGCCACTGTAGTCTACTCTGCACCACTGTATGCCACTCTGCTCTGCGCCACTGCACCCTACACCACTACACTATGCCAGTACACTCTTTGCCAATCCACTCTAAAGTGTGCACCACTGCACTCTATGACAATGCACTCTACACCACCACTTAATTGTACGCCTCTCCACTCTATGCCAGTGCTCTCTACCCCACTCTAATATGCGCCACTGCACTTTTCGCCAGTGCACCACTCTACGCCGATGTATTATACGGCAGTGCACTCTATGACAATGCACTCTATGCCACTACATTCTATGACACTCCGCTCCGCAAGACTGCACTCTCCGCCACTGAACTCAACACCACTCTTCTCCACTGCACTCTACTCAGCACCACTCAATATTGCGCATCTCTACTGTACTCTACGCCACTCCACTCTGCATCACTCCACTCAAATCTGTTTTGCACCACTGTACTCTACGCTACTCTACTGCAGTCTGTGCCCCTTCACTCTACACCACTGCAACCTACTCTGCACCACTTACTCTATGCCTATGGACTCTACACCACTTTACTCAAAATCAATGCACTCTACTCCAATGTACTCTGCACAACTGTACTTTACGCCACTTCACTCTAGTCCCCTCTACGACACTTCACTCTACGACACTCCACTACACAATACTCCACTCTATGACACTCTACTCCATTAAACTGTACTCCACTCCGACACAATATGCCACAACACTGCACTCCACCCTGTGCCACTCTACACAACTCCCTCTATGCCACTCCATGCCACTTTACTCCACTGTATTCTATGACACACTGCTTGTAGGAAAGTAAGATCTGCTTTCATGGTTACTCACACTTTTTGCTGGTGTCATTCTGTTTTCTGACTAGTCTGACTGGAATTCTGCTAATCAGGAATCCAGCCACTATGCTTCCTCCCTACATTTGACAGTGGTAAGTATTTTGGTACCTTCCCAATTGGCTACTAGTGTACCCAGGTAAGTCCCTGGTATATGGTACCATACCATCGGCTTGTGAATCCTTTTGAGGGTCTGCTTTGGCCTCAGCCGGCTCCCTTGCTTTCTCTGCCTGCTCTGACTCTCTTACACTTGGTGAGTCCATCAGACCTTGCTGGTCCCAATACTGCACCTTTTTTGTCTTTCACATCTGTTGTTGCTGCCAAGGCTTGTTGGTGCTACTGCCAGACACCGACTCCCTGGTTCTTGACTTCCGACGTGGGACAGCTCATAAACGGCTCCTGGTCTTCCCCAGCAACTCCTGGTCCTCACAGCTGCAGCGACAAGTTCTCTGTCATCACTCCTGCATCTTCATTCATTGGTGGTCATTGGTCTTCCTTGCCGCCTGGTCCCTCCCGAGTGGCATAGACTCTGTCCCCTCTGCCTGCAGGTACTCTTCTTCAAGAATTTATCCTTGGATTCCACCGGACTCTTTCTCCTTCTTCACCAGCTGCATCTTTACTGAAGTCCTCCATTGGGGTCTACGGCGGTTTTCAACGTCAGTTCGCATCTATGCCCCAGGCTTCCCTGGTGTAGGTATCCTGGTTCCTGGGGTATCCACGGATGCGGTGACTGTCCAACCTGTCATCTTGCACAGGGTTTATACAGGGTCCACTGGGAAGGGCCCTTCTTCTTAAAAACTGCAACAGCGACTTTCCCATTGACTTGCATTGAGTACGCCGCTGTGTTTTCACTTTGCACACAGCCTCCGTGGTGTCCCTGGGTACTTACCATGGGCATTTCCTTGGGTCCCCAGCTCCTCTGAGTCTTCTGGTCCAAGTCGACTTTGGTCGCAGTTCGCATTCCACTTCTTTAGTATATGGTTTGGTCTCCCTCTGGAGACCACTGTGTATTTGTGCTTACTTACCTGTTTCCAATTGAAATATTGTGTTGATATCTCTGGGTAGGAGCTATACCGATGTGTTAGTGAGTGTGTATAATAAATATAACTATTTTTATAACTACACTTTGTGGTTCTTTCTCGTTTAACCTACACTATATGGTTAGTTCTGGTAAAACAAGCTGCTTAACACTCCTTCTGGACTAAGCCTGAAGGCCGCTCTCCACAGCAACCACTTAGAGAGCTTTCTCTGGTTGTCTAAGACCACTAAAATCACCTTAAGGGTTGTCTATAATTAATGCAAGGTGCTTAACTTAAATACGTGTGCACCATATACAAAGCCAGTGTCCGACACTGCTCCACTCTACGTTACTCCAGTCTGTCACTCCACTCAAGAACAATATACTCTGCTATATTGCATTCCATTTTCCTACGCTACTCCACTCTATGCCACTCCACTCTACGACAATCTACTCAGGTCTACGTCACTTAACTGTTCAACATTATACTCCATTCTGACACTACTGCACTCAACTCAACGCTAATTCACTCAATGCCCTTTTCCTCAACGACATTTTACTCCCTCCATGACACTTCGCAACACTTAACACAACTCCACTCTGTGTCTCTCCACTCAACTCCGCTCCACGCTACTCAACTCTACACCACTGTACGCCACTCCTCTACTTTCTAAGCCACTCAATGACACTCCACTTTATGACACTACATTCACCCCTCTAATTTTTTGCCATGATGAACAGTATCCACCCTGGTGTACAGCATGGCTAAAACATGTTGCCAAAGCCAATAGCTCTTGCATGGGTGAGATATATTGGCTTTGCCAATGCTTGCTCTGTTTCTGTATTTCCTTTCATATTGTTTTCTTGTCCCTCTTTTATTTCACTGGTCTCTTCTTGTTTTACAGGTCTCTGTGTGCGTGGAGCTGTCAGGACTTCAGGTAAGTGAATCTTTACTATTCATTTTGTTACAAACCCATATTATTTTAGTGAGCTGATGTCTCTCACCAGCTCCTCAGTCAGAAGCTTGTTCCAGCACTATTGCATATGTGATGCTCAAACACCACCTAATTCGGTTAATTAAAAATTCAAACACTTAGGTGTGAGCGAGAAAGGAATTTCATAGGAAGAGCCCAGCCAGGGTCTGGCTTGGCTCCAACAGCCGTGGCACGAGCAGAGCCATCAAAAGATATACCATGTAACCATGTGGTAAGACCCTTTCAAATCAAAAACTGTTTTATATTAACACTTGTAGTTAACATTGGTACATTAAATGCTCTGCAGTGCACGCCTGTCAACTCATCCTCATCTGTAGGGGGTCTTCCTCTTTCTATAACATACACCCTCCTAAAAGCAGCATGCATCCGTAGAACATTAGGTCTCTTTCTGTACAAAGCTACACCACCATCCACATGTTTTTTTTCCATTCGCTTCAACAGGATCGCTCTCCTAAACAGCATCCCCCCCCTATTTTGAGAGCCTGATAGTTCATTGGCATGGCACTGACACCTATTAAAAGTAATAGTTTTGAAACTGGAGCTTTCCCCACATCCAGTGCCCTGGCAACATTGCCAGGAGTGAATCCCTTTGCCACGTGCACTCTGTAATGGTCAATATTATTGGTGTGTGTGTGTGAATCAGCATTAATGTCTTTCTTCCCTGAACTCATCTTTTTTCTCTTTTAACAGGCGGAGCTTCAAAGACTAGTCTGGTGTTGCTGTCCCAATAGGTAGACCCTCTCTTCTTGACAGTCTGAACATTAGCAGCAGCTTGTCCAGACTCATCTGCTGTCTGCACAGATCTATCTTTTCTGGTATGACTGTAGACACACACAACGTAAGTGCAGGCCTACACGTATTGGAAGATTGATGAATAGTATTGAACAGTGCATGTCCACACGACTTACCAAATTGCTTGCCGTGACTATGCCGTCTCACTGATAAGTCTTTGAGAAGGTGTGATGATGTACCTTGGGTGAGAGGTTGAGTTCAGACCCAGATGAGGGTGAGATGAGGCATTCAGCACTGGAGAGACTCAACAGTAAAATAATCAGACAGATAATTCCCTGTAGAGAGCCCCTCAATGTCTGTCTCCTCATCAGCTGACAAACGTTCATACAGGTCACCATTCAGGTGATGAAGTAAGACAAGTTCCTTGTCAGAGGTTTCCTATTTCTCCAAACTGTGATCGACGGACTCTCATGTTATTTACAATATATATCTGTGGATAAAACATGATCTTAGTGTGAGCCTTTTGTTTTGTACAGTACTAGATCTTCTTGATACAGCTATGCTGGTGTCTGCATGTGATTTCACCCTCTGTTTTTTTGCACAGAGTTTGCTAGTGTACTTCTGCATAATATTGAAGAAATGGTTATTTGTTCTGTAGATGCTGGGTTCTTATTTACCCACCAAACAGAAATGTGTCCAGCAATGTTCTGGTAGAGCCTTGGGGGTGTCATGGAAATTTCCCTGAGTCTGGAAGAGAACTTTAGATAAGTGCTTTGGTGAGTTTGGCAAATGTCATGGCTTTCTTTAGCACTATCTTGAAGCACTGTACATTTCTTGTCTCCCCAGCTCTAAGTTTTGATCAGTTTCTACACAGCTTTGACTGTCAGACCTTCTCAAGTTGTCTTTTGATGTCTTATATTTCAAGCATCATAGGGCAAGTTTGTGGTTATGGCATATTTTATGGACACCTTTGTTAGTCGAGGGCTGCGAGATGGTGTGTGCGACAGCAGAAATCTCGAGAAACACAATCTGCAGTATTGTAGTTTTTTCATGGCTTATGTACAACGCTGAAAGGATAGTGCTGTGGTTTCATGCCAAATCTGTCAATGTCAGGTGGCATCTTTAACTCCAAAGATAATTATTAAATGATTGTTAGTTAAATCCCACCGCTGACTTAGAAATCATCACCTTAAATTCTGCTACAGACAAAAACCATTAAAATCCTTTATTTCGATTACAAGAAATTACTTTAATGGTAGTAACATTCCAAGACAACTATGCTATTCTAATTTTGTATATACAAAAAGGTGATATACATTTATCATCCCCACCAAGCACAGGCAGAAACTTAGGCAATGTTTAAAGACAACTGCTAATTTATTTTCAGGTAACTCAACAGAGTTTGGATGGAGGCATGTTTATGGTGTTTCTCTAGCAAGAATCTAGGCAAAAGGCAATTAATCTAGGTAATACCCATGTAAATCAAACACAAAAGTTAATTCAGGGTTAGTTAATATTTTAGTGCTCATTAACTCAGCTAGAGTTAAAACAAGCATTTGCAATGCAATAGGTCTCCCATTTATGAGAGTTTTAGCTATTAAAATTGCAAATAACAATGCCTTTAATATTTGTTTTTGTTTTTAAAACAAACATAAATAAAAGGCAGTGTCATGTACAATGCCAATTGCTTAAACTTGCGTAAATGCGAGACCTATTGCATTGCAAATGCTTGTTCCTTCTTGTATTGGGGCAGAGAAAAAAAGAAAGCAGAGTGTGTGATTAACTTCCTGTGAGAAGTTGGCCTGATGTGCAGTGCTCACTATTCTAGTGATCACTATATATCAGTCCAAACAACCCTTATTGATGATTGGTTGTAAGTCAACCTTATAGACCAGCTATCCTAGTAGCATGGATACGAGCAGTCTAAGGCTAAGACTCTAGAGGGCGTGTTAAGCCAGCTGTTTTACCATCACATTACCCCTTGAACACCCAGTGAAAGGACACCACACAAGTGTTATGAAAATAAACAGTGTATTTATTAGAATCACAACAACCCTGTACTCTTTATGAGGACAGGGTGCTAAGCACACAACAAAACTCTTACGAAAATACTTTTAAGTTAGCACGTTACACAAATGCCCGAGGGGCACGAAAAACCATATACTTTCAAAGTGGAATGCGAATTACTAGCAGGTAAGTAACAGTTCTAATAGGCTTTGGAATCGCTAGGACTGGACTAGGGAATCGTTAGATTACTACTAGGAGGCCCAGGGGACTCGGGTGCAGAGTGTGCACTCTCACGCGGGATGCGGGACAAAGTCTATGGAAGCTAGAATTCACAAAGTTAGTGTTCACGGGCGAACCCGACCTGGTAGGAAGAAAACGACAGTGGATCCTGACCCTAGGATAGTGAGGCTATGCTGGGACACCGAAGTGCCGAAGTTACCTAGCCCAGGGGCTGCAGCTGCATAGGTCTGAAAAGACGTCGGGGATCTCGTTGCCGGACCAGGAGCCTGGAAGAAGGAAGTTGCTGGCAGGCGACCAGTGAAGAAAAGTTCGATGGATCCAAGCCTGGATCAAGGAAGAAGAAAACCTGAAAGCAGAGGGGACCAAGTTCTTGGATCACTAGCCAGTGATTAAGTGGGCACCAGGATGGCACCGGGCGAAGTCACCGCAGTCAGGTGAGTGGGCGCTGCTGGGCTCTGCAGTCTCTCGGACCAGGAGGCGTTGTCGGCGACCAGGATGGAGGTGCGAGCTGTCCCACGAAGGATGAAGTCGTTGGCGTCGAAGTTACCCAGGATTGGGCAACAAGCCTTGGCTAATTCAAGCCCACGCGGTGGACTCAAAATGGCGTCTTGAGTGGACCAGGAGGGTCCGGGGTGCTCCTCTTCTGGAAGGGAGCAAGGGCCAGTCTGGAGCAACCAGACCAGCAGCAGAAATGTCGTCGGGCGTCGTCAGGAAGGCCACAAGCCAACGGGCTAGTAGCCAAACAACGCGGTGAGCAGCGGAAAGCAGAAGGGCCCCACGCAGATCGTGGAGATGCTGGGGGGCTGCACTTCGGAGCTGGAGCTGCTCAGAGTCGGGGCTTCTCGGACCCCAAAGCACTCACCAGTAGATTACTCGGCGGGCTTGCTGAAAAGAAGTCGTGCAGTCTTGAAGATGGCCGGTCCCTCGAGGTCTCGTCACACCCACGAATCTCAGCGTGACTGATGATGCAGGTAGAGGTCAGAGGTGCCAGGGAAGCCGGTTCTCGTCGAGCTGGGCAGTCTTGATCCGGAGGAGAGACTTGCAGCAGACCGCAGTGTCCTTAGATGGTGCCTGCGGATGCAGGGTGACTACTCCTTAGTCACAAGGGAGAAATCTTAGGAAGAAGTCTTGAGTTCCTTTCGTGGAAAGTAGTTTCAGGATTCAAAGATGATCTGATTTGGAAGGGGGCCAGTCTCTACCTTTATCCTGTAAAAAGGGGCTGGCACGCGACTAAGTCCTGCCCTATGGGTGGGACTAGGAGGGGGGTGGTTACACCCACTTCCTTGGCGGGCTTTTCCCCAGCACAGGGTCTGGAGGGACCCTGGAACTGGTTCCAGCCAGCCTATGCACAGTGAGCACCGGGGTGCCACGTGCAGTCACCTTCCTCTAAAGCCCTGCCTACCTACAATACACAAAACCCTGTCTGGGACGGTGCTGGCACCGCCCCTGGCAGGAAACCCTTTGTCCTTATCTCCTGCTCTGGGAGGACTCCCAGCAGCAGGAGGGCAGACTTGTGTCTCGGTGGCAGCATCCATTTTGTGGATGCTAAGGCTCTGTCTGACTTTTAACCGGGTTATAGGTTACAGGCATGTCGTGTCCCTCTAGAAGGGTGGAATGCTAACCCCGTCGCCAGAATTGGCGAGGGGTTAGTATTCCAATTCGTATGACACCTTACTCGACATGTTTTGATAAAGCGATACCAGAGTTGGCACATAACCGCGAGGATTATAATGCACTTAAGAGTATATGGTATGCGATATCATGGAAACGGCTAAGGGATGGATCCCGAAAGCCGCAGACAGGCTCAGCTCATGCCAGAGCACCATCTCACACGATTCCAAGCACTCTGCCTTCAGGATTGTTAAGGCCTGCCATAGGAGTGACTGATAGGAGATCTGTGTGTCCATTTTAGGGTTAGATATAGGTATACTATATCTAAAGCAAAGGGTGAGTACACCACCTTGCCCCAGCTGTCGTGCAGCCAGTTGTGTCAGTTTTAGTTAGTCAATCCAGGGGTGGCACAATACATGCTTCAGCCCCTGGGAGACTTCTGGGTGCACCTCAGCCCTGGGTACAGGGACTTGGAGAGGGCCCAGTGCCAATTCAGTACCTGGGTACAATTTGGATAGAGAGAACAGCTAGGCTGTGGGTCTGATTAGCAGGCCCACAGCCAGGGAAAGTCGTAAACCAGTGCAGCAAAAAGCAAAAATCTGGGTGATCATAGGATTGCAGACCCTACTCTCCTACATGACCCCCCCCAAACTTTGGGACAATAAGCTAACCTTGACCAGGTGAGTCTTCTTGCTCTAAGTGGAAATACCTGGAGAGCCCATCAGCATTGCTGTGATCAGTCCCAGGTCTATGCTCCACTGTAAAATCCATCCCCTGTAGGGAAATGGACCACCTAAGCAGTTTGGGGTTTTCACCCTTCATCTGATTTAGCCACAAGAGGGGCTTATGGTCTGTCTGAATGGTGAAGTGAGTGCCAAACAAGTAGGCCCTCAGCTTCTTCAGGGCCCAGACCACAGCAAAGGCCTCCCTCTCAATAGCTGACCAATTTTTCTCTCTGGGTGTCAACCTCCTACTAATGAAAGCAATAGGCTGATCATTACCATCAAAATTCAGTTGAGACAGAACAGCTCCCACACCCAACTCAGAAGCATCTGTTTGGACAATGAATGGCTTGGAGTAATCTGGACTCTTGAGGATAGGTGCTGTGCACATGGCCTGCTTCAGGTCATTGAATGCTTTCTGACAGCTTGCTGTCCACTGAACTTTCTTTGGCATCTTTTTGCTTGTCAGGTCATTAAGGGGGGTCACTATGGACCCATAATTTCTGACAAACTTCCTATAGTACCCAGTCAGGCCCAAGAAAGCTCGAACCTGAGTCTGGGTGATTGGAGGAGTCCAGTCCTTGATGGCCTGTATCTTACTCTCCAGTGGCTGAACCTGGCCTCCACCTACAAGGTGGCCCAGGTATACAACCTGTGACTGCCCTATCTGGCACTTTGTGGCCTTGATAGTGAGGCCTGCCTTTTGCAGGGCCTCTAACACTTTCCTCAGGTGGACCAGGTGATCCTCCCAGGTGGAGCTAAAGACAGCAATATCGTCAAGATAAGCTGCACAGAAGTCATCCAGCCCAGTGAGGACTTGATTCACCAACCTTTGGAAGGTGGCAGGTGCATTTTTCAGTCCAAAGGGCATTACCACAAATTGATAATGCCCTCCAGGGGTAGAAAATGCTGTCTTGGGTTTGGCTTCCTCAGCTAACCTGATTTGCCAATACCCAGCTGTCAAATCAAATGTGCTTAAGAAGTTGGCAGAAGCCAATCTATCTATAAGCTCATCTGCTCTTGGTATTGGGTGGGCATCAGTCTTAGTGACTGCATTGAGGCCTCTGTAGTCTACGCAAAACCTCATCTCTCTCTTACCACCCTGGGTGTGAGGCTTTGGCACTAGAACTACTGGGCTAGCCCAAGGGCTATCTGAGGGCTCAATGACTCCCAGTTCCAACATTTTCTGCACTTCAGTTTTGATGCAGTCTCTAACATGATCAGGCTGCCTGTAGATTTTACTCTTGACAGGCAGACTGTCTCCAGTGTCAACATCATGGGTACACCAATCAGTTTGGCTGGGTGTCAGAGAGAACATATGTCGAAAGGATTGCAGAACTTGCCTGCAATCCTGTTGCTGATGTTCAGTGAGGCTGCCACAAAAGACAACACCATCAACTGACCCATCATCAGGATTCTGAGTGAGCAGGTCTGGGAGAGGGTCACTCTCTTCCTCCTGTCCCTCATCTGTGGCCATGAGCAAGCTCATGTCCTTCCTGTCAACATATGCCTTGAGCCTGTTAACATGGAGCACTCTGAGAGGGCTCCTGGGAGTTCCAAGGTCCACCAGGTAGGTAACCTCTCCCTTTTGCTCAATGATGGTGTGGGGCCCAGACCATTTGTCTTTCAGAGCTGCTGGGGCCACTGGCTCCAGCACCCACACCTTCTGTCCTGGCTGGTACACAGTCAGTACAGCCTTTTGGTCATGCCAAGCTTTTTGCAGTTCCTGGCTGGCCTCAAGGTTTTTAGATGCCTTTTCCATATACTCAGCCATCCTGGAGCGGAGACCAAGTACATAGTCCACTATGTTGGTTGCAGGCTTTTTGAGAGGTCTCTCCCATCCTTCCTTCACCAAACACAGGGGTCCCCTTACAGGATGCCCATACAGAAGCTCAAAAGGGCTGTAGCCAACCCCCTTCTGTGGGACCTCTCTGTAAGCAAACAAGAGGCAGGGGATCAGGACATCCCATCTTCTCCTAAGAGGTTCAGGTAGTCCATGAATCATCCCTTTCAGGGTCCTGTTGAATCTCTCAACAAGCCCATTGCATTGTGGATGATAGGGTGTGGTGAACTTGTAGTTCACACCACACTCTTTCCACATGGCAGTCAGATATCCTGACATGAAGTTTGTACCTCTGTCAGAAACGACCTCCTTAGGGAAACCCACTCTGGAGAACACTCCAACTAGGGCTCTTGCCACTACAGGGGCTGTAGTGGTCCTAAGGGGAATAGCCTCAGGATACCTGGTGGCATGGTCCACCACCACCAGTATAAACTTGTGTCCTGATGCTGTCTGGGGCTCCATTGGACCAACAATGTCAATCCCCACTCTTTCAAAGGGAACCCCCACCACAGGTAGTGGTATGAGGGGGGCCTTTGTTGTGCCACCTGACTTACCACTGGCTTGGCAAGTGACACATGAGCGACAAAACTCCTTGGTATTCTCATTCATATGGGGCCAGTGAAAGTGTGAGACAAGCCTGTCCCAAGTCTTTGTCTGACCTAAATGACCTGCAAGGGGAATCTCATGGGCCAAGGTGAGAAGGAAACCTCTCAGAGACAAGGGGATGACCAGCCTCCTGGTTGCACCAGGCTTGGGGTCTCTTGACTCAGAGTACAGGAGTCCATCTTCCCAGTATACCCTGTGGGCACCTGTGGCATTCCCTGCAGCCTCAGCAGCAGCCTGCTGTCTGAGGGGTTCAAGGGAAGGGCAGCTCAACTGTTCCTTCCCCAGGTCTGCTCTGGAGGGTCCCCCTGAGCCCAGAAACTCAACTTGATCAAGTTCAAGCTCTTTAGGCTCAGTTTCCCTCAGCTCTTCTAGATCAGCCTCCTCAGAGACTTGATCCTCAACCTGGGGCAAGGGGGAAGGCAAAGCCTTACCCTTACTGCTCTTCTTCTTGGGAGGTGTCTGGTCCATAGTTTCAGTATCCAGCACCTGTTCAGTGGGGCATCTTCTGGCCTGTGACCTAGTCACAGCAAGCACATGTGCTGGCAAGCCTAACATCTCCATGTGAGTCCTCTGCTCCACTTCTGACCATTGTGATGACTCCAAATCATTGCCCAACAAACAATCAACTGGGAGGTCTGAACTGACTACAACTTTCTTTTGTCCCTTCACTCCACCCCAGGAGAAAGCCACAATTGCCACACTATGACTAGTAGTGACATTGCTGGCATTGGTCACCAGGAAATCAGTACCTGGCATGATCTGTCCAGGGTCCACAAAGTTAGGTGTCACCATGGTGACACTGGCACAAGTGTCCCTATAGGCCTGAGCCATCTTGCCATTAATCAAAGGTGTCTGCCTGTATTTGCCCAAAGTATTGGGACTTATTTCAGGGGACATATCCATATCCCCTGTACAGACAAGGACAGCCTGAGTGAGTGTGCCAACTAAGTTGTCAGACCCCTCAGTACCCAAGGTTAACCCAACTAATGCCTTGGGAGTGACACTACCACTACTGACTGTACTAGGGGGTGCAGTTGCTTTAGGAGCTGTAGTGGCAGGAGTTTGTCCTCCTCCTCTTTTGGTGCACTCACTAAACCAGTGAGATTTACTTTTGCAGTACTGGCACCACCTTTTTGACTGGCCTTCTTGAGTCTTCTTCTTCTGGGAAGCCTGACCCCCACCCTCTTTGGTTTGTTGGGGACCTGGTGAAGACTTCTGGTCATTTTGCTCATTCTTAACATTACCCTTTTGGTCTGCTTTCTTCTGACCACCCTGGTTCTGGTTCTGGTTCTGCTTGATCCTTGTCCTGACCCATTTGTCTGCCTTCTTTCCCAATTCTTGGGGAGAGGTCAGATCTGAATCAACAAGGTGCTGGTGCAGCAACTGGTTCTGACAATTGTTCAAAATTTGTTCTCTCATCATTAGATTATACAATCCTGTGTAATCTGTAACCTTGCTACCCAGCAACCAGCCCTCCAAAGCCTTAGTGGCACAATCCACAAAATCAGACCAGTCCTGAGACTGAGTTTTCTGGGTGTCTCTGAACAGCAACCTGTACTGCTCAGTGGTTAAACCAAACCCATCAACCAGTGTATTCTTCAGGACCTGGTAATTGTTAGCATCCTCCACTCTTGTAGTGAGGAGCTTATCTCTACCTTTACCATCAAAGGAGAGCCACAGTATAGCTGCCCACTGACTCTGGGGAATGTTCTGCACAGTGCAGGCCCTCTCCAGAGCAGCCATCCATTTCTGGATGTCATCCCCTTGCTTAAAGGGGGGCACTATTTTAGTCAGGTGTTTAGTATCTAAACCCTTCTCTCTATCTCTTGGGAGATTGCTGCCACCAGTGGGAGCTAGCCCACTCATCTGCTGCTCTCTTGCCAGGGCAAGCTTCTCTTTGGCCAGGGCAATTTCTTCCCTTTCAATCCTCAGTTCAGCTTGTCTCATCCTAGCCTCATGCTCCTTTCTCTGAGGGGAAGTAAATCTCCTCTGGGGAGGATTCCTTCTCCCCTGAGAAGAGGCATTAGAGTGCAGAGATCTATTGGAGTCCCTAGAAAGAGATCTATCTCTCCTAACTCCAAGGTTAGGCCCACTTCGGGTTAGTACTGGGGGGCCCCCAGATCCTAGCCCAAGTAAGTCTAAGTTGGTCCTAGTTAGCCTTCTGACTACCTCAAGACCCTTGTCTACCTCATCCCCAGAGAGTACCTCCTCATCCTCCTCCTCAACTGCTGAATCAGTGTTGGGGAGGTCTGGATCCCCAGAGGTTCCCTCTAAGGCTGGCATGCTCTCATGTAACTGAGAGAGCTTTCTGGCATCATATGTCTCTAAGAGACCTATCAGAAAGGGAAGGGTGGGGTTAGACCCCTGCTTCAGTTTCCTGGAGACACAGAGTTGCCTCATCTCCTGAAAATTGAGAGCTGCATATCTTGAAGTGACCTGTGGAGGGTCAACACTGACCAGGGGAGTCTCAGTAGAGTCCCCCTGAGTCGACATGCTTTTCTAGTGAGGTGTAAGTGGTGCACTTACCTACACTATATGTTTGCCTACTGATCCCTTGCTAGAGTTGTAGTTTAGGGTGTGCTAGGCCCTAGGAGCTACAACAGCTGGTTCAGTAGAACTCAGAGTATTCTAAGCTAAGTTATATGTACCTTTAGTACTTATGTGATCTTTCACAAGATATTCTTAGGGCATGTGTGGTAAAACAACAGCAAGCTCAAATCCCAACCGCTGCTCACCAATGTGAGAAGTTGGCCTGATGTGCAGTGCTCACTATTCTAGTGATCACTATATATCAGTCCAAACAACCCTTATTGATGATTGGTTGTAAGTCAACCTTATAGACCAGCTATCCTAGTAGCATGGATACGAGCAGTCTAAGGCTAAGACTCTAGAGGGCGTGTTAAGCCAGCTGTTTTACCATCACATTACCCCTTGAACACCCAGTGAAAGGACACCACACAAGTGTTATGAAAATAAACAGTGTATTTATTAGAATCACAACAACCCTGTACTCTTTATGAGGACAGGGTGCTAAGCACACAACAAAACTCTTACGAAAATACTTTTAAGTTAGCACGTTACACAAATGCCCGAGGGGCACGAAAAACCATATACTTTCAAAGTGGAATGCGAATTACTAGCAGGTAAGTAACAGTTCTAATAGGCTTTGGAATCGCTAGGACTGGACTAGGGAATCGTTAGATTACTACTAGGAGGCCCAGGGGACTCGGGTGCAGAGTGTGCACTCTCACGCGGGATGCGGGACAAAGTCTATGGAAGCTAGAATTCACAAAGTTAGTGTTCACGGGCGAACCCGACCTGGTAGGAAGAAAACGACAGTGGATCCTGACCCTAGGATAGTGAGGCTATGCTGGGACACCGAAGTGCCGAAGTTACCTAGCCCAGGGGCTGCAGCTGCATAGGTCTGAAAAGACGTCGGGGATCTCGTTGCCGGACCAGGAGCCTGGAAGAAGGAAGTTGCTGGCAGGCGACCAGTGAAGAAAAGTTCGATGGATCCAAGCCTGGATCAAGGAAGAAGAAAACCTGAAAGCAGAGGGGACCAAGTTCTTGGATCACTAGCCAGTGATTAAGTGGGCACCAGGATGGCACCGGGCGAAGTCACCGCAGTCAGGTGAGTGGGCGCTGCTGGGCTCTGCAGTCTCTCGGACCAGGAGGCGTTGTCGGCGACCAGGATGGAGGTGCGAGCTGTCCCACGAAGGATGAAGTCGTTGGCGTCGAAGTTACCCAGGATTGGGCAACAAGCCTTGGCTAATTCAAGCCCACGCGGTGGACTCAAAATGGCGTCTTGAGTGGACCAGGAGGGTCCGGGGTGCTCCTCTTCTGGAAGGGAGCAAGGGCCAGTCTGGAGCAACCAGACCAGCAGCAGAAATGTCGTCGGGCGTCGTCAGGAAGGCCACAAGCCAACGGGCTAGTAGCCAAACAACGCGGTGAGCAGCGGAAAGCAGAAGGGCCCCACGCAGATCGTGGAGATGCTGGGGGGCTGCACTTCGGAGCTGGAGCTGCTCAGAGTCGGGGCTTCTCGGACCCCAAAGCACTCACCAGTAGATTACTCGGCGGGCTTGCTGAAAAGAAGTCGTGCAGTCTTGAAGATGGCCGGTCCCTCGAGGTCTCGTCACACCCACGAATCTCAGCGTGACTGATGATGCAGGTAGAGGTCAGAGGTGCCAGGGAAGCCGGTTCTCGTCGAGCTGGGCAGTCTTGATCCGGAGGAGAGACTTGCAGCAGACCGCAGTGTCCTTAGATGGTGCCTGCGGATGCAGGGTGACTACTCCTTAGTCACAAGGGAGAAATCTTAGGAAGAAGTCTTGAGTTCCTTTCGTGGAAAGTAGTTTCAGGATTCAAAGATGATCTGATTTGGAAGGGGGCCAGTCTCTACCTTTATCCTGTAAAAAGGGGCTGGCACGCGACTAAGTCCTGCCCTATGGGTGGGACTAGGAGGGGGGTGGTTACACCCACTTCCTTGGCGGGCTTTTCCCCAGCACAGGGTCTGGAGGGACCCTGGAACTGGTTCCAGCCAGCCTATGCACAGTGAGCACCGGGGTGCCACGTGCAGTCACCTTCCTCTAAAGCCCTGCCTACCTACAATACACAAAACCCTGTCTGGGACGGTGCTGGCACCGCCCCTGGCAGGAAACCCTTTGTCCTTATCTCCTGCTCTGGGAGGACTCCCAGCAGCAGGAGGGCAGACTTGTGTCTCGGTGGCAGCATCCATTTTGTGGATGCTAAGGCTCTGTCTGACTTTTAACCGGGTTATAGGTTACAGGCATGTCGTGTCCCTCTAGAAGGGTGGAATGCTAACCCCGTCGCCAGAATTGGCGAGGGGTTAGTATTCCAATTCGTATGACACCTTACTCGACATGTTTTGATAAAGCGATACCAGAGTTGGCACATAACCGCGAGGATTATAATGCACTTAAGAGTATATGGTATGCGATATCATGGAAACGGCTAAGGGATGGATCCCGAAAGCCGCAGACAGGCTCAGCTCATGCCAGAGCACCATCTCACACGATTCCAAGCACTCTGCCTTCAGGATTGTTAAGGCCTGCCATAGGAGTGACTGATAGGAGATCTGTGTGTCCATTTTAGGGTTAGATATAGGTATACTATATCTAAAGCAAAGGGTGAGTACACCACCTTGCCCCAGCTGTCGTGCAGCCAGTTGTGTCAGTTTTAGTTAGTCAATCCAGGGGTGGCACAATACATGCTTCAGCCCCTGGGAGACTTCTGGGTGCACCTCAGCCCTGGGTACAGGGACTTGGAGAGGGCCCAGTGCCAATTCAGTACCTGGGTACAATTTGGATAGAGAGAACAGCTAGGCTGTGGGTCTGATTAGCAGGCCCACAGCCAGGGAAAGTCGTAAACCAGTGCAGCAAAAAGCAAAAATCTGGGTGATCATAGGATTGCAGACCCTACTCTCCTACACTTCCCCACAAGGAATGGTGACAGCACCTTAAGAAAGGATGCACAAGTTCTAAGTACCAGCTGGTCGGGTAAAAAGGTCATATACTTAGGCTTAAGGTACAAGACCCTGTGCTCACAGCAAAGCCTTGAAGCATTTATCACAATACAATCCACAACCCAGCTGGCAACCTTACCTGGGCAGGTTCAACTTGCTTTTTCTCATGACACACAACAAACTTCATCCAATGCACAGACTTGGTGAATGACATTTTGGCTACTTGACATCCTTCCACCAGATTCAGTGGGAATCTAAAAGCTCACTCAAGTTGGTTCAGGTCAATATCTACACATTGAGGAGTAAATTGGGGAGGTATCTGTGAAACACCCTGCCTCGTTGTTGAGACAGTAAATTCCACCCGAAGTGTAAAATCAAAGTAGAGAGCAAATCCTCAAATTTAGGAGTTCCAAGAACCACTCCCTCCAAGCATCATCCAGGGCAATCAGAATGTACTGTGATAGGTCCTGTCCAACTCTCTTAAGATTTGCTGGTTTAATGACAGTGGTGGGAAGGAGGAGTACGCTGAAGTCTCACCAAATACAATCTCCCGGGGAACCAAAAAGAAGAAACTCCAGGGTGCAAAGGCTTGACAGAGTGTATTTACGGAGGTAGTGAACAGATCTACAAAAGGGAAAATCCACCAGGCAAAGATATCCTTAACCACCATGTGTTGGGAAGAAGACACCAGCAGAACTCCTCTGCCAAGAAGCTGAGATCCTGCCAGGTGACTGACCTGACAAGAAATCCCACGAAAAAGCAGCCACTACCAGAGCCTCACATCCACAAGAGCAAAAGGCAGCACAACTTCCTGCTTGCTGCAGTACCACAGAGTGGTTGTGATGTATATTAGTACCTGGAACACGTTGCCCCTTTTGGAAGGCAGGCAAGCCGGAATTACAAAACTCCTCTACACAGCGGACAAAACCTTGCTAGCCATGTCCTTGAACAAGTGAGGAGAGCAGATAGAGAGACAAACTACATTCAATGAGTGGAGAAGCCAGACTCGTTTAACCCCTTCGATGCCCATGACGAACTCCGCTCGTCATGAGGTATACCTCTTGGGTGCTCATGACGAGCTGAGCTCGTCATGACCACACCCATTTTCATTATGGCCCAGCACAGCAGAGGATCTCCTCAAGCACCCAAGGTGCTAAGAGTAAACTCTTACCCATAGCATCTATTGCTTTAGCTCCCTGTCTGGTGGAGCAGTGGGGAAACCATTCGAGCGAACTTGCTCATATAGGCCTGTACAACCGGATTATATGGGGGAAGGTGCTGTGTTAGGGAGATTGGATCATCTGGTGCGGGCCCGTGCCAGCGCAATCAGGAAACCATTAGGGACTCAGTAAAAGTTTCATTAAACTGTTGCAAAGCCTTTGAAGTAGAAGTCCCAGGTTGTAAAATCTTATTTCTTAATGTGTATCCTAGGTAACTGCAAGTACAGCGCTTTTCCCGCTCTAAGTACGAACACTACAAAGAAAGGACTTTCGGTGAGCACATGGACTAACGTCCAAAATGCAGCTTTGTTAGACATATGGCTAACAAAGCATGGCCTGCCAGAACTGCATTTTGCAACACGTGTGGTAAGATAAGAAATGTCATTAAATGCTGTTAAAACACCATGACTGAGAGACAGTTGAGAGCTGCAAGATATGTGGGATGAAATGGTGTTGCAGTTAGGTAGCAAATCTAGTGGAAACTTCCATGGCAGTAGTCGATGTGGATGGTAAGGGAATAAAGATTCTGTTCAATTCATGTTCCTGATAAACACTGAATTGGATGAAAGATGGATATCAGAACAGGAGTCGATGGGCTCAAGCTGTCAGAATGAATGTGTTTTTTCAAGCTCCACTGGAGTTTCAAGGCAGATGGGTGTTAGGGAAGATTTACATATCGTGAAAGGAGATAACATAATAGGCAGAACTTTGAGCATTTTAGAGCCCAAGTACAGGTACATAAAAAAAAGAGTGGTACAGGAATTGTGAAAAGCCATTTCTCAACGTCATCAACAAAGATTTGGGTGGTCTGAAATCATACATCCATCACATTGTAAAATGGGGCAAACCCAATGGCTTCTAAAGTAAGACAACTACCAGTTAGCATGCACTGTGATGTTAAAGAAGCTCTGCTAAGATGGGTGGTTGTTCTTGCAGAGGTCACCAGCTGGTTGGCGCTAACAGAGGTGGATAGGAAGGCATCTGGAAAGATGTGTGTGGCTCCGTGCCCCTTGAATAAAGACGTAAAAGTAAACAAACTCCTTTTGTTAAACATAACTTAAATGATGTTCTTACTAACAGGAGCAAAGATTTTAACTTGTCACAAAGAGTTTCAAGACTTAACGGCATTTATCCTACCAATCTGTGCATACAAAGTCCTAAAAATGCATTTCAGGGCAATTTTAGACACTTTAATAGTCCAAAAAGTGGCAACGTCAATCTTGGGTGAACTTAATTGTGTAACGGTTCATCATCATTAGGAGTTAAATCACCATATTTGGGAACAGCGCAATAAAAGGGGTAAGAAGGTCATGAGTGAATATGAAGAACTTGGTTGCACTTCGATGGCTGAATTTTTTTTTTTACTGTGGAAGAAAAGAGATCAATTTCATGTGGCACTACCACATGACTACTGGGTTTAATCCAAAAAGAGTTTGTGGAGATCGTTCATAGTACTGGGGTTCCACAAGGTCGAATTTTCCACCAGATTTGAGGAGAGGCTGGCGGAGAAAAACTAACATGATGAGAGAACTGTTCAGTAAAATATGGAATTCAAACTGGCTGAAAGGTGCAAAGAGGATTTCAAAAGAAATATTTTAAAATTGCACCTGATTTATAAACTGGTGAAGTTCAAGTTTGTATACACCCAGTAAAACTTCCAATCCCCAACCAATCAATGTCATTTGTATTATGCCACACCTAGCCAGGAATTGTAGGAATTGTAGCTAAATATACAAAAGATTTTAGTTTGCAATCAAGTACAATTTAGTAATGCAAAATCACCACCTCTGCAGGACAGGAATCTATGCTCATTTTCTATTGCAGTTTTGCGAGCCGCTTATTCAATTTTAAAATAATGTGTTTGCTGGGCCGGGAGTGGTGCGTGTGCGTGCAGTCTGCTCTTTTGCTAAGCACATACTCGTGCTTGTGGCACGCTACTGCTCCCTCCCGCAAGCTGGATGCTGCCACAAGCACGAGTATGTGCTTCGAAAAAGAGCAGAATGACGGCTAAAGGTCTCCTATGCAGCACATGCACGCTGCTTAGGCGAGACCTAACAATGTCAACAGTTGTGAGGGCACAATTCTTTCTTGAAGTAAAATTGGATGAGATATAATTATTCTAAAAAAAGGGGGCACCTATTGTCCCATGAATGAATCAAGATGAATTACTCGGAGTAGAACAGGGTTCCCCTGCCTCTCAGGCACTTCCGTTCTTGCTTGACCTACACAAGAAATTAAAGACTTATCTTTCTTAATACTCTCCTATCATACACATTATGTGATTTTAACTTTAATTTTCTTACCATTAGAAGTTGTATTTCTCTATAGCGCCAAGAAACGTTGGTGTACATGCGCTGATAAATAAAACATAACATGTTATGACATAGCATTAATAATGATTCCCAAAAGGGGGGACAAGGGAGGGGATAGTTTAACGAGGTCCAATGTACGAGCCCCAGAAGTACTGTGTGCAAAGAACGTATGAGGTTCCTCTGAGGTAAAAGACAAGGTGAGGAGATACTTAAAGGTGTGGGTGGTCAAGGGTAACCACACACCTGACCAAGTGAAAAAGGGGGGGATCCCCTTTACGAAATTAGGGCTCTCACACACCAAGCAAGCTAGGTGTCATGCTTCATCATATGAGCCTGCCCCTCATCAAGTCGGCACTACAATACCTGACAGGCTCCCAAACCAGGGCTCTTTAGCGGGGATCTTTTGTTCCTGCCAGTGGGTGCAGCAGAGGTCAGGGGGCCTAGTGTGTGTAGATGTCAAGGAGTGTGAATTAAAACAGGTCAGTTAGCCCTAACCGTCATTTTATGCATAAGTTAAACCGCCTGATTAAACTATATATAGAGAGTGGCAGTGCACTAGATGCAATGTTTCTAGTTATATGTGCCCTACTCTCAGTTGATCTACATGTTTCGTACCTCTAATGTCTGGGGATCTGGGCACTTCCTCAGGATCAAAGTTAACACTATCTACACTAAGTAGTCAAGTGAAATCTACATACCACGTTCTCAGGTCAATGCCCTGAAATACAAACAAAGGATGAAAATAAGTTAACCAACAGTGTCTCCAATGCACTCGTATCGTATCTCATCAACCATAATAAAAAGAAAGAGCAATTATGTAGGGTACCCTGGTAGTCATGCTTTTCTATCACCGCCGCGGGTATATATGAATGATACAATGGTAATCATACATTCTTCTCACCATATTGTGCTCATAAAAATGTGCCAAAAAGAAACATATTCAAGGAAGTATATACATGGAAAAGCTCATGGGAGGGCCTACTAAACTCATCAGCAGAAGAGACAGTTCAAGGACTCACCTATACTGTTGTCTAGTATTACTTGCAACAGTTACCGGCGATTAAAAATGGACACCGCTGTGGGTTCTGTAAATGAAAGCCAAATCGGTTAAGGTGTTTATGGCTACCAATCAGTAAATTAAAATAAAATAAAATAAATAAAACACGGGAAGTCAATGTACCAGCCAGAGTGTGAAAGGCAGGAAGATGCGGCAAGGAATTCAAGACCACTCCATGTGGTCAGCCGTAGTCCCGAGCTAACGGTAATACCCCGGGCAACACACTTCCAAGTTATAACGAGGAGCACAGAAAAAGTGTCAATGTCCGACCGTGTATCCCATAGCAGTGGATGTGTCGGTATGCAACCTGAAAACCGGCGGCTAGGAACCACCGGGGCAGCCGGATTCAAAGCCTACAACTCAATGTGCCATACTGGGAAGGCTTACCTCTGTAGTGGTCCAGGCAGATACCCGTGTCGGAGAAATGGTGGCTAGGAGTCAATACTCACCCGCATCTGAGCGCACCGAGCCTGCGACCTACCCTGCCGCCGGCACCGGGATGGTGTCTGGTCTCCGGACTGTCATGCAGATAAGGCAGTCTCTCGCTCGATCGTGGGCGGAGTCGCACGATGACATGTAATCTCGCGTGACTACAATCAGTGTGGACTCCTCAGAGGGAACGTAGAAAATATTGTGGCCATATTGGAACAGACC
Organism: Lissotriton helveticus; assembly: GCF_964261635.1. Classification (NCBI taxonomy): domain Eukaryota; kingdom Metazoa; phylum Chordata; class Amphibia; order Caudata; family Salamandridae; genus Lissotriton; species Lissotriton helveticus. The sequence goes on along the minus strand of NC_136071.1, from coordinate 1,176,495,016 downwards.
ATCATCCTAGTGGACCGGCGTATTAACACAGGGCCCAGTAGTGGGGTACAATCAAAAAGCCCTGCATACTCAAAGAATGTGTCCAACCTGAACTGGTTAGGGCCAGCCTACAACAATTGAGTAGTGCTGGTATAGTGGGGACAGATAATCAATTGATAGATATAGTCACATCGGTGAACACTACTACATCCCTCTTAAACTATTGCAATGCCTCAGTAGTGTGTTCCACTCAAGCCAATGGATGCTGCGCTCCATGACTGTACGCCATATCTCTATAGTGTCTAAGGTTCATCCACAACAATAGAGTGGTGCCGGAATTGTGTCACTGGATTGATCTAGTCACATTGGTAAGCACTACCACATCCTTTGTAAACTATTGTGATGCCTCAGTAGTATGGTCCACTCGAGCCAATAATTGCTGTTCGCCACATCTCTATGAAAGTTAAGGTTCTACTATGTACATCCACATGGATCTAATATCGGGTAGAGAACAGTACTAACATTAGTTGTCTCCTCATGGGCTGATTCCTTGGTGTCTATGTATGGGACCACCCGTGTGACCTTTGTACACAGTAGTTAAATTAATACTGACTCAGAAGTAGGTTGTATCTAGATGAGGGAGCCCCATGGGATGTCATCATTCAGCCCATCAATATGCGTTGAAAGTCTAAGGACCCACCTCTGCTCAATCCTGAATAATGATGATTTGGAGAACTGTGGGTGTGCTTCCAATAGAATCCAGTGTAGTTGGTCTGGGGGGCGCTGTGCCTCTTTGAAATGTCTGTCTAACCTGGTGGTGATCCTTTGGCAATGTATGTTGCTTCTGTGTTCGGTTATCCTGGTTTTGACTGCCCGCATGGTCATCCCTATATACTTCAAGCCGCATGGGCGGGTGATCATGTATATGCATTGTTTAGTGTTGCAGTTAGTATGTTTTTTAAGCGTCCATTTGAAATTAGTCAGTAAGGAAATCTCTTTGGTTGCAAAAGTGAATTTGCACACTGTGCAAGAACCACAAGGGTGGTGTCCTGTCACTGCTGGGAGGCCCCACAGGTTTCTCTGTGTATTGGTCGCATTCTGTTTGGGTCTTGTGTGTATTAAAACATATTTCAAGTTCCGAGTTCTTTTGTACGTGAACCTTGGCTCAGGTATTTGCAAGTTGCCTGTGCCTAGAATGCCCCAGTGTTTTAAATTGATCTTTTTGATTCTCGCTGAATTCGGGGTGAAAAATGCCCCCCTTTTTCACCTGGTCAGGTGTGTGGTTACCCTTGTCCACCCACACCTTTAGGTATCTCCTCATCTTGTCTTTTACCTCAAAGGAACCTCATACCTTCTTTGCACATAGCATTAATAAACCATACCACAAACACCTTACTTTTTGGTTTAAAAACATTTGAACTGCAGTGTTTTGAAGGAAAATGTGCAATGCTTTAATGACCACATTTTTATTATTTGGAAAAAATAGAATACACGATATAACTATGAGAAATGTGTTTATTTGATTAAAAATTCAGATTTAAACAAAAGCATGATTAGTGATGGAATTCAATAAATATGTACTTTTGGAGAAAAAAATCAAAGCAATATAAAGCAGGTATGGAAAAATAAAATTTGGTAAACACAGCACAATTGGTCTGGTGATGCTTTCTTCAATTTTAGAAAAATTGCATTTACTTAAAGCAAAATGTTAACTAAAACAAAATCACTATTTATTTTCCAAAATGTGATATGTTGTGCTTGGAGAAAATGACATGCAATTTTCAAAATGTCAGATCTACAAATGTAGGTATTCTTATATAGTAAAACCTCAAATATAACTATTAAAGTTCTACCCTGTAATCACTTGAAGGGCTTGTGAAGAAGCATGGCTTGGAATGTAAATAAGTAACAAATGATGAATCCTCGGCAGTGCCCTTTACCAATCTAATCCTTCAAAAAATGTGCAATCAGCTGTAGTACTCTGAAAGAAAGTAAAACCTTGAGCACTTTTATGTAATGCTGCCACAAGTGAAATTCAACTCCAGTAGAATTTAGTATAGCTAATGGAATGTTTATTAGTTTGAGTGGTATGTAGGCATGTAGCATTTTCCAAATTATGTACAGCAAGGACAAGTCTTTTGCCACATCACCAGGGACCCTCAAGCAAAAGGATAAATGCTATCACTCTTCACATCTGATAAATAATCCATCAGGGGCTGGGCTCTCATATGTTAAATGTTTACTTTAGCTCACCTTGTGAAAGGACAGGGCCTCACAGCAATTAGAGGTTTGGTGATGTGAACAATGATGTTTTTTTTTTTAAGGAAGAAGAGATGTGTACATAAACCCTGCTCTCTACTTCTGCAATACTAGTTATATCCTCTTTCCTAAAGACAGTGTGTCTTTATGTTCACTTCTCCTTATTGGTCCAGTTATGATTACTGTACTCCCATTTCTTTGTATTGATGCCTGATTAGCTCGTTTTTCCTTTAGTATGAATAATAATCAAATAGTGATGTAAGTTTCTCTTTCTTTCTGAAGTTTCTACAGTAATGCGGAGGATCACATTGGAAGCTTATGTTTAGATGCCGTTTACATTAACCTTCCAATATTGACATGACCTCCTGACTAAACAAGCACTTTACAGTGGCTTAGAAAAATATTGCTTTAAGCTTTTAAATTCTTTTAGTTACATTTTCATCTATGATAACTAATTGTGAACTTTTAATCAGAATCCTTAGATATACTTAGCTTTTGATCATACCAGAAATCTCGGTGTTGTTTCTATTTAAAGAAAGTGAGTTAAACATGTGATTTAGAATAATAGTTATGAATGTTATCATATTTAAATGAATAACAACATTTTGAGCTTTTGGGACATCTTGAGGTAGGTGCCTATGACTTCTTTAAGCGCTCTTCCCAGCATGTGCATTAATGTTTGGCAATATTTCCCCAAAGTACTAACACTACAAGTAATCTAATAAATAAGCCTCTATATTTCTCCCCACAATATTTGAGCAAGAGTTCCCCTTGCAGTGGATGTGACCATATTTTAGACTAAAACTCAGTGCTTCTATGTTCCTTCTCTCGGCCAGTAAACCTCAGATAGGTATCTTCTAAATGAATCACTTATTTTATGCAGCACAGCTATATGTCCGATCCCAAAGTAATCCAGCTTCTCTGGTATTGTACCTGGTCATGGGATGCAGTTTCTAGCAGCAAAGATCTGTATGGTTTAAATTCGAACCTCAAAGTGTGGCTAAATCAGAAACTAGGACTTTAGTTCAATTGTACGTAAGCCGCCATTAAGTATGCACCTTGCATATCGAAGTTGGTTATACCTAAGTAGATCAAATATTAACTAATTCACTTAGTAATTTTATTTCCAGTGTTGAATTTGTACATATTCCTAAACATATATTTCCCTGCATAATTTCACACACACAGAATTTACAAGGTATGTGCTAGCATCCAACAATTTTGAGGCTGTAGAATTCCCCTCACTACTCCCCGCAGCCATCTTGACATTTCTAAGGCAAGCAGTACGACTGTCCTTTTTTTAACATGTCTCTTAGCCAAGCACTAACTGAAGCAAACTATGAAGATATATATGCATTCTCGTAAAAAGACATGATATAGATCTATACTTATTGTAGTATCTGGTCATGCCAAGGAATGAATGAAATGGAGCACATTGTATGGATTTGGCATTCACCAGCCACATAACTTCTTATGGTTCTAAAAACATGGCAGCATACGCATTGTCTTAAACACACACCAGAGACCCAGATTTAACTGAACTTGCACTACTTTTGCGAAAGTTGTTTGTGTTGGACACCCTTTCTTCAAAGAGTTTGGGATGCTCATGCAAAATTAGACCAGGAAACATTACAAAAAAAGGCAGTGTAAGACACTGTTTTCTCATCATCATAATCTTTATTTTTCACAAGCCTTATTTATTCTCACAAAAGAGTTACAAGAAGAGCTTCTTCGAATGTGCCATGAATCAGCTATTTAAGTACATCAGGTAATTAAGTTAAGACTCAACTTGTTTTGGGGCTGGGGTTGGTCTCCCCGCTGGACGGCGGTTCGGCCTTGAGCTCCGGCGAACCCGTGGCACCAACTCCGACCACCACAACAATGCTGCCAATGACATCTGCCATTGGTATTTTATAGTCCTCTGGAAGTCTCAACGCAAGTGTCTGCAACTTTTTTGGCCATTCTGCATTTGTTTGGCAGTTCTGTCTACTCCTACCCGGCAGCACGGCTTGATCCATGATGGTGGCGCCTATATATATCATAGGCACTCCCTGAGATGACGTACTACTAGAGGGACCTTCCATCAATGGACCCATCGGTCTCTGGTATACTTCAGCTCTCTAAGCCTCTAGGATGAGACCCTGGGAGGGATAGAAAGGACTGAGAAGGACGACAAGGGGGAATTTAGCTTCTTTTATTAAAGCTTTATAAAGAGGTGTAATAGGATGTCCAGACTCCGTTCGGATAATGCTTCTTATCCGTCCTCATTCCTCCCCTTTCTTAATTTAAAAAAACATTTTTTTAGTGTCTTTATGACTCCTCTTCACATTCTCTTCTCTTGTGTGGTAGTAGGCTTGGCTTGTCTCACCCCTGATAAAATTGAAGAGCGGCATTTGGTAAGTAGGAAAAAAAATAGGTTCTCGCTTCAGAGTAGGGAGGGAGGGATCACCAGGTGACTCCGGTCCTATCCTGAGTGGCGTGCTTTTGTGAAGGGAGGGTGGTCGGGAAGGTTTGGGGGTTTTACGGCTTCCCGCTAACATCGACTTTCTCCCTCCTCCCGGCCAACCCCAAGAGCTGCGCAGGTACCTATGTTAGCCAACCTCCTCCGGGGGCGTGGCAGGGCGAAGCGTAAGGTCGTTGGCCTTCTGGCATTCAGCGGTCCTCTCGATCCTCGTTTCGCTGCGCTGGGTCAAGCAACAGGCCCCTCTCGTCCTGAGTCTCTGTTTCTTCCATGCCGGCTTCTTCTTCCACGTCTCCTCCCAATCAGCGTTTGTACGAGTTCTCCCTTCTCCTCAGCTGCCGCTGTGTTCCGCTCCTTTTTTATTAGCCCTCCCTCAATGACGGACGGTCATAGGGGAGGGTCATTACGAGAATACTCCCACTTAAGGGAGCTGCTTGGTACAGTGGGTTCAGGTGTATCCGGAGGGAGGGTTTGATCCTGAGTCCAATCTTGCAGATCTGTCGGCTGGGAAAAGAGAAGAGGATCTTTTCCATGAGGGAAACACCACGAGTCACTTTCATTGTCTGCCTCTGGTTATAAGGCACGCTCTTCGTGACAGACCCTTATAGACTCGGACCATTTTTCTCCCTATTATTGGCACCTGACAGACCCTGGCCCGGGAGCGAGGCAAGATTCAAGAAGGCAGCACATACTTTCTCACAATGCCTCACTTTTTTCAGCGGGAAGCGCCCAAGGTTGATAGCCTGAGTCTCAGGATTGCAGCCACTGCACCTACTTAATCCACGCTGGTCGCTCAAGAGGCACCGATGGCGCTTTAACGCTACCTCTATATGGATCACGCTCCAGCTCTCCTGCTTTTTAACTCTGGACTGCTTGCTATGCCTACCTACTCCTGCATTGTCTCCCAGCTGAGCCTTTCAATCATCCTGCCTCGCCACACACCTTTCTGAGTTCAGACCTCATCCAGAAGAAGGGGAGCTATAATTAATTGAACATACCGCTCTGGTTCATTACAATGCGAACACCTCACTTAATCTACACTTCTTTAGTATCACCTCCCTGTGGCATATTACCCCATTTTCGACTAATAACATTTCCCACGCAACTGCAGCGTGCTTGCTGTTCTTTATATGAATATTTCTCAAAGTGGTGTAGTCAACTTACATACCTGAGAAGATTAATACTGCGCTTTTAGATCTTGTGTTTGGTGCCTATAAGCTCGAAGTGTGCACCCTGTTTTCTAGGCTCCCTATGCTGTAATCTCCTGCGCACCGCCCATTCAGTGCAATGGCAGAATGTAAGGAGTCAATGGTTAAGAGCAAAGGGAAGCTAAATAGATTTTAACAAAAACCTCCAATACCGGACTCACCCATTAAGAACAAAGCGGAAGTCTCCCCAATGCTGGAAGTCATTTTGAAAAAACTAAATGCTATTAACGACAGTCCACAAAGTATTAAAACCAACACAGATTTACTACAGGTGGAGCTGGCAGGCATCAGAAGGCAAAAACAACAGTTGATGGACAGAATGCAGAACAATGTCATACATTCATCCCAGTACAGAGATCTGGGCCTAAATCCATCGTTTGTTTGCTCACCACACCACCCCAGTTCAGACATGGCCATATGCAAATCAGCCTTGACCCTGTGCCTCATGGGAACAGTCCAGCCCAAACTGCCAAGCCATGTCTTCCCTGGACCGGAATCAAGCATCCTAGGACCGGTTTCTGGCTATCAGCCGTCTTCAGCCAGGATAGCTTGACTCCAGTAGCGTGGAGAGCACGGGACTCACGTCTGAGCATACCCGTCCCACTCGGGTGACAAATGCAAAACCAACAGTTGATGGATAGAATGCAGAACAATGTCATACATTCATCCCAGTACAGAGATCTGGGCCTAAATCCATCGTTTTTTTGCTCACCACACCACCCCAGTTCAGACATGGCCATATGCAAATCAGCCTTGACCCTGTGCCTCATGAAAACAGTCCAGCCCGAACTGCCAAGCCATGTCTTCCCTGGACCGGAATCAAGCATCCTAGGACCGGTTTATGGCTATCAGCCGTTTTCAGCCAGGATAGCTTGACTCCAGTGGCGTGGAGAGCACGGGACTCACGTCTGAGCACACCCGTCCCACTCGGGGTGACAAATGCAAAAACAACAGTTGATGGACAGAATGCAGAACAATGTCATACATTCATCTCAGTACAGAGATCTGGGCCTAAATCCATCGTTTTTTTGCTCACCACACCACCCCAGTTCAGACATGGTCATATGCAAATCAGCCTTGACCCTGTGCCTCATGGGAGCAGTCCAGCCCGAACTGCCAAGCCATGTCTTCCCTTGACCGGAATCAAGCATCCTAAGACCGGTTTCTGGCTATCAGCCGTCTCAGCCAGGATAGCTTGACTCCAGTGGCGTGGAGAGCACGGGACTCCCGTCTGAGCATACCCGTCCCACTCAGGGTGACAAATGCAAAAACAACAGTTGATGGACAGAATGCAGAACAATGTCATACATTCATTCCAGTACAGAGATCGGGGCCTAAATCCATCGTTTTTTTGCTCACCACACCACCCTAGTTCAAACATGGCCATATGCAAATCAGCCTTGACCCTGTGCCTCATGGGAACAGTCCAGCCTGAACTTCCAAGCCATGTCTTCCCATGACCGGAATCAAGCATCCTAGGACCGGTTTCTGGCTATCAGGCGTCTTCAGCCAGGATAGCTTGACTCCAGTGGCGTGGAGAGCACAGGACTCACGTCTGAGCATACCCGTCCCACTCGGGGTGACAAATGCAAAAACAACAGATGATGGACAGAATGCAGAACAATGTCATATATTCATCCCATTACAGAGATCTGGGCCTAAATCCATAGTTTTTTTGCTCACCACACCACCCCAGTTCAGACATGGCCATATGCAAATCAGCCTTGACCCTGTGCCTCATGGGAACAGTGCAGCCCGAACTGCCAAGCCATGTCTTCCCTGGACCGGACTGTTGACTGGTGTGAGTGTTTGATTGGTTCAGATGCTCCGTCCATCACCACCCCCTTTTGTACTGCTTTGGCCGCCATAAGTTGGCAGGGTATGCTCAGACGTGAGTCCCTTGCTCACTTTGCCACTGGATTCAAGCAAGCCTGGCTGAAGACGGCTGTAATGCCAGAAACCGGTCCTAGGAAGCTTGAGTCCGGTCCAGGGAAGGCATGGCTTGGCAGTTCGGGCTGGACTGTTCCCATGAGGGACAGGGTCAGAATGATTTGCATATGGCCATGTCTGAACTGGGGTGGCAGAGTGGGCTAAAGAAAGGTGATGGATTAAACCCAGATCTGTTCACTGGGTGTGAGTGTTTGATTGGTTCAGATGCTCCGTCCATCACCACCCCCTTTTGTACCGCTTTGGCCGCCATAAGTTGGCAGGGTATGCTCAGACGTGAGTCCCTTGCTCACTACACCACTGGATTCAAGCCTGTCTTTTGATTTGCTAAAACTTGCTTAACATTACGGTAGGGGGTGTCTGCTTTTGGCGGGGGGATGGGAGTCTGGGAGCTCGTATCGTTTTGCAACATTCTCCTCCTCCAACTTTTTCCCTTCCTTGGGGCGTAGTTTAGGGGGCGACAGGCACGCTGCTAGTGGGGTTAGGTCGTAGCCATCTGCAGGGGTGTAGGGTGGGGGGTTGTGGTTTTTTTTTTTTCCTTTGTTATTTTCTATGACCATTCTATTCCCTTTTCCCTTCTTCACAAGAGATGTGGCGTATTCTCCTGATTTTTGCCTAAACGTATCTGGGTGTCATATGTCTGCCTCGTATATCCTGTACTCCTGGTGGGCGGGTGCTGTGGGGGGGTGCCTGCGGTCATTGCTATCTAATTGTTTTGCTTCTGCTTTACGCTGGTATTGATTTCTCTGCTGATTCTGACTGTCCGGTATTTTTTCACTTCATTTGCCCGTCCACAGCTGTGTTGTATTTCGTTTAATGACACCCGATATGTATATTTTTCCTCTTGTGTTATAATAATAAAAAGTTTAAAAAAAAATTAAATTCAAACACGTAGGGGTGAGCGAGCAAGGAATATCATAGGAAGAGCCCAGACAGGGTCTGGCTTGGCTCCAACAGCCGTGGCACGAGCAGAGCCATTAAAAGATATGGCATGTAACCATGTGATAAGACCCTTTCAAATCAAAAACAGTTTTATATTAACACAAGTAGTTAACATTGGTACATTAAATGCTCTGCAGTGCATGCCTGTCAACTCATCCTCATCTAGAGGGGGTCTTCTTCTTTCTATAACATGCACCCTCCTAAAAGTAGCATGCATCCTTAGACCATTAGGTCTCTTGCTTTACAAAGCTACACCACCATCCAAAATGTTGTTTTTTTCCATTCGCTTCAACAGGATCGCTCTCCTAAACAGCATCCCCCACCCCCTATTTTTAGAGCCTGATAGTTCATTGTCATGGTCCTGAAACCTGTTGAAAGTAATAGTTTTGAAACTGGAGCTTTCCCCACATCCAGTGTCCTGGCAACATTGCCAGGAGTGAATCCCTTTGCCACGTGCACTCTGTAATGGTCAATATTATTGGTGTGTGTGTGAATCCGCATTCATGTCTTTCTTCCCTGAACTCACCTTTTTCTCTTTTAACAGGTGGAGCTTCAAAGACTAGTCTGGTGTTGCCGTCCCACTAGGTAGACCCTCTCTCCTTGACAGTCTGAACATTAGCAGCAGCTTGTCCAGACTCATCTGCTGTCGGCACAAACCTATCTGTTCTGGTATTTATTTTATTTTTTTATTTTATTTATAAAGTTTTATATAGCGCAAACAAGATCCCGAAGGATATCAGAGCGCTTTACAATAAATTGGCAGAGAGGACAAAATGAAATAAACATAGTAATTGAGAAAAAGGAGAACGAAAAAAAACCAATGGTAAACAGGAAACAATGGTACAATTACAAGGTATAATATTATGCAGAGGATGCAATCTGTGACTGTTAGTTGTGCTATGGAGCTAGGAACAAAGATATAGGTGCGTCATCCCCTTATGGCAAGAGTTTGCTCATTAATAATCTTTTGGCTTCCAATTATAAGGTATAATATTATGCAGAGGATGCAATACTGCCTGTCATTGGACACACACACCGTAAGTGCAGGCCTTCACGCATTGGAACATTGATGACTAGGATTGAACAGTGCATGTCCACGCAACTTACCAAATTGCTTGCGGTGACTATGCCGTCTCTCTGATAAGTCTTTCAGAAGGTGTGATGATGTAGCTTGGGTGAGAGGTTGAGTTCAGACCCAGATGAGGGTGAGCTGAGGCATTCAGCACTGGAGAGATCAGGCTAATAAAAGGCAGTGTCATTTACAATGCCAATTGCTTAAACTTGCGTCAATGCGAGACCTATTGCATTGCAAATGCTTGTTCCTTCTTGTATTGGGGCAGAGAAAAAAAGAAAGCAAAGTGTGTGATTAACTTCCCCACAATGAATGGTGACAGCACCTGAAGAAAGGATGCACAAGTTCTAAGTACCAGCTGGTCGGGTAAAAAGGTCATATACTTAGGCTTAAGGTACAAGACCCTGTGCTCACAGCAAAGCCTTGAAGCATTTATCACAATACAATCCACAACCCAGCTGGCAACCTTAGCGGGGCAGGTTCAACTTGCTTCTTCTCATGACACACAACAAACTTCATCCAATGCACAGACTTGGTGAATGACATTTTGGCTACTTGACATCCTTCCACCAGATTCAGTGGGAACTCAAAAGCTCCCTCAAGTTGGTTCAGGTCAATATCTACACATTGAGGAGTAAATTGGGGAGGTATGTGTGAAACACCCTGACCCGTTGTTGAAACAGTAAATTCCATCCGAAGTAGCTATCAAAGTAGAGAGCAAATCCTCAAATTTAGGAGTTCCAAGAACCACTCCCTCCAAGCATCATCCAGGGCAATCAGAATGTACTGTGATAGGTCCTGTCCAACTCTCTTAAGATTTGCTGGTTTAATGACAATGGTGGGAAGGAGGAGTACGCTGAAGTCTCACCAAATACAATCTCCCGGGGAACCAAAAAGAAGAAACTCCAGGGTGCAAAGGCTTGACAGAGTGTATTTTCAAGGTAGTGAACAGATCTACAAAAGGGACAATCCACCAGGAAAGATATCCTTAACCACCAGGTGTTGGGAAGAAGACACCAGCAGAACTCCTCTACCAAGAAGCTGAGATCCTGCCAGGTGACTGACCTGACAAGAAATCCCACGAAAAAGCAGCCAGCACTAGGTGTTGGGTAGAAGACACATGCAGAACTCCTCTACCAAGAAGCTGAGATCCTGCCAGGTGACTGACCTGACAAGAAATCCCACGAAAAAGCAGCCACTACCAGAGCCTCACATCCACAAGAGCAAAAGGCAGCACAACTTCCTGCTTTCTGCAGTACCACAGAGTGATTGTGATGTATATTAGTACCTGGAACACGTTGCCCCTTTTGGAAGGCAGGCAAGCCGGAATGACAAAACTCCTCTACAGAGCGGACAAAACCTTGCTAGCCATGTCCTTGAGCAAGTGAGGAGAGCAGATAGAGAGACAAACTACATTTAATGAGTGGAGATGTCAGACTCGTTTAAGAGTAAATTCGTACCCATAGCATCTATTTCTTTAACTCCCGGTCTGGTGGAGCAGTGGGGAAACCATTCGAGCGGACTGGCTCATATAGGCCTGTACAACCGGATTATATGGGGGAAGGTGCTGTGTTAGGGAGATTGGATCATCTGGTGCGGGCCTGTGCCAGCGCAATCAGGATACCATTAGGGACTAAGTAAAAGTTTCATTAAACTGTTGCAAAGCCTTTGAAGTAGAAAGCCCAGGTTGTAAAATCTTAATTCCTAATATGTGTCCTAGGTAACTGCAAGTACAGCGCTTTGCCCGCTCTAAGTACGAACACTATAAAGAAAGGACTTTCGGTGAGCACATGGACTAACGTCCAAAATGCAGCTTTGTTAGACATATGGCTAACAAAGCATGGCCTGCCAGAACTGCATTTTGCAACACGTGTGGTAAGACAAGAAATTTCATTAAATGCTGTTAAAACACCATGACTGAGAGACAGTTGAGAGCTGCAAGATATGTGGGATGAAATGGTGTTTCAGTTAGGTAGCAAATCTAGTGGAAACTTCCACGGCAGTAGTCGATGTGGATTGTAAGGGAATACAGATTCTGTTCAATTCATGTTCCTGATAAACACTGAATTGGATGAAAGATGGATATCAGACCAGGTGTCGATGGGCTCAAGCTGTCAGAATGAATGTGTTTTTTCAAGCTCCACTGGAGTTTCAAGGAAGATGGGTGGTAGGGAAGATTTACATATCGTGAAAGGAGATAACATAATAGGCAGAACTTTGAGCATTTTAGAGCCCAAGTACAGGTACATCAAATAAAAGAGTGGGACAAGAATTGTGAAAAGCCATTTCTCAAAGTCATCAACAAAGATTTGGGTGCTCTGAAATCATATATCCATCACATTATAAAATGGGGCAAACCCAATGGCTTCTAAAGTAAGACAACTAGCAGTTAGCATGCACTGTGATGTTAAAGAAGCTCTGTTAAGATGGGTGGTTGTTCTTGCAGAAGTCACCAGCTGGTTGGCGCTAACAGAGGTGGATAGGAAGGCATCGGGAAAGATGTGTGTGGCTCCGTGCCCCTTGAATAAAGACGTAAAAGTAAACAAACTCCTTTTGTTAAACATAACTTAAATGATGTTCTTACTAACAGGAGCAAAGATTTTAACTTGTCACAAAGAGTTTCAAGACTTAACAGCATTTATCCTACCAATCTGTGCATACAAAGTCCTAAAATGCATTTCAGGGCAATTTTAGACACTTCAATATTCCAAAAAGTGGCAACGTCAATTTTGGGTGAACTTGATAGTGTAATGGTTCATCATCATTAGGAGTTAAATCACCATATTTGGGAACAGGGCAATAAAAGGGGTAAAGAGGTCCTGAGTGAATATGAAGAACTTGGTTGCACTTCGATGGCTGGATTTTTTTTTTACTATGGAAGAAAATAGATCAATTTCATGTGGCACTACCACATGACTACTGGGTTTAAGCCAAAAAGAGTTGGTGGAGATCGTTCATATTATGGGGTCGAATTTTCCACCATATTTCAGGCGAGGCTGGCGGAGAAAAACTAACTTGATGAGAAAGCTGTTCAGTAAAATATGGAATTCAAACTGGCTGAAAGGTGCGAAGAGGATTTCAAAAGAAATATTTAAAAATTGCACCTGATTTGTAAACTGGTGAAGTTCAAGTTTGTATACACCCAGTAAAACGTCCAATGCCCAACCAATCAATGTCATTTGTATTATGCCACACCTAGCCAGGAATTGTGCCAAGACCATAGATCTAACACACGACCACGAAAGCTAAATATACAAAAGATTTTAGTTTGCAATCAAGTACAATTTTGTAATGCAAAATCACCACCTCTGCAGGACTGGAATCTATGCTCATTTTCTATTGCAGTTTTGCCAGCTGCTTATTCAATTTAAAAATAATGTGTTTGCTGGCCCAGGAGTGGTGCGGGCGTGTGTGCGTGCACGCGCAGTCTGCTCTTTTCCTAAGCACATACTCGTGCTTGTGGCACGCTACTGCTCGCTCCCGCAAGCTGGATGCTGCCACAAGCACGAGTATGTGCTTCGAAAAAGAGCAGAATGACGGCTAAAGGTCTCCTATGCAGCACATGCACGCTGCTTAGGCGAGACCTAAAAATGTCAACAGTTGTGAGGGCACAATTCTTTCTTTAAGTAAAATTGGATGAGATATAATTATTCTAAAAAAAGGGGGCACCTATTGTCCCATGAATGAATCAAGATGAATTACTCGGAGTAGAATAGTGTTGGACCCGGCCTCGTGGCGTGGTTCACCTCTGTCCCTCCACACCCTGTGAGCGTAGGCCTGTACCCCGAGTCCCCTGCGCAGCCACCCCGTTAGTGTAGCCTGCAACCCGAGCCTGGTCGTCCTACCCAGGGACACCCAGATCCCCCGAGAACCTTGACCAGGCCGGCCTTTCCCGCTCCTCGCCCGGCTCCGAGCGCCTAACCATGCATGCCCCACAAGGCCCGGACGCCATCTTCCCTTCCCGACATCCCTGTCTCCCTAGGCCTAGCGTGACCCCGGCCCCAGCGAAGCCCAGACTCCAAAGGCGCGCCAGTCCCGGCTGGTGGGTAAAGGGCGCCCCGAGTGAGATAAGCCAGGGAGTTTCGATGGCACCTCCGGCCTCCCCTGAGAGACTGGTATCTGTCACACCTTTGGGCCTCCCCTGTGGGCCAGTTTCGATCACCCCTCTGGCCCCCCCGAGGGCTGGTTCCAGACCCGCTGGGCGTCTGGGAATTCCCGGACCCATCTTTCAAAGGGATCAAAGAGCCAACCGCCGGACCTCGCCAACGACCAGCCCCCCGGGCCGGAGACCTCTGCCTGCGAGGGTCCGGAGATCAAAGAGTAGAAGGACTATAACTGGGGCCGCCTGACAACTGGCGGGCAGTTGTATCTTGGACCTGAAGCCTGCTGATCTGATCGCGGCTGACCCTGAGAAGACTCATCTGGAACCTCTGAGCCCTGCTGACGCTGTCGCGGCTCCTTCTTCGCCTTAAGGAACTGAACCACCTGAGCCCTGCTGACGCTGTCGCGGCTCGATCTCTAAGACCACCGGAGCCCTGCTGACGCTGTCGCGGCTCGATCTCTAAAGACCACCGGAGCCCTGCTGACGCTGTCGCGGCTCGACATCTAAGACCATCGGAGCCCTGCTGACGCTGTCGCGGCTCTCACGAACTTCTCCAGATCAAGCCCTGCTGACCTCGTCGCGGCTCGAGGAGTACTCTGGTCCGGCTGGACCATTGAGACCACCATCACGACCGGGCCGACTCGACGAAGGTGAGGCAGCCAGTACGACCACCATCCCGTAACCCCCGGCTCGAGGATTGAGAGCTGTGAGTGGGGTACGCCTCGTACTGACCCAGAGACTAAAAGACTGTCCCGCTTCCCCCTTCCCGAATCCTCCGAGACTTTGTGGTCCCTCGACCACTGTGTATATAAGAGTGCTTCCTTCATTATTTGCTTCTATAAAGAACTTGTTCCTAAAACCCAACGGTGTGGTGTCTGTTCGTAGTGTGGTGTGAGCTCAGTGTGTACGATCCCAAACCCAAAGGCCTCCCCGGTGAGGACCTCACAATCAAGACTCGGCAAGTTCTGTGGGAGAGGTGGATCTTGGGGTGTCTGGGTGAGCACAACCTGGCCCTCGGAGATTGCCCCTTCTAACATTGGTGGCAGCGTCGCGATAAGAACCTACGTCTAGGGATCGTACAGTCCTGACACACTACCCGAACAAAGAGCAGCCATGAGCGTCACTACCGACAAGACCACCTTCCAGATGGAGCTTCTGGGAGACTATTCACACCGTGAGCTCAGGCAATTCTGCAAAGATCTCCATATCCCGTCAACGGGATTAAACACCAAAGAGGACTTCCAACAAGCTCTAACAGCCTGGGTGGAGACCGGAGCCCAACCTCCAGCACCGACGGAAGCCGATGGAGGGGGAGCACCCCTGATCGAAACCCACGCCCCAGAGCAAGAAAGAGCAAAGTCCCCGACGCGGACTTACAGCCCCGAGAGAGGTCTGTCTCGAGAAGAGATGACCGACCGAGAGCGCAACCGAAACCACGAGCTAGAACTAGCCCGTTTGAAAATGGAAGGAGAACTCAAGCTGGCCGAGAAGAAGCTAGCCATCGAGCAGCTGCGGCTGCAAGGAGAACTGGAGGAGAAGAAGCTCCAGCGAGAACATGACGGAAAGAAGCTCCAGCTGGAGCACGAGCGCAGCATATTGGAAATCGAACTAAAGGCCCGGAACGAAGGCAACAAAACAGCAGCGACCCGAGAGTCTGGTCCCCCAGTGGAACCCAAGGTCCACATCCCCAAGGATGTAGTCAAAGAATATTATAAAAATGATGACATCCAGCAATGGTTCAAGGCCTACGAGGTAGCTATGACCTCACACGAGTTCCACAGAAAGATTGGGGAGCCGGGCTGTGGGGTCGATTCCTGAGTGAGGGGAGAGACACCCTACTCGACCTACCGTCTGCCGAACAGACTTCCTACAGCCACATGAAAGAGGCCCTCCTCACAAGGTACGGACTCACCCCAGAAATGTACCGCCAACGCTTCCGAGAATGCAAGAAGATCCCCGGCACCACGTTGGTAGAATATGTCAATTTCTACAGCCGGGCCCTGGAAGGGTGGATCAAGGGCAGCAAAGTATCCACCTTCGAGGGGCTCATCGACCTCATTGCGTATGAGCACTTGTCCCTGAATTGCTTTGTGGAACTCCGACAGCACCTCCTGGACAGCAAGTTGGCCGACCCCCGGAAGCTGGCCGTCGAGGCCGATCGCTGGGTGAGCACCAGAGTACCCCGGGGGGGACACTGGCCGAAACGAACAAGGACCATCCCGCCCGATGGGAAGGGGGGGGTCAGAATAGACAGAGGGGTTCCCAGGTAGGGTCCCCGCGCAGTCCCCCCAGGAACCAGCCAGGTACCTCGCCTCCCACAGCGCGCGCAGGGTTTCTCCCAGCTAGGCCAGGGCCCCGGGTCAGCCAAGCCTGATACCATTGCCAGAAGCCCGGGCACTATGCCAATGACCCCCGCTGCCCCTTGTTCCAGAAGCCTGCCGCTACAGGGCCCCCAGTGCGCCACATCACCTCCGTAGCCCTAGAAGAGGAGGGGGAGGAAGAGTTCGAGGGAGCTGAACCCGCAGCTATGATGTTAGTCTCCCTGGGTGATAGGGAGATGGTCCCCGGAGCTCCCCTACCCGACAACACAGAGAAGTACCGGCAGCAGGTGACTATCAATGGCCATCACATAGGGGCGCTCCGAGACACTGGGGCCAGTATCACCGCCGTCAAATGGCACCTCGTCACCGAAGCCCAGATTGTTCCCCACATCTCCTGCAGGGTGATCGCAGCCGATAACTCCGTCCGCACCTGCCAGATAGCTCAAGTCCCGTTCGAGTGGGGGGGCGTCTCTGGAGAGTTACGAGTGGCGGTCCGCTCCGACATGCCGGTGGACTGCCTGCTCGGCAACGATCTAGAGAGCTCCCCATGGCAGCGGGTTGAGAAAAGGACCCACTTAGAGATGGTGGGCCTACCCGAGTGGGCCTGTGTGAGTACCCGGTCGATGACCACCCGAAGGACCGCCCCCGAAGGGGTGACCTTAGAGGCAGCCCCGGCGACCCCCGAGGACCCCGAGGTCCCTGAACCCTTTGAGACCCCTGAGCTATTCCCCGGGGAGAGCTCCCCCCTCGACGCAGGGCCCCTCGGCCCCGACGTCGAACCAACCCCGAGCTTGGACGACCTTCCCGAGCTGGCCCAATGGCGCCAGGAAGGGGGACCGTCCCGAGAAGAGTTCTGCCTAGAGCAGACATCCTGCCGTTCCCTGGTGGGGCCGCGGCAGCAGGCCGCCGCCCAGGCCGCCGGTGACCAGTCCGGCTCCCACTTTATCTATTGGGAAAACGGCCTATTATACAGCGAACAAAAGTCCGCCGAGCTAGGGTCCGGCCGAGTGCTGGTGGTCCCCCTACGCTTCCGCGCCTTTCTCCTGAACCTGGCCCATGACGTGCCCCTGGCGGGACACTTGGGACAAGACAAAACGTACCAGCGCCTGGTCACCCACTTCTACTGGCCGGGCATGCGCTCCGATGTGGAGGCCCACTGTAAATCCTGCCCCACTTGTCAGTCCAGCGGAAAGAGCGGAGGGAAGCGCAAGGCTCCTCTCCAACCCTTCCCCGTGGTCAGTACCCCCTTTGAGAGGGTGGGAATCGACATTGTGGGCCCACTCGACCCCCGAACCTCCTTGGGGCACCGCTTTATCCTGGTGCTGGTAGACCATGCCACCCGATACCCCGAAGCCGTTCCCCTCCGAACGGTGACCGCCCCCGTAGTGGGGCGGGCCCTCATGGCCATCTTCTCCCGGGTGGGATTCCCTCGAGAGGTCGTCAGTGACCGAGGGACCAACTTCATCTCGAAATACATGAAGTCCCTTGGGCAACAGTGTGGGGTGACGTACAAGTTCACCACCCCATACCACCCCCAGGGTAACGGTCTGGTGGAACGCTTCAACCGGACCCTCAAGGGAATGATCATGGGACTCGAAGAGCCCCTGAGGCGTAAGTGGGATGTCCTCCTTCCCTGTCTCCTCTTCCCGTACCGCGAAGTTCCCCAGAAATCCCTGGGGTTCAGCCCCTTCGAACTGCTCTACGGGCACCCCGTCCAGGGACCCCTCACCCTGGTCAAGGAAGGGTGGGAGACGGCGGCCCCAGAGCCCCCTCCCGATGTGTTTCGATACATTTTGGCCCTCCGGAACCAGACGAGGAAGTTCCGAGAGCTGGCCGAGGCAAACCTCGAAGCCAGCCAAGAAGAAATGAAACGGTGGTATGACCAAAATGCCACTCTGGTCGAGTTTCAGCCCGGACAGCAGGTCTGGGTTATGGCCCCCGTAGAGCCCTGTGCCCTGCAAGACAAGTGGACAGGGCCCTTCAAGGTGGTAGAGCGCAAGAGTCAGGTGACCTACCTCATCGATGTGCAGTCCCCCAGGAACCCCTTGAGGGTCCTCCACGTGAACTGCCACAAACCCCACTTCGCCCGGTCCGAGTTGAGCTTGCTCCTCGCCACGGACGATGGGGAAGAAGAAGAAACGGAGCCTCTCCCCGATCTCCTGTGCGTGAAAGAAAAAGATGGCTCCGTAGAGGGGGTGAGTCTCTCCTCCTCCCTCTCTCCCGAGCAGCGTGAGGACTGTCGCCAGTTGTTGGGACAGTTCTCGGACCTCTTCTCCCTCACCCCCGGCGTCACCAACTGGTGCGTCCACGACGTGGACACCGGGGACAGCCCACCGGTACGGCACCGAGCCTACCGCGTCCCTGACCGAGTCCGGGCCTGTATCAAGGCCGAGGTATCAAAGATGCTAGCTCTCGGGGTGGTCGAAGCCTCTGACAGCCCATGGGCTAGTCCCGTGGTCCTGGTTCCGAAGGCAGCCGCCCCCGGTGCTGTTCCCGAGCTGAGGTTCTGCGTTGACTACCGCGGGCTCAACGCAGTCACCAGAACCGATGCTCATCCCATCCCCCGAGCCGACGAACTTATCGATCGCCTCGGGGCTGCTCGCTTCCTTAGCACGTTCGACCTGACCAGTGGATACTGGCAGATCGCCCTCACCGAGGGAGCAAAGGAAAGATCCGCTTTTTCCACCCCGGATGGTCACTACCATTTCCGGGTGATGCCCTTCGGGATGAAGAACGCCCCCGCCACCTTCCAGAGGCTGGTGAACCAGGTATTGGCGGGGTTGGAGGAGTTCAGCGCTGCGTATCTGGACGATATCGCAGTGTACAGTTCCCACTGGCCCGAGCACCTCCAGCACCTCTGGGCGGTGCTGACGGCCCTGAGAAGGCAAGCAAGTGCCAGATCGGACAAGGGTCCGTAATCTACCTCGGGCACCAGGTCGGAAGCGGCCTCGTAGCCCCCCTCCAGCCCAAGATCGATGCCATCGTGGCCTGGGAGGCCCCCACGACCCAGACGGAAGTGCGGGCGTTTCTAGGGCTCACGGGGTACTACCGCCGGTTCATCAAGAGTTACGGCAGCATCGTAGCCCCCCTCACGGAGTTAACCTCCAAAAACCAGCCGAAGAAAGTCAGCTGGACCCCCGCCTGCCAAGAGGCGTTCGAAACGTTAAAAGACGCCATGTGCACTGCCCCCATCTTGCAGGCCCCCGACTACTCACGAGAGTTTGTAGTCCAGACGGACACGTCCGAGCATGGCATCGGGGCCGTCCTGTCCCAGGTGAACGAGAGCGGCCTAGACCAACCAGTGGCATTCATTAGCCGGAGGCTACTCCCTCGAGAACAAAGGTGGAGCACCATCGAGCGGGAGGCCTTCGCAGTAGTTTGGGCCCTGAAGAAGCTGAGGCCCTACCTGTTCGGTACTCACTTCCGGGTCCAGACCGACCACCGACCTCTCCGGTGGCTAATGCAGATGAGAGGGGAGAATCCCAAATTGCTGCGCTGGTCCATCTCCCTCCAGGGGATGGACTTCACTGTCGAACACCGGCTGGGCACTGACCACGCCAACGCTGACGGCCTGTCCCGATTCTTCCGCCTAAGCGAAGAGAACCCCCAAGAGGATGGGTAGTTCTCCCCGCCTTCAGCTGGGGGGGACGCGTGTTGGACCCGGCCTCGTGGCGTGGTTCACCTCTGTCCCTCCACACCCTGTGAGCGTAGGCCTGTACCCCGAGTCCCCTGCGCAGCCACCCCGTTAGTGTAGCCTGCAACCCGAGCCTGGTCGTTCTACCCAGGGACACCCAGATCCCCCGAGAACCTTGACCAGGCCGGCCTTTCCCGCTCCTCGCCCGGCTCCGAGCGCCTAACCATGCATGCCCCACAAGGCCCGGACGCCATCTTCCCTTCCCGACATCCCTGTCTCCCTAGGCCTAGCGTGACCCCGGCCCGAGCGAAGCCCAGACTCCAAAGGCGCGCCAGTCCCGGCTGGGGGGTAAAGGGTGCCCCGAGTGAGATAAGCCAGGGAGTTTCGATGGCACCTCCGGCCTCCCCTGAGAGACTGGTATCTGTCACACCTTTGGGCCTCCCCTGTGGGCCAGTTTCGATCACCCCTCTGGCCCCCCCCCCGAGGGCTGGCTCCAGACCCGCTGGGCGTCTGGGAATTCCCGAACCCATCTTTCAAAGGGATCAAAGAGCCAACCGCCGGACCTCGCCAACGACCAGCCCCCCGGGCCGGAGACCTCTGCCTGCGAGGGTCCGGAGATCAAAGAGTAGAAGGACTATAACTGGGGCCACCTGACAACTGGCGGGCAGTTGTATCTTGGACCTCAAGCCTGCTGATCTGATCGCGGCTGACCCTGAGAAGACTCATCTGGAACCTCTGAGCCCTGCTGACGCTGTCGCGGCTCCTTCTTCGCCTTAAGGAACTGAACCACCTGAGCCCTGCTGACGCTGTCGCGGCTCGATCTCTAAGACCACCGGAGCCCTGCTGACGCTGTCACGGCTCGATCTCTAAAGACCACCGGAGCCCTGCTGACGCTGTCGCGGCTCGACATCTAAGACCATAGGAGCCCTGCTGACGCTGTCGCGGCTCTCACGAACTTCTCCAGATCAAGCCCTGCTGACCTCGTCGCGGCTCGAGGAGTACTCTGGTCCGGCTGGACCATTGAGACCACCATCACGACCGGGCCGACTCGACGAAGGTGAGGCAGCCAGTACGACCACCATCCCGTAACCCCCGGCTCGAGGATTGAGAGCTGTGAGTGGGGTACGCCTCGTACTGACCCAAAGAGTAAACTGACCCAAAGACTAAAAGACTGTCCCGCTTCCCCCTTCCCGAATCCTCCGAGACTTTGTGGTCCCTCGACCACTGTGTATATAAGAGTGCTTCCTTCATTATTTGCTTCTATAAAGAACTTGTTCCTAAAACCCAACGGTGTGGTGTCTGTTCGTAGTGTGGTGTGAGCTCAGTGTGTACGATCCCAAACCCAAAGGCCTCCCCGGTGAGGACCTCATAATCAAGACTCGGCAAGTTCTGTGGGAGAGGTGGATCTTGGGGTGTCTGGGTGAGCACAACCTGGCCCTCGGAGATTGCCCCTTCTAACAAATAGGGTTCCCCTGCCTCCCAGGCACTTCAGTTCTTGCTTGACCTACACAAGAAATTAAAGACTTATCTTTCTTAATAATCTCCTAACGTACACATTTTGTGATTTAAACTTTAATTTTCTTACCATTAGAAGTTGTATTTCTCGATAGCGCCAAGAAACGTTGGTGTACATGCGCTGATAAAAAAAAAACATGTTATGACATAGCATTAAGGAGGGGATAGTTTAACGAGGTCCAACGTACGAGCCCCAGAAGTACTGTGTGCAAAGAACGTACGAGGTTCCTCTGAGGTAAAAGACAAGGTGAGGAGATATTTAAAGTTGTGGGTGGTCAAGGGTAACCACACACCTGACCAAGTGAAAAAAGGGGGGATCCCCTTTACGGAACTAGGGCTCTCACACACCCAGCAAACTAGGTGTCATGCTTCATCATATGAGCCTGCCCCTCATCAAGTCGGCACCGCAATACCTGACGGGCTCACAAACCGGGGCTCTTTAGCGGGGCCAGTGGGTGCAGTGGGGGTGAGGGGCCTAGTGTGTGTAGATGTCAAGGAGTGTGAATTAAAACAGGTCAGTTAGCCCTAACCGTCATTTTATTCATAAGTTAAACCGCCTGATTAAACTATATATAGAGAGTGGCTGTGCACTAGATGCAATGTTTCTAGTTATATGTGCCCTACTCTAAGTTGATCTACATGTTTCGTGCCTCTAATGTCTGGGGGATCTGGGCACTTCCTCAGGATCAAAGTGAATACTATCTACACTACGTGGTCAAGTGAAATCTACGTACCACGTTCTCATGTCAATGCCCTGAAATACAAACAAAGGATGAAAATAAGTTAACCAACAGTGTCTCCAATGCACTCGTATCGTATCTCATCCACCATAATAAAAAGAAAGAGCAATTATGTAGTGTTGTCTGGTAGTCATGCTTTTCTATCACCACCGCGGGCATATATGAATGATACAATGGTAATCATACATTCTTCTCACTATATTGTGCTCGTAAAAATGCTCATGGGAGGGCCTACTAAACTCATCAGCAGAAGAGACAGTTCAAGGACTCACCTATACTGTTGTCTAGTATTACTTGCAACAGTTACCAGCGATTAAAAATGGACACCGATGGGAGGAGCTTAGCGCGCATCCAAGATGGTCGCGTGAGCACAGGGCTCCCGGGACCCTCGCTGCCTCCCGCGTATATCCTGCCACTAATCCTGCCACAGATGACGGGTTATTGAAGATTTAACCCTGCTGACCTGAATGCTCTTTTCCGAATTTGATTTGGATGCCGGGAACCGGACTTACTCCGTTTGCAAGTTAGCGGCCTACAACGGGGAGCAGCCTGGGACTCAGGTCCCCGAAGTACCCGGGTGGTAATTGTACAACAACGGCCAGTGGCGGTTGTCTTGTGCCCCCGTGGTGCTTTCGGTTTCGTTTTTGGACTCTCTGGGCTGAACCCAGTTTCCATCTTGCTCCGGTCTCCCGAGGTCTGCACTTGGCGTGTGCGCTGGCCCGCCACTCTCTGTGCTTTAGACTTTTCGGAGATTGACCTGACGGGAGCCATTCATACCAGGTCTCGAAGGGCCCTCAGGGGCACGTTGCACACTATGGCGGGCAAGCCTGAAGGTGATAAGCGGATGACCAAGAACACGCACCGAGGGGGTGCCTCTCAATCGAACAACATGGATCGCTACACCCGTCCTAAAGGTTCCCCCAGTGGTGCGTGCAACACACCGGACGAGATCAGAGATGGTTCTGCGTCGACGGCGGAGCTAACCATGCGGGACGTCATGGGTGCCATTGCGGAGATCAAGACTTCCGTAGGCCAGCAGTATGAGACACTGGCCTTGAAGTTAGACACGGTGGCGATCGACATTAACTTGATCAGGGCAGATCTGGCGAAGACCAATGAACGGGTCAAGTCTTTGGACATCATGACCGCCAGTCTTACAACCAACGTGTCTGATCTTCAAACTGAGGTCCGAAACCTACGCTCCACTAACGACTTGTTCGCCCGCCGGCTGGAGGATTCCGAGAGTCGTGCAAGGCGCGACAATGTCCGCATTATTGGGGTTCCGGAGAAGTCCTTTGAGATGCCTACAGATCTCCTCGTGGAGGACCTGATACTGAACCATCTGGCCCCCAAAGGCCTCAGTAACTTTTTTGCAGTTGAGCGCCCCACGTGTTCCGGGTGGAGCTCATAAGCCAGGCGCTCCGCTGCGACCCATAATAGCTAGAATTTTCAACTTCAGGGACAGGGACGCTGTTTTACAGGCATCACGAACCGGAGGTCCCACGAAATTTGAGAATGCAACCATCAGCTTTTATCCGGACTTTACCCAAGCAGTTCAGAAGCAGCGAATGGAATTTATGGGGGTCAAACGGAGGATGCGGGACATGGGAGTGAAGTACTCTATGCTCTTTCCTGCCCGGCTTCGAGTTGAACACAACGAGCGAACGCTTTTCTTTGATCGGCCTGAGGTCGTCAGTGACTGGCTAGACACTTTACCGGCGCGTCGAGATCGCCCGGATCTCTCGGAGGGCGCAGAAGGTGGCTTGCAGGAACAGGAGTGAGCAGTGACTACGGCACGCCAAGTGCATGGACTTTGCAGCAGTGGTTTGATGACTTTCTATATGACTACGCTTGTTTGCTGAGCCCGGGGGTAGCGGGGGGGTACGGAACTCTTCCTCCTCCTGGGGTTTCTTTCTTTTTGTAGACTAGTTTCTTGTGTGGGCGACAGGCACACTGCAAGTTGGGGTGGTTCTTTGGACTAGCGCAGGGGTGCAGGGTGGGGGATATGTTCTAGGGGTTTTCTTGGGGGTGGACTGGGGAATTTTGTTGGGCTTTGTTAGGTTTAAAGGCAATGTTTTACGATTTATTCTGATTTTGATGTCTGTTTCACTGGGAGGGGGAGTCGATCCTTACTGTTGGGATGGGGGTAGGGGACTGAGGGTCATCAGTTGGAACGTCAATGGCCTGGGGGATGGCATCAAACGGGGTATAGTGTCGCAATTCATGAAACCTTTCTCCCCTGATGTGGTGTTGTTACAAGAAACGCATTTGATTGGGAACACGTGTTGTGCAATGAACCGCCGAGGGTATCGCCTGGTCGCCCACTCCGGATTCACCACTGGGTCGAGAGGGACGGGGATTCTAGTCAGGACCTCCCTCCCCCTTGCAATAGATGTGACCACTCTAGATGATAGAGGTAGATATGCTGTTGTTACCGGCAGATGGGAGGGGAAGACGATCTTGATACTCTCTGTCTATGTCCCGCCTGGCTTACAAACTACAACATTTGCGGACTTGGGGGAGATAATATTGGGACTCTCAGAGGGTATTTTAATTGTGGGCGGAGATTTTAACTCGGTGGTCTGTGGCACGGAGGATCGTAGCCCCCCAAGAGACCTTGCGAGATCGCAGTCTTGGTTGAGCAACTTTTTGGAGACGCTGGGTCTCGTGGATTGCTGGAGGTTGATGCACCCTGGGCAGGCACAGTACACCTTTCACTCTGGGGCGCACGGGAGCCTCTCCCGACTTGATTACATACTAATGCCGGCGGCGCAGGCCGTCTCGGTTAGGGAGGTCAGACACCTGGCCCGGGGTATATCCGATCACTCCCCAGTGTGGCTCTCCATTGATGCTCAGTTTGGGGCGGAGGGTAGAGTGGCCCCGATTAATCCCTGGCACTTTCGTAATCCCAAAACCAGGGCGGGTAGGGTCAAGTCCATCGATCAGTACTTTGCTGAGAATGTGGGGTCGTGTCCTCTTCTGTTTCCTTGTGGGAGGCTTTTAAGACTGTGATCCGTGGTCAAGCCCTCTCTCTGATTGCCGATGCTAAGAAAAGGAAGACCGAGGAGGTGGAAAGATTGGAGGCTGACCTCAGTAGCTTGGAGAGAGAGTTGGAGTCTGGTGCGACACAAGAAAAACGGCATGCGCTGCGCCTTAAACAGTCGGATTATCGTGCTCTGGTGACAGACGCTGCCAAGGCTATGAGCCGGGAGCAGCGGGGACACTTGTATGATGTGGGGGATAAAGCGGGAAAGTTGATTGTCTGGTTGGATAAGAAAGAAAGGGCGAGTCGTGTTGTGCCTGTGGTAGAACGTGCTGATGGAGTGCGAGTGGTTGACCCAGTTGACATTGTGGAGAGTTTTGCGTGTTATTTCCAGATGATGTGCGCACCAGTCTCAGACAGACCGGAGGAAGACTCGCATCTGTTGCTTAGGGATATCGCCTTGCCCTGTCTGTCTGATTCGGATAAAGAACTCAAGGAGTCGGAATTCTCCAATGATGAAGTGGCGCTCGCTATCCGCTCCATCCGCTCGGGTAAGGCTATGGGCCCGAATGGTATCCCCATCGAGCTGTACAAGTTACGTCCTGATAAAATGGCGCCTTATCTCCGCGAGATGTTCCTGGAGTCGCGTGAGAGTGGGTCACTCCCACGAGATCAGCGACTTGCATCCGTCGTTGTGATTCCCAAAGAGGGTAAGCCCCGGGATTTATGTGCCTCATATAGACCGATATCACTTTTGAATGCTGAACCCAAAGTCTTGGCGAAACTGTTGGCTAATCGCTTCATAAAGGTGATTGGCGACTTGATACACCCGGATCAGTCCGGATTTATTCCGCACCGCAACACAGCGCTCAACTTGCGTCGTCTCCATGGCGTCCTGGCGAGGGCGGGGTCCTTACGTGAGCCGGCCATCTTGGTGTCCTTGGATGCCACGATGGCCTTTGACACCGTAGAATGGCCCTATCTATGGGCCGCCCTCGCGAAGTTAGGGTTCGGCCCCGGGTTTATCGGTTGGGTTAGGCTCCTGTATGCGGAGCCGCTTGCCCAGGTTGTGGTTAATGGTAGGGTCTCGACGTCCTTGTGCTTGGGAGGGGTACTCGACAGGGATGCCCGTTATCTCCTTTGCTGTTCGCGCTGGCCTTGGAACCCCTAGCTGCTTGGCTGCGGTGGGAACCGTCACTTAAGGGAATCAGATGGACCCCTGACTTTGAGGACCGCCTATCGCTATACGCGGATGATATTTTGCTATACCTTACCTCCCCACGTAAATCGCTGGGAGTGCTGTTTGATGTCCTCAGCTCATTTGGCAAAAACTCCGGCCTGGTGATTAACTGGGCTAAATCCTGCGTCTATGCACTCACTGGTGATATGCCCCCGCTACCGCGCAACTGCCCGATACAGATAACACGGATTGGATTCAAATATTTAGGGTTCTTTATATCATTAGACCCCGCGGTACGTTACGAGCGCAATCTGCACCCCCCGTTGCTCCGACTTAAGTCTGATGTGGCAGCCTGGAGTGGCCTGCCCTTGTCCCCGCTCGGCAGGGCTGCCTTTTTTAAGATGATGTCCCTGCCCCGGTTCTTATACGCCCTTCAGAATACACTTGATTTCGTGCCAGCACGATACTTCCCCGAGGTAGAAGGTCGGCAGAGGCAATTAGTTTGGGGCGGGCGTTCTCGTATCGCTCTTCCAAAATTGACGTTGCCTTGGTACGACGGGGGCATTGCATTGCCGGATATTAGGCGCTACTATTGGGCATCTCAACTGAGTGCAATTAACCATGCCATGTATGGCCCTACGCCGAACCCCGCGTTTGAAATGGACAAATGGCAGTTGCCGGGAGGGGATTATAACAGGGCACTGTATTCTAAATCGAATTGTAAAGTACTGTCAGGGCCCACCGCAGTGGCCGTGCGGGTGTGGAGAAGTGTGAACGCAGCCATGGGATGGTCTGACAAATTGACCAGGGCGACCCCGCTTTATGCGGCGGAGAGACTGGGTAGCCTGTGGACGACGAAGGGCTTCGAGAAGTGGGACCTTATCGGTATCAGTACGATTGGGGATCTATGGGTCAAAGATAGGATCAAGACCTTTGAAGAGCTGCAGTCGGAATATGCTCTTAGTAATAGGGAGCATTTCCGCTATATAGAGATCCGACATGCGCTCCACTCGGTCTTCCCGACTGGAACTGTCAGTCGGAATCCTCCCCCCTTGAGGATAGGGTGCTTGATGGCCATACTCCTGACAGCACCATATCTCTCATATATAAAAACTGGTTAACGACCGAACGGATCTTCTTCTGCAGCTCCGTGAGGCGTGGACCGGCGATGGACTGGAATTGGACGATGAAGATTGGCAGGCGGCGGTATCCTCCCCGAAAGAGGTCGCGATCCCGGCTCGTCTGCGGCTGGTGCAACTAAAGATTTTACACCGTGTCTATGTAACTAGTCCCCGTCTGGTTCGTATGGGTCTCGCTGCGGATGGAGAATGTAGGCGTGGCTGTGGTGCGCTGGGTACCTTCCTGCATATTATATGGGAATGCCCGGCTGTGGCTCTGTTTTGGAACCGTGTGCATGTGATTATGGAAGAGGTCACGGGTAACCCTGGGCGAAGAACTACGCTCCGTTCGCGGAGCTTGCGGAGTTTTGGCAACTCCGCGTTCTACGGAGAACGCGAAGCTGTCGATTACTCCACGATCCGGTGCGTAGCGTAGTTCTCGCGCGCTGAATAACATTATCGCGTGCGCCGGGGTAAGTTCGCGCGATATTTGACGCGATCACGCACTTTGGAAATAAGGGAACGCAAGCGGGCGGGACAAACCTCTTGAGTAACTTAGCGCGCTAGCTATCTCGAGCATGCAGGCAGCGCCCCGAACACGCGCACCGCGCTCCCGAAGACGAAAAACGGCGCGCGAACGGGTCTAGCAAGCTACTACGCATGTCCGCGGAGCTACGCGAAGGTCGCGGAGTGCAACTGCGTCTTCGCGTAGCTCCGCGGAGTGCGGCTCCGCGAACTACGCCCAGGGTTAGTCACGGGTGTCTCTTTGCTGCCTGAGGACCGCCGTTGTTTGCTGAATATATGGGAGCCGAATGACTACACTGTGGCACAAACGCAATGGGCTACCCTTGGCAACATGGTGGCTAAAAGAGACATAGCACAGTTATGGGGTCCCAGAGGGCACCTGCGACTTCTGCGTGGGTAGAAAATATGGACTGGTGCATGTTCATGGAAAAAACGGTATATGTTGCACGTGGTAGGCCCAAGAAGTGGGGTAGGGTCTGGAACCAATGGAATTCGTATCGTGGGGAGATCTGTGCCCCCCCCGTTCGCGGGGGCCCCGATACTGCCACAGTCCCCGTGACCTGACGTTCCTACAAACATTTAGATTTTCGTATTGTGTGCCCGATTACCCCGGGCCCCCCCCCTCCCACTTCTCATTTCATCCTTATTTTATATGTTTGTATGATATGACTCTCCCCCATGAGAAGCATGTTCGCC
Source organism: Lissotriton helveticus (assembly GCF_964261635.1). Lineage (NCBI taxonomy): Eukaryota > Metazoa > Chordata > Amphibia > Caudata > Salamandridae > Lissotriton > Lissotriton helveticus. The sequence goes on along the minus strand of NC_136071.1, from coordinate 1,176,466,334 downwards.
GCATTGCCTCTTGTTTCGTGTGTTATTGTTGTTTCTTTTTGTCTTTCTAATACTTAAAACAGTAAGACCTTCACTATAGCCTACACCACTATTCTGCTCCTGTCGAAACGATACGTTGAAGTGCTGCTGGGCCCCCGGGCTGTCAGCTGAAAGCTGTGTAAATTGGCAATACCAACTGTCCTCTGTTGTTTTAGCGACTGCCGGCCCCTGTGGTTGTAGGCTCCGAAATGTAATACTGCGATTGAAATAAAGGTTTTAAAAAATAAATAAAATAAATAAAAAATGGACACCGATGTGGGTTCTGTAAATGAAAGCCAAATCGGTTAAGGTGTTTATGGCGACCAATCAGTAAATTAAAATAAAATAAAATAAATAAAACACGGGAAGTCAATGTACCAGCCTGAGTGTGAAAGGCAGGAAGATGCGGCAAGGAATTCAAGACCAACTCCATGGGGTCAGCCGTAGTCCCGAGCTAACGGTAATACCCCGGGCAACACACTTCCAAGTTATAACGAGGCGCACAGAAAAAGTGTCAATGTCCGACCGTGTATCCCATAGCAGTGGATGTGTCGGTATGCAACCTGAAAACCGGCGGCTAGGAACCACCGGGGCAGCCGGATTCAAAGCCTACAACTCAATGTGCCATACTGGGAAGGCTTACCTCTGTAGTGGTCCAGGCAGATACCCGTGTCGGAGAAATGGTGGCTAGGAGTCAATACTCACCTGCATCTGAGCGCGCCGAGCCTGCGACCTACCCTGCCACCGGAACCGGGATGGTGTCTGGTCTCCGGACTGTCATGCAGATAAGGCAGTCTCTCGCTCAATCGTGGGCGGAGTCGCACGATGACATGTAATCTCGCGTGACTACAATCAGTGTGGACTCCTCAAAGGGAACGTAGAAAATATCGTGGCCATATTTGAACAGACCATCATCCTAGTTGACCGGCGTATTAACACAGGGCCCAGTAGCGGGGTACAATCAAAAAGCCCTGCATACTCAAAGGATGTGTCCAACTTGAACCGGTTAGAGCCAGCCTACAACAATTGAGTAGTGCTGGTATAGTGGGGACAGATAATCAATTGAAGATAGGGGGAGGGGGAGGAATGCTACTATGCGATGTATCAAATGATAGATATAGTCACATCGGTGAACACTACCACATCCCTATTAAACTATTGTAATGCCTCAGTAGTGTGTTCCACTCAAGCCAATGGATGCTGCGCTCCATGACTGTACGCCATATCTCTATAGTGTCTAAGTTTCATCCACAACAATAGAGTGGTGCCGGAATTGTGTCACTGGATTGATCTAGTCACATTGGTAAGCACTGCCACATCCTTCGTAAACTATTGTGATGCCTCAGTAGTATGTTCCACTCGAGCCAATAATTGCTGTTCGCCACATCTCTATGGAAGCTAAGGTTCTACTACGTACATCCACATGGATCTAAGATCGGGTAGAGAACAGTACTAACATTAGTTGTCTCATGATGGGCTGGTTCCTTGGTGTCTATGTATGGACCCATCCGTGTGACCTTTGTACACAGTAGTCTAATTAATACTGACTCGGAAGTAGGTTGTATCGAGATGAGGGAGCCCCATGGGATGTCATCATTCAGCCCGTCAATATGCGTTGAAAGTCTAAGGCCCCACCTCTGCTCAATCCTGAATAATGATGATTTGGAGATCTGTGGGTGTGCTTCCAATACCATCCAGTGTAGTGAGTCTGGGGGGGTGCTGTGCCTCTTTGAAATGTCTGTCTAACCTGGTGGTGATCCTTTGGCAACGTATGTTGCTTCTGTGTTCGGTTATCCTGGTTTTGACTGCCCGCATGGTCATCCCGATATACTTCAAGCCGCATGGGCGGGTGATCATGTATATGCATTGTTTAGTGTTGCAGTTAGTATGTTTTTTAAGCGTCCATTTGAAATTAGTCAGTAAGGAAATCTCTTTGGTTGCAACATTGAATTTGCACACTGCAAGAACCACAAGGGTGGTGTCCTGTCACTGCTGGGAGGCCCCACAGGTTCCTCTGTGTATTGGTCGCATTCTGTTTGGGTCTTGTGTGTATTAAAATATATTCCAAGTTCCGAGTTCTTTTTTACGTGAACCTTGGCTCAGGTATTTGCAAGTTGCCTGTGCCTAGAATGCCCCAGTGTTTTAAAATGATCTTTTTGATTCTCGCTGAATTTGGGGTGAAAGATGCCCCCCTTTTTCACTTAGTCAGGTGTGTGGTTACCCTTGTCCCCCCACACCTTTAGGTATCTCCTCATCTTGTCTTTTACCTCAAAGGAACCTCATACCTTCTTTGCACATAGCATTAATAAACCATACCACAAACACCTTAATTTTTGGTTTAAACACATTTAAACGTTAGTGTTTTGAAGGAAAATGTGCAATGCTTTAATGACCACAATTTTATTAATTGGAAAAAATAGAGAATACAAGATATAAGTATGAGAAATGTGTTTATTTGATAAAAAAATTCAGATTAAAACAAAAGCACGATTAGTGATGGAAGTCAATAAATATGTACTTTTGGATAAAAAAAATAAAAAGCAATATAAAGCAGGTATGGAAAAATAAATGTTGGTAAACACGGTACAATTAGTCCGGTGATGCTTTCTTCAATTTTAGCAAAATTGCATTTACTTAAAGCAAAATGTTAACTAAAGCAAAATCTCTATTTTTTTCTAAAATGTGATATGTTGTGCTTGGAGAAAATGACATGCAATTTTCAAAATGTCAGATCTACAAATGTAGGTATTCTTATATAGTAAAACCTCAAATATAACTATTAAAGTTCTACCCTGTAATCACTTGAAGGGCTTGTGAAGAAGCATGGCTTGGAATGTAAATAAGTAACAAATGCTGAATCCTAGGCAGTGCCCTTTACCAATCTAATCCTTCAAAAAATGCGCAATCAGCTGTAGTACTCTGAAAGAAAGTAAAACCTTGAGCACTTTCATGCATTGCTGCCACAAGTGAAATTCAACTCCAGCAGAATTTAGTATAGCTAATGGAATGTTTATTAGTTTGAGTGGTATGTAGGCATGTAGCATTTTTAAAATTATGTACAGCAAGGACAAGTCTTTTGCCACATCACCAGGGACCCTCAAGCAAAAGGATAAATGCTATCACTCTTCACATCTGATAAATAATCCATCAGTGGCTGGGCTCTCATATGTTAAATGTTTACTTTAGCTCACCTTGGGATGTCCTTCCAGTTATGAAAGGACAGGGCCTGAAGCCAGGGGCCTCCAAGCAATTAGAGGTTTGGTGATGTGAGCCATGATGGGTCTGTTTTTGAAGGAAGAAGAGATGTGTACATAAACCCTGCTCTCTACTTCTGCAATACTAGTTATATCCTCTTTCCTAAAGACAGTGTGTCTTTATGTTCACTTCTCCTTATTGGTCCAGTTATGATTCCTGTACTCCCATTTCTTTGTATTGATGTCTGTTAAGCTCGTTTTTCCATTAGTACGAATAATAATCAAATAGTGATGTAAGTTTCTCTTTCTTTCTGAAGTTGCTACCACAGTGCGGAGGATCACATTGGAAGCTTATGTTTAGATGCCGCCTACATTAACCTTCCAATATTGACATGACCTCCTGACTAAACAAGCACTTTACAGTGGCTTAGAAAAATATTGCTTTAAGCTTTTAAATTCTTTTAGTTACATTTTCTTCTATGATAACTAACTGTGAACTTTTCATCAGATTCCTTAGGTATACTTAGCTTTTGATCATACTAGAAATTTCGGTGTTGTTTCTATTTAAAGAAAATGAGTTAAACATGTGATTTAGAATAATAGTTATGAATGTTATCATAGTTAAATGAATAACAACATTTTCAGCTGTGACATCTTGAGGTAGGTGCCTTGACTTCATTAAGCGCTCTTCCCAGCATGTGCATTAATGTTTGGCAGTATTTCCCCAAAAGTACTAACACTACAAGTAATCTAATAAATCAGCCTTTATATTTCTCCCCACAATATACGAGCAAATGTTGCCCTTGCAGTGGATGTGATCATGTTTTAGACTACAATTCAGTGCTTTTATGTTTTTTCTCTCGGCCAGTAAAACTCAGATGGGTATCTTCTAAGTTAATCACTTATTTTATGCAGCACAGCTATATGTCCAATCCCAAACTAATCCAGCTTCTCTGGTATTGTACCTGGTCATGGGATGCAGTTTGAACTGCAGTTTCTAGCAGCAAAGATCTGTATGGCTTAAATTTGAACCTCAAAGTGTGGCTAAATCAGAAACTAGGACTTTAGTTCAATTGTACGTAAGTCGCCATTAAGCATGCACTTTGCATACCGAAGTTGCCTATACCTAAGTAGATCAAATATTAACTTTCTTTCCAGTGTTGAATCTGTACATATTCTTAAATGCATATTTCCCTGCACATTTCACACACACAGAATTTACAAGGTATGTGCTAGCATCTAACAATTTTGAGGCTGTAAAATTCCCCTCACTACTCCCCACAACCATCTTGACATTTCTAAGGCTAGCTTTTCTTTTTTTAACATGACTCTTAGCCAAGCACTAACTGAAGCAAACTCTGAAGATATATATGTATTCTCGTAAGAAGACATGATATGGATCTATACTTTTTGTAGTATCTGGCCATGCCAAGGAATGAATGAAATGGGGACATATTGTATGGATTTGGCATTCACCAGCCACATAACTTCTTATGAATTCGTGGTTCTAACAACATGGCAGCATACGCAGTGTCTTAATCACACACCAGAGACCCAGATTTAACTGAACTTGCACTACTTTTGCGAAAGGTGTTTGTGTTGTGACACCCTTTCTTCAAAGAGCTTGGGATGCTCATGCAAAATTAGACCAGGAAACATTATTTAAAAAAAGCAGTGTTAGACACTGTTTTCTCATCATCATAATCTTTATTGTTCACAAGCCTTATTTATTCCCACAAAAGAGTTACAAGAAGAGGTTCTTAAAATGTGCCATGACTCAAGCTATTTAAGTACATCAGGTAATTAAGTTAAGACTCAACTTGTTTTGGGGCGTGGTTTGGTCTCCGCGCTGGACGGCGGTTCGGCCTTGAGCTCCGACTAACCCGTGGCACCAACTCCGACCACCACAACAATGCTGCCAATGAAGGGGGGGCGTGGCTTAGCAGGCCACGATGGCGGCTGTGTTCTGCTGATGCTCCGCGATCGGGCTAGCATCTTGCCCAGTCCCAGCGATCGCCGGGAGCCTCAACTTCCAGATTCGGCATCCGGAGTGCCCCCCACTTCCAGCGGCACCCACCTGGTGAGGCGCGGGTCGCGCTGCCGTGCGGAATCTCCAGGGACACCACCCGCCGGAGCCGCGCGCCGAGCTACAAAATGGCAGTCGCGGCTCCGCTCCACTGATGCCTGCGCCTCTGTGCATCTGAGTCACCCGATCGGTGGCCCTGAGCGGTGCGGCCGGCCGGCCGCCACAGAGATCCGCGCTGTGAGGCGCGACCAGCCCCGTGGGGTGTAGCCGAGACCGGACTCTCTACCGAAGCCGCACGTTCGGATGCAAGATGGCGGCCGCAGCTCCGGGGCTCCACATTACCAGCGCCCCTTCCCAGGCAGGTGTTTGACCCGACTCCTGCATCAGCCCCGCCTGCCACCGCGGATTGACTGTGCCTGCGGTCCCACCTGCTTCACGGCACCGGACCCTCCTGACGCCCGCAGCTCCTCTAGGCGGTGAGTGCCTGCTCCCCCCGGAGATCCCAACTCCAGTGCCCCGGTTGCCCCCCGCACTCTCCGGGGCTCATCGGAGGACACCCGTCTATACCTCCCCCCGGGCGGATTGAGACACTCCTGGACCCATGGGCGGCTCTCCGGGTCGTGACGCCTGACTCCAACATGTCGCCGGCGGGGACCCGGGCGCCGGGCTCGGTGCGTGTTGCCTCATCCCCACTCTGAGAGCGGCGGCGCCCCCGGATCAGAGGCGGCCGCCCGCCACACCGCGGACGACCCACCACCACACCCGGACCTCTGGGGCCTTGCCACATGACCCCGGGCCCCGACGACCGGTGCTCGGCCTATTCTGAGTGCCAGACAGGGGGGACCCTGCCGCCTTCACACCGCCTCATCGCGGGCGGCGAGGAGCCCCAGCCTCTGGAGGACCTTGACGTTGGGGTGGAGCTCCGGACCGTGCGTGCCCGTGGATGCGCACATAACCCCCCACTTCGCCACTGAAGCCACCAATGGCTGCGGCCCGCCGGCACGCTCCGGATCTCGACCCCTGGGTTCAACCCCCCCCGGGATCCGGGACTGCCGGGTGGTTGGAGCTGCCACGCCCCGTCTGGGCACCTACTGTCTTCGCTGTCGACACCCTTCTGCTGCTCTGCGCACCACCGGGGTGAGACCACTGGGTGGGCGAGCCCCTAACCACCCCTGCACCAACGAAGGCTGCATAACCGACCCCCACCGGATTGTTGTCTGCCCCAGCGAACTGGTGTTTGACGGCCCGCTGTTCCCTGACTACACAGCGGCGCAGGGCCCTTCCCACCGGCCCCATGGGGAAACCAAGAGGCCCGCAGGTGACCGCCGTCCCTGAAACGGCCCCTGAGAACATGCCGCACACACGGACCTGGACGCAGGCCAACACGCCACACACTGACCCCACATTGTCGGCGAAACTGGACCAGGTGCTGGCAGCTATAGAACTGTCCCGACTCTCGATGGAGGAACGGTTGGGTGTCCTGACGACAGACATCAGCCTGATCCGCGATGACCATCATAAGCTGGCGGACAGGGTGAAGGAGGGGGAGCAGATTGTGGCCGCGCTGCAACCCAAGGTGAAAACTCAGGCGACGGACATGCAGGAGGTCCTATGCCGCGTGGCGGCCCTCGAGGAACGCACGGTTGATTTGGAGGGACGCTCGAGGTGATGCAACATCCGCGTCCTGGGTCTGCCGGAAGGAATTGAGAACTCAGACCCCCTGACCTACATGGAATCATGGACCAGGTCATTCACCCCCGAGTCAGAGCGCTCGGCGTTCTTCTCTATTGAAAGAGCCCACAGGGTCCCCGCCCGGCCGCCTAAGCCGGGTCTCCCTCCACGTCCCATGCTGGCCAAGTTCCTACACTTCCGAGACCGGGATGCGGTGCTTCGGGCGGCCTGGACGGCGGGCCCCCTGCAGGTGGAGGACCAACAGGTCATGGTGTTCCCAGACTATGCCCGAGAAGTCCAACAGCAGAGGTCTGCCTTTCTGGATGTTAAAAGACGCCTCCGCGCGAACGATATCCAATACTCCCTACTGTTCCCAGCCCGCCTCAAGGTGCTACGCAAGGGAAAGGCCATATTCTTCACCACTGCGGATGAGGCGTGGGACTGGGCTGAGTTCCACTGTCCGCTGATCCCCAAAGCCGGACCCCAACGGAAACACACCAGCAATTCACGTCGGTCCAGGAGACGGGGCGCGAACCGTGCCCAGACGGGCCCCTCCCAAAGCCAAGCATCCTCCCCCTCGGGCTCACCCGACCTTACGCAAATCATACGGGAGAGACAAGACGCTTTAAGGTGGTGACTGACCTACACCTATCTCCCCTTGCACCGGACCTAGAACGCCAACTGCATCTGTTTACCCCGGAGAAAGACCGAGACAGCGATGGCACAATGTCGGGGTTTGGCCCAATCTCTTCCCCTCTCCTTGTCGCTCACTCGGTGGACGCTACCCTGGCCGGACAATCTGGCACCTCTTCCTGATGGGCGGAAGGACAATTACTGTATCCTCTTTTCTTGGTCGCTCTATGTGCTGTTTGTGAGCCAAAGCTGCATAATCAATTAACTGTGTGCGCTTGCGCGCGATAGGCACATCTCCTGCAAAAGCCCGATCCGCGCACAAGCCTAGCGGTAACACATGCTGCCACCCCCGCAGAATTCTGTTTTAATTCTCCCCTAGTGGGACACTAGTTTGGATATGCCACCCCCGGTGATATATCCCCTGTATTGGGACTGTTTCCCACCCTTGGTTCTACCTGTTTTTACTCCCGACAGTCCCCCCCCATACCTATGGAAGCATGGCGCGCAGGAGCTAACGCAAGACACATGACCACGCTGTCCTCGGGGTCTGCAGAGGGGCCCCGATCGCATACACGATCCCTTAGTAATGACGGCTCCACGCTCGGACGTTAACGTCCTCACACTGAATGTACGGGGCCTCCACACGCCCTGTAAACGCTACCCCGTCTACTCCTACATAAAGCGCATGACAGCTAGTATTGCTCTTTTACAAGAGACACATATTAATACTACTGAATTAGGCCGGTTACAGGCCAAATGGCGGGGGACCTTTTGTGCCACGACATACTCAGCGTTTGCGCGTGGCGCCTTAATATGGGTTAGGCCAGGCACCCCCTTTCGAGCACTCAGACGGGTGGTGGACAAGGAAGGCAGATATGCACTACTAGAGGGACTCTTAGATGGACAGGGGATCCTCCTGGGTAGCATTTACGCCCCTAACACTGAGCAAGATAAATTTTGGGATCACCTTACAGGAGTATTGGCCCACTTCACTACCGTTCCTTGGGTCTTAGGGGTTGACTACAACTGCACGTTGGACCCTACTTTGGACCGATCACCCCCCCCCCCCCGCACGCTCCCAAGTCCCCCGGCTAGCGGAGCTATTCAGAGCGTGGACCACGCACTGGGCGCTTACTGACGCTTGGCGACACTTGCATCCTCATGCCCGCATTTACTCATTCCACTCGATACCCCACAACCTCCGGGTCCGCCTGGACAGATTCTTATGCTCTGCACCGATCCTCCCTAAACTAATCTCTTCGGACTACCTGGGTCGGATCATCTCGGACCATGACGCCCACATATTGCGCCTGACCTGGCGCCCCCCGCACCCGCCCGTCCCCACTTGGCGACTCCCTAACGACTGTTTGGCAGACCAGGTGTTCAGGGACTCACACAAAAACAGCATACAAGACTACTTTTCACACAATGCAAACACGGCATCATCGGCGCTGGTGGAGTGGGATGCGTTTAAGGTGGTGGCACGGGGTTCACCGCACATTGGAGCAGACACTCACAGCCGCGGAACAGCGCCTAGCTGCACTCACTAAACAAACCAATAACTCGGAAGAACACGCCGCGCTCACAGCCGAGGCGAAGTCAACATACCAGGCGGCCTGTGCTGATCTCAGGAAATATAATTTCAGGGCCTATGCCACCAGAGTCCATAAAGACAGGGACAAAACGGGAGCGCTGCTGGCCTGGATGGCGAGGCAAGACACCGAGATCAAACCGATCACGGACATCATTAACCTGGAGGGTGTATTAGTGCGATCTCAAGTTGAGATCCTCCTGGCGTTTCAACGCTATTACGCTAAGGTGTACGGGGCCCCGCCCCGGTTCTCTCCGTTATTCGTGGACCACTTCCTTGATCCACTGTCGTTGCCCACAATATCGGATGTTGACAGACGTACGCTCGACGCTAAAATAGCACCCTCAGATATCACCCAAGCACTGCGTGCCTTGTCTCGTAATAAAGCCCCGGGTCTAGACGGCTTCCCGCTAGAATACTACTTGACGTTTTCCCCCCTAGTGGTCCCTCGCCTGGCTCAGGTGTTCGCAACGGCCCTTGATGTAGGTGTGTTACCCTGTTCATTGCGAGAATCAGTGATCGTTACCTTTCCCAAACCACACAGAGACCCACACCACATGGGTTCGTATCGCCCCATCACGCTCCTATCGGCGGACTGTAAGATTCTAGGGAAGGTACTGGCAGACAGATACGCCCAGGTCATATGCCCACTGATCCACCCTGACCAATGCGGATTTGTCCCGGGGAGAAACACCTCACAGAACATCCGCCGAGTCTTCCGTGTCCAGGACCAGGTATGGGACAGATTCCCTCGCGCAGACTGCCTCATCTTAGATCTGGAGAAGGCGTTCGACACCCTCACCTGGCCGTACCTTTTCTCGGTCCTACGCCGTCTCAACGTTGGCCCGATACTCACCGCATACACACGCCTTCTATACACCGATCTGACGACACGCGTCCGGATTGGGAAACACATTTTGCCCGCATTTGAGGTCCGGCGAGGCACGAGACAAGGGTGCCTCCTGTCACCTCTTCTTTTCGCCCTGGCCGTCGAACCGCTGGCGATCAGACTGCGCCAGGAGGGAATACACTGGGGCATCCCACTTGCGGACGTCACACACTGCGTCTCTATGTACGCAGATGGCCTCCTCATCTACGTCCGGGACATCGAAGTTGACCTTACCTCCATATGGGTGACGCTCACCAAGTTCGCAGATGCCTCGGGACTCCGAGTGAACTGGGACAAGTCCACGATCTACCCCTTTCACCCCGGATTGCCACCCCGTGACGTTAGGCTGGGGACTCATAGCCTCTCATGGTCCACGGAGGCCCCCTGGTACCTCGGCGTCCGCCTGTATTACTCTCCGGCCGATATCTTCGACGGTAATCACTGTAGAGCGCTAGCTGGCCTTCGCTCGACCGTTGCCTTCTGGACCAAGCTTCCACTGGCCCCGATAGGACGTATAGCCCTGGCTAAAATGGTGATGCTCCCCCGGCTCCTCTATCATTTCGCTAACCTACCAGTGGTGCCACCTAGGTCCTTCTTCCGAGACCTCAACTCTCTCCTGGGCACCCTTATATGGAGCTCAGGTCGACACAGAGTGGCCCTGAAAGCCCTCCAACTCCCCACAACACAGGGCGGGCTCGGAGCTCCCTCCTTTGAGTCCTATTTCCTGGCGGCGCAGCTCCAATGGTTGTCGTATTGGACGGCGGACCGGCATACCCAGGAGGCTTACACCTAGACCGGCAGGGTCACGACCCCGGAGCTTACCCGTCTTCTCCTCCCGGGCACCAAACCACGACGTACGTACCCCCTCCAAGTCCCTATAGCGCGTCAATGCATGACGCGGATCCACCGGATATCCCCCGGGAGGACCCCGTACTCCCCGTTACTACCGCTGGTTGGCTGCCCCAGACGGGAATCCTATTTCTCGGCTCCTATGCTCGCTGAATGGACGCACTGCGACATCACGGACATGGAGTCGCTCTTTGAGGAGGGTCAGCTGAAATCGATCGACCGGCTGGTCGCTGAGTTTGCACTACCCCCAGGTCAATTCCTCAGATACCGACAGCTACTTGAGGGTTTCCATCCTTACCATAAGCTCCAGGCCGGCGAACCTGACACGCATCCAGTTATACACACTATCCTGCGTATGGGAATGGGACGCCACTTAGTCACCTGGCTATATAAATCGATCCGAGAACTCTCGTACACCCCCCTGGCGACCCTGCGGGCCACATGGGAGGAGGACATCGGGCGCGCATTACATGATTCGGAGTGGACCAAGGCGCTTGAGGCCCCGAAACGAGTCTCTAGGAACGCCTGTTTCAAAAACATCCAATACTACATACTGCACAGAGCATGCCTCACACCGGCGCGACTGCAAAAGTTTTATCCCACAACACCATTCCTATGCCCCAGATGTCATTCCCCCGATGCAGACTTCCACCACATGTTTTGGAGCTGCCCCGGCCTCCAATCCCTATGGCAGACGGTACACGACACACTGAAAGATCTCACAGGCCTCGCAACCCTAGCCTCCTGGGAATCCAGCGCGCTAGGCATTTTTCACATCCCTAAACAGGCCCCGGCACACAGACGCTTTGTATCCTTAGCGCTGCTACTGGCGAAAAGATGTATAGCCATGCATTGGCGGTCTCCGGAAGGTCCCCCCATAGCGGCATGGACAGGGGCAATCTGTAAGTGGGCGGCGGCAGAGGAAGATGCCCTTCGGGAGGAGGAGGCAAGGGGCGCACGTAAATATCCCATCTCTATGGAATGGGCCATGCTCCTCCATAGCTTCTGGCAGTCCTTGCGCACTGATGACCCACCTACACCCCCCCTAACCCCCACCACACGCCCCGACTATTCCCCTCCCCCTCCCCCGCCCGCCCACTCGAGCGAGCCCATAATCCTTGACTGATGCCCCTTCGCTTATGCCGGACTCCGGTACTCCACGCCCCCTCGTCAACACCCCACCCCCATGTCGACCGTCCCGCTACCCACATGCACGGGACGCCTCCACCCTCCGGCCGCTCTACCTCACTGTGAGCGAATGCTATGGACCCCCTCGCCACCCAACGCCCGACGCCCGTCTCCTTCTGCTATGCTCTTGCTAATGCCTACATGCTCCCCCCCACTGTTCCGTCCCCCCAGTTACCTGGCACCACCGCTATGCGAACTACACAGGCCCTGATCCGACGACCCCTATGACGGGGACTCACATGTCAATTATTAGTCTTCTTTCTCCCTTGCGGAGCTTGTTTCCTGTATCCTAGCCTGGTTCCTTGTTCGACTGGTCTGTAATGTTCAGTGGATGAAATGCCAAATTACACAGGTTTATGTACAGAAAAGTTGCGTGAACGGCTGACCGTGGCTGAATGTTGACGCCACGCCAGCAGATGATGCACTCTATACTCATGCTTGATGATGCAACAATAAAAACAAAGTTTAAAATAAAAAAATAAAAAATAAAAAAACAATGCTGCCAATGACATCTGCCATTGGTATTTTATAGTCCTCTGGAAGTCTCAACGCAAGTGTCCTGCAACTTTTTTGGCCATTCTGCATTTGTTTAGTAGTTCTGTCTACTCCTACCCGGCAGCACGGCTTGATCCATGATGGTGGCGCCTATATATATCATAGGCATTCCCTGAGGTGACGTACTACTAGAGCGGCCTGCCATCAATGGACCCATCGGTCTCTAGTATACTTCGGCTCTCTAGAGCCTCTAGGATGAGACCCTGGGAGGGATCGAAAAGGACTGAGAAGGACGACAAGGGGGAATTTAGCTTCCTTTATTCAGCTTTATAAAGAGGTGTAATAGGATGTCCAGACTCCGTTCTTATAATGCTTCTTCTCCGTCCTCGGTCCGCCCCTTTTTTACTTAAAAAAAAAAGTTTTAGTGTCTTTATAACTCCTCTTCATGTTCTGTTCTCTGGTATGGTAGTAGGCTTGGCTTGTCTCACCCTCGGGGAAAATAGAAGAGCGGCGTTTGGTGAGTAGGAAAAAAAATAGGTTCTCTCTTCAGGGTAGGGAGGGAGGGATCACCAGGTGACTCCGGTCCTATCCTGAGTGGCGTGCTTTTGTGAAGGAAGGGTGGTCGGGAAGGTTTGGGGGTTTTACGGCTTCCCGCTAACACCGACTTTCTCCCTCCTCCCGGCCAACCCCAAGAGCTGTGCACGTACCTGTGTTAGCCACGCTCCTCCGGGAGCGTGGCCGGGCGAAGCGTAAGGTCGTTGGCCTTCTGGCGTCCAACGGTACTCTCGATCCTCGTTTCGCTGCGCTGGGTCAAGCAACAGGCACCTCTTGTCCTGAGTCTCTGTTTCTTCCATGCCGGCTGCTTCTTCTGCGTCTCCTCTCGATCAGCGTTTTCTGGGTTCTCCCTTCTCCTCGGCTGACAATGTGTTCCGCTCCTCTTTCATTAGCCCTCCCTCAATGACGACGGTCATAGCAGAGGGTCATTACGAAGATACTCCCACTTAAGGGAGCTGCTCGGTACCGTGGGTTCAGGTGTATCCGGAGGGAGGGTTTGATCCTGAGTCCAATCTTGCAGATCTATTGGCTGTGAAAAGAGAAGAGGATCTTTTCCATGAGGGAAACACCGCCAGTCACTTTCATAGTCTGCCTCTGGTTATAAGGCACGCTCTTCGTGACAGACCCTTATAGACTCGGACCATTTTTCTCCCTTTTATTGGCACCTGGTAAACCCTGGCCCTTGAGCGAGGCAAGATTAGAGATGGCTGCATATATTCTCACAATGCCTCACTGTTTTCAGCTGGAGGCGCCCAAAGTTGATAGTCTGAGTCTCAGGATTGCAGCCACTGCACCTACTTAATCCACGCTGGTCGCTCAAGAGGCACCGATGGCGCTTTAACGCTACCTCCTTATGGATCACGCTCCAGCTCTCCTGCTTTTTGACTCTGGACTGCTTGCTATGCCTACCTACTCCTGCATTGTCTCCCAGCTGAGCCTTTCAATCATCCTGCTTCGCCACACACCTTTCTGAGTTCAGACCTCATCCAGAAGAAGGGGAGCTATAATTATTTGAACATACCGCTCTGGTTCATTACAATGCGAACACCTCACTTAACCTACACTTCTTTAGTATAACCTCCCTGTGGCATATCACCCATTTTCGACTAATAAAATTTCCCACGCAACTGCAGCGTGCTTGCTGTGCTTTATACGAATATTTCTCAAAGTGGTGTAGTCAACTTACATACCTGAGAAGAATAATACTGCACTTTTAGTTCTTGTGTTTGGTGCCTATACGCTCGAAGTGTGCACCCTGGTTTCTAGGCTCCCTATGCTGTAATCTCCTGCGCACCGCCCAGTCAGTGCAATGGCAGAATGTAAGGAGTCAATGGTTAAGAGCACAGGGAAGCTAAAGAGATTTTAACAAAAACCTCCAATACCGGACTCGCCCATTAAGAACAAAGTGGAAGACTCCCCAACGCTGGAAGTAATTTTGAAAAAACTAAATGCTATTAACGACACTCCACAAAGTATTAAAACCAACACAGATTTACTACAGGTGGAGCTGGCAGGCATTAGGAAGGACCTTAAGGCTTGGAACATCAGGCTCACTCACGCAGACACCAAAATAGGCAACATCGTGGACCGCATTACTGTTCATGCCAAGCAACTACAGAGATTGGAACACCTCATCCCCTCCCTCAAGCGTGATATCACCAACTAAGACGACCACAATAGACTGAGTAACCTTGGAATTTTGGGGCTCCCTGATGGCGTGGAGAACACAGCTACCTCTATGATAGGATTTCTGGAAACTTTTTTCCCAGCCACTTTAAATATATAATTTGATAAAGACTTTGAACTTGAACAAGCCCACTGATTCCTACTTTCAAACATAAGAACTCTAGGATTCCATGTCCAGTAATTGTTAAACTATTGTGACACCAATATTCTGTCACGCCTGCATATTTACGGACTCCCAAAATGGCCGCCTTGCATTGCGCATGTGCGAGGAAGTCAGGCAACAGTAAAAGCCTGGCTTCCCCCCAAGTGCGGCGCTTCGCGTTCTTTTGCACGGCTCCTTGTTGCGTCACTATACGCCGCGCCACCCTTGCTGTCCTCGGCGTTTTCTCCTTCATTCAGGCCCGGTTCTAGCGGGTGGGCCGGGTGGGCCCGGCCCACCCAAAGATGAGCCTGGCCCACCCAAACAGGAGCCTTGGCCCTCGCAGTGAGGGCTTGAAGGCAGGCGCGCAAGGGCATTGACCTCAAAGGGTATGTGTGTGTGCGCGCCCGGGCTGAGACAGCGATTATCACAGCCGCACCCGAGTACTTAACAGGTCTTTAAAAGACCATTTACATAATTAACAAGGCATTGTTTATTTTTTCCCCCCTTAATCTTCATGTGGCGAAAGGTGACACATCCTGTCTTTGACATGGGTGACCTTTGCCTACAGTTCTGCTGTGTGGATATTTCTTTTTATATGCAGCGCAGGAGAAAATAAGTTTGTTTATTCCTATTCACCTTTCCTGACCCCTGCAGCTGCTTATCACATCAGGCTGCCTGTGACATAAAGTTTGACTAAAAGAGAATGTGTTACTATTTCTTTTTCTTTTAAAAATCTGCACAGGTCCAGCACCACACATACTTCGTGTGAGCTTCATTTAAACAGTTTTATCATTATCATGGCTGATGCAGGACAAGAATTAGACAATACAAAATGCCCAGATAACGCTGGTGATTAATGATCCTGCTGGAGAGCAATCATTTGTCTGTTAGTTTTTAAATGCAGATGAACTGTATTTTATGTGGATAGCTCAGTGGGTTACTGCCTTTGTCACAGAGATCCTTGTGGTACTTGGAGTTCAGAAGTTACAATCCTAACATAGGACAGCGACCAATGATCTGTCATCAAAGAGCTGCATGCAAACATGAATGGTATAGTTAGAACTTCCCTAGTCTTTTCATTATTCTAATGTTGCTAAAATGAGTATGTTTGGGCAGATATACATTTTTATCATTTAAGCTGAGCCCCATGGAATACTTTTTAAATCCTATGTTTGTGCTTCTCCAGACCAAACCCTTTTAAAATATACTGCCCACCAGTATGGATGACATGTGATTCTTACACCTTGTAATCCTCATTGGCTTCTGTGACATTCCCTGTAGACTGATTTACATACTTGTATGATTCATTGTCTCTGTTTAATGTGTGCGTGGTGTAAAGTACTGACACACACTACATTGATATTAGTAGCGCTATACAACAAATGAAATGCATATGAGAGAGGGGATACGTAAACATGAGGGGCGCTGGTGGAGGGTGGCAGTGAGGGAATCAGACGCGGAGGTCAATAGGGGGGATTCACGGGGGGGGCTACGGAGAGATGAGGGGCGCTGGTGGAGGGTGGCAGTGAGGGAATCCGAGGAAGAGGTCATGGGGTGGAGGGGGAGCTAGGGAGAGATGAGGGGCACGGTTGGAGGTTGGTAGTGAGGGGGTCTGAGGAGGAGATCATGAAGGGGAGGGGCTACAAAGAGATGAGGGGCGCTGGTGGAGGGTGGCAGTGAGGGAATCAGACGCGGAGGTCAATAGGGGGGATTCACGGGGGGGGCTACAAAGAGATGAGGGGCACTGGTGGAGGGTGGCAATGAGGGAATCCGAGGAGGAGGTCATAAGGGGGAGGGGTTATGGGGAGATGAGGGGCACTTGTGGCACGTGACGTGGCAGAGAGGGAATCCAAGGAAGGGGTCAATGGGGGGCATGGAGGGATGAGGGGCACTGTTGGAAGGTGGTAGTAAAGGTTTTTACAGAGAAATAGGTCAGTGGTGCGGCGCCAAAAAAGACTTTTGCATCAGCACTGAAGCCGGCCTTTCTGTTTTTGTTTATTTAATTAGCAGTCTGGTCATAAGGGCCACTGTGGAACATACTTAAAAGTGCGTGCTAATTATATTTACTGCTATAGTCCGTGTTTTAAGTTTGAAGGTGATTTTAATAATGATTTTACCAGGAAAAATGAAAGTGGAGCCCGATGGTGCCTGATATGGGGCTGGGGGCCAAGGTCAGCTGTGAGATAAGGTGCATTGGGGAGGAGTTGGTATAATCAAGCCTGTAAGGGAGTGCGTTGCAGAGTCCGGGGTCAGGTGGAAGTAGTAATGAAGAGGGATTCTCCCTGAAGGCTCCCACAGAGGAAGCCCGTGAAGTGTCACTTGCCTGATACTCCCACCTCAGAAACCTCCTCTTCCCATCAAAGGAACATTACATGGAAAAAACACTTTTGAGAGTGATAATATATGGAAAGAGATTTGGAAAAGAGTGCATTTTACTGGGCCTTGTGAGACTAAGAAGAAATAAAGGAGGGCCCTGAAGCAGGTCTGCCTAGAAATATATGCGACAAATCGAGCCCGCAGTGGCCCACCCAAATGCACCCTTGGCCCACCCAAATAAAAATTCCTGGAGCCGGGCCTGCCTTCATTGCGGGGATCGCGGTACTTTGTTCAGTTTTGTTGTTCTCCTTTAGCCGATGTTACTCCTACCTGGAAAGGAGTTGTGTTCCCTCAGACTGTTTCCATCCTCGGGTCAAGTGCTGCTTGTTCCTGAATAGCAGCTCGGGTCTTTCCTTTCTTTTGGCCCCCTCTCTCCCCACTTGCACTTGAGCCGGCTGCCTTGTCCTGAGTCCCCGGAGGCTGGCCGGACTGTTGCTGCTGGGTCCCGCTAACTGACCGGTCCTGTTGATCCGTCGGTTGGCCGGGCTTGAGTGGTACGGTTCCGTTAGTCCTTCCAGGGGATTCTTGGGTGTTGGAGTCCGCCTATTCCCCATACCCTCCTTGGATTTACGCAGATTGCTGACGACCCTTCAAGATCTCATCGAGATGAAGACCTGGTAAAGGCGCTCTGCGCACCTTTTTATACTTTTGTAACAGAGTGTCACCAGACAGTTAGGAACATAGTGTGCTATTCCTTACAGAGTCTACCAGTGCGACCCTGAAGTCCAGGAAGAGTATCAAAGCCTACTTACCGCCACTACAGGGGGTGAGAGATTATTATGGTTTTGGGTAGTTTTACACAGACTTACCTTTCTTTTCTTTGCCAGGCTATAGCTCTTCAGGATCCGATTCAGTTCACGGGAGATTCATGTATGTAGGAACTGTCAAGGGAATACCTTAGGTAATCTCATAAATGAACATCTAGTTTGTATGGTATTATTCCTAGCGTGTACTGACATTGTTCTTTCTTTCAGTACCAGTGTACCAGCCAGTGCTGCGATTCCAAGGACTCACCTCCCTCTTCCTTTCCTTGTTTTGTCCCCTCCTTTCCCTCCCTACCACCAATGTGGTCTAGAGTTTGATAGACGCATTAGGTGTAGGAGGGAGGGGTTGGGCCTGTCTTCGGATCCGGAGCATCCCTGCTGAGACTACACCTGGATCCTTACATATTCATCCATTCTTGCCCATATGAGGAAAGTTAAATTGGGGTCCTGGCAACGAGCCAGAATTCTATTATACAAGACTTTGCGAGAGACACTGTGGCAAGAAGGAAGGGTATTCTGGCTCTACGGAAGAGGGTTTCTGAAAGAGCAAATCCACACTCATGACCTCTGCGCCTTTCTAGACAACACCTCCTAATCAAGGATGGACGAAGACGTGGCCTCTGCTAGCATGGCTCACACCCATCCTTGAGGTATCAGATGCAATTAGATGCAATTAGCAGGTCCTTCTCATCTCTCCTGGTGATAGTCTTCCTACCCACTCGGGGGGCCTACGGCCGGAGGGGTGAGGGGAGGCAGATGTTCCTTCACTGCTGTGTTTCTCACTTATCTCCAGGAGTGGGAAGATCTGGTCTGTTATTCGCTATTAAATATATGGTGTTCCTCTTTTACCTACAATTCTAAGATATCATAGGTTTGATTTTTTGCATATGGTGCCTAACATATTTGGTGACCTAGAAGGCATTGTGGTTATGCAACATCCTGTTTCCCTCCTTTCTTTGCAACTCTGTATGTTTGCACTATGGCCAGTACAATGATCCCACACACATTTAGTGACCAGGAAGATATTAGGTTAATGTATTATCTTACAATAAAATGTTCTTCTAATATTGTTGCTTCTCTGTGAAAGGATATGTATGAGCTAGTTACTGTTGGTGCTAGTAGTTAATTAGTAACCCTTTTTCCTCCTCATTTTACAGCATTTTGACTCACAGATGGGACTCTTTGCTTTGCTTGATTCTGCTTTTAACCCACTAACGGATTGAGATACAACTGCTCTTTTTGCTGGACTGGTTGTTTTTTGTTTGTTTCCATGAGATGACATCGCTTTGCTGTTTTGGCAGCTCACTTATGCATTTCCTCACTTTGCTTCACTATTCTTTTCCTTGAAATCCTTTCCTACCTCTACTCAGCATGTGGCCCTCTAAGCCGTCATTAGACATGCAAACTCGGCTGCCCGTCACCCTAGGCCACCCCTCACCAGTTCTTACTCAATACCCACAGATTCTTAAAAATGGCTGCCCTGAAGGTGGTATCACTTAAGGCTAAGGGCCTTAACCACCCAATGAAGCATAGAAAGATCTCCGGTCATTGCAACAATCTTAAGGGTGAAATATTATTCCTTCAAGAAATTCAGATTAGGTACAAGAATGCCCCATCCATGCGAGGTGGTCGGATTTCCGATTTGGCATGCTCACCTGCAATTTCGAAGAAAAATGGGATGATCACCCTTATTGTGAAACGGTTTGGGCTTACAATAATTGCTGTGGAACAGGACAATGACTATAGATGGCTGATTGCCAGGCTATTACACATTGAGGGGGAACTCTGCTCAATTAACATTTATGTCCCTAATAGCAAATATCCACAATATTAGTCCAGCCTTAATGCCAAACTAGCTTCCCTCCCTCAAACTGCACACATTGTCTTACGGGGCGATTTAAACCTACCTTGGATGTGATTCTAGATAGAATCAGCATTCAAATACAGGCTTCCCAAAGCAGACAAATCCATGCTCAATCTCTGCACTGCCCATAGACTCACAGATATTTGGAGACTCCATAATCCCACAAGTTGGGATTTTATGTTTTTTCACCTCCCTACAACACTTTCTTTAGGATTGACTGTTTAGTAGTAAATGCAGGACTTCTCCAAGATTCCCTAGATCCCTCAATAGAGCCTATTTTATTCTCTGATCATGCAGTAATCACAATCTCAATTAAAGTTTCCTCCGTGCATACCAAGAAAGGTTCCTGGCGTATGAATACTGAAATCTTAGACTCTGAAGAAGACCGACAATGGCTAGAAAATGAATTATCTCAAATTCTTCAGGAAAACACAAACTTGGTCTCTTCTCAAATACTACTAGGGGACACCCCAAAGTGCGCCGCTAGAGGCATCTGTATCAGATGCATGTCTAAGAAGAGCAAGATATTAAGAACTCTCTATCCAAGCTAGAAAAATAAATAAAAGACAAGACATATCTCTAGAGACAATCCAGGAACCCTACTCAAATATTAATACAACTCTATTGTCAGCAAACGAGCACACCTTATAGTTCAGGCACAGAAGAGCATACAACTCTTCTATCTAAATAAAGCCTGGAAATCCATGGCAGCTTACTTAAAATCCAAACATAAAACTTCCTCATACAGAACAGCCAGTAGAGTCCAACTAGGTTCTAATAAAGCTAAGACCTCCGACATCCTGGAAGTTTAAAAAACAATAATGCCTCATTTTATAACCTCAATATCGTGGGCTCGACAGAATCATGCTCTGACGCCGGATGACCCTTTTACATTGTCATTTTCAGAAGTGGATAAACGTACCCCTTAGACTGGGGGTGAATGTTTGCATTGTCCAGCATTCCGTCCATCAATTGTTTTTTTGCATATGTCACCCTAAGTGGGAAGGGTATGCCCAGATGTGGGTCCCGTGCTCACTACACCACTGGATTCAAGCTAGCCTGGCTGATGAAGGGTGATACCCTGAAACCTGTCCCAGGATGCTTGTTTCCGGTCCAGGGAGGACCTGGCTTGGCAGTTCGGGGTGGACTGTTACCGCAAGGAACAGGGTAAAGACTGATTTGCATATGGCTGGGTCCAAACTGGGGTGGTGTGGTGAGCAAAAGAATAATGGATTAAATTTAGATCCTTGTGACTCGGGGTGAATGTTTGCATTGTCCAGCATTCCGTTCATCAATTGTTTCTTTTGCATATGTCACCCTAAGTGGGAAGGGTATGCCCAGACGTGGGTAAATCAATCAATCAATCATAATATTTGTATAGCGCACTACTCACCCGGAAGGGTCTCGAGGCGCTTGGGGGAAGGGGTCCGCTACTGCTCGAACAGCCAGGTCTTGAGTTGTCTCCTGAAGGCGAGGTGGTCCTGGGTCAGCCGAAGGTGGATGGGGAGGGAGTTCCATGTCTTGGCCGCCAGGTAGGCGAAGGATCTGCCTCCGGCGGTGGCTCTTCGGATGCGTGGTACGGCGGCGAGGGCGAGGCTGGTGGACCGTAGCTGGCGGGTGGCCGTGTAGAAGGTCAGGCGGTCGTTGAGGTACTTGGGGCCCAGGTCGTGGAGAGACTTGTGTGCGTGGGTGAGGAGCCTGAACGTGATCCTCTTGTTGACGGGGAGCCAGTGCAGGTCCCTCAGGTGGCCGGAGATGTGGCTGCGTCGGGAGATGTCCAGGATGAGTCGGGCGGAGGCGTTCTGGATGCGCTGGAATCTTTTCTGTAGCTTGGCTGTGGTTCCGGCGTAGAGGGTGTTTCCGTAGTCCAGTCGGCTGGTGACGAGGGCCTGGGTGACCGTCTTCCTGGTTTCGGTCGGGATCCATCGGAAGATCTTGCGAAGCATGCGGAGGGTGTGAAAGCATGATGAGGAGACGGCGTTGACTTGTCTGGTCATCGAGAGGGAGGAGTCCAGGATGAAGCCCAGGTTGCGTGCGTGGTCTGTTGGCTGTTGGTCCCGTGCTCACTACACCACTGGATTCAAGCTAGCCTGGCTGATGAAGGGTATAACCTGAAACCGGTCCCAGGATGCTTGTTTCCGGTCCAGGGAGGACCTGGCTTGGCAGTTCGGGCTGGACTGTTACCACAAGGAACAGGGTCAAGACTGATTTGCATATGGCTGGGTCCAAACTGGGGTGGTGTGGTGAGCAAAAGAATAATGGATTAAACCCAGATCCTTGTGACTGGAGGTGAATGTTTGCATTATCCAGCATTCCGTCCATCAATTGTTTCTTTTGCATATGTCGCCCTAAGTGGAAAGGGTATGCCCAGACGTGGGTCCCATGCTCACTACACCACTGGATTCAAGCTAGCCTAGCTGATGAAGGGTGATGCCCTGAAACCAGTCCCAGAATGCTTATTTCCGGTCCAGGGAGGACCTGGCTTGGCAGTTCGGGCTGGGCTGTTCCCACAAGGAACAGGGTCATGACTGATTTGCATATGGCTGGGTCCAAACTGGGGTGATGTGGTGAGCAAAAGAATGATGGATTAAACCCCGATCCTTGTGACTGTTGGTGAATGTTTGCATTGTCCAGCATTCCGTCCATCAATTGTTTCTTTTGCATATGTCACCCTAAGTGGGAAGGGTATGCCCAGACGTGGGTCAATCAATCAATCAATCATAATATTTGTATAGCTTGTCAGCAAATGAGCACACCTTATAGTTCAGGCATAGAAGAGCATAACATTCTTCTGTCTAAATAAAGCCAGGAAATCCATGGCAGCTTACTTAAAAGCCAAACGTAAAACTTCCTCATAACAGCCAGTAGAGTCCAACTAGGTTCTAATAAAGCTAAGACCTCCCACATCCTGGAAGTTTAAAAAACAATTACGCCTCACTTTATAACCTCAATATCGTGGCCTCCAAAGAATCATGCTCTGACGTTTGCTGACCCTTTTACATTAAGTCGTTTTCAGAAGTGGATAACAGTACCCCTAATATACCAATTAGTACTAACAAAATCCTAAAAGCTCATCCCGGGTAACAAGGCCCCGGGTCCAGATGACTTTCCCATCAACACCAATAAAGCCTATGTGGATATGATTCTACTGCCCCTGGAGTCACTTTTTAAGCAATTTACCACCTCTGGGAAAGTTCCCAGTTCTGCAGCAGAAGCTACCCTAGTAGTCCTGCCTAAAGAGGGGAAAGATCAGTTTGATCCCGAGACGTATAGGCCTAACTCCTAATTAAACATGGAGGCGAAAATATATGCGAAGGTCTTGGCCAAACATTTGGAACTCTCATGCGGAAAATGATCCACCCTTCCCAATGGGGTTTTGTACAGGACAGGCTTGTAATCAACAGCACGCGCTTATTCTGTCAAATTATCGAGAAGGCATCCCTTCTCCAATCCCTGGCTACCGCCATCATTGCTTGAAATGCTGAAAAGGCATTCAACAAGGTCTATTGGCCCTACCTTGAAGCAGTGCTGAGCAGATACAACCCAGGTGATGTGTTCTCCTCTTTGGTTATGTCATTAAATGCTGAACCCAGAACAAGAATCAGAATTAACGGTGCACTTTATTCCCTTTCTCCCTCCACTAAGTCACTCGCAAAGTTGCCTTCCTTCCCCTTCTATTTCTGTTAGCAATAGACCCCTTACCGGTCATGATTAACAATAGTCCAGATATTGAAGGTGTCAATTTCGGTTCCCTTTTTTCATAATGTCTGCCAGTGTAGACGATATGCAAATTTTCTCGTAAAAACCCCGAAGCAACGATCCCTGCCATTATCTATAATTCAGACTTACTCAGGATATTCTGGTTACTCCTTGAATAGAGAGAAAACAGAAGTAATGCTGGTTACCCTTCAACATTTTTTGCTCAATTAGGAAGCATATCCTCCTAGTGGGATGGACATGGGTTCTGGTATGTCTGGATGAACCTGTGTTACTCTATCATTTCTTCCATAGTTTCCCAGTCAAGCCACGCACTCAGGGAGGGGGGTGTACTGTTACTCCTATGCACTGGTTGCAATAGTAACTGGGACTTGTGTTGCCCACCAGACTTACCTGTCTTGTTGGGCAGAGATGACCCATGCCACATAGCCGAAGGCGGATGGTGGTTGTTTCCCTGAGTTGTGCATGTACGTGGGGTCTTTGCTCTCCTCCTACTGTTTGAGCTGGGTTTGCTCACTCCTTAGTTCTTGCCACCAGGGTGCGGTGGAGGAAAATGTTACTTTTTCCTGGGCACATGGCTGCAGGTAGAATGTAGGGTTCTTTGAGGGCCATTTTGGAAGTCTGCAGACGTGTCTTTCAAGATTCCAATTTGGAATTGTAGGTCTGAGGCCATTTTCTTTTTTTCTGTGAAGACTATTTTATCATGTCTACTTTCCAATACTCAAGTGACAAATATGGTGTACTTGGTTCCTGTTCTCTTTTCCTGTACAGCCCCATGTAGGGAGGGAGACCACACCAGCTCCTCTCTGTGTCATAACTCAAAGTATTATTATGGCAGGTTTGTTGCCTTGTTCTCTTTTTTTCTCCCGTCTCTATTTGTGTCAGATTTAGATTCTCTTCAGACTTACTTCCTTGTTACTCCTGAGGTATGGTGACTTCAGCTCAGTTTCAACTCTTGCTTTCTTGTGCTGAATGCTAGTGTCTTTTCTTCAGCTACTGGATTCTTCACAGACACCTACTTCCTAAATGTTAATTTTATCATGTGAGGGGATAGTGGCTAATGCAAGGTCTAGCCCTTATCTCAGGAAAGCCAGAAACAAACCCCTGAAAAACTTTCCATGTTCAGCCTTTGAAAGGTTTTGATGCCAGCACTTTCATGATAGTACTGTAGCCATGAATCCAAATGTGGATATGGCGGTAGCTTTTCAGGAATAAAACCAAGAGCTTATTCAACTCTGATAAGAGCATGCCTTACTTAAGCAAGCCCTAACTAGCTGTGAACATGATTTACCCATGTACCCAGGGCATAGATACCCTAGAGGCCTCCCAAGGACAGAAGCATGTATTATGCCACCTGTGAGGCTCACTTGGATTTACTACAAGGGCGAAATGGATGGAATCGATGCTAGGTCCCAACTTCCCTCACCCACCTCCTTTATCCAACAAGGTCAATAGGGAAGGTGGGGAAGATGGGGAGTCAAAACAAAGAAAGGAAGAAGGGGTAGAATCCACTGGATCGTCCTTTGGGGTGTCACCAATGCTCCTAATGGAAAAGACACAAGGTAAGTATGTTTCTATTATACAAGTAACTACTGTATATATTCATCAACTACTCAGATATTATACCTATTGAATGATGTGCTATACATACGTAGAGAACATTCTCAACTAGAACGTAGGATACACAGAAGATATATAGAAAATAAATACAAACTTATTATTTATAAGGACTGCAGGAGTTTAACCACAAACAAGGATAGAATATAAAGCATACCAACCTAAATAAGAATCACCTTAACAGATCAAGAGATCCTTAGAAAAAGTCATCCAGTGTGCCTGAGTTTGGGGAAAAATAAATTTCCCTAGTCACGAGAAAACAAGGATAAAAATATAGCAAAAAGTGCAGGGTCAAACTAAGAACGGAATGTGAACAATGTGTGGTTCTGATACAGTCTCTTTATCTTTTAGCAAGAAGAGACTTGACGCAACCAGTAGAGAACAGGAACCACACTCCTCAATCAATCAAAGGAACACAGAAATCAGATAAGTGTGAGAGTGCTGCAAAAAAGAGAAAAACTGATTTTCCAGACAACCAAAACAACGATGCTGTAAATACATTCCTTTTTCTATTTTTCAGAGGCAGACTGCCAGGCAACGAAGGGTTACATAGTGCAGCAAAAACCTGAAGGAAATGATGTTCCCAACCGGCAAGGGAGCTCCGAGATACTCGAAAACCACAGAAGAGTACTCAATAACCTGGAAATGGACAACACCTCAAAGACGCCCGGAGAAGAACACAGGATCGTTTACCATTCAGCGAGGGATCAAGTTATGGCAGGTCAGTTGTCAAAGGATAAACAGGAGGTCTGGCGGGGTCAGTTTTGGAACGCAAAGTGCGTTTCCCTTCGCCAGCTGACAGGAGTCAGTAGGGCAGGGCTCACATCGGAGGTCGCTTGTGGGGTTAGGAGCGCTTCTGCGGGCAGCACTGACTGCAGAGCCCGACACCACCCATGAGAGTCTATGCAAAATGGAACTACAGGCCTGCCATTGCAGCCTGTGTAAGTTGGTGCATGCACCACTTACTTAAGATATAGGTTTACTATATCTAAGGGTCTCTGCACTTAAAACCTATAAGTCACCCCTCTAGCAGGCCTTTACAATCCTGGGGCCGGCGTGCTTCGTTCTAAGTGAGAGGGTGCCACAGAATGAGCAGAACACCCCTGCAGCCCACGGACCTACGGATTCCATTCTCCCAAGTTGTCAGTGAGGCAGCCATTTACGACATATATAGTGGCATTATGCGACCGCGTGATGACTAACTCTAAAATGGCTGAAACTAACCCTATCCTGTTTGGTGTCAAACATGTTGGAATCATACCCCCCCCCCACCGTTAACCGGTGTGAGAGGTATGATTCCACTCCTCACAAGTGAGCTTCGTGGGGTCCCTGGTGTTCCCGGTACCAGCCTTCTAGTCCCGGACTGCACAAAATGGTTGCTGCTGACCAGAGACACATTTCTTCTGTCCTGCTGCTGAGCCAAGCTCGAGCAGGGGAAGGCAGAACAATAGGCATCCTGTCACAGGAAGGTGTGGCCACCTCCCATACAGGATTTAGTGTATTAGGGCTCGGTGGGTTAGCTTGCAAGCAACTGAAAGTCTGCATGAGGGGCACATTTGGTGTCCCTGTGCATGATCCAGTTCAAACCAGTACTGGGAGCTGTTGGCTCCCTCTCTGACGTGAAACTGGACAAAGGACATGAGAGTAACCTCCCCACTGTCCAGACCCTCCTCTGGGAGTGTCCCCTGAATCTTGCCAACCCTCTTCCTTGGGTATATAAGGACTTACCTGTCTGTGAGACCTTAGATTCACATGGACAAGATTCGGAACCAGAAACCACTGACCTTCGACCGTCTGGACACTCTGGACTTCATTTGGGCCCGACTTAGTATCCCTCTCAGTCTGAAGCATCGTCTGTGCCCGTGCACCCGTGCAGGACCATTGGAGCATCAAGGACAACCGAAGATACCTCCCTTGGACTGAAGGAGTCACTTCCCTGCACTGCTGTCCGGTCGGCTAACCCTGAGCTCCTACGGACTCCGAAGGCATCAGCAATACAGGAGGTGGGTTTCTTTTTTTTTTTTTCTTTTTTTTTTTTTTTTTCGAAAACCTTTATTGTACAGAAAGAGCTCACAAATACGGGCCCACAACCCACCGGGCTGGCCACCACATAGCAAAACATCAAAAAACCAAGCACTGAGCGTCACAGGATACAAAGGCAATGAAACAGGAGAAACAACAAACATCTTAGAGCAGTCGCAGGAGCAAGCAATTAGAAAGGCAGTTTTCTCTTTTTTAAAGAGACGGGGCATGAAGTTCCGGAGCAGTATGGGCCGCGAAACAAGGTCACAGGGGTGGGGCCGCGGCGGGCAGCAACACAGCGATCATAAAAATACAGGAGAGACAAATACAAGAGAAATATACCAATAAGCACCGGTCAAAACAACGGACATGAGGAAAGGTCCATGCGCGCACTGTCCAATGCCCGCTCACCGCAGCCACCACCCGTCCCATCGATAGCAAATAAAAGGACCCAAGTACAAAACAATACGAAACACACCCCCAATAAAGGAAAAACCCCCACAAAAGGGGGGGGAGGGGAAAGAGGAAGAGGGAAAAGGAAAAGGAAGGGACTCTGATCCAAACACTCGCCCCCGGGCGACAAAACAGAAAAACAAAAATCCGGCAGAAAATAAACAATAAAAAGAAGAAAGACATACCAAGCAAATCTCAATCATCGTAATACCGGAAAATACCCCAGAAAGACACCAGGGGGACAGACGACGAGACAGAGCCCCGAAAAAGGGGATACACAAGGGCCATAGAACCAAAAAGGGAGAAAAAGTGGAGGAAAAAGACCCTCCCGAAAACAACAACAGACCCCCCCACCCACCCCACAAGCCCACCCTGCACCCCTGCAGAAGGCTACGGCCTACCCCCCAGCAGCGTGCCTGTCACCCTAAATAGAACCCGAAATATAGAAGAAAGGGAACAAGGTAGAAACAAAGACAAAGAGGAGAAGGGCAAGGGGAGGGAAAGAGCATCATACACGGGAGAGGGCCAAAGAACAATATTATCTGCATCCATCCCACCACCTGTGAAGAGGGAGGGGTAGAGCCCACGGGAAGTTAACGATATCAGGATAAGCTTCAGGAGCCCCATGAAGTTACGCAACATCATACCAGCACATGTCGGTCACAGATCAAAAACAAGACTACCGCATATAACAAGTCATTTCAGCCCTGTCCGCTTTTGTCCAAGGTTGTAATCGTCCGAACAAACAAAGACCAAACGGCGATGGACACAGGGCACAGGAGAAGGTCCAGCGGCAGTCCAGAGAAGAAGCGTGGAAGAAAATACGGAGAATGCAGGAAAATTATGGTAAAACATTCGCACCGCAGGCACAATTCCAAGGACAGTTCCAACGAGGCAAGCACAGCCGGGACGGCATAGGCGCCCCGGCCAGGGAGCCAACGTGATGATAAGCAGGAAGGATCAGCGAGGCCAGACCAGGATGCAAGCAGACCGCAGACCAGCGGCCGAGGCAACAAAACAGGACGATGAAGGGCGTCGGAGAGTCTCCGGCCCATGGATGAGGTCGCCGCCGGGGGCACAGAGTCCAGGAGCACTCCAGCCGCACCCTGCGACAGGGAGGCCAAATCCGACGTCGGGGGCCCGTACAGTTCGTGAAGAGGGTCCGCCTTCACAGCGGAGACAGGCACAGCCACGGAAGCCCGCCAGGAGTATAATGCATCCAGGACAACTTGAAGTGCAGGAAGCCCTTTACAAGATCCAGCATCCGGGCCATGTGGCGGGCCCCCAGTGCTCGCCCAGGCCCGGCAGAGACATCCAGGGTCGGCCGCCATCTTAGGAGCCCAGCAAGCCCTTGGCCGTCGGAAGCCCCGGTCGGGGCGACACCAAGGCAAAAGGAGGTCAGCCGATCTGCGGCAGGGCGTCCCAATGCAGGAAGGAGACCCACCAGAAGAAGGAGTTTTGTCGGCCCCCTTGTGCCGCCGGCCCCGTTCTCCGAGCCCGGGCGGAAATTTCAAAATGGCCGGGCCGGGGAACAAAAGGGGGGGACCAAGCCGGATAAATGGGTGGGCTCTCCAGCGAGAGGCAGCGCTCGCACCCCAAGGCCCAAGCCCATCGGGTCCGCCAGCGGGCACAGCCGGCTTATACGCACATCAGCCTCCGCAACAAGATCCACCACGCCAGCAAGGGCCGACCATCGTGCTCCGTCTCGTCCCGGCGTTGCAGGGAGGTCCAGGCCAGCCCGCCCCGGAGGCTCCGAAGCGAGCGGGATCGCCGCACAGGATCGACAGCACCCAGGATCACCGGAGCAACGGGTAAGGGTCTGCAAAGTGTCCTCAATACCGAAACACAGCAAGGAGGGCTTCCCGGGGAAGGAGAAATACAGGATAAATGAAGAAAACAGGCGATAGAACGGAGCCGAGCTAAAACGCGGCCATCTCGGTCGCGAGCTAGGCTCCTCCCCCCAGGAGGTGGGTTTCTACGTCCCTCAAGGTCCGAGCTGCCCTCTCACCAAGGTTTAGCTCAGAATCCCTTGTGGGGGATCCAATACCCGAATCCCTGTGCATCGCGTATATTTGCAAGTGCATATGCTTGTTGGCATTTCCAGAACAAGTGCATTGGGCTACAAGTAGCCCTATCTTCTGGCAACATATCCTACCAAAAACTTCGGCCTCCTCAGGCCGAGTGCTCCGTGGGCTGTTGTTTGGTGAAATAGCTCGAGGTCCTCTCGCAACTCTTGTGCCTCCGGCCTGTGAGTCCACTTGAGGGTCAACTTTGCTTTTCTTGGACTCCCCTGGTTGCTCCAGGCCTGTCCTGACTCCCCTTGCTGTGGTGAGTCTCCTGGACCTTGCAGGTCCAAACCGTACCCATCCTTGACCTTCTGCGTGGGTTGCCGTTGCCAAGCCTTGTTGGTGCTCCCGCTGGACACCAACCCCTCAGCACTCTACATCCTTCGTGGGACAGTACGTATGCAGCTCTTGGTCATCCCCGACATCTCCTGGTCCCTGTGGCTGCAGAGTAAAGAACTCCATCAACGCACCTGAAGCACCTGGCATCGGTGGACTTTCGTCTACCGAGCCCCTGGTCACTCTTGAGTGACCCAGACTCTGTCCCCTCTGCTTTCAGGTACTCTTCGACAAGAATCCACCTTTGGATTACATTGGACACTTCTCTTCCTTCCAGCAGTGGCTCTTCTTCGAAATCCTCCATTGGGTTCGACAGCGGTTTCCAACCCACTTCAGACCTATGCACCTGGCTTCCCTGGGTTAGGAAACTTGGGTACCTCGGTACCCACAGCTGGGCTGGCTCTCCAACCTCCTAGCTTCCACTGGGTTTCTTCAAAGTCCATTTGGAGGGTCCTTAAACTCTAAAACTTCAACCGTGACTTTCCACACTGCACCGTCCTCCGGGGAGTCCCTACTTACTGTCTTGACTCGAGTTGTAGTTTTTATACCCCTTTCTTAGTATATGGTTTGGTCCCCCCTGGGGTCCACTATGGTGCAAGGTGCTCACTTTAATTAGTGGACAGCATATACCAGGCCAACTTCTCACACTGGTGTGCAGCGGTTGGGATTCAAGCCTGCATTGTTTGACCAGATACATTTTTGTATTGATTCACTGAAAACACATTAGTACTGGGTACATATAATACTACTTTGGATTAAGTAAGTTCTACTGAACTTAGGGTTGGATAAGTCAAGAGTCAAGCACACCCTTTCTCCAACCTTAGAGAGTTTAGTTCCCTCTAGGTTAGGTAGGTGCAACACCTCACCATACTTAGTATGTCTGCTAAAGGAGATGCCGGTGGCTCTCTGCCTTCTAGATACATTGAGCTTTTGTTCCAAGAACTGAAAGCCCTGTGTGCCTCTAGAAAGTTGAACACAGGTAGAAGTGCCAACACTGAACGCCTGGTAGAGGTGTTGCTTATAGATGACTTAAGGAAAACCCCTGGGACAGAAGACTGGAGAGAGTGGGTGGGACAGGGAATGAAGACAGGTCAGGAAGTGACACCTTTTATGACCTAGACTCTGACCCTGATCGGGGTGAACCTAATGGTTCTCACCTGGATAACTCAGATCTTCAAGAGGAGAATGGAGAAGGCCATAAGGCTCCCCTCTTTACTACTCCTGGAAGAGTGCAGAGTTTACCAAAGAGATCTAGATCTCCCTCTGCAGAGTCAGATCACTCAGGACAGTCAGTATGGACCTCTGTATCTATGAAAGGGAATCCCAATTTCTTGAACTTGAGAAATCTAGGCTTAGGCTCAGGCAAGAGAAGTTGGCTCTTGATAAAGAGTTGCTTGAAGTCCAGAGAGCAAGAAAACAAGTTTTGAATTGAGCCCCATGGTGGCAGCAACAGTGTCCCTAGTGTTAAGGAACATTCATTTTATAATAGGAACCTGCGCAAGATTGTCCCTCCCTACCATGTTGGGGATGACATCCATAAGTGGATAACTGCTTTGGAGAGGGCCTGTGTAGTTCAGAGGGTCCCTCAAGAGCAGTGGGCAGCTATCTTGTGGCTCTCCTTTGCTGACAAAGTTAGAGATAAGCTCCTCACTATTAGAGAAGATGATGCTGGCAATTATTCAGTTCTGAGGAGTGCTCTCATTAATGGGTTTGGCTTAACCACTTAACAGTACAGGATTATGTTCAGAGACACCCAGAAGATACAGAATCAGGACTGGGTAGACTTTGTGGTTTAAAAAGACCACATCCGTGAACACATAGCTATGGTAGACGTTTTGTTTTTCAATCTACCCATCAATCAGGCATTGCAGTACCTTCAGGATTGGCGCACTTCCCCACCCGGGAAACCAATGCTGTTCAAAGAAAGACAAGAAAACAAAAGTAAAACACACAAGATGATGGACGGAATGTTGCACAATGGCAAAACATTCACCCCCAGTCACAGATCTGGGTTAAATCCATTGTTATTTTGTTCACCAAGCCACCCCAGTTCAGACATGGCCATATGCAAATCAGTCTGACCCTGTGCCTCATGGGAACAGTCCAGCCCGAACTGCCAAGCCATGTCTTCCCTGGACCAGAATCAAGCATCCTAGGACCGGTTTCTGGCTATTAGCCGTCTTCAGCCAGAATAGCTTGACTCCAGTGGCGTAGTGAGCACGGGACCCACGTATGGGCATACCCTTCCCACATAGGGTGAACAGCAAAACATACAAGATGATGGACGGAATGTTGCACAATGGCAAAACATTCACCCCCAGTCACAGATCTGGGTTAAATCCATCGTTATTTTGCTCACCAAGCCACCCCAGTTCAGACATGGCCATATGCAAATCAGTCTGACCCTGTGCCTCATGGTAACAGTCCAGCCCGAACTGCCAAGCCATGTCTTCCCTGGACCAGAATCAAGCATCCTAGGACCGGTTTCTGGCTATTAGCCGTCTTCAGCCAGAAGAGCTTGACTCCAGTGGCGTAGTGAGCACGAGACCCACGTCTGGGTATACCCTTCCCACATAGGGTGGACAGCAAAACACACAAGATGATGGACGGAATGTTGCACAATGGCAAAACATTCACCCCCAGTCACAGATCTGGGTTAAATCCATTGTTATTTTGCTCACCAAGCCACCCCAGTTCAGACATGGCCATATGCAAATCAGTCTTGACCCTGTGCCTCATGGGAACAGTCCAGCCCGAACTGCCAAGCCATGTCTTCCCTGGACCAGAATCAAGCATCCAAAACAAAAGTACTTCATTTACAAATTCTGTAAGGTGACACTGATGTGTTTAGGTGTGAATAAAATCAATTTGGCCACTTTGCCACCACTCTGTTTTGCTTTATTTTGTCATTTATTTATTTTTCATATTTTGAACCTTTTATTCCTGAGGCAGCACATTGAAATAGAAAAATGTCAAAAAAACGACACTTTCAGCAAAAGTGTTTTTCTTTTTTGGATCCATTTCCCAGGGGAACAAATAAACGAAAGGAGGAAAGAGAGGGTGAGAAATGTTTCTTGAAGGCACAGCGGCAGAGAAGACGTCGACACTGTCCTTGCCTTCTCTGGCCAAGAAGGTAAAGAATCAGTCCTTTTCCTTCTCTGCCCACCCTCTCTATTGAAGGCGAGGG
Source organism: Lissotriton helveticus (assembly GCF_964261635.1). Lineage (NCBI taxonomy): Eukaryota > Metazoa > Chordata > Amphibia > Caudata > Salamandridae > Lissotriton > Lissotriton helveticus. The sequence goes on along the minus strand of NC_136071.1, from coordinate 1,176,432,995 downwards.
TGCATTTCCATTTCTCAAAAGTGTCTGGCTCTGATCTGCTTATTCTGCCTGTATTAGCATGTAAAACCCAAACATGGGCTTTTTCAATATTTTTTTAACTAAATTCAATGCTAGTGGCATGTGAACTAGAGCTTGAGCAGAGATGTTAATACGTTCCATAGGTCAGGCTTTGTCCACCCCAGTTAGTCTTTTGAAATCTGGGAATAATCATACATTTAGCTCCAGTGGAACGTAAACGTCTACTGGGTTGGTACCAGTTAAAAAGCTTTCTAAGAAAGACAGGACCTACATTATTTAAGGCTTTATAAGCCAGGCATGGGGTCTTAAACCTAATTCGGCACCCCACTGGAAGCCAGTGCAATTTTCGTATTTCTTTTGAAACAGACTGACATTTGGGCAAACCTAGCAAGACTCTTGTCTGTCTTCTGCAACTTTTTTAAGTGTTGACTTTGAATGTTCAAAACACTTGTTAAATTAGACACCATATTTTTACTAACCAGAAAAGTAGTCTCTTCATGGAAATTATCCATGTAGGCCTTGAGTGTTAGTGTAAACCTTGCTATTGGGTTTACATGCCTCAACATCCATCTTCAGCGTTGTGCAGAACAACTGCTTAGAGAAGATGTGGATTCCTAATATGACCTAGTTATCAAGAGTGATGTGGTCCACCCCAGAGGGATGTTGTTGCACCCAGTGAAGCTGCAGCTTTAAAATGAGGCCCCAGTGTTCTCATAGGATGTGTAGTCAACATAGGTGTTATGGGGCACAACGAGGTGAGCATCAAGTTTTCAGGAACAAGGTGGTCCATAGAGGAAGTTTGAGAGCGCTAACATGGCTGCCAGGTCTTCAGATTGCTTATGTTCACATTTCCATGGTTTCAGTGCACGTATGAGTGGCATTCAACTGGTAAATGTGTGACACTGAGAGTGACGCTTTCTCAGGAGTAAAACCAAGCGATGGAGTGCACAGAAAGACATAGATATCAGACATTAAACTTTTCAAGCAATGAGAAGCTGTAAAATGGTCTTGAAACTGCAGCAAAACACCTGGAAAGGAAGAGCACCAACCTACAGATGACTGTTGCATATTCACAGTGCTTTCATTCACATGATTCACCGGCTGAGGGTCCTAAAAGAGTGAGGCCTTGGTCAAGTGCATGGAGAGCATCATCAACTATTGTTAGAGTGGCCCTCCCTGTGCAGCAGCCCGGTCAGAAGCCTGATGGTGTCTCCTCAAGGATGTTGGTGAATTGTTGAGATGTGATTGCACAGAGAGAAGTGGATCTGTAGGTATTCATAGCTCCATGAACATATAAGTCACTATTCCCCACTGCACCAACCAGATTTTAATTCTGTTTCTCTCTGGTTGTGGCATTCACACAGCATCTGCAGTGATTGCATTAACCAACTGAATTTTCATTAGCTAAACATAAAAGAAAAAGAGTGCATTTTCCCATCAATTTAACTTGCATGATTCCTAAAATCCTGTGCCTCCCAATCTGTTAAAGTCATCATGCTGCCCGGGATGCTGGAAGGGGCAGGGACCCCAGGGCACAGGACAGCGAATGAACAAAAGGCTGAAAGGACACCCAGCCAGGGGTCTGAGGTGGAAAGTGGCCTTCTCTTACTAAAGAAGTATTCAGATTCACTTTTGCTCTTTCTTTTTGAGACTCAGCCAGAGTCCTGATGCAGAGAGTGGGATGAGAAACCATGCAAACAAGAGAGTTACATCTATTCCCATTAATGTAAACATCCACGGGTGTGTTTAGCGCTGGGGAGCCCGGTGCACAATCTTTTTTAGCGCCTCCTCCCCCCGAAGCCCATGACCTCCTCCTCAGATTCCCTCACTACCACCTGGCAAAAGGGCCCCTCATGTCTCCATAACCCCTGCCTCCCATGCATTTAATTTGTTTTAAAGCACAGGTAAATCCTGATTTTACTAATTCACTCAGCCATCCACTTTGAATACAGATCTGTTCTTTGCAGCAGGCACATTAACCCTCTGCCCTACTTTATGGCGAGTCAAGACTACCACTAGACAAAACTCTGATCTCTATCTCTCTAGCAGGAACATTAATCACAAGAGTTATTTTGACATTTTTATTGCTGCCTGAAATCTGTCCACATAAGGAACTCTGCATCAGTAGCTTTTAAATGATAAGTTATTGCTAAACAAAGCGCCCCCATCTGAGGTCAGCGCCCAGTGCAGCCGCACAAGTCGCACTGCCCTAAAGCCGGCCCTGTTAAAACATCTCGTTTTCATGAACTAAGGAAAGCACTTTTATCTGACGCAGGGCGCTTCTTTCCCGATTTTTTTATTTTTTTATTTAACTAGTAACACAAACTCATGTTCGCAATTAAGCCACGAGACACAAAGCCTCAGTTATTGACACCAAGCTCTCAAACTTCAGCAGAATTATAAATACTAATAAGTTCCCAGGTCTTAAATCCTAACGTACCTCCTCGAGGACAAAATATGACGTGTAATGAACTGTTCAGCAGAGCTGTTTTTCAATGGGAAGAAATGTTGCCTAAATGTTGGAAATGTGCCTTTCTCCATAGTTTGTCCACCCTGCCGCTGAGGTTGGTCCTTCACACCGCTTACTTCCAATGTCCCTGAAAATAGGAAGCACTGCTGTTTGTAGTGCTTCACGGGTGCAGTACTGCTCATCGCCAGCAGATGGCGGTTCCGCCTCAGAATTAAACATTCCAGCAAACTCCTTCCGACCTTTTAAATACGAAGCCCATTGAGAGAGAGAAGGCAGCATATGAAATACACTTTTATTATCGGAACGGTTCTTTAGTGGCTAAAAGATTCTTCTAAGGGGCATATTTCCCCTCCATCTGTTACAACATCACTAACCCTGGCCAGTGGACTGACGGAAATGCAAATGAGAGGCGAGTACCTAAGAAACACCTGCTGGGCCGGACAGTGACAGGACTGCAGTCTCGTCTAATGAGGGTTGTGTACAAACAATTGAAAAGGAGTTTCAAATTAAACCTCTAAGTTTCTATACCCATGACGTACCTGCAAGCCTTCCCTTTAGTTATATAAAACTGCCCCATAAAAAGAAGTGCAGATGTATTGCCTTAAAGTTATCTGCAGTTCAAAAATAGAAAGTGAAACTTGAAAGGAGAAAATAAAAGCGAAAATATTAGTATGTACAGCTGGTCAGTTACAGGCGGAATATCGTGTATTCAGTGGAAGGGCCGAGGCAGGGCCAGCCCAGGCCCCAGGGTCCCTAGCGCGCACAGAGGTATCCCATATTTTGGCGTGCACATCTTACAGATGTAGTCTGTCCCTCTTCCCTTACCTGTCCCGGTGCCCCCAGAGACAGACACCTACAGGCTGTGGCTAAGCACACGTTGTTTATGTGTGCACCAAACCGTGGGGAGGGGTGGAACAAGGACCATGTATGTTCATTACCCCATCTTCAGGTGGCCCTGCTCCAGTTCTTATCCTTGAGGTTACACCAAGCAAGGCTAGAGGGTAGTGGAACCCAAGGGACTTTTATTTACCAGAAACAACTTTCAATCTTCAGCAGCACTCAGAAAACCAGCCTTGACCTTAGCTGAGGTTTGACATCCAGCAGTCAATTTACAATGAATCACAAATGTGCTTGGGACAGCCAAGGTGATGGAGTAGCCAGGGTCATACAACCTTACACTCCTCATTTCTGCCAATGAAGCTGCCATTCATGAGGTGATCGGACCTCAATAGGGTCAATAATGTAACATGCAGACATAGCCATACATACAACATGCAGACATAGCAGCAAAACATGGAGCGGGAAGGCTTACCGCCCTTCCGTGAAAGGCTGAACTTTACAAAAAGATCATAAGTAAGTGACGATAAAAAAAACTGTGCTGGGCTAAATCCAATTTCCTATATTGTAATAACACCTGGCGGCACCCAGAAAAAAACTCCCCCAGAGGCAGCAATAAAAAGTCACATCTGACAATACCTGAACCTGTTCTTCCAGGACAGCTAAGAGCGGGGCGGGATCCTGCCCTGTTTGTAGCGCATCAAAGAGAGTTGGGAAATTGTTTGGTAGGGATTGAACATGTGTGTGTCATCTGCCCCAGCACACGGTGCAAAACTGGAAGCAGACAGGATCACTTTTGATGCAAAGTCACTTTTCTTATCTGTGGCATCTACTGAGGAGAAATCTTCACATGCCAAAGCAGACTGAGAAGCTCTACTGGCAAGCAAATAATTCAATTTATGCAGATGGCAATTCAATCCTCAAAGCCACCCAACCAGTTTTTGGGAGCAAAGGACCATGGGAAAGCAGGCATTCAATATCACAATATTCCTTTTTGATAATATTGTGAACGGGGTAGATGGAGGCTGCTACCACATCTGGACTGCACACAGCCATGCTGACAACTGGGAAAACAGGCGGCCCTGTGGGGTCGTTGAAGGAAAGAGCCTATCCGCCCCAGGGTCCCCGGAGAGGATCATGAGTGGATCGAGCGGCAGCACTCCAATGAGAGTTCTGAGTGCACCTTGCTATATGTCTGGAGTTCCACAGAAAGATTACCCTCTCTTGGGCAACCCTTTCTTCTGTATCTGTATTCCACCACTTTGTTGAACACAAGATCCTGGCCAAAAGAAGATCTCCACATTTAGAGACACATTTAGAATTTAACCAAAATACGCAGGTCACCAAACACTCCAAATCCTGCTGATCATCCAATGCCTCGCCTTCTTCCGGAATGGGTAATCTGGAAAGATAGTCTGCTTTCCTATTTTTTCCACCTGGTATAAATACAACAAAAACATCATATTCAAGCAACTTCACACCACCAGGTCTAAGAATAATACCCAAACAGGCCTGATGGTGCCAAACAAGAATGTCTGGCCCACAATGTGAGACAAACTTTCCCTGGCACCTCCTGACCCCTGAAGCAAATAACAGTTTCAATGATCCCACCATGTGAATGTTTGGGCCATTATATCCCTGAGGGGTGACAGCTGGTGGTAACAACACCATTTATATTGTTATTAAGAACAATATATTTGGAAATATTAGTCATTTTGGATCCAGAGTCTGTTAATAAAGGTATCATTACCCACTTTGAACATTTCCACTCGATCCTCTGACTTATGGTTGTCGTCTTCACGACTTCTAACACAATACAATGAATTGTAAAGGCCATTGGTGACCACCTCTTGTGCCACCACAGTGCCCCCAGAAATGGATACCTCCCGCCCTTGCGCCCTCACACACAGCAACAATTTGTTCATATGATCAGATAGACTCGGGTCACAATCTTCAGATACCAAATTCACCTTTCCCTGCTTAGGACTCAAACAGCACATTCTGGCAAAATGACCAGTGACCCACACTTGTCACACTTCCTAGTGAAATCAGGACATTGCTTGCAGGACGCTGTGTGGGATTTAGATCCACACCGATAACGTATGCTGCCAGAATTTAAAGGTTTTCTCCTATCCATTGTTTGTTCCTATCTATAGCCTTGTTTACATAAGACATGTTGCCTTTAGCTAATAAAACTTTTTTTTTTTTTTTTTTTTTTTTTTAAGACACAAGGGGGACCCAACAGATAGCTAAGTACCATGGGTATAACAACGTTATAGTGAACAAGGGTCCTTAGCTTATTTCAGAATCCAAAAACACAATACTGTATAGAAACACAATGGAAAGCTATACGTTATAAAATTTCCAAACCCAGCCGGGAGAGGAGTCTATTTTATCAAGAAGCAATGTTCAATCCAACAATACAAACGTAATCACGAGACACAAGCCTGTGCCGTACATAAAAGGGGGAAAAAGAAAAATAGAATAAGGGTGAAAGCGGTGTCTATCAGGCATAGAAAGAGAGCAAAGACAGGGCACTGTTGATAAGTAAAAAATCAATAACAGTATCGCCTGGAGTGGAGTATAAACAATCTTATTGGTCAATATTGTAAATATAAACCCACTCATGGGTGTCGACGTTTCGATCCCTATTGCTCAATTAGATACATGGGATCATCATCAGGACATTTGTAATGAACAAGACATGCCTGATTGTAAGAAAGCCTGTTTAGGAGAAACGAAGAGAAAAAGAGATATTTCAAACACTTAAGAGTAGTTTGCAGATGTATGCCAACTATGTAACGAATTCGCAGTGCGTGACCAAGTGCACGGTGTTTGTGACCTAATCAAGCACAAAATAACAACATTATCATACTCCTCGGAATCGCAGTGACGTGCGTGAAGGGCTGCGAAGATCAGTTGTGACGTGGTAGTGATCAATTCAGTTTGTAGTATACTGGGTAAAAGGATTCCCATCGTGAGGTGAAGGTACAGGTTCAGTAGTTACGTGACTATGGGCGAGTAGCAGATTAGGGATACCCTATGGATTATGAGTCACAGTAAGCCTAATCATACCTCAGTGGGTGCGGGCACGGAGCCTCACATGGGAGGTGTGCTTCACCTCGAGGATTTTAGCTGAAGAGATCGTGCTACAAAGGGAGTAAATGCAGAACACAAGGTTACGAATTCCCTGGTTCACAATTAAAACGAACCGTAATGTCCAAATAAAAATAATAATAATAACCACGTACCACGTAGTAAAATGTCGTGGAGGTCTCTTTGGGGGTCCAGAAGAATTTTATAATAGAAATTTTAATTTACAAAATCGTTGTTTCCAACCGCATACGATGGCGCTGAAAACAGAGCGGGAATTCAGTATCAGGGTGCAGGGGGGCTACAAATTAGGGCGGTAATGTGCGGAAGGGTCTTCCTTACCTTAATTAGCTCATCAGGGGAGCCGGATAAGAAGTTTAAGAAGTTTACGTGTAGGCAGCAGTGGCCGTACACGTGGGATGCCAACGATGTGGCTTTCAGACGCTGTGAAGGCAAGGAGTATAAATCAGTACATGCCTAAGGGCGGGCCAAAAACGGACATTGAGGAAGCTCCGCAGTTACTTACATAGTCCAGGTAAGGACTCGTCTTCCCCGTGGCTTCTCGGTCAGTGCCGGATGCAAGTCAGTGGGCTGGGAGTGCGCGCAGAGTTGTAAACAGCCGCGCTGGTCACATGACCTTCATTGCGAGTGCCATAGTAGAGAGGCGAGTTGTCTCTTGTGGGGGCCATCTTAGAGTGGATAGCTGCGCGGGCTGGTGGTGCCAGTGAGCGGGAGTGCAGGGGCAAATAGGCGGTGATGGTGCCAATGTGACATTAAAAACGGTGATGAGTATTTAATAAAAATAAAATAAAATAAACCAATTAGCATTTCACTTCCAGGAGTTCAGATTTCTTGTCTTCCAACCAGTCGTGCATTCCAACATGGAGTATTCATAGGGCACCATAACCCTTACAGAAAGGTCATTCCATTACTGTTTCATCTTATAGTTTCATTGGTCATTTGTTCAATCACAGCAACGTGGTCCAGTCCTCACTTCGATTCAGCCCTGTCTGAATGGTATTAAATTGAATGATGGATTTCAATTCCTCACGATTTAGTAACTGCTGTAGGTTGCCACCCCTTTGTGGTAGTTTGATAGATTTCAGGACGGTCCATTGGAGGTCATCCGCTGTATGCTTCATACTGGCATAATGTTCAACCAAGGGGGCATTAGGAGTGCTGCACCTAATGCGACTTCGATGTTGACTTATTCTGGTCCTTATTTTTTGCGTAGTTTGGCCCACGTACATCAGAGGGCAAGGACATAAAATTGCATAAATCACATTGTGACTATTACAGTTTGTGAAGTCTCTCAATTCAATTGTGATGTTATTGTGACTAAACGTGCGCCCCTCAAGTGTCAAATCACAAACAATACAGTGTCCACATTTTACATGGCCCCTCAGCGGGGGCAGGCCCCAGTTTGACTCAATCGTACCTGTAGGGGGTGGTGAGGGCAGGGCAGCTCGAACCAAATGGTCTTTTATATTTCTACTTTTCTTGAAAGCAAACAAAGGTTTATCAAACGTTAGCTGGCCTGAGTTTAAGGTTGGCCAATAACGTAGAATTGTTTTACGGATTTTGTCAGAGACTGGGGAAAAAGTTGTGACACAGGCAATCCTCCCTGCGCTAGGCCTAGTCTTGGGTTGGAGGAGAACCTCTCTGGGGCAATACCATGCACGTTTCGAGGCATTCCTCACTATCCTGTTTGGATAACCTCTTGATTTTAGTTTTGAGCATAAGATCCCTGCCTCTTTGAAGTAATCAGTTTTTGAGGAGCAATTCCTTCTAATCCGAAGGAACTGCGAATAGGGAAGTGAATCTTTCAGAGCTTTTGGGTGGTTACTGTTGTACCTGAGTAATGTATTTCGCTCGGTCGGTTTCCTATAGAGGCGAGTAAGTAACTCCCCTGTCTCATGATAGATCATGAGATCCAAGAATGGTATCTCTGTTTTGTGATATGAGAGAGTGAACTGCAGATTGTCGCAGTTGTTGTTCAGCCAGTGTAGGAACGAATTCAAACCTTCTCTCTCCGAATTCCAAATTAAAAAAATGTCATCTATGTACCGGCGCCAAATCCCAATGCTGGTTCTAAATGGATTTGTGTCAGCTAGGATTGTACCGGTCTCAAGCGCATCCATGTACAGAATGGCCAGATGGGGAGCAAAAATCGCTCCCATCGAGCATCCCTTTATGTGTTGGTAGAAGGTCCCGTCAAAGACAAAAAAGTTTTTTGTGAGACAAAGTTCTAGCAATTGCAATATGAACAATGTCGGTACCCTATGTGGTCTAGGTCTGGAATCAAGTATTCTTTCAATGACCCGTAGAGCCGCTCCCTGAGGAATATTAGTGTAGAGCGACTCTACGTCCAATGTGCATAGTGTTTGAATATTAGGATCAAAGGGCTGGTGTTCAACAAGATTGATCATTTCCATGCTGTCACGGACATAACAGCACGTCGAAGGCACAAAGTCCTTAATGAAAAAGTCCACATAGGACCCTAATGGTTCCAAAATAGAGCCGCAGGCCGACACTATTTGTCGGCCTGGTGGGTTCTCACTGTCTTTATGAACCTTAGGGAGGGTGTAGATGACTGGAAGGCGAGGACACTTAACATTAAGGAAATTGAATTCCTTCTTGCTAAGAAAACCCTCATCCCTGGCAGCCGTGGTGATCTGTTTTATCAGGCCTTGGATTTCTACTGTTGGATTACGGCCAAGTCTCAAGTAATGTTCCCTGTTACTCAGTTGTCGGTTGATTTCGTTTTTGTAGGTATCAATATTTTGCAGGACAATGCCACCACCCTTATCCGCGCTTTTAATGATTAAGTTAGTGTTAGATTTGAGTGAGTCTATTGCCTCCTTCTCGATTTTTGAAATATTATAAGGAATGTATATCCTCTTCCTTCCCAGAAACTCAAGCTCTTTGAGAATAAGTTTCTCAAACGTAATGATCTCAGGCGGAATCATGCTCGCCGTTGGTAGGAAAGTGGAGGGGGGGGCAAATGGGGTGTTACGGTTTGGTTCAGGCGCAGGGTGCAATTGAAAGAATGCTTTCAGCCGAACCAGTCTGAAAAAACGAAGTAACTCTGTTTGTAACTCCATAAAATTTGGGCGAACCGTGGGGACAAAGGAAAGTCCTTTCTTCAGAAGTTCCAATTCAGAGTGCTGCAAAATATGGTTAGATAAATTAAAAATAGGTAATGTTTCAGTCAAATTCTCTGTTGTGGGTATCACCACTGATAAAAGTTGTTGCGGGTCCTCCGCTCCCCTGGAGCGTTGAACCATGTTCTGGGTTTCTTGGCCCTCCCCCTCTGTGGGGTTCCAGGCTGGCCTCTGGCTAAAAAATTGCCTTGTGCACCACCACGCCCTCTGCCTCGGTTGCTGCCTCCCTCACCTGGATCTGAGTTGTCAGATGAGTCTTCTGAGGTGTCTGAGAATCCAACTATGTTCTGTCGTTTATTAAAACGGCCCCAGGGCCTATTCTGAGGGTTGAAATATGGTCTGTTGGTGTAAAACTCTTTATTCAAGTATGGATAAGTTGTCTCAGTGCTATAATTTCTGATATCCTTTTTAACTTTATTGGCCTTTTTGTTCTGTTCGATACGGCAGTAATCGGCTATTGTTTTCTCTACTTGTTCCAGTAATTTTTTACACTCAGCTGTGGGGTCAGAGTCATTCATTTGTTTAAGCAGGTCAGCAATTTCAATCTCAAGGGTTTTTAATGTCTCTGTAGCAATATCTATGCCAAGCGCCAACCACTGCCTTGAGCATGTGGTCCCAATATGGCTGAAGTTGGTAATGTATTTAGGATTATCCGTAAAGATCCCAGGGATATTACGCACTTGTAGACCAAGTGGGATTACTCCGGATTTAAGGTAATCAGTTAGCATTAATATCATCAATTTTAATCTAACCTGCTTTTTTTGCAGCTTTTCTAACTGTTCTGGAAGACTGGACGTTGCAGTTGTTGGAGCATCTGGGGTTTCTGATAAGAGTGACGGTAACGTGCATAAATGCTTGATATGGTCTATCGTATACAAAGGGGCATGGTCTGACATCTCCTAAGGCTAAAAGAAAAGAAAGAAAAGTAATTTCGGGAATATACAGGTGTGTGTACAGGGGCACTAGGAAGGTCGACCTCGGTGCCGAGGTAAAATGAGTTTAGAACAACCCTGCAATCCTGGTGATTGCGCTATAGCTTTTTTAAGACACAAGGGGGACCCAACAGATAGCTAAGTACCATGGGTATAACAACGTTATAGTGAACAAGGGTCCTTAGCTTATTTCAGAATCCAAAAACACAATACTGTATAGAAACACAATGGAAAGCTATACGTTATAAAATTTCCAAACCCAGCCGGGAGAGGAGTCTATTTTATCAAGAAGCAATGTTCAATCCAACAATACAAACGTAATCACGAGACACAAGCCTGTGCCGTACATAAAAGGGGGAAAAAGAAAAATAGAATAAGGGTGAAAGCGGTGTCTATCAGGCATAGAAAGAGAGCAAAGACAGGGCACTGTTGATAAGTAAAAAATCAATAACAGTATCGCCTGGAGTGGAGTATAAACAATCTTATTGGTCAATATTGTAAATATAAACCCACTCATGGGTGTCGACGTTTCGATCCCTATTGCTCAATTAGATACATGGGATCATCATCAGGACATTTGTAATGAACAAGACATGCCTGATTGTAAGAAAGCCTGTTTAGGAGAAACGAAGAGAAAAAGAGATATTTCAAACACTTAAGAGTAGTTTGCAGATGTATGCCAACTATGTAACGAATTCGCAGTGCGTGACCAAGTGCACGGTGTTTGTGACCTAATCAAGCACAAAATAACAACATTATCATACTCCTCGGAATCGCAGTGACGTGCGTGAAGGGCTGCGAAGATCAGTTGTGACGTGGTAGTGATCAATTCAGTTTGTAGTATACTGGGTAAAAGGATTCCCATCGTGAGGTGAAGGTACAGGTTCAGTAGTTACGTGACTATGGGCGAGTAGCAGATTAGGGATACCCTATGGATTATGAGTCACAGTAAGCCTAATCATACCTCAGTGGGTGCGGGCACGGAGCCTCACATGGGAGGTGTGCTTCACCTCGAGGATTTTAGCCGAAGAGATCGTGCTACAAAGGGAGTAAATGCAGAACACAAGGTTACGAATTCCCTGGTTCACAATTAAAACGAACCGTAATGTCCAAATAAAAATAATAATAATAACCACGTACCACGTAGTAAAATGTCGTGGAGGTCTCTTTGGGGGTCCAGAAGAATTTTATAATAGAAATTTTAATTTACAAAATCGTTGTTTCCAACCGCATACGATGGCGCTGAAAACAGAGCGGGAATTCAGTATCAGGGTGCAGGGGGGCTACAAATTCTCTGAAAGCTCTGAAAGATTCACTTCCCTATTCGCAGTTCCTTCGGATTAGAAGGAATTGCTCCTCAAAAACTGATTACTTCAAAGAGGCAGGGATCTTATGCTCAAAACTAAAATCAAGAGGTTATCCAAACAGGATAGTGAGGAATGCCTCGAAACGTGCATGGTATTGCCCCAGAGAGGTTCTCCTCCAACCCAAGACTAGGCCTAGCGCAGGGAGGATTGCCTGTGTCACAACTTTTTCCCCAGTCTCTGACAAAATCCGTAAAACAATTCTACGTTATTGGCCAACCTTAAACTCAGGCCAGCTAACGTTTGATAAACCTTTGTTTGCTTTCAAGAAAAGTAGAAATATAAAAGACCATTTGGTTCGAGCTGCCCTGCCCTCACCACCCCCTACAGGTACGATTGAGTCAAACTGGGGCCTGCCCCCGCTGAGGGGCCATGTAAAATGTGGACACTGTATTGTTTGTGATTTGACACTTGAGGGGCGCACGTTTAGTCACAATAACATCACAATTGAATTGAGAGACTTCACAAACTGTAATAGTCACAATGTGATTTATGCAATTTTATGTCCTTGCCCTCTGATGTACGTGGGCCAAACTACGCAAAAAATAAGGACCAGAATAAGTCAACATCGAAGTCGCATTAGGTGCAGCACTCCTAATGCCCCCTTGGTTGAACATTATGCCAGTATGAAGCATACAGCGGATGACCTCCAATGGACCGTCCTGAAATCTATCAAACTACCACAAAGGGGTGGCAACCTACAGCAGTTACTAAATCGTGAGGAATTGAAATCCATCATTCAATTTAATACCATTCAGACAGGGCTGAATCGAAGTGAGGACTGGACCACGTTGCTGTGATTGAACAAATGACCAATGAAACTATAAGATGAAACAGTAATGGAATGACCTTTCTGTAAGGGTTATGGTGCCCTATGAATACTCCATGTTGGAATGCACGACTGGTTGGAAGACAAGAAATCTGAACTCCTGGAAGTGAAATGCTAATTGGTTTATTTTATTTTATTTTTATTAAATACTCATCACCGTTTTTAATGTCACATTGGCACCATCACCGCCTATTTGCCCCTGCACTCCCGCTCACTGGCACCACCAGCCCGCGCAGCTATCCACTCTAAGATGGCCCCCACAAGAGACAACTCGCCTCTCTACTATGGCACTCGCAATGAAGGTCATGTGACCAGCGCGGCTGTTTACAACTCTGCGCGCACTCCCAGCCCACTGACTTGCATCCGGCACTGACCGAGAAGCCACGGGGAAGACGAGTCCTTACCTGGACTATGTAAGTAACTGCGGAGCTTCCTCAATGTCCGTTTTTGGCCCGCCCTTAGGCATGTACTGATTTATACTCCTTGCCTTCACAGCGTCTGAAAGCCACATCGTTGGCATCCCACGTGTACGGCCACTGCTGCCTACACGTAAACTTCTTAAACTTCTTATCCGGCTCCCCTGATGAGCTAATTAAGGTAAGGAAGACCCTTCCGCACATTACCGCCCTAATTTGTAGCCCCCCTGCACCCTGATACTGAATTCCCGCTCTGTTTTCAGCGCCATCGTATGCGGTTGGAAACAACGATTTTGTAAATTAAAATTTCTATTATAAAATTCTTCTGGACCCCCAAAGAGACCTCCACGACATTTTACTACGTGGTACGTGGTTATTATTATTATTTTTATTTGGACATTACGGTTCGTTTTAATTGTGAACCAGGGAATTCGTAACCTTGTGTTCTGCATTTACTCCCTTTGTAGCACGATCTCTTCGGCTAAAATCCTCGAGGTGAAGCACACCTCCCATGTGAGGCTCCGTGCCCGCACCCACTGAGGTATGATTAGGCTTACTGTGACTCATAATCCATAGGGTATCCCTAATCTGCTACTCGCCCATAGTCACGTAACTACTGAACCTGTACCTTCACCTCACGATGGGAATCCTTTTACCCAGTATACTACAAACTGAATTGATCACTACCACGTCACAACTGATCTTCGCAGCCCTTCACGCACGTCACTGCGATTCCGAGGAGTATGATAATGTTGTTATTTTGTGCTTGATTAGGTCACAAACACCGTGCACTTGGTCACGCACTGCGAATTCGTTACATAGTTGGCATACATCTGCAAACTACTCTTAAGTGTTTGAAATATCTCTTTTTCTCTTCGTTTCTCCTAAACAGGCTTTCTTACAATCAGGCATGTCTTGTTCATTACAAATGTCCTGATGATGATCCCATGTATCTAATTGAGCAATAGGGATCGAAACGTCGACACCCATGAGTGGGTTTATATTTACAATATTGACCAATAAGATTGTTTATACTCCACTCCAGGCGATACTGTTATTGATTTTTTACTTATCAACAGTGCCCTGTCTTTGCTCTCTTTCTATGCCTGATAGACACCGCTTTCACCCTTATTCTATTTTTCTTTTTCCCCCTTTTATGTACGGCACAGGCTTGTGTCTCGTGATTACGTTTGTATTGTTGGATTGAACATTGCTTCTTGATAAAATAGACTCCTCTCCCGGCTGGGTTTGGAAATTTTATAACGTATAGCTTTCCATTGTGTTTCTATACAGTATTGTGTTTTTGGATTCTGAAATAAGCTAAGGACCCTTGTTCACTATAACGAATTTAGCTAATAAAACAGCATCATCTGACTTGTTGATCAATCAATCAATCAATCACTCATTTGTAGAGCGCACTAATTACCCGTGCGGGTCTCAAGGCGCTGAGGGGGAGGGGTGCAGCTACTGCTCGAACAGCCAGGTCTTGAGAAGTCTCCTAAAGGTCAGCAGTTCTTGGGTCTGTCCCAGGTGGGTGGGGAGGGTGTTCCATGTCTTGGCGGCGAGGTAGGAAAAAAATCTGCCGCCGGTGGTTGTCCTGCGGATGCGTGGAACGGTGGCGAGGACGAGGTCAGCGAGGCGAGGTTGAGGTCTTTAACTGAATTCTTCGCCTCTTGGATTGCATTGGCTATCTCTACAGCTACATGTAAGGTTGGATTTTTACAAGTGAGTAATCTCTGTGGAATCTTTTTGTTATGACATATAATAACTAGTTGATCCCTGATCAATTGATTAGTGAAATTTCCAAATTCACACTTGTCTGCCAGTACACACAATGAGTCTGTAGATTCAGAGGTAGATTGTTCCCTAGAAAAAAAATGTGTCCTGTTACAACTAAATTTGGTGGCTTTGAAAAATGTTTATATAATCTCTTTACCAACTCCTCCTACAACATCACCCCCAGGTGTATATACAGGAAGATGAACAAATATTCCCTGTCCTTCAAGGTCCAAAGATTTCTCAAGTAACCCTCTCTTCCTATCAGGCTGGAATTTAAATCCATCTATGGCTCCAAGAAACATGTTAAACGCTCTAAACCACTCCTACTAAGGAATGGTGGGCTCCCTTGGATAGTCACAGTAAACATGGTTTAAATTTCAGTCCTGTAAAAAAAAAATATATTTACTTAGAAATTCTCATGCATCAACTGGGCATAGGGCAATATGCAGTGAGCACGGAGAATGATACCCTGCCCTGAACATTTGCCAACCGAGAAGCGCCTGTTTGGTTCTTCGACTACTTTTTCTGTGTTTTTGTACTATGTTCCCATGCTTCGGTACTTTACGACTTTTCGTGTGTATTCTTATATTTATCCCATACTTGTTCTTTCCCTCAAACTACTGCATTCATAATGTGTCATGTTATTCATTTTGTATAATCAACTTTATCATTGTAAAGCGCTCTGATATCCGCAAGGATCTTGTTCGCGCTCTATAAAACCTTCAAAATAAGATAAATAAATAATAAACTGTTGTAGACGTGTATCCGTCACCACACTAAACCAGAATCCTATACCAAAGGGGTGCTTGTCACTGTAATACATATCAGGAACAAGCTGCACAAAAGTTGAAATTCATGACAATATTCAGAAGGTGTTCCTGTCGCCGTAACATGAAAGGCTGTAGTTATATTATAAATGGCTCCTGAAGCTGTGCCTGTCACTGCAACACGTATTCGTAATAAGTCACTCCCTTCGTGAACTGTCACAGTGCAATATATGATAAAGGTGTGCCTGTCACCGTAAAATACACCAGCAACAGGGTGAGTATTAACTGTCACCCTCAGAGCGTGCAGAATTTATGATGAAGGTGTGCCTGTCACCGTAACATACGCCAGTAACAGGATGCACAATTACTCTAATCGGCTTCTCTGTGTATAGTACATGTATGGCAATAGGCACTTGCCCAAATACTTAAGATGGCCACCGTGCATAGCAAAAAGTGCAATTTTTGTAGTCGGTGCTTGTTTGGCGCTTCAGTGTACAGGCAACATAATATGGCCACTGTACATGCGTGCATCAAACAACAACCGTCGGGGACATGCGCACTAAATCTTGAAGGCGGTCTTATCAAAATACCCAGCAGACACAGTGCAGCCAACAAAATGCTCACGCAGCCGCCTATAACAAACACAAATATGACCTGAAACAGAATTCGGCCTCTTGTCAGGGCTTCTCATCATGTAAATAAACACGATTTTAGATTCTTCCTTTACCGCAAAGGTTCTTCCTTCAAGTCGGTGCCAATCAAGGTATTAATACGCCGACACGCTTCAGTGTGAATAAAGCAAAGGTTTATTTACGTTCAGGACATACATATATAGGGGAAGCGACCCTTGACCCTCCGGGTAGGTCGCTTCCCCACCGCTGCAGCTAGCTCCACCTGTGCCTCCTGGTTCCTGCCGCCTTGCCATCCGTCGCTGCCCCCCCATTTCTTTCCCGCCGCTGACTCCCGTGCTGCCCCGCCCCCGCGCGCCCATTGGCCGTCCTGACCTCCCACCTCCCGGCTGACCCCTCCTCCCCTTCTACCCTCTTAAGGCGGCCGCTGCGCGGTGGAGACAGCGACCCTTGACCCTCCAGGTAGGTCGCTTCCCCACCGTTGCAGCTAGCTCCACCTGTGCCTCCTGGTTCCTGCCGCCTTGCCATCCGTCGCGGCCCCCCCGTTTCTTTCCCTCCGCTGACTCCCGTGCGGCCCCGCCCCCTCCGCGTGCCCATTGGCCGTCCTGACCTCCTGACCTCCCGCCTCCCAGCTGACCCCTCCTCCCCTTCTACCCTCTTATGGCGGCCGCAGCGAGGTCGCGCAGCGGGCGCGCCAAAGGCGTGCCTAAGTCAAGCCCGTCTTCGCCCGTCCGCTCCTGGACCGCGCCCAGCGCCAGAACCCCAGGCCCCAGCCAATGCCAGGGCACCCGACTGAGGCACGACACCGCCACCCTTACCGCACTCAACACCGGTTGACCTGCCGCCTGCCACCGAGCCACCCCGAGGCGGGAGAGGTGTGGCGCCGCGGCCAGGGCGACTGACGCTGGAATCTGGGGACCACGGTTCGATCCCCGGCTCCGGCGGCAGGTTAGCCCAGCACCATGTGACTCTGGGCAATAGCTTGCTTAATCTTCCCGACGGCCCCCCAGCGCCTAGAGACCCTTACGGGTGATTGTGCGCTTTACAAATGTGGACTGGACTGTACTGTACTGTACCCACGGACCCTTCTCCTGCCAAGCCTGCAAATTCACCTGCCTCCAAACCTGCACCCCGCCCACGGAACACAGCAGCGACAACAACAACCACCTCAAGTGCATCCTGCTCAACACCCGCTCCGTCCATAAACACGCGGTCGAACTCTGGGAACTCCTTGATACCACAGCACCAGACATCGCCTTCCTCACGGAAACCTGGATGAACGCCTCCTCGGCCCCCGACATCGCCATAGACATCCCAGACAGCTACAAGATCACCCGGAAGGACCGCATCAACCAAACCGGAAGAGGAATCGCCATCATCTACAGGAACACCATCAGCGTCAAGACCAACGCCGAAGACACACTCACCACCGCCGAACACCTACACTTCCAGATCCACACCGACCCCCAGACCACCCTCCGATGAACACTCATCTACAGACCCCCGGGCCCACGGACACAATTCAGCGAAACCATTGCCGGCTTCATCAGCCCGCACGCCCTAGCCTCACCAGAGTACATCCTCCTAGGGGACCTGAACTTCCACCTGGAGAAAAACAATGACAACAACACCACCACCCTGCTCGACAACCTCGCCAACCTCGGACTCAGCAACTGGTGGACACACCCACCCACCTCGCCGGCCACACGCTCGACCCCATCTTCTCCGCCACTGGACCGACCACAGCTGCATCCACTTCACCTTCAAGAAGACCACCTCCCACCACCAGACGCTACAGATCCCCCGCAGATGCTGGAGCAAAGTCACCGCAGACCAACTGACCACATCACTGAGCCAGAACCCACCTGTTGACACCCCCGACGCCAACGACGCAGCACACAATCTCGCACAGTGGATCACCAACTGCGCCAATGACCTCGCTCCTCTAAAGAAACCCCCAGGCAAGACTAGCAACAGAAAAACCGCATGGTTCACAGACGCCCTCAAAATTGCAAAGAAATCATGCCGAACCCTCGAAAAAACCTGGCGCAACAAACGGACAGCAGAAAACATGACAGCCCTCGAGCGCCACCCGCGAATACCACCAGATGATCCGCACCACCAAAAGGACATCGTTCAAAGACCGTCTGGACAACAACGCCCACAACAGCAAGGAACTTCAGAATCGTCAAAGAGCTCTCCAACCCAAGCGCCAGCAACAACGACATCACACCGTCGCAAGACCTCGCAACTCCCTCGCCACATTCTTCCACCGCAAGATCGCAGATATACACGACAGCTTTGGACCCTAGACTCCGCCTCCAGCAACCAAACCAACGACCCCCACCACCAGCCTCAGCGCATGGACCCCCATCAGCACTGAAGACACCACCCGCGTCATGAACACCATCCACTCCGGCTCCCCCTCCGACCCATGCCCTCATCATATCTTCAACAAAGCCGACACCATCATCGCCCCCCACCTCCGGAACGTCATTAACAGCTCCTTCACGTCAGCCACCTTCCCGGGGAGCTGGAAACACGCAGAAATCAACGCCCTGCTGAAGAAACCAACAGCGGACCCCAAAGACCTCAAGAACTTATGCCCCATTTCTCTTCTCCCCTTCGCAGCTAAAGTCATCGAGAAGACTGTCAATAAACAGCTGACTGCATTCCTCGAAGAAAACAACTCGCTCGACCCATCCCAGTCCGGATTTCGAGCCAACCACAGCACCGAGACCGCCCTCATCGCAGCCACCGATGACATCAGGACCCTGATGGACAACGGAGAGACAGCCGCTCTCATCCTCCTGGACCTCTCGGCAGCCTTTGAGACCGTCTGCCACCGCACCCTAATAACCCGCCTCTACAACACTGGGATCCAAGGAAAGGCCCTGGACTGGATCACATCGTTCCTCTCCGACAGAACCCAGAGTGTCCGCCTCCCTCCCTTCTGCTCCGAGGCCACCAAGATCATCTGCGGCGTACCCCAGGGCTCCTCACTCAGCCCAACTCTCTTCAATATCTACATGAGCCCCCTCGCCACCATCGCACGCAAACACAACATCAACATCACCTCCTACGCCGACGACACCCAACTGATACTCTCCCTCACCAAAGACCCTCTCACCGCCAAAGCCAACTTACAGGACGGAATGAAAGATGTCCCAGAATGGATGAAGCCCAGCCGTCTGAAGCTCAACTCGTACAAGACGGAGGTCCTCATCCTCGGACAATCCCCATCCGCCTGGGACGACTCCTGGTGGCCCACAACGCTGGGCACCGCACCGACACACACAGACCACGCACAAAACCTTGGATTCATCCTGGACTCCTCCCTCATGATGACCAAGCAAGTCAACGCAGTCTCATCCTCATGTTTCAACACCCTGCGCATGCTCCGAAAGATCTTCCGGTGGATCCCCACCGAAACCAGAAAGGCGGTCACCCAGGCCCTCATCACCAGCCAACTGGACTACGGAAACGCTCTGTACGCAGGAACCACAGCCAAACTTCAGAAACGCCTTCAACACATACAGAACGCCTCCGCACGACTCATCCTCGACATCCCTCGCCACAGCCACATATCCGCCCACCTGATAAACCTGCACTTGCTCCCCGTCAGCAAGAGGATCACGTTCAGGCTGCTCACCCACGCACACAAAGCGCTCCACAACATGGGCCCCGAATACCTCAACACCCGCCTCTCGTTCTACACCCCCCCCCGCGAGCTCCGCTCCACCAGCCTTGCCCTCGCCAGCATCCCACGGATTCGCAGAACCACCACCGGAGGAAGATCGTTCTCGTACCTAGCAGCCAAGACATGGAACTCCCTCCCCGCACACCTACGACTGACCCAAGACCATCTCACCTTCAGGAAACATCTCAAGGCCTGGTTATTCGAGCAATAGTAGGCACCCCCCTCCCTTCAGCGCGTTGAGACCCTCATGGGTGAGTAGCGCGCTTTACAAATGTATTGATTGATTGATTGATTGACGTATTATGGGAAGCCACTCACCGACACCTGGAGCTCCCTGCCACCCCCAACCGCGACACCGCTCACTCAATATTCCAACTAACTGGCACACGGAGCGGAGGTGTCACGAGCTGTAAGTGTCACGAGCCAGCTCCAACCACATAATCATAACAATATATGTGAATGCCCCAAAACATAGACAAATCCTTAATATAACACCCATTCAATACATAATGGAAGTTGAATTGTTGCTTTTGCGTTACTAACAATCCCTGAAAAGGGATCAGGGGTACCTATCTATCAATATCGCACACACACACTGCCCTAAGAAGAATAGACACTTTAAACTAAAAGCATTTATTACAACAAGGTGAACCTGTTTCTCAGCACATCCAAAATAACTGCACATGATATCATAAACATCAAAAATACACTTTGTGAAGAAAAGAACGAGAATAAAATGAACATTTCTAACACGGTTAAAATGTCATATAAAGCCTAACACCCTAAAACTTACCTCTGTGTGCTACTCTATGACAGCATGGAGACTAGAGCAACTTGCAATCTAGGGTTTCTTAGAGAGAAGCAACGCACTGCATATCTTGTTGACAGCGAGAACTGTTATTATCAGCGGTGGTGTGAAGGCTGTGTTCCCTGTGAAAGGCAAACATGTGCTGGAGTAGCGGCTTTCCTCCAGAACTCGGCCTTATCAGTAGCAGGGAAGATGCAATTTCTTCGAAGTGCGCTGGCAGTAGGTGACGGCCGTCTTTGGCAGAAACTCGTGCAATAGTCTGCCCGAAGATTCACTCCTGACAAGTGGTCAAGTGTCAGTCCTTATATACTAAATCTTATCAGAGATTGGAGTTTCTGACATAAATTTAGGAATGTCTGACATAGATTATGTGCATCAAGGTGTACGTCCCAGGTGTTTCTTTATCAACATTTAAGGTGAAAGGACATCAATTCAGATCACACTATTTTGGCTATATGTCTGTATTTGTTCTTAACTGACCGCAACATGGTGACAAGCAGACACGTCCCAGACTAATGTCGCATCAGGTGTTTTAACTATGTCATTAGCCGATTTACTAGACACTTTCATAGAAAGATACGGTCAGACAACATCTGCGGCAAAGCAGGCATGACAATGATTCTGCATAAAAAGTGGGAATATGGCGACTCCTGTTACCTAAGATGGTGTCAAGGCCTACTCATAATGGAGTCAGACCTTATGGGCTTTACGTCACTGCCTCCTGAACACGAATCCTGTGTGGGAGCTCTTTTCTCTTTCATCATGTACTGCTTCAACTAAAAGTAAGCCACTAATACTGTAAGGAGGAAATATCTTCTCCAGACCCCGCGGTTCCGGTGTCTCCTGTTACCATAGTGATGGAACATGCACTTGTGTCATTGTGTGTCGAAGCCCAACACAACGTCTGCCATGAAGCCGCGTTTGGTGGCTTAATGGACTAATATCACCTGCAAGGGCTTGTGCTTGACCCCATAGTCACAGGTTGAAATCCCTGCAGAGGCCACTCAGCCTTTCATCCTTCTGGGATCGATAAAATGAGTACCATTGAGTTGGGTAACAATAAACATCTATTATCCCCAGGAACTGCATTATTCTGCATCAATGGCATTACTGTGTCTTCAACTCTAACTTCCCCCAGTCAGGCATGAGGAGGAGTGTGAGGGAAGTGCTATGTCAACAGAGGCCATAGCCCTCAGTTCACACCAGGGGAGTGCAACCTTCTGCCCCATGTCTACTTAAGCATAACCCCGCGGGCAGCTCTCGCCAGTGAGCTCAGCATTTACCATGCCCACAAGGTGAGATTATGAACCAATCATATAATTTGCTGATTAATTTACCTTCTTTTACTGACGTCACATAGAAAGGTTAGAGACGCCTGTCTCTGCAGGAGGCAGACCAAGCAGAAGGGATGAGAGCAAGCAGGAAGTGATCGGACCAGGGATGATGTGATCAGGGCCAACAGGAGGTGATCAGGGCAAACAGGAGGTGATAAGGGCCAACAGGAAGGGATCAGGGCCAACAGGAGGCGATCTGGGCAAGCAGGAAGTGATCAGACCAAGCAGGAAGTGATCAGGGCAAGCAGGAAGGGATCAGGCAAAGCAGGAAGTGATCAGACCAAGCAGGAAGGGATTAGACCAAGCAGGAAGTGATCAGGCCAAGCAGGAAGTGATCAGGGCAAGCAGGAAGGGATTAGACCAAGCAGGAAGGGATTAGACCAAGCAGGAAGTGATCAGGGCAAGCAGGAAGTGATCAAGGCAAGCAGGAAGGGATCAGGGCAAGCAGGAAGTGATCAGGGCAAGCAGGAAGGGATCAGACCAAGCAGGAAGGGATCAGACCAAGCAGGAAGTGATCGGACCAGGGATGATGTGATCAGGGCCAACAGCAGGTGATCAGGGCAAGCAGGAAGGGATCAGGGCCAACAGGAGGTGATCAGGGCAAGCAGGAAGTGATCAGACCAAGCAGGAAGTGATCAAACCAAGCAGGAAGTGATCAGGGCAAGCAGGAAGGGATCAGGGCCAACAGGAGGTGATCAGGGCAAGCAGGAAGGGATCAGACGAAGCAGGAAGTGATCAGGCCAAGCAGGAAGTGGTCAGGGCAAGCAGGAAGTGATCAGACCAAGCAGGAAGTGATCAGGCCAAGCAGGAAGTGATCAGGGCAAGCAGGAAGGGATTAAACCAAGCAAGAAGTGATCAGGCCAAGCAGGAAGTGATCAGGGCAAGCAGGACGGGATTAGACCAAGCAGGAAGGGATTAGACCAAGCAGGAAGCGATCAGGGCAAGCAGGAAGTGATCAGACCAAGCAGGGAGTGATCAGACCAAGAAGGAAGTGATCAGACAGAGCAGGGAGTGATCAGACCAAGCAGGGAGTGATCAGGGCAAGCAGGAAGTGATCAGGGCAAGCAGGAAGTGATCAGACCAAGCAGGAAGTGATCAGGGCAAGCAGGACGGGATTAGACCAAGCAGGGAGTGATCAGGGCAAGCAGGAAGTGATCAGGGCAAGCAGGAAGTGATCAGACCAAGAAGGAAGTGATCAGATAGAGCAGGGAGTGATCAGACCAAGCAGGGAGTGATCAGGGCAAGCAGGAAGTGATCAGGACAAGCAGGAAGTGATCAGACCAAGCAGGAAGTGATCAAACCAAGCAGGAAGTGATCAGGGCAAGCAGGAAGGGATCAGGGCCAACACGAGGTGATCAGGGCAAGCAGGAAGGGATCAGACGAAGCAGGAAGTGATCAGGCCAAGCAGGAAGTGGTCAGGGCAAGCAGGAAGTGATCAGACCAAGCAGGAAGTGATCAGACCAAGCAGGAAGTGATCAGGCCAAGCAGGAAGTGATCAGGGCAAGCAGGAAGGGATTAAACCAAGCAAGAAGTGATCAGGCCAAGCAGGAAGTGATCAAACCAAGCAGGAAGTGATCAGGGCAAGCAGGAAGGGATCAGGGCCAACACGAGGTGATCAGGGCAAGCAGGAAGGGATCAGACGAAGCAGGAAGTGATCAGGCCAAGCAGGAAGTGGTCAGGGCAAGCAGGAAGTGATCAGACCAAGCAAGAAGTGATCAGGCCAAGCAGGAAGTGATCAGGGCAAGCAGGAAGGGATTAAACCAAGCAAGAAGTGATCAGGCCAAGCAGGAAGTGATCAGGGCAAGCAGGACGGGATTAGACCAAGCAGGAAGGGATTAGACCAAGCAGGAAGCGATCAGGGCAAGCAGGAAGTGATCAGACCAAGCAGGGAGTGATCAGACCAAGAAGGAAGTGATCAGACAGAGCAGGGAGTGATCAGACCAAGCAGGGAGTGATCAGGGCAAGCAGGAAGTGATCAGGGCAAGCAGGAAGTGATCAGACCAAGCAGGAAGTGATCAAGGCAAGCAGGACGGGATTAGACCAAGCAGGAAGGGATTAGACCCAGCAGGGAGTGATCAGGGCAAGCAGGAAGTGATCAGACCAAGAAGGAAGTGATCAGACAGAGCAGGGAGTGATCAGACCAAGCAGGGAGTGATCAGGGCAAGCAGGAAGTGATCAGGACAAGCAGGAAGTGATCAGACCAAGCAGGAAGTGATCAGGGCAAGCAGGAAGGGATCAGACCAAGCAGGAAGGGATCAGACCAAGCAGCAGGAAGTGATCAGGCCAAGCAGGAAGTGATCAGGGCAAGCAGGAAGAGATTAGACCAAGCAGGAAGGGATTAGACCAAGCAGGAAGTGATCAGGACAAGCAGGAAGGGATCAGACCAAGCAGGAAGTGATCAGACCAAACAGGGAGTGATCAGACCAAGCAGGAAGTGGTCAGGGCAAGCAGGAAGTGATCAGATCCAGCAGGGAGTGATCAGGGCAAGCAGGAAGGGATCAGACCAAGCAGGAAGTGATCAGGGCAAGCAGGAAGGGATCAGGGCAAGCAGGAAGTGATCAGACCAAGCAGGAAGTGATCAGGGCAAGCAGGAAGGGATCAGACCAAGCAGGAAGGGATCAGACCAAGCAGGAAGTGATCAGGGCAAGCAGGAAGTGATCAGATCCAGCAGGGAGGGATCAGGGCAAGCAGGAAGGGATCAGACCAAGCAGGAAGAGATCAGACCAAGCAGGAAGTGATCAGGGCAAGCAGGAAGTGATCAGGGCAAGCAGGAAGTGATCAGGGCAAGCAGGAAGCGATCAGGGCAAGCAGGAAGGGATCAGACCAAGCAGGAAGGGATCAGACCAAGCAGGAAGGGATCAGACCAAGCAGGAAGTGATCAGGGCAAGCAGGAAGTGATCAGGGCAAGCAGGAAGCGATCAGGGCAAGCAGGAAGCGATCAGGGCAAGCAGGAAGGGATCAGACCAAGCAGGAAGGGATCAGACCAAGCAGGAAGTGATCAGGGCAAGCAGGAAGTGATCAGGGCAAGCAGGAAGCGATCAGGGCAAGCAGGAAGCGATCAGATCCAGCAGGAAGTTGTGGCCTTGGAGGAGGACTAAAAGAAAGGTGACCTGTGAACTGCCTGCCTTCAGATGAAGATGACCTGGGACAGGGCACCCAGGCCGGTGGTGGTGTGCTGCGCCCCCTGATGGCTGTGCTTGCACCAATCACAAGGCTACCAAGGGGGTGCGCAGCTCCTTCCACTGCACGCGGTGCTGCACCCATAGAAAGCACGCGCTGAACCTTTAAAACCCAGCAAGAAAAAAACTCAACCTTCCACAGATGATTGTAATAAAAACAAGTCTGTATCTGCTGCAGAACACGCATAACAAGGCATAACTCTCAGGGCAAAGCAGCGAGAAGCAAAGAAACTGACAGCAAAGTGTCCAAATCTGGGTTTTTCTCGGTATTGTTTACAGAGGCCGTGGCATTGCAGCCAGGCCCCTGAACAATATTGACGAAGCCCTTGCCCGCTACACAGGGCTTATCTGTACAACAACAAGACACCCGGGGGCGGGAACCAGCCTCCGGGCACGGGGTGTGCAGCCAGCTCAGGGGGTGTGAAAACTCCGGGCACCAGGTGGGCAGAGACAGCGCAGGGCAAGGTGAACCCCTGATCTGTGGCATCATTTCAAGGCCTCCAAGGGCCCCTCAAGGGGGGCGGAAGGGGGGGGACAGAAGCACACACGAAGGCCCCCTGAAGCAGCCCACCTCCTGCCCGCTGGCCCCCAGGAGCTGGCACCAGGTGGGCAGCCACAGAGCAGGGCAAGGTGCTGGGTCCCAGATCTGTGACATCATTTCAAGGCCTCCAAGGGCCCCTCAAGGGGGGCAGGAGGGCACATGAAGGCCCCCTGACGCCGCCCACCCCCTGCCCGCGAGCCCAGGAGCTGGCACCAGATGGGCAGCGACGAACCACAGAGCAGGGCAAGGTGAATCCCTGATCTGTGGCATCATTTCAAGGCCTCCAAGGGCCCCTCAAGGAGGGCGGGAGGGCACATGAGCACACATGGAGCCCCCCTGAAGCCGCCCACCTCCTACCCACGAGGCGCGAGCCCAGGGGCTGGCACCGGCGTGGGCAGCGACAGAGCCCCAGAGCAGGGCAAGCTGCTGAATCCCTGATCTGTGGCTTCATTTCAAGTCCTCCAAGGGCCCCTCAAGGGGGGCGGGAGGGCACAGGTGCACACATGGAGCCCCCCTGAAGCCGCCCTCCTCCTGCCCACGAGGCGCGAGCCCAGGGGCTGGCACCAGCGTGGGCAGCCACAGAGCAGGGCATGGGGATGAGTCCCATGTCTGTGGCATCATTTCAGGGCCTCCAAGGGTCCCTCAAGGGGGGCGGGAGGGCACATGAGCACACATGAATCCCCCCTGAAGCTGTCCACCTCCTGCCCACGAGGCGCGAGCCCACGGGCTGGCACCGGCGTGGGCAGCGACAGAGCCCCAGAGCAGGGCACTCTGCTGAATCCCTGATCTGTGGCTTCATTTCAAGGCCTCCATCCTTTTAAGTTTTTATAGTGTGAAATATAGCCACTGGTGACAACTTTTTCATCTGTAATTTTTTGTCACGATGACCGAATTACAAAAGCAATGTTCTATTATGTCCGATAGACCCTTCTAGCTGCAGGGATATTTAAAGCGTATAGATTCTCCAAAAGAGTGCGATAACTAGAGCCAACACCTGAGCCGCCGATTACAGTGATTTTTCAATGTGTAACGACCATAAAGCAATTCATATGGGAAAATATCAAGAATGAAAAATGGATTTCAAGGAAGCCCATGTATTTCTGAAATGCGCACAAGATACTGAGTTTACGAACACTGGTTATTTGCACAGCTCTGAACTTGGTGTTCCCCGTACTATCACGTGATTCAGATGGCATTTTGCAAAATGTCTTCTTTCTTGCACACTGGCTTACATTTGCAAGCTAAAAAGGCAGATAAATCCAATTGGTAATAACACATTTTCTACTATTCTGTGTTATCATACATCTCTCAATACAAACGGTGCAACATTTGTATGGCTGGACTGTTACATCCTGCTTTTCTTTCTTCTCTGTCCTTCTTTAGTGTTTGTTATAACTTGCTCAGCATACATCTATGATGTCACATAGAATACTGGTTGTGTATGCTTGAGAGTAAAGTCAGTTACATCTGAGGCTGAGCAACAGTCCAACTGCTCCTGGTGGGATTATAATTGAATTTACTTAATACTTTATTATCATCTTGATCTAATACAAATCTTCAATAAATCAGATCTATTTCTATCAACTGGATACAAGGATCATCTTTTAAATGTTAGATGGACCTAGCAGTTAGCAACTCAAAGCACTACAAAACACAACCTGGAGACGTTGCGTTTCACCCAGCAAAATCAACACTTTTTTACAATGTGGGTGTCTGTAGAATGTGGGCCCTAACCACCACCCAGGGAAACCTATGAAACTCGGATATTTCTGAAAACTGGAACCCAGGGGAGTCCATGGTGGTGGGATGTGTGTGGATCCCATAACTTTTTCTTCCCAGAAAGCCTTGCAAACTTCAAACTGTGGCTAAAAACTGTTATTTTCCTTACATTTCTGTGACAGAAAAGTTTTGCAAATTGCGGGGATCCACAAAATTCCTTCCATTCAGCATACCCATACTTCTCTCAGTAAAAATAGTACTCCACTCGTGGGACTGGGCTTAGCACCTGCGAAACAAAGTGCCCCAAACGCAATGTGGACACATCAAAAATGTGGGAAACAAACGACCCGCTTTAGCGATGTGGCCATATGAGGTTTTTAAGCTCTGGCTATTCTGCCCCCCAGGGAAACGTAGCTCACACACACATTTCTAAAAACTAGACTCTGAGAGGAGTAAAAGTTGGTATGACATGTATGGGCTCACAATATTATTTATTTTACCAATAAACCCGTGTAGATCGCAAACATTGTCTAAAAACACACATTTTCCTCACATTTCTGTGAGATAAAGTTCCAGAATGTGTGAGGTCTACAAAAGTGCGCGAAACATGTCGACCTAAGAAACATACCCACTAGGGGTGTGTCACAAACCTACCTACAGAGGGCCATCACATCCCTCACAGCAGCACCACCTTCTTGGTTTTTACTAATGACAGAGGGACTCTTTTTAGGTCTCGCCTGTCGATGCGCATGCGCATCGAGCAAGCGAGACTATAGGGGCTCATCCAGACTTTATCTAACTTGCAAGGAATCGTGGCGATTCCTTGCAGTGCCCGTGACTTTTAAGCTCAATGCGCATGTGCATTGAGCTTAAAAGCGCGTGCACATGCACCCAGCCGCCTACTCTCTCTCTCAGCCTTCCCACAACTCCGCCCCCTCACTACTTGATTGCACGGCCGCTAGGCCGTGCCTCCCATACTCTCCTCCCCCCTCCTCCTCTCCTCCCATGCCTGCCTGCCTCAACTCTCCGCCTCCCGCCCCCTCCCCCTAGTTTACAACGGATGCATGCAAACATTGCACGGCCGCTAGGCCGTGCCTCCCCTACTCTCCTCCCCCCTCCTCCTCTCCTCCCATGCCTGCCTGCCTCAACTCTCCGCCTCCCGCCCCCTCCCCCTAGTTTACAACGGATGCATGCAAACATGTTTTTTCAGATTGCAACGTTATTTTCTGCATTTGAACTGCTGAATGCTAAAGCTGACATGGATTGCAAGGAGTGGCGGTTTGCTCGGAGCCGAGTTCAGTCCTACACTGACTGCTTGGCTTCTTTGTTTCACACACTACAGAAAACATGGTGAAGGGAGGGGGAGGGCTTGGAGCTGCGAGGTTTGTCCCCTTCCGGTCTGACATCCGAGAACCGGATTCCTGGGTTGCTGTTCGGTTCATTCACTCCAGGATCAACCGTTGGCTGCTGTTCTTGGCAGCGTTCCCGAGGGGGTGAATTTTTAAAGCCATATTCATATTGCATTGGTTGGGCGGGTTGCCATGGACACTGGTAAGTGAGGCTTTAAGTGCAGCGCGCAAATAAGGTTGCTTATCGTAGAATGTGAAGCAGTATTGGGATTTTTGTTGTGGAGAAGGTACGACAAAACGAACGCGTTGGATGAATTCATTTTATTACCTGTTTAGTATTGATTGGTCGCCGTGCAGTGAACTCGAGGTTTGGGTCAAAGGTCGTCGCCAGGGACCAGGCTTTGCATTTCGCGCAATAAAGGCTGTTTGTAGCCATACGCTTTATAAGTGTTTCATGTTGTTCTTTTCTTTGGTGATGAATTATTTAGGCAACTGGACACGATCCCGAGCTGTTTTTTTCGTACCTTCAAAATAATTTTGTTTGTTGGGTAAGAAGGCCGGATGTATTTCTTCCCTCAATCCAGAAACTTTTATTCTTTTTCCAATGCAAGGAGGCACGTGCAATCTAGAGTTGCTTTCGCTTTCTCCTCCAGTTCAAAACAGGGTTGGCTGGTTGGGAACCGCGTTACACACTGGACGTGCACCTCCCCCCTCCCCATCTCTGCCTTCCCTCCGTCTTGTTTTTTTACTGCCTCATTAGTTAACCGCCCCACCTCCACTTTGTTGTCTAGTTGGCAGACTCAGCTGAGAGGCCAACAACTGAATGGGTGCATGCAATAGGTCTCGGAGCATTTGAGTTAGAGCTTTTAGATTTGTTTATGGCTTTTTTTCTTTGTAATTCTTTAGCATTGCCTACAGGAAACAAAAATGCTAAAGATAAAAAAAAAAAACCATAAACAATTCTAAAAGCACAAACTCTAATGCTGCGAGACCTATTGCATTTCCAATGCTTGTCTTCAATAAATTCTACAAGCACCCATCCAGTTATTTTTTAACTCTACCTTAGGACACCACTGCCACTCACCCCCACACACCATTATGGCTTCATCTAAAAGATCTCTGAAAAAGTCACCCTTCGGGGGACCCGTGGGCATTTCAGTGCCAGCCCGACGAGGAGCAATAGCCCAATGATGAAGTATGACATCCTATGGGGTGTGTGAGGGCATCAAGAACAGGTCACACGGACCCCAACAACCACAGTAGTAGAACGACAACAGCTTTCTATCTTTGCTTCTCTCTGATAGGAACAGTGACTCTCGTTGGTTGTAGAGTACTTTTTGGGAGCACTAGTCACTGGACCTTTATGTAGCTCCCTGTCCCCCCCTCTTTTTGATTTTGTACAAATTTACTATCACTCCATATTCCCATGTGTCACCCTATAAAAACAGCACACCACATGTGTGGCTGGGCCTAGTGCCTGTGACGCAAAACACCCAAAAATTAGATAAAGAGACCAATCGAAACTGACCCCCTTTTTGGGATGTGGATAGCTGCTGAATTGTAGCCCTGGCTCGTCTGTAACCCTGGGAAACCTACCAAACCTAGACATTTCTGAAAAAGAGACGCACATGTGAGTCCAGGTTGGTTTTTTATCCACAATGCCCTTCAAGCCTCATACTTTGGCATAAACACGCATTTTCCCCACATTTCTATGAGAGAAAGTTATGGAATCTGTGGGGATCCACACATTACTTACCCCCCTGCATTGCCACACTTGTCCCCAAAAAAACGGGATTGGATATATTTATATGTATCCAACCCAGCACACAGCTCAAGAGGTCGGTGCAGGGCTGGCCGGTGCCAATACCTGGCCCCATCTATACCCGCTTAAAAGGAAGAGAACCCGCATGTGGTGGCGTAGTCTAGTGTACGCACGTCACGTACCGACGTGACGTGCCGGCGGCCATGTCTGGCTGCGCGCGCATAGCGCGAGACAGAGAGCGCGAAAGCCGAGAGTGGAGCAAACGCGGCTCGGCGCTCTTTAGAGGTTATAAGTGGAATAAACCTACGTTAACCCTCACCTGGTGCAGGGTCATTATTAAGGGTGACTACTTCGTTACAATGGCGACGAGGGTGGGATGCTAGACCCACCCACCACGAGGAACAGCACAAGCACCGAGGGAACCAGCAACCACACCGGTGCACTGAGGACACGCAGCAGATGAGCAGGACAATAGAACTAGATGGTCAAGAGAGCTGGAGGTCAGGAAGAGACAGCCAGAACGTTCCACACAGGTACCAACCCTAAAGAGCATGGCAGAGCCCAAGATCGACCAGAAGGGCAGAACGATCCTACTGAAGGGGCTGGGCATAACCCAGGAACCCCCAACATAGCGCGCCAAACCAAGCAGCCCAAGGCAAAGCGCACCAAACCAAACAGCGACCTGCAAGACAGAGAGACAGCGCTGGATCCCCCACCAAAGAGCGAGGGGGCGGACGCAAGCAGTCCCCAGTCTCACACAAGTAAGGAAGAGCAGGACAACACACCAGGCAGTCCCAGGAACCAAGGGAGCACGCACTCCACGATCAAGAGTGAGAAAATGAGTGCGCAGGCAGGATACGCGATGGCGCCAGTACAATTTCTACCCAGGCCAGGAGAACCGCTAATGAAGTGGGAGGACTGGAGAGAATACATAGACAATTTTATAGGAGTCTTGGAAGACGAGAGTGAGGAGGAGTTCAATCCCAAAAGGAAAAAACGCATCCTATTACTTAACCTAGGCCCAGAAGGTCTGAGAATATACAAGAGCCTGGTGCCAAAGGAAAGAGGAAGCACGGATGACAACGTGTATGCCCATGCCATCGATGACCTGAATGAACACCACAGACCGGCGGTGTGCGTGTCGGTGGACAGATTTAATTTCCAGCAGAGGAAACAACGCCCTGGCGAGACAGTGGAGGAATATGTGGCAGCCCTAAAGAGACTGGCGTCCACGTGCAAGTACGATAACTGGGAAGAAGAATTCATCAAGGACCAAGTGGTGATGCACACCACGAGCACAGCAGTACAGGACAAACTGTGGGCCAGCGGAGACAGCACCCTGAAGGAAGTGATGGTGATCGTCAAAAGAGCAGAACTGGCGCGTAGGTGTGCGGAAGCAACGAGGAAGGAGACGGCGCCCACCGCCATGGTGAACAAAGTAGACGAGGAGGAACCTCGCCGGGACCACAAGTACAAGGGGTCGGCGACGAAGGGACCCAAGAGATGGCAAGGCAACCCAGGCCCGCCGGGTAAACAAGCGGGAAGCAATAGGAAGTCATGCTACAGGTGCGGGAGCTGGTCCCACGAGGCGCACGACAGGAAGTGCCCAGCATTCCGCGCTAAATGTATGTACTGCGGGATAGTGGGACACTATGAGAAGGTGTGTCGGAGAAAGGCATCGAAGAGCATGGTGAAATATATCGGACAGGACAGTGAAGAACAAGAAGAGGGCGCAGAGGAAGATGTCGTCACAGTCATTTACATCGAGGATCAAGTACTAGGTGTGGATGGTCAAGTGCTGAGTGTCGACGGCAAGAGAACAATGAAACCCGTCCTGGAGATGTCGATAGGAGGAATACCGATAAACGTGGTGGCTGATACGGGCTCGCCCTACACCATCATCCAGAGAGCGGTATGGGAGGAGAACTTTGCACCACACCTGGGCCCAGAACTGGAGAAGCTGGACATCCGCCCAGTGACGTACAATGGGGATCGCATACCTATGGCTGGGTTCAGGCCATTACATTTCGAGTTCAGAGGCCGGTCCGCATTCTGCAAACTCTACATATCAGAAAGAGGACCCTCGGTCCTAGGATGGCTTGACTAAGGCGACCTGGGCATCAAGTTGGACCCAGGGGGCAAAGAACAGATACTACTCACGGAACAGGAAGCCTGGCCGGACTTAAACAAATGGAAAAGAGAGTACCCCAAGGTATTCGGAGGCACAGTTGGAAGGATGGAGAAATTCGCACACAAGATAATCCTGAAGGAAGAGGCTGTACCGGTCGCCCACAAGGTGAGGAATGTGCCATTGGCGGTGAGAGACGCAGTACAAGCGGAACTACAGGATCTGGAAAGGAAAAGGATCATCGAACCCATCACATGTGCGGAGTGGCTCGCGCCCTTGGTAGTAGTAATGAAGCCAAGCGGGAAGGTCAGGCTGTGTGTCGACCTACGTGAACTGAACAAGAACATTGTGGTGGAGAAATTCCCTTTGCCCAGGATTGAGGAAATGCTGGCTAGCACCAGTGGGGTCAAATGGTACTCAACCATAGACTTGACCTCAGCCTACCACCAGATTGCCCTGCACCCGGAAAGCCGCAAACTAACTTCGTTCATCACCCCATTTGGGTGCTATCAGTTCCGCCGCATGCCGTTCGGGCTAGCCTCAGCGGCTGCGGTGTTCCAAAAGCTGATGCACCAACTGTTCAAAGACACAGATGGAGTCCAATACTTCCAGGACGACATCCTGGTAATGGGATGAGACAGACCGGATCATGATAACAAGCTCGGGAGAGTACTAAAGATCCTCGAGTAGTAGGGCCTCACAGCTGAATGGACCAAGTGCCGGATAGGAATGGAGTCCGTGACTTACCTAGGACACGAGATCGGGGTACGAGGAGTGACCCCGAAAGCAGACAACGTGAGAGCCATCTGCGAAGCACCACCGCCCTCCAACAAAGAAGAAGTCCGATCGTTCATTGGAATGGCGGAATACTATAGCAAGTTTGTGCAGCACTTCGCCTCCAAGACCCACCACATGAGGCAGCTGACGAGAGACAACACAGAATTCTGCTGGTCGGAGGAAGCGCAGGGTGAATTTGAAGTCATCAAGAGAGAGGTGGCAGGAGCAGTACCACTCCAAGGATATGACCCCCAAGGAAACACAGTGCTCACCACCGATGCCAGCGACAAGGGGCTGGGTGCTGTCCTGATGCAAGACCGAGGTCAGGGGAGAATGTAAACGCTCAGCTTCGCGTCCCGCGCACTGAGTGAAACCGAAAAGAAGTACAGCGTAATCGAAAAGGAAATGCTGGCGGTTGTATGGGCCATGACCAGATTTAGGCAGTTCTTGTGGGGCACACGGTTCCTACTGAAAACAGATCATAAACCCTTGCTGAAGGTACTAACGTCCAGCGGACACGCAAATGCAACGCCTAGAATATCAAAGATGACTCTCAAACTGCTGGAATTCAGGTACGATGTAGAACACATCCCCGGCAGCAGGAATAAGGTGGCAGACTATCTGAGTAGGGCAGCGGCTATGGACCAGTGCGGAGAAGACCAAGCAGGGGCGGAAGAGATGGTCGCACTCACGGAAGACCATGAGAAAACCATAGGAAATCAAGAGTGGAAGGAAGCATATGGAGAAGACCAAATACTAGAAGAAGTAAAATCATATATCACAGAGGGATGGCCAGACAAAAGACAAACCCGTGGGGACCTCAACCCATACTTCGAAGTCAGAGAAGAGTTGTCGATGGACGACCTAGGAGTGTTTGTGTACAGAGGGGAGAAAGTCATCCCCCCGGCAGGAATCATCCCCAAATTATTGGACATGCTCCATGAAGGACACTTGGGGATAGGGAAATTGAAATTGAGAGCCAAGCAAAACTACTGGTGGCCAGGGATGGACATGAGGGCCGAGAGGCATGTCAGAGACTGCTCACAGTGCCAAGGGGCGGATAAGACACTGAAACCACTACGCCCTGCCCTCGGAAAGTTCGATCCCCCAAAGAACCCATGGAAAGAGTTATCAGTAGATATTTTGGGCCCGATACTGGACACACACGGAGTCCAAAAGTATGTATGTGTTCTTATGGACAGGTACTCTAAATGGCCAGAGCTCAAGATAGATGAGGCGATGGACACGGAAACCATCATTAAGTTCCTGGCTGACACATTTGTGAGGGAAGGCATCCCTAAGTCCATCCTGAGTGACAATGGCCCCCAATTTAGATCAGAGAAATGGAACAACTTCATGCAGAGGAATGGCATACTGGCCAAGCACACGTCAATATATCACCCTGCAGGGAACGGACTTGTGGAAAGATTTAATAGAGTGGTGATGGGGTCCGTTCAAGCAGCTATCTCCAACAACAAGGACTGGGAGAAGGAGCTATGGCACTTAGTATGGGCGTACAGGATCACCCCAACGGGGACAGGGTTTAGCCCCTTTCAGATATTGAGAGGCCGCAAACCATTCACTCGAGACAATCGAGTGTGGAAGGAAAAGACCATAGTGAGCGAATGGTCCCCTGCAGTGGTGCGAGCCAACTTGGAAAAGGCGCAAGCCATTTACTCAAGACACTACAACAACCGAAAAAACGTGAAGGAGACAAGATTGGAAAAGGGAGAATGGGTGCGAGTAAAGTTGGCCACGCTGCAAAAGAAAGGAGACAGTAAATACAGCAAACCCATGCAGGTCAAGGAAGTGCTGGGTAGAGCAGCCCTGCTAAGTGACGGAAACGTGTGGTCGCTTGACCGCATGGCAAGATGCAACAAGGTGCTACGTTGGGACCAGGGCGAAGCGGACCTGGAAGACACGGAGGAAGGAACTGTAGAGCAAGAACATTCTGAGATGGATTTGGATGAGAGGAGCCGAGAGCAGCAAGGAGAGAGACCCGGCGATACCAACCAAGCGCTGGCGAGTGAAGGCAACGCGGACAGAGGAGAAGGTAGTGCGGCCGCACTAGGAGGTAGAAGGAGCGATGAAAGGACTCAGGAAGGAGGTACACCGTCCACCCCGGTGAGACTGACCCGGAGGGGTAGAGCGGTGGTCAAACCAGTCTGGTTCCGAGACTTTGACATGAACGGCGGACTGTGAGTTAACAGTTTCTGTATTGGGTAAAAGGGGGAGATATGTGGTGGCGCAGTCTAGTGTACGCACGTCACGTACCGACGTGACGTGCCGGCGGCCATGTCTGGCTGCGCGCGCATAGCGCGAGACAGAGAGCGCGAAAGCCGAGAGTGGAGCAAACGCGGCTCGGCGCTCTTTAGAGGTTATAAGTGGAATAAACCTACGTTAACCCTCACCTGGTGCAGTGTCATTATTAAGGGTGACTACTTCGTTACACCGCACACCAAGAAGTATGAATCCAGCATTTCGTTTACTCGTGATGCGTTTTGGCGATGTTGACTATGTCAATCAATATCATCAGCGCCAGTGATAGTAATCAATATAAATAACAGACTATGGTTGACATGAAAGAAAGACTTGCCCGGCAATAAATCATACAATTAGAATTGTTCCTCTCAATTTTGTGCAGATACATGAAACATAATTTCTCTACCATAACAAGATCTTGGAGATGCCTGAATATTTCCCAAGTTTCAAAACCTAATAAATGTAGAAAATAACAGGATATAGCACTTTCTGGTCTAAAGCAAGATGGACCAATAGCTCCCAAATACATTTGAAATGCATCTTATATCATACCATTGTTTCCACTCAATTGGTAGTACACCTGGTGTTTCTAAAAATGGTGGTAGAGCATTTACATATTGCATAATAAGTACCATATAGTGAAAAATAAGATATAGTATAACAAGGCGCTAAACCATAATTTCTTAGCAGTTTCTTAATCAATGTCAGTTATACTTGATGTTCAAACCTAAAACTTTACTGATGGTGAAACTAATGTATCTTTTGTTTTTTCATTTTAGTCTGGGAATGCGGCAAACTGGAGTATTCCACTAGAAGACAGGAATGTTCTTTTGCTTTATAATTGTTCTGTCTGTCATTTAATATGGAAACTGTTTGACAGAAAATCACACGCTCTGTCTTTCAATGTGTTGCCAAATGTAAACAGCTCCACCAAGATGTATTAGCTTGTGTTACCACATTTATTCGCCTGGTAGTTGAGACTGGTTGGCCCAAGGCAAAAAAGGGCTTCCTTATTTTCTCAAGGGCAGTGAATCGAAGGATGTCTTGGTGCAGGTGGTTAATCCTCCTAGTAAATGTGGTGAGCTCACAGAATTAGCGATGGAGTTGTATCATGGCTTACCTGAGCATCTTTCAGAAGAGACCAAAGTCTCTGTAGTTCAGCCTAATGTAGAGGTGAATAGATTTATTGAGACTTTGATCCAATGCAGTTGGGCAGTATTAGTAGACCTGCGAAATCACACGGGGCCATCATGTGTCGCACGATTTTGGCTCCCTTCACACGGTCACACGGTGAGAAGCCTAAATCACAGGGTGGCAGGGAAAATGGGCTGAAAACCACTGGAAACAATTGGTTTTTAGCTCGTGTTTTTAGCTCGTTTTCAGAGGCAGTAAGCAGTGAATGCCCCTTCAGAGGTGTGAAAACACCCCAGGACATCGGCGACAGCCTCAATGACCCTTAAAAAATTTTTTTTAGGAGGGGCGTGGGAGCTTGGTGAGGTGCAGATTGCCTCTTAACCCGTTGGCTGCTGCCGTCGGCCAACGGTCGTTGCAAGCACTACCTTGGTAGTGCTGCGCACGTCCGTTGGCTGACGCTGCCCCACCCGTTTTTCGAATGATCAGCACTGGAGCTGAACGTTCGACGCAGCCAACGGGTTAAATAGCTCACAGTACCATGCCCCGCCCCCTCCAAGGCTCTGCCCCCTTCGCACACAGTGGCATGAATTTGTAAGTTGGCAGGTATGTATTAGAGAGCCCATTTCTAAATGAAAAAGGGAAAGAAAACATGCACATACATCGATTGCGCTTGTATTGTGGAAAGTCAGGTCACTTTGTCAAAGTTTTATGAGGATCTTTAAAAGTCAAGCATCTGCAACCTCACCCATCAAAAGGTCGCAGCCATAGGAAAACAAGATTTCTCCAAAATGAAAGGAGGTGCCTTGTCGAGTGAATAATTTAAGTTAGTCCCCACATTGGTATTGAATACCATGCAGTCGGATGTGGCTCATATGCTTAATTCCATGAAGATGATTTTGGCAGAGGGTCATCCATGAAAAGGTGATTTAACGCACTTAGGGCCATATTATCAAGAAACAGTGATAAAATTATCGCTGCTTTAGCGGCAGGAAGCAGCGATGAGTCTGAATCTTCTCGAAATTATATGGAAATGGATTTCTGTAATCAAGAGAAAGTTAACCAAGTATCTTAACCCCTTCGATGCTCATGACGGAACGGTTCCGTCATGAGCATCGGTCGAGCTGTGCTTATGACAAACCGTTCCGTCATGACCACGCCCGTTTTCATTAGGGCTCAGCACCGGGGGGGGAATCGGGGCCGCACAGAAGAGGTTAAGGCAGTGGATAATTCTGTTATAGCTTTTGTTTTATTTACTACAATTGTGCATTGATATCAGCTGCACTGCACTTGATTCACACTTGTATAATAACATGAGGCTGTTGTAACTGAAACAGATCTGATATGGTGTATGGTGAATTAAAGTGAGTTTTTCTGGCTTAGGCTGGCTCAGGCTCACTAGGCCTCAGGCCTCAACACCATCTTGTTTTAAATGGATGCTGCA
Organism: Lissotriton helveticus; assembly: GCF_964261635.1. Classification (NCBI taxonomy): domain Eukaryota; kingdom Metazoa; phylum Chordata; class Amphibia; order Caudata; family Salamandridae; genus Lissotriton; species Lissotriton helveticus. Next base: position 1,176,394,563 of record NC_136071.1, on the reverse strand, counting down.
CCATGATGTGTATTCCCTGTTTATGTTTCTCCCTGATACTACATGCAGCAATATGTGGTTTGTTTATTTCTGCATGACACACACTGTTCTCAGGGGCTCTCTAAAGGAAGACTATTTAAAATGTTCAATGCTTTTTAGCTTGCACACTGTGTTGCATTCATTCATAGTGGTTTTCTGCTGTTTATTTAACTAGTTTATTCTCACATCTCTGCACAACATTAGGTCAGAAGGAGTGAGTCAATATTCATGCAGTGTGATAGTGCTTATGCGGTAGGGCTATGAGACATTATAGTATGTTATGTTGTAGTTTGTTAGTGCAATTATCATACCATGCTGCTTTTGCAGTTCCTCTACTTTCAAGTGCAAAAAAACTGTATATAAACCTTGAATTTGTGGGTGAGCCAGATTGTTTTTGGGCTTCTACTGGGGATGCTCCTCTATTTCTTACTGCTTTTTGCTTTTGCTGCACATTTGAGACTTGGCATTTCTATGTGTTTTCTCTACTTGGTTACTTCGTATTTGATAGTCCTCATGGCAAATGACCCTTATGAAATTCAATGAGATTACAGCTGCATCTCCATTTTGTAATCCCAGAATTGTACTTTGGATTTTGTAATAAACCTTCATGGCTTTTCTAAATTTCTGATCTTGAACTCCCTTTTTTCAGCCAGTTCATTCTTATTGACTGTATTTTTTAACCCCTTGCATGCGGGGCTGATTCCCCCGCTGTGCTGGAGGGTGAGGGGGGGTGGCGCGCACAGCTCCCCGGTGCTCATGACGAGCTCAGCTTGTCATGAGCCACGGTGGTCATGTGCTCATGACGAGCTGAACTCGTCATGACAACACCCGTTCCTGTAGAACGCTCACACAGCAGGGGAATTAGCCCAGCGAGCGACCGTGCGTTCCAACGGTCATGACGAGCTCAGCTCATCATGAGCACACGAGCACCGTGGCAAATGACGAGCTGAGCTCGTCATGAGCATCGAAGGTGTTAAATGCCTTTTTGACTCTTTTCTCTAGGGACACACTGCCTCTTAACTTTGAGGTTAACACCATCCCGATCCATCCAATGATTTTGCATGCCAGAGATACATAGATTTCCAAGGGCCCTGCGCACCCACCGTTTTTGGGAGCAGAGGATGGTTTAGAAAGATAAGAGGATAGTCCTCTGTTTACAATTATTCTACCTGATTTGGATTTTTGTCTCTGCTCCTTGGAACTCAAATTGGATAATTTGCTGGGGCTGGACCACCAATACTATGGTGCTGTTTCTGTGTAAGATGTTTGTGAGTATCAATAGGCAAATTATTGAGGAGACAGAGAGTGTTTTAATGTGTTAATAATGGACAGTGGGATTTGTAGTTGAGAGCATAGGTTGTGTTTGAGTTATAATTGTTTCCGTGTGTGTGATTTCTTTAAATTTGCATTTCTGATTCTTGGTTCTGTTCAGTTTCTGTGGTTAGGATGTGTTTGTCATATGCTGAATATCGTGTGCTGAAAAAGGTTTAGGCTTTGTTATTTGTTGCTTAAGCTAAATTAATCGGTTTCGTCGTAATCCAAGACCTCTACATATTGCTATTGAACTTATCTGCCTAAGGTAGTGTATTTTGTGAGGTGCTGCACTCACACCTTAAGGGATTTTCTGAATTAACTAAAAGTTTTCTTGCACTGGTTTGCGCGTCTAAGATGGATTGGTGTAATTTTCTCTCCCTTCTGTGTACAAAAGTAAATGCACTAATCAGGGGTGGAATACTACTGGGATCGTATGAGCCATGCTGTCATTGGTTGGTTACCGCTGTAGCTGCATTGTGATTGGTGGATTGCGATTTGCTATAGCCGCCCTGGAATTGTTTGTTAATTTGTTTGCTTATTTTGTGAGATTTTGTAGGTTTATGTATTGAAAAAACCTAAAGTCCTGAGCGTACCTGCTGTAGAAGGTGAAGTGATTCCTTTCAAAGGTTCTCCTGCATTTGGAATGAGAACATACATCGGTGATTACAAGTGCATGTAGTTAAAAGCAAGGTACAAGTAGACCTCTGGTGTCAAGGACATGCCATTTAATTTAGAGGGTACCTTTAAGACAGGAAAGCTTGATTTCCAGAGGCATGAAAGGGAAAGAAACAAAATGAATAAGCAGTTGAATGGTTGGTCAGAAACCAAGTAGGGCATTCAGAAAAAGGCAAGGTGTGAGGGGGTTTCATGAAACTGATGTAAAGAACATTTATGAATGTAAAACTGAAAGGCAGAAACAAAATACAGGAATTTGATTCAGATGAGGATGATAGTTCCTTAAGTGGCCTGTTAGATTCCAGACCTCCTCCTTACACAGATGATACACAGACACAGACACGCCTGGTATGAGTGTAGGTGGCAAACTGGTTAGGAGTACACAGCGAATAACAATGCTAGCACTACCAGGTGCAAGTACAATTGCAGTTGCACGTGCTCCATAGGAGTGCATTGAAAAGTGTACCTGGTCTTACTGAGTTACAGATGTTGTGAGCACAGCTGTTACTGTTGTTGAAGCTGTGGCTTCTAATCTACCTGAGAAGAGATACATTAAGATTGCAAATTGAAAGATTGCATTTGAAGAAATTGTACAGGGAACAAGTGAAATAAATAGGATACTTGTGTATAATTCAGATGAGTTTAAATATTTGATCACAGAAGCAGCGAGGTGTGCAAATGAGGCTCATAATAATATTCAAGATTTAGCACAAGAATTCGGGGCGGACTCACACAAGTATATTACTTTGCAAAAGAAGTACAGAATGGAATTGGATAAAGCAGAAATAGCAAACATGTGTCAAACGACTCTGCAATCCCGTATCAAAGGCTCAGGGCCTTATTACGAGTTTGGCGGTCCGACCGCTGTAGGACCGCGTCCGCCCCTGCCAGCAGCCCATGGGCCGGCGGTCCAAAGAATGCTGCATTACGAGTCGGCTACAGGGCCTGGCAGTGTGGAGGTGGGGCACTTGCAGCGCTGGGGAGCATTTTTCACGAATATATTGTTGCATTTGTGTGCATTTTGACTGCATGTGGAAGTGGTGTGGCACAGCGGCTAGGGTGCCTGACTCCTGACCACGGGGTTCACGGTTCGATGGTTCCATCCTGGTGCCAGCAGCAGGTTAGCCCAGCACCATGTGACTCTGGGCAATAGCTCGCTTAATCTTCCCGACGGCCCCCAGCGCCGGGACACCTCTCTGGAGGTAGCTGTGTGCTTTACAAATACTGGTGTTCCATTCCATTCCTATAGTCATTGACTCATACCAAGCATTCTTTTCTATGACTTTTCATGAGGTCAGCCAATATTGTTTTATACATTTCAGGTCATGAATAAAATTCTCATTTGGTGCTGAATCCCACAAGGGGATACAGAAAACCCCTCAAACTTTAGTCAGATTTTAAAGAAAGATTTGGAGAGTTTACAGCTGCCCTGTAACTCACTGCTGGTGCAATGTATTCACGATTTACTAGTGGCATCAAAAACAAAAGTAGTGTGCAAGTTAGATACACTCCTAAAACACCTTGTTGACAATGGTCAAGATGCAGTACTGTAAGAGAGAAGAGATGCATCACCACATTGAGAAGGGGGCAAGGAAAGTTCAACAAACGCATTTCTACAATCCTGAAAATTAGAACTCCAACTACCCATAGGGACGTGAGGATGTTTTGGGGAATCGTTGGCTACTGTTATCAGTGAAATTTACAAAAAAGTTCCTGACTACGAAGCTTTTACTATAGCCTTATAGCCCGCCGTAGCGGGCTATACCGGCTATTAAAGGCCCACTCCTGTGTTAAAGGCCCGAGCCGAAGGCGATGGACTTTAACAAGGGACCGGGTATTTAATAGCTGGTATAGCCCTGCTACCAAGGGTTATAAGTCTATTAGAACATTCTGCCACTAGAGGGCAGAATGTTCTAACAAATAAAACAACGCCTCTTAGAGCTCGAGGGGTTTTAAATCCCCTCGAGCTCAGAGAGGCCTTTGTAAAACATTGGAAGGTTGCTCTGCGGGCCTTTACCGGCCCATAGAAGCATGGAGCACTCCATTGTGTACAATGGAGCTCTCAACATTCCAATGTTCTAATAAGTCTCACTCACAGTGACACAAAGGAGCCTGTTCTATTTGATAGAGAATAGATAAAAGGCTTTTGAAAGCTCAGATAAAATCTTAGCAGCTCACCGGCTGTCACAATCACAATGACTGATTCCAAGAAAGAGTTCTATTTCTATTGTCTTGAGAAGGAAGGGTATGCATTATCTAATCTGGTAGAAAAGCATGATACGGTAAAGTGGCCTGTCAGTTAAATTTCTTCTACACTGGTTTCAGTCGTCGTAGCTCTTTCTGTTGTGTGAAGTTCGTTCGCTGTTTGCCATGCAATTGAACAGAGTGAGGGAATTGGTTAAAAAAAAATATATTTTTATTAGATTTTTCTCTGGAACAATACATGATACAAAACATCACGTTCATCAACAATGCTACGTGGGATTCAACGTACAATCGTACAGTGTTACAGTAATGCAGTACAGATCTGGCATGTCCACCACAGCCGTACCTCTGTCGGTTCATGTTTCTGTATCGGTATTAATCAGGGAAACTTCGTAGAGGAGGGCTCAGCTCCATCTCCACCCATGTCTATGCCGTAGTGCCTGAGCCAGGGACCACACACTTTACAGAACTTCTTGGGGCATCATCTTGCCTTATATGGAACTCTTTCAGCCACCATGTAAAGGTCCATTCCTACTTTCCATTCCCTGAGGGTGGGTGTTTGGAGGGGGCACACCAGTGCTTGGCTACATCCCGCTTCGCCACCACAAGGCCCAGATTGCTAAACAGGAGTTTACCTCTGGGTATGTGTCTCTATGTGGGTAATTTGGGGTCTATTGGCAGGCTTACACCCAATATCTTAGTAAGTTCCTCCACAACGATAATCCAGTATGAGCTTATCACCGGGCAGGACCACATCATGTGATGAACGACCCAATCTCGTCCCTTCATCTCAGACAGTTAGGGGCCTCTAAATGTAAATGTAAATGTACCGGTATTTATAGAGCGCACAGCTACTTCCCTGAGGTAGTGTCCCGGCGCTGTCCGTATACCGCTTAGGAACCCTTCCTGGTTTTCCCTGTGATTGTCCACTCCTGGGGTGAACAGCCTTTACGACGCAGCTGTTACACCGCCGTGCCGTTACAACGCGGTCTTTTCAACGCAAGTCGTTACCACGACTTGCGCTGGAGGGCGCTGCAGGACAAGGAATTTTTTTATTTACTATCCAACACCTTCCCTACTGTACGTAGGCTGGTGTTGGAATAGTAAATTAAAAAATTCCTAAGTCCGCACCCCCTCCAACGCAAGTCGTGGTAACGACTTGCATTGAAAAAACCGCGTTGTACCGGCACGCATTGTAAAAGTACGTGTCGTAATGCCGTACATCCACTCCTGGGCACCCCCAGGGTGAAACCAGGCCGTTGTGGAGATTAAGCAAGCTGTTGCCCAGAGTTGCAGCGTGGGACCCATGATTAGACTAGGCACCGAGGCGAGAATTATCAGGTCCGAGGAAATTGAACCCAAGACCCGCCGAGGCGGGAATTGAACCCCGGTCCCGGGCTAGACCTCTGCATCAGGGTCTGCCGCTCTAACCATTGAGCCACACTTCTCCACCCTACCAAATCTATGTAAACTGTCCCTGTCGGAGTATACCCGGTGCAGGGCCTTAAACGGAATAAGTCGCAGGGGGAATTGACCGCCACCTCCCTTGGGTGCATCAGGGCCGCCTCCCAAGCCTCGTTATGCGTTATATAACCTTGTTGTATTTGTCCCGCATTCAGTTGAGGTTTTGTTGAAACGTACTCGATTTTAGCATCTGAACAGGCAATGCTGGCAGCCGAAAATGTTTCGATTAGAAGGTGCAATACCTTAAATCCTGCAAAGTTGCTTCCGATTCCTAACACTGATGAAGATGATGATGGAGACTTGGCCATAACAGTCTTATCGCTACAGAGTTGTGTACCAAACCCAGGCCATTCACCAAAGATGTCCCCCTGGAGATAGCTGATCTGACTTTGTTTGTTGGTGGATGGTTATGGTTAAGAGGCCATCAAGGAGTTCTATTTCTAAAATCGTTGAACCATCATACTTAAATAAAAAACATTTTTAGTGTTTCTTTACATTAACCCCTTGCGTGCTGCGGACGGCCCCCGGCCGTCACACGTCACGGTGGGTGTGTGCGGAGGACAGCCGGTGGCTGTCCGAACCCCGCCCACTCTTCATTTCGCATTTTGTGAAGTCAAAGCATTTGAATAGTATGGCTTGTGGGACTCAACGGGATCTTGGTTTAGTGAGCTTGGAAAAAGATATAGGAAAGTTGGTGAGTGGTTTGACTATTTGTGTGAGGGCTTGACGCGCAGTATACTAACTCCTATGATTTTTGAATTGTGCAATAGTTCTATGCCTTTTGTTCAAATTCACTGAATTAATTATTTATAAGATGGGTCTAAATTGTGGGTGCAAACAAAAGAAGACAACGGCATCCAAAAGGACATCGAGCGAAATGGAGTTGGACGAGTCTACGATCGGCTTAAGATGTCGGAAAAGTCGAGACGCAAGAAACAGAAAGTGATGCATACTGTATTTATTTATAAAGTTTTATATAGCGCTAGCCTGACCTGTGGGTATCAGAGCGCTTTACATACACAAAGGAAAAGAAAAATTGCATAACATCGCAGGACATGAGGATGCATAAAGATATAAGCAAAGACATCATACTTATGTGTTTTGTCCAGAGAGGGGAGAAAGACTCAGGTGGTTGACACAGTCAGATAACAACCATCCTTGGAGGTCAAAGTGAGGGGGGAGTCCATTAGGTTATTGATACCTAGGTTGGTTGTCTTGGTCGATAAAGTATTGTAAATAATTTGGGTTTTGGTGATGATATAATCTTCAGGAGGAAAAATGCTAGAGGTTTGGGGGATTTACTGAAATTATACATTAATATCAGTAGCACTGCACTTGATTTACATGTGTTGACTGACATAAGGCTTCTGCAATTGAAACAAATCTGCTATGGTGTATTATGGTGTTTTTCTGACATTTGCTGCTTAGGCCTCATTTAGGCCTCAATGGAATCTTATTTGAAATGGATGTTGTATCATGATGTTTAATTTGTGTTTATATTTCGCTCTAAACTACTTGCTGCAAGATGTGGTTTGTTTATTTCTGTATGACATTGTTCTTGAAGGGCTCTCTAAAGGAAGTCTGTTTAAAACAAATATTCCATGCATTTCCACTTGCAGACTGTAGTGCATTCATTCACAGTGGGTTTCTGTTGTTTATGTAGCTAGTTTGCTCTAGCATTTCCGGATGACTTTAGGTCAGAAGGGGCGAATCAATATTCTTGTAGTGGGATAGTGCTCATGTGACAGGGCTATGTGACCCTTTAAAATGTAACAATGTGCTTTCTTAGTGCAGTGATCATATCATGATGACTTTACAGTTTTTTGTACTTTCAGATGCATAAAAACTGTATATAAACACTTGAATCTGGGGGTGAGACAGACTCTTTTTGGACTTCTTCCAAGGATGTTGCCTGATTTCATATTGATTTTGCTGCAAACTTGAGATTTGGTATTTCTATGATTTTTGCCTACTGCTATATTGCCCTGCGTGTGGTAGCCTTCATGGCAAATTACCTTTGGGGAATTCAATGAGTTTATTGCTGCATCTGCACTTTATTATTTCGGTTTTGTACTTTGAATTTTGTGATAAACTTTTTTTTTTTTTTTGGTGTTCAACTGTTTATTGCAAGTTACACACGGTACACAGCTGTGTCACCTACAACCCTGGGGCCGGCAGCATGTAAGTATGGGCATTGATCAGGTGTGAGATGGGGTAACACAGCCATGGTACCGACAACCCGGAGGCCCGGTGGCGTTCAGCAGTAGTGTACATGTCTCAGAGTGCACCGAGGGCAATACGAAATTAGCCCGCTGGCACACTTGAACCTTTTGTGTCCAGAATATCATGAAGAAATATGCGTATAATGTAAGAATTTTTTTTCAAAAAGAAATACCAAATAAACAAAAGCAAACAATTGCAATATAACATGATGGTGCATAAGGTGTCACTTCAGTCACATTCGTCAATGGTATCATATCTCAGTCCTCCTTCAAGTGCTCGACCAATAGGGGAATGAAAACCCACGGCAGGGGGCAATGTCTACCGTGGTCACTCAGGACCGCACATCCACTCAACGCCATCAATCGTGCACGTATGTAGGGCACTGCACCAGACAATGAGGGACCCAACCAAGAAGGGGGGGAAGGGGCATATAGGCAAGTGCGCATCCAACCAGTGGTCAACCATCGGGCAGACTCCCGTCCCTCAGCCAATACCCTCCGGGGCCCTCTCGGGAGCTGGTGTATCCTGAGTACCTCCAATGGTGCTTGCTATATATGTACGGTATGGGCCCCAGATGTCGACCGGCCGTGATGTGGAGGGGACCATTTCAGAGTATTTAGTGCTGTTTAGGTTGCAGTGTGCCATGCTCCGGAGCCAGGAGCTGTGAAGGGGAGGACGCCGATCGCACCATCTCAGCGCAACTTCTCGTTTGGCCAGTAAAAAGCCCAGGGCCGCTAGTCTGCGCACTGCCTTCGGGAAGTCCGCAACATAACCCAGCAGAGCAATTTCCGGTATTGGGGCCAGTGTTAGATGGAGCATGTTGCCAAGTGTTGCGTGTATCTGGGACCAATAGTCATGCAGTTTAGGACAGGCCCAATAGAGGTGGGCGAAATCTGCGAATTGGCCGCTGCATTTGGGACAGGTGTGTGGACGTGATGAGTCTATCCTGTGGAGTCGCGCTGGCGTAAAGTACAGCCTACGTAGAAACTTGAAATGTAAAAGTCTGTGTTTGCTATTAAGTGAAATGTTTTTGGTTGCCCTGCAGCACCATAGCCACTGGTCGTCCGAGATAGAGCATTCTAAGTCAGCCTCCCAGGCAGCACGCACCACTTGGTCTCGAGAGGGAAAGAGATCGCAGCACATCCGGTACAGCTTGGAGACCAGGTGCGCATTCGATGGGTGCTGGATGATGAAAGTGAGGGGTGTCATCTCCTCGGGGGGGAGGGGGAATGACGAAAAGGAAGTGCGCAGTAAGGAGCGTAACCTGGTAAGGACAAACGAATCCATGAATGCCCTTTCAGTAAATCTGTGATCCTCAGTCAATGTAAAGGCGTGCCCTTCCGGGAATAATTTTGTGATAAACCTTCATGGTTTTTCTACATTTCTAATCTCAAACTCCTTTATTGAGTTAGGGCCATATGTATGAACACATTTTTCCATAGACACCGAATGGGTAAAACCCTTTGATGCATCCGGCCCTAGATCCTTTCTTATTGACTGTATTTTTTTATTCTAATTTTACTTTTGACTTTACAGACACAATGCTTCAAAACTGTGAGGTTAACACAAGCCATCCAATGTTTGTGTGTCCCACTGATACATGGATTCCCTGGGGCCCTGCACGCTCGCAATTCTAATGTATCCTCACGTCTAATGAGGTTTCACGTGATTAACTTGCTTTGATTTGATAGGTGCTTCTCAGTTTAAGGTGCTTTTGTGAGTGCCCCGGGTGACCTTTTATAATCCTTATATTGACTGGGACACCCGGACAGTGCATAGGACCCGTACCCTCCAGCTCTGCCCCCGCCACCCGCAACCAGAACCAACATGCAGAACCCCACATCTTTACTTTAATAACCAAGAGATTGGAGTGGGGTAAAAAAGGCCATGTTTAATTCTCCACATTTGAATAAACATGACAAGCATACACAATGCATATTGATATTCATAAATCGTTTTCCAACACCTGAACTTTTTCTGTTCCCCCCCAGCCCTAAGGGAGGAGCCCCATCTGGTTCGCATCTCGCGCTGGGGTATCCTACGCCAGGTGCCGTGCACCTGCCCCTTGGAGTGGTAGGCCCGCCGTTCCTTGTCCGTCCTTACCAGGGCCCACCTCTCTACCACCCGGCTGCCCTGGGACGCCCGGGAGGCTCGAAATCTGTCGCCCTAGCCTCCCCAGCCGGTGGTGACTTCCTCCCCGCGGAGAGCTCCCCATATCCCCCCTCAGAGCTGGCCTATGGAGTCCGCCAGGCGGCCTCCCCTGAATCACTGTTTATTGCTCGCAGGTCTGTACTCCGCCACAAGGGTGGCCAAGGCCCTCAGGTCTGACACCCTCCCCACCTGCGTTCGCAAAAAATGCCCAAAGTTCGCTTATGAATGTGTCCGTGCCTACGTCCGACAGGTGTACCCCATCCTGGTGGTACATTGCTTCTCCTGAGATCAACCGGTGCTGAATGTAGCGCAAGCGGCCCTTGGCTGAGCACAACCTCGCAAGTTCGCCATTCAGCTTTCTTACTGAAACATTCAAAGACCTGACGCGGACTCCTGGTCCCCATGTCCTGCGTGAGAGCATGCCCGACCACACAATTGTGGCTGCCGGGAACACGTGTCCAAGCCAGGCAAATTCGGCCAGGAGGGCCTCCTTGACCGCCAAGCGTCCCCTGTCCACCATGTCGTTGCCCCCTACATGTATCACAATCCAAGTTGGGGGCTTGTTCCCCCTCTGTGCTCTGAGTTCATCCACCGTCCGCCTTAAGTGTCGGATCCGCATCCCCCCGATGCCATGCCAAATGAATTCGACCTCGCCCAAGCTTGCCGGCTTCACCACCCGTCGTTGCTGCACCCGTACTGCCGCCCGGCGCACGAACGAGTGCCCCAAGACCCAGACCACCGACTCGGGCATACTAATCAGAAGGAGAAAGAGGACACCGTTAGACATCAATGAACAAGGAATGACTAAAGCTGGTCATAACAATTCCGGCCTCACGTATCTTTTGTAGCATCCCGAAGCCCAGCGCCCAACCCCCTGGACAGCGCTGGGGGGAAGGCCCGCCCCTGCCGCTAAGGTAGCGGCGCCTATCCTGAAAGAATGAGAGGAGAACCCCGCAGATCCCAGACCCAGTACCCCCAGGGCAAGCCTGAAAACCGCTTTAAATTGGAACTGTGACAAACAGTGGCCATTCTCGTGCATGAACAGGGCCGAGCCCCCACCCTGGGGACGCAGAGGTAAGTAAGCCAGCATCCGGGCTACCGGGCATGCAGCCACCCCTGGGGCGGGCCGGAGATGAATGGGGGCACCCTTCCCCCCTTGGTCCGTCTTCGAACGCCTGAGAAGCACTACTAACCCCCCCGGGGAAAGGGTCAGGTCCCGGAACTGCAAGCCCCCCCCATGGTCCGATCTAGAGGACCCTACCAATTCGCTGAGGCGGAAAGCCCCATAGAAGGCTAAGCAGAAGGCTGCTCCCAGTAAAACCTCCTCGAACGGAGAATCGCACACGGCAGGTAGGACCCTTAATATTTCCGACAAGGTAGGGAGATCCAGAGGCCTACGACAGTCCCGCCTTGGTCCCTCCAGTCTGGCCCACCCGGTCAATGCTTTTCTGATGAGGAAGGAAGACCCAGGGTCCCGCACCCCTGCTACCTTGGCAAAGAAGGCGATGGCCGACAACTGTGCCCTTGCGTAGGCCACCGCCCTCCCCTGATCCCTTAGCCTTTGAAGGAAACCATGTACTGCTTCTGTAGAAAACACATTTGGAAAGCCTGCCTGTTTGGCGAAACCCAAGTAGACATTAAATTGCTGTTGGTACGACTGTTTTGTGCGATCACTCAGGGAGGCACCTACCAGCCCCGCTAAAGCGGGGCTCCAATTGTCCACAGTGACGTAGGGAATGCCGTCATTCGCTCCTCTGCCTGTGGGTGGAACCTCCGGAAATCCTGCAACTTGGAACGAGACAAAGCATCAGCTGCATGGTTATCAACACCTGGTATATGTGCCGCCTTGAAGGTTAAGTTTAATTTTAAACACGCCAGGACCAACAATTTCAACAAGCGTAGCACATGGGGGCAGGTAGCTCCTTGCCTATTGATGACTTCTACTACAGCCATGTTGTCTGACCAGAAGGTCACCACCCTATCCCTGAAGTGATCAGCCCAGATAGTTACCGCCACCCAAATGGGGAAGAGCTCCAGGAAGGCTATGTTCCTTGTCAGGCCACTTTTGTGCCAGGCGGGAGGCCAGACCGCCCCGCACCAGGCGCCACCCAAGATGGCGCCAAAGCCAATGCTACCTGCCGAGTCTGTGAAAAGGCCCAGCTCCGCGCTGGTCACCGGAGGGGCGGGCCACACCACCCGGCCATTGAAATCTTCCAGGAAACCACGCCAAACTCTCAAGTCCTCCCTTACACTAGCCCGTAACCGCACCCTGTGGTGCTTCTGGGTAAGACCCACCATGGCGCGGGCGATGGACCTGGAGAAGGGGCGTCCCATAGGGATGATACGAAGTGCAAAATTCAACTGCCCTACCAGGACTTGGAGCTGGTGTAGTGACACCTTTGGGCCCGCTAAAGCTGCTTCAATTGCCCGGGAAATTGACACCACCTTGTCCCGGGGTAGCCTGCACTCCCCAGCTATCGTATCAATTTCTATTCCCAAGAAGGACATACAAGTCTCCGGGCCCACCGTCTTGCTGGGGGCCAAGGGGACCCCGAATTCCTGGAACATGCTCACCAATTCCTCTAGCGCCCGCGCGCACTTACCAGACCCAGCTGGGCCCATCACCATGAAATCATCCAAGTAGTGCACCACATCAGTGCACCCTGACCTGTAAGAAAAAACCCACTGCAGCATGGAGCTGAAGGTCTCGAAATATTTACAAGATACCGCGCATCCCATGGGCATGCATTTGTCATAGTAAAACTGGTGTTGAACCTGAAAGCCTAGCAAGTGGTAATCGTCCGGGTGCACCGGCAGCAGGCGGAAGGCCGATTCTATGTCTGTTTTAGCCAACAAGGCACCTCGCCCTAACTCCCTGACCTTCTGAATGGCGGAATCAAATGAGGAGTATGTCACTGTACACAGTGCCGGGTCAATAGAGTCGTTCACTGAGGAGCCCCTAGGCGCTGACAAGTTGTGAATCATCCTGAACTGCCCAGGCTCCTTTTTTGGCACTACTCCCAGAGGTGAACACACATAATTTTCAAGGGGGGGGGGAAGGGAAAGGTCCAGCTACCCGGCCCAGCGCACACTCTTTCTCTACCTTAGTGATCACTACTGACGGGAGAATCCTGGCTGACAACAGATTGTTGCACCGACTAACGGGGGGGACATCCACCGCAGGAATCCGGAAACCAACTGAAAACCCCTGAAACAGAACCAAGGCCGCCCCCCTATCGGGGTACCGGTCGAGCCAATAAGTCAAACGTACAATGTCTACGGGGGAAGGCAGCTTAGGCCTGAGGGGGTTTAACATCCCTTGTCGCTGCCCCGCCTCCCCGCTCTCTCGCTTTTTTGTTGCACTTGAACTCAGGATGGGAGGGATGGCCGCAGAAGGAGCAGGCATGTTTAAACTTGCATTGGCCGGGGGGGTAGGTGCACGCTTTACTATTAAAGGTCCAACAAACTCCCCTTTTCTCCCCTGGGCCCCCCTGGGATGTCCGAAAGGGCTGCCTGGCAGGCTGCTCCCTGCAGCTAGTACTTTCCAACCAGGCATTCACCTCTACCTGGTCCCATCCAATACTTGGGTTTTGCTCCTTGGCCCAGCGGAAATCCCTGTCATAGTTCAACCAAACCAAGTTACCTTGAGTAGCGTGCGCTTTAACAATCTTATTCATATAGAATACCAGTGGGATAGCTAACTCCTGTCTTTTTTCCAACAAAACTGAAACGAAAACATGGAACCCATAAAGCCAGTTGGTCAGTGTCTCTTCCACCCGGGGCCTCCTCTCCTTAAAGGACCCCTCCTTGCCTTCCCTCTCCCTGAGGTCAATATCCCTCCTATTTGGTCTGATCAGGGAGAAGATATCGATGTAGGCGCCCTTCCAGATTTTCTCCCGCATTTCTGGGGAAACATGAGTGGCCAGCATTCCCGATTGGGACAGTACGTTCCCTTGTATTCCTCCCTGGGACCCCCCAACCTCGCTGGCCCCCCCAACCCCGTTAACTAGCTTACCTCCTACCGATCCAGCCGTCTGATTGGCTGCCTGTGGTAAGGGGCCACTCGCTCCACTTGGAGTCGCCTTGCGCAATTCTGCTACCTGCGCCAGCTGCTTCTGAATGGTCTGCAGCGCCCCCTGATCTATTGCCTGTTGCGGGGCCCATGGCGCTGTCGCCCCTGCACTCGCTGGATCTACCCCTTTACTAGCGGCCGACAATTGCCCTACCAGGGAAGCCACTGATGCTAGAAGACTTTCAACGGGGTCTTGGATTCCTGCCCCTGCGGCCATAGGCTGCGGCGGGGGCGGAACCGGCGCGCTCCCACCCGGGGCTAGTGTCTGCAGCGTTGACCTGATTTCAGTTAACAGCGCCCCCACCGGATCTGGGGGGACAATGGACTGTGGTGCCCCTGTTACTGAGGTGGGGACCACGACTACTTCCGGGCTCAAAGGGGTGGGGCAGAGGACGGGACCTGCTGATCCCTCGTCCTGCTCCTCCACCACTCGGGTCTTTCCCCGCTTCCTGGCCTTCTCTGCCCCGGTACTTTTAGGTGCTCCCCCCTTTTTCCGCAGCGGGGGGAATGCCGCTCTCGGCGCTACCCCTTCCCTGCGTGGCCTCTCAACCACAGGCTCAGGCTGCTCGTCATCGCTTCCTGACCCGCTATCCGGGGTGTCTTTGTTTAGTTTGCGCAACAGCAATTTCATAATCTGGGCCAGCTCCGGATCGGTGCCCTTCCTTTTATGCCCTCCTTTCTTGGGGGCCATTTCGCTTTATTAACCTGGCCGCGTCGTCTATGCAGTCGCTCCCTGACTCTCACCCTTCCTAATTTCTGCCGCTGAGCGACCTGCGCACTTGGAGCCCCAACGCCTGCGCTCCCTGTGCCCCCCGGATTGCCGTCCACACCGCCCGGCAGGAGCCCGCACCCGTGTGGAACCCCACGTGCAGCCGCAACCCCGAGAGCGGAGCTGTAAATCCAAGTAAGCGACCCTCCACACCCCCCCGCCCGTGAACCACGGCTGCCCGCGAGGTCCCCAGAGGCACCCGACTCCTTACCTGGCCACGTGCACGGCACCCCTCTCTCTCTGCTCCGCGCCTGACGCCGGATCCAACGACCGCTGCGCTCCCTCGATAGCCGAAGTCCTCCGACCAAGCTCCTCTCTCGTTGCCGCTCTCCCTCGACAATCCAACGGGAGACGCGGGCTAAAAAGTTAAAAGAAGACTAAGCCTGGAGTCCACGAGTCAGCAGCGGGTCCACACAGTCCAGCAGGGGCAAAGGGAGAAGAGACCCCGGTCAAGGGATCTTGACCTTACATAGGCCCGGGGTCTCCGCCCCCCGCCCAAACCGGATGTGCGTCACCCGCGACCCGGAAGGGATCCAACCATGCGAGAGGGGGAGGCGGCCGACTGTCATTGGCCGCCCCCCCTGCTACCACTGGGGGCGGGGGCCGGAGGGGACGTGCCCTAAGGGCGCGCCTCGTGAAGCGCGTCGCTTGGCATTTGAATCCATATTACTGTCAGAGTAGTAATAGGATTTAATGGCAACACAGAGAAAGTAGTCCCTGATGTTAAGTCGTGTGTGATGTCATTCTACTGGGTTAAAAGCCTGTGTGCTGTTTGCATGGACATTGCGTACTCCACTTGATTGAAGGCCTGTGTGATGTTTGCATGGACATTGCATACTCCACTCGGTTGAAAGCCTGTGCCCTGTTTGCATGGACATTGCGTACTCCACTCGGTTGAAGGCTTCTGTGCTGTTTGCATGGACATTGCATACTCCATTCGGTTGGAGGCCTGTGTGCTGTTTGCATGGACATTGCGTACTCCACTTGGTTGAAGGCCTGTGTGCTGTTTGCATGGACTTTGCGTACTCCACTCGGTTGAAGGCATGTGTGCTGTTTGCATGGACATTGCGTACTCCACTCGGTTGAAGGCCTGTGTGCTGTTTGCATAGACATTGCATACTCCACTCAGTTGAAGGCTTGTGCGCTGTTTCCATTGACATTGCATACTTTACTCGGTTGGAGGCCTGTGTGCTATTTGCATGGACATTGCATACTCCACTCGGTTGAAGGCCTGTGTGCTGTTTGCATAGACATTGCATACTCCACTCAGTTGAAGGCTTGTGCGCTGTTTCCATTGACATTGCATACTTTACTCGGTTGGAGGCCTGTGTGCTGTTTGCATGGACATTGCATACTCCCCTGGGTTGAAAGCCTGTGTACTGTTTGCATGGAAATTGCGTACTCCACTCGGTTGAAGACCTGTGTGCTGTTTGCATGGACATTGCGTACTCCACTCGGTTGGAGGCCTGTGTGCTGTTTGCATGGACATTGCGTACTCCACTCGGTTGGAGGCCTGTGTGCTGTTTGCATGGACATTGCGTACTCCACTCGGTTGGAGGCCTGTGTGCTGTTTGCATGCACATTTTGTACTCCACTCGATTGAAGGCCTGTGTGCTGTTTGCATGGACTTTGCGTACTCCACTCGATTGACGGCCTGTGTGCTGTTTGCATGGACATTGCGTACTCCACTCGATTGAAGGCCTGTGTGCTGTTTGCATGGACATTGCGTACTCCACTCGGTTGGAGGCCTGTGTGCTGTTTGCATGGACATTGCATACTCCACTCGCTTGAAGGCTTGTGTGTTGTTTGCATGGACATTGCGTACTCCACTCGATTGAAGGCCTGTGTGCTGTTTGCATGGACATTGCATACTCCACTCGGTTGAAGGCCTGTGTGTTGTTTGCATGGACATTGCATACTCCACTCGGTTGAAGGCCTGTGTGCTGTTTGCATGGACATTGCATACTCCAGTCGGTTGAAGGCCTGTGTGCTGTTTGCATGGACATTGCATACTCCAGTCGGTTGAAGGCCAGTGTGCTGTTTGCATGGACATTGCATACTCCAGTCGGTTGAAGGCCTGTGTGCTGTTTGCATGGACATTGCGTACTTCACTCGATTGAAGGCCTGTGTGCTGTTTGCATGGACATTGCATATTCCACTCGGTTGAAGGCCTGTGTGCTGTTTGCATGGACATTGCATACTTTACTCGGTTGGAGGCCTGTGTGCTGTTTGCATGGACATTGCATACTCCACTCGGTTGAAGGCCTGTGTGCTGTTTGCATGGACATTGCGTACTTCACTCGATTGAAGGCCTGTGTGCTGTTTGCATGGACATTGCATATTCCACTCGGTTGAAGGCCTGTGTGTTGTTTGCATGGACATTGCATACTCCACTCGGTTGAAGGCCTGTGTGCTGTTTGCATGGACATTGCATACTCCAGTCGGTTGAAGGCCTGTGTGCTGTTTGCATGGACATTGCGTACTTCACTCGATTGAAGGCCAGTGTGCTGTTTGCATGGACATTGCATATTCCACTCGGTTGAAGGCCTGTGTGCTGTTTGCATGGACATTGCATACTCCACTCGGTTGAAGGCCTGTGTGCTGTTTGCATGGACATTGCATATTCCACTCGGTTGAAGGCCTGTGTGCTGTTTGCATGGACATTGCATACTCCACTCGGTTGAAGGCCTGTGTGTTGTTTGCATGGACATTGCATACTCCACTCGGTTGAAGGCCTGTGTGCTGTTTGCATGGACATTGCATACTCCAGTCGGTTGAAGGCCTGTGTGCTGTTTGCATGGACATTGCGTACTTCACTCGATTGAAGGCCTGTGTGCTGTTTGCATGGACATTGCATACTCCAGTCGGTTGAAGGCCTGTGTGCTGTTTGCATGGACATTGCGTACTCCACTCGGTTGGAGGCCTGTGTGCTGTTTGCATGGACATTGCATATTCCACTCGGTTGAAGGCCTGTGTGCTGTTTGCATGGACATTGCGTACTTCACTCGATTGAAGGCCTGTGTGCTGTTTGCATGGACATTGCATACTCCACTCGGTTGAAGGCCTGTGTGTTGTTTGCATGGACATTGCATACTCCAGTCGGTTGAAGGCCTGTGTGCTGTTTGCATGGACATTGCGTACTTCACTCGATTGAAGGCCTGTGTGCTGTTTGCATGGACATTGCATATTCCACTTGGTTGAAGGCCTGTGTGCTGTTTGCATGGACATTGCATACTTTACTCGGTTGGAGGCCTGTGTGCTGTTTGCATGGACATTGCATACTCCACTCGGTTGAAGGCCTGTGTGCTGTTTGCATGGACATTGCATACTCCACTCAGTTGAAGGCTTGTGTGCTGTTTGCATTGACATTGCATACTTTACTCGGTTGGAGGCCTGTGTGCTGTTTGCATGGACATTGCATACTCCCCTGGGTTGAAAGCCTGTGTGCTGTTTGCATGGACATTGCATATTCTACTCGGTTGAAGGCCTGTGTGCTGTTTGCATGGACATTGCATACTCCAGTCGGTTGAAGGCCTGTGTGCTGTTTGCATGGACATTGCATATTCCAGTCGGTTGAAGGTCTGTATGCTGTTTGCATTGACATTGCATACTCCACTCGGTTGAAGGCATGTGTGCTGTTTGCATGGACATTGCATATTCCACTCGGTTGAAGGCCTGTGTGCTGTTTGCATGGACATTGCATACTCCACTCGGTTGAAAGCCTGTGCCCTGTTTGCATGGACATTGCGTACTCCACTCGGTTGAAGGCCTGTGTGCTGTTTGCATGGACATTGCATATTCCACTCGGTTGAAGGCCTGTGTGCTGTTTGCATGGACATTGCATACTCCACTTGATTGAAGGCCTGTGTGCTGTTTGCATGGACATTGCGTACTCCACTCGGTTGAAGGTCTGTGTGCTGTTTGCACGGACATTGCATACTTTACTTGGTTGAAGGCCTGTGTGCAGTTTGCATGGACATTGCGTACGCCACTCGATTGAAGGCCTGTGTGCTGTTTGCATGGACATTGCGTACTCCACTCGATTGAAGGCCTGTGTGCTGTTTGCATGGACTTTGCGTACTCCACTCGGTTGAAGGCATGTGTGCTTTTTGCATGGACATTGCGTACTTCAGTCGGTTGAAGGCCTGTGTGCTGTTTGCATGGACTTTGCGTACTCCACTCGGTTGAAGGCCTGTGTGCTGTTTGCTTGGACATTGCGTACTCCACTCGGTTGAAGGCCTGTGTGCTGTTTGTGCTGTTTGCATGGACATTGCGTACTCCACTCGGTTGAAGGCATGTGTGCTGTTTACATGGACATTGCGTACTCTACTCCGTTGAAGGCTTCTGTGCTGTTTGCATGGACATTGCGTACTCCACTTGGTTGAAGGCCTGTGTGCTGTTTGCCTGGACTTTGCGTACTCCACTCGGTTGAAGGCATGTGTGCTGTTTGCATGGACATTGCGTACTCCACTCGGTTGAAGGCCTGTGTGCTGTTTGCATAGACATTGCATGCTCCACTCAGTTGAAGGCTTGTGCGCTGTTTCCATTGACATTGCATACTTTACTCGGTTGGAGGCCTGTGTGCTATTTGCATGGACATTGCATACTCCCCTGGGTTGAAAGCCTGTGTACTGTTTGCATGGACATTGCATACTCCACTCGGTTGGAGGCCTGTGTGCTGTTTGCATGGACATTGCATACTCCACTCGCTTGAAGGCTTGTGTGTTGTTTGCATGGACATTGCGTACTCCACTCGATTGAAGGCCTGTGTGCTGTTTGCATGGACATTGCATACTCCACTCGGTTGAAGGCCTGTGTGTTGTTTGCATGGACATTGCATACTCCACTCGGTTGAAGGCCTCTGTGCTGTTTGCATGGACATTGCATACTCCAGTCGGTTGAAGGCCTGTGTGCTGTTTGCATGGACATTGCGTACTTCACTCGATTGAAGGCCTGTGTGCTGTTTGCATGGACATTGCATATTCCACTCGGTTGAAGGCCTGTGTGCTGTTTGCATGGACATTGCATACTTTACTCGGTTGGAGGCCTGTGTGCTGTTTGCATGGACATTGCGTACTCCACTCGGTTGGAGGCCTGTGTGCTGTTTGCATGGACATTGCGTACTCCACTCGGTTGGAGGCCTGTGTGCTGTTTGCATGGACATTGCGTACTCCACTCGGTTGGAGGCCTGTGTGCTGTTTGCATGCACATTTTGTACTCCACTCGATTGAAGGCCTGTGTGCTGTTTGCATGGACATTGCGTACTCCACTCGATTGACGGCCTGTGTGCTGTTTGCATGGACATTGCGTACTCCACTCGATTGAAGGCCTGTGTGCTGTTTGCATGGACATTGCGTACTCCACTCGGTTGGAGGCCTGTGTGCTGTTTGCATGGACATTGCATACTCCACTCGCTTGAAGGCTTGTGTGTTGTTTGCATGGACATTGCGTACTCCACTCGATTGAAGGCCTGTGTGCTGTTTGCATGGACATTGCATACTCCACTCGGTTGAAGGCCTGTGTGTTGTTTGCATGGACATTGCATACTCCACTCGGTTGAAGGCCTCTGTGCTGTTTGCATGGACATTGCATACTCCAGTCGGTTGAAGGCCTGTGTGCTGTTTGCATGGACATTGCGTACTTCACTCGATTGAAGGCCTGTGTGCTGTTTGCATGGACATTGCATATTCCACTCGGTTGAAGGCCTGTGTGCTGTTTGCATGGACATTGCATACTTTACTCGGTTGGAGGCCTGTGTGCTGTTTGCATGGACATTGCATACTCCACTCGGTTGAAGGCCTGTGTGCTGTTTGCATGGACATTGCGTAGTTCACTCGATTGAAGGCCTGTGTGCTGTTTGCATGGACATTGCATATTCCACTCGGTTGAAGGCCTGTGTGTTGTTTGCATGGACATTGCATACTCCACTCGGTTGAAGGCCTGTGTGCTGTTTGCATGGACATTGCATAGTCCAGTCGGTTGAAGGCCTGTGTGCTGTTTGCATGGACATTGCGTACTTCACTCGATTGAAGGCCAGTGTGCTGTTTGCATGGACATTGCATATTCCACTCGGTTGAAGGCCTGTGTGCTGTTTGCATGGACATTGCATACTCCACTCGGTTGAAGGCCTGTGTGCTGTTTGCATGGACATTGCATATTCCACTCGGCTGAAGGCCTGTGTGCTGTTTGCATGGACATTGCATACTCCACTCGGTTGAAGGCCTGTGTGTTGTTTGCATGGACATTGCATACTCCACTCGGTTGAAGGCCTGTGTGCTGTTTGCATGGACATTGCATACTCCAGTCGGTTGAAGGCCTGTGTGCTGTTTGCATGGACATTGCGTACTTCACTCGATTGAAGGCCTGTGTGCTGTTTGCATGGACATTGCATACTCCAGTCGGTTGAAGGCCTGTGTGCTGTTTGCATGGACATTGCGTACTCCACTCGGTTGGAGGCCTGTGTGCTGTTTGCATGGACATTGCATATTCCACTCGGTTGAAGGCCTGTGTGCTGTTTGCATGGACATTGCGTACTTCACTCGATTGAAGGCCTGTGTGCTGTTTGCATGGACATTGCATACTCCACTCGGTTGAAGGCCTGTGTGTTGTTTGCATGGACATTGCATACTCCAGTCGGTTGAAGGCCTGTGTGCTGTTTGCATGGACATTGCGTACTTCACTCGATTGAAGGCCTGTGTGCTGTTTGCATGGACATTGCATATTCCACTTGGTTGAAGGCCTGTGTGCTGTTTGCATGGACATTGCATACTTTACTCGGTTGGAGGCCTGTGTGCTGTTTGCATGGACATTGCATACTCCACTCGGTTGGAGGCCTGTGTGCTGTTTGCATGGACATTGCATACTCCACTCGCTTGAAGGCTTGTGTGTTGTTTGCATGGACATTGCGTACTCCACTCGATTGAAGGCCTGTGTGCTGTTTGCATGGACATTGCATACTCCACTCGGTTGAAGGCCTGTGTGTTGTTTGCATGGACATTGCATACTCCACTCGGTTGAAGGCCTCTGTGCTGTTTGCATGGACATTGCATACTCCAGTCGGTTGAAGGCCTGTGTGCTGTTTGCATGGACATTGCGTACCTCACTCGATTGAAGGCCTGTGTGCTGTTTGCATGGACATTGCATATTCCACTCGGTTGAAGGCCTGTGTGCTGTTTGCATGGACATTGCATACTTTACTCGGTTGGAGGCCTGTGTGCTGTTTGCATGGACATTGCATACTCCACTCGGTTGAAGGCCTGTGTGCTGTTTGCATGGACATTGCGTAGTTCACTCGATTGAAGGCCTGTGTGCTGTTTGCATGGACATTGCATATTCCACTCGGTTGAAGGCCTGTGTGTTGTTTGCATGGACATTGCATACTCCACTCGGTTGAAGGCCTGTGTGCTGTTTGCATGGACATTGCATACTCCAGTCGGTTGAAGGCCTGTGTGCTGTTTGCATGGACATTGCGTACTTCACTCGATTGAAGGCCAGTGTGCTGTTTGCATGGACATTGCATATTCCACTCGGTTGAAGGCCTGTGTGCTGTTTGCATGGACATTGCATACTCCACTCGGTTGAAGGCCTGTGTGCTGTTTGCATGGACATTGCATATTCCACTCGGCTGAAGGCCTGTGTGCTGTTTGCATGGACATTGCATACTCCACTCGGTTGAAGGCCTGTGTGTTGTTTGCATGGACATTGCATACTCCACTCGGTTGAAGGCCTGTGTGCTGTTTGCATGGACATTGCATACTCCAGTCGGTTGAAGGCCTGTGTGCTGTTTGCATGGACATTGCGTACTTCACTCGATTGAAGGCCTGTGTGCTGTTTGCATGGACATTGCATACTCCAGTCGGTTGAAGGCCTGTGTGCTGTTTGCATGGACATTGCGTACTCCACTCGGTTGGAGGCCTGTGTGCTGTTTGCATGGACATTGCATATTCCACTCGGTTGAAGGCCTGTGTGCTGTTTGCATGGACATTGCGTACTTCACTCGATTGAAGGCCTGTGTGCTGTTTGCATGGACATTGCATACTCCACTCGGTTGAAGGCCTGTGTGTTGTTTGCATGGACATTGCATACTCCAGTCGGTTGAAGGCCTGTGTGCTGTTTGCATGGACATTGCGTACTTCACTCGATTGAAGGCCTGTGTGCTGTTTGCATGGACATTGCATATTCCACTTGGTTGAAGGCCTGTGTGCTGTTTGCATGGACATTGCATACTTTACTCGGTTTGAGGCCTGTGTGCTGTTTGCATGGACATTGCATACTCCACTCGGTTGAAGGCCTGTGTGCTGTTTGCATGGACATTGCATACTCCACTCAGTTGAAGGCTTGTGTGCTGTTTGCATTGACATTGCATACTTTACTCGGTTGGAGGCCTGTGTGCTGTTTGCATGGACATTGCATACTCCCCTGGGTTGAAAGCCTGTGTGCTGTTTGCATGGACATTGCATATTCTACTCGGTTGAAGGCCTGTGTGCTGTTTGCATGGACATTGCATACTCCAGTCGGTTGAAGGCCTGTGTGCTGTTTGCATGGACATTGCATATTCCAGTCGGTTGAAGGTCTGTGTGCTGTTTGCATTGACATTGCATACTCCACTCGGTTGAAGGCATGTGTGCTGTTTGCATGGACATTGCATATTCCACTCGGTTGAAGGCCTGTGTGCTGTTTGCATGGACATTGCATAGTCCACTCGGTTGAAGGTCTGTGTGCTGTTTGCATGGACATTGCATACTCCAGTCGGTTGAAGGCCTGTGTGCTGTTTGCATGGACATTGCATACTCCAGTCGGTTGAAGGCCTGTGTGCTGTTTGCATGGACATTGCGTACTCCACTTGGTTGAAGGCCTGTGTGCTGTTTGCATGGACATTGCGTACTCCACTCGGTTGAAGGCCTGTGTGGGGTTTGCATGGACATTGCATACTCCACTCGGTTGGAGGCCTGTGTGCTGTTTGCATGGACATTGCGTACTCCACTCGGTTGAAGGCCTGTGTGCTGTTTGCATGGACATTGCATACTTTACTCGGTTGAAGGCCTGTGTGCTGTTTGCACGGACATTGCATATTCCACTCGGTTGAAGGCCTGTGTGCTGTTTGCATGGACATTGCATATTCCACTCGGTTGAAGGCCTGTGTGCTGTTTGCATGGACATTGCATATTCCACTCGGTTGAAGGCCTGTGTGCTGTTTGCATGGACATTGCATATTCCACTCGGTTGAAGGCCTGTGTGCTGTTTGCATGGACATTGCATTCTCCGCTTGGTTGGAGGCCTGTGTGCTGTTTGCATAGACATTGCGTACTCCACTCGGTTGAAGGCCTGTGTGCTGTTTGCATGGACATTGCATACTCCATTCGGTTGAAGGCCTGTGTGCTGTTTGCATGGACATTGCGTACTCCACTCGGTTGAAGGCCTGTGTGCTGTTTGCATGGACATTGCATACTCCATTCGGTTGAAGGCCTGTGTGCTGTTTGTATGGACATTGCGTACTCCACTCGGTTGAAGGCCTGTGTGCTGTTTGCATGGACATTGCGTACTCCACTCGGTTGAAGGCCTGTGTGCTGTTTGCATGGACATTGCATACTCCATTCGGTTGAAGGCCTGTGTGCTGTTTGCATGGACATTGCGTACTCCACTGGGTTGAAGGCCTGTGTGCTGTTTGCATGGACATTGCATACTCCATTCGGTTGAAGGCCTGTGTGCTGTTTGAATGGACATTGCATAGTTTACTCGGTTGAAGACCTATGTGCTGTTTGCATGGACATTGCGTACTCCACTCGGTTGAAGGCCTGTGTGCTATTTGTGAGGAGTGTGTGTACTCCAAAGGGTTGAATGCCCAATAACAGTTTACTTGGAGGGTGCGTACTCCATTGCTGTGAATGCACATGTACTGGTTATATAGAGCAGGGGTCTTCAAACTGGGGGGTGGTCCCCCGTAGGGAGGTCTCGAAGGAATACAAGAGGGGGGGGGGCTCCAGGCTCTGGCTAAAAGAAGCATTAAACTGATAGCAGTGCTTTGTTTTCAACAGGGGAAAAATGAGCGGCAGTAAGCCACTCTGTGATGGGCCATCACTAACATCTTTTGTCATTTATATCCTGGCTGGGAGAAGGTGTCAAAAGGGAGGAGATTCCAAATATCCTACAAAGACAGACCCCCCATCCCCATTTCTAATAATCACACTCTGGATACGTTTACACCTTAGTAGGGCCTGGCTGACCAGAAAACGATACAGAACTTAACTGCAATGTTTAAGTAACTCCAGACATATTTAAACAATGCAGGTTTAATAGAATAATTTTGAACAACTTTGAGGTGTGCCCCAATTATAATTATTTTCTCTGGGGGGTTGTGGCATTAAAAAGTTTTAAGACTGCTGGTATAGAGGGTGCATATTTCACTGGTTTGAAGGCCTGTGTGCTGATTGTGTAGAGGGCATCTATTCCACTCGGTTGAAGGCCTATATACTCTTTGTTTGCAATTTGTGTACTATGCTGTGTTGTACTGCTTGGTGTGATGTTTGTCTGGGTGTGATGGCCATGCATAATATTGATGTTGAGGTTATTTTTGGTTGTGTGCGCCCTGTATGGGTGTGCAGTTGAGTTCCCTGTGTGAGGAGGTGTATGAGCTTGTGTGTTGTCATTTGCCCTTTGTGATGTTGTGTATGCTGGTGTTTAGTTTTGAATTTATTTATAGAATGGTGTGTGCATAGCTTATAAGATTTTGGTTTGCTTTCATTGTTTCAGTGTTATTTGTGTATTATAAGTCAAACAAGTTGTGTTCCTTTAGTTTGGCTATTATGTGTTCTGTTTGTTGTGTTATTTTGTGTTCTTGTATTTCATTGTCCTACTGTTCTCTGTTAGAGGGAAGATGTGTGCTCCTGTCCTCTGTTCTAACCTGGTGTGTCTTCCATGCTAGCCTGGTGTTGAATGTTGAGTCATGTGGAAGGCCTGATGTCATAAGTGTGAGTGTCTGTTCCTCTCCAATCTAGTTTCTGTCTGTCTGTCTGTCTTCTGCTGAGCATTTTACATCTTACTTTCTGGTGGATGTCATTACTTCTAACTTGTTCCTTAATAAAGTGCCTGTTCCTATACCTACCTGCCCTCTAGGCTTCCTACCAGTATGCTTCTTCAAAATGCACAATTGCACCTCAAGCAAGATTACAATCTATTCAGAGTCCGAGAGAGTGATGAATGGAAAATGGCATTCCATACCAAGTTTGGGTTGTTTGAACACCCTTTTAACTCTTGTTCTGTACCATTTCAGCACTTATGGATGGGGTATTGAAAGGAATTTTGGATCTGTTCTGCATTACCTTTTAAGATGATATCTTGTTCCTTTCTGAAACCATGGAAACTCACATTTCACACGTTAAGGCAGTATTATAGCTATTAAGAAATCACCAAGGATATAAACATTTTGAATACCACTAATGGAAAGTTTTTGAGTACAAAATGACACTCCTGGGCATTATGATGGAAGAAAGGAAATTGTTCGCAATTGTTCATGGGCCTACGCAAATGTCCGCCAAGGCAATTTAAAGTTTTTGGGCCATTTTACATTTTTAGAAGAAATTAATTATTCGATTGTCTGAAATCATAAGACCCATTACCAAGTTTATGTGAAAGAGAGCATTTTGTATTATGTCAAAAGAAGCAGAGTAGGCTGTTTTTAAGTGAGTTGTTCCTGTGTTCCAATTTTCTAACATCCTATTGTACAAAGTAACTTCCTAGTTGGGGCAGATACTGCCTATCATGCTATGGGAAGTGTTTTACTTTAGAGAAATTGAAACACTCGCAAGATTTACCCAGTACTTACTTTCATACAGAATTTTCACCAGCAGAGTTAAACTATGCAATCACTGACAAGATACTTTTGCCCATTGAGAGTTGTGTTCTGTAAGAGTTGAGGTATTATTTGTTAGGGGCCAAACACACTATAAAGTGTGCACTGACGCCACAGAAATTTGCAATTTCTGAAATCAACCAGAGTACACACTTCCAGGCAACTCGGATTGATCTTGTTTTATTCTCACTGTGATTGTATGATAAACTACAGACCAGGTCTAAGAATTGTTTGGTCGATGCTCTGTCGTGCCGAGAACAATTACAGGTTGTAATTCAATTGTAATTCAGTTGTCAAAGGAGTCCCAATTCATTTTATCTTCAAATGTGTTACATTATCATTCCATTACTCTAATGAATGTGGATTAATTTCTGACAGAAGTATGTGCAGAAAGTGAATCCATGTATAAAGAAGACTGTTAATAGAACAACAAATAGACATGAAGAAGATGGATTGTTATGTCAAGGAAAAACTATCAGTCCAATTACAACATGAGGCTATGAACTGGTTTGGCATCCTGGAAGTGCTAAGATTTTGGCAGCAGCATGGAAATATTTTTGGTGCCCAAGTCTATTATTTGAAGTTGAGTTATGTACAAACATTTTCAATCTGTACCCAATTTAAGAGTTCGCACAGTAAACCAATAGGTCTTTCTTTTGTGGCTTTTGCCTAATTCACTTGGATCTTGGCATACAGTCTCAATGGATTTTCTTGTAGGATCACCGAAAAGTCAAGGTTGCATGGTAATTCTTGCGTTTGTGGCCATTTTACAAAAATGGTTCATTGCATATCCTTGCCTTGATTGCCCACATCTAAAGACTTAGCACAGACTTTTCTACAACACATTATTCAATTACAATGTGTTTCATGGGTTCTGAATACCGACAGAATGTCTCCTTTTATTTCAAAGTTCTAAGCTTCCATGTGTAAAGATTTCATTTTAACGTTCTTTTCTCTACCAATTATCATCCTCAGACAGATTGACAGACTAAGAGGTGGAATTTATGTATTGAACAGAATTTGAGGATTCAAACCTCGTCTCAAGAGGAGGATTGGAGTAAGGCAGTGTAATTTGCAGAGCCAATATACATTGAACACTCATATATTGTACTGTCATCTTTATTTGATATGTATGGTCATTATCCCCCTTATTTCTATTGGCTCAGTCCTTTCCTGCATCTGTTCTTTTTATGCAAGAACACTTAACTGAGTTATTTATTATTCAGAAATCAAGCCATAAAGTTTCTGAAAAAAACAAAGATACTTTTAAGTTCTATGTTGACCGCAAGAAAAGTCCAGCACCCCAATATGTTGCTGGTGAGAAAGTATAGTTACCTACAAAAATAATTGCATCTGAAAAAATCTTCTAAATTGCAACCTAAGTTTGTGGGTGCATTTGTGATCAAACAGATTTTTAATTCATTTAATGTGCAATATGAAATTACCCCAGATTATGAGGATATATTCAGTTTTTCGTGTATCTTTTGTTAAACAGTTCATGTGAATGCAGAAAGTGCACGAGACATAAAAAGTTAGATGCAATAATTGTAAGAAATTGTATTATATTTGGGGGATTGTAATATATGATGGATTGAAACTTGCTTCTAATTTTCATGCTCCATGTTTGCTAAAAGAATTTTATGGATAATATCCTGATAAACCATGAGACCAACCAAGGAGATGGCGGCCTTTGAGAGACGGGTGCACTGTGAAACAGCAGAGCTAAAGACATTGCTTTCCCAGGGAAGAAAAGGCTGATGGCTCCTGCAGAGTGTCAGCATTGCCTGGACAGAGATTTCACATGCACGAGAAATGCACTACACTACATCATCCCAACAACAAGCACCAGTCCATGAACTCTCACACAGCCTGGAGATATGGCAGCCATTTTGGGTTTAGGAATATAACTTTCCTCGGGGCCTATGGCACCTTTGCTGGATAATGGTTATACCAGGTTGTTCAGCCAGCTTCTTGCTATGTAGATCTAGGATTTCCTTTGCTAAAGACCAATTGCTTCCTTTAGATTTGGAGAAGTATATCCGAAAAACATGTTTTGGTGGGAATTAAAAATGAACTGGTTGAACATGTATAAGAACTTGTATACTAATGTGGGTTTGTTGCATTCACTTGAGGGTTATCCTGTTATGGGACAGACAGGACTATGAGGCTGTCTTGCTCATGCTAGGTGTACATCTTAAAGCAAAAGGTATTAGAGTTCTAGCATGTTCACTCAAGTTGCTCCGATAAGAAATTGCAGAATATTTAACAAATTATAGTTACCTAGTAGTTCTAAGTGAGTCGCGTAGAAACTATAACTCATCTTTCATAGAGAGTGTATAGTGACCTAAGTTGAAGTAGATATTGAATTTACAGGGAGAAGTGTCAGGGAACATAGATTTAAGATACTCATTATTTGCTTGTTTAGTTTCAGGAACTGCCAATTTCACATAAAAGTACAGAAAGTCTAATTTTGCAGCGCTATTGCAAAGTCATATCCATTCACTATTACTGTCGAGTGCTGACATTTCATGCCAAGTTACTGAAGATATCTCTTTGCCTTTAGGTATCCACTACAGCCTGCAGACATCACTGACTAGTGGAAGTGGCAAATCACAATGTTTGAGTTCTGTGTTTCTGATTGCTCTTTTTTCCATCCCCTTTGCCCATTTCTACCATCGGCCTTCAAATTCCTGGGTATGTCGTCGTTGGTGAAAGTGGTGAACAATGAACGAGTGCATCACTGCCGCTGAATTCTGAGCACAAGTTTAGTAACCCTTTTAGGAAGTTGGAGTATTATGTGGTGATGCTGGTTAGCAATACTGTCACAATCCCCAAGATGCTCCTTGTATTCACA
The DNA here is from genome assembly GCF_964261635.1 of Lissotriton helveticus. Taxonomy (NCBI): domain Eukaryota; kingdom Metazoa; phylum Chordata; class Amphibia; order Caudata; family Salamandridae; genus Lissotriton; species Lissotriton helveticus. Next base: position 1,176,364,970 of record NC_136071.1, on the reverse strand, counting down.
CTAATAAACCCTTAGCTCAGTCCTGGTTGTGTGGCAAAGGGCTGTCAGGCTTCACTAGAGGAACATGAGTTAAGCATTTTAGAGTACCAACATAGATGATAAGTAATTGACATGACTCAAGAGAAGTACAACACCAATTTATAAAATTAGAGTTTATTTTTATCTTAATTTAGACACCAAAAATGAACGGAATAGCATACATGTAATCGGAGTTATAGATTTTAGAAGCAATATAAAATGAGTGCAAAATAATGTAGGGAACATAACATTGCGGTCAGTGGGAAAAACCACAAGTGGCAATCGATCACTTGCAGATTGAGTTGTGTGGTACCCTTGCAGGGTAAAGGTGATGCGGGTACCAGGACCAGGCCATGACAATCAGTTCAATTTTACCTGGCCCGTGAAGCCCAGGTGAAGAGTTGTCCTGGCTGTCTCTGGTGCTGAACGGGAGCCGGGGGAGAGCTTGTTTTACCAATTACACAGTGTTGTGAGGGAACAAGTAGCAAAAACACAACAACTGGGGGGTTGCTGATGTTGGTCAAAGGTTGTATGGAGATCCCTCTAGATATAGCGTCAAGTGAAGGGGTCGGTTACCAGATTGGTGACCAACAAGCAATGGCAGCGGTAATCCTTGGAAAACGGTACTTTGACGTCCGGTGGTCGTGGGGAGCATGGTAGCTGCCAGGGCTGGAGCGGGCACAGAGCGTTTACCTGGTGGTCTGCCATGTTGGGGGCTGGTTTTGGGCCCCTTGGGGGCCATTTTTGGTACCAGGGGTCGGCAATATCGACCCCCGTTACAAAATCAGCCGAAACAGGCCCTCGCAAACAGCTCGGCTGCACCGTCTCCTCCCACCATGGGGGATCGGCCGAGCAGTTTGCCAGGGCCGGTTTTGTTTCCCAGTCCGGCCCTGGTAGCTGCCTGTAACTTCATAGAAGGCAGAACTACAGTTCCCATATGCACTAGATAATCTGCATTTGGGCAGTCCAACAGAGGGCCCGACGTCCAGCGAATCTTCGGATCCAGAACGTAGTTTTACCTACTGTTTGCAGGGGGCTAGTGCCACTAGTCCCGGGGAGTCTGAGGGTGCAGAGTATTCCTCTTTTGCTATCTGAAAGTCCTGTTGTCACAGACATGGATCTCTTCTCCTGGCCTCTTTCATGCAAGTTGTTCAGAACTGAGGTTCTAGATTTAGATTTAGGGAGTTAGGGGTGTGGGAGCAAGTAGCCAATGGTCTGCTAGTCCCTAAAGCTAGTCCACCCCTGAGATGACCACATCCGGGTGTGTGGGGCTCTTTTTCTACCAAGAACCCTGTATTCTGCCACTTCTAAATATGGCAACACCCTTCTTCCAGTATACAGACTGGGCTGCCACCCTGGAGGTGTGGCTAACCTTCTGGGGGTGTACACCTCCTTGACTATTTAATTTCTCGCCTGGACAGGTGCAAATGTGCCTGGGGCATGGGTAGAGCTGTTACCTCCAGTCAGAGTCAGTCCTGATGCATACCGTCTTTGAACTCAACGCCTTAATGTGCCACTTCACCAGTCTGCCTAGGAGGGATGCGGTGTGACCTCCTTCCTGCCCAGAAACCGGTCCCAGGATGCTTGTTTCCGGTCCAGGGAAGACATGGCTTGGCAGTTCGGGCTGGACTGTTCCCATGAGGCACAGGGTCATGACTGATTTGCATATGGCCATGTCTGAACTGGAATGGCATGGTGAGCAAAAAAAACGATGGATTTAGGCCCAGATCTCTGTACTGGGGTGAATGTATGACATTGTTCTGCATTCTGTCCATCAACTGTTGTTTTTGCACTCCTTCCTGCCCAGGCCTTTGTCCCTGACTCCTAGGAGTGATCACACTGCCGGGCAGGAGGTCAGAATCCTGTCTGGGTGGCAGCATATTTTTTTTTTTTTTAAAGCGCAACTACTCACCCGTGAGGGTATCAAGGCACGGGGGAGCTGCTGATCCATCAGTGCGTGGAAGTCAGTTGAAGACCCAGATCTTGAGATCCTTCCTGAATTGGGTCGGCGACAGGGATTATTTGAGGTTGAGGGGCAGGGTGTACTGGGTCTTGGCGGTGACCTGGGAGAAGGATCTTCCTTTGAACGTTCTGTAGTTTCCTGAGCTGTTTCTGGGTGACGCTGGGGTAGAGTGCGTTGCCGTTGTCGAGTCTGCTGGTGATGAGTGCGTGGGTGACTATCTTTTTGGATTCTGTAGGGATCCATCTGAATGTCTTACGAAGCAGGTGGGGCATTTGGAAGCAGGATGAGGATACGCCGTTGATCTGGCGGTTCATTGTGAGTGAAGAGTCCAGTATGATACCAGGTGAACAACTTCTAAAGTAGCCACCTGGGTGCATGTCACATCACCCTCGACTTGAGATTCATGTCAGGGGCGAGAAGCCACGTTATTTGATACCAAACATGACATATTTAGCGGTACCATAATGAACCTGCCAACCTCGGTTTGCCAAGGTGCTAGCCCATGTTATTCTATGGACCGTCTATCACTTTTAGTGTCTTTTGATGGTAAAGGGCACTCTAGGGTCATATAAGCTTGCACTTACATGTCAACACCTTCGATATAATGCACCTTGCCACCTGGGCTTTAGGAGGCCTTCCTTAGGGGTGACTGGCACAGATCAAAAATAGTGTGTTGACTTTGCCACGCGTGGTGAGGGTAAAGTCGAGTTCAAGCAGTTTGCACTCAGTCATAACCATCAGCAGTGGAGCAAAAAGTGGGGGGGGGACCATACAAAAAGGGCACTTTCCTACAAACCTGACCCTTCCTGATATTTAAAATATGTTACAACAGACCTAGCGCTCCACTTGCAGCAACGCTCTTATTTGCAGCTCCTGTATTTTAAAACCCCGTATTGTCTTTTGTGTTGTAATTTGCGTTTGGGCACTTACCCCTGATTTTAATGCCGGCCACGCATACCCCCACCATTGCCACCTTACCTGCACTATAAATTGAACAATCACCGCATTTCGCGGGTCCTTGGCCACTGTCTCGTCGGCGGTCATATTGGGTGAGGGGCAGATATCGCGCGTTCCAGTCTGCTTTCTTCTCACGAGGCGAGTATAAAAGCAGTCAAATTGTGTAGCTCGCCCAACACAGACCTAGCGCTCCACTTGCAGCAACGCTCTTATTTGCAGCTCCTGTATTTTAAAACCCCGTTTTGTCTTTTGTGTTGTAATTTGCGTTTGGGCACTTACCCCCGATTTTAATGCCGGCCACGCATACCCCCACCATTGCCACCTTACCTGCACTATAAATTGAACAATCACCGCATTTCGCGGGTCCTTGGCCACTGTCTCGTCGGCGGCCATATTGGGTGAGGGGCAGATATCGCGCGTTCCAGTCTGCTTTCTTCTCACGAGGCAAGTATAAAAGCAGTCAAATCGTGTAGCTCGCCCTACACAGACCTAGCGCTCCACTTGCAGCAACGCTCTTATTTGCAGCTCCTGTATTTTAAAACCCCGTTTTGTCTTTTGTGTTGTAATTTGCGTTTGGGCACTTACCCCTGATTTTAATGCCGGCCACGCATACCCCCACCATTGCCACCTTACCTGCACTATAAATTGAACAATCACCGTATTTCGCGGGTCCTTGGCCACTGTCTCGTCGGCGGCCATATTGGGTGAGGGGCAGATATCGCGCGTTCCAGTCTGCTTTCTTCTCACGAGGCGAGTATAAAAGCAGTCAAATCGTGTAGCTCGCCCTACACAGACCTAGCGCTCCACTTGCAGCAACGCTCTTATTTGCAGCTCCTGTATTTTAAAACCCCGTTTTGTCTTTTGTGTTGTAATTTGCGTTTGGGCACTTACCCCTGATTTTAATGCCGGCCACGCTTACCCCCACCATTGCCACCTTACCTGCACTATGAATTGAACAATCACCGCATTTCGCGGGTCCTTGGCCACTGTCTCGTCGGCGGCCATATTGGGTGAGGGGCAGATATCGCGCGTTCCAGTCTGCTTTCTTCTCACGAGGCGAGTATAAAAGCAGTCAAATCGTGTAGCTCGCCCTACACAGACCTAGCGCTCCACTTGCAGCAACGCTCTTATTTGCAGCTCCTGTATTTTAAAACCCCGTTTTGTCTTTTGTGTTGTAATTTGCGTTTGGGCACTTACCCCTGATTTTAATGCCGGCCACGCATACCCCCACCATTGCCATCTTACCTGCACTATAAATTGAACAATCACCGCATTTCGCGGGTCCTTGGTCACTGTCTCGTCGGCGGCCATATTGGGTGAGGGGCAGATATCGCGCGTTCCAGTCTGTTTTCTTCTCACGAGGCGAGTATAAAGGCTGCCATGCCAGCGCGCAGCGGCAACGCGCAGCGGGGACGCCAGACTGACGCCGGAGTTACGCCAGAGTTCAGCCCGTCTGCGCCCGTCCGCGCTGAGGACGGGCTGCAGGTCGGGCTGGACTCAGCTGATATTCCTTCTCCTCCTGATGAGATAACTAGGCTTTACTCCAGGTCAGAAATCCTCGCTTTGAGACCACCATTTCAGCCTTGCCTCCACCGTTACTCTCCTGAAGGGATCTTGCATTCTTACAGATGTTGGGCTTGTACGGCCTCCTTTGATCTCTCCTCTACTGGCTTTGTAAGATCACATCTCTTGCTTAAACAGCCGGACGCGTGCCGGAGATCTGGCTTTCTAATTAACGCTCGATCGATTATTAGGCATAATGTCGCCTTCCACGATTTCGTGGATGACCGACAACCGGACTGGGTGTTCATTACCGAGACCTGGGCCTCAGACACCTCAGGGCATGATCTGATTATGGCCATTCCTGACGGCTATTCTCTTTATAGGCAGGACAGATCCCTGCGCAGAGGAGGAGGCATTGCCATTCTTCTTAAATCCTCCTTTCCATGTTCGATTGAATCACTATCGAAGCCTTCAGGTCGCTTTGAATCGTTATATTTCTGTATTACTCTCTCCCCATCGGTCTCTTTTACTGGGATTTTGGTATATAGGCCCCCTGGTCCCAGTGCCAGTTTCTCATCAGAACTGCTGACAATCCTGGAACCCTATTTCGGTAAAGCGGCTTTCACCATTTTGGGTGATTTTAATTTTCACTTGGATGAGGTCAATTCAAAGGACACAATATCATTGGTCGAGTCACTCGGAGCGTGTGACTTCCCCCAGCTTGTGAATAGTTCCACCCACAAGGCAGGGCATATACTTGACGGGGTATTTTCTAATGATACCAGGCTTTCTACTGGTCCCCCGTTACCGTTGGTCTGGACAGATCACTATGCCGTGCCATTGGAATTTTCCCTTCCTGTCTCAAGCGTTACTAATTTGGTAACCTCGCCATTTACTCTGAGGAGAAATTTTAGGAATATCTCTGACGAGGCTCTTGTCCCTCTTGTCTCCACTCCTGAATCTGTATCTTCTAAAGATGCAGCCGAGGCAGCTCAAGATTTGATGGACTCCATCTCTAATGCAGTGGAACAACTTGCCCCCTCAAGGATCGTCTGGACAACAACGCACACAACTGCAAGGAACTCTTCACCATCGTAAAAGAGCTCTCCAACCCCAGCGCCGGAAGCAATGACATCACCCCGTCGCAAGACCTCTGCAACTCCCTCGCCTCCTACTTCCACAACAAGATCGCGGACATACACAACAGCTTCAGCAACCAACCAACGCAAGCCACAACCGCAACAACGCCACCCACCACCACCCTCCGCACCTGGACTCCAATCAACACAGAAGACACCATCCGCACAATGAACTCCATCCACTCCGGATCTCCAACTGACCCCTGCCCTCACCACGTCTTCAACAAGGCCGACGCTGTCATCGCACCCCACCTGCGGGACATCATCAACACATCCTTCGACACCGCCACCTTCCCTGAGAGCTGGAAGCACGCCGAACTCAGCGCTCTTCTCAAGAAACCCACAGCAGACCCCACCGACCTCAAGAACTACCGCCCCATCTCGCTCCTCCCGTTCCCGGCCAAAGTCATCGAGAAGACCGTCAACAAACAGCTGGCAACCTTCCTCGAGACGAACGGATCCCTCGACCCCTCACAGTCAGGCTTCCGGGCCAACCACAGCACCGAGACCGCCCTCATCGCTGCCACCGATGACATACGAACTCTGATGGACAACGGAGAAACAGCGGCCCTCATCCTCCTAGACCTCTCCGCGGCGTTCGACACGGTCTGCCACCGCACACTAGCACAGCGCCTTGGCAACATCGGAATCCAGGACAAGGCACTAGAATGGATCATCTCCTTCCTCGACGGAAGAACACAGAGAGTCCGCCTACCACCGTACAAGTCAGAGGCCACCGAAGTCATCTGCGGCGTCCCTCAAGGATCCTCACTGAGCCCCACCCTCTTCAACGTCTACATGAGCCCCCTTGCGGCCATCGTACGCCATCACAACCTCAACATAATCTCCTACGCCGACGACACCCAGCTGATCCTCTCCCTGACCAACAACCCCGCCACCGCCAGAGCCAACCTGCACGAAGGGATGAGAGAGGTAGCCGAATGGATGACGACCAGCCGCCTGAAACTGAACTCGGACAAGACGAGGTCCTCATCCTGGGCGCCTCGCCCTCCGCCTGGGACGACTCCTGGTGGCCCTCCACCCTGGGCACCGCACCCAAACCAACGGACCACGCACGTAACCTGGGCTTCATCATGGACTCCTCCCTCTCCATGACCAGACAAGTAAACGCCGTCTCCTCGTCTTGCTTCAACATCCTGCGCATGCTACGCAAGATCTTCCGATGGATCCCCACCAAGACCAGGAAGACGGTCACCCAGGCCCTCGTCACCAGCCGACTGGACTACGGCAACGCCCTCTACGCCGGAACCACTGCCAAGCTCCAGAAGAGACTTCAGCGGATTCAGAACGCCTCGGCCAGGCTCATCCTCGACATCCCCCGACGCAGCCACATCTCCGGACACCTGAGAGATCTGCACTGGCTCCCGGTCAACAAGAGAATCACCTTCCGTCTCCTCACCCACGCACACAAAGCCCTACACGACCAAGGCCCGAGCTACCTCAACAACCGGATCAACTTCTACACTCCTAAGCGCCTCCTCAGATCAACCAGCCACGCCCTCGCCGCCGTCCCCCGCATCCGAAGAACGACAACAGGAGGAAGATCCTTCTCCTACCTGGCCGCCAAGACCTGGAACTCACTCCCGACCGACCTACGCCTGACCCAAGACCACCTCTCCTTCAGGAAGAAGCTCAAGACCTGGCTGTTCGAGCAGTAACGGCACCCCCCCCCCCACCCAGCGCCTTGAGACCCTACGGGTGAGTAGTGCGCTCTACAAATGTCATGATTGATTGATTGATTGATCTCTGCGCTATGTAGCTCGCCGAAAGCCTACGGCACCTTGGTTTTCTGATCAGCTGAGACTCCTGAGGCAGGGTTGTAGGAGCAGTGAGAGAAACTGGAGGAAATCTTGGGATACCAATGATCGAGAGGCTCACAAGTCTGCACTGCTGGAATACAAACGGAGAGTGGTAATAGAGAAGCAGGAGTACTTCTCCAATCTCACCAGCTCTCTCTCCTCTTCTAGGGAGCTCTTTAAAATCGCGGACACCTTATGCTCCCTGCAACTCCCAGACCCCGTAGTTAGTTCACAAGAACTTTGCAATAGTATTTCTGACATCTTTCATAATAAAATTCTTGACATACATGTCTCTTTGGAAGCTCATCGTCATGCCCTGGATCAAAGTATCCCGCCTGTCATATCCAGTCTTGATTCTTTAGGTAAAGGTCCTTCCCGCTTACTCATGGAATTTCCATCTCTATCCCTTGAAGGACTGAACATGTTACTTGACAGGATTAAATCGGCATCCCCCCTGGATCCTCTTCCACTGAAAAAATGTAGAAATAGCCTTCTTCCTCCTATGCTTGAGGTGATGAATAAAGCTATTACCCAGGGCTCCTTTCCGCCCGTATGGAAAAAGGCGATTGTGAAACCTCTTCTTAAGAAACCATCCCTCGATCCGGCCTTGTTGAAAAACTTTAGGCCGATCTCCCTTCTCCCCGCTCCCGCTAAGATGCTTGAGGCGCATTTGAATCTCCATCTGTCCTCTTTTCTTGACTCCACTGAATACCTTGATAACACGCAACATGGTTTCAGAAAACACCACAGCACTGAGTCCGCTCTTACTTGTGTGGTCGATAACATCCGACGCAAAGTGGACTCTGGCCAAACTACGGTTCTGGTTTTGTTGGACCTCATGGCCGCGTTCGACACCCTGTCCCCCGCCATCCTTACATCTCGGCTTAGGGAAGCTGGTGTCATGGGGCCGGCCTTGAGTCTCCTCAATTCCTTTCTCTTGGAAAGGGAGCAGAGAGTGATGCTTGGGAACCACCTCTCCCCTGCTAAGTCATTGCAGTGTGGGGTGCCACAAGGGTCGGCCTTACGTCCGACCCTGTTTAACATCTATGTGGCTCCCCTGGCAAGACTAGTTAGATCTCAGGGGATGGAGGTGGTGTCCTACGCAGATGACACCCAGATCATGGTATCACTGGCCCACTCCTCTGTCAAGACACCTGCCGCCAGTTTCAGGGTATGCATGCAGTATGTGGCAGACTGGATGACTATAAATTCCCTCAAACTGAACGGCGAAAAGACGGAGGTGTTGATCTTTGGGAAAGACCAAGATGTTTGGTCGAGTGAGTGGTGGCCACCTTCTCTTGGTATCTGCCCCACCCCTTCCCAATCTGCCAGAAATCTTGGTGTTATATTTGACACCGCGCTCTCCCTATCCCTTCAAGTCAACAGGACCGTGGCCACCTGCTGGGGTGTGATTAGGATACTGAACAGAATCCGCGGGTATCTCTCCCCCCAGGCGCGCAAACAGGTTGCAGTCGCCCTGGTGGGCTCGAGGCTAGACTACTGCCACTCTCTGTACATGGAAGTCAACAAGAACCTTTTACACCGACTGCAGACTGTTCAGAATGCTGCAGCACGTTTTGTGCTGGCTCTTCCGAAAACCTCTTCTGCCACTGCGGCGAGGAAAGACCTCCACTGGCTTCCTGTCCAGCACAGAATCTCTTTTAAAATTCTTTGTCTGGCTTACAGAGCGCTGACAGAAGGTTCCTCGAGTGCTATTGGTTCTCTTATTACGTGCTATGTTCCTATAAGAGGCCTTCGCTCTGCGGGACTTTATCAACTTGTTGTGCCCCGTTTCAAACTTGCTAGATGGGGAGCCAAAGCTTTCTCCGTTTGTGCTCCTCAGCTTTGGAACTCTATCCCTTTTGAAATGAAAACTCTTCCTTCCTTAGAGTCATTTAAAAAGGCTCTTAAAACTTATTTCTTCAAGAGGGCCTACCAATGAGAGATTGCTGCAGAGAGGGGGTTTTAGCTTCTATATTTGATTTAGGCGCCTTGACGCCCATCGGGCTAAGTTTGCGCAAGACAAGAACCGTTTCATTCATTCATTCATTTATTGTGGAAAAAGACACCTCAGAGAGAGCAGTAGGAGCAGTTTTATTATAAAAGCAGGAAGATGATGGAGAAGAACATCTTTTATTTTGTTTGTTTTATGATCTGTCAGAATCAGAATGGACGATTGCTCTCAGCCATGGAGATGGCTGGTACTGAATGGAGGCATTTTTGATTGGCTCTAGAGAACCATTTGAAATTCTAACTGAGCATTGCAATCAGGGGCGTAGCTTAGTCAGTGAGATTTTGGGGGGGCGGGGTAAATCTCATATTTCTCAACTAAAAAAAAAAATCAGTGGACCACAATTTGACTTCTTGTATGTGTAATTTGATCGATATTTGTAATGGTGGCCTTAGTTGTAGTCCGCCCCTCTTGCAGTGTGAAGGTTTACAGCTACACAAAGGCCCTGATTACTGTGTTGGTCGGAGTTGCCTCCGACCAACACCGTTTTGGTGAGGAAACAGCCTGACTATAAGTCTGCTGTTCCGAACACCTGATCACGATGCGACCGCACATGGTGCTGTTGCAAACTTCCATTTCTCCATGGGAGCTTGTGCGGTGGGCGAAAAACGCATGCAGCAAATGGGAGTTTGTGAAATTCCCTGCACCATGTGGCAGGCATCTCACGGGGCCTGTCACACGGTTCAGAGATTTTAAGGGGGGCACCATAGTTGCCCCCCAGATGCGGAGGGACAGTGGGGAAGGAGGCCCTGCTAGGGACCCCCAATGTGGCTTTCCGACAGCCTTTCCATGTCGGCCTTTCCGATATCATAATCCTGACGGCGGAAATGCCGTCCTTAAGGGATTATAAGGAGTTTCCAATCGGTCGATGGGCTCCATGATCCTGTCAGAAACCTGTCAGAAGGCGTCGGTCGGTCCATCCGACCACACGCATCGTAATGCGTCGGTCGGACTGCAACAGTAGATGCGGTTCACGTCGCAACCGACAAGCTGTCTTTTGCAGTCCAAACCGCATCGTAATGTGGCCCAAAGTATTTTATTTAACCAAGCCCATAGGTAACCACAGGACAATGTGTCCCTTCAGCTGCTCAAACTAACGAAGAGGATAGTAATTGAAATGATAACTAGAACGTATTATGCAGGAGGGAGGGGGGTGACAGCCATCCTTAAAAGCACCATTAATTGTGATGATCGTTCTCCTGCAAATTAAGCATTCTCAAAGAACATTACTTGGAATATTCTTTTGTGGAATTGATAAAAAAAAAAAGGAAATCCCTAACCTTCTACATAATTCAGCCATTTCAAGCGTAGAACCAATGCCAATTAATTAATTGAGACATAAGTTTCATGAAAGCAACGTTACATCATCAGAGCTTTCCTCATTAGTGTGTTCAAACAGAGCCTCAAGGGATCTTATGCTCAGCTTACTGCAGCACAACAAACATGATTTATGTGATAAAAGGGTCAGGCATGCTAAAGGGCCAAACCAGCTAGCGAGGGGGACAGGGAGTAAAGGCCTACATTGGAGGGCCACATAATATTGCATTAAAAACCACTGAGGAACCATGGCTGTATTCCCTGAACTATTTCAATGATAAGGAACAATCTACCGTCCTGAGAGGTGTATGTGTTAATTTGTACAGGGGCGGCTCTAGGCTCATGGTGGCCCTGGGCAGGGAGCATAGGTAAGGCACCCCGGAAGAGGGGGTCCGGGCGGGGCAGAGCCCCCCGGAGCTCAGGAAGGTGTTTTAATAAAACATCCAGAAAAGATGTTGGTTGACCTGTACCTGCAGCTGCTCCTACCCTTCCGAATTTGTCTCAGAACGATAACATTTAGGAGGAGGAGCCAGATTGCTCCTTCCTGTGACGCTACGAAAGCCTGCTGAGCCGCCTTTCTCTTTCGTTTCGAATAACCAGATTTGTGTACTCGAATTCTCTTCATTTTGCTTGCAATGTTATATACGCCTGCACCAGCCGGCCAGCAGGGGGTAGGGAAAAAAAGAAGCCAATCAGGAACCAGGAGGAATGCAGGCGCGGAGGCCAGTGAAGAGGGGGGTGATGGGGTCAGGGTGTTTGGAAGTGGAACAGAACCGGAGGCCTCCAAATCCCTGCCAGGGGCCGCCAAGCAAATATGTATCCATCCTCAGAGGATTATTATATTAAGGATATACATTGGCGTGGCGGCCCCTGGGGTTTGGCGGCCCTGTGCAGGTGCACAGCTTGCACATGCCTAAGGCCGCCCCTGATTTGTATCATGATAACCTCGCGCAAGACTCTATTCTTATGAATGATTTACAGGTCTCCGTCATCTTCCTTGCGGTTGTATACTATCCAGACACTGTGCTTGATTTTGCTGCCAATGTGAATTTGTAGTTTGTTTTAAAAATCAATAAACTTGATTATCAAAAAAAAAGGATGATAAGGAAGCGAAGCAAAATGACTTCACCTCTACGCGTTATTGGTGTCGTTCTGATTATGGTTCTTTTATTATTTTATGGTGATTCATGCATAAACGTATGCTATTGATGCGTTTTCTACTATGCTCCATTGTTAACCGAAAACTAGTAAAAACATTTTATTTAAAAAAGAAAAATGTGATGAAAGGATCAATCCAACTTCAAATTGCATCTCCTAACAAAAATAAATGAAACGTCAACTCTGATCTGAGAGTCAGGTCACAAGACGTGGTGAGGCACAAGAGACCAAAGAAAAAACAAATGGATGGATGGATGGATGGGTGGATGGATAGATAGATCTGGTATTTATGAAATGAAATAGCAGTATTTGTAAAGCACACAGCTACCTCCAAAGTGGTGTCCCGGCACTGGGGGCCGTCTGGAAGATTAGGCGAGCTATTGCCCAGAGACACATGGTGCTGGACTGACCTGCCACCGGTGCCAGGGATCGAACCGTGTAACCCAGATTCCAGCGTCAGTCGCCCTGGCCGCTGTGCCACACCTCTTCCACAGCACAAACCTATCCAAAAGGCTGTGAAACAGTGTACATGGTCAAAGACAAGCATAAGGTCAATGAGTGATAAAAGAGGGAGCTGAGATTCAGACGGTTGATGTATTTTGGTGTAGTGCTCTTTAAAGACGTGCGTCTTCAACTTGTTTCTAAATTGAGGCAGTTCCAGCGACGGCTTCTCCGTTGAAACAGAAGAGCGTCGCCCCACTTAAATGACCTTCAAAGATGAAAAATAAACTGGTAATTCATTATAATTTTATTTTTCATCCTCCTGTCCTGGGTGGAGCTTCAGGACGGGGCGGGGCTGCTGCTGAATGACAGGAGGAGGGTTGGCTGATTGTGCACTTTTCAAAGTGCGCATGTCCCTTTGGCTGGCCGTCGTGCGACGGCCAGCCACACATGCGCACTTTGATACCTCCAACCCAGCTGTCTTCAAACAGCTGAGTTACAGTAAGTGCACGGCTCCCATGTCCTCGGGAGCAGAGAGTGAAGTCGCTCTCTCCAATCAGGACGCTGCTCTCACAGCATGACAGCAGCGCCAGGATTGGGGCCCGCACTGCATCCAGTTCCTGGGAAGAGTTCCGGAACGGAGGATGCCGGTTCCGGTAAGTTTTATTAATACTAATATTTTTGCGGGTGTGCAACCGCCCCGGCGTAGATGCTAGCCGCCACTGGGCAGTCCTCATTGATACAGGGAGGCTGCACCAGAAACGGGGTGCATCGATGGGAAAGGCCTGCTGCCTCGTTAGGTCAAGCCTAGACATGCAAGCAAGCGAAGCTTGCTTGTGTCTGGCTCGAAACCTATTGTCACCCGTTTTTGGGAATGTGGACAAGAAATATGCACGAGCGCAGATTGCACCTCGTGGGCGCGAACGGCGCCTTGCCTATCTCCTGCCTCGAAGCTCCACCACCAACACACACAAGCGCCCATGCACGCACCCATACATACAGAGAACCTATCCCCGCCGTCGCATACACACACACACTGCATACACAGCCGCATACACAGAGACACACACACAAGTGCCCATGCACGCATGCACCCATACATACATACATACAGAGAACCCACCCCCGCCGTCGCATACACACACATGCGCGCGTGCGCACACACACACAGCACACACACAAGCGCACCAAGACCCCCGCCGCCCTACCAGACCCACCCCACTCACCATGTTCTTCGTTCTTGTCCCTCGGCAGCCATCCGGTCATTCTGAGCAACAGGCGGGTGCCGCGCTGAGACGCAGTCACGCAAATCTTCCGGCGGGCACAGGAGCGCGGGGTAGACTCCCGTCTGCTTCCTGTATTTGTCTGGCCCCGCCCCCGTCCCAATAAAGGTTGCCTGGCTTCCTGTTGAAGCCGGGCTGCGGCGTTTCATTATTTTTTATGTGGGACAGCATGTAAGGCATTCCCAGTGTTATTTTGGCAACAAAAAATGTGCTAGCGAAAAACAAAATAAAGGCGAGCGTTCGATGTCAGCTGCCTTACTATCTATCCCCCCAAAACACACATCTATTAAGATTCCGATAAGATCGCATTTTTTCCGAATCCATTAAAAATAGCTGTGCTGCAGTACAAAAGCCAGCTTTCCAAGTAGCTATGGCTGTTATGATTTTATTGGGGGCTGTCGGTGCTCTGTACTTTTTTAATTAGATCTGTCTGATGAGAATAAAAAAAGTTATTCGTCAATCAGGTAGCTTCCAGTCTTGCTTTTTAAAAGGAGGCTGGGCAAAATATAGCTCGAGTGCATGCGGGGCTTTCTCGTTGACAACAAAAGACGTCTTATATGCAATTCAATCCATTACATGCCCCCGTGCTGCGGAAAACTAAGTGTTCTGCGAAGAAATTTGTATTCACGCCAAGCAACAAAAACACGACTTATCTTCCTGACTAGAACTACTCTATACTACAGTGTGCAAATATGTTCTCTCAATGTTTCAAGCTTTATTACAAATGTTACAAAAAATTTTTAATATTTCACTTCTGTTCTTGGATTTTCGTCACAATAAAATACACTGAACATAATCTTCACAAAAGTTATTTACAAAAGTTTAAGCTATTGCCATTATAAATTACAATAACTTTTGTTTAAGTATTAATTATTTAAAAAAATTAAAAGCCATTGTAATTTGTAATATCAATACATCTAAGTTACGTAAATACAAAACAGGTTGCATTACAAATGCTTTAGGTGCCACATTTGCAAAAGTTAAAAGTATTGGCATTGTAAATGACAAAGCTATTAATTTCGCTATTTTCAAAACCAACACATAAATAAAAAAAATTGTCATTTACAAGACCAATAGCTCAAACTTTCCTAATGCGAGACCTATTGCATTGCAAATGCTTCTTTTTATCTTTTTCACACTTCGTAGTCTCCAGTCTGAGGGTGTCCTGGGTGCAGGTGGGCCAAGAACCATCAGAAAGAGAGCTTGTCTGCAAGACAGGTGGGGGAGGGGAGGGGTGCTGGTTGTGATGGCCTCAGTGACGTCAGGTCACCAGCAGTGGGGTGCTGAAGCAGCTATGAGTGTGGGGGCCCCAAGTAAGGCGGGGTGTCTGCAGAGAGTGAAACAATTAAGCACTTTTTCACTAATGAACAGAAACATCAAGGCAGCTGTAATAAAGAGTCCAGCCCTGTACCTGGTCGGGTCTGATTGGCTGACTGGTTGCTAGGGAACCATGTAAACAGCCAGGACAGCAGGCTGAAGATTGCGAGCTCGGCCCTCCCAAAATTAAGCCCGGCTGAGCTTTGCATAGTCCTTTCGGTGGAGGGACCTTAGGTTTATGTTTAAATATTTAGGTCTGGCCATTTCTTTACGCTGGTATCTCTAATAATTGACGTGGGCCCTCGTGGAAACAGGAAGAGAAAATTCAGACTCTTGTGCAAGTCGCTGTTTGTGCAGGGGTCAGCGGTGAGTTCACCACATCTGGTAATTACCTCTCAATTTCCCCCGATAAATATTGACGGTTCAATCCTGCTGTTTGCTGGCTCAATGTCTTGAAAATATAGGAACATTCCACTTTTGGTGCATAAAACACCTCATCTGTATATTATGCCCCATTTTGAAGACCTGAACATGTAATATGCAATGCCTATCGCACCCAATAGGTACCTCTGGGTACCATATTTCATCAGGTGTGATCAAAATCACCCCCCACCCCGGAGCACTCATGATACCTTAGGTCTGGCTGGTGCATAGACTTATCTCTCTAGTTAATGACCCATGGTTAACCCACGGATAGTAGGCATTTCTGTGGCATTGTAAACAGTGATTTTTACAGCTGGAAGGCACGATTTTAAGTGTTATTAAAAGTCATGCTAAAGTCTGTAGGCCTGTATTTCTGCTAACGGAAAATGTGTTAAAGACGTGGATTGTCATTACACTGTTTCAAAGCCTCTGGGCTGGGTTTTCGTAGCATGAAACTTGGCAGACTACTTTAAGAGGTAACGTTTTAGTGCTAGACTCTGATCAAACCTTGGGGTTGAATATATGCATCCAGGTGTTCTATAGAGGCCCCTAGGTCTGCTGTATTTTTTATCTACTGTAATATTGTACATATTTGTGATTTTGCGGTAGTGTTTGGCTATATGTACATTAAGGTTCTTTTTCAATCTAAAGTAAAAGCACTGACTGACACTGAGTTATTGAGTGTTCTCCCCCAAACAAGCTTCTCACACCACCCTTTACCATCACACCAGAGTCACATATCCTCGGCCAGCTAGTTTTACAGTACCATCACTTACACAGCTAACAATTGCATTATCATAAGTCACACTGTCTTCAAACATTAAGGTTACTGTTAGAGGCTGGGGTTACTTTTAGGGGAAGAGGTCTGTGTGGTAGGTAGATTCAAGAGCAGTAGCGGCTGGTGTGCTGGACAAGCAGCGGGGCAGACAGGGGGTGTAAAAGGGTCGCGGGTGGAGAAAAAATAATAATTCAAAAAACGTACCTGCAGCTGTCCCCGTCACGCTCTTCTGCTCCTCTTCACTGTAGGAAGGGAAGTTGCAGGCTCCCAGAATGCCCTGCGGCTAATCCTGAAGCTGCGCTCACACATGAGAGCAGCTTCAGGATTGGCCTGAGAGCCCTCGATTTGCACTCCAGGACAGACTGTGAGTTTGTGCCTACTCTCTCTGACCCAGCTGCGTCGGAGATAGCTTTCACTGCGCATGCGGGTTGGGCCAGCATGAGCCGGCCGGCCAAACTGTCATGCGCAGTGATGGGAGAACACTACCACTCCCCTCAGTGCCTGTCACTCCCAGGTCCCGCCCCCATGACTCGGCACAAAAGGATAAATAAAACGAGTGTTAATTTGTTATACCTGCTGCTCAGCCAGTGTGGAGTGTAACGTTGGTGCGTGGTGAGGCTGTGGAATGTTGGATGTCTGAGAGAGCCAGTGGCGGATGGGCTGAGCAGCAGGAAGACCGCTCCTGGCGGGGCGCTTCAATATAGCGCTTGAACTTAACTACTTATTAAACCCATCTTAACTAATCTACAGCTGGTCAACTGGACATCATTTATGTTACAACATAATTATCGTTTTTTTTCCTTTCCTGACGTTTTCGGGGGGCAATTCTACTCGGCCATAGTGTATCGCCGCTGTTCAAAAGATAGTGGTAAAGGTGGGGTTAAGGGTGGGTTAAGGCCAGGAGTTATGGGTTGGATTTAGGGGAGGTTACAATGGAAAGACATTGACAACATGATGTAAAGTAGATGACCTATGTCTACTGACGATGTAGTCTGATGCTATGAAAATGACAATGTCAATATTGTTGCTATAGAGACTCTAGCTACACTGATATAGACTCCTTTAGTCAAAGTGCTCTGATTGGTGGCTTCCTGTGCATGTGGCTACAGATATATGAAGTCACTTCCAAAGTCACTCAAGATCTCACTCTCAGCCAAGTAGTAACAAGCATTGGCATAGCCAATAGGTCTCGCCTTTGGGACCTTATAAGTGTTTAGTTATCCAGCACAATATCCTTGGTGCAACAACATCAAGTGTTGCATAGCTAAACACTTATAAGGTCCCAAAGGCAAGACCTATTGGCTATGCCAATGTTTGTTTTGAGTGAGTGGCTTGTGGAGGTATGTCACTGTGAGGTAGAGATGCTGTGAGTGCTTTTACAGGAGCGACATTGCGCCTCTTCAAAATGTATCTTGGGTCTGGTGTAATAATTCTAGCCCCTATTCCTGCACCCAATGCATCCTTAAATGTCCCATGTACAGCCGGGGCTGACACTCCTTTTACCCCTGCCCCCCAGTAACACTTTACCCGTCACGGGTGGTTGTGGTGGTGGACGTGGGGGTGGTGGACGTGGTGGTGGTGGATGTGGTGGTGGACGTGGTGGTGGTGGATGTGGTGGTGGTGGTGGATGTGGTGGTGGTGGATGTGGTTGTGGTAAACGTGGTGGTGGTGGACAAGGTGGTGGACATGGTGGTGGTGGACGTGGTGGTGGATGTGGTGGTGGACATGGTGGTGGTGGTGGATGTGGGGGTGGTGGTGGTGGCTGACGTGGTGGTGGTGGTGGACGTGTTGGTGATGGACGTGGTGGTGGACATGGTGGTGGAGGAAGTGGTGGTGGACGTGGTGGTGGTGGTGGATATGGAGGTGGTGGATGTGGTGGACATGGTGGTGGTGGATGTAGTGGTGGTAGACGTGGTGGTGTTGGACATGGTGGTGGTGGACATGGTGATGGTGGATGTGGTGGTGGTGGACATGGTGGTGGTGGACGTGGTGGTGGTGGCTGGAGTGGTGGTGGTGAGCATGGTGGTGGTGGACATGGTGGTGGTGGACGTGGTGGTGGTGGACGTGGTGGTGGTGGACATGGTGGTGGTGGACGTGGTGGCGGTGGTGGATGTAGTGGTGGTGGATGGGGTGGTGGTGGACATGGTGGTGGACGTGGTTGTGGTGGACGTGGTGGTGGACATGGTGGTGGTGGACGTGGTGGCGGTGGTGGATGTAGTGGTGGTGGATGGGGTGGTGGTGGACATGGTGGTGGACGTGGTTGTGGTGGATGTGGTGGTGGTGGACATGGTGGTGGTGGACATGGTGGTGGTGGATGTGGTGGCAGTGGACAAGGTGGTGGTGGTGGACGTGGTGGTGGTGGCGGACATGGGGGTGGTGGACATGGTGGTGGATGTGCTGGTGGTGGACGTGGTGGTGGTGGACATGGTGGTGGATGTGGTGGTGGTGGACATGGTGGTGGTGGACGTGGTGATGGTGGATGTGGTGAACGTGGTGGTGGTGGACATGGTGGTGGTGGACGTGGTGGTGGACGTGGTGGTGGTGGTGGAGGTGGTTGTGGTGGACGTGGTGGTGGTGGACAAGGTGGTGGACATGGTGGTGGTGGATGTGGTGGTGGACATGGTGGTGGATGTGGGGGTGATGGTGGTGGCTGACGTGGTGGTGGTGGTGGTGGATGTGTTGGTGGTGGACGTGGTGGTGGACATGGTGGTGGAGGAAGTGGTGGTGGATGTGGTGGTGGTGGTGGATGTTGAGGTGGTGGATGTGGTGGTGGTGGACATGGTGGTGGATGTGGGGTGGACGTGGTGGTGGTGGTGGACATGGTGGTGGTGGATGTGGTGGTGGTGGACGTGGTGGTGGTGGACATGGTGGTGGTGGACATGGTGGTGGTGAATATGGTGGTAGTGGACGTGGTGGTGGATGTGGTGGTGTTGGTGGATGTGGTGGTGGTGGCTGGAGTGGTGGTGGTGAGCATGGTGGTGGTGGACTAGGTGCTGGTGGACGTGGTGGTGGTGGTGGTGGTGGTGGACGTGTTGGTGGTGGACGTGGTGGTGGTGGTGGATGTAGTGGTGGTGGATGGGGTGGTGGTGGACATGGTGTTGGTGGACATGATGGTGGTGGACGTGGTTGTGGTGGATGTGGTGGTGGTGGACATGGTGGTGCTGGACATGGTGGTGGTGGATGTGGTGGCAGTGGGGACGTGGTGGTGGTGGTGGACGTGGTGGTGGTGGTGGACATGGTGGTGGATGTGCTGGTGGTGGACGTGGTGGTGGTGGACATGGTGGTGGATGTGGTGGTGGTGGACCTGGTGGTAGTGGACGTGGTGATGGTGGATGTGGTGAACGTGGTGGTGGTGGACATGGTGGTGGTGGACGTGGTGGTGGACGTGGTGGTTGTGGTGGAGGTGGTGGTGGATGTGGTGGTGGATGTGGTGGTGGTGGATGTGGTAGTGGTGGTGGATGTGGTGGGGTGGATATGGTGGTGGTGGATGATGTGGTGGTGGTGGACCTGGTGGTGGTGGACATGTGGTGGTGGATGTGGTGGTGGTTTTGGTGGTGGATGTGTTGGTGGTGGATGTGGTGGTGGACGTGGTGGTGCTGGACATGTGTGGTGGTGGACGTGGTGGTGGTGGATGTGGTAGTGGTGGTAGACGTGGTGGTGGTGGATTTGGTGGTGGTGGACGTGGTGGTGTTGGACATGGTGGTGGACGTGGTGGTGGTGGACGTAGTGATGGACGTGGTGGTGATGGTGGATGTGGTGGTGGACGTGGTGTGGTGGCTGAAGTGGTGATGGTGGACATGGTGGTGGTGGACGTGATGGTGGTGGTGGACGTGGTGGTGGTGGAGGTGGTGGACATGATGGTGGTGGTTGTGGTGGTGGTGGACGTGGTGGTGGTGGTGGATGTGATGGTGGTGGACATGGTGGTGGTGAACATGGTGATGGTAGACGTGGTGGTGACATGGTGGTGGTGGACGTAGTGGTGGTGGATGTGGTGGTGGTGGATGTGATGGTGGTGGACGTGGTGGTGGTGGACATGGTGGTGGACATGATGGTTGTGGACGTGGTGATGGACGTGGTGGTGGTGGTGGATGTGGTGGTGGACGTGGTGTGATAGCTGAAGTGGTGATGGTGGACATGGCGGTGGTGGACATGTTGGTGGTGGTGGACGTGGTGGAGGTGGTGGTGCTGGAGGACGTGATGGTGGTGGTGGACATGGTGGTGGTGGACTTGGTGGTGGTGGTGGACATGGAGGTGGCGGAAGTGGTGGTGGTGGACATGGTGGTGTTGGTGGATGTGGTGGTGGTGGTGGATGTGGTGGTGGTGGACGTGGTGGTGGACATGGTGGTGGTGGACATGATGTTGGTGGACGTGGTTGTGGTGGATGTGGTGGTGGATGTGGTGGTGGTGGACATGGTGGTGGTGGATGTGGTGGTGGTGGACCTGGTGGTGGTGGACGTGGTGGTGGATGTGGTGATGGACATGGTGGTGGACGTAGTGGTGGTGGACATGGTGGTGGATGTGGTGGTGGTGGTGGTGATGGACGTGGTGGTGGTGGATGTGGTGAACGTGGTGGTGGTGGACATGGTGGTGGTGGACGTGGTGGTGGTGGATGTGGTGGTGGTGGATGTGGTGGAGGTGGACGTGATGTTGGGGGTGCATGTGGTGGTGGTGGATGTGGTGGTGGTGGACGTGGTAGTGGTGGTGGGGGTGGATGTGGTGGTGGTGGACGTGGTAGTGGTGGTGGATGTGGTGAAGGTGGTGGACGTGGTGGTGGTGGACGTGGTTGTGGTGGATGTGGTGGTGGATATGGTGGTGGCGGACCTGGTGGTGGTGGACGTGGTGGTGGATGTGGTGGTTAAGTAAAGTGCATACATTAAAAGCAGAAGTATAAAATAATACTGTAAAAACATTGATATGGTTTCTAAGCCATATGAAGGTTTAAAATGAATAAAATGAATACATACACATATACATTTGACTAATCGTACTCAACTGGTGTTTCTAACTACGCCTACCCCGTGTACCTGACCTAAGCCTAATACGTGGGCGGGAATAGAAAGTTACAGTTTAAGTTAAGTTTGTTTTGCCAAGTGACTGACTAGAGAATTCTCTGCGAGGGGTTATTCAGTTCTGTACCTGGAATCTAGGATGAATGAGGAATGGTATCTCTCGTCTCTGGTCTCGATATTCCAGGCTGCCTGCGAGGGCTACCCGGAAGCGCCGGAGCTGGATTTCTCGGCAGGAGAAAAAGGCAGCTTCTCGTTCTCAGCGCGTCAGGAAGGCGGGGCTGCGCCAGCGGGGTCTGCTCTGCTCTGGGCTTCGGCAAGTCTGGCTGCTCCGATCTCGTCACCACCGCGTGTGTTTGCATAGGGCAATATCGGTAATATTTATACCTTTAAGGTGCCGAGATTGACGTAAGGATGGACATAGATACGTCAATAAGGATGTCATACGACCTGGTCGTTAGCACATTCTTTTGCTGAAGTTCTCGGTGAAATCAAAACAATGGCCGCAGGGTTTTTCCCAGGTCTGTCATAGGTTTGATTTGTTTTGAGAACTCCGTATGCCTTATCAGGGGCTGGAGGAATATCGCTTGTCTAATTAGATGGCAAGCGTTATGACCTAATCAGATAACACGTTCCTGTGCCGTAGTGTGGCTTTATCAGATAACGGTTCCTGCATCATGGGGGTTTTCTGCCTCATGGGATGGCTGCTAGTTAACTTGTTAACCAGAATAGGGTCAGGAATAGGGGGATCGATACAGAACCTATAGGAATACATCACACCCACTCCACGCTAACTATGGACATTTTTACTAATCTATGCATAGTAAAACATACTGTAGGGTATCGTGTATACCTTACCACCCCAAAATACATAAATGCATTTTGAAATTATCAAATATACGGAAAAAACAGTCACATGTAATATATGCACTCAAGCTGTAGAATAATGCTAAAGTAATCACGCATATCTATACATCATCACTAATTTGTATATGAGAATTTACACATGAAATGGCTCTTAATACAGAAAAAAGGTTCGAGACCATTCCATCACAGAATAAAATATGTATGAACATACCAGCGGGCAGCTAATGTCTATAAAGTATCTTAAAAATAGAAACCTTAGTTCTCTAGGAATAGTTCTTACTTTAAGCAGAAGATAAGTGTCCCGAAAAATATGTAGAAATATTTTGGGGCTGCTGAAAAAAATTGCTGTCCGTGAACTGGAGGGAAAATTGTTCATGGTATTTTGCTATTCTAGTTGAAGGCCAAATTCAGGGAACGACGTGTGCGAGCTTGCTCAAAAGTCTCTATTTCTGCTCTGGTGAGAACATCATATCATTTAGACTCTCGAAAAAGTTGTCAACAGCTTCCTGGGAGAGTTCCACTAACTCGGAAAAAGGTGTAACCATGCATTCGTGCGCATGATTGTCTCCATTGACGTTTTGATTAGTATTGCTGACAGAAGGTCGTACCTGATCAATGCTGCTTTCATCTTGAACTTCACTACCCCTTAATCGTAGTGGTGAAGCCTCCACGAATGCCGTCATCAGGATTGGTAGCCGTTGAGGGCAGCACAAAGCATAAGCCTTAATTGGACTCAACAATGTTTCTGCATCCATTGGCGCATCTGATTGTAGCGTCAGACAGGTGTCTAACACGCATTCTTCTCCGCATAGCAAGCACCTTAATACAGGTAAAACACATCGATGCCACATTGGTCGAAATGAAAGAAACCAAGTCATGTTCAGGTCTCTAAGCCGGGATAGTCCCAGGATTTTTGATATCCGGTCCCGGTATCCAATGGCTAGGATTGTTTCTTCCCTTGTCGCAGGTCTTTTGTCTGTGACATGGTTTGCCATAACGAAATATAAGGACTAGGAATAGGATTCCTGCAATTAGTCCCAAAATGAGGGGAAGTCCGCCAAAAATCGAATGGACGAAGTCTGGAAAAATACCCAGTATGGCTTTGAATGGTGTTAATGCCATCGAAAATACTGTCTTAAATACTTTTGAGACTCCACTGGTATCAGAAATATTTAAGATTTCATTCAGGATTTCTGCGAAATGTATGGGGGAATTAGTTGATAATAAGGAGTGAATCTCTGCAGTCGTCCTTGCGACTAGGAGATCATACGTTTCTTTTGATGACGTGAGCCTGGTCGGCGTCTGAAGAAGCACTGTTTTCATTCTGCTTAAAGTATCTATTCGAATAGAAGTAATTTTCAAGTTGGGCCATGCCCTTGCCTCCCTGTCTGGAAGGGAGCTGGGGAACAATAAGCGTCCACAGCACTTGACCTTCGCAGTCGTAGTTACGAGATAAGGAGTCCCTGGCTTAAGACTACAGCATCTGCGGTCTACAATTAGAATGTAACTCCCATTATAGAGTCTTTGAAAGAATGGTTCTATCTCTGTCGCAGGTGAGCCTAGCTGGTGACATGAAAGGTTATTTGAGTTCCCTTCACAGGCTCCATGCAAACTAATTCCGTTACACAGAAGTGTACCGCTTAGTGACATTGCACAATTATTGCCACTAAGAAACACTTTCTGTCCTTTATTACTGACACATGCATGTGAATAGGGCAGGTTCCATGTTGTTTTAATGTACCCTTTTCCCAATTTTTCGTACATGCCAGCCTGTATATATTTTTGGCAGTATTGAAACCTGAAGGTTGATATTGGAATGTTAATTATCCCATGTATTATCCATTCACTGACAGGTCGTTCTGACATTGTCACTGTGTAACTGCGGGGACAGGAAGAGGCAATAAGCGGGTCTTGGTTGTAGCAAGGTTTATTTTGGCTAACAGTGAGTCAGTACAGGTTTTCCTTAAGACTCCTCGACGTGGGGATCTGCTTCTCTCTCTTCGGGACTTCCGCCTCGATTCTTCTCCTTCTTTACGGCTGGGGCTCCGCCTTCGGCTGGGCTCCGGAGGCTCCGTTCTGACCGCTCTCGTCGTCGCCAGGGTACATGCAGGAAAAGAGAGGACACGTAAGGATTGTACTTCACTTTTTCCAACTCGTTATTTAAACTAGCCAGGGAGCGGGGAAGTGAGGGATACACACGGTGCTCTGATTGAACGGGGTTAGTGCTCGTGTCTTTTTCACTAAAGGGGCGGGTACCACACCGGGCACAGTATTGTTAGCTACTAAGGCGTCCCCCTACCCTTCCGCCTCCACCACCCCAGGAAGCGTTCACGTACCTCGAGGAGCCGTACCCCTCCTGGCGTACGGCTGGGCGACTCGTGGTGTTGGCCTCCGGGCTCAGCTGGTCGTGCAGATCGGCTTCCTGCTTGTCCGATGTTCTCCTCTGAGTCGGTGGATTCCTCCTCGTTTCCCATTCCTCTGCTCTCGCTCCTCTCGACGTCCGCTGGGCTCCCGCCTCCTCTACGCCTTGCTCCTCTCCTACAGTTCTCCTCGCTGCTTCCCGCCTCTCCGCTCTCTGCCACACTGTCCGCTCCTCCGGTGTAGAAACACCCCGCATGATCGTCCGCTCCTCCCTTATACAGGTGAGACGACTCCTCCTCCATCAAGCTGCTTGTCCATTTAAAGGGCCCCCAGTCGCCGTCGTCTTCCTCATCACACGAGTAGATCTCGGGCCTGGGACTGTCGATGTGTTGTTCAGGCTGCGGAGATAAAAGGGGGGGGTCGGACATCGTTATTGAGGACCCCCCTACGGGGCAAGACAGCCGAACCCGGTTACACACTGGTAATCTCTCAAGTTTCTCAATGCTCAGGATTGTATAATCAGCACCCTTTTGTGCCATACTGATTTGTTTATCAGTAAGGTTAAAGATATTGAATAGTGACGTTGTGTTGATTAAACGCCAAGGCACATAGCCTGAACGCAGATTTTGTAACGTCCAGCCAAGCTGTACAATAGAACGCAATTGAGACTGGCCGTGTTGTAACAACAGTAAGTCTTGCGATAATATGTCGATTGCTGAAGACACAATGCTGTCCAGAGAAAAGATTCTGGAGGACAGAGTCATTAACCCATTGTCCACTACAGAAAGTGATTTTTCCAAATTAATACGGTCAATTTCCCGTGTACTTTCTACTGTCTCAATTTGAGTCACCTTCCAGGCCTCGTTGTATGCTGCATATACAGAGGCTGTTATGAAACGTTTCTGACGCTGTTTGCGCGGTCCCATAATGAAATCACGCAAGTCAGCACCATCAGTAAGTAAAGTTAGGTGTTGCTTAATTTCTGCCAGTGTGGAAGTTTGTAGTCACTGAAGGCATAATTTGCCCACACTGTAGGTGGTTATTATCCCTGGGTGTTGTCTTTGGGAATATCTAGGGTCTGGCCTGGTCATTTTGAACCCCTGTGTTTTGTTCAGGAATCTATCTTGACAGTTATTAGTATCTGTGGGCCAGATCAACCACTTTTTCCAATCAGGATGTGTTCTGTTTTGGTTTAATACATAATTTACGTCTATCTCTTCATCTGTAGAGCTATTGCTGTTCATTGTTGGTTTTGGAATAGACGGTTTATTTAAGTCTTTGATTTTGGCTAGGCCAAGACAGGTGGTTTGTTGAACAGTGTCATTTAAAAATATAATTTGTTCTGGGATCATGCAGGCTCTAAACAAAGATTCTATACCCTGTACTTGCCATTCTTTTGTACCCCAAACACTTTTTACTTCAACATTTTTGTCCCAATAATCAAAACCAAAAGTATTCATTTGTTCAAAGAATGAGTCTGAATATATCAATTTCGTGTTTGTTATCATGGTCTTTGTCCCTGTCTTATTTGACAATTTGAAATAAAATGTTTCAGCATTACTTGTGTTAAAACCTGAAAAGTATGAATATTTGTCATAAACGGTTCTTGAGCTTCCTTTTGGAGGGGTTGCACAATGTTCCCATTGATTATAATTTAAAACATTTCTAGGTTGTGCAGATCTATGTAGAAAATGGTTACCATAGTGGTTATAACAGTACATACTATCATAATTTGTCGAACCCTGCAAATAATCATGTTTGGTAAATTTAGCAGACATTACTAAGTCAGACATCATATTATTTATACTTTCAAAGTCCCAATCATCAGCAAATGAGCTTGGTTTTACAAAGTCACTCAATGAGATCTTAATTTGGTGTGGATATTTCAGGATTTCGACCGGACCATAAATTTGGTAGTCAGTTTTGTCCCACGCTACCCCACCTGGTATAGCATTGGCTGTGAAGTTGACTGAAGAAAGTTCTCTTTTCTCGACGTGTGAAGATGTGTGTGGTTTGAGGATCAAGTTGATTTTCTGACTTGCTGTGTCCATTTTAGCATATTTTCCCTCAATGAAGCGTCCCAAAGTTAGTACCATGATGAGCCAAAGTATGAGGATAAATGCACCAAAACCCACCCAAAATTCAATCCATGGAGAAATCAGATATGTTTCTTTCAGTTGTTTCAAAAGTTCTTTAGCTTTATCTTTAAAGGTTTTTGTTGATGGCTGTGTTTTTGATTCACTTAGGTCTTCAGAGGAATCATCGAAGTTTATGAAGTAGCCGGATGCAGTTCTGTCAATTGTGCCAATTGCTTCAGGATTACTGTTTCTTGCATATTCGTTTGTTACTTCATTATAGATTGGTGTGTCTCTGCTAAATGTTTTTATTTGGGTTTTCAGAGGTCTAAGTTCCATTGCATTGTTGCATAGTCCTTGTTGTGGTTCTGTAGGCGTTTCGAATGTGATTAGCCTCTTAGATTGAACCTCTGTGTTAGTAGCAAATCTTGGTGTTCTACTACTTCTCGGGAGTCCACTTGGCCTACTATTTGTTATCGGCCACATGATGTGGTTTTACCAGGTCGATGGATACAACTCGGTTCTCCTTTTTACCAGCAAGCGGCGGTAGTACAACTGATCTTGTCCCGTTGATAGACAAGACAGGAACTGCTTTTCTGTAAGAAGGCCCAAATTCCTTCTTTACCGCGATCTTTTCCCTGACTAGATCCCCGACTTTTGGAATCCAGACAGGTCTTGCTGGGACAGGTGGTGGTTCTTCAGTGGTTGTTGGCTGCTGTTTCAACTTTATGTTGCTCAGGTCTTTTCTTGTTTCGTTTAAGTCCTGCAAAACAGCCAAACGATCTTTGATATCAAAGCTTTTTTCCTTCACCACTGAAGTCTGACTGTCGAGATCTAAGACTAACATCCTAGTTCCAAACAATAATTCGTACGGACTGAATCCCTTCAGAGAATTTCTTGGCAAGTTATTTAGACTACGTTGGACACTTATTAGATGTTTGACCCACCCAGCTCCCGAACCTAATATCCTTTCTGTTATAGATAGCTTTATGCCTTGGTTTTTTCTTTACACCATCCCGTATCCCTCAGGAAGGAAGTGAGAAGATTCCCGCTGTGCTATGCTCATTTGGCCATGTTTCCACTCAGGCTGGAGGGCTAGAGTGAGAACAATAGTCAAACGTAGCATGTCCTTAGCGTATATGCCATTTAGACTCGCAAATCTTTATATAACAGTCCAGACGTCAGCCGAGTGCTGGTGATCTACATTATAAGTGGAAACTAGCCTGTATATGTTAATCGGACGCTTTGCTTTTTACTGTTGATTCTTTCTGGAGTGAAACGACACGGTATTACACCGTTTCTCTCACCACTGCGATTTCTGTTACAGTTTGGGCAGTTCTTTACAAAAATGGTATGATGCAGGCTCATGCCTGGCCACCAGTACCTTGATTGTAATTCTTTCAGAGAATCTTTTAGTTTGAGGTGTCTGAGACCCTCGCCCATATGTGCGTCTGCTATTAACAAGTTTCTCCTGTCCATGTTTGGAATTACTCTATCCCCCACTCCAGGGATTCGAGCAAAAGGGATGGAGTTTGCATCGATTATATATGTGTAATTGAGTGGATAGTTGATCGGCAGCGCTGAGCAGTCGCCTTTTGATGACGTTTTCACCGCCAGCACTGTTTCACCGTCAATATACTTCACTGTACGCTTTTTTCGAGCTACAGAAGCCGATTTAGTTGCTCCCGCTGTGGCTGTTTCAGCCAATGAATTCCCTGCAACGTGAACGCCATCACGCTGATGACTCAGTGAGTGTGTCACGTGAGTCTTTGGTAGTTCTTTTTGTAAAAGAGCTATTTGTTCCCAAAGCAGTTTCTGCTTTATTGTTGCACCTGTGTCATCTTTGTAACCGTTTTGAATCCATGTCTGCAAATCCTTGTTATATGATTTGACGCAGTAATATGAATCGGACACTATAAGTGTCGGGAATTCGCGATCCGCATTATCTAGCGCCATTTTCAATGCTAATATTTCAGTCTGTTGTTCTGAATTAGTTTCTACTGAGTGTGTTTTTGTTAATAGAGGTCTTAGTTTACCTCCGCGCCACACTTCTTTTGTAATCTCACATGTTGGGTTGTATGCTTGTTCTCCCCAAACGGAGGGTTGAGCATGTCCGTCTGTATAGATTACACAAGAGTATTGTCGTAAGGGCAGAATGTCGATTGGCAGAGGGAATGTTCTTTCATATTCTAGATTTTTCAGTTCCTCTAGTTCTGGATCAAAGTAGTAGTATACTTTGTCCGTTGTGATTGAATTCACCCATTGTATCCATTCCGGATTCAATGTTGTTGTTGGTAAATTACACGGTGTTGTTAATGCCTCAAAGGCTGATTCTGCTGTTCTGACTGTGATATGTCTACCGTCAGCTTGATCTTTTTCTCTAGCTATTGCGGTTTGAACTGCATGAACAATTTTTTCTTTAATGCTGAATTTCTTTTCAGCTTCTGTGTACAAGTGTGATTTGAATGCAATTGGTACCTTTTCTCCCTCATTAGAGGTCAGGTATGTGAATCCGCATCTTCCTGGGATGACTCGAATCACAAGATTGCGTGTGTTATCACGTGTTTCTAATTTTGTTTTAATTAACATGTCTGTTTGTAAGGATCTCAAAATTTCTGTGTGTATTTGAGTCCAATTGGTTCTTTTAAAATCTGGTTTTATTAGATCATAAAGGGGTTTGACCCTTTCTGCGTAATTTGCAATGTATGTTCTTCCGAAATTTAGGAAGCCTAGAATTGACTGTAGGTTTTTTAGTGTTCTAGGTGCTTGGAGTACGGCACATTTCTCTAGGAAATTGTCAGCCAGGCTTTTGCCTTCACTTGATAATTCATATCCTAAGAACAGGACTGTTAGATGGGCAATTCTGGATTTTTTAAAGTTGAATTTGTAACCCTCTGCTGCAAACCCAAGTATTATGGTGTTCACTCTCTTCAAGTGAGTATCCAAGTCATCATCTGTTAGGTATATGTCGTCGACATAAGATAATGCTTCGTCATCATAAGTTTGTAGTAACTCTGTTACTCTCGCTGAGAATACCCCTGGGCTATTCTTGTACCCCTGGGCTAACCGACAGAATTGTTTTTGAGTGCCATTTATTGAGAATGCAGACAAATATCTGCTCTCTGGTGCTATGTTTTGACAAAAGAATCCATTAGAGATGTCTAATGTTGTTTTGTATTTTTTGCGCACTATGTTATTCATTAGTGCAGTACTATGCGAGTTTTGTACTGCAAAAGTTTTGCAACATGAGTTAAGGTGTCGGTAATCCAAAACTAGACGATATGAATTGTCTGGTTTGGAGACCGGAAACAAAGGGTTGTTCATTTGTGAGGTGCAAGTTTCAATCACCCCCTGGTATTCTAATTGATCTAGGATTTCTTTTACCTGTTTTTTAGCTTCTTGCTTAATTGGGTACTGTCTTTGTGCAGTAGGTTGTGATTTTAACTGGATTTTGTGAGGAGGAGAGTCCTCATCCCATCCTACATGATTTTTATATAAAGCAGGAGCTTGAGCTACTGCCCACTTTCTGGCAAGTGTATATTTTTTATGAATTGGGATATGATTTGAGAAGGCAGGCATAATTATTTCTTCGCCATGAGGGCACTCCCTGACAAACTCTGGTGGCCAGTCTTTTTCAGCTAGAAGGATGTCATAGCCCTTGGAGAGATTATCCCAAAATAGTCCCCTTATTTTTCTAGTCTTATCCCCTTCTATACGTAAAGTTATTTCATATATTTTGTGAGGTTTGCTAACTCTGGTGTCTGCAGTTTCCACTTGAAGATATTCATTCGTGTCCACTGTCTCCAGATGATTCATAAGGACTTTGCGAGCTATGCTCACTTCTGCTGCGCTGTCTAGCATTGTCTGAGCCCATTCTCCGTTTTTCAGTTGTGTCCTCAGTATTCTCGGCATTGTTAACTACCTTGATACTGGCTACCTTCTTTTTTGGAAATTGTAGTTTCTTTTTTAGATGAGCAGGTTCCTTGTCTTTGGACTTGGCGTGCTCTTCTCTTTGTTCTGATCGTCCTCTTCTTTCCGATTTCTGCGAGGAAGTCTGAAAAGATTGAGAGGGACGTGTATCAATGTCTTGATATCTATCAGGCTTCTTTATATTATCCCTATTTCTAAGGTTATATCTTTTCCCAGAGGGGTCACTTTGGGGTGACCTGTGTCTTTGGTTCGGAGACTTTTCTCTTCGCCGAGGAGACCTTCCTCTGGACTGGAATTTCTTTTCTTTAGGATTGGATTGTTTGTTTCCATCCCAGCTCTTTTTTTGTGATGTTGAATTATTATTAAAAAATATTTTTTCAGGACTTTCAATCAGTTGTGGTTTTACTGGTATTCCACCTAAACTATCTCTACCTAGTTCCTCATAGGACTTTTCTATAATTCTGGCAATTTCAGCTGGTTGGTCTGCTATATCTGTCTCCTTTAACCTCTGGCGGATCGCCACGTTTGCTGCTTCTCCCTTTATGTTGGCTAATAATATAGCCGAGACCTGCTTGAAGTCTTTTAGTAATTTCATACCAAGAGTTAAAGCCGGTTCCGGACCGTATTCGTCTTGAATTTGTTTTAGCACATCTGGTATTACCGAAATGGATGGAACACCGTGCGTTTTTGTGTAGATGGAAGCAAAGACTGTACCCCAAGTGTCACAGTCCTCCACGTGTGGTGCGATTCCCATTGGAAGACAGATAGTCAGAATCCTGTGTTTTTCTAACGGGGTGGTGTCTGGAAACACCGCCTCTATTTGGGTGATTTTTTGTGCTAGCCAGAATGGTATTTGTTCCCGTTTAGCCGGTACTTTACCTAGGCAGGACTGTATGTTTTGTGGTGTAATTTTATTTGTGTTCCCCTGGTGAGGGGTCAGCTGTGGAATTTTAATTGCTGGTTGAATTGTTGAAGTCCGCATCACATATTGGACTCATTGTCTATGTAATTTTATTAATTGTTTTAGCTGTGTTAAAAGCTCTGCTGCAGACATCCCATCGATGTCTGGATGTGGTGTGTATCCGGCTAGAACCGGCCACGTTGCTCCTGGTCTACCTAAGGGACCGAGCCTGGTGATGTGATTGTTATGTTTTAGGGCGCCATTAAATAAGAGCAGATGCTCTTGAAATTTAAGTGGTACTTCCACCTCCTCGAAAGGAGTGTACTCATTAGGAGGGTCCTCTGTTTTGTAATAGTGGAAGTACTTTGTTACTGCATTTGCTGCTGGAAAATGTATCCATGAATAGTATACCTCTGTCTGCCGATATTCGTGTGCCTCAATTACGAATATGACTGTGCCACCTCTAGGTGTCAGTCCATTCTCTATAAGTTTTAAGGTTATAGATTTCCTTTTGATGACCGGGATGAGTATTATATCCTGGTCAGCGTCTTGCAGTGCATTATCAGCTGCTGCGAGTTCAGTTGCTATCCTAACTGCCTCTCTTTCATCATCACTGTCTACCATTTTACCGACAGGAAGGTTATTTCTTTTGTTTGCAGATCAGGTTTCTTATGGAAACAAAGATTAGATGCACAATATTTTGGAACTGTGTATCCTTCAACGTTGACTAAACCAAGAACCATACATAGGAGTTTCCTCCTGCGAGGTCTGGCGGATATTACCTTTCACCCACTCCAGACGTCTTTGGAGTATTATGGGAAAAAGGGGTCTGAGTCAAATAGCACGACTGAGTTACTCTAAATGTCTTACGTTAGTTTTATCGCCCTTTCAAACGCGTTGGGCGCCATGTAGTGTAGTTCCTATTATCCCAATAGGCTCTGCGCATTGGAATAATACCTTCAATAGTATAGGCCTAGACCAGACGTTAACTAGGTCTACTACTGTCGATATTAGACTTAAAGTTTTGGGTTTGCCAGCTAGCTCAGAGTTCACTAGAAACTTTCTCGAATAGGCAAGGAGGAGTTGAACCTCCCTGGATAGACAAGAAGGGATTTAGTTTCTGACAACCATAGAACATGACAACTTTGCTCTCCCCTAATCAAGAGTGTATCTCTAGAGTCGTGTGAAAACAAAAGACGACCTATTTTGCTCAGTCAGTACGTGCATTCTTAGTCTCACCAGATTGTAGAGAAAAGTAAGAGACGGGCGTGTTCAATAAAAGATGTTATTTATTGATCAGTCTCTTTTCTCATACAAGAGAAATGGATCGATATTATTGCAATACTTATGGTTAAGTAAAGTGCATACATTAAAAGCAGAAGTATAAAATAATACTGTAAAAACATTGATATGGTTTCTAAGCCATATGAAGGTTTAAAATGAATAAAATGAATACATACACATATACATTTGACTAATCGTACTCAACTGGTGTTTCTAACTACGCCTACCCCGTGTACCTGACCTAAGCCTAATACGTGGGCGGGAATAGAAAGTTACAGTTTAAGTTAAGTTTGTTTTGCCAAGTGACTGACTAGAGAATTCTCTGCGAGGGGTTATTCAGTTCTGTACCTGGAATCTAGGATGAATGAGGAATGGTATCTCTCGTCTCTGGTCTCGATATTCCAGGCTGCCTGCGAGGGCTACCCGGAAGCGCCGGAGCTGGATTTCTCGGCAGGAGAAAAAGGCAGCTTCTCGTTCTCAGCGCGTCAGGAAGGCGGGGCTGCGCCAGCGGGGTCTGCTCTGCTCTGGGCTTCGGCAAGTCTGGCTGCTCCGATCTCGTCACCACCGCGTGTGTTTGCATAGGGCAATATCGGTAATATTTATACCTTTAAGGTGCCGAGATTGACGTAAGGATGGACATAGATACGTCAATAAGGATGTCATACGACCTGGTCGTTAGCACATTCTTTTGCTGAAGTTCTCGGTGAAATCAAAACAATGGCCGCAGGGTTTTTCCCAGGTCTGTCATAGGTTTGATTTGTTTTGAGAACTCCGTATGCCTTATCAGGGGCTGGAGGAATATCGCTTGTCTAATTAGATGGCAAGCGTTATGACCTAATCAGATAACACGTTCCTGTGCCGTAGTGTGGCTTTATCAGATAACGGTTCCTGCATCATGGGGGTTTTCTGCCTCATGGGATGGCTGCTAGTTAACTTGTTAACCAGAATAGGGTCAGGAATAGGGGGATCGATACAGAACCTATAGGAATACATCACAGTTGTGGTGGACGTGATGGTGGTGGATGTGGTGGACGTGGTGGTGGATGTGGTGGTGGTGGACGTGGTGGTGGTGGATGTGGTGGTGGACGTGGTGGTGGTGGACGTGGTGGTGGACGACTATTGGTTAGGAGGGTGCTGGCAGACTGCAGTAGGAGAGGAGGATCTTGAAGTGGACACATGGGAGAGCAGAAAGCGGCCGAATATTAGAAACAAACCAGTGCTGAAGAAAAGAAAAGCGCACGGCTTCGGGTTAGCAAGTGCAGCTGTTGCGCTGGTTTAATAAACCTTAAAAAGCAGCGACGGAAGAGAGGCAATGACTGGTGGAAGTGCTTCACGACGTAAACAACCGGTCTTCACTGTCTTCACTTTTCAAGCACTCGCTCTCGTGCTTGTGGCGGCATCCACCTTGCAAGAGCGAGCAGCGCCCATATGTTTCTAATTAACATGGCCACGCCGATGTTTTCTCCCACAAGGTGGATACCGCCAGAAGCACGAGTGCAGTGCTTGAAAAGTGAAGACCGATAGCTAAAGGCCCTCCTAAACAGAGCAAGCGCGCTGCATAGGCGAGACCTAAAAACTGAGTATGACAGTGTGGTGGTTATCCACTACAGGCATTACTCAGTAATCTTCCGATTTACGAAACCAAACGGTTTGGTCTTCACACGAGGAACAGTTCCCTTATAGAGTTGTGTACTCAAAAATTACAAAGAGCGACATATTATTCAGACGACCAAGTGACATACCGTTCATCTCTAAAATAAATCAGAGGAGAATTTAACCTCCAGTGGGAAGTCTGTTAAAACTAAATGATCATCATATCCTACCATTGATATGACATAAGAATTTTAACTTGCAATAATCCACTCCTTTGGTTTATTATCAATCATCAAAGTTTAAGAAGATATATTACTTTGGACACAACTAAGGATTGGGAAGACCATCCTTTTTCCTTGATGGAAGATTTTACTATAAGGCATATGTGACATAGTGCCATGCTTAGGAGATACAATATAAATGAATGCCCTGAAGAAGGTGGTTTAGAAAATAGAATCCAACGAAACACGTTGGCGCCCCGCTTTTGTCTCTGCACTGTTAACTTCGAGGAACATTTGAGTCTAATCACATTAAAATTGATAGACGGCAACGAAACTGATTCTATCGAAGTAACCTAGTCACAATGATTTATATTGTTTCACTTGTTTTTTGTCTCCTGTACATATTGATATAAGTCTCCTGTTTCATCAAATATATGTATTTGTTGATGTATCTTTTTTAACTGTCCAGTTTTTGTTGATACTAAGATTTTTTAATTATGGTTTTAATAAATGAATTCTTATGATAACATAAAAAAGTTTTTGCTTTGTCTATTTATGATTGATTTATGGGTCCATAATCATAAGTGGATTCAACACATTTGAATGGTTTATGTTTGATGTTTGGTTGAATATAGTGAAGTTTGACCTTCTGTGATTCATTTTCCAAGAGAAACCCTTCAATTTGCATTAATTACTCAGTAAGGGCCTGATTACGTTCTAGGCAGAAGGGTTACTCGGTCACAAATGTGATGTATATCACGCTGGCCAAAGTAAAATTCCATTATATCCTACGGAACTTAGGATTTGACTTGCCTGCTACAACTCCTGAGGCGGAAAGCCGGGAGTATATTTGTTTTTAAATCTGTGTGTAATTGTTAAGTCACCGCCAGTGCACTCACCCTCATTCTTCCCCCCCTCCTCACCTCACTCCGCTTCCCAGCACAGCCGATTAGGCGCTGCAGCAGGGGAACGGGATCGGCGAGGACACACGCCATCTTGGAAGGAGTCCTCGGTTGGCGGTGCAGCTGTTCGCCCCTCCCGCCTCCCGTCAGCTCATAAGTCGCGCTCTGGATCTCGCGCACAGATTTGACTTGCCTGCTACAACTCCTGAGGCGTAAAGCCGGGAGTATATTTGTTTTTAAATCTGTGTGTAATTTTTAAGTCGCCGCCTGTGCACTCACCCTCATTCTTCCCCCCCTCCTCACCTCACTCCGCTTCCTTGCACAGCCGATTAGGCGCTGCAGCAGGGGAATGGCGAGGACACACGCCATCTTGGAGGGAGTCCTGGGTTGGCGGTGCAGCTGTTCGCCCCTCCCACCTCCCTACAGTACATTATACCTACTCACTCCCGGCCGCGCAGCGGGCGCGCCGGTGGCTCGCCGAAGGCGCGCCAAAGGCAAGCCCGTCTGCGCCCGTCCGCAACCGGCCGGGACCTGGGGCCTTCCACTATGCCCGAGATATATCCTATTTTTCAATCCAACTTCATGCCTGTCAGGGCGACTGGGCTATCAGTCCTTCCACCCAGGCACGAATCGGGAACCTTGGAATTTCATTGCCCGCCCTGACGCCAGCGCAGTTATCTACACCTTTAGAGCTTCCTTTGCAGCCCTCCTTACCTGCTTCTCCTGTCTTGGCTACCACCCTGTTCCTTAATACCCGCTCAGCGGTTAAGCATCAACTTGAACTGTTCAACCTCTTGGACTCCGCTAAACCGGAATTCCTATTTCTCACTGAAACTTGGTTTTCTCCTGAGTCACTGCCTGATGTTCTTGCGGCTCTTCCTGACCCTTACTATGCCCTTCGTGCCGATCGCCCGCGCGGAAAAGTAGGTGGCGGAGTGGCCATGATAGTCCACTCCAAGTTTCAGTTTCAGCTCCTGACCTATCCCCCATCGCATCAGTCGACTTTCTGGTCGCCCGCTCAGTCAACCTTGCGGTCCCCCTCACTTGCGCATTATTTTATCGCCCCCCTCACGCCATGTCCCATTTTATTTCAGCTATTCAGGAATTGCTGGCCACCCTAGTGGTCAACAACTCCTCTGTGCTGATCTTGGGCGACTTCAACTTCTGGCCCCATGATCCCCGGGAAGACCCCACTTCCAAGGACTTCACAGAATCTCTCGGTTGCCTAAATCTTACTTCTCATATCCACCTTCCCACCCATACAGCTGGTCATATTCTTGACCATATCTGGTCAGCCAATTTACCTATTTCATCCCTTACCATCGCCCCTTGTATCTGGTCTGACCACTCCTTAATCTCCTTTTCTTTCGACCTTGGG
This sequence comes from Lissotriton helveticus, assembly GCF_964261635.1. NCBI lineage: Eukaryota > Metazoa > Chordata > Amphibia > Caudata > Salamandridae > Lissotriton > Lissotriton helveticus. Next base: position 1,176,328,324 of record NC_136071.1, on the reverse strand, counting down.
GCTACTAATAAGACTTCCATCCCCAAAAACACCTGGGCTCACAACTGGAACCGTGTGCTCCTCTCTCATGGCTTCACTCCCTCATTTGGCTGATACCTCCCCGGACTTACAGGTTATCGCCATTAACAACTGGCTCTCAGCCTCTTGCAACCTAGCTGCCCCTCCCAAGCTGGTCAGGACTTGCCGTTCCCATGAGGCCAATAGATGGTTTACTGATGACCATAAAACCCTCAAACAAACAAGCAGAACGCCACTGGAGGCACGGGTACTGTCCCATTCTTAAGTCCCAATACTCAGCCCTCCTCCGCAACTACAAGAAAGCTATTCTTCTGGCTAAAACAGAGCACTTCTCCGCTAAGATTTTCCTTGCGGCCAACAAACCCAAGAAGATCTTCACCATTGTCCATAACCTAGCAGCCGCCGATCGAGTCTCCCCTAAACCCACGCCTTCTCAATCTCTCTGCAATTCCCTTAATGGTTACTTCATTGACAAGATTGTCACCATTAAACACAATATTCCCCTGCCTTCTTCCCCCTTTTCTCCCCCCTCACTTCCTTCCCCTTCTATCTTCCTTGACCAGTTTCCCGCTATTTCTAAAGAGACCTTTCTTACTTTGCTGAAGAAAGTCAAATCGGGGTCCCCCTCCGACTGCTGCTCTGCTCGCATATTGAAGGAGGTCTTTTCCAACTGCGCAGATTCCCCGTTTAACCTCCTTAACACCTCTATCCTTCAGGGAACCGTCCCTATTGCTTTCAAATCAGCCACAGTTATTCCCATCTTGAAAAAACCTGGGGCTGATCCTTCTTCTCCCTCTAATTTCTGCCCTATTTCTTTGCTCCCGTTCCTGGGTAAAATTCTGGAGAGCCATATTACCACCTGCCTGTCAGCCTTCATTGAGGAGAACCATCTCTTGGCCTCTCATCAGGCCGGCTTCCGTCCAGCCCATTCGACGGAATCCGTGGTCCTCTCAGTCCTGGATGAGCTTAGGCAGAGTGTGGACAGCAACTCCTCCCAGGCCCTCGTTTTCCTCGATTTGTCCGCCGCCTTCGACACGGTCGACCACTCCATCCTTCTCGACCGTGTCGGGGGCGCCGGCATCCGGGGGACTGCCTTGGCCTGGCTTACTTCCTTCCTACAAGATCGGACACAGGCCGTTCACCTGGCTGACTTCTCTGCCCCTCCTGTTCTGTCACTTGCGGGGTCCCCCAGGGTTCCTCCCTTTCCCCTCTCCTATTTAATCTCTACATTTACCCTCTTATTGCTGCCTTAAAAAATATGGAGGTGTCAGTATTTAACTATGCTGATGACCTCCAGCTTATCTTCAATCTTTCTTCCACACATGACTCTATATTCAAATTCCATACTGTACTTACCTTTATCTATGATTGGATGAACTCCAACCACTTAAAACTTAATCCGGACAAGACGGAATTGATCCTTACTGGTAGCCGCCCCAGTCCTTGGTCCCCTGTCTTTTGGACCCCGCTCTTGCCCCCCCCCCCTCACCTTCCACCAAAGCAAAAACTCTGGGCATCCAAATCAGTCAAGATCTGACTATGCGCCCCCAGATCAGCTCCGTTGTCTCGTCTTGCTTTCTGTCCCTCCACATTATCCGCAAAATCTCGCACTTTTTTTCCATCTAGGCCCTTAAGGTCATCATCTCGGCCATGATCGTCTCCCGCCTGGATTATGGCAATAGACTCTATGTAGGGACTCCGGCGTACGAGCTTAGGCGCCTTCAACTTATCCAAAACCAGGCTGCGCGCCTTCTCTACAGGCTCCCTAAGTGCCACCGCATAACCCCTTTAGTCAAATCCCTCCACTTGCTACCCATCTCCCAACGCTCCCTATTTAAGTTGGGCTGCCTTACCTTCATGGCTCTAGCCGGCACTGCTCCTGAGTTTGTCAACTCAAAAAGTCGTGCCTATTCTCCCAACAGAAGCCTTCGCTCTTCTACCCAAGCCCTTCTGGAGGTACCTCGCTTTAGGAGGAAAAAACAGGGAGGCCTGCGTTTCTCCAGCCTGGCCCCTCGCTTCTGGAATGCCCTCCCTTTCACCATCCGGTCCCTCTCTGTTTACATGGACTTTCGCAAAGCCTTAAAAACTCATCTCTTTTCCTTAGTTTTCCTCGGCAATAATCTCCCGGCACCTCCTCCCTCCCATGTCAAGTCACAGCGCCAAGAAACTGCTAGGTGTTAGTGCGCTTAATAAATTTCTTCAACTTCAACTTCAACTTATAATATGGTGGGCCGGATATCCGTCACATTTGAGACAGAGTATCCCCTCCGCCAATATCATAATCAGGACCTTTTAATCAATAAAATTCAGCTCCTTACTTACCTGCTCTATTGGCCTGGTTCTAGTTTCTTCAGTTTCTCAGAGTTGGGCCGGGAATGGTCAAGCTTTCGTTGTACTGGGCCATGACCAAGGTTTTATGTTAAGGTGAGTGCGGGAGCTACAGGTTCTTTGTTTACAGGTGGACCGTCCTGCTGTGCCCCCTTCCGTCTCCTATTCTGTCTGTCTGATGGAGTTGGAAACACTGCCGAGCAGGACACAAACTAGAGCTAATATGGCTGTGTGCTACTGAACAGTTCCGGCCGTGTTTACTCTGCAATATGTGCGTGCAAGCAGAGAGCTGTGAGCTCCCGCTTACCCTGACGGTAGAGTAGACCAGGGTTTCAGAGAATCCCTTGCACACCTGGAGCTCCTAAGTGGAGGCAGGCAGGAGTAAACGCAACATGATACCCCCCTAATCTGTAGAACGTGAGGAAGGGTCCCTGAGTCTCCCACATCTCACAGATATTCAATGCCCTTGTTCTGAATGGGTCAATCAATCAATCAATCAGGATTGTGTTGAGCGCGACTACTCACCTGTGAGGGTCTCAAGTCGCTGGGGGTGGGGTGGCGTGCAGATTTCAGTCCATCAAGGAGGGGGTCTGTCGAAGAGCCAGGTTTTGAGGTTTCTAGCAAAGATGGGGAGTGATGTTGTCTGTCTGAGGTGGAGCAGAAGGGCGTTCCAGGCTCGGGCCGCGAGGAAGGAGAAGGAGCGGCCTCCCGATCTGGTCTTTCTGGCGTGGGGGACCACGGCGTAGCAGAGCTGGGCTGATCGTAGGGTCCTTTGGGGTACGTGGAATTTGAGTCGGTTGTTCAGGTATGCTGGTCCGGTGTCGTGGAGGGCCTTGTGTGCGTGGGTGAGTATCTTGAAGGTGATTCTCGCCTTGACGGGGAGCCAGTGGAGTGTGCACAGGTGCTGGGAGATGTGGCAGTGTTTTGGCAGGTTGAGGACCAGTATTGCGGCGGCGTTATGGATGTTCTGTAGTGTAATGGGTGCCCCGTGAAGGGTTAGGGTGCCCAGGGCTGCAGGGGCTGGTGTTACGCCCCAGAGGCAGAGAGTAGCGCTTGCTTACCGGGGGCCAGAGTTCGGCATTTCTGACTTCATTGAAGGCGCCAGTTTGTTTTTGGTGTTACGCTGTCGCGCAGTGTCTTTCTGGTCTGATGCCGCGCATCGTTGTGCAGTGCATGTCCTGGGTGAGTTTGCTTCCTGTCAGCAGCGTTTCAGTAGAACTGCACGCCATGAGGTTGTTGTTGCCTGCAGCATCTCTGTAATGCTGCAGGCAAGGAAAATTAGACCTTAATAATTTAGTATCCCTGTCAGATTTTCTTTCTTTGGTTAACGTCTCCTTTTTCCATTATTTAGTTTTTGAATTGCCCAAGATAAGATGGTGGCTTACCAGTTCCTGTTTCTTTCCACAGGTTTACTTCCTATTTTGAGCTATATAAAGGAGCCCAAACCAGTTCCTGATCATATTACAATTATGCTTGTTTGCCTGTTGGTGACTTGCTGGTATTCCTTCATTCCTAGTTCTTTCCTCAATCTTTGTTCCTCTGCTCATCCTGTCGATTGGTCTGGCTTAGTGGAAGTTGTTTTGTTACTACATCCGGTCTTTTTACTACCATCATGCTTCTCTTCTAGTCACATCTCTTGACCACCTGTGACAATTCAGAAGTCTAAGGTTGCTTCTGGAAGAAATGGGCCTTTTTTGCCTCAAAAGAGGCCTCGTCTAAGAGTCCTGCTCTTATCAAGGGTGTGCAAAGAATGTCAACCGACCTGTACTCTACAACTGTCCACAGATACTCAACCAGAGCAATAAAAACACATATATTTTTGCTTCTTCTGATCTCAGTGCAGTATTCTTTTCAACCTTCGGAATGTTTCTCTGCTGTTCTCCCATGTGGAAATGTTAAGATTCTACAATTCCTTTAAAGATGGTATTTAAACATGATAGAACTGTGTGACATGAGAGGGTTACTAAATTTAAGATGGTGTTCTAAGTGAGCAGTGAAGCAGGAATATAGAACATTCCTTGGTTGAGGAGACTTAGGGGTCCATTACGATGTCCGCCCGCCACCGTAGGGGAGCCAAGGACCGACCGCCGAATTTGCGGCGGTCCCGCCATGTAAATTAGGATAAGCCCGCCACACTGGCGGGGGCTTCCTGGAGCCTTAACATTGAGGGTGGATCTGCTGGTTGCAGACCCACTCGCAGCGTAAATGGACTGTGCACGGCATTCCCATGCACTACATGGCAGGTACCACGTGGTGCGTGCCACATAGTGCATGGCAATGAGGGGGGGGCACCATAGGTACCCCCCATGTGCACCTCCCAACACCATGGGGGCCCTCTACGGGCCCCCAACAGCAAAGACCGTGAGCCTTTCCGCGGCAGCGCCGCCGCCATGGAAAGGCTTATTACCGCAATCATCATAATATGGATGGCAGTGTCTCACAAACACCGCCACCATATTGTGATCTTTTTTCGCTCAGTCGACAAGTCGACCGGCGTAAAACCGGCTGAAGGTCTTTCCGTACGCCGGGGTCCCCCCCGCCATAGTAATATGGCGGGGAAATGGGTGGCGAGCGAAGGGGAAATATAGGGCGGATTGCCAACGCATGCGGGCGGTGGCGATCCGCCCTAAATCGTAATCAGCCCCTTCACACCTTCCGCGCTCATGATGAGCTCAGCTCGACATGAGGGACGGTGGAGCTGTGCTCATGACGAGCTGAGCTCGTCAGGACCCGTGCGTCGCTCACACGCGGGGACAATTCCCCTGCTGTGCTGAGCATTCCATAGAAAGGGGCGTGGTCATGACGAGCTCAGCTCGTCATGAGCACACTGCCACCGTGCGGCGTGACGAGCCGAGCTCGTCACAAGCACTGTGGCGCTGCGCGCACCCCTCCTCCTCCCAGGGCCGCAGGGGAATTAGCCCCGTGGCGAAGGGGTTAATGTGGTGGTTAAAGTAAAAAGCAATGTAGGACTATCAGCTAGATATTGCCTCATGCCAGTTCGTTTTGTTTCAGCGTGAGGTTTGAACATTGATACATACACATTTCCTACAAAGATTTCAGTGACGAGGACCCCTAGCCTACTGTGAGTAAAACAATCAAATGATTGAAAGGGATGAAGGGAACATTTTCCTGAAAATAAAAGTGGCATTGTATTTGGAGCCCTAAGTTTAGGAAATAGGTCACTTCTCCTGTCTGGCTGGATACATCCTCAATGTGTGTTGAATTGCTGAATCGGTTAGTTTTATGGAGTTTTTTAAGAATGTGCTGCCCCTGCTCTCTGGTTTGGAAGTTGTTGCTCAACTTTAGAAACAGCCGTTTTGTAGCTTGAGCAAGGACTCATTAATGTAAGTTATGGCTTTGATGGCAGTTCAGAGATGCAATGAGCTACTAAAAACGCACAGGAAAGTTTAAGTTACTCAAGAGCAGGGAATCCGATTTGGAGATAGGCAAATCTAGGTTGAAGCACAATAACAAAATAATAAAATAAAAATCTGCATGATCAGGAAAGACCTTAAGTTTTAGACACAGACTCTGCCAAATTTAGAAATGTCTGCTGGCCCAGTGACAATTTCTAGCATTGGTAAACCATTGTCATTGCAGTTCCTGTCAATGCATTGTAATTCTGCTGTATGGCTCATCAACATGACGGAGACGTACGGCAAACTTACCACTTTTTTTACTTTCCGTAAGGAAATCGCAAAGCGTGATTTTCGTTTTGAACATAAAAAAACACAATTCCTTCCTCTCCATGAGAGTTGCATCACATGGTGAGGGCAGCATTGAGCACTTTTCAGTGCCCCGTACGGCCAGGTTTTTCCAGAGTAGTCTCCGTTGTCGTCAAACTATGGTCAGTCCGCATTTAAATTGGACGAGCGGACCATAAGGATTGTGGGGAGTGAACTCCTTTGCAGTAGTGTTCCCTCACCGGCAACATTTAATTTGGACCCTGAGTCCTTGAGTGGAGCTCAAGAGCCGCCCCCCGGCTCGTATACTGGATCTTTGGTTCCACCGGGTGCGCGGGGTCATGAACCAGCCATTGGCATTGAAGCATGGGTAGTGTGTTACGCGACAAATGGAAATAAGTCACTTCTGACTTCCTGGCTTATACTGAGGGCTATATCTTAGTCAAACATGCTTCTCATTGATGCCAACACTCCGGAGACCTCTAAAGCAGAGTGTCCTCGACTCTGAAGGACAATCGCGGACAGTTATGGACATCCAGAGCTTCTACGCTACACGCACAGAGGTCAAGTGTTTGTATCCCACTACCTCTGCATGAAGCTAGCAGATGTAGCCTCACTCCTTGTCTGCCTGATCACACCTGAATGGAAGATCGATAGCGAAAATTGACAAAATTAGGCAGGGTGCCTTAGCATTAGCAATTATCCTTCCATTAATAACTTGCCACCTACCCTTGGATTCTTACGTTAATTCATGACACCGTGTTGGCTTCCTCCGCAGTCACTTTGATAAAATACCCCTGAGCTCTGCTCAGTTGCATCACCCCCCAGTCCCAGCTTAAGGAAGTAAAATGCAACTATGTAAATGCTGTGTCAGTGTATCCTAAAAATGCACAAATACTTCAGGTTTGATACTTTAGGACTAGCTGAAAATAAAATAAAACAATGACAGAAGGCATCAGAGTGCCAGGGACTGGTTTCCATGGTAGCAGTGCAATGGAAAGGCGTGGCTTTAATTGAGCGAGTACTGTCTGCTAAGGAGTACCTGCATTTCTTACTTTTGAACCACTTCTCAGTAGTAATCAGGTACTCATGGCTACTTGCTTTTCTGAATGTCCATTTCAAGCACTGTGGATGGGGCACAGAATTATCTTAAATAAGTCTTCTAATACACAGAAAATAAATGCACATCTTTGCAGTTGGGCACTTCTGCAACTAAAGGCTGCCTACTCGTCTTACTCAGCAGGATGAGAAAAGAACTTAAGGGCCTAATTTAGACCTGACGGATATCCCGTCTGTCAAAATAGGAATCCCATGATAGCCTATGGGATTTATATTTAGGACGACAGGATGTTCATCACCGTTGTGACAGAGTAACCCGTCCCCCAAGATCTAAATCAGGCCCTTAAAAACGTTATTCCTATTTTAGCTCCTTACGTTTGCTTTGATCTCCTAGTCCGGCAAGCAAACATGAAAGCTTTTTTCTATATCTAACAAAACAATGGTCAAGAAAACTTTGTATCCTGTTGCTTTTGTACACCTGGCCCTTTGCTGCAAATATTTTCCTGCAAGACCTTGTCAATATTGTTGTACTTGGCTGTAGTGTATAATAGAACATCTAGCAAAAATGTTTTAAAAACTTACATTGATTGAGTGTAATGTGTTTCAGCGACTCTTAAATTTGAGGCAGTTCAAGCGCAAATCAATTTGGAGCTGGGTAGAGTTGCAGAAGGCATGCTAGATGATAAAACTGCCTTGCTATGTGTTTTAACCGCATCCGCGCTAAGCGTTTTACCGCTGTGCGCTGTAGATTGCGGAATCCCGCGGTTCATGACGAGCTCAGCTCGTCATGAGCGTACGAGAGGTGTACCTCATGACGACCTGAGCTCGTCATCAGCGTGGAAGAGGTTAAGCAAAATTACTCTGTTTCGGCTACATTAGCTGGTCAATCGTGAAACTGTTTGGCTTCTTACAAGGTATTTAGAGATAGCCCTTAGGTTTATGTGATTGAAATGTTGAAAAATATCTCAGGGAAATCTGGTTTGAAGATGTGTTACTAAAGGTACCTAAAAGGCTCAAAATATAACTAAAATCCAAGAGGGACGAAAGGACACTGTTTTTTAAACAGGCGAGGACTAAAAACCTAGTAGAGACGGTGTCTTCAGGGGTGTGGTAAGGGATCATGCAACATTGTTATTGTCAAAATCACATCCTAGTCATTATTGCTTCTTCGGGTAGGCTAAATCATCAGAAGACCCACTCTTGTTGAATGTGTCGTTTGGCCATTCTCTCACTTCTGATACGTCTGCTTTATGTTGGAAGATTTGACAGAGCTTCCTACAGAATCATCTCTTTGCAATGGCATCCGTACAATTTCTAGAACTATTAATTTCTATGACATAGATTTGCCAAATAAGTTGCATTGATCTTTTGTGCGATTTATTTGCTTGTCAACCAAGCGTTGAGCTAAATCCTGCGGTAAGACAAATGGAATGATAAAACTGTAATTGTGTGTTAAAGTTGTCACTTGATGGTGACTAAGTTTTAATTTTTGTCTTGAGGGCTTACTGGTGACGTGTGACAGAGTCAATGGACCCAGATTTTTAAGACATTCTGAGAGTTAAATTCTTTGATTTTGTGATCCTAATGTTTTTATTTTCTGTGATTATTGTATGATTTGCTGTAATAAATTGTTACCTGAAAGCAATACAATAAAATGAACTGATGTCTATACAGAATCATGCAGCCAATATGGCTTTATCATCAGTACTGTAGGGGAAGTCTATTCACTTGAGACCCCTCCGGGTGAGTAGCGCGCTATACAAATGCTATGATTGACTCTGGGACCAGTGGCATAATGTAACTTGAGGGGGGCCTCACTGCAAAGTACGCAGAGGGGGCCCCATCCCTGGCCCACCGCCTAGCACTTTTGCTGAGGAGGCCCCCTGGTGCTCAGGCCCCCCCTGCACCTGGGAGGAGCTGTGTGGACTTATGTCATGCCACTGCCTGGGACTCTTTTCTGTTGCATGACTGTACCATGACATAATCTTCATGGTATATTTATGGACAGTAGCAATTTCGTACATTTTTCACAGCCGCGAAAGATGGACTGTGGTCCTATGTTTTGGTGTTTCTCTCTTGATATTTTGATCGCCTTCTTTCTATCCTAATGTTATGCCACCCCATGGACCACCCTGACTTTATTTCACTGGTGTAAGGTTCCTTTCTCCAATAACTCATTGTCTTTCATCTTCCACCTGATCCCATGCAACTGGCTTCATTCTTATTAAGCTGGAGTCATCCCTCCCGCTACCATCCATATTTAGTCTTAGATTCTCTCCCACGTCTACGGCTCTGTGAGCTTTTGTTCCCACGCCTTCCAACGCTTCAAGCTCCCTGCTCCTGAACTCCTGGATGACCCATATATGCTGTGCCTCAGGTCTTATGACTACGGATCTCAACTGGTAGTTCCAGTACGGGTCAAGAAGTGTGTACTTACATATAACAGGAGCCTATATCTATATGTAGAGGTAGGTATTAGTAGAGCGCAAACCTAGCTAGAGGACAACGGACCGCTGCACAAGGATGGGAATCCCGAGTTATGATTCAACATCATTTACAATGAAGCCGGGTGTTTGTGGGTGGTGAATCCTATCATCTGGCGACGTAGTGTTCTCTAGAGAGAATTCCTACTATTCGCCAATAACACCAAGCAAAACAATTCCAAACCTGAGTGAACAACATAAATCTAGAAGGATTCGAACCAAGACCCGATCACATTCACCCTGGACCACGACATTCCCTCAAGGAACAGATGGCCAAGAAATCCAAGGTGGCCTGGTACCTGCTGTCTCTACTAAAGAAAGTGGAACTCTTGATTGCAGAAAGCGACTTCAGAACTACTGTTGAAGCCCTGGTACTTTAGCATCTTGAAGGTGTCAGAGTCCTGGTTCATAGCCTCCCTGGCCCCACCGTGGACCCCCTTAAATGCACCCCACATGCTGCAATACGGCAAGAGTCTGACGAATATGACCGCATCACCCGTACCCAGAGTGGACTCGACTGCCTCCCCGTGCCAGCCTGCACCATCTTCAAAACCGTACGTATTGTTTAAAAAGCCTGGCATTCCCTTTTTTAAATACAAATCTACAAGTACCAGAATGGTAAAAAAAATATAAGCCTTGGCAAAGCCAATGGGTTATGGCTTATGTTGGCTGCCTGCTTTTGGATTTGCCAGTGTTGATGAATGATTTTTGTAAAAATTTAGAAAGCGACTACTTTTTGTGTGTAAATGCACATTGTGCAAGAGCAGAATGCCCTCACTGGCAGTGAAGTTAGCCAATGGCTGAAATGGGCGGACTCAATACTCCATGATGTAGTAGTGGGCAGAGCAAACATGGGAATGACACAACAACGGGCCAATGGATGAGGAGGGCTGGTCCTCTGCCCCTATGTTTCTGATATAATGCTGGTAAAAAATCTAAATAATGTACTGTAAAGCAAGAGCTATAACCCGAAGCTGACACGTCACACCGGGAGCTCTCAGATGCAATACTGCCCTCAGCTCTCGAGGGACGCTCATTCGTAGGGCCAGGCCTTTCGATTTGACCCTCAATGTGTGTCGAAAACGACCCGTGTCAATACAATTAATTGCCTTTAAAGGCAGACATTGAGTGCGAAGCACTTCAAACGGGAGCTCGTGCTGGACAAGCATCCCTGGGTGCAGCGGAGGGTTGAGAATTACCCCCTCACCCCAGCTGCATGCCCTCGGTCTGTCTAATCTACCCCCTCACACACACCTTTCACTTCAGGGTCTGCTTCCCCCCCTTTGCCTCACACCGTCCGTGCTCCTGGGTGGTCTCAGCCCCCACCCTGGTGGCAGCCCCCCGATCTGAGCTATAATGCCCCCGGAGGGGTAGCCCCCTGTGCGTAGGGTGGGGGGGGGGGCGGGGGGTATGCCCCCGGTCCGTAGTGGGGGGGGGGGGGGGGGAGGATCACCTCTCCCTTGCCTCACACCGTCCAACCTCCTGGGTGGTCTCAGCCCCCACCCTGGTGGCAGGCCCCCGATCTGAGCTATAATGCCCCCGGTGGTGTACCCCCTGTCCATAGGAGGGAGGGTAGCCCCCTGTCCATAGGAGGGAGGGTAGCCCCCTGTCCATAGGAGGGAGGGTAGCCCCCTGTCCATAGGAGCGAGGGTAGCCCCCTGTCCATAGGAGGGAGGGTAGCCCCCTGTCCATAGGAGGGAGGGTAGCCCCCTGTCCATAGGAGGGAGGGTAGCCCCCTGTCCATAGGAGGGAGGGTAGTAGCCCCCTGTCCATAGGAGGGAGGGTAGTAGCCCCCTGTCCATAGGAGGGAGGGTAGCCCCCTGTCCATGTGTGTGGGGGGTGTGGATGGCGAGAGGCTCACCCCTCCCTTGCAGCCTCCAGCACCGTGGGGAGAGGAGAGGGGGCGTGCAGACCCCCGTGCTCCGGTGGCGGCAGGGGCTGGGGGCGCCTGGTCCCGCCCCACCCTCCTTCCCTCCCTCCCCCGGGCTCTCAGCCTCGGCTCTCGGTTCTCAGCCCCGCAGAGGAGGAAGAGGCGGAGAGGAAGAGGAGGAGGCAGGCGGCGGCGGAGGCAGGATGGCGGAGAGCGGCCGGGGAGGGGGCTCCGAGGAGACCGGGGCCAGCCTGCCCTCGGCCCCCCCGGGGGCCGGCGCGCTCAGGCCGGAGGGGGCCGGCGAGGGCGGCGTCCTCAGCTCGGGGGTGTCCAACGGGGACTGCGGGCCCCCGGGGGGGCCCGAGGAGCCGCCCCCCAGCCCCGAGCGCAGGGACGGCAAGGCGGGCATCCCCCGCAGAAGCAGCATCATCAAGGTAGGCGAGGGCACGGGGGGCACCGGTGCAAGGGGGGGGCACCAGGGCACGGGGGGCACCCTAGGAAGGGGTAGGATCAAAGCGCGGGGGCTCGGACTCCAGCACCCCCAACATTATCTTCATCAATGGGGGGGGGGGACACGAGTCAGTCGTGCTGCAACTTGGAAGGGGGGGCTGCTGCAAACTGCCCCCGGGGCGAGGGTGGCGGTGAGTGCATGCTCACGGCGGTGGGGCTGGGCTGCTGCCCCTACTGCCGGGGTAGTGTCTGCAGACCCCCCCCCTGCCGGGGCTCGCGTGCTGCTGCCTTTGATCTGGAGGGGGGGAACCCCCTCCACCCCCCCGGGTTCGCGTGCTACTGCCTGTCATCCAGGGTGGGGGCTCTGCTGGTCGCTGACCCTACAACCAGGAAATGGTGGGCGTATTGCAGCTTCCCCTTCAAGGGGTGGGGGCCGAGCTGCTGCCACTGCAGCTGGGTGGGGGCTCTGGAAACAATGGGAGGGCCTGGGGGCGGCTCCTTTCCTTCGACCCGTGTGGAATGTGCGACTGCAACTATTAACACCGGGGAGGGGGGAGTGGGGGGGGGGGGAGAGAACCATTGAGTCGGGTGATCCTGCTGCAACTAGTAAGACGAGGGGGGCATTGGGTTGGGCAGTGCTGCTGCAACTAGTAACATGGGGCAGTGTTGCTGCTGCAGCCTGGGCGATGGTGCGCTCTCCTGATGCATGAAGCACCGTGGGTGACAGGAAGGCTGGGCTTATGCAACTGGAGTAAGGGGGTCTCTACTACTGCAACTAGTGCCATGGGGCGCTGCTGCAACTAGTAGCACAGGGCGGCGCTGCTGCAACTAGTAACATGGGGACAGTGCTGCAGCAATTAGTAACACAGGGCGGCGCTGCTGCAACTAGTAACAGTGTGGCACTGCTGCAACTAGTAACATGGGGGACAGTGCTGCAGCAACTAGTAACATGGGGGACAGTGCTGCAGCAACTAGTAACATGGGGACAGTGCTGCAGCAATTAGTAACACAGGGCGGCGCTGCTGCAACTAGTAACATGGGGGACAGTGCTGCAGCAACTAGTAACATGGGGGACAGCGCTGCTGCAACTAGTAACATGGGGGACAGTGCTGCAGCAACTAGTAACATGGGGACAGTGCTGCAGCAATTAGTAACACAGGGCGGCGCTGCTGCAACTAGTAACATGGGGGACGGCGTTGCTGCAACTAGTAACAGTGTGGCGCTGCTGTAACTAGTAACATGGGGGACGGCGCTGCTGCAACTAGTAGCAGTGTGGCGCTGCTGTAACTAGTAACATGGGGGACGGCGCTGCTGCAACTAGTAACAGTGTGGCGCTGCTGTAACTAGTAACATGGGGGACGGCGCTGCTGCAACTAGTAACAGTGTGGCGCTGCTGTAACTAGTAACATGGGGGACGGCGCTGCTGCAACTAGTAACAGTGTGGCGCTGCTGTAACTAGTAACATGGGGGACGGCGCTGCTGCAACTAGTAACAGTGTGACGCTGCTGCAACTAGTAACATGGGGGACAGTGCTGCAGCAATTAGTAACACAGGGCGGCGCTGCTGCAACTAGTAACAGTGTGGCGCTGCTGCAACTAGTAACATGGGGGACAGTGCTGCAGCAACTAGTAACATGGGGGACAGCGCTGCTGCAACTAGTAACATGGGGGACAGTGCTGCAGCAACTAGTAACATGGGGACAGTGCTGCAGCAATTAGTAACACAGGGCGGCGCTGCTGCAACTAGTAACATGGGGGACGGCGTTGCTGCAACTAGTAACAGTGTGGCGCTGCTGTAACTAGTAACATGGGGGACGGCGCTGCTGCAACTAGTAACAGTGTGGCGCTGCTGTAACTAGTAACATGGGGGACGGCGCTGCTGCAACTAGTAACAGTGTGACGCTGCTGCAACTAGTAACATGGGGGACAGTGCTGCAGCAATTAGTAACACAGGGCGGCGCTGCTGCAACTAGTAACAGTGTGGCGCTGCTGCAACTAGTAACATGGGGGACGGCGCTGTTGCACCTAGTAACAGTGTGGCGCTGCTGCAACTAGTAACATGGGGGACAGTGCTGCAGCAATTAGTAACAGAGGGCGGCGCTGCTGCAACTAGTAACAGTGTGGCGCTGCTGCAACTAGTAACATGGGGGTCAGTGCTGCAGCAATTAGTAACACAGGGCGACGCTGCTGCAACTAGTAACAGTGTGGCGCTGCTGCAACTAGTAACATGGGGGACGGCGCTGCTGCAACTAGTAACAGTGTGGCACTGCTGCAACTAGTAACATGGGGGACAGTTCTGCAGCAATTAGTAACACGGTGGCGCTGCAGCTACTAGTAACACGAGGGATGGTGCTGCAGCTACTAGTAACATAAGGGACGGTGCTGCTGCAACTAGTAACATGGGGACGGCGCTGCTGTAACTGGTAACATGGGGACGTTGCTGCAGCAAATAGTAATACAGGGTGGCGCTGCTGCAACTAGTAACATGGGGGACGGTGCTGCTGCAACTAGTAACACAGTGTGGCGCTGCTGCAACTAGTAACATGGGGGACGGTACTGCAGCAATTAGTAACACAGTGTGGCACTGCTGCAACTAGTAACACGAGGGACGGTGTTGCTGCAACTAGTAACACAGTGTGGCGCTGCTGCAACTAGTAACATGAGGGACGGTGCTGCTGCAACTAGTAACACAGTGTGGCGCTGCTGCAACTAGTAACATGGGGGACGGTACTGCAGCAAATAGTAACACAGGGTGGCGATGCTGCAACTAGTAACATGGGGGACGGTGCTGCTGCAACTAGTAACCCAGTGTGGCGCTGCTGCAACTAGTAACATGGGGGACGGTACTGCAGCAATTAGTAACACAGTGTGGCGCTGCTGCAACTAGTAACATGAGGGACGGTGCTGCTGCAACTAGTAACAGTGTGGCGCTGCTGCAACTAGTAACATGGGGACAGTGCTCCAGCAATTAGTAACACAGGGCGGCGCTGCTGTAACTAGTAACATGGGGGACGGCGCTGCTGCAACTAGTAACAGTGTGGCGCTGCTGCAACTAGTAACATGGGGACGGCGCTGCTGCAACTAGTAACATGGGGGACGGTACTGCAGCAATTAGTAACAGTGTGGCCCTGCTGCAACTAGTAACATGGGGACGGTGCTGCTGCAACTAGTAACATGGGGGACGGTGCTGCAGCAATTAGTAACACAGGGCGGCGCTGCTGCAACTAGTAACAGTGTGGCGCTGCTGCAACTAGTAACATGGGGGACGGCGCTGCTGCAACTAGTAACAGTGTGGCGCTGCTGCAACTAGTAACATGGGGGACAGCGCTGCTGCAACTAGTAACATGGGGGACGGTACTGCAGCAATTAGTAACAGTGTGGCGCTGCTGCAACTAGTAACATGGGGGACGGCGCTGCTGCAACTAGTAACATGGGGGACGGTACTGCAGCAATTAGTAACAGTGTGGCGCTGCTGCGACTAGTAACATGGGGACGGTGCTGCTGCAACTAGTAACATGGGAGACAGTGCTGCAGCAATTAGTAACACAGGGCGGCGCTGCTGCAACTAGTAACAGTGTGGAGCTGCTGCAACTAGTAACATGGGGGACGGTGCTGCTGCAACTAGTAACAGTGTGGCGCTGCTGCAACTATTAACAGTGTGGCGCTGCTGCAACTAGTAACATGGGGGACGGCGCTGCTGCAACTAGTAACAGTGTGGAGCTGCTGCAACTATTAACAGTGTGGCGCTGCTGTAACTAGTAACAGTGTGGCGCTGCTGCAACTAGTAACATAGGGGACGGTGCTGCAGCAATTAGTAACACAGGGTGGCGCTGCAGCTACTAGTAACACGAGGGATGGTGCTGCAGCTACTAGTAACATGAGGGACGGTGCTGCTGCAACTAGTAACATGGGGACGGCGCTGCTGTAACTGGTAACATGGGGACGTTGCTGCAGCAAATAGTAATACAGGGTGGCGCTGCTGCAACTAGTAACATGGGGGACGGTGCTGCTGCAACTAGTAACACAGTGTGGCGCTGCTGCAACTAGTAACATGGGGGACGGTACTGCAGCAATTAGTAACACAGTGTGGCGCTGCTGCAACTAGTAACATGAGGGACGGTGTTGCTGCAACTAGTAACACAGTGTGGCGCTGCTGCAACTAGTAACATGAGGGACGGTGCTGCTGCAACTAGTAACACAGTGTGGCGCTGCTGCAACTAGTAACATGGGGGACGGTACTGCAGCAAATAGTAACACAGGGTGGCGATGCTGCAACTAGTAACATGGGGGACGGTGCTGCTGCAACTAGTAACCCAGTGTGGCGCTGCTGCAACTAGTAACATGGGGGACGGTACTGCAGCAATTAGTAACACAGTGTGGCGCTGCTGCAACTAGTAACATGAGGGACGGTGCTGCTGCAACTAGTAACACAATGTGGCGCTGCTGCAACTAGTAACGTGGGGATGGTGCTGCAGCAATTAGTAACATGGGGGACGGTGCTTTTGCATTGAGTAACACAGGGCGGCGCTGCTGCAACTAGTAACTTGGGGACGGTGCTGCAGCAACTAGTAACACAGGGCGGCGCTGCTGCAACTAGTAACATGGGGATGGTGCTGCTGCATTGAGTAACACAGGGCGGTGCTGCTGCAACTAGTAACTTGGGGACAGTGCTGCAGCAACTAGTAACACGGGGTGGCACTGCTGCAACTAGTAACATGGGGGACGGTGCTGCTGCAACTAGTAACACGGGGACGGTGCTGCTGCAACTAGTATCATGGGGACGGTGCTGCTGCATTGAGTAACACAGGGTGGCGCTGCTGCAACTAGTAACTTAGGGACGGTGCTGCACCAACTAGTAACACGGGGTGGCGCTGCTGCAACTAGTAACTTGGGGACGGTGCTGCAGCAACTACTAACACGGGGTGGCGCAGCTGCAACTAGTAACATGGGGGACGGTGCTGCAGCAACTAGTAACATGGGGTACGGTGCTGTTGCATTGAGTAAAACAGGGCGGCGCTGCTGCAACTAGTAACTTGGGGGCGGTGCTGCAGCAACTAGTAACACAGGGTGGCGCTGCTGCAACTAGTAACATGGGGGACGGTGCTGCTGCAACTAGTAACACAATGTGGCACTGCTGCAACTAGTAACATGAGGGACGGCGCTGCAGCAATTAGTAACACAGGGTGGCGCTGCTGCAACTAGTAACATGTGATGGCGCGGCTGCAACTAGAAACATGGGGGGCGTTGCTGCTGCATTGAGTAACACAGGGCGGCGCTGCTGCAACTAGTAACATGGGGACGGTGCTGCAGCAACTAGTAACACAGGGTGGCGCTGCTGCAACTAGTAACATGGGGGACAGTGCTGTTGCATTGAGTAACACAGGGCGGCGCTGCTGCAACTAGTAACTTGGGGACGGTGCTGCAGCAACTAGTAACACAGGGTGGCGCTGCTGCAACTAGTAACATGGGGGACGGTGCTGCTGCAACTAGTAACACAATGTGGCACTGCTGCAACTAGTAACATGAGGGATGGCGCTGCAGCAATTAGTAACACAGGGTGGCGCTGCTGCAACTAGTAACGTGATGACGCGGCTGCAACTAGAAACATGGGGGGTGGTGCTGCTGCATTGAGTAACACAGGGCAGTGCTGCTGCAACTAGTAACATTGGATTGGTGCTGCAGCAACTAGTAACACAGGGTGGCGCTGCTGCAACTAGTAACATGAGGGACGGTGCTGCTGCAACTAGTCACATGTGATGGCGCGGCTGCAACTAGAAACATGGGGTACGGTGCTGCTGCATTGAGTAACACAGGACGGCGCTGCTGCAACTAGTAACATGAGAGACGGTGCTGCAGCAACTAGTAACATGGGGACGGTGCTGCTGCACTGAGTAACACAGGGTGGTGCTGCAATTAGTAACATGGGGGACAGTGCTGCAGCAACTAGTAACACGGTGGCGCTGCTGCAACTAGTAACATGGGGGACGGTGCTGCTGCATTGAGTAACACTGGGTGGTGCTGCTGCAATTAGTAACATGGGGGACGGTGCTGCAGCAACTAGTAACACGGTGGCGCTGCTGCAACTAGAAACATGGGGGACGGTGCTGCTGCATTGAGTAACACAGGGCGGCGCTGCTGCAACTAGTAACATGGGGACGGTGCTGCAGCAACTAGTAACACAGGGCGGCGCTGCTGCAACTAGTAACATGGGGGACGGTGCTGCTGCATTGAGTAACACAGGGCGGTGCTGCTGCAATTAGTAACATGGGGGACGGTGCTGCAGCAACTAGTAACACGGGGCAGAGCTGCTGCAACTAGTAACATGGGGGACGGTGCTGCAGCAACTAGTAACACGGGGCAGCGCTGCTGCAACAAGTAACATGAGGCAGTGCTGCTGCAACTAGTAACATGGGGTTGGCGCGGCTGCAACTAGTAACATGGACGGTGCTGCATCTAGTAACATGGGGCAGTGCTACTGCAGCAAGTAACATGGGGGATGGTGCTGCTGCAGCTAATAACACGGGTGACGGTGCTGCTGCAACTAGTAATATGGGGGAAGGGGCGATCATTGGGTCGAGCGTTGCTGCTGCAACTAGTAACACGGGGCGGCTGTGCTGCTGCAACTACTAACACAGGCAGTGTTGCTGCTGCAGCCTGGGCGACGTCGGGATCTCCTGCTGCATGAAGCACCATGTCTGACAGGAAGGCTGGGGGGATATATGTCAGTACAACGCGATCTTTTAGATCGCAGTACTTGACACCGCAGATTTTACAACGCAAGTCGTTACAACGAGTTGCGTTGGAGGGCGCGGATTTAGGAATTTTATAATTTTATATTCCAACACCAGTCCCCGTAACAGTAGGGAAGGTGTTGGAATATAAAATTACAACATTCCTTATCCCACAGCGCCATCCAGCGCAAGTCGTAGTAACGACTTGCGTTGTAATAGCTGCGTGGAAAAGGTTGTGCGGTGTAAACACCGCGTTGTAAACGACGTTTCCCAGGCTGGGGCTTATGTAAGTGGAGTAAGGGGGTCTCTACTACTGAGGCTAGTATCACGGGGTACTGCTGCAGTTAGTAACAGGTGGGTGGCGCTGCTGTAACTAGTAACAGGGGGCAGTGCTGCTGCAACGAGTAAAATGGGGTGCTGATGCTGCAGCTAGTTAGTTACATGGGGATGGTGCTGCTGCAACTAGTAACATGGGGGGAGGTGCTGCTGCTGCAACTAGTAACATGGGGATTGTGCTCCTGACACTAGTAACACAGGGCAGTGCTGCTATGACTAGTAACGCAGGGATGGTGCTGCTGCGACTAGTAACACATGGGAGGGGCTGCTGCAATTAGTAATGTGGGAGTGCTGCTGCTGCAACTAGTAACACATGGGAGGAGCTGCTGCAACTAGTAGCATGGGGGTTGTGCTGCAACTAGTAACATGGGGCGGTGCTGCAGAAGCTAGTAACATGGGGTTGTGCTGCAACAACTAGTAACACAGGGCTATGCTGCTGCAACTAGTAACACGGGGACAGTGCTGCTGCAACTAATAACACGGGCGGTGCTCCTGCAACTAGTAACACGGGGCAGCGCTGCTGCATCTAGTAACACGGGGCAGCGCTGCTGCAACTAGTAACATGGGGGCGTTGCTGCTGCATCTAGTAACACAAGTGATGTGCTCCTGCAAACTAGTAACACAGGGTGGTGCCCCTGCAACTAGTAACACGGGGTGGTGCTCCTGCAACTAGTAACACAGGGTGGTGCTCCAGCTTTTAGTAACACGGGGTGGTGTTCCTGCAACTAGTAACCCGGGGCGGCGCTCCTGCAACTTATAACATGGGGCCGGTGCTCCTGCAACTAGTAACATGGGGGCGGTGCGGGTGCAACTAATTACATTGGGGCGGTGCTACTGCAACTAGTAACATGGGGTGGTGCTGCTGCAACTAGTAACACTGGGGCGGTGCTGCTGCAACTAGTAACACTGGGGCGGTGCTGCTGCAGCTAGTAACACTGGGGCGGTGCTGCTGCAACTAGTAACATGGGGCGGTGCTGCTGCAACTAATAACATGGGGGCGGTGCTGCTGCAACTAATAACATGGGTGCGGTGCTGCTGCAACTAATTACATTGGGGCAGTGCTACTGCAACTAGTAACATGGGGTGGTGCTGCTGCAACTAGTAACCCGGGGCGGTGCTCCTGCAACTTTTAACATGGGGTAGGCGCTCCTGCAACTTATAACATGGGGCCGGTGCTCCTGCAACTAGTAACATGGGGTGGTACTCCTGCAACTAATAACATGGGGGCGGTGCTGCTGCAACTAATTACATTGGGGCGGTGCTACTGCAACTAGTAACATGGGGTGTTGCTGCTGCAACTAGTAACACTGGGGCGGTGCTGCTGCAACTAGTAACACTGGGGCGGTGCTGCTGCAACTAGTAACACTGGGGCAGTGCTGCTGCAACTAGTAACACGGGGCGGTGCTGCTGCAATTAGAAACATGGACGGTGCTGCTGCAACTAGTAACACGGGGACGGTGCTGCTGCAACTAGTAACACGGGGAGGGTGCTGCTGCAACTAGTAACACGGGGAGGGTGCTGCCGCATCTAGTAACGGGAGCGGCGTGGCTGCATGTAGTACCATGGGGGCGGCTGCATGTACTAACATGGGGGCGGCGCGGCTGCATCTAGTAACATGGGGCGGCGCGGCTTCATCTAGTAACATGGGGGCGGAGCGGCTGCATCTAGTAACATGGGGGCGCCGCGGCTGCATCTAGTAACATTGCGGGCAGAGCGGCTGCATCTAGTAACATGGGGGCGCCGCGGCAGCATCTAGTAACATGGGGGGCGGTGCGGCTGCAGCTAGTAACACGGAGCGGTGCGGCTGCAGCTAGTAACACGGGGCGGTGCTGCTGCAGCTAGTAAGACTGGGCGGTGCTGCTGCAAGACGGGGCGGTGCTGCTGCAGCTAGTAACACGGGCGGTGCTGCTGGCGCTAGTAACACCGTGCTGCTGCAGCTAGTAACACGGGGCGGTGCTGCTGCAGCTAGTAACACAGGCGGTGCTGCTGGCGCTAGTAACACAGTGCTGCTGCAGCTAGTAACACGGGCGGTGCTGCTGCAGCTAGTAACGTAGTGTCTGCAGCTAGTAACACGGGCGGTGCTGCAGCTACATCAGGGGTGCTTTGATATTGCTGCTGCAGTCTGAATCGGGGTGGGGAAGATGCTGAACTGAGATGGGCGTGGTGGTTTGGTGGGGAGTGGGGGCTAATGGTGTCACCAGAACGAGGGTGGATGTCCTTGTAGTGTGTCTACTGCTGCAATCAACCAAGGTAGGGGACGCTACACTGCTGCAGCTAGACCCGGGTGGGTTGGGGTACCTGTTGCTTCAGCCAGAAACAATGTAGGTGGGGGAGGGGGCGGGACTGCAGCAGGGCTGTCATCTCTGTGGCTGCAGCTAGAACTCGTGCGTGGAGTGGGTGCTGTTGCTGCCATAAAACGAGGCTCCCCCCCCCACACACGGCTCACAGCTGGGTAGCAAGGGGTAACTGAAGCCACCACGTAACCCTACTGCTCCCACCGGTCCTTCTGGATGGTTGTGGTTCAAGCCCAATGCACGCCCCTCCTCATGGGGAGGGAACCCCCCACTTCAGACCCTGTCCCCCTAGGAAGACCCATTGAGATCTCTGACACTGAAAGACAGCTGTGCACGGATGCACGACTGCCCAGTGCACGGATGCACGACTGCCCGGTGCACGGATGCACGACTGCACGTGTGCACGGCGTGTGCACGGCGTGTGCACGTGGAGCGATGCACAGTTACCCGGTTCATAAACCAGGGCGGGAGATCAAGCGCTTTAATGCGCTCATGAGCACTAGGCGCTCTTGACATTCGTGCAGGTAATTGTAATTTAGTGAGCGCTGTGCACACGGTGCCTGGTTGCTATGTTGTACTCTGCAGGGAGGGGCGATTGTGGTGCTCTCTCGGCTCACTGTGCCAAACAGTGAGCGTTGGGTCAGCCCCTTGGCCCTGATTGGATGGCTTTGTTGTCAATCGCAGGTCTCTGCTCTTGATTTGATGGTTTTCCTTCCTGTGCTTGTGCCGAGGAGCCAACCCTTATCACAGGCTTCTGATTGGACGAGTTATATCCTTCCACTGCTCACTTATGAGGCCTCTTTTTTTTCTCTTTCATGCAAAGAAACATTGGCAAAGCCATTAGCCCAGTCTTTATAGCTCACACATTGCCTTTGCCAGTGCTTGTTTAGTATTTTGTGTCTGCACTTTGGATCTTGCTGTCACACATCTAGTCCTTTCTCTTGCGGACCCTGGTATTCTTAATTCCGCGTTCAGTGAGTATTGCCTGTCGCGGTATTGTGTTACACACTGATCCGTGAACACGCCCGAGTTGAGTTACTGGTTAATGCACGTGTGTTGTGCTACAAGGTGTGCGAGATGTTACACTAACGGTGTTCTTTGTAAATGCACTGGTCATGCAAACATGCTATTTTCAGTGAATACATGTGCTGCAACACCAATCTCTGTCTTAAGAATACATACGTCACACCAATGTGTTGGACTTAATGTGCGTTACCACAATATTTTATGAGCACTGAACGTACTCTCGTTATATAACTATACAATGGGCCTGTGTTACACTAGTATGTGTCCCTGCGGCCTGTGTTCTGCACGCGTGTTTTTAACCCGGTGTGTCTGTGGTCAGTCGTGCTCCTGTATACTCAGTCTATATAGCCATGCTACACTAACATTCTGTGTAGAGTGAACATAATCTTGTTTCAGTACTGCTCTGTGTTTGTGGACTAACCAGTTGCGGAAGTGTTTTATTGGTGAACATACATCCGTCTAACACAGCCCTTCTGTGCTCAGGGGTCATGCCTATGTTATACCGCGCCTTTAAGTTGAGTGTGATTACCTTTGTGAAAATACCGTGGACAAACTGCTAAATTATTGACTCAGTGCAAAGGATGGTGGTTTGTGTTTCAGTGCTGTTTTTTTTTTTAGCATAACACTTTCTGTATCTTTAGCTGGGGCTTCCCAGTGCAGCTGTCACCAGACCGTACCTGACCAACAGAAGCAGAGCCTTCCAATGAGAGAGCGGGGATCTTGCTCCGCCCACATGCTGATGACTTGACTACATCATTTGATTGGGCAGAAATGGTGTACTTCAGCTGAAAAAGAGTGCTCGTGGGTTCAGTGATCGAGGCTGTTGGCTGATCCGTTTATTATTTAAAGTTAAGACTGATGCAGTACACCTGGCATATTTATTGGAAAACCACGTGTCAAAGCCCAGAGGCATTAAAGGGTGGGTTTTTATTGAACTCGGTTGAGGTCTGCAGAGAGATGTTTTGCTTCATGGAATCTGACAGTTTACAGTTATCTGCAGGTGCTTGAATGGCCCCCTTTGGCAAACCCTTACGGTAGAAGATTTGCATTGTGAGAATCCTTGTCGGACCTTCTTAGGAGGATCTGAAAGGTTTAATTACCTGTCAGGTTCTTGTAATAAAACGAAGCAATATAAATGTATGTATACATATAAACAAACACTCGGGCCTGATTACAAGTCAATAATTTCTGAACCCTGTGTAAATCCCTGTTAGTGCAGGTGTCGCAATTACAATCTGAGTGTTCTTTCGCACATCTGATTATTGTTGGAAGCGTTAAATACCTCAACCTTCGTTAAATTTCATCAGGTCAAATCTGCCTAAACTTAACAGCAGTAAAACAGCTTCATACATGTTTTTGTGCATTAAATACCAACATCCACATGTGATTCCCCTGTAACTCGTAATATGTGTTCTTTATTGCACCCTATAAGTAACGTACCCCGTGGTATTGTTATTTATCAGGTGCGATAAATAGCAACTATACTTGTAATCAGGCCCTAGGAGGGCTTTGGCTCAGCCCTCTGCCATTGGTCTGTTGGAGTGTCATTCTCATCTTGTTTATGAAGCAATGGGCCCGCCCACTTCGGCTATTGGCTCCATCGCTCTGAGTGACAGCATTTTGCCCGATTATGTCCATCTGTCACAAGATGATTGTGTTTCAGTGCCACGGCTGGTGGGTCACTCCTTTAGTTTTCCATTTTCTCTTTTTATAGCTCCCCGTTCATGCCTTTCCTTCTCCTTTTTATTTTATTTGTATTTTTATAGAGAACTGAAGCAATATTTACTTGTATTGTTTTGTGATCTGCATGTCCCCAGACAATGCTACTGGGTCTCTGGCTTGTACACCGCAACCATAGCACTTGCTGCGTCAAATGTGGACGGCCATCTTGGAATGGTATTGTTCACGGTGCGCCATTGTTTATCACTCTAAGATGGCCAACAAGTTGTTTCTAAAAGTGGCAGCCGTGCTGGAACTTTCAAACAGCAACACAGTGTGTACAGCAACATTGTAAGGTGGCCGCCTGCTTCTAGGTTTAAATCATTTTTTCTTATAAATGTACTGTTTAGACAGATGCATTTTTCTGCTTTTATTCTTCTAATATATCTTGCATATACTTATAATTTCTGCTTTTATTCTTCTAATATATCTTGCATATACATGTTGACATTTTGTGTGTATTTGATTGTGGGTGGGTAAGTGCAAGAGTGAGTCGGTGGGTGGATGCATGAATGTAAGAGTTCAGAGGTCTATCAATCAATCAGTCGATTTGTAGAGCGCTTCTGCTCACCCGTGAGGGTGTCCAGGCGCTGAGGGTGAGCAGCACAGAGCATGTATGCCTACATATCGAGTGCCTGAACTCACCAGTGACAGACCAGGCAACTCCGCTATAAGCCAGGCCTATTGGCGTTGCCAATGCTTGTTTCCTTGTCTCGAGTGTTCCCTGCATTGGCTCCGCCTTTCTGTACACACTTTGAATATTGGTGTCTCTTCATGATCTTTGTACAGTGAATGTCGGTGTATGGCGCTGTTCTCTGTGCGTCATCTGAATCTTAACATATACTATAGCTCTGCACAGTAACAACAATTGCTTCAATATTGAATTACAAAAAATATATAAAAACAAATTAAAAAAGTCCAGCAACACTTGAATGTCTGAGTTTATTAAAAGCAACTTAAATCTACATATATTGCTTTCCTTATACATATATACCTTCAATGTACTTATGTATCTTTATATTTATTACTTTACTTTTAATTTAGCATTTTCAATTAACTACCCTGTATCTCACCCTATACCGCTCTCAAAATATCCTCTACCTCCACACTCCAACTCATCCCAAACCTCATTCTA
Source organism: Lissotriton helveticus (assembly GCF_964261635.1). Lineage (NCBI taxonomy): Eukaryota > Metazoa > Chordata > Amphibia > Caudata > Salamandridae > Lissotriton > Lissotriton helveticus. The sequence goes on along the minus strand of NC_136071.1, from coordinate 1,176,303,193 downwards.
CTACTCTCTTCAATGCACTACCCTATCTCTCAGCCTACACCTCTCTCAAAATTGCCTCTACCCTCTGACTCATCCCAAACCCATTCTACTACTTTGATCCACAAAATAAACATTTCTAGGCTCTTTCCTCCTCAAACCCTCCTTGCGTCATCTCATACCTCATTTACTATTCAGATCTCCCAAACAAGCCTTTCTAAACTTTTCCCTCTGACTCTTTCCCCCTCCAACTCCCCCTTTACTCATCTCAAACCTCCTCCTACAGCTGTGAGCTCCCGCCCCCCAAAAAAACACTTTTTACACCCTTCCCTCTTCTATCCCTCCACTATCCTTTTCAATCCAACGAACAGACTAACATGTCCACCACTCAAAATAATTTCATATTTCCCTATACTAATTCACCACTAATTCTTTTTGGGTTCCGGAGTAGCATGCTACTTGCCGAAAAAGCACTGCGACGCCTGTCAGGGGTAGTAAACACCTTTATAAATAGAATACATTTACTATTGTTTTATTACACTTTTCACTGCACAATTTGAATATTGATGTCTGACCGTGCTCTTTGTGCGCCTTGTTGATATCGGCGTCTGATACTGTTCTATGTGCATTGTGCACCGTGAAGTGTGATCTTAATCTTTGATTGTGTGCACTGCAAATACTGGTGTATTATAGTGTCTCTTTCCACTGTGAATATATATGTTTGTTCTTGCTGTGAGGCCTGCCGCTGTTTCTGTGTGCACTTTGAATATGAATGTCTATTCTCTTTGTGCACTGAGAATGTTGGTGCCTGACACTTTTGTGTGCACTGTGAATATGGATGTCTGATGTCGCGTTCACTGCACTGTGAATATGGATGTCTGATGTCGCGTTCACTGCACTGTGCAGTTTGGTGTGTCATACTGTTTCGTTGTGTATTGTGAATATTGATGTCCGATCTTGCTGTGTTAGTTAACTGAGAATATTGCTGTTTGATATTGTTATTAATGTGCACTGTCAATGCTGTTGTTTGAGAGCGGTCCAGGCGCGTGCACTTTGAATACTGATGTCTGAACTTACTGCTTGCATGCACTATTAATCTTGGTGTCTGGCGCTGGTCTGTGTGCACTGTAGCTAATGATCAGGCCTGGGCGGTAAAATCCGTTCCGCTTGCGGAATTTGGGTAATTTTGCGTTCCGCGGAGAACGCAAAATTGCCCAAAATTCTGCGTTCCGCAGCTTCGTGGCATTTTTTGCTTGTTTGCATTCTCAAATGCGTGTTTGCGAGATATTTCTCCACGAGCACGCAAACAGTTATTGCGAATAGTAAAATAGCATCGCGAACAAGCAATTCTGCGTGTTCGCGGAGATTTTTTACCGTTTCGCGGAGATTGGCGATAACGCGATTACGCGAATTCTGCCCACCCCTACTATTGATGTCTCATCTTGCTAGTGGGTGCACTGTGACCACTGATGTCTGATACTCTGCGTGTCTCTGTGGACTTCAGTATTGATGTCTGATCGTGGTGTGTGCACTGGTGATGTTGATGTCTGATCTTGGTGTGTGCACTGGTGATGTCTGATCTTGGTGTGTGCACTGGTGATGTCTGATCTTGGTGTATGCACTGGTGATGTCTGATCTTGGTGTGTGCACTGGTGATGTCTGATCTTGGTGTGTGCACTGGTGATGTCTGATCTTGGTGTGTGCACTGGTGATGTCTGATCTTGGTGTGTGCACTGGTGATATTGACGTCTGATCTTGGTGTGTGCACTGGTGATATTGACGTCTGATCTTGGTGTGTGCACTGGTGATGTTGATGTCTGATCTTGGTGTGTGCACTGGTGATGTCTGATCTTGGTGTGTGCACTGGTGATGTCTGATCTTGGTGTGTGCACTGGTGATGTCTGATCCTGGTGTGTGCACTGGTGATATTGACGTCTGATCTTGGTGTGTGCACTGGTGATGTTGACGTCTGATCTTGGTGTGTGCACTGGTGATGTTGATGTCTGATCTTGGTGTGTGCACTGGTGATGTTGATGTCTGATCTTGGTGTGTGCACGCGTGATGTCTGATCTTGGTGTGTGCACGCGTGATGTCTGATCTTGGTGTGTGCACGCGTGATGTCTGATCTTGGTGTGTGCACTGGTGATGTCTGATCTTGGTGTGTGCACTGGTGATGTCTGATCTTGGTGTGTGCACTGGTGATGTCTGATCTTGGTGTGTGCTGATGTTGACGTCTGATCTTGGTGTGTGCACTGGTGATGTCTGATCTTGGTGTGTGCACTGGTGACGTCTGATCTTGGTGTGTGCACTGGTGATGTCTGATCTTGGTGTGTGCACTGGTGATAGTGATGTCTGATCTAGTTCTGTGCACATCGGCGCCTGGTGACGTCCACCCTGCGGGTGTCTCTCATCACTGTCCCTGGTTGTGCTCCGGACCTCACTGTGTTTCTTTGTGCACACTTCCTGGTCGCACTGTTGTGTGTTCAGCGCCTGACACGTGACTGTCGCAGAGGTCACCGTGTCACGCTGCAGAGCCCGCAGCTGCTTGTGCTTCCGATGGTGGTGCACACCTGCCCTGCCCCCGCCCTCAGCAGGGAGGAAGCTCCCCCCCCCCACCCCACCCTCGCCTACTTCGAACACAGATCTGCAGGGCCGGCTTCCTCTGTGGCCGGCACCCCCAGGCAGGGCAGGGCTCGGGCCTCTACGCCACTCTAACTGTTACTAAGTGGTGTAGGCGCCAAGTAGGGAGACACAATGACCACTCTGGGCCGTTACACATTTAGACTTTGTGTCGACCGCAGGCACAGCCATAGTCACTTCAGGGCCACAGGAACCCCCCGCCCCCATAACAACATCCCGCAAATAACACACAGACACAAGTGTTAAGATTGGGAAAAATTGCTGCAGGTTTATTGTTACATACAACATTATGTAATCACGTTGGGTTATCTTACGGGCAATCCAAGGGCAGGCCGCATTCTCGCCACCTGCCCGCCTGATGAGCCAATCAGCACAGTGGCGAACCACCCCGCTGCTGATCATTATGGTAATAAACTACTCACGCCCCTTGCGGGGCGTATCTAAGCAACCCCCGGTTGCACAGGCCCACAACCGCCCGAAGGACTACTGGGGCGCCGTCTCGGATTCCTAGCCTCACATGAGGTTCTAGGTTAGGCTCTGGCACCCCTATGTGCCCGCTGAAGTACTGATTCGCACCTCTCTGTTTCCGGATTGCCCTGTAACTCCACCTGCAACGAAAAAGGAAAACACATTAAAACTCCCTCAGGAGCCCCCCCATAGCTGACACTCAGGGTTAGAGGTAGGGAGGGAAAGAGTGTCCCGACGTGTTCGACGCAACGTCCGGAGCGGCAAAGAGGCCACCACAACGGCCAGAGGAGGAGATATACCCTCTCCCTGCCAGCCCCGGACGTGCGTCATAGTTCCGCCCACCTCCACCGGGCAACCTGCCCTGAGGGGTGGCAACCATTAGCTGGGGGTCGGGGGCAGCCCTACGTGACTAAGGGCCCGCCCTCCTGATGGCCACCGGGTGGCCTCGGGCAGGCGCATAGTCACTTCAGGGCCACAGGAACCCCCCGCCCCCATAACAACATCCCGCAAATAACACACAGACACAAGTGTTAAGATTGGGAAAAATTGCTGCAGGTTTATTGTTACATACAACATTATGTAATCACGTTGGGTTATCTTACGGGCAATCCAAGGGCAGGCCGCATTCTCGCCACCTGCCCGCCTGATGAGCCAATCAGCACAGTGGCGAACCACCCCGCTGCTGATCATTATGGTAATAAACTACTCACGCCCCTTGCGGGGCGTATCTAAGCAACCCCCGGTTGCACAGGCCCACAACCGCCCGAAGGACTACTGGGGCGCCGTCTCGGATTCCTAGCCTCACATGAGGTTCTAGGTTAGGCTCTGGCACCCCTATGTGCCCGCTGAAGTACTGATTCGCACCTCTCTGTTTCCGGATTGCCCTGTAACTCCACCACAGCCTGTGCGATGGTCCCCGCCGTCGCACGGGTCCCCCACCAACGCTACTCCTTTTACCTGCAACCCTTGCTCAGCAGAGCCTTTTTTAAATTGAGGAGGAATAAGTCTAAGCCAACCGGCGTCAGGACTCCATCCACCTTGAAGTAACCTTTACTTTGTCCTGAATCATTTCATGTCTGAAGAAGCCCCGACCCCTCTGTTGGGTAACTTTCTTCATGGCACAGAGCTTCCTTCCTAAACTTTATAATTGCTTGGCACAACTTAGCACCTCACCAGGGACATAAGAAGCATGCCTGACGAAACGCAGGCCCTTCTGCCCCTAATCTGCCGATACCCTGGGTCTTATCCCTCACAAAATTTGTGTACCATCCCTGGTTCGAGAGTCATATTACCAGGAATGACAATGGGAAGAAGGGGCCCCTACTGTTGAAGGCGCTTCGTGTCAAATTAACGGCGTTCCAGCACCAGCCCTGACACTTGAACACCCTTCACGACAAGCAACAGCAGGCTACACCCAGCCAGGTTATGACTACTGCTGTAACGCCACTCTCCGCACAACATAGAGACAGTGTGCCTACAATAACGCTTGTGCTGCTATCCTACAAGCGCACAGAGGCATGGAAGGGATAATAATATCCTTTTATGAATAGGACGATGACCTTGCATGTGCCAATACAAGATTGAAAAGGTATAACAGCAGGCATCACCCGCCCTCTCGGGTTTAGTCTGGGGACAGCTTTAGGCCATGCTACCTTTCTGAACACTCTCTGGCTGCATGCCAGCCTTGAGAGCAGAGGTGGCAGCCCCCAACGGGATGAATGGCTGGAGAACCTTTTCCCTTGCCTCCGCAAACCAGCTCTATTAAGGCACGCAAGCATATTTTTATCCATTTGGTATTTGGTCAAGGGACCCAGGTCAGCATGGCTGAGAGGTAACCTGGGACCGCAGGACGTGAGCGAGGAAGGACTTGAGGGTCTCTACAGGGTAATAGCAGGGGTCACCCAAGGGGGCCAACCGGGTAACCGACCCTTTGCCTGTCTGATCTGTTTTGGAACGTCTGAGAGTGATGTACAGGCTAGCTTCAAAACTTATGTCCGCCACCCCTAAGACATCCCCAGCCAAATCTGACTAAGATCGCTGTCTGTGGGATTACTTAAGACCACCACAAAGGGATTGCCGGGACAGATCTAAGTGCCCCCTTGAGATCCCTACCTGCATCAGTACATGCCTGAGCATATACCCCCGAGGCGCCGTTCTCCAAAGTCACTGAACTGTGCTTCGTGAACGCTTGTGCAACTATACCCCAGCAAGTACAGAGGGGTATTCAGTGCGCAAAGCCTAGGAGGACTTACATTTTATATACAGGCTTGCCAATGCAAACAGCTGGTATCCCATGCCCCTTCGACCTGGGGGCAGCTCAACCATGCTACCTCATGAATATCTGGTCTATACCGTTGACTTCGACCCCCGACCTAAGGGATTAATAAGCTGAACCAAGGTGCTCCCAGTATAGGCCAACTCCTCACCTTGGGGGGGGCACACGGGAATCTGAAGGATACTTAAGTTCACACAAGGCTGTGTCAACGCAGCCCCGGGGAGCCCAACCCCGCTAACCCAGTGAGAAACCGTGGGTCCAATTCCGGCTAGGAGCCCAATGTGCAAGCCAACGCCTTAATATGGAGAGCGAAGAAAAGGGGGTCTGGAATACCAGATAGACATTCAGTGCCTTCATACGGCTGATATTTCACTTCCTGGGCACTTCTATATTGAGAGTCTTCTGGGGGCCCACCTCTATAGGTAAGCTTGGCAGTCCCGGCTCAGGCAGTGGCGCAATTGCCCTGCTAGTACATGAACTGAGTAAAACTGCAGGCTGTAGACCCTACATACTACTGAGAAGCAGCTGGTGTACCCGAGCTGAAGGCTCAGCGGATGGGCTGGTTTCCCGCATCCAGAGCCTTGGGAGAACTGACAGACGACAGCAGTATTAGGAAGAGCAAATTGACTATTGTTCTACATAGGATAAGTAAAACAGTGCAGGTCCCGGGAATGCGCATAAGAAGGACAGACTACCACTTGGTAAGGCCCCAGGATCGTTATTTTTTTTTTTTTTTTTTTTTTTTTTTTTTTTTTTTTTTTTTTTTTTTTTTTTTTTTTTTTTTTTTTTTTAAGATTGGGGGGTGAAGCCATATCCTGAGGACAGATCTAGCAATGGGGATTCGACTCATAACGCAAAACTGCCAAGACAGACGAGCGGTCCAACGCCCGGCAGTATGCCCCAATGCACTGAAGCTTTCCTACACTCGCAGACAGGGGTTCGAACCTGCACCCTCCGTACGCACGCCAAGCGGACACTGAAATTATCGGCGCCAGCCTCTCACATCTCTACCTCTCCGTCGCAAAACCAGGGAGCCTGACCAAGTACGGAGGAGCTCTTAAATCTGCCCCTTCCCCTGAAAGCATTATAAACCAGCAAATGCTGGGCAGGCCTACCGGAAGGTGCTTCGGGGAGAGGGGGGGCAGCCACTCACCCCACTTGCAGTTCCCTCAGACGGCTTGAAACTCAGCACGAGTGAAGATGGCGGGACGGACAAACGGCGTGTCCACGACGCAACGTCCGGAGCGGCAAAGAGGCCACCACAACGGCCAGAGGAGGAGATATACCCTCTCCCTGCCAGCCCCGGACGTGCGTCATAGTTCCGCCCACCTCCACCGGGCAACCTGCCCTGAGGGGTGGCAACCATTAGCTGGGGGTCGGGGGCAGCCCTACGTGACTAAGGGCCCGCCCTCCTGATGGCCACCGGGTGGCCTCGGGCAGGCGCAGTGCTGTAGGGAGGGGACCCTTCCTGGGTGCGATTACAGTTGATAAACACACCAGGCCTTGTGTAAATATATGTGCGGTTTGTGAAGGGCGCGGGTGTGGCAGAGCTCCTCTGTAGAAAGCAGCGCGCTAGAGGACAGCACGTGTGATCTTGTGAAATGTGCACTGGACCGTGCACAGCTCCTTGATGACGACCGAATCTATTTCCAGGCGCACTGGAATTATGCGAGGCGGGGGGGGCAAATACTGAGCTGGGCTGACTAAATGACGTGTAGTTTAAAGGCAAATCCTGTGGTGTAGCGCGGCACGTCCTGTGGGGTGCTGATTATTTTCTCGTTTGAGCCCACATTCTGTTTGTGCAACGGTTTCACCTCCATGTGTATCCGCTGTATGTAGTGTGAACCGAGCCAAAGGGTAGCGGAGAGCGGTGATCGGAGAGTTACTTGTGACCCGAGGGCACTAGTGAACTCCTGCTCACTGCAGTCGTCCCCTCCGAGATGACCAGTTAACCTTTGCCATTGTGTAATGAGTAATGATCCCTTTGAGCCCTGCACACTATGCGGCAGATGGTGAGTTATGTGGCAAGTGTGGCAAATCCATAATTAAGTTGCAAATGTGCTCATGCTGAATTCTGCAATGCCAGTGGCCCTGCTTGCCCAAAGCAGTGTGCTTCTTATGTATGTATTTATTTATTTATTTATTTTTACAGAGTTTTATATAGCGCGAATTTACCCGAATCGGGTATCTGGCGCTTTACATAGCACCAGTTGCGTTACATGAGGACACATTGATTTTTGTTGGGCACCGGGAGATTAAGTGATTTGCCCAGAATCACAGGATGTTCAGCGTCATTGCCGAGACTCGAACCCAGTTCCCCATATTCGAGGTCCACCGCCCTAGCCGTTAGGCCATATCCTCTCCCCTGAGGCTCCCTTCCCCCATCCCTCTGTCCTGCTCTCAGCCTGGGGTGTGATCTGTCCAGCCCCAGCCACATCTGGTGCTTTGGACTCACCAGGATGTACGTGTGAAAGGCTTGTGTGCAACGCACTCAGGAAGCAACTGTCAACCGTGTACTGTAGTCAGGGCTACTGGAATTATACTGTAGGAGAGGGCCTGATTATGTGGCAGGGTTGAGTAAATGATGCGGCAAAAAAGGGGCAAATTATGTGGCACATTTTGTTTTAGTATTGCTTTATTATTTCGTCATTTTTAAACCTAATAAGACTATCCGAGCATTAGTTGTACCTCAGTTTAACACCCAAATATAGCAATAAGCAACAGAAAGGTGACCAGTCCAGTTTTGAAAAGGGCCTTCCACTGAGTGGTAATACGCGTTGCTGCATTTTTAGTAACTTTTGAATTGTTTGAGCTAGAAGCGCTTTTTTTTAAAAATCTGCTAATTATGCAGCAGGTGATGGATAATATGGCAAATGCAGCATATCTATAACTATGCGAAAATCGCCGCAGCTGCATAATTCCAGTGGCGGTGACAGTCGTATAGGACAGCTTGGAGAGTTGCAGTAGCCCCCTGCTGTCATGGCACCGAGGGGCACAAGCTGCTTGCAGACAGACGTGATGCAATGCAGCGCACGCAATGTAATTCATTTTATTCATTTACTTAACTCCTGGCGGCCGTATGCCTGAGTTTACTAGCCCCCACCCTGGCCCTCCCCCGCCCCACAGGCCCGCAGTACTCCCTCGAGGAGCCGCCACTGTACACTTGTCTTTGACCCTGTGCAATGCTCCGCCCCCTTTGGAAAAGGTTTGCGCTATACAAATATTACATGCATACATACACTCGCTCTAACAGTGAGAGCGCTCTAGCGTATGACGTGTTCGCTCTAACAGTGAGAGCGCTCCTGTGTTGAATATAATGACTGGGTGACAGTGAGAGTGCTCTAGCTTGTGATGTACTCCTCTGACAGAGCGCTCTAGTGTGTGAAGTACTCACTCTGACAGAGCGCTCTAGTGTGACATACTAACTCTGGTAGTGAACGCTCCATCGACCTCTTTAACCCCTTGGCCTCGGCGGTAATTTCACCGCGGTGCTGGGGGTGTCGCGTGGCGCCGCCATGCTTGTGACGGAACCACTCAGTCAAGAGCCACGAGCGCGCTGTGCTCATGACGGAGTGGTTCCGTTACGGCCCCGCCCGCTCATCAATTCAGCCGCGCAGGCGCGGAATTGATGCAGCGTGGGCGGAGCGGCTGCGGCGTGACGGAATCACTCCGTCATGAGCACAGCGCGCCCGTGGCTCTTGATGGAGTGGTTCCGTCACGGCCCCACCCGCTCATCAATTCAGCCGCGCAGGCGCGGAATTGATGCAGCGTGGGCGGAGCGGCTGCGGCGTGGCGGAACAACTCCGTCATGAGCACAGCGCGCTTGTGGCTCGTGACGGAGTGGTTCCGTCACAAGCACGGAACGGGTTAAAGAACACTACATCACAGTGCGTTAACCGTCCATAACCCCTCTGCCTCGCCTGTCGCTCGTTGACTCTCTGCTTGTCTTTGACCCTGTACAGCGCTCCGCTGCCTTTTGTAGGTTCACGTTACGGAAATTCCACATGCATATGTCTGCCAACCGCTCTGGCTTGTTAGATTTTTAGTAAATGTGCCTGGTCGGATCTGAGGGATTGTTTGTTGAAGAAGTTTCGGACAGTTTTTGCTGAAGCTCTGAATCCCCGGGTAGAGTTTTAAATTCTGTTCTGGACTGGGAGCCAGTGTAGGGATTTGAGGTGACGAGACGCTGAGGCGCGCCTGGGAAACTTCAGGACCGCGCCGGCGGCTGCATTCTGAGCAACGTGAACGCGTGACGAACAACGTGAACGCGTGACGCAGCGTATTTTGGGAGACAGGGAATTGCCATAGTCCAGACGTGACAAAATCAGAGAATGTACTACAACCTTCCTAGTAGAGAGTGGCGAACCAACTTGCATGGAATATTATAGTTGTGATATCAAATCTAAAAACAAGCATTTGCAATGCAAATAGGTCTTGCATTTGTGAGTTAGAGCTATTGACGTTGTAAATGACAATGTTTTTTACCTACACGTTTTATTTTTGAAGTGAATGTATGTGGTGTGCAAAATCCCTTGGCAAGGTCCTGCACTTTGTAGTAAATATATTGAAAGACGCAAAGTGTGCATTGTAGCAACGAGCGCTTGGCACGTACCTCATGGGTAAAGTGATGCCACGCGTGCACACCATAGGTGCTTCACTAATGCTTGTACAAGTAGCATTTTATTGAAGGCAACCCATTAAAATGTGGGTGCCACTTTGGACATGCGGCTGCTGGGTTGAAGGAAGTAGGATTGGCGCCGGCACTTCAGGGGAGCATGTAAATCAATTGCGCTTTTGTGACGTCGCTTCTTGGGATATTGGATTGGGTCACATGTTGCCTTCAGTTGCTCTAACTGCAATTTATCCCACCACAGTGCACAGCAGTATATTTCCCAAAATTCCAAGGGTGGCATTAGGAATATAATTCACCCTCAAATGCCCCCGCACCAATGAACGCATAGGAAGGGAGAGTGTGCTACCACACCAATTGCTGCCGTGGGGCATTTGACCAGGATGTGATCATGGAAATGACACCACAAGAGAGAAAAACTGGAATAAATTAAGATTAACCTAATAGAAAAAACAACCACAAGGTGATTTTATTTACCAAACCCCTATATAAGCGGGTGTTGAGATGATACTCCAGGGGCAATCGTGAAATACCAACAACAATTACATGCCTTTAGCACAGCCTGGCTATATTAGGAATAAATCCACAATAGGTCAAAATCACAGCCTTTGTATCCCAAAGTACAACAACAAATGCCCAAATATAACTAATGAAAGGCAGCTCGGCCACAAGCGCCTAGACGCAACCATTAAAAGACCAGTTTCCGAAGTATAGATTTAGGTGCCCAAGCTGGATCTTAAATGCCCCGGCACAGGGCAGTATTGTATTGTATTGTATTGTATTGTATTGTAATTGCATTTATATAGCGCTTACTACCCCTGACGAGGCGTCAACGCACTTTTTCGGCGAGTAGCACGCTACTCCGGGACCCATAGAGGATTAGTGCTGAATTAGTATAGTGGGACATGCAAGTACATTATAAGTGGTAGATAGGTTAGTCAGTTATTTGGATTTGGAATGATAGCAGAAGGATATAGTGAGTGGATGTTTGCTGTGGCCTTTGAGCTGGAGGTAAAAATTCTTCTGGTTGATCTCTCTGGCTTACCATCCTCGAACTGCTCCTTCTCAGTGTTCTGCCCATGTGCGTCTCCCTTTGTCTACGCCTTCGGTGTTCAGACCACTCTGCGGTCAGTCGCGCTGGGGAGGAGGAGACTGAGCGGTGAGAACGGAGGAGCCTCCGATCGGGCACGCGCGTGCGTCTCACCTCTATTATCGTGGCTGAGCTGATAGCCTCCATATTAGGACCAGGCAGAAATCGGACTCCGTTCCCCCGCCCAACTGCATTGCCTGATTACAATAATAAAAAGAAAAAAAGGCGGATCACCTAACTCTATTTTTTCAATATTTTATGCATTTAGTGAGCCCCACAGTATGCCGTCTGTGCTCTGCTGCTAATTTCAAGCAGAAAATATTGAACAGATAGAGTTTGGCGAGCCGCGCCTTTCGCTGGAATGGGGTGCTGTTTACGGAGACGCAATCAGAGATGAAATCAAAAAGGCCAAAGGCACGCTTTTGCTGTCCGACAAAAACAAGCAAAGATAGCTGCAACATAGACAGTGGAGGAGGCGGGGCTTTAGGTCTGGTTGGGGGGGACATACACGAGCGCTGCAAAGCAATTAAGCAGCGAGGGGTGGGTGGGGGATTGAGATAATGCTGGGTTAAAGTGAAAGCAGGCGCCCATGTTGTTATTCCAAGCGGGCGCCCATGTGCTGCCTACAGTTAGAGAAACTCATTTATAAAAGTAGTGCTTGCAGACTAAAGAAGGCGTACCGTGTAACAACCGAAGTAAAGGGGCCAGGCGCCATGGGAGGTTACAAATGAAGACAAGGCCGTACTAAGGAGGAACTAACAAGCCAATTACTGAATCAGAAGTTAACATTTAAAAAGGACAAAGACACGAGCCAATTAAAAATATGCGCGGAGAGTGGGCGGGGCTTCTCTTCCATTCTTCACTACAACAAGTCTGGCAGAGCAGCGCATGCGAGCTAACTCAGGCTCGACCTAACCAGTGAAACTCCCTAATTATGGTTAACATCCCAGTGCACTGCTAACGATTTTATTCATTGTAGTACCAATGACAGCATCTTTGTGATGAAAAGTTATGCATTGCATTGAGTTGAACTGCTGAATTACCATTAACTAAAATGTCTTTCCGCATATTCCATAGTGAACAATAGCTGCACATCCATTGACCACCAGCAGATGTCCCCACCAGCTCACCAGCATGGACAAAGGCTGTAGTTACATGGACATCAAACATAGGTCTTCGTGGACATTACACCCACACGTTCATTTTTTTTTGTTAAACAATTTTTATTGCAGGGTCATGTACAATATACAGTGCCACATTCAGTATCTTGCAGTACAGAGTTGCTGTTCACGTATCGCTACTCAGATGTTTCGTACACAGCCTTTTAGCCCACATCCCGGAGGCAGGGCGGCGTTGATTCGCAATACAGTGCTCCTTCTGGGCCGGGCTGGACAGTATTGTCAAGATATAAGGGTCTCAGCCCACTGCTTTTAATTGTTAACGCGCTGCGTCGCTCTGCTGTTCCAGTAAAGACGTATATGTACCACTGCGGGAACCCCTTGTGCTAAACTCCCCACCCCCCTCATCCCCCTCGGTGTCTGTGTCAGGTGCTCGGTGCAAGCATGTGTACTTATACTGTGGGATTTCGGAGCTATCGTGTGTTATTGTGTGCGTGTGTCCTACGGAAGTGCTGGGGACGTGGCCGTCACTGCTGGGGCTGCCATGTCCTCTGTCTCTTCTTCCCCCTCCTCTGGTAATGCGTTATCCCTGAGTGTCTGCACTAGTATTTCCCATGCCATTGCTGCCTCCTGCGCCTTTTCGTCTGATCTACGGCGGGCCAGTTGGTAACGTATCGTGCTCTCCGCCGTCGCCCATTTTAAGAATTCATTCAGCCACCTCCTATGTGTCGGCCCCACCTTTGATTTCCACCCCTTGGTCAGCTCTCTCTTCGCTATGAGTAAGCCCATGTCTATGAATTTACACCCACACGTTCATATGTATGTAGTGCAAACCTATATAGGTAGCAAAGGAGCACTGAAGACAGATGTGAGCTTTACATGGAGTAGTTACAGGACATCACACCCAGATGTGGAAAGGAGGCATGTGTTGGTGGGTGGCTTCCACCTTGTATCTTCTGACCTCCAGGCGGGAGATAGCCTGACTTCTGGTTAGATGCTGTCTATCTGATAAGATTGGCGTCCTGGTCTCGTAGGTTCTTCTAGCCGTGGAGAGATGGCATCTGTTGATGGGTGTTTTCCACCTTGTATCTTCTGACCTCCAGCCGGGAGATTGCTCGGCTTCTGGTTAGATGCTGTCTATCTGATAAGATTGGCGTCCTGGTCTCGTAGGTTCAACCAGCTGTCGAGAGATGGCATCTGTTGGTGGTGGGTGGTTTCCACCTTTTATCTTCTGAACTCAAGCCCGAAGATAGCTTTGCTTCTGGTTAGATGCTGTCTATCTGATAAGATTGACGTCCTAGTCTCGTAGGTTCATCCAGCGGTGGAAAGATGGTGTCTGGTGGTGGTGGGCAGTTTCCATCTTGCACGTTCTGACCTCCAGCCCAGAGATTGCCTGGCTTCTGGTAAGATGCTTTCTATCTGATAAGATTGGTGTCCTGGTCTCGTAGGTTCTTCTAGCTGTGAAGAAATGGCGTCTTGTTAATGGGTGGTTTCCACCTTGCATCTTCTGACCTTCAGCCAGGAGATAGCTTGGCTTCTGGTCAGATGCTTTCTATCTGATAAGATTGGCGTCTTGGTCTCGTAGGTTCATCCAGCGGTTGGAAGATGGTGTCTGGTGTTGGGTGGTTTCCACCTTGCATCTTCTGACCTTCAGCCAGGAGATAGCTTGGCTTCTTGTCTGATGCTGTCTCTCTGATAAGGTTCCTGGTCTGTTAGGTTGGAGTGTTACTGTGGAGGGCTCTGTAGGTGACGCAGCTGGTTTGGAAGATTATGAAGGTATAGAAGGGACCAATGAAGTTGTTTGTGGAAGTCCTCGAAGTGATGGGATTGAACGTCCTAAGGCCTTGGAGATGTGTCGGGTGTGTAGGATGCTGTGATGGGAGTAAGAAGTAAGGGACGGCAGGTAGAACGTAGAACAAAGCGTTCGGTCCATCTAGGTGAGAGGACCAGGGCTTCCTCTGTCAATCTCTTTAGCTATGTGTTTTTTAAGTGAGTTGACTGTCCAGGATGAAATCAAGTGACTGCCCTGGAAGTCAGCTGGGTGACGTAGGTGTAGGTTCATTTTGTAGAGACTTGCCTAGATCTGTGGTTATCTGGAGTTCTAAGGACATCTTTAGCACTGCTCTGTTGGGTTTATTTTGAGGCGTGCGCCTGACCTCTTCCACGTCAGCGCTGATTGCATCACACTTCTGCCCTTTTCGTGAGCAAGACCATACATGTGCACGCGCCTGAGTGGGTTTCACATGCACATTTTCCACATGTTGCATGTGCTGCCATGACCCATGACCCATTGAAGGGAAAAGAAAAACAAAGTGTATGTGTATGTATATGTATGTATGTATATGTATATGAAGCGAGTCAAGCTTGCCGATGCCCGCTCTTACATGCATGCAGGCTAGCAGGAGCTTGAAGTCACCAGGCAGCCAGTAATGGAGGTGGAGATCTGTATATTTAATTGGGAGGAACTTCCAGATTTTTGGGCCAATTTTTGAAGATGAGATATTAAGTGATGAGGTGCACTCACTAACTTGTCCTATAATCAAAACAAGTAATCAACTAGCTTCGTTGTCTGTTTGGGGTGCTCCATTACATACTTGTGTTGGCTAACACAGTAAATAAATCGGAGAAGAATGCAGACAGCAGTCTGCAAGCAATGTGCACAATGCTTGCAGACTGTGGTCTCCTTTCTTCTCCAATTTTCGAAGAGGCAGGCTGCAAAGTGGAAGTTTGAGAAATCAGGGGCTTAAACATGTTCCTGCTCTATAAACAGTCCGGTATTTGGGGTAGCGTTGTAGAAGCCTCGCGCCCCTAAAAAGCTCTGGCTCTAACTAATGCCTTTACATCAGATCTGGAAAGACAGGCCTGATGTGATGTGTGATGCAGTCTTGGCGTGTCCAAAGTTGGACTTTGCATCCAGGATAACACCCAAGGATTTTTCTGATGTCCCTCTTTTGGAGGCTGCACCCATTTTGTTCATATTTGGTCCAGGTGCTTGATAGGTTGCAGTTTTGTTCGTATGAAGTAACAAGGAATTTGGTCTTTAACCCTTTCCGTGCCCATGACGAGCTCAGAGGCACGGTGCTCCGGTGCTCATGACGAGCTGAGCTCGTCATGAGCCGTGGAACGCTCACACGCGGGGATAATTCCCCTGCCGTGCTATGCGTTCCACGGGAACGGGTGTGGTCATGACGAGCTCACTCGTCATGAGCACGGGGCACTGTGCGCGCCCCCCCCCCCCACCTCTCAGCACAGCGGGGGAATGAGCCCCGCAGGGAAGGGGTTAAGTCGCAGAGGGGTTTATGTGCTGTGGTTTATGCACAGTGTAGAGCCTGCTTCGGAGGTGTCTGTGTCTTCTGGGAGTGCTGTGTATCCTGTGTGTAAAGGATACAGAGCACAGGAGTGCTCTCGGATGAGAGGCGTGCACTGGAGTCGGTTGGAAGGAGAGAGGCGGAGCAGGGATGACCTGTTGCTTCTCTGTGTTTGTGTTGATCAAGGGTTGGCAGGTCTTCTCTTGTGAAGGTTGTGCTTGCTTGAGGGTGGTATTACGGTGTTTCTGTGAGTGCAGAGTATTCCGTCCTAGTGCCGATGCATCGTTGTAAATGTGATCACCGGCTCTCTGTCCTTTCAGCTCCTCACTGGCTCCATGTGACCAAGCATGTCTTCTAGACTGACCACAGTGCATACATCCATGGTGCTACCTGCTACACAGACCCTGTGCCCACCGACCAGGAAGGACCCTCCGATCAAGACACTGCTTCTGAGCATTACTTGTCGCAGAAAACAAGCAGGTGGAATGGGCAGATCGTGCTGCTTTTTAGCGCTGGGAGCTTGTTCTGCACTGCAAGATCAGCGCGAACAGCACCGCGCGGCGTGCCAGAGGGCTCTGCTTCTTTGCTGTCGCTCGAGTCCATTTTCTATTTGAGCAGCAGCTTTCTCTGACGGCCCGTGACCGCCTGCATTAAGAAAAGAGCGGCAGGTGCCATCCTAGCACCTCAAAATCACGCTAGAAGACGCCAATTCTCATTCGCCAACTTAACTTTGGTGAGCCGTGTGCAAGAAAAAAGTCGGTCACTTGACGGTTGGCGGAGTTTTGCCAGAACTTCGAGTAAGAGCATAGCATGGGGTGGGCAAAACTCTGCGAACTCTGCCGGCGGAGCGGAATTTATCACCCACCCCTATTTTATAGACCTGCATGTTCCCAGCGGATCGGTTCTCTCTTCCCCACCCATCGATCAAAAACTGCTGCAAAACACAGTCTCCACTAATCAGGCAGTAGGAAGTGTCACAATTTAGAGCCCAGCTGGAGATGTGAGTACCGACAAAACAACCTTTGCTACCTCACACTTTTCTGCATCTCTGACCTCCTTCAGTGTGGGTCCAAATCGCAGCAGCGGGACGAGCGCCCCACTGGCCCTCACGCATGGGCTCTACTGCTTACCACTGAGCCAGGAACCAAACATACACCCTTCCAACCTAACTTTCCAGGAGTGAAACCTCTACGAGACCACTTTGGGACCACACCAGCGGCGTAGATGTTAATTATTGGTAACCACTGCAGTGAGAGCATTGTGTGATACTTTTTGTGTGGTTATGGAGAAGTGGCATATGCAACTTTGCTGTCTGCGCTACGTGCAAGCGTACGTCTCTTTACGGTAGTAGAATGTATGGCTTTTGACTGGTTGTGCTAGAGAGGATTCAATTGGAAACTTAACACTTGTATTTGTAAAGTGTGCATTTGCCGTTATGGGAAACCTGGCTCTGAATAACTAGTGCGTGTTACTCAACTCCGTGGTACTCAACTCCGTGGTACTCATTGACGTAAGAAGGATAAATGGCTGAGTGGATCCCACCGGCATTGAAACGGTGGCCATGAGGTCAAAGAGCGGTCTCTGGAAGGGATTGAATAGCCCAGTGGACCACTAGACCCAACCCACACTGAGGAGCCTGGTAGATGGCTAAGCGTGGAAAAGCTGCTGCTATGGGTGTGGTGGAAATTCACAGAGAGTGCACAAAAAGCCACATGGGTCACATGTTAAATTAAGTTTAACTGCACCTGGCAACAAATGCACCATGATTTAGGAATTGAGGCATTAAATATACACACATATTAAGTGGAAAAACAAAAGTTGAGGCGACACTATAGTTAGGTGATGAAGTGAGGTAAGATCGGTGTAGAGAATATAGCCTTAAGGCTAGAGCGGTCAACCTCGAAGCTGGGGAACCGGGTTCGAGTCTCGGCAGCGACACTCAACATCCTGAGATTCTGGGCAAATCACTTAATCTCCCTGTGCCTAACAAAACAAACACTTGCAATGCAATTGGTCTCACATTTACGTGAGTTTAAGCTATTGGCATTGTAAATGACACTGCTTTTATTTATGTTTTAAAAACAAAAATACAAGGCATTGTTATTTGCAATGTCAATAGCTCAAACTCGCGTAAATGCGAGACCTATTGCATTGCAGATGCTTGTTAGATTAGTGAGTAGAAACGCTCCCTTTCGACCCGGGCTGCAAATTAATTAAATAAACAAGTGCGACCGTGAAAGTGGGCCACGCTGCAAATAAAAAAAAAATAGTGCTTACCGACTTGGAAGGAGACTGTGTAAAGCCACAAGTAAAAGATTCAGTCTTCATGGGAGGTAGCAAATGGCGACAGGGTGGTAACATAGAGGGACTAACAAGCCTCTATATCAATCGGAAGCCAGCATTTACCAAGGACAATGACACCAGCCAATCAAAAATATGGGCGGAGAGATGGCGAGGCTTCCACAGCATACTAGACTACTGCATGCCTCGCAGAGCGAGCAGTGCACGCGCTCTGCCGCTAGGCTCGACCTAAAAATGAATGTGTCCTTGTGTAATGAAATTGGTGCTCATGTAAAATGCTCTGATACCTGAAATTTTTGGGTCGAGTTTGCGCTATATAAAACTCGGTGTCCTGTCCTTTTCACTCTTTGCTTTGGTCGCACCCATTGTGCGTACGATGGTCATCTGCACTAGTCACTTATCCAGTTCACCACTGCAGAACAGGTTCTTTTCCCCCCAAATGACTGCAACATGAGTGCGACGAGGAAACATGAAACAGTGCTATCTTTGGCATCGCGCGCCGCGCTGCTGCAGTCTCGGCGTCGACTCAACCTCCTGTAATTATAGGCAAATCACTTAATCTCTCGAACCTAAAAAATGAATGTACTCTTGTGTAATGTAGCTCATGCACATGTAAACCACTCCAATACCTTCAGATCAAGTTTGCGCTGTGTATGTTATCTTATGCTATGTAGAGCGCGGCTCATTACCCGTGGGGATATCCAAGGGCTATAAGACAAACAAAACAAGAAATGGCCCTGCCGCAGTGAACTGGACGGCTGACTGGTGTTAAAATGTATGTGTTTGTGCATGTGCACATTCCATTCCCACAAATAAAGTAAAGCATTGAAATAATGTGGAGTTATCATGTCTAGTTCAGCTTGACTGGTGCCTTAAGCCCCACTTCTTTGTAAAGTCACCAGCCGCCACTGTAGTCAACTAACTATAACTTGCACCCCGCCGTGCACTGCTTATGACATCAGATATTAGTCATGACATGGGACCACGCACACAATTCAGCGAGGACATCGCCGACTTCATCAGCCCGCTCGCCCTCCCCTCAGCCGACTACATCCTCCTCGGGGACCTCAACTTCCACCTGGAGAACAACAACGACCGCAACACCACCACCCTGCTGGACAACCTCGCAAACGTGGGACTCAAGCAGCTGGTGACCACCCCCACCCACTACGCCGGACACACACTCGACCCGATCTTCTCTTCCAGCAAGGACATAGTCTTCAGCCACGCCACGGGACTCCCATGGACGGACCACAGCTGCGTCCACTTCAGCTTCATAAGGACCACGCTCCACCATCACCAGCAACAGGCTCCCCGCAGAAGCTGGAACAAGATCACTGCAGACCAGCTCACTACGTCCTTGAGCAAGAACCCTCCCACCAGCACAACGAACCCCAGTCAAGCAGCCACCAACCTCACGAAATGGATCAGCGACTGCGCAGACGAACTCGCCCCGCTGAAGACCCCGCCGAGCAGACCTGGCAGCAAGAAAGCCCCATGGTTCAACGACGAACTCAAGAGCTCCAAGAAGAACTGCAGAGCACTCGAGAAAACCTGGCGCACAGACCCAACACCGGACAACATGACTGCCCTCAAGCTCGCCACCCGAAAACACCACCAGCTGATCCGCGCCACCAAGAAAACTGCATTCAAGGAATGACTGGACAACAACGCACACAACAGCAAGGAACTCTTCAACATCGTGAAAGAGCTCTCCAACCCCAACGCCGGAAACAACGACATCACCCCTTCGCAAGACCTCTGCAACTCCCTCGCCTCCTACTTCCACAACAAGATCGCGGACATACACAACAGCTTCAGCACTCAACCAACGCATGCCACGACCAAACCACCGCCCCCCACCACCACCCTCCGCGCCTGGACCCCGATCAGCACCGAAGACACCATCCGCACGATGAACTCCATCCACTCCGGATCTCCGACAGACCCCTGCCCTCACCACGTCTTCAACAAGGCCGACGCTGTCATCGCACCCCACCTGCGGGACATCATCAACACCTCCTTCGACATCGCCACCTTCCCGGAGAGCTGGAAGCACGCCGAACTCAGCGCTCTACTCAAGAAACCATCAGCAGACCCTACCGACCTCAAGAATTACCGCCCCATCTCGCTGCTCCCGTTTCCGGCCAAAGTCATCGAGAAGACCGTCAACAAGCAACTGGCCGCCTTCCTCGAGACGAACGGCTCCCTCGACCTCTCGCAGTCTGGCTTCCGGGCCAACCACAGCACCGAGACCGCCCTGATCGCAGCCACAGACGACATCCGAGCCCTGCTCGACAACGGAGAAACAGCGGCCCTCATCCTCCTGGACCTCTCCGCGGCCTTCGACACTGTCTGCCACTGCACCCTAGTACAGCGCCTCAGCAACGTCGGAATCCAGGAGAAGGCACTGGAGTGGATCACCTCCTTCCTCACCGGAAGGACACAGAGAGTCCGCCTCCCCCCGCTGTGGTAAATAAATAAATAATACCCTATTTTTGAATGTATAAATGAATAACAGATAGCTCAATAAATAAGAGTCAAGATTCGAGGTATTAGGAGTTTGCAGGTTTATTACAGCATAAAGGGCAGGAACAGGATGGTAAGGCCCAGCAGCGCTGCTGGGGACAGGATCGGGACAAGGGGGAACAACTTTTTGATAACAGTGCATGAGCATATATACATAACGCAAACACATAGCATTACATTGCAATAGGCGTAGCAGTGGGTGGAGCAAAAGGCGTGACGTGTAGCAGTCGCGAAAGATAAGGGTGAAAAAGAGGTGTAACAGGGCGTATACATAGACATGTGATGCAAACGTAACAGAATATGTCATGAATGGGGCGGAAACCATGGAGGGGGCTACCTAAGGAGCCGGGACCTCTAACCTGATGGTGCGCGCAAACTGGCAATGACGTATCACTAGGAGAAGCTGGGGGCTATGAACTCTGTGCTAGGAGCAGAGACTGAAGTCTGGAGAGTCAGGGCGACATGTACCTAAACAGTATCTAGTATCTGATGTTTAGAGAACATGTTGATATAAACTAGAAGTCAGGAGAGGAAAGGCTAACTTGATTCTAAGACTGGACCATGCATTATTCTACATGTAGTGCGTGATGAAGAATATTAAATGACCATTAAATGCAGTATTTCTCTAACGTGGAGACGTGAAGGCTAGACAATGACGGAAACTATTGATGCCGTTCAGTAGCTTAGGAATGCAGAGAAGGAGGACTGAACTGATAACTGGAATCATAACATACTTTTGGCAGACTCAGAGGCAGAGCCAGGCTGAACCGGGCACTGCAAGGCAGGAAGTAAGTGAAGGGTCGAGGATACAGGTGGGGGCTGTATCGCTCCTCAGCGAGGCTTTAGGAAACAGGAGCTGAATCTGGTGTCCAGGCCCTTTTGAGGCCTAGAAACGGGGACTATACAATGGAATAACGTGCACACTGAGAAACGTGGCAACGTAGCTTTACATAGGCCTGATATTCGTAGTATTCACGAGAACTGGAAACTGGCATACTAGAGGTGGACACAACTATAATTGCGTCTTGAATCGAACATAGGGAATACATATGCATATTTAATCATGCACACATAACATATGATGGATGACAGGTAGGGACACAGAACATGGCAAAATTTACTTTTCCACAATCCCTCCTTGTCACTACGTTTCCATCAGGAAACATCAATATTCATGATACCATCTATCATTTCATACAGTATCATTTGCTCGTCTCGAATTATCCTGGAACGGGATTTAGAACGGGGCTTGGGACTAGGAATACAAGAGGTAGCACAAATGCCGCAAATCGCAGGGCCACATTGTATACAGAGACAGCAGCTGAAGATGATCGCTACTGCAATACCTAGGAAGGACAATATTTTCCATCCCCATGCGGAAATTATATTCCAGAACCAACCGGACCATGTCCAGGTGCCTGGATCTTGATGTAACAGATGGGCAATTTTATGGAGTCTGGTTATAGCTGAATAAACAGACGGTGCGTTATTTGGAATGAAAATGCAGCAACTAGATCCGATGACTCTACAGGCCCCGCCCCTATCGGCCAGTATGACGTCAAGGACGAGACGATTCTGTAAAACGACAAATCTCATAGCAGATTGCTCTTCAGTTAAGTTACCTAGAGCAGAGGCAGTCTCATTTACTACAGCTTCGAGGGTTCTGGTTAACCTACGGATTAGCTTACTATTCTGGATAGGTCCTATAAAGAAGAAGAAACCTCTATTGAAATCTGTATACTGTTCTAGAGCAGTTTCAGTATAATCGACAATTGGGGACTCCCTTCTATGTCTAATGTGTACTAGATGTGTGTTTCTATGATAATCAGGTGGGGCTAGGAAAACTGGTGGCAGTAGGAAGGCAATGTAACAGGTTCCCTCCCAATCGAGGGGCAGACGAACATATGCAGTTTGACCACAAATAAAATAAGAATGACGTGAAGCTTTGAAAATGGATTTCCCACTGTCACTATATTTGACAATAGTAGTACAATCACTATGTCCTACATGTACGGAACCATAATTTCGGACACATAATTCGCCTTTAACTGGTAGTACTGAAATAGCAGGCAAGTCTGGAGTAGTATCAGACTGAACATTCAAGACCATGAAATTCGAAGAATAGTTACCTAAATTATACACTTCATTTTCTAGATCTAACCCGGTTCTGTGGGGGAGACCTTGCTTGTCTGGAAAACATGTACTGTTAAGAAAAGACATATCTGTTGAGGATGACGTTAACGTGGACCATGCTCCACACGAACCATTATGTGAAAATGGATAAGGAAAAAGTGGCAGAACTCCCTTCGGTGTCTGGAAAGGGGGGAGTCGACCACACACCCAACAATTAGTGGCATTGCTGGTCTGATGTGAGTAATGTAACATGCGGATGAATGAGTTATTTCGCATAGCGAGGCGGTAAGAGAGTTCATGAGGAGGCAGATCACTAAACATATGCTCTACTGTAGCATTAGCAGACATATTTACATGAAGAACTGGGAAATACAAGAAAAATGCATAACTGGTGCAGGAAATCATAATACTGAGAAATAATATGAAACATAGAAAAATGATACATCGGATTGAGTTTTGACTAACTCTCTCACTATGGGGGTCTATTTTATACATGTCAGAAACAGTCTAACCGTTTCACCTAGGGGAGGACTTAGACAATCAAACTGACTGACTTATTTTACTAGACCTTAACTTGAGTTTATACTCCTGTTGCGGAGTTTTCTCTAACAGGGGAGGGTTTGTAGCAATGTCTTTTGCGGGACAGTCCTTGAGAACAATATTTTGGCAATCCTTCAAATCCTGGGAAATGTTCTTTAAGACGGGTTTCAGTCCATTAAATTGTTTTACATGAGAAAGGTGCACCCAGCCTTTGCGACCTTCCAACTTCACGGCTGTACGGGTGGTGAGGAGGACCTGTCGGGGCTCTTTCCAACGAGGCTCCAGCGGACTTGATCTGTCGAAATTCCTCACCAATACCATGGATCCTGGAACGATTTCATGCGGTGCCACCTCGGTATTGTCTGGAAATGCGGCGGCAACCTGTGAACGACATGAGTTGAGGGCAGACATCAAGGAAGCTAGGTAATCTGTCAGCATATTACTTGAAACATCGGTAATACTTCGGGGTCTAGGAGTACCCCACATGTTAGGGGGGCGGCCGAAAACGACCTCATACGGGGACAGACCTGATCTGGAATGTGCGACCATGCGCATATAAAATAAAGCAACTGGTAGAGCTACCAGCCAGTCCACACCTTTCTCTTTACATACTTTGGCGATACGGATTTTCAGAGTCTGATTATGTCTCTCTACAAGACCGGCTGCTTCAGGATGGCGTACACAATGAAACTTCCACTGGTACCCTAACAACAGGGAAACATGCTTCATGAGTTCAGATGAGAATGGCTGACCGTTATCAGAATATACGACTCTAGGGAGTCCATAACGAGGGAAAAACTCACGAACCAACTGCTTGGCAGTGGTCGCGGCTGTGTAATCTGGAACTGGATATGCCTCCGTCCACCTGGACAAAGCGCATACAACTACAAGGACATACTTGAAACCTCGACATCGCTCCATCTGAATATAATCCATTTGGAGGACTTCAAAAGGGTGGTCAGGGGGCTGGAATCCACCTTGTTCCACCGGGACACTTTTACCTGGATTAAACTGACAACATATCATACAGGTACGGACTTTCTGCTTGGCTGCAGCTCGTAAATGCTTGTTGAACCAAATGTTCTGGATACTGTCTAACATAGCTTTTTCTCCTAAATGTGCTGGACTATGTGCGGTATTAATAATGACTTGAACCATGGAGTCGGGGAGAAACCATGTGGCTCTACCCTTTGTTAACCATCCTTGATCTGTCTGGACCCCTCCTTGTTCGGACCATTTCTTGATTTCTTCGGGAGTAGCATGTAACTGGATATCTATGACATCTTGTGTAGGGTCCTTAACTGTCATGCATGTAATCGGATCTGGAGTGTGGGTCAGGTTAACTGGAATGTCTAGAGTCTGTGCTGTGAGCTTGGCTGTGCGATCTGCTAGATCGTTACCTTGGGAAATAATGTCAGTAACTTTCGTATGTGCTTTGCATTTCATGATAGCGATAGATGTCGGTAAGTGTATGGCATCTAACAGAGCTTGAATAAGGAGACCATGCTGAATCTTGGTTCCATGAGAAGTCATGAAACCTCTCTCCTGCCAGAGCACTCCGAAGTCGTGTACAACTCCAAATGCGTAGCGTGAATCTGTGTAAACATTAACTTTCAAGTTCTTGGCGTGTATGCAGGCTTGTGTCAGAGCAACTAGCTCTGCTGCTTGAGCGGACAGGGTGACAATGCGGTGTGTTTCAATAACTTCAGTGTCGGTAGTCACTGCATACGCGGCGACTAGTTCTCCTGTACTTGTTCTCATACATGAACCATCCACATAAAGTGTCAGGTCGGGGTCTGGTAACGGAATATCTGTCAGATCTTGTCTTGGCTTTGTCGTAATGTTAACTACTTCCACACAGTCATGTGTGGCAGAATTCGAAGTAACTGATGGTAACAATGTAGCAGGATTTAAAATGTTGCAGCGTCTGATTTCTATGTGTGGCTGGAACAGTGTCAATTCATAACCTGTTAAACGTGCAATTGTCAAGTGCTGAGTTTGTGTTCGGTTTAAAAGAACTTCCACGGAGTGTGGAACTTGTACTGTCAAGGAGTGTCCTAAGACTATGGAATCACTTTGTCTGATAGCTAGTGCTGTGGCTGCAACTGACTTGAGGCACGCAGGCAGAGCCTGGGCTACAGGATCTAATGTGCTCGAAAAATAAGCACAGGGCTTGTATTGTCCTGCCTGATCTTGTGTGAGAACAGATAATGCTGTACCTTCGCGTTCAGTAACGAAAAGTGTAAAAGGCTTACTGTAGTTCGGTGTAGCTAGAACTGGAGCTTGGCATAGGGCTTTCTTTAACTCATTGAAACTAAGTGTATGTTCAGATGTCCAAGGAGGACAGTCGATACGGCTGTCTCCTGTGTCGTTAACTGTATCAGTGGCTTGGCTAGAAATGCATACTGAGGAATCCATTGTCGGCAATAAGAAGTGAGGCCGATAAAAGCACGTACCTCCTTCTGGGTCTTGGGCTGAGGAAGACTCGCTATTAACTGGATACGGTCTGGTGTCAACTGCCTACCCCTCTTGGACAGTAAGTGTCCTAAGTAGACCACTTGCTGGACACAGAATTGTAGCTTAGAAGGGGACACCTTGTGCCCCATCTCGGCTAGGAAATACAAGACTGTAAGGGATGCTTGCTCGCAAGCACGTTCAGAACGGGCTGTGATCAGTAGATCATCAACATACTGGAGCAGGGCAGTGTCAGTTGGCATGTGAATGTTGTCTAGTTGTCTCTTAAGTGCTTGACTGTAAATACTAGGGCTTTCTGTGAAACCTTGAGGAGCTCGTGTGAACATATAGCTCCTTCCATTTAAACAAAATCCGAAAAGGAACTGGCTGTCTGGATGAATAGGGACACTGAAAAATGCGTTCTTGAGGTCTATGACAGTGAAGAACGTGGCTTCGGCATCAATGGCTGTCAATAGGGAAGAGATGTCTGGGACAACTGGGTACTGCGGAATAATACACTTATTAAGTTCTCGTAGGTCAATCACTAATCGATATACTGGGGGTGCATTTGGATCAGTGCGTTTCATGACTGGAATGATCGGAGAATTACATACATTGGAGTCAGTTTCTACAACCACTCCTTGAGCCATGAGCTCGTCAATAATTTTGGATAAGGCTGCTACAGCCTCAGGTGGCAATCTGTACTGTCTGATTCGTGGTAACACTACACCTGGCTTGAGAGTCACACGATAGGGTGTGATTTGCATGTAACCTACATCAGTTGGACCTTGCGCCCATAAGTGCTGCGGAACATTAGACAGTCTTGAATCAAAATCTCGTAATACATAGTGACCCTTAAAGTCACGTAGGAACAATCGTATTCCCTCTGGGGAACAGCATATAACTGCACCTAACTCTTTCAGTGTTTTAATACCTAATAAATTTTCTGGACATGACTTAGTAAGTAACAGATCAGTAGTACGGGACAATGGACCTACTTCTAGAGTAACTGGCTTTGAAATCTCATTTACAATGGGTTTTCCTGAAAATCCAAGGGAAACATTTCTTGAGCCTGAGAGCGGAGCCCCTGGAACTTCGGCGTGACTAATTGTGGTCCTACTTGCCCCTGTATCAATCAAAAACTTTCTGTCTTTCCCTAATACTTGACTGTGAACATAGGGACCTTCTTGATCTACAGGTATCTCGATGAGAGGCAAGCCTACCTCCCTCTCTAGGCTGTTTCATGAATACTGTTGGTACTCTGGATACTCAGACTGTGCATACTGGTACATCTGATGTGTGACGTGCTGTGTTGCAGCAATAGGCTGCGGTGCGGTAACTGTCTGTGGTGCATTCTGTGGCTGAGGAATCTGTGAAACTTGTTCTTGTCTAGGCGGACGTGGTCTTTCTTTAGTCTTACCAGTAGCTATGTTGTGTTTCAGAACTGCACACTCGTTTATAAAATGACCTGGCTGTTTACAATAATTGCAGTTCCCTTTAACGGGAGCTGCAGGATGACTGGCTTGATTTGGACCCCTCTTCTGACTGTCTTGAGGAACAGATTGTGCAACTAGTACTTTCATTTTCGTGTCTTTCATACGTTTTCTTTCGTGTTCTTGTTCTTCTCTGATTCTATTCCGGTGGTATTGAAGCATCTGCAACATCTGGGACGGGGTATTAGCTTGCCAGGTACTTTCGACTTTCAAAACTCGATTTTTAATTTGTGGACTTGAATTCTCGACTAATTTAGTAACAAAAAGGTGAGGGTATGACTCACTACTTGTCTTGAGGCCACTGTTGATGCTAAAACATTTTTCAAATCTAGAATAAAAATCACTAATATCTTCGTCTTGTTTCTGTTTACAGGCTGAGATTGCATCCCAGTCTTCTTTTCTAGTTGTCAATAATCTGGGTAAAACTTGTATTAATAATTCCGGTAATTCTTTACATTTATCTCCAAGACCGGTACCTGGTACTCGTGCCTTATCTTCAGCTTCTAGAACTGCCCAATCGATCTTTTTCTCTCCCACCTCCCATTCTTTTTCCTTGAGCTTTTCATACACCCCTGCGGGCAGCAGAACCTTTAACATTTTAATTATATCTGGATACGTGTATTCTCCCATACGGAGCATGTCTTTTAATTCTCTATGGAACCCTGCTGGATCTTTGTCATGACAGGGAATTAATTTCTTCATCTCGAGAAGTTCCATCTTTGTAATCGGAGTGTAAACAAACACTCGTTCTAGTTCGCCACCCGTTCCTCTGACTGGGTGGACTTCTCGTAACGGATTCTGTCTCTCCATGTAAAATGGTTTACTTTCTGGGGGTGAGACATGAACAAAATGCGGGTTCAGAAACGTTCTATATTTGTGACGCTGTTCTAGAATGACACTAATTAAATCGGTACCTAGACCTTTCCATCTATACTGGAGTAACTCGTTCAGGACATCATGTAACGGGCGTGGATCAGAGTGCTGACCCTCATACAATGTAATGAGGTGCTGAATCATATACATACCCACCAGTCGTTGTTCGGCTGGGGGCATTTTCAGAAACATTTGTGCCACTATTTCGTCTGGAAAAGTGATAGAATCGGTAATCCATCGGACTGCTGATCGGGCTAGTTCTTGTTCATGCATGGTACTTAACTCACTGTAACCGATTCGTGATTTCAGAATGTGATCGGTAGCTTGAAACACTTGTTCTAGTGAACCTTGTTCTGGTGCTGGAGAATGAAAAATAGACTTGTGTTCTAGGCGTAAATGGCGATCTGGAAATCTAGATTTTCCTACATACGCTATTCTGGCGGGATTCTCGTCGTCTATCTCTTCAGTATCAGAATTACTTTCTTTCTCGCTTACTTGTGCTGCTTTACGTTGTTCGTGTATCTTTATTATTTCTCTACGGATTTTCTTGTACATACTCTCCATAGCACCGACGGTCTTGTGCTTACCCTCGGCTATATTATCACTCCACCTTGTCAGGATTTTCATTTCGGCCGGATCTTTAGACGGGTAATCTTGTTCTCTTATTAGACAATTGATCAGAAACTTTAATATCATGAGCTGGATCTCGGCTTTCCTTTGAGACATGGCCTCGCTAATACTTTCTGGATCATCCCCTGTACGGATGAAACGATATATTCTGTCTAGATCTTCTTTCATATTCGGTAAGGTGACTAGATACTCGGCCACCTTTCTTACGCGGAATGAATATAAAACCATATTATCCTCGCCTGGGACTGGATCATAGCCGCATTCGGCAAGGGATTTTCTTATTTC
This sequence comes from Lissotriton helveticus, assembly GCF_964261635.1. Taxonomy (NCBI): domain Eukaryota; kingdom Metazoa; phylum Chordata; class Amphibia; order Caudata; family Salamandridae; genus Lissotriton; species Lissotriton helveticus. The sequence continues at coordinate 1,176,274,450 of NC_136071.1, read as the reverse complement.
TGCTACAGTCTGATGTCTGGGCGTACGCTGTGACGCTTGTGCATGTAATTCGGCTGTCGTTAAACGCTTGTGTGGCGGCGGGGTTTGAGGAGTACCTCCCCCTGCGGCCCCTAAACTAGAGTCGTCTACTGAGGCTCTTCGTCCTGGCAGAGTGGGAAATGGAAATGTAGGCTGGACTTGTATGGCGGGCTGGACCGGGGGTACCGTAACAGGTACTCCGGTGTCTGGAGGAGCGGGAAGTGCCTGATTTACAGGGACTGGCGGAGCGCGAACAGGATTTGCATATTCTGGGACTGTGTCGTCCAAATAGGACGAAATAAAAATATCAGCTGCGGTCTGTTTGTGACGTAGCTTGGTCGGAACTAATGGTGGCGGGAAATTACTGGATGCCTCTGGGGTCGCTTTTGGCAAGCCCTCGGCAAGGAGAGGATACATACCCCTAATAAGGGCATGCCTCTGTCTGTCTGACTGTTCGGCTTTGACTTGTTCACCTATCTCGATTAGTTCTTTTTCTTGTGCTCGTTCTAAGGATTCTCTACTTAATTCTGACTTTCTGATTTCCTTTTCAGTTCTTTTATGAGCTTCTTTGCGCCATAACTCGATGGCATCTTTCTGTGACTGTCTGGCTTTCTTTTTCCATAATGCTTCTTCTACTCGCATGATGCACTCGGCATCCCATGTACCCGATACGGGCCATCTATACTTTTCTTCTAACTGTTTGGTATACTCTACCCATAAATCTAGATATAATATGGCACTTATGCCATGCTTCTGATACATAAAATGACCTGGACTGTCCCTAGGCGGAACTGGAACTGCTGCTTCCAGCAGACCCTTTCTGGTTTTTAACTGACGTAATTTCGAAAACAAGGGCATGACTGGACTATAATCTAGACACAATACAATACACAATAAACACGATACTTATTCCTCATTCATACCACGACATTAAAATACATGAAGAACATTTAAAAATAACAGTTCGAACAGAATACTACCTAGAATACGGAACACAGAATACATGAATTTTCTCGAGAACAGAACTGACTAGAACAGGAACTAGATGCACTGCTGAAACAGTACGAAACTTACCGGTCTCATAAAGAGACACGTCAGGACCCGCATCCACCGAAGTGGACACTTCGTTTGTGGGTCTGTGTACCACCAACCCACGGACCAGAGTCAATTAAATTGACCCTGTCTAGATACCACCCCAGTAACGGTACTCACCGGGCAGCAAGAACGGAAAGCCTCAGACTGGACGGGACTGCTTGGACGCCGGACGGACGAACCTCCGGACTTCTGTTACAGGTGGGCCTCCGGATACCTCGGACCTTGGACTCTCGGCTTGGGCTCTGGTCGGGACTCGCCGCGTTCCTCCACCTTCTCGTTTGGATGCTGGACCGCCTCCTCCGTCTCCTCCGTGGGCCTGAGGGATACTTGAAGCAGAAATATCTGCCGGTGCGCAGAAGAGTTCCGTCACGACTGCAGAGGGTCAGGGGGTCGGCGTGGCTTCACCGACGCGTGGGGAAAGGGCAAGTCCCTATTCGGGCGCCATTATGTGGTAAATAAATAAATAATACCCTATTTTTGAATGTATAAATGAATAACAGATAGCTCAATAAATAAGAGTCAAGATTCGAGGTATTAGGAGTTTGCAGGTTTATTACAGCATAAAGGGCAGGAACAGGATGGTAAGGCCCAGCAGCGCTGCTGGGGACAGGATCGGGACAAGGGGGAACAACTTTTTGATAACAGTGCATGAGCATATATACATAACGCAAACACATAGCATTACATTGCAATAGGCGTAGCAGTGGGTGGAGCAAAAGGCGTGACGTGTAGCAGTCGCGAAAGATAAGGGTGAAAAAGAGGTGTAACAGGGCGTATACATAGACATGTGATGCAAACGTAACAGAATATGTCATGAATGGGGCGGAAACCATGGAGGGGGCTACCTAAGGAGCCGGGACCTCTAACCTGATGGTGCGCGCAAACTGGCAATGACGTATCACTAGGAGAAGCTGGGGGCTATGAACTCTGTGCTAGGAGCAGAGACTGAAGTCTGGAGAGTCAGGGCGACATGTACCTAAACAGTATCTAGTATCTGATGTTTAGAGAACATGTTGATATAAACTAGAAGTCAGGAGAGGAAAGGCTAACTTGATTCTAAGACTGGACCATGCATTATTCTACATGTAGTGCGTGATGAAGAATATTAAATGACCATTAAATGCAGTATTTCTCTAACGTGGAGACGTGAAGGCTAGACAATGACGGAAACTATTGATGCCGTTCAGTAGCTTAGGAATGCAGAGAAGGAGGACTGAACTGATAACTGGAATCATAACATACTTTTGGCAGACTCAGAGGCAGAGCCAGGCTGAACCGGGCACTGCAAGGCAGGAAGTAAGTGAAGGGTCGAGGATACAGGTGGGGGCTGTATCGCTCCTCAGCGAGGCTTTAGGAAACAGGAGCTGAATCTGGTGTCCAGGCCCTTTTGAGGCCTAGAAACGGGGACTATACAATGGAATAACGTGCACACTGAGAAACGTGGCAACGTAGCTTTACATAGGCCTGATATTCGTAGTATTCACGAGAACTGGAAACTGGCATACTAGAGGTGGACACAACTATAATTGCGTCTTGAATCGAACATAGGGAATACATATGCATATTTAATCATGCACACATAACATATGATGGATGACAGGTAGGGACACAGAACATGGCAAAATTTACTTTTCCACACCGCTCAGATCGGAGGCCACCGAAGTCATCTGCGGCGTTCCTCAAGGCTCCTCGCTCAGCCCAACTCTCTTCAACGTCTACATGAGCCCCCTCGCAGCCATCGCACGCCAGCACAACCTGAACATCATCTCCTACGCCGACGACACCCAGCTGATCCTCTCCCTCACTAACGACCCCGCCACCGCCAGAGCCAACCTGCACGAAGGGATGACAGAAGTAGCCAAATGGATGTTGAACAGCCGCCTGAAACTGAACTCAGACAAGACGGAAGTCCTCATCCTGGGATCCTCACCCTCCGCCTGGGACGACTCCTGGTGGCCCCCCGCCCTGGGCAGCGCACCCAAACCAACTGACCACGCACGCAACCTGGGCTTCATCCTGGACTCCTCCCTCTCCATGACCAGACAAGTCAACGCCGTCTCCTCGTCGTGCTTCCACATCCTGCGAATGCTACGCAAGATCTTCCGATGGATCCCCACCGAGACCAGGAAGACGGTCACCCAGGCCCTCGTCACCAGCCGTCTGGACTACGGCAACTCCCTCTACGCCGGAACCACCGCCAAACTCCAGAAGAGACTCCAGCGGATCCAGAACACCTCAGCACGACTCATCCTGGACATCCCCCGCCGCAGCCACATCTCCGGACACCTGAGAGACCTGCACTGGCTCCCGGTCAACAAGAGAATCACCTTCCGGCTCCTCACCCACGCACACAAAGCCTTACACAACCAAGGACCAGGATACCTCAACAGCCGCCTCAACTTCTACGCTCCCACGCGCCAGCTTCGATCGACCAGCCACGCCCTCGCCGCCGTCCCCCGCATCCGAAGAGCCACCACAGGAGGAAGGTCCTTCTCCTACCTGGCCGCCAAGACTTGGAACTCCCTTCCGACCCACCTCCGCCTGACCCAGGACCACCTCGCCTTCAGGAAGCAGCTCAAGACCTGGCTATTCGAGCAGTAGCGAACCCCCCCCCCAGCGCCTTGAGACCCTCCGGGTGAGTAGTGCGCTATACAAATGCTCTGATTGATTGATTGATTGAAATGACATCACTGATGACATCATTCAATGGCTGTGACAGTGTGTTATAGGATTTGTGAACTAGAAGAAATTAAACAAGCTACAGTTGTGCCCAATTTTCTCACCACTTTGTAAAGTCACCAGCCGCCACTGTAGTCAACTAACTATAACTTGCACCCCGCCGTGCACTGCTTATGACATCAGATATTAGTCATGACATGTTAAATGACATCATTGATGACATCATTCAATGACTGTGACCGTGTGTTATAGGATTTGTGAACTAGAAGAAATTAAACAAGCTACAGCTGAACCCAGTTTTCTATCACTAGTAAAGTGGTAATGAGCATCACATTTGGCAGCAGGCGGCACACGTGCCGTGTCTGTCAACTCAACCACGCTTGCTGGGTGTTACCCTGCTTTTGCTGGTATTCACCCAACTAACAAACACAATGCCTCCATAGACTTCCATGGACTCACCCGCCTTTTAAACCTTGCTCAAAAAGTGTTTGTTCTCTAGTCCCCTTAATAGGGTTCCCCCTCTTCAAGACTTAACACGACCCTGAATATTGAGTCAAGGGTTGTCCGCGATGAATTAGCCAATAAGACACCTTCAGCCGGGCCCTATGCACAACACCCCGTAGTTTGGTTAAATACACAACCCGCCTTCCTGAGATGAGCATAATGGCGTCCAACCTCCGAGCCATGCTTACAACCACACGGAGTTAAACCATCTCTAAACGGGTCTTGTCTACTTTCTACATTATTTGACCATGTGCAGTGCCTCAAAATCTTCAGTGAAATTCTATAAATAAACCTCCACACCGTATAGACATCCACTGACATACTATTGGTCTATAACACTGTACAGTAACTCTTTAACATGCGCATGCGCTCAGACATTCACTGGTGCGTAATCTATTGCGAGATTTGACTTTTCTCAGTGATTTTGGCGACAGGCTTCAGATGTAAGTCCCAACCTCCATCGAAGCACTCTTCTGCAGCCCCCACCCGGTGTGCTCAGCCTATAGCTTGTTTAGCATGGAGTACCGCTTGCACCCAAAGCTTTACCGCTTGGTAAATCACGCACCATACAACTTTCACAATGAACAGCCATAGGTGGCTTCAGGGCTTAATATTGTTCATTTCCACGTGACCACAATTTTACATCCAGCCATTAGATGCTGTGTATGTTTTTCATTTTTAAAAGTTCGTTCTTTTCATTTCAGCACCTATCACATCACTTTAATCTTTGTTTTTTTCATGGACTTTGCCTTTTTTTGATCATATTTTAAGTTGAGCATGCACCCAAACCTCACAGGTAATCTGCACCCAACCCGTCGTGGGTGTCCAAAACCCCCAAATATGCACAGACTCCGGCCACGCCTTGCACCCAACCCCTCGGGCATCCAAAGTCCATACCCAGCAGATGGTTGGCTACATGGCCTCAAGACATGCCATCCGCCCACCCTCCCGTAGGCAGCCAGCCACCCAGCACCGCATGGCGGCCAGGCCTTGCACTCAAACCCCGCGAGCAAACAAAGACCGTACCCAGCAGATGGTTGGCTACCTGGCCTCTAGCCAGGCCCTGTGTCTACCCTCCCGGATGCAGCCAGCCACCGACCTCCTCATGGTGGCTAGGCCTTCCACCTAACCCTTGCGGGCAGCCAAAGAACATACCCAGCAGATTGTTGGCCACATGGCCTCAAGACATGCCATCCGCCCACGCTCCCGTAGGCAGCCAGCCACCCAGCACCGCATGGCGGCCAGGCCTTGCACTCAAACCCCATGAACTGCCAACCTCTGGAGTCCCCGCATCTGTAACAGCAGTCACAACATTTTTCTCCAACATTGCAGCAAACTAATCGCATAGTTTGGGCACTGCGGACCTCCACTGTGACCCATGGTAATAAAATAACCAATGGGAGTGAAACCTCTCACAGCAATTTTTTTTATTTATTTATTTTTTATTATGGGTACCGCAGGAGTTCCTCGGTACCCTGCGGCCCAGATGTCGGATGTGTCCAACTTTTCATTAGACTTAACCCCTTCATGCCCCCCCAAGCATTTTTAAATGCAAATTTCTGATAACTTTTGAACTTATTTACAAGAAATTGAAGAAAAAAAAACACTTTCTGACTAAAGTCCTAACTTTGTGCCAAATTTGGCGTAATTCCCTTCATTGGTTTATCCTGTGTCGGAGAGCAAACTTTCCTGTGGGAATTAAAATAGGAAATCACGCTTTAGGAACTTCCCTTTTTCTTGGACCGCGCTTGATGATTTAGCTCACAACTTTCCGTGAAGCTGCCAAAGTGGATAAACTTGTTTTTTGGAAAGTGTTGTGCAGGTTCGGTGCCAAAGTTAAGAAAACAAGAAATGCCTTTTCTTTGGAAAGTCAGACTTAATTATACCTATGCTAAAATATATATATATATATATTATTGCATACTGAATATAATATGCTATTTTATACCATTTATGAGTGTGGGGAGGGCATTGGCTGCCTTCTCTGGGTCTTGATTCCCCGCCAACAATGATGATAAATATCATTCTATGAGTTGCTTATCTCAATATATGGTTTATGTCATGGCATTTTTTCTGATTTACTTGTTATTAAAAGTAGATAACCCAAACCAGGATGCAATGAGTTACATTTGTGCAGTAATGTAAAATCACATTGGAGAGGCTTATTGCCTATAAGGAAAGTTGTTTTTATTTGTAAAGCAAATTTGATATGTGATGTGTAAGGCAGTAAACCGCTTTCTCATGTCAAATTCACTCTGCTGTGGTAATAAGCTGGAATTTGACCTTTGCATTGTAGTAATAAATGTGTGAATGTGTTTATTAGTGCAGTTGCTTTAGATAAGTGTTTTCGTCACAGACATAACACAAATATACAGAGAACTCTTTAGCAGGGTCACAGATGTGTGCATTTGACTAAGAGAATTAAATGAGGTAGATTTAAGAGGAATGAAATGAGCAGGGTCACAGAAACTGGTGACAATATGTCATTTATGTGGGGTGTATTAAAGATGTAAGTATGGAAGGGAATGCTTAGATATAGTGTTAACCTCTTAAAGAGGAGTATTTTAAACTCTTTCTTAGGGTACAGGCTTTGCTGCAGCACAGCCAACTAATATTTCATTGAATGTCCTTTTTACGAATTCAGGTTTACACACCTTGCTAGGGTGGAATTGTAAGCCTTTCTTAACCCCCTGGCTGCCGCCGGAATTCCGCGCCTGGGCGGGACATTCCGATCGCGGGCGGCCGTCATCCGCACACGCCCACTGTAACTCATGACGGCTGGGAGCCGTCATCAGCACCGAAGGGGTTAGAGCGCTTTAGCACTACTCATCCCAATTCAGGGTGTTGGAGCGCTTTATATCACACATACAGATTATACATTGACAATAAATAATGTGTGTACATCAATATAATGGATATGTTAAATCAAGACCGTGACGGTTCCAAGGTGTAGGAGTCACATGTCCTTCATAGCTCACTGTGCTACACTCGGGGTCACTGGAATTATGCTGCAGGGAGCACCTAATTAAATGGCAAGAAAAGGCAAATTGTGACATAATGTGGCACATTTTTTAAAGCATTACTTCACTATTTCGTAATTTTTACACAGGCAATATTGTCAGGGGAAAGATTGAATCTCATTAGTTCTAGTTTAGCAGACAGAGAGAAAAAAGCAACTGAAAATGACCAGGCACCACATTTTTTGTAACTTTGTGTCCGTTTCAGCTGGAATTTTTTTGTTAAAATCTGCAGATTGTGCGGCAAATGAGGGAATATGCAGCAAATGCGGCAAATCTATAATTATGCAATAAAAACAGCGGCTGCAGAATTGCAGAATTCCAGTAGCCCCGGCTATATTAGAAGGGGTATAATTTATGAACTGCAAGTAACAAATGGATCTATTTCTTAAAGACAGAAGCCCACTTGCTCATTTGCATAAAATACAAATCTGCCATTGAGCCCTGTTCTAACTGTCTCACATCAATTGTAAAGGTATCACGTCTCTTGGGTTGTTTACTGGAGACAATAGGTCATTGATAACACCTAAAGCGGTCTGTAGGCTCGGCCTAAAACAGAACTGCATGGATCCCGGCCTCTTCAGCTGGGATTGGCTCTAAATTCCTAGTTCACGAACAGTTATAAGCAGCTACCAGTGCTTTAACCCCCTGGCTGCGGCCGGAATTCCGCGCTTGTGCGGGACATTCCAATCGCGGGCGGCCGTCATCAGCACACGCCCACTGTAACTCATGACGGCTGGGAGCCGTCATCGGCACCGAAGGGGCTAAAGGAAATAAAATAGAGGTATTTAGATTATTTGTGTAAATACTGGGGGCAACCAGCACATCTGACATTCTTACAGTGTTTCCATATCTCTTACATACAGGGTCTGAACCAAGTCAAAAGCATTTCTCTGTTTAGTACCTGGGAAGTGATAAGCTGTGAGCCTTTGTTCCCCCTCCATTCCATCGAGGTGTGAGGCTCCTGACCGCTTCCAGCCAGGATAATCCAGCAACAAAAGAGGCCTGATGGCCCCTTAGCTCCGGCTTTTGTTTTGGGCGAAGTTGTAATCTGATAAGCCCTCTCCCTGCCTGCAAGTTGTTGCTCAGAACAAAAAAACACAGGTGCTGTTGAAAAGTGTCCAGGTGTCCATAAATGACACCGGGCGGGTAGAGGCGTCCACCCTGTGAAAATAGTGGGTGGGCACAGTCTACCCAAGTGACGTTTTTAAAGACATGTAACTTTTATGGAAGTGGTTCTTTTAAAATTAGAATTTGTTATATTGTTATGGTTTTAACTAACTGAACAATAAATAAATATATTCAGTATACCCAAGTGTACCCTCGACTCGAGCCCTGAGTAAGAAGGCGCACACGCAATCTGAAGGTTGGTGTCTATCACATGTGTCTTGGCATTGATGGTCTTTCAAAGTATAATAAGCATTGGCAAAGCCAATTGGTCTTGCATGGGCCGCCAGCCCTTTCTTTTTGTCAGTGCTCATATTGTTTTGTCATGGTTTTTGCAAACGTTTGTTTGTGGAGGCTGCTGGGCGCTCATCTAAAAACAAAATGGCTGAAAGCAAAGGTAATTTTTGGTTTCAAAAGCACACAGTGGTATACTAATCACTAACACTTAAGGGAACTACTTTGTGTGCCAATGTGCTCGTTGTGAAAGGGCAGCATGCGTCACTCATGGTGAAGTTACCCATTGATCGAAGTGGATTGATCCGCGCTGTAGTGGCGCAGACGAAAAATGTGAATGACAATAACAGACCAATGGATGAAGGAGGGATAATAATAAAGTCATTTATAAATAGGGCTCCTGGTTTAATGGTATTTATTTATTTTTATGACATGTCCATCTGTATTTATCCATATTTCTTTTTTGTTCATTTTATCTGTATTTATCCATATTTATTGTGGGTTCAGTAGAAAAATTAACCTGAAATTTGTATATTTCTACATTTATTTAACCGATAAATCTGGACTCACGCTTGAATCCCTGCCAGGTTTCAATGCTGTGAACACCCGCAGAAGATAAATCAATGCACCTACATGAAAATATGCGCATTTCAGTATCAACCTTGTGCATATCTACTGCTGTTAAAGCCTGTTTAAGTCCTTTCTATTTTAATCCCCTTACTTGTCAATTCACACTGCTATTGGCCTGGCAGTCATGGCAAACAGTATTAAGAGTTACTCAAAAAGCAACCCAATTTCCGTTTTTATCCACATTTAAGAAAATAAATGTTTTCTGTCTGTATTTATCTGTAAAAATCAGTAAATTGGAAAACGGGGAGCCTTATTTATAAATCGCCTGGCTACACCTACTGGTGCGTCCCCGCGCTATAGAAACAGTTGCAGCGAGAGTCCGATAGGGGGACCGGGCAATAGCTGGTACAGCCAGGTTTTCTGGCCTCTACGAAAGACGGACTCAGATTTTTCAGCGCGCAGCAGAGGATGACTGAAAGCCTCTATAGTTTTAATTGTAATGTTAGTAAAAATAAAGCCTAAATCCAGGGCAACACTCTATTACATGGGGAGAAAAACAGTACTTAATTTGAACTGGTGCTTTCCGGTGCTCGTCATTGGCACTTATTTGTCAGCACTTATGACAGCTGGCAAATGATGGCGCTGCTTGTGTAATTTAGAGATGAGCAGAACACTTACTTATTCATTTAATATACATTAAAAACAAGTAATACCTGCCGCCCAAGCTTTTCTTATAGGTTTGGGGGCCTCGAGCAGTCTGAATTGTCGCACTTGTAGCAGTGTGATGGCTAGTAGTTGTGTAGGTGCAGTGATGACCGCGCTGGCAGGGCAAACTGCGGTGGTCTCTGACGAGGACCCTGGCACTTATCATCTTACACATTAAGCACTGGAGAAAACCTTCTGGAATTTGGGCTTGTTTTAAATATAAGCAGCTCTCAATTCCTTAAGAAAGCCTTTAGAACTCATTACTTAAATATTTTTGTGGGATGTTCGCCATACAGCAATAGAAAGAAATTACATATGTGACCCGCTTAACATTTTTGCTAGAATAAAGACATTTCTATTCCTCATTAATATGCCCTTGAAGAACTGCACTGGTATCGTTTTTGGCATAAATTTAAATATTTTTTCTACTTTAAGCAGGACTGAAATGATTTGTGTTAACTGCTGCGTGGGAGTGAGATTTTACTTCTGTGTTTTAGAAATTCTAGGATGTGGTGATTTAGATAATATTGAAATTGGTCATTTCTCCTGATGAAGGCCCTAGTATTTTGATGTAATGGACTGAAACGGATGTATGACGTTACAACGCCTACTTTTACAACGCCTACCTTTACATCGCAAGTTTTACAACGCATACCATTACAACGCATAGTGCTTTTGGGCGCAGGATAGTGAATAGTTTAATTGACTATTCCAACTCCAGTCCCCGTGGATAGTAGGGAAGGTGTTGGATAGTACATTAAACCTATTCCCTATCCTAGAGTGCCCCCCAGCGCAATGCGTTGTAATGGGTTGTGTTGTAAAAGTTGCGTCGTAATGGTAGTGCGTTGTGAAAGTTTCGTTGTAAAGGCTGTTCACCACTGAAATAGTCCTATGTCTTTCCTGTAGCTCCTGTTTTGGCTTGTTCGCCGGAGAACCTCTACGCAGAAACAAGCATTGCTTTATGTCTTTAGCAGTTAACTTGGCTACAGAGTTTCCCTATATTAATATATTTGTGCAATTGATTATTTTTTCACACCAATACTGCCTGTCGCATTTTGCACTACTCCCGTACATACACACGTGTTAGATCACAGCCCTGCACTTCTACATGTTTTCATCTTGGTAGATGCATTATTTACAGATGAAAAGAAGTCACACGTTTACTGTTTGGCCAACTTTTCTCACAGTGCACCCCCCCCACTCCGTTTAAGCAGCGACACCATCGCGACTATTCTGAGGCCGGAGATACAAAAACTGTCCTCTGTGACACATCTCCTACCGAGAAAGCACGTGACACAAAATACACCTTCCCCTGAACACCACACACACACCTTCCCCTGAACACCACACACACACCTTCCCCTGAACACCACACACACACCTTCCCCTGAACACCACACACACACACCCTCCACCTCGCCCTCCGTCACAAGACTCGTGACATTAGTGCAAGCCCATCTCTCACTTCGAGGAGACCCCCCCCCCCCCCCCCCCTCCTCACAGCGAGTGTCCGGAACGGGGAGAGCCTGAAAACCGAAACGACAATGATTTGCAAGAGCACATCCGCCTACTGCGCACTGTTTCCATGGCGACGGCGAGCATCTGTAACCCTGGAAGAGTGATGTGAGTCTGAACCCATCACTGCTTCCGGGCAGTTCACTCTCCCGCTGAGACCCGGGGCGGTTGGTTTACCCCACTGGGAGGAGGTCTGAAGGGTGTCATCTATTCCGTATATCTGCTGTGCCATTGGAATCGATTCTGGCAGCACAGAGGCTGTGGCTTTCTGGAGTTCCTGTATTTTAACGCATGCCACGGGTGCTACAAATTATAAAAAGAACATGATTTCCCCAAACATTTCCGCAGTTTATCAAGAGTAAAATGACTTTATAAATGTTTAACGCACCGAGCCGCTGTTGCAAAGGAGGGTTTCTGAGGACACCAGGGCTGCGTTTAAAAGGGAGCTGGGGAGGGGGGAGGAGGGGGGGGGGGCACAAACTCGTGACGGTAATAATGACACGTCCTTGTGTTTGCTTAGTTTGTTTGTTGTGCCCCTCACTTTATTCCCCGTGTTGTGGAAGTCAAGGGTGAAGCTGTGGAGTGTAGGGGTCTGGTCTGCCTGCTGCTTGGGGGTGTTGGTGGTTGAGCCTGGGGACTGTCCGCCTCTGGTGCCTGCTTCCTGTGTGACCTGCGAGGCAGCAAGTAAGAGGCCGCCTTATTGGGTCTTGATGCAGACAGCTTTAACTGTCTGGAAGACCTTGTGTTAGCAACACTTTTACAAGTATGTAGACTGGCCTTTGTGGCCTTGCTTATGACTGTGAGAGAGCACAAGTTGAAAAAATGTATAAGTACGCCATATTTACAAGCACGTAGTTAGTTTAACATGTTTTGCACACGAGTGTTTTATATCCAGGAGTGAAATATACAGAGTGGTTTATATTCAGTAGTGAAATGTATAGAATGTTAAGTAGAGTAACTATAATTATAACGGTGTGAGATTAATGTAGAAATGTTGGAATATATGTGAAAACCTCATGTTCTCATGTTAAAAGAATCATGTCCGAATTAAATGTAACTTTGAAAATCCAGTATAATGTGTAGGCCTTAGGGCAATTCACAGCAAACCTGAACGTGCTGCTAAATTAATGTGAGATAAGGTTGACATGGTTCTTCCAAAATGTACTATTGAACTTAGGGTTAAAAGTATATGCTTTATAGATGTGTTATTTTAGAAACGTATGCTAGTTAAGAATGTTTGCTGTTTAAATCAAGTTAACGTTTTAAGAGTGCAGGGACCTGCTGCATGTAAATCAAGTAGGCCAGAGGAGATAATGTCATGTCGTGTAAATCGTCATGTGCTCGTTAGAGAAGAGGTCGCGAGGTGTCCAGCACCGAGCTTTGAGAGTGTTTTATGACTAAAGATATGGTGGAGTCTGGAATTTGAGGCCCACTGCAGGACGAGCTGTATGCAGGTGCGAGGGTCCTAATCAGCTCGAATGAAAGGGACTTTGTTCAGTGGCGCCTTGCGCAGGCCTGTAGGAGTTTCCAGGAATTTCAGGGGGTATCAGCGCACTGAAGAAGAAGCCTGGGAACCAAGGTCAACTATAACGAGGGTCTTCAAGAGTACCATCATGGAGTTTACCGCGCAAAGATGTACCACGTGAGGGGCGTCCCAAGGGGCGTTTCTATTGAAAATGTGATTTGGTATTAGGGAAAGAGGCCCGGGAGGAGAGGAGAGCAGATGATTTTGGGAGCCTAAGGAAGCGGATGGGTAGGAAGATAGGCTGATCAGGAGAGACCCATTATCAGAGAAGAGACAAAGAGAAGTGCGTGATCTTCTTAGGAAGTCACCACGGCTGACACCTAGAGGGTTAAGATCTTGCTAAGTAGGGATGTCACTTAGTATAGTGTAGGGACAGACTAACCTTAATTTTCTTTTCTGTAATGACTTTGAGATTGCAACTTATATCTATTTTGACAACCCTTATGGTCTTTGAGCTTGTACTTATTATTTTGTTCTTCAGACTTAGATTATTCAAGAAGTTCATGTTTATAGTGATACCAATATACCTTTTGAATCTCATTTTGAGAAGTTTGTATCTTCAGTTATCTTTGACTTTATATTAAATCTTTAAAACTTAAATTTGGTCAGTGGTCATTTAGAGTGTTGTAAGTTCTTAAATTGATTGACTTATTGCGAGATTACCTTTTACTCAAAGACAGGTACCAACGATTCAGTCGACATAGTTTGGGATTTGGTAAGATAATTAGTAACCAGTAATCCCGCGTTAGCAGTTGGTAGCAGAGTGAGGATGGTTATCTTCTTGAGGAAGGTAATCTAGAGAGGTTAGTTTACCCCAAGGCCCGAGACGCCGAGAGACGAGCAGCGGAAGAATCGTGTGCCGAAAGGTGCAGACGGTGCGAGAAAAGCAGCAGTATCGGAGAGTGAGTATAAAAAGGGTCATGCGTGAACAGATTGCGGTGTTTTGTGTTGTATTTGTATTGTAATGTCTTGCGGAGTTGAATGCCTGTAGTGTGAATGAGAGAAGGTTGTGAGCGCGCGCAACCTGGTAAGCTGGTAACCTGGTAAACGGGTGAACTGGTGAAATCTTAAGTTCAGGCCAGAGCTTAAGTGGTTTTGGGTGTATCGAACATCCAGGGTAGTTGTCGACCATAGTACGGAGGTCACGAGGTACCATTGACCGCCGTGGATCCAAGATAGGGGGAGTGTAAGAGTGAATGTATGAGTAACGGACGCTGGTCGAAAGTTACTGCGTGTGAGTAACCTATCGGAGAAGGCGATTGTCTGGAAGTAAACGGAAAGACATCTTGCCAAGTTAAGGTGACAACTACAGAAAGACTGTGGGCGTACAGTCAAGAAAGGTGATCGCTTGGACGGAAGTAATCATTTTTCAGAGTATGAATGGGATGCGTGCATGACCGAGGAGACGAGCTGAGAAAGGAGGGGAACTGCTGCGAAGGGGGACGGGTGACGTCGGCTAGAGCCGCGCTCTGATTGAGCGGTTGGTGTGACGTTAGCTAGAGCCGCGCTCTGGTTGGGCGGCTAGCGTGACGTCGGAGGAAAGTCGCGTACGGATAGGCCAGTTAGTGAGAACGGGGCTGAGATTGGTGGAATATCATCAGGAAGTAAACAAACGCGGAGAAAAGAGAAATCATGAAGTGTTTTAAGTGTTTGAAAGGGATTTTTAAACGTAAACGAAGTGAACATTATTACGGGGAAGAGGCTCCCCCAGAGGGTACGCCAGCTCATTATATGGCAACGAATGTTGGGCTGCATACCATACTATGGATTGGGGCTTGGAATAAGCTTACGGGAGGAAATGAGGAAATGCAGTTCCCGAAGTATGGAACGTTTAAGTTAGAGGTGTTACATCGGCTAAAGGCAACCATGTCCTCATTGAAACCCTCGCCCAGACCAACACAGTTTGAGGCTCTTAATGCATGGATTAAGGCTGCACACGACCGAAATTTGAACAGGCGTCAACAAAGACTGACGCGATCGGTAAGGGCAGTGCGAGATTCCAAATGGGATGAGGAGGAAAAGCGTTGGAGGGTACAGACTATTGAGGTGGAGAAAATGTATCCGATGAGGGAGGTGTCAGGAGGAGGAAATCTCATGGAAGAAGACGAGGAAAGCGAGTCGGAGGACAATCTAATAAACAGATTGTTAATGGATAGACCACCTCCGAGAGTGGGGATGATAGAAGATAGAGGGCTCGCAAGGGAAGATGGGAATGACATAGAAGGATATACACCACTCCCTATATCGGAATGGACACCTAGCAAAGGTGGAGAAACACCTCCAAACAACACTGTACAGAGTGTAGTGGGAAGGTTTGTGGTGCAGAAAACGCCAACCACAGAAAGGGTTGAGTCTGTGGGATTGCCAGACGCTCTTCAAGTGCCTGTTACCATAGGACCCATAGTTTCGATCTATAATTCTGAGAGAGATAGAGGGGAACAACAAAGGCAATTGGATAGGGAAAGGATTGAGATGGAAAGGAGGAATAATGTGACAAATGCATGGAAACAATTGCCAGGTTCGGTAACATGGAACACCCCATTAGACACAACTGTCGGTCCCAATTCAGAACAGGGAGGTCCGAGAGGACCAATGGATCTAAGGGGACCACGGCCAAGATCTTTTTCAGAGTTAAGAGCTGATTTGAGGGAATGGGACGGGTCCGTAGTATCTCCAAGTAACAGGACAAGGACGGAACCAGAGTGGGATACCAGGGGCAATGGGACAGTATCTCATTGTGGGGCCAGCGAGAGTAGTCAGGGCCGGGAAGGCCAAAGTCAGGAGAATAGAGGGGAGGCATGTCCTACAAATCAGAGAGAACAGCCGGAACAAAATACTAGGATTGTAGAATGTGAGGAAATGTCCCGTCTCTGGGGGAAAGGAGGAGATGAGGCGGTACGGGCTTTTCAGAATAGGTTTAGGTGCCATCATCATACACTTGGGGAAGACGTTCAACATTGGAGAAAGGAGAACAGCGATAGGTCCCGCCACGCCTCGAATAATCAGGAATCACAGGGAAGTAGGGAAGAAAGAGGGAGTAATGGAACATCTTACCCTGCATCCCGTGAAACTAGCCAGGATGGGGAGAGAGAGGCTAAGAGGCATGAAGGAGTGTTTCACCACCCACCCCGAGAAGATGGAAAGGCATGGGACTTAGAGAGATGGGAACAGGGGAGGACTCCCTATAATTCACCAATACCTAAACGTAGGTCTCGGAGCTGGGATGGGAGAGATGCGGATGGAGGAGCTAAATTGAGTGTCTTGAAAGCTGAAATTAAGGCAAAAAGGCTTGATGTTACTAGTTTAAAATCAGATGTTGATGAGATAATAGATGGAACATTGCCTTTGGAAAGGATAGAATTGTATGGACAGGATGAGTTATTGTTCATGGCAAAGGATATTACTAGGAAAGCTAGAGCGTTTCATGAAAAACTGACTGATTTGGCAGATAGATATGCCGTGGATTTGTCTAGGACAAGGGCATTACAGAGTAACCACAGATTACAGTACGCAGACCAAGATCTAGATGAGAAGAGAACTACTGGATTAAAAACACACATAAGAGAGCTGGTAACAGGGATAAGAGTGTGGAGGGAACTGGATAAATGGGAAGAAAGGTGGTCGAAAAAGGGCACAGTTAGGCGAAGTACAAATGTGATGACCCCTGAGGGAAGGGTAATGCAGATGGAGGCATTCCCTTTGCGAGAAATATCAAACGGAAATTATGTACATGTGCCCTGGAGTAGAGGAGATTTAGCTGCATTTACCAACTCGTTTCCGAAGTTGCGGGACAATCCAGTCGAATGGTATAAACAGGTAGAGAGGTTTGTCAAAATCTCGAAAGTATTGTGGATTGATTTGAACACGTTGTTTGACATCGTGGTCCCATCTGATCTGTGGACCCCTTGTAAGACTAGTGTCGAATGGCCAAATGCTGAACCATTGAGGGATGCTCGGACTAATGGACCGTCTAAGATTGTCATGCGAAAGTATGAAAGGGTAATAGCATGGCTGGAAGATAAGGTACCACCACAGGACATAGATTGGGTAAAAATAGACCGAACAAGGCAGGAACCCAAGGAGACAGTTCACGAGTTTTATGAAAGATTATTGAAAACATTCAAGCAATACAGTGGACTAGATGTAATGGATCCCAAAGATATAGGGCAGTTTGTGTCAAAGTTTGTCTTGGGGTTGAGACCTGATATTTGTTTGATGATACAGCAACATTTAATCTGTTGGCAGAACAAACCACTAGATGAGATTTTGCGATATGCGAGGTACTGCAGTGACGAGATAGATTCTAAAGCCAAGAATCTAAAGGAGAAATTGATGGTGGTGCAAATGCAGTCCGCTGGGAAGGGTGGCCAGCAGAAGCAGGGGATGGGACGAAAACCAAATGGTCAGAGCAAAGATAATGAAGAAGGGCAGAGACCTAGGATAGACTTTGCCACTTTAAAGAAAACGACAAAGTGTCATCAGTGTCACCAGATGGGGCATTGGCGACGCGAGTGCCCCTTTAACCCTGAAAATGGAGAGCTAGAAGTAGAAGAGCAGGTCCAAGAAGACCCAGTGCAAAAGGTGACAGTTCCGAGCAGTAAGGTGGCCAAAGGGGGGACTTCGGCTCCACGGGCCCAATTCCCACAGCCACCGAAGATAGCAGCTGGAGGAAAGGTCTTTAAACAAATGCCTCTGTTTATCGAGGAAGAAAAATGTTATTACATTGATCCATTGACAGGACAACGGGTGAGCAGTGAAGAGGACTGTACCCTCGGGGCAGTTCTAGAAGTGGATCAGAGAGGGCCATTTGTTGAGGCAGAAGTGGCAGGGTGTCCCACTACGTTCTTAGTGGACACTGGGGCTACTCGTTCGACTCGGAGATCAGCGGTAGTTCCAGACTTGCCAATGTCAGGGGAAACAATTCAAGTGGTAGGAGTCGCAAATAAAAGAATGACTAGTCCCTTGACAGAACCAGTGTCTGTGAAAATTGGAAACCACATGAACGAACATCAGTTTGTGGTTTGTGACTCGAGTCCGGTATGTCTGTTAGGAAGGGATTTGTTGTGCAAATTGAACTGCACCATATACTGCACCCCGCAAGGAGTGGAGGTACAGACTACCGACGAAGATGCTACTTTTAAGGTGGCCAATTCCAAATCTTGTGTAGAACTATATCCTACTCTGACAATAGAAGATCTTCCCCAAGACCTACGAGATGCAGTGGCGTCAGAGGTATGGGATTTCACAGGAGAAGAAATAGGATTGATTAAGGGGGTAGAACCGGTAAAAATATTGGTAAAACCAAATGTTGAGTTTCCAAGAACGCCTCAATACAAATTGTCCCAGGAAACGATTGCGGGAATAAAACCTGTGATCGAGTCAATGATACAGCAGGGAATACTGAAAGAAATCGTGGGTAGTCCTTGTAACTCCCCGATTATGGGTTTGCAGAAACCTAGTGGGAAATTCAGGATAGTACAGGATTTACGAAAGATTAACAACATAGTCGTTTCATGTTGTCCCGTGGTACCGAATCCATCAGTGATATTGTTTCAAATACCATGTCAAGCAGAATGGTTCACAGTGATAGATCTTTGTCAGGCTTTCTTTTCAATCCCATTGGATGAAGAGAGCAGGTATCTTTTTGCTTTTAAAATGGAAGATCGCGTTTTAACATGGTGTCGAATCCCACAAGGATTCACAGATAGCCCATCCATCTTTAATCAGTTGCTGAAGAAGAATCTTGAGAATCTAGTACTGCCACAGAACTCGGTTCTGGTACAGTACATAGATGACCTACTTGTTGCGTCAGAAACAGAGGAAGCTTGTAAAGTAGATTCAATTGCCTTACTGAATCATTTAGCTGAAAATGGACATAAGGTATCTCCGAGCAAGTTGCAGTATTGTTTGACAGAAGTACAGTATCTAGGGCACAGGTTAGAAAAAGGGAAACGTAAGGTGTCCCCGGAGAGGATTGAGGCGATAATGAAAATGAATGCGCCTACAACACAGAGAGAAGTTAGAATGTTCCTAGGAATGGTGGGTTACTGCCGACAGTGGATAGTTAACTTTTCACTGAAAGCAAAGCCCTTACAGAAACTGACGCACAAGGAGGTGAGTGATCCGGTACCATGGGATGAAGAATGTTTGGTGGCGTTTTTACAGCTGAGAGACGATTTATGTCGTGCTCCGGCTCTGGGAATGCCAGATTACGAAAAGTCATTTTCACTCTATTGCTGTGAGAGAGAGGGATGTGCTTTGTCAGTCTTGGCACAGACCCACGGTAATGCCCGTAGACCAGTTGCATACTTTTCGGCTACATTAGATCCAGTAGCCGCAGCGTTGCCCGGATGTCTCAAATCCGTTGCTGCAACGGGTGTCAGCATTGAAAGGAGCGAGAGTATTGTGATGGGACATCCAGTAGTGGTGTATGTACCACATTCAGTTGAATTGTTAATGACCAGGACGAAGACGCAGCATCTGACCAATAGCAGGCTCATGCGTTACGAGCAAGTTATACTTGCCGCAGAAAACGTGACTCTCAGGAGATGCTCTGTCTTGAATCCTGCTACTTTGATGCCATTACCTACGGTAATAGAAGGCGAAGGATGTGAAGACCACGATTGCCTTGATGTGACTGAACTATGCACGAAACCCAGACCAGATATTGTGGATGAGCCATTGTCAGACCCCGATGAAATTTACTTTGTTGATGGCTCATGTTTAAGAGACGATACTGGTCGGTTGAGAGCAGCTTATGCTGTTTGTACCATTACTGGAGTTGTGGAAGCCGCTTGCCTGGAAGGAGTACATTCCGCACAGGTAGCAGAGATTATTGCCCTAACTCGTGCCTGCATAGCAGGAAATGGAAAGAGAGTCACCATCTACACGGACAGCCAATATGGTTTCGGTGTGGTTCATGATTTCGGGCAGTTGTGGTCTCAGAGGGGTTACATGACCTCCTCTGGTTCGCCCATTCGAAATGGAGAATTTGTGCGATTGCTGATAGAAGCATTACAAGGTCCTGTTGACATCGCGGTAGTGAAGTGTGTAGCTCATACTAAGAATACAGATTTTGTGTCACAAGGCAACAGATATGCTGATGAAGTCGCACGCTATTGTGCGGAACAAAGTTATTCTTTCTCAAAGGTGGAAATAGAAGGTGCAGAAGAAAAGACTGAATTAAGTATGATGTTAGAAACTGTAGACACTTGGGAGGATTTAAGAATAATGCAGGAGAACGCACCTGAAACAGAGAAAAAGGCATGGGAAATAGCAGGTTGTGTGCGAAGTGAAATGGATTTTTGGGTTTCAGCAGATGGGAGAGCTGTGTTACCTGAAGAATTAGCTAATCCCATGGCGAGAGAAATACATGGTCCAGTACATCTAGGAAGGGATGCTATGATGAGAGTTTTTAGGCAGACTTGGTATTGCCCGAAATTCAGAATAGCAGCAGAATCAGTATGTAAGCGATGTGTTACTTGCCAACAGCTGAACGTAGGCAAACGAACACCAGTCACACTGAGTCACATTGGGAGGTCGGGGGGGCCTTTCAATAGAATGCAACTAGATTTCATCGAAATGCCAAGAGTCAATCGCCTTCGGTATGTGTTGGTGATTGTATGCGTATTTTCCAGATGGGTTGAAGCGTACCCTACACGTAGGTGCGATACACTCACAGTGGCTAAATTGTTGCTCAGGGAGTTGATACCGCGCTTCGGGGTGCCTGCCTCTTTGGAATCTGACAGAGGAAAACATTTTAACAGCGAAATAGTGAAGATGTTGTGCTCCACACTGAATATCGATCAAAAGCTGCATTGTAGTTATCGACCAGAAGCTTCAGGAATTGTGGAACAAGTGAATGGCACGTTGAAGAATAGATTGGCTAAAGTAGTGGCATCCACATCCTTGAGTTGGCCAGATGCTCTTCCTTTAGTGCTCATGAGCATGCGCAGCACACCTGATAGGAGGACAGGTCTCTCTCCCCACGAGATCCTGATGGGGAGGGCCATGAGACTTCCTACAGTTCCAACTACTGCTCTATTGAATATTACAGATGATCTGATCTTGGATTATTGTAAAGGACTGTCTGACGCCATCCATTCTGTGTCCCTTCAGGTGCATGCAGTTGAAGTTCCAGCAGCGAGGAACCTGTGTCATGACCTGAACCCAGGGGACTGGGTCTTAGTTAAAAAACACGTCCGGAAGAACTGCCTAGATGTTCGCTGGCGTGGGCCCTTTCAGGTAATCCTGATAACGAACACCGCGGTGAAGTGCGGGGGGCTGCCAAATTGGATCCATGCATCCCATACTAGAAGAGTTCCAGCACCTCTAGAAGGAACAGCTCCCATCCCAGACGAAAGCCCGGAAGTGGAAGAAGAGTCGCAAGAAGGGATTGAGGCAGCTGAGGGGGTGTCAGAAGAAGTTGGGAACGCAACGGATTCAGAAGAAGAGCAAAGGCAGGACGGCAGTGAGACAGAAGACGCAACTGAAGGAGAGAGCAGAAGTGAATACGACTCAGACTCAGATCCGTATCGGAGCGACCAAGAACCAAGTGAGAGGACAAGAAATAGGAGAATAAGGCTTGGAGCTGCCACTTGGCCAACAAGGAGAAGAAGGCTAAGTTTGAGGTCGGCCCAGGAAGAAACGCTTACTCCTATATCCGAAGACTCAGATCCAGAAGAAGATATCCAGGATCAAGCCGAGGAGGGTCTTAGAAGATCAAGGAGGGTGCGAGTGCCTAGTAGAAGATACTCTACTCCCGACTGGACCTACCTCGTTGCAGATGTCTGGGAGACACAGAACAGGGAGGATCAGGGAAGTGGAACTGATCAGAACTGACCCGATCATCACAGTGCAAATAAGGTTTCTACTGCCAGGAGCGGAGACCGAAAGGTTGCTGACACTCAACATCGTTCATCCTGCTCTCCTGAGTGGAATAAGAAAATTGATTTTAGAGACAGTTGAGTTTCCAGTTTGCTGTTCACGATATCCAATATTGGAGGGAACTCTTCTTCGTTTGGAAATGCTTGAGCAAATAGTAGAAATGCTAGGAGCGCTTATTGTTGTGGATTAATACCATATTGTGAATGTCTTCAAAGGGGCGCAGAACTGGAAAGGTGAAGAAAGTGATCTTGATTAGAACGGACCCCTTTGTAATTGTGGATGTAGAACTGATAGTACCAGGAGTGGAAATTGAAAAAACGCTAACTCTCAATTTTGTCCGTCCACTTGTCTTGAGCGAAATAAGGAGAATAATCCTAGAAAAAGTTGACTTTCCATGTTGTGGTACGAACTGCCCAGAACCTGAGGGAATGATACTTCGGATGGACATTTATGAAGACGTAGTGTCACTCCTTGAGTCATACATAACTTCAGACGAAAATAAGACTGTTGAAAAGAAATTGTAAAAACTTGTTGCAAGATAACCTAGCGCCGAGTGGAAGAAGAAAAGTGATAGGGGTTTCATTTTAGTGGATGGAGAAGGGCTAGGGTTGTCTATTTTCTACTGGACTTTGAACTGTTTTGCGGAAACAAATTGTCAAGCTTCCAAGTGTTCAAAGAAAGACATTGCAAGAGAGAAAGACTTTGTTTGAAAAGAAGAGGAAGTGAATGCTGGAAGAAAGTCAAAAACTACACTGTTTGAGAACATGGAGGCTGGCAACCCGAACCGCAGGGCCAAATGTATAGCTGTTACACTTTTAGGAGTAGTGGTTTCTCTTATAATTTTAGTGGTAACTGTTTCATTCCTAGCGGGACACGAAGGGGATGAAACCGCAGCTAAGGAGGATAAGGGAGTATCAACACCGAAAACTACCATTATTAAAGAGAAGGGAAACATCAATGAGAAAGACAAAGCATTGTTAGATGCAGAAATAAAAAGGCTTCACACCGACGAGTCACAGGGAAATTACAAGTCAAATGCTTATGCTAAATTGCTTTATGAATATGTTGATGCCATGGAAGTAAAGGATTGTTACGTTTGTATGCAATTACCAGCTTCAGTGGAGGAGGGTATCAGATACCATCATCTTCCGTTGACATATGGAATAACGTGCAGTTTATTGTTGAGCATGTTTTATGGACGAGAAGGATTCGAGTATTATTTCTCGAATTTCGACTCGACATTGCCAGAGGTCCCGAATTTCAAGCATTTGAACAAATGGGACTACTACAAAAGCGAAGACAGATTACACAAATGGTTTATTCCATGGAAAACGTTAGATACTTCACATGCTCGAAGAAACAATCTGACTTGTCAAATATCAGAGGTTGAGAAAAAGTTTATAGCACAGGTAGATACTAGATATAGGAGGCAGAAGATTTTGAAAGCATCAGGACAATGGGAAACAGATTGGACCAAGGAGGAAAGGGCACATCAAAGAAAGGGTAGTATTGGTCCAATTGCTTTGGATAAGGATAAACGGGGAAAACTGTGCATTCACAGGAGTTACTCATATTATGAAAACTTTTATGTAGGTCAAGTCCATTGTGAACATGCCTTTCAATTGGAGTATTACTCTAAGAACTTTATGAAAGGGATGCAAGCAATACCAAATGTATATTTTGTATGTGGAAGATATGCCTATGTGAAGTTACCAGATAATTGGTACGGATCATGCTATCTGGCTGTTGTCTTCCCTAAAATATATCATGTTGAGAATTTAGACACGCCTAAGAAAGAAATATCAACTAGATGGAAGCGAGGGCTGGGTGCAGCAGAAGTAGTTGGAGATGTACTCGGTGCTGCATTCCCTTTCTTAGGATTGATAATGAATGACATCAAGATTAGGAGGTTAGCTACAGTCGTAGATAGGCTATCTGCTAGTACTGCAAGATCATTGATGCTGATAGAAGGTGAGATGCAATCGATTAGGGCAATGGTTCTTCAGAACCGACTTGCTTTAGATGTTCTGTTAGCAAAAGAGGGAGGAGTCTGTAAGGCCTTGAAGGTCCAGGAATGCTGTACTTACATTCCAGACAATTCAAAACCTCTAGAGAAGTATATACAAAATATCACTGCCATACACTACGAAATTGAGGACCTAGCAAAGGTAAATGTGTGGGAAAAAGTAGGTCATGGAATGGGTAAAGTTGGAAGTTGGTTTGCCAACTTAGGAAAGGGTATCGTTTGGTACATATTGAAACCCATCATCATAATTGTGGTTTGTGTAATCACTTTGTGGGGATTGGTGCGTTTGTATCAATGTTATAGAGCAAATAGGTTACGGAGAGCTATGAAGAAACAGGAAGAAGAGTTGACAGCGATGCAGGACACTCAATATAAGAGTCTGAAAGCATTAGAGAGTATGAAAAGAGGTGGAACTGACCTGTCTTCACTTTAAAAGGTTCTACATTTTTAGTGTCTTGGTGATGATGACCCCTGAAGGTCATCAAAGGGGGGACTGAGAGAGCACAAGTTGAAAAAATGTATAAGTACGCCATATTTACAAGCACGTAGTTAGTTTAAACATGTTTTGCACACGAGTGTTTTATATCCAGGAGTGAAATATACAGAGTGGTTTATATTCAGTAGTGAAATGTATAGAATGTTAAGTAGAGTAACTATAATTATAACGGTGTGAGATTAATGTAGAAATGTTGGAATATATGTGAAAACCTCATGTTCTCATGTTAAAAGAATCATGTCCGAATTAAATGTAACTTTGAAAATCCAGTATAATGTGTAGGCCTTAGGGCAATTCACAGCAAACCTGAACGTGCTGCTAAATTAATGTGAGATAAGGTTGACATGGTTCTTCCAAAATGTACTATTGAACTTAGGGTTAAAAGTATATGCTTTATAGATGTGTTATTTTAGAAACGTATGCTAGTTAAGAATGTTTGCTGTTTAAATCAAGTTAACGTTTTAAGAGTGCAGGGACCTGCTGCATGTAAATCAAGTAGGCCAGAGGAGATAATGTCATGTCGTGTAAATCGTCATGTGCTCGTTAGAGAAGAGGTCGCGAGGTGTCCAGCACCGAGCTTTGAGAGTGTTTTATGACTAAAGATATGGTGGAGTCTGGAATTTGAGGCCCACTGCAGGACGAGCTGTATGCAGGTGCGAGGGTCCTAATCAGCTCGAATGAAAGGGACTTTGTTCAGTGGCGCCTTGCGCAGGCCTGTAGGAGTTTCCAGGAATTTCAGGGGGTATCAGCGCACTGAAGAAGAAGCCTGGGAACCAAGGTCAACTATAACGAGGGTCTTCAAGAGTACCATCATGGAGTTTACCGCGCAAAGATGTACCACGTGAGGGGCGTCCCAAGGGGCGTTTCTATTGAAAATGTGATTTGGTATTAGGGAAAGAGGCCCGGGAGGAGAGGAGAGCAGATGATTTTGGGAGCCTAAGGAAGCGGATGGGTAGGAAGATAGGCTGATCAGGAGAGACCCATTATCAGAGTTAAGATCTTGCTAAGTAGGGATGTCACTTAGTATAGTGTAGGGACAGACTAACCTTAATTTTCTTTTCTGTAATGACTTTGAGATTGCAACTTATATCTATTTTGACAACCCTTATGGTCTTTGAGCTTGTACTTATTATTTTGTTCTTCAGACTTAGATTATTCAAGAAGTTCATGTTTATAGTGATACCAATATACCTTTTGAATCTCATTTTGAGAAGTTTGTATCTTCAGTTATCTTTGACTTTATATTAAATCTTTAAAACTTAAATTTGGTCAGTGGTCATTTAGAGTGTTGTAAGTTCTTAAATTGATTGACTTATTGCGAGATTACCTTTTACTCAAAGACAGGTACCAACGATTCAGTCGACATAGTTTGGGATTTGGTAAGATAATTAGTAACCAGTAATCCCGCGTTAGCAACTGCATGGCTTTTTTGTCTATCCCCGGTCCTTGCTCATGATTCGTTGGATTTCGTGTCTATCACGGGTCCTTGCTCATGATTCGTTGGATTTTGTGTCTATCCCCGGTCCTTGCTCATGATTCGTTGGATTTTGTGTCTATCCCCGGTCCTTGCTCATGATTTGTTGGATTTCGTGTCTATCCCCGGTCCTTGCTCATGATTCGTTGGATTTCGTGTCTATCACGGGTCCTTGCTCATGATAGGTTGTCTCCTGCATTCTTAACATATCCCTTTCTAAATTGTATATGGAATTTATCCCCCATTCTTAATATTCTTTGTGCCCTATTGTATATGTAGTCTCTCCTCCGCATTCCTCAGATTCCCTGTGGGAATATTATATATGTAGGTTCTCATGCATTCTTAGGTTTCCTGTGCAATATTATACATGTAGGTTATCCCTTGCATTCTTTACGTATCTCTGTGCAGTATTGTATATGCAAGTTTTCCCTGCAATCTTAAAATTCCTTGTGCTATATTCTATAAGTATGTTATCCCCCACATTCTTGACATATCCATGTGCTATATGGTAAATGTAAGTTATGTATGCTTTCGCCTGCATTCTTAACATTCCCTGTGCAATATTGTATATGTAGGTAATCCCCTCGTTAGGTCGAGCCTAGCGCAGCGCAAATGCGCTGCTCTAGGAAAACGACTCTTTGGAATCGCTCTGGACAGCTTACGGTTACAAGCAGCGGCGCGGACAGCTTACGGTTATGAGCAGCGGCACGCAGTGTGCCATCTGTTGTGTCAGATTTCACAAAAGCGCGCGCACCACTTGCGGGACGCTGCAGCTTCTTTCACTTTTGCCGCCATACGCTTGCGCTTGTTTTATTAAGATGGTATGTAGGAGAACATGTTACATAAACAGGACTTTTTTTGCTTATTGCTTTTGCACTCTATGCTTCAAATATTTTTGACTTGTACAGAAGCTAAAATGCCTTCTGTAACCTTTTCGCATAATTATTTCACACATCTTCTATTCTAGCCAGACTTATTGGCTTTATCGTTAGGCTGAGCTTCTAGGTACCTCAAGACTGATGCAATGACACTGCTATTTTTCACCTTGATTGATGGCTTTATGTAAATGAATTGAAAGCTGTTTATTATACTTATAAATGGCAATAGCGCTTGCTGAACAAATCATGCAGTTCCTTGACACATTTTTAGTAAACAAAACATGCTGTTCCTCGACATATTTTTAGTAAACTGTTCTAAGCGCTATCCGTGCATTAAACATATCTTGCGCATAGATCTTCTGTTTCTCTGCAGTTTTATAAGGTGGGATAGTTTCTGATGAAAATGTCAAGGGTGTTATTATTATTATTATTATTATTATTATTTATTTTTTATAAAGCGCGATAGTCACCCGGGGGTATCCCAGCGCTAAAGAACCATGAATTCACCAGGTCGAAGAGGGAGAACTAAAGCAGAGAAAGAAAGGGGAGGGGGAGTACAGATTTAGGGAAAAAGATGGGTTTTTAACAGTTTCCTGAAGCGCAGGTATTGAGGTTCAAGACGTAAATTACGGGGAAGTGAGTTCCAAAGGCGGGAGGCTTGTACTGAGAAACGTCTTCCTCCTGCTCGGGTTTTCCTGAATCTAGGGATGTTGGAAAAGTTTTCTGCATTGGAGCGGAGGGACCTAGAGTTCCTATAGGGGGTGATGATGTTACTGAGAACAGGAGGGCCTTGATTCTGCAGCGTTTTATGAACAAGACATAGGGCTTTGAATTTGACTCTCTCCCTTATGGGGAGCCAATGGAGGAGTTTAAGAGCGGGCTTGGCAGATGATCTAGCCGGGGTGTTAGTGATGATCCGTGTTGGTGGTCTGTTGCACAACAAGATGTGAAACAAGCATTTGCAATGCAGTGGGTCTCGCATTTGCGAGGGTTTCAGCTATGGTCATTGTAAATGACAATGCCTTTTATTTATGTGTGGGTTTTTAAAACAGATAAATTAAAGACATAGACATTTAAAATGCCAATAGCTTAAACTCTCGCAAATGCGAGACCTATTGCATTGCAAATGCTTGTTAACATTGCCTATGAAATATTGCATATGTAGGTTATCCCCCGCATTCTTAACATTCCGTGTGCAATATTATACATTAAGGTTATTCTATGCATTCTTGTATTTTTTATTGTTTTTTATTGTTAATTTGCTCAGCACATCTTCTTTCACATATAATACAGTAAACATGAGGACACTCCTTTGGCATCGTTAAGACAAACATATTGTCCGCTTTAACCCAACCCTTCATCAACTATTGCTGTGTTAACCCTAGGAAACAGCACGCCCTTTCTTCTTGTACTTACACCGCCCGCCTACTTTTCCCTTGGATCTTACATGTCAATTTCAATTCCCCTAGATTTTGCCCATTTTTCGTGGGCAACCTCAAGCTGCACAGGTTACCTTTTCTGCTCCTGTGCACCAGTCTAAATCTTCTTCCCAGTCCCGAAAGGCTCAGTGGTCTGGATGCCCCCCAGCCCTTAGCAATATTACGTTTTGCCACAATGGACGCAATTTTCAGCCAAATCATTAGATATTTGGGCCACTTTACCTCACCCGTTACACATAGTAATAGCCATCTTGGTTTTAATGGAATCTCCTTCTCCGAGACGTCCGCCATAATCCTCGTTACTTCCCTCCAGTAATTAAGTATGTACCTGCAATCCCAAAGAATGTGAAAGAAGGAGCCCAGTTCCTCACACCCCCTTACACAGTACGGAGATAGTCCTCGTCCCCACCGGTGAAGTTGTGTCCTAGAGGCATAGACCCTGTGAAGGATACGCAACTGGATTCAATGAAACCTGGCTCTCACCAACACTTCACGAGGACTCTGCACTGCTTCCTCCCAGTCATCATCCTCCAGGAGTCCCACTTCTAGCTCCCATGCCCCTCTCAGGGGCTCAACCGGATTGGGAGAGTTTTTTACTATTTTGTTTTACCCGTTAAGTAAGTGGCCTTATTTGTCATGTGATCAATTAATAATCTATCGTCCATTGGAGAGTATTCTGCCAATGTTTCACCTTCTTGGAGATATTTGCACAATGTGTGGCCTAGTTTTTTTTTTTTTTTTTTTTTACAGAGTTTTATATAGCGCGAACTTGATCCGAATCGGGTATCAGAGTGCTTTACATAGCACTAGTTTTGTTACATGAGGACACACATTCATTTTTGTTAGGCACGGGGAAATTAAGTGATTTGCCCAGAATCACAGGATGTTCAGCGTCATTACCAAGACTCGAACCCAGTTCCCCAGGTCCGAGGTCGAGCGCCCTAGCCGTTAGGCCAACTCCTCGCTAGTTACAGGTACTTATACCTTTCTGTGGCGGCCAACTCATACTCGACTTGCAGAGTCTCAAACGTAATCATTGTGTACCCCCTCCAAACACCTCCCAGGCTTTCAATGCCTTGTATTTACATTTTTAGGTCTCGCGACCTATCGATGCGCATGCGCATCGAGCGGAGCGAGAATTCAAGTGGCGAAAATCTTCATGAAACCACCAGCTTTTTGCTGGCGTTTTCATGAAGTTCACGTGAACCACGTGTTCAAACATGAACGTGCATCAGC
Organism: Lissotriton helveticus; assembly: GCF_964261635.1. Lineage (NCBI taxonomy): Eukaryota > Metazoa > Chordata > Amphibia > Caudata > Salamandridae > Lissotriton > Lissotriton helveticus. Next base: position 1,176,244,986 of record NC_136071.1, on the reverse strand, counting down.
CTCCCTCCATTTGCCGCACAGCACATCAAAGGGCTTCGCCCAGCGTGCGCTCTGCGGCTTCTCGGCTTCTCCTCCCCTAATTACGCCGCACACAGCCTTCCTTGCATTTCTCCTCCCCCTCCCCAGCCAGCTTCCCCCAGGCCGTGTTCCCTCATCCCTCGCACCCCCTCCTCCTTCAGCTTGAGCTCAGTATTGACAACAATTTTCTTGTGTCTTTAGATTTCACGGGGAATTTCATTCTGGGACAGAGTCCCATCCGGGTTTGAAACAATTTGCCTTCCTCATGGTTCTCGACAAACTACAGTGCTCCCAGGGGATCAGTAGCAAGTTCAAGCCCCTTTTACCTCAGAAAACGGCTGACGAAAGCCTGAACTACATTGCCCTTAAACTTGGACGTGGTTTCATAAAAGTATGGTTAATCAAAGCCATTTTAAAACAAATAACGTTGTCGAAATTGATTTGCATCACACAACGCGTTATTACGAACTTTCCAGAAGAACGGAAAATAGTGTGCATGCTACACATTTAATTTAGCATGGTAAATTTGGCAACATTGCCAATGTACAAACAGATAAAGATAGGTTATTTTACATTTAACTTTTACTTGTGTAGAAATGCAATAATACATTAATTAACTGATGTGTTTTATGGTATTCTGTAAACACCCCAAAAAACACCTGATTTGCACGTGGTCGTAAAGCATGGTCTCAGAAACGGGTTACAAAAACTTCCTTTAAGTAGCAAAATTTTCCAATGTATCGTTTACTTTTTCTCGCCTGCCCCTCGACACTTGATGCAATTAACAATTATTTGGTTGTTGTAACGTTGGTGTCTGTGGGTCACAGAATGGCACCCTCTCATGCCATGAAATATGATAGGTTCTAGTTCTAAAATGATTACCTCTTTTACTTGGCACAGGTTGTAATGAGATAAACACTCACTGGTGACATCAGGTGTTATCTGCACGTCACAAGTTTGAAGCTTGCAACGTCGGCTCCTTCTTTCATACTTCACAATCTGAGACGCATTAAACTGAATACATTTGTCACGTGTGTTACAGTGTTTAGATGTCAAAACTGCTGATTTGAAACGCCATCTGAAGTACATTACATTACATTATTAAAGAAGTGATTGGTCAGTTGGACTGCGTGATTTGTACCCACCGAAGGGGAGGGGGGGGCTCTCAAAGTCAGGAGTTCAGACACTCTGCTGCGGTCGGTCTTCGGTCTATGTGCCAAGTGCATGCCACATTGAGAAAAATTCCCAAAAGTGTGTGGTTGGCAAGTCTTCTGAAAAGGCTTTGTCTTTGCAATACACTGTCGCTTTTTGACTCGAATGTTTCATCGTGCCTTAAGGAGATTTTGTCGAAACGCAAGTTAGCAAATTAATACTAATTAACAAATATATATTGAATTAGCATTTATTTTTGGAAATGCTCCTTACACTGCTTTTAACTTTATAGTATTTGCATTTAACTGCTTATCTATGTCCCAGCATACCCTCTAGTTCATTATTCTGCATATTCTCAACGTTCTAGATCCTCCTTTAAAATCTGAAGAGAAAGACGTCATCGGGCCAATGATGGCGAGCATTACCAGGCCTTCAGATATGCAACAAAAACCGGGCATTTCCTTTTAGAATATAACGTCACTTAGGGACATCTGGGTACTAAGGTCAAATAGTGTCGTATGTCACTGTGCTTAGTTGTATTCACTTTACGTCAACATATTTCCAGGTGCTAAAGCACGTAAAACTAAAAACTGGGCGCAAATTATTTCTGAACTCATCTGCTATATGCAAGACGTTGCAAGAGTTCAATACACACAAAATAATATAACAAGCATTGGCATAGCCAATAGGTCTCGCTTGTGGCACCTTATAAGTATTTAGTTTTGCAGCACAATATCCTTGTTGCATAATCGGATATTGTGCTGCAAAACTAAATACTTATAAGGTCCCACAAGCGAGACCTATTGGCAATGCCAATGCTTGTTTTTAATCCGGTTAATTCCCCACCTCACGCAACTGGTTAGTGTCCCATAGGGGAGTCTTCTCGGTCAGCTTCCCTTCCCATCTTAGATGTTTATTCACTTCTCGCCAAGCACGCACTACTGTTTGGGTGTGAGGTGGGAGTAATCTTTCCTTCTACCATACAACGCTGCCAGGTAACCCCTCTCCCCATAGCCCAATGATCACTCCTGAATGCCGGGTCATTCCGATCCGTGTAGGCCCAATCACTTACCACAAATAACTGTGATGCCCAATAGTACTTCCGGATGTCTGGGACTGCTGGTCCCCCTTCGTACACCCCTCTTTGCAGCTTGCCCAGTGCTATTCTGTCACCGCCTCCGTCCCACAAGAGTCTACGCACTTCTCGATCAATTCCCTGGAACACCTTTGTCGGTATTTTATATAGGGTATTTTGCATGATTTAGAACAGTCTGGGCAAGGACAGCATCTTAAATATCACCGCTCTGCCCATCAAAGATATCGGCAGTTTCCTCCAGGGCTCAACGTCCTGTTTTAATCACTGTATCTGGGGATATAGATTTCCCTCCAGGAATTCTATGCATTCTTAACATTCCCCATTAATATTGTTAATGTAGGTAACCCCCTCATTCTTAACATTGCCTGTGAAATATTGTATATGCAGGTTATCCCATGCACTCTTAACATATCCCTGTGCTATATTGTATATTTAGGTTATCACCACATTCTTAAACATTCCTTGTGCTATATTGTATATGTTGCTTACCCCACATTCTTAACATTCCATGTGCAATGTTGGTTTTATCACCCGCTTTCTTAATATATCCCTGTGCAATATTGCATTCTTAACATTCATTTTGCTATATTGTATGTGCAGGTTAGACCCGCATTCTTAACACATCCCTGTGCAATATTGTATTTGTAGGTTATCCCCTGCATTTTTTAGATTCCCAGTGCAATATTGTATTTGTAGGTTATCCCCCGCATTCTTAACATATCCCAGTGCAATATTGTATTTGTACGTTATCCCTGAATTCTTAACATATCTCAGCGCAATATTGTATTTATAGGTTATCTCCCGCATTCTTAACATCTCCCCGTGCAATACTGTATTTGTAGGTTATCCCCCGCATTTTTAAGATTCCCTTTGCAATATTGTAATTGTAGGTTATCCCCCGCATTCTTAACATATCCCAGTGTAATATTGTATTTGTAGGTTATCCCTGCATTCTTAACATGTCCCAGTGCAATATTGTATTTGTAGGTTATCCCCCGCATTCTTAACCTACATATACAATACTGCACAGGGATATGTTATCACCACATTTTTAACATTCCATGTGCAATATTGTTTTTATCACCCGCTTTCTTAACCTATCCCTGTGCAATATTGCATTCTTAGCTTTCATTGTGCTATATTGTATATGCAGGTTAGAACCGCATTCTTAACATCTCCCTGTGCAATATTGTATTTGTAGGTTATCTCCCGTATTTTTAAGATTGCCTGTGCAATATTGTATTTGTAGGTTATCCCCCGCATTCTTAACATATCCCAGTGCAATATTGTATTTGTACGTTAACCCTGAATTCTTAACATATCGCCGTGCAATATTTTTTTGTAGGTTATCTCCCGTATTCTTAACATATCCCTGTGCAATACTGTATTTGTAGGTTATCCCCCGCATTTTTAAGATTCCCTGTGCAATATTGTAATTGTAGGTTATCCCCCGCATTCTTAACATATCCCAGTGTAATATTGTATTTGTAGGTTATCCCTGCATTCTTAACATGTCCCAGTGCAATATTGTATTTGTAGGTTATCCCCCGCATTCTTAACATATCCCAGTGTAATATTGCATTTGTAGGTTATCTCCCGCATTCTTAACATGTCCCAGTGCAATATTGTATTTGTAGGTTACCCCCCTCATTCTTAACATATCCCAGTGTAATATTGTATTTGTAGGTTATCTCCCGCATTCTTAACATGTCCCAGTGCAATATTGTATTTGTAGGTTACCCCCCTCATTCTTAACATATCCCAGTGTAATATTGTATTTGTAGGTTATCTCCCGCATTCTTAACATATATATCCCTGTGCAATATTGTATTTGTAGGTTATCCCCCGCATTTTTAACATTCTCTGCGTAATATTGTAAATGTAGGTAATCCCCTCATTCTAAACCTTCCCTGTGAAATATTGCAAATATAGGTTATCCCCCAAATTCCTAAGATTCCCTGTGAAATATTATATATGTAGGTTATCTCCTGCATTCTTGACATATCCCTCTTCAATATTGTATATGTATGTTATCCCCCGCATTCTTAACATTCCCTGTTCAATATTGTATTGGTAGGTTTTTCCCCACATTCTTAACATTCCCTGAACCATAATGTATTTGTAGGTTATTCCCCTCTTTCTTAACATTCATTTGCAATATTGTATATGTATGTTATCCCCTGCATTCTTAACATTCCCTGTGCAATATGGTATATATAGATTATCCCATGCATTCTTAACATTCCCTTTGCAATATTGTAAATGTATGTATTGCTCTTATTCTTAACATATCCTTTTACAATATTATATGTATACGCTATTTTTAGATTGTCCCCCTCATTCTTAAGATTTCCTCAGCCATGTTCTAAATGCATGTTATGCCCTGCATTTCCAAATTCCCTTTTACTTTATTGTATGCGTAGACTGCCCCCTCCATTCTTATCCTCCCCTGTCCAATATTGTATCTTTAGGTTATCACATATTCTTAACCCTCCCCACGCTGTACTACTGTGCACACGGGTGTAGATTGCTCCTTGCATTCCTAACCTCACCCTGCAGAATTGCATGTGCAGAGTACTCTGGCTACTTTACCCCTGCATTGTTATTTTATGCGTTGAACCCCTTGCATTCTTACCCTTCACTGTTGTGTGTGAACATTACTTCTGCCTCCTAAGTGCTTCCTCTGAAATAATATTTTCTGTAAATTAACATGACGTCTTGCCTGACCTCCTTCCAGGATATGATGTTTCTTTTTGTGTCCGCTCCTCGCTTTTGTTTCATTTCAGGGAAAGGTGGGCGAATTGGAATTTACATTTTTTAATTGGCCTATTTATTGTATTTTAATGATTATAATTAACGGCTGAACGGCTTGCTGGGTTATGTTTTGCTAAGTGGGTGCCCGCTGTAGCAGGCACACATAATTACTTCTCGAGATGTTGCTTGAAAACAATTTGTAGCGTCTGTGGTTTTACCCACAATGCAGCATCCACTGATGACTTATTAAGAAAAAGTAATTTTGCATGAAATAGAATGTTGTGCAAATGTTACATTTGCCCTGTGACTGCCAGGGGGTTGTCTCACAAACTAAGCTTTCATTTTCATTTGTGCGGGCGCTTGTCTTTGAAAACGTTGCCTTCTCTTGCTTATTCTGATGTTATGTTCTGTAGATTTGTAGAGTGCACTATCACCCGGGAGGGTATCCTGGTGCTGAGAAGTTCGGAGTGTAGGCACCCCTAGCGCCTAGTGGGACTACTCAGAGAGCATTTCGGCTCCTTGCAGAATTTAAGAAGTGAGGTGGAGGCCCCTATGTGTAACAGCAGGGGTGGAAAACGTTGAAATAGTAAACCTAGAACACATTTTACAATAGCAATTATACTTTTCACATATTGCATAGTGCCTACTTTTCAGGGCTCGAGTTGGGGGTACCACGCAAGTGGACGGCGTCCCCCCACTTATTTTACCGTGTGACACCCTCCCCCCTGCCAAACAGCAGGACTTCACTCTTTGGCCTCTCTGGGACGAGGAGCTCGGCACCTTTCGTGAAGTCACTTCCTGCCGTGACGTCACTTCCTGCCGTGACGTCACTTCCTGCCGTGACGTCACTTCCTGCCGTGACGTCACTTCCTGCCGTGACGTCACTTCCTGCCGTGTTGTCATTTCCGGTCGGGATGTCACTGCCTGTCGTGACGTCACTTCCTGTGACAGCATCCCCCCCACTTATTTTTTTACAACTTGTGCTTTGCTACTTTTTAGACTGTGCCTGTGAGCTCTATCTGCATGAATATCTTTATGGCTGGGGCGGTCTTTAAAGGGTGAGTCTTAGGTCTTTCAGAAGGCTCCACCATAAACTTCACTCTGGAATGGGATTGGCAGGTCTGTCTAGCCAATCCCAGAGAAGGGAAGCAAAGCTTCATTCATTGTATGTTGTGGTTTCGTCCCAAAGTGCCTACCCAGTCCTTGATCCTTTACTGTGAGGTGATCGACACGACCTGACACCAGGCAGCAATGGCGAACTGACGGATGTCAGCGCTTGATAACAATCACAGCTCTACTGTTACATCAGACCTACCTGAGCCCTTCCTCTGTTTCAAGCTAGACTTGATTATAGCCTTATAGCCCGTCGTAGAGGGCTATACTGGCTGTTTAAGGCCCTCTCCAGCGTTAAAGGCACGAGCCGAAGGCGAGGGCCTTTAACAAGGGAGAGGGACTTTAATAGCCGGTATAGCCCAGCTACGAAGGGCTATAAGGCTATTAGAACATTCTGCCACTAGAGGGCAGAATGTTCTAACAAAAAAGAACAAAGCCTTTTGGGAGCGTGAGGGGATTGGAATCCGCTCAGGCTCCTTGAAGCCTTTCTTCACAGACAGAGCTGCGAACAAAGAGGCATTGGAATGTTGGAGCTCCGGGCTTCTACCAGCCATTATAAGCCCGGAGCACTCCATTGTTTTCAATGGAGCTCCCAACATTCCAATGTTATAATTATAGTTATAGACGGGGCCTCAGGAATTATGCACTAAGGGAGGACCAAATTATGGGGCAGAGTTTAGTAAATTATGCAGCAATAAAATTCTAAATTATGCTGTATAATGTGGCTCATTTTGTGATAGTATTGGTTCATTATTGTGTCATTTTTAGGTCTCGCCTGTCGATGCGCATGCGCATCGAGCAAGGCGAGAGTATTGGCACTTATCCGCTCTTTATCCACACTGCAAGGAATCGTGGCGATTCCTTGCAGTGCACGAGAAATTTAAGCTCAATGCGCATGCGCATTGAGCTTAAATGCGCGTGCACATGCCCCCAGCCGCCTACTCTCTCTCACAGCCTCCCCCAGCTCCGCCCCTCACTACTTGATTGCACGGCCGCTAGGCCGTGCCTCCCCTACTCTCCTCCCCCCTCCTCCTTTCCTCCCCTGCCTGCCTGCCGCTAGGCCGTGCCTCCCCTACTCTCCTCCCCCCTCCTCCTCCTACTCTCCTCCCCTGCCTGCCTGCCGTGTCGCACCTCTCCCCTCTCCGCCCCCTCCCCTGCCCGCCCCCTCCCCTGCCCGCCGTGTTACGGTGAAAGGCTTGTTGCTTGTTTGCCTTCGTCTCGTTCCTCCCCCCCTTCTTTTAATTCTGTCCTTCGTTCCTTCCTTCTATCCATCTTTCACTAACTTCCATAACACTCTCCTCCTGCCCTGGATTTCCTTCCCTTCGTCCATAGCTGTTTGCTCCATTTCTCCATCGTTGACTCCCTCCTTCATTGCTATTCCAGACCTGTTCTCAGGCACGGGTTTCTTTCTTTCTGCCCTCCATCTCCTCTAATCACCCAGCTCTTCCCGTGACCTCTGCTCCTTTCAATCACGGAGAAAGCCCGCGTTACCATAACAACCTAATGCGATCACTGAGAAACAGCGGCCTCCTCTGCAGTCGCCGCCAGTTGCAGCGGCCGCCTGGGGCCTTGAGCCCTCGGAAGCGATGGCTGCCCACCCCCCTCCTCCCGCGTAGAGCCTACAACGGGAGGAAGAATAGTGAGGTAAAAAGTGCATCCGAAAATGTTTAAGACATTCTGATCCTCTCAAGGGAGGCTAGGGGGTTCTTTACCTATTGTTTATTTTTAAATTACGCCAAAACATTCTTTTTAAAGAAAGATTTTCGGTTTGGCATGCAGTTCTGAGACATGGCTGTGCCAGTGACATTTTACTTCGTGGCTGCTTTCACGATTGGCGGGCCCGAGGGCTGCCCTCCAGCCCTCAACACAGCCCCCTGACCTAAAGCCTCCTGGCGAGTGCCCCATGTCCCGTATGCTCACTCCAGCACCGACGACAGTGTCAGGAATAATAATAATAATAATAATTCCTGGCTGCTCACTTCCAGCCCTCTATAATCTTGGATCAGTAGAGCAAAGAAAATATTAACTCAAAAAATCGCCGATGGGTTTGGCACAACACCTGACTCTGAAAGATTGTTCTTCAAGCAAGGTTTTACTGCATGCACTGGCAGGGCAGCCATGTAGCGGAAGAAATCATTGACAAAGCCAATGGCTTTCATGGCTGTTGGGGCGTGAATGTTCCCTGTATGATAAACATGTTCCCCTGCCCGAGTGCCCGACTCAGTGAAAAGGCCCGGACCTTTATTTTGCCCCTGGAGTCACATTATTCTAGTCTGTGCACAGAGGCAGAGGCCTGTCCCTGACAGAGAAAGACCCAGGAACCTGTCCTGTGACCAGCAGGGTTATACCAAGCATAGCATGTTTCATGCTTTTTTCTCAGACAGGATTCCCTGGTTTTAAAAGCAATCCTGAGTTACAGGACAGTGATAATTTGAATGGGCAATCAACCTGACATTAACCTAATTGCACTCACCCTCAACCCCTCACCCTCACTCACCCTCACTCACACTCACCCACCCTCACTCACCCTCAACCCATCACCCTCACTCACCCTCACTCACCCTCACCCTCACTCACCCTCAACCCCTCACCCTCACTCACCCTCAACCCCTCACCCTCATCCCCTCACTCACCCTCAACCCCTCACCCTCACTCACCCTCACCCTCACTCACCCTCACCCTCACTCACCCTCAACCCCTCACTCACCCTCACTCACCCTCAACCCCTCACCCTCAACATCAACCCCTCACCCTCACTCACCCTCACCCTCACTCACCCTCACTCACACTCACCCTCACTCACCCTCACCCTCACCCTTACTCACCCTCACTCACCCTCACCCTCACTCTCACTCACCCTCAACCCCTCACCCTCACTCACCCTCACCCACCCTCACTCACCCTCACTCACCCTCAACCCCTCACCCTCACACAGTGGAATAGGTCTCGGAGCATTTGAGTTAGAGCTTTTAGAAATGTTTATGGTTTTTTTTTTTAATTCTTTAGCATTGGCTACAGGAAACAAAAATGCTAAAGATTTACAAAAAAACCCATAAACAATTCTAAAAGCACTAACTCTAATGCTGCGAGACCTATTGCATTTCCAATGCTTGTTACACGTTGAAACTGTTTGGACAAAGGTTTCACCTTATTAGTTGTAGTTTAACACCCAAGCACACCAATATGTAACTGAAAGGTGAACAGTCAAACTTTGCGAAGTGCCTTTCGCTACACAGTAACAAAAGTCTCTGCATTTTTAGTAACTTTCGATCTGTTTCGGCTAGAAAAAAGTTTGGGGGTTAAAATCTGCATATTAAGCAGCAGATGATGGGAATGCGGCAAATTCATAATTATATGAAAAACGCCGCGGCTGGAGAATTGCATAATTCCCAGCGGCCCTGGTTATAGACTAAAGTCATGGAGCCGCATGCCATGAGCCTAGCCCCGGGTGGCGGCAAGGTTCCACTTCCTGGGGACAGCTGGAGTTCACCCTCTCGCCTACTCGAGCATATCCTGTGCAGAGAAGGTGCATAAGTCCACGGGTCAGACCCAAAACCCACCTGACCTGCCCCGGAACAGGGGTGAGGAGCAGTTACTACACGCTTTTTACTGGCGAGAACACCTCTTCATCAGGACCATATATAAGTGGTAAAGAACCCCTTGCCGGACATTATATGGATATTGCAAGTCACCGAGAAGTTCCTTATCCGTATAGAGGAATGAGGCCGAAGGATGAGTTCCTTTATAAGGTTATGGAACTCTGAGGTGACTTGCAATATCCTTATCATGTACTCTAGGGGGTACTTTATCCCATGTAATACATGGTCACACCTTCACCTTTCTCACAAACCACTTAAAACCTTGGTGCGTAGCTCTTTCATATGAAACAGAGAGCATGTCTGCAAACATGAAGAATGGAAATAGAACCTTTAGTGCACAATTAAAAGCTACAAAATCCATTAATTATTTGTTGCAAAAAGATATTAGAAACAGTTCAATGCAAGTCAGTTTAAAAAAAAAGTTGCAATAGTTCAGAATGTGTAAGATTTTAGCTTTTCTATAATTATCTAAGGAATGCAAAAAGTAATCATGTTCTTTCTGCTTGTCACTTTAAGCTAGAAAAATAGGGCAGAAGAAAGAAAAGCAACAGTTAATTTTTATTGATTTAAACAGCTGCTCCATGACTTGACCTGCCTTTTCCCCTCTGTGACGTCAGAACCTTTATAATCAGTGACTGGGTGGGTCACAAGTCGCCGATAAAACAGGGCTTGCAGTATCCCATGTATTATATAGCTACAATGGATAGCACTGTGAGGCGGGGCTTTGTGAAGCAGGCAGACCACAGTCGGCCTATCATCGTGCCCTCCTGGTGGTGAAGTAGCTGATTGATTGGTTGGAGGAAGGGAACAAGTAGATTCCATGAAATTAACCCAAAAGAGGCGGGGAGCAGCCAGTGCTGTCCTCCTTGCCGGATGTATGATGTTACAACACATACATTTACATCGCTGTACATTACATCGCGGTACATGACATTGTGGTTTTTACAACGCAAGTCGTTACAACGACTTGCGTTGAAGGGCGCTGGACTTAGTAGTAGTTTAATTTACTATTCCAAATCCAGTCTACGTACAGTAGGGAAGGTGTTGGATAGTAAATTATACCATTCCTTGTCCTAGAGCGCCATCCAGCGCAAGTCGTAATGACTTGCGTTGTAAAAACCGCGATGTAATGGCATTGTGATGTAATTCCCGCATTGTAAACAATGTATCCCTCCTTGCCAGTGGCTTGTTTGTGGAGTTCAAGAGCATGGTGGGTGGCATTGGGCCCCGCCCTGGCGGTGGCACCAGCAGGGGCGCCACCTGTGCAGTCAACAGGTGGCTGGGGGGTGATGTGATGTGAGCTGTCCCTCCCTAGGGAAGTGGGTGCTCCCTGAATTTCAAAGGGCCAGAGATGTGAAAGGAGGGGCCTTGCACCACCCGTTCCCTGCGTTAACAGACATGAACTGAAAACTCTAGTTCAGAAAGCAGGAAACTCCTCTAGTGTAGGCAGAGGTGGTTTGGGGCACGTCTAGGGGGGTTTTATGGGGGCCATTGCCTTAATTCTGAGAATTGTTGGGGGTGTGAAAGCGCTAGTCTTTGGGTGCTAAAGTGTTAAACGTTGGGTTCCTCCCCGTGTAATGACTATTGTGTCCCTTGTTTAGACGTAGACATGGGGTGCTCTGGCCGTCCTGCTGATGCAACTCGGAGTGTTTGGAGTCGCCTCCTTTTCATACCCCCCAAAATGCTGAAATTTGGTGCCCAGGATGATCTAGCTATCAGGGGACACTCAAGTAGTGAGGCTCTGGAGTGGGGGCGGGGGGTTGTCTGCTGTAAAGCAGGATACTTTTAACAGGTTTGCTTTGCTGTCTCCCCAGATAGCTGTGCTATGTTTGTTAGTAGTCTTGGATGCCTCTCAGCTTTTTCCCACCGCCGTGAGTCCTGCTCGTAGTGTGTGCTCGTTTCCAGTGAATCACGTTTGCTTGTTCACATTTTGCACACGCTTAGCACAACTTTAATCCAGTGGTGGGTAACTGTGCACCTTCTGTAACGCCCGTGAAGAACGAGCGAAGTCATGAGAGCCGACATGTTTCTACCATGAATCTAATAACTGGCCTTTTTTAGGTCTCGCCTAGGCAGCCCTGGCGCTGTCTCTTTGAGACATGTTGTATTCAGTATATATTCATAAAGCTCCATCCACTTTCCGCCCATTATTTTAATGGTCTCCTCACTGAAGTGTGGGACTGTAGGAGCCATAGTGATAATGTGTTACTTGGGCCCTTGATCAGCCCGAGCGCTGAGGAGAGCAGGGTATGGATCCAGAGCTGAGACAAATGCGTGCCTTGTGTGCATTCATCAGTGTTTGTATGCACTCATCAGTGTTTGTATGCACATTTATGGGTGTGTCTGTGCTTTTACACTGTGCCCCTCCCTAATAAACAGTCTTGATCCTTGGAAGCTACGACTGGTCTCCAGGACCACCAGAAGTATATGCTGCCCCTCATCATAAGGGGATCATTTCTGGCACAAGTGTCCACTCATGATCTAATGGTGCCAATGCGAAATAATGGCCGTCCTGCACTGGTCTGGCCATTCTTGGTTTTACTAAGCGCATGGCTCACCTACTTTTAGCCATCACTGATATAATGGTGCCGCCCCCTCGCATAGTAATGGCCATGACTGATATTAGTGGGCATCCTGGCCGTTATGGTGTCCAGCCTTGGCAAAATGGTGGTCCTGGTATAATGACGGGCATTTGTGGCATATTAAAGGCATCCTTGATGTTATGGTGAGCATCCATGGCCTACGATCGTAATACTTGGGCATTTGAAGCAGAATCTGGCCATACAAAGCATATAGTCGCTGAAAATAACAAGTCAAAAATACGTTTTTTTCAGAAAGAGGTTTGATTATGGAAAATTGAGTTTTTGTTGCCCAAAATGGAAAGTGGGATTTGATAGAAAATGTTATATTTTCAGAAAACTCCTATGCTGATAAAAGACAAATGGTTGCAATTCCAAAACACATTAGGGGCGGCGTGTTGCTATGGTTATGTCCTTTGTGCCAGATGCAAGTGATGCCTCGGCTCTCATTTCATTGGCTGCTGGAGGCATTGAATATTGATCAGCTTATTCCTAGTATTTCTCCTGTTAACCTGGCCTGAAATGCTTGGTGAGAACTACTGATCATCCAGCTTAACTTGGCCATAGTGTGACTCTTATAAACAACAGAAGAGTGTAAAATCAATAGAAAACAAAGCAAAAACCAAAGAGCTTGGGACACAGTGTACAAATCAAATAGTTTTGTTTAGATGGCCCTCACTCACCGACATGTTTGGTGACATGCTTCATCATTGGGCCCCACCGGGTGAAGCCGAATGCCTCCCCGGTGTGCTTCAACGCCAGATTTACTGCGGAGCGGGGTTTTTGTGAAGGTAGTCATGAGTGTGGTGAGTATTAAAAATGACCAGATTGTGTCTCTCAATTTTTTTTTCATTTATTAGCCAATCTGTCATATTAAAATTAAGTGTAGGGAAAATTTACCAAATTAATTGTTTTGCTATTTCCACTGAGAGTGGGGCCGACATGTTTCTGCCCTTTGCGTGTAATATACTGGGCATTCTTCAGGACCATGGGAGAGTGTACCTCGGTGGTATGGGCACGCTAAGGCCCACTCTGACAGAGGACGTGAAAGTTAAAAAATAGTGAAAAAATATGTGTAAACAAACCAGCAGGTTTGTGGGGTAGCCTCTAAATTAGAGGTGCTCGTTGGATCTGTGAATACAAAATATGACAGACAAACATATAAAACAATCAACATCTAATTAATGCTTTGGTTTTTGTAGACTGTTCACAAATAAACCGTGACTCTAATATATGTGGTCACTATTTTACAGAGTTAAAGTTTGCTAGTAGGTCAGGAGGACTTTCCTTGAACAGAAGTAGTTCCTCGCTACAGGAACGGTTGAAGTTGCCTTGGACGGTGTAAACATCCCCAATGGATGAACACACACTCACTCACTCTCTGCAGACTGGCAATCCAGTTACTAAGCACTATGCTCTTCATTAGAAGTGCCACCTGCCACTGTCAGACACTTAACCACAGGTTGTACTTTCTTCAATTACTGCCTTCGAGGCGGTTGCAAGGAGTCCTGGGAAGTCCTCATTTGCATGCAGCAGACCTCACTGTCTCAACAGTGGCACATCTGGGCATATTTTAAAATGTTGCTTCGAAAGATGTTTGCTTGGGCATGGGCACTTGTTGTCGAGCTGGCAGGAGCGTTTCGCAACCCCTGTGTGCCCACGGTTATCTCACGCGCTGGGTTTAGACACAGTCGCTTCTCTGCTCTGGTCTGTCACGCAAGCGTGCCGGCTGTGGCATCGAGATAGAAGCATCTGTGCCCACAACCAGTGCCAGGAATGGTGAGTGGGCAGCTTGCTTTGCAAACGTGAAGCTGTGTGCACAACTGTCTCGTGACCGCGGGCTCCTGACGTGATGACTAACATGGCGGCTTCTGGTGGGAACTCAGGAGGCCAGGCCTTGTTTCTAAAAACATGTTCAAAGGCTGGCACACGCGGGCGTGGGTGCGTGCCACCCAGCCCTTGACTCGGTGAATGTCACAGTATGTATTTAGCTCAGTTATAAAAACTTGGTGTAATAGTGTTGCACAGTCGGTTGTGAAAAGCAAAAAACACATTTTAAATTGTAACTGCAAATGTATATATAGTGCTTACGACCCCTAAAGAGGCATTGAAGCGCTTTTTGCGGTAATAGCACGCTACTCTGGAACCCAAGATTAGCAGTCATAGGTCAGTACACTGTTTTTTATGCATTAGTTGTGTTAAGTTTGTGCTCTTGGTGTCATGTGTGTTGTGTAGAGTTTAGAGTAGGGAAGGAATGCTAGAAATAGAATTGAAAAGGGGAAATAGTAGGTTTTTTGTAGGTAGTGGTTGTGTGTGCGTGTTAGTTGGGTATCACGGTTAAAAAGGAACATTTGAGAATCATGTTTGGGAGTTCATAGTAGTCAAAAGGTTTGGGATGAGACGGGGAGGAGGGGTTAGAAGGAGAGTTTTTTTTATAGCAAAATGTAAATAAGTTATATGTAGTTTGTTCTAGCTCAGTATACCATTGTGGTCCATTCTCGAGTTGTGAGTGTAGCCATCACGTGGGGAAGTCAGCTTTCCACTAATCTTCTGAAGCGAGGATGGTTGCCAGAGATATTATGTGTGGGAAGTGAATTCCACCCTTTGGCTGCTTGAACAGAGCAGGTGTTAAACTCATGGGGAGGCGGGCAGTCATTCCTCATTTACTCGGAGTAGTATTTAATCGTGGTATCAATCTAGTCAGCAGCTGCTTTTACTGTAGATAGTTAAACAATTTTGGGAGTGCACAACTTAAAGAAGTCCAATAGTCCAAGGATATAAGAGAAAAGTCACTTCTTTATTAGATCAAATAGTATCAAAGTTTAAAAACAATTGTTTCAGAAAAAATCAGCCAACGCGTTTCGCTCCCTCAGTGAGAGCTTCTTCAGGGCACGCTAATAAATCCGCTTTTGGTCAGCTTCTCAAAGCAAAAGTAGGAAAAGCCGGAAAATGCAATTGTAATCTTTAGGCTGCGTGGTCAATATAACAGGAGCCAGTCAACATAAACAGGATCCGACAGTGTGTATCCGCAAAGGGTCGGTTAATTCCAGACGAATACTGTCTATGATTGTAAGATCTGAAGGATCAAGGCCAGCAATTATCCATGAGGGCCTAAAACACCATAGTAGTGTGCAGTGTCCCCAAGCAAGGGAAACTGGCTCCGTAGTTATAGGTACAATTCTGGTCGTCACGGCACTAGTCCGTATGAAGTAGAAACTGTAAAGTTTGGAAACTGCGTATAATAATACGCGTTGTTCCTCGCACCAAAACCTCAAATTAGGTTCGGTGTAGCGCGACGTGACGTTTCCCTCCCGTGCTTTTACTGTAGATACCTTGGCTGCTAATGGAAGCTTAGCGTGCATTTTTTTTGTCATCCTCAAAGTAAATTGTAGTTAAAAAAAAAAGGTCTTTTTATTCATGTATGTGGGTGATTTATCACCAGGGGGATATTTCAGTAGCTCTATGGGCACTACTCTATGGTTGTGAAGTCTGGGTAGACCCGGTTTCGAGGAAATGCCGGCTGATTTGAAATGGGTTGGAGAGGCCAGTGGGCAACTCTTGCTGGTGTAGACTGGTGAAGGAGCCTGCTGGGCTACAATAAACTCTACCGCTGCCACTACTGTCCATCCTCTAAAGGTCGACGAGCTGACCGTGGACATGCTTGATAAAGTAGAGGCCCGGTGTGCCCATGCAGACCATTGTCGTACATGCCAAGGATGGAGCCATGAAGCTGCCGCTCACCGTGGTGAATCGGAGGCAGGGTCGCGAGCTATACAGGGGACCTTCTCCATCCCAACAGAAGCGTCTTCGAGGCACATAAGGATTGCGACCCTTGAATCTCGAGTTATCTGGCCAGGCAGGGGACAGATTCGCCTGCCAATCTGGCAGTGCCACTCTCTGTGGCAGCAGCTTTGCTGCATTTTGGGGAATTGACTGCATCTAAACTCACAAAAGGCACTGGAACAGGGTGTCCTGGTGACATGACGTCATCTGCCCTCAAGGACCCCTGCTGGGAGGGAGAGGTTTGCTCTGAGCTCCTCTCTGGACACCTGATCACAAAGAGCCCCTTTGAGGCGGAGGCTCATGTAATGAGAAGGGTCAGGATTGTTTGTAGCCTGGAATACCATGCAACCAAACTGTTCTCTGCAGAGATAATCTAATTGTAGTGCTGGTAAAAGGCCTGTGCTCTGCTAGAACAAGGCCAGCTCTCTGCATAAAAAGACCAGTTCCTGTTGGTTTTATGGCCAGTCTACTACTGAAACGAGGCAATCACCGGCTGGTTTAGAGCCGTTGCCTGCTTGTTTTGAGCTGGCACTCTGCTGGTTTAGAGACTGTTGCCTGCTGGTTTTGAGTTGGCAGTCTGCTGGTTTAGAACAGTTAGCTGCTGGTTCTGAGCTGACCCTCTGCTGGTTTTGAGAAGGTTGCCTGCTGGTTTTGAGCTGGCCCTCTGCTGGTTTAGAGATGGTTGCCTGCTGGTTTTGAGCTGGCCCTCTGCTGGTTTAGAGATGGTTGCCTGCTGGTTTTGAGCTGGCTCTCTGCTGGTTTAGAGACGGTTGCCTGCTGGTTTTGAGCTGGCCGTCTGCAGGTTTAGAGACGGGTGCCTGCTGGTTTTGAGCTGGCCCTGTGCTGGGTTAGAGCTGTTGGCTGCTGGTTTAGAGACGGTTGCCTGCTGGTTTTGAGCTGACCCTCTGCTGGTTTAGAGATGGTTGCCTGCTGGTTTTTAACTGGCCCTCTGATTTAGAGACGGTTGCCTGCTGGTTTTGCGCTGACCCTCTGAGGGTTTTGAGAAGGTTGCCTGCTGGTTTTGAGCTGGCCCTCTGCTGGTTTAGAGACGGTTGCCTGCTAGTTTTGAGCTGGCCCTCTGCTGGTTTAGAGGTGGTTGCCTGCTGGTTTTGAGCTGGCCCTCTGATTTAGAGACGGTTGCCAGCTAGTTTTGAGCTTGTTTTGAGTTTGTTTTGAGACAGCGCCTGCTGGTTTAGCGACTGTTGCCTGCTGGTTTTGAGCTGACCCTCTGCTGGTTTAGAGGTGGTTGCCTGCTGGTTTTGAGCTGGCCCTGTGCTGGTTTAGCGACGGTTGCCTGCTGGTTTTGAGTTGGCAGTCTGCTGGTTTAGAACAGTTAGCTGCTGGTTCTGAGCTGACCCTCTGCTGGTTTTGAGAAGGTTGCCTGCTGGTTTTGAGCTGGCCCTCTGCTGGTTTAGAGATGGTTGCCTGCTGGTTTTGAGTTGGCCCTCTGCTGGTTTAGAGATGGTTGCCTGCTGGTTTTGAGCTGGCCCTGTGCTGGGTTAGAGACCGTTGCCTGCTGGTTTTGAGCTGGCCCTCTGATTTAGAGACGGTTGCCGCCTAGTTTTGAGCTTGTTTTGAGACAGTTGCCTGCTGGTTTAGAGATGGTTGCCTGCTGGTTTTGAGCTGACCCTCTGCTGGTTTTGAGAAGGTTGCCTGCTGGTTTTGAACTGGCCCTGTGCTGGGTTAGAGCTGTTGGCTGCTGGTTTAGAGACTGTTGTCTGCTGATTCTGAGCTGTCTGTCTGCTGGTTTTGAACTGGTCCTCTGATTTAGAGACGGTTGCCAGCTAGTTTTGAGACAGTTGCCTGCTGGTTTAGCGACGGTTGTCTGTTGGTTTTGAGCTGACCCTCTGCTGGTTTAGCGACGGTTGCCTGCTGAGTTTGAATTGGCCCGGTGCTGTTTTAAGGCTGCTTTACTGCTTGTGAACACATTCCTCCTTATTAGCATCACTACAGGTGATAAATAAGCTTGTTTCTAAACCTGCAGGACCCCCGCACCGTCTCTGCTCCTGCTGATAATCCCTCACCGCAGTCACTTCTCCACAATACATTTCGAGAGCGTTCAGGGCTCAGAGGGGGGCGTCCTGCTGGTTCATCAAGGGGGTCTCTCAGTTGGCCCGTTTAGAAGAAGATGGAATAAAACAATGTCAGATGTTTTTTAAATTATTATTATTTCCTTGTGTTAAAGGAGAATAGATGAATAGACAGGGCTTTGAGTGGGTTGGGCCCTGCCAGATCTCAGACCCGGTAGTAATTAAAAATATACTTTAAAATGGGTGCCTTTGGTCATCTCCTTAACTGAAGAAGGAAAAGACTGATCGATTTCTCAACAGTGACTGCAGAAGCCCTTAAGGCAAGCCACGTCAGGGATGCAGCCCCTGTTTACACTTCAAATGTTTTGCATCATATACATTCTCTAAGAGGATTACTTTTGTCTAGATGTGTTTCCGTCGGAGTTGGAGTTGCTGGTGGTTGTTCGTGATGGGGCCTGAATGAGAGTTGAGGCTGAAAGCAGTACGAGTTTCTCACAATGCCTGTTGGTGGGACAGAGGGGTGTTCGGGCCATCTGCACATCCAGTTCTTGGCCTCTCTGCAGAGAGAACAGTGTGATAGTCATATGTGCCAATTGTAATAACAGTTTTATGCGAATGTTTGTGAAGAAGGCATACACAAAGGTAAAGAAAATGATTTTTTTGACGTGTGAAAAAAGTGTGTATTGGTGAGAGAGAATTGACGCAAACAAGTATATGCAGAAGAAAAAAAGTGAAAAGACAGCGATGGAGTGCAAGAGATGACATGCGAGATGTACAGAGGGAGGATTTCAGAGAGGTGTGTGGGTCATGGAAGGCGTAAGTGACTGCGTGAGACGGTTGTGATCCTCTGCGCTCTACTTCCACAGACCTTGGTGATGTCCAACTCACGGTCTTATAGCTTCAGAGCTCACACATTTGGTTTGAATCACAAAATCCTTGTTTTTCGTTCTGTTTGGGTTACACCCCACCTCTGGCGGCCAATAGGTCTGGCTTGTTATAGGCGCATTTTCGTCAATGTGCGACACATCTGATGTCATGACCATCATCCTAGTCATTATTTGGCAAATAGTGCCATTACAGTTCATATAAATACAATTCACATAAAAACAATAAACCAGTAAAATCCTAAAAGCCTTAACCCGTTCCGTGCTGCCGTCGGCCATTGGCTGACGGCAGCACTACCTCCCCAGTGCTGCCGTCGGCCAATGGCCGACGCAGCCCCGCCCGTTTTGCGGAAGTGCCGCACTTCCGCAAAATGGTGGCCGCCGTTAAGGTTTTAATGAGCGTTGTTTAAGTAACAGCTTAATCAATAAACATTGCTAGTGAGGAAGTTTCACAAAACTGGCTGGAGCCAAGTGCTTGAAGTTCTGGATTCCAGTGGCACCTCATTGGGAAGGACATTAAATTAGAGGGCGGGGCTAAAATGTGTATATGAGCCGCATTGCCTACTATAATGGACAGTGCAGTTCTCGGGGCCCAGCACTGCCCTGCCTGATTCTCCATACTCCCATTAAAAAGCGGGACAGAGCAAACACGACCAAGGGTGATATGTTGGATCTGAGGATTTCACGGAAAGAACCCTAAAATCTCCGACCCCCATACTCTGACAGAGTGGTACTATCCACTTCTTCCTGTAGTTATGATCACACTGACATAAAATTATGTGATTGACACATTCCTTCCTGTGGGGACAGAAAGGGCAGGTCCAGTCTGGGTCGATGTCATACTGCCCCCATTTAGCAGTGAAAATACGCAGTAGTAGGGTCCAGAAACTTAATGTAATATACATGGCTTTTGCCAGTTGGGGTTCAATGGCGTCCATGTATTCTTCCATAAGGAAGGCATCTTTAAATTCCAGGAAGTCTAGCGTTGGAGTCCGGGCCGGACTGGGAACCAAAATTGTCCCTGGAAAAGTACTCGGCCAGCGCCCCCCCACACCCCTGGGGGTTGGGGGTGCGGCCGAGCTGTTTGCCAGGGCCGGTTTCAGCCGATTTTGTTACAGGGGGCATTTTTGCAGCATAGACAGGGGCCGTTTTTGCAGCTATGTTGCAAAAATGGCCCTATAAAAAAACGGCCCCCACCCTGGCAGCCCACTGGGGAAACGCCTGGTGTCTGCTACGGCCAGTCCGGCCCTGGTTGGTGTACCCAAACTTCTGCTCAGTTCTCCATCTATATACCTCCAATAAATCCCCTTAAGTGCAGCCTTTGACACACCGGTCATAGTTTCGGATTAGTCCAGAGGCGTTCACATCCCAACTCTGACAAGTATGTCTTGATGTGCCCAAACCAGGAGACCTTGGAAGCCTGAGGCTGCGTAAGTCGCTTCTCCGATCCCGCCCTATACGGCACTAAGGGCTACAGCCGCCTCCAATACAGCAAATGTATTAACGGAAACGTTACAGACCGGCACCATATACTGGTCCGGTGGTGGGCTTTGTGAAGCATAGGACTTTAGTTCACATGTTTTAAGCCACGCCCCAAATTACATAGGCCACGCCTCTTCTAAAGGAGTTCCTAGGTATTCTTCATTCGGTCCACCTTTTGCAACCCACCTGAAGCACTGTTGATAGGCTCTACGTCTGCTCTTCTAGCCACAGAAAGGAAAGATGGCGTTCGCCCTTTATTCCCTTCTTTGTCGATGGCGAGCTGAACAAGATCCGTACACTGATTCTTTCTACTGACCTAAAACAGAAGAATAATGTTTTCAGCCTCCCCTCTTCCTATATTGACATGGAGCACAGAATACATGAAAAACAAAAGTATCCACCCTAGAAGGATATGTGTCTGTGTTCTCCCAAACTAGGTGTGTCTCCTGCAATGGTGGAAAGCACAAATCTTTGTTTAAATACCCCTCACACACCAAAAGGGCCCTTAATGTCATGCTTCATCATGGGGGTCTTCCCGCCCTGCCGCGGGACGGGGCGTGCTACAACCTACAACTAGATGGGAGCACTATTGGTTGGACAAAGCTATGTGTTGTGTAGGTATGTGAGTGGAAGGGTCAGAAGTGAGTGGAGAAGTGAATATATTAAAAAATACCTGCCTCTGTGGGAAAAAAAACGTTTAAGTTCCGTTGAGCTGGTATTGTTAAAAATGGGGAAGAAAGATGGAGGGACAGAGCTACAATGAACTGCGTCACTAATTCATCTATACACCTTTAGGCCGAAGAGCAGCAGGTGCAGTGGCACCGGGGCCCAGATCCTGAGGTGCCCATTGAACCCTGCCAATGTTGTATTTTACTACCCTGAGTGCAAAGGGGCCATTTCCTGTGCTTGCACCAGGAATCCTGGCACCCATGTTTTGCTACTGCTTGTAGACAACTGGTTGGGGAATGCTCGCTTTTCTTTGAGCCTTGGTAGGGAACTGAAAAGGAAAGTAGTCTCTCTTCTCTTTCTGTGGACTATTAGCTGGTGGACCAATGGGAGAGAGTGTTTTAAATGGGCAGGTACTGTCCGGTACTGAGTACCTGCACTTTTAAACGGAGAGCACCTCCGCTTCACAGCATTAGAACAATACATTTAATGAAAGAGAATCAGCACTTCTCAGGAGCCATCAGTTACTCTAAATAGTGACTTACCTGCACTGCTAGATTTTCATTTAAAACACTGATGGGAGAGGGTGTGGCATTAGGGCCAGAGCAGCCGACTTTCGAACTGGGAACCCGGCTCGAGTGTCGACTCAATATCCTGTGATTCTGGGCAAACCACTTAATCTCCTAAAAATATGAATGTGTCCTTGTGTAATGTGACTGGTGCTCACGTAAAGCGCTCCGAAACCTCCGTATAGAGGTTGCGCTATATATGACGGCAAAGAAAAAAGAATTGAGAACTCGATATAAGAGCTTCCACCTTACTTTCTATGCGGTAATAGAGAAAAGAATACAAATATTAGTTACATTTGTCTTTCCTCTCTCTGATGGAGAACAGAATGAGAGATTAGGTATTGTTTTCTGTTTGCTGATAGAGCAGAATCACACATGAGCGTCTCTCCTGCCTGTTCCCTGAGAAAGAAGAGAAGGAGATATATTGACTATATTTCTTGGTTTTCGCTGATTGCGCAGTAAGCAATAGTCTTTTTCCTTTACTTTTGCTGATGCAGAACATAAGACCAGCAGCCTCAGTCTTCAGTAACAAAAAAAGACATTATATCTTGGTCTCTTCCCTTTCTGGGTTCTATTACAGATCATAACACACCATGTAAATGGAGTAAGCAATGTTTGTTCTTTGCTTTGTGCGTTTATTGAGAAGTGATTTCTGATGCTTACGGCACAGGCATGGCGTTCACTATGCCATCCTTTCCCTGTGCCCTGGCTTTTACTGTGCCAACCTTCCCCTGTGTCCTCCTTCCACTGTGCCAGGCTTCCACTGTGCCATTGGTTCCCCTGTGCCATTGGTTCCCCAGTACCATCCTTCCCCTGTGCCCTGGCCTCCCTTGTGCCATCCTTCCCCTGTGAGATCCTTCCCCTGTGAGATCCTTCCCCTGTGAGATCCTTCCCCTGTGAGATCCTTCCCCTGTGAGATCCTTCCCCTGTGAGATCATTTCCCTGTATCATCTATCCCCTGTGAGATCATTTCCCTGTATCATCCTTGCCCTGTGGGATTTTTACCCTGTGCCATCCTTCCTTTGTGAGATTCTTCCCCTGTGAGATCCTTCCCCTGTGAGATCCTTCCCCTGTGAGATCCTTCCCCTTCCCATGTGCCATCCTTCCCCCTGTGCCATCCTTCCGCCTGTGCCATTCTTCCCCTGTGAGATCCTTTCCCTGTATCATCCTTCCCCTGAGGGATCCTTGCCCTGTGGGATTTTTAACCTGTGTCATCCTTCCCCTGTTCCCTGGCCTCCTCTGTGTCATCCTTCCCTTCCCCTGTGCCCTGCCTTCCCCTGTGCCCTGCCTTCCCCTGTGCCCTGCCTTCCTCTGTGCCCTGCCTTCCTCTGTGCCAGCCTCCTTGCAGCACGTGCTCGGAGCCCGGGCTCAGGGAGGTCTGCTATAAAAGGGCGTGATGGATCACTCCAGGGCCGGGGCACGCTTCCCAGGCCCGCGCAGAGCGTGCCAGGGGCTGTGCGTGCAGATGTCTGCACGTGCTCTGTTGCCAGCAGTCAGGAGAGCCTAAAGTTTGGACTGCCCGTGGACGTCACGTCAGCACGTCCACCTGGGCCTTTCATCCTCCCAGGGCGGCAGGAGTTCATATAAAATGCTTTCTGATGGGAGCCGGGATCGGCAGCTCATTGGCTGGTTCGGGGTCGCGAGCTTTGAATCTAAATTGGAAAGAATTGATGAAGGGTGGGGGAGGGGGTGCGATGGCCGGCTCCTCAATGAGGGCGGAGGAGCGTCGCCCCACTGGTACCTCCCTAGGACAGTTTGGGGGCTTTCTCCCATAGATGTCATCCCACCACAGTGACCGGTTGAGTGGAAGTGACATCACTGGCCCTTTGGTACCCAATGCCCCCGCCACGAGCGCGCAAGGGGTGGCGTAGAGTAATACATGTAAATGTAAATGTATTGTATTTATATAGCGCACTTCTACCCGGAGGCCTCGTAGCGCTGTATTCATACCACTGTGGAACCCATCCTGGTTTTCCTGTGAAATGTCCACTCCTGGGCACCCCCAAGGTGAAACCAGGCATCCCAGCGCTGTTGGGGCCGTTGTGGAGATTAAGCAAGCTGTTGCCCAGAGGTGCAGAGTGGGACCCATGATTAGACTAGGCACCGAGGCGAGAATTATCAGGTCCGGGGAAATTGAGTCCAAGAGTCTGCAGTTTTAACAAACCTTAGTAACCTGCCTCTCACTAAAAGTGCTGACTGCTGGAAGTGCGGAGATAGTAGGGCGATGGATTCCATGTTCAGAGCTTTTCTTGCCAGAATTCTTCCCCCTGAGAGTGGGGCTTTCAGAGAGATGCCAGGTGACCCTTTTAATTGTCCCCTCTATGCTAATGAGGTACAGCTGAATATGAGCTGCTCCTTCTGAAAGCTTTGATGAAAAATTGAGGAAATATCCTAATAAATTGGAAACTAGTTCTGAGCTGACGAGGGGGGGGAGGTTCATGGGACATTTCAGCAGCTTCAGAGAATTTGAACAGGCCCATATCTTTTACAGTATTTGGAGAAATATTTTGGGATTGTATTCCTTTGATTGACCAGGTAGGATAACTGCTGTAATCTATAATTTCTTTTAACCTGACACTTTTTTACACCCTTTACAGGTGTGGGGTTTATAATTAATATTGATTAATATTGTACGTATTGCATTGTTATTTTTTTTTGTTTTCAGTGAGATGTGACGTGACGGTAAACATACACCATGAGTCTTAGTAGACGATATAAAACAATGGGGTGATCCAGTTTAGTGCAGAACCTGGGGATTAATACTGTAAGCGAAAAGTGGTTCTGCCACACTGAGAAATATATAAATGTACCTAAAAGAAATGACACTCACCTTTCACAATTCTGACATATAAATATATTGTGAAAAATAATACAAGTGTTTTGCGTTTTGGTTTGGACATAAGTCGTAATTCGTTTTTGCATTTGGTGACTGTTCTCATCCGGTTGGAGAGACTTAATTGTATAAAGGTAATTTTTGATTTCATGAGTCTTTGTAGCGCACACGTTCACTGCGGAAGGGTCCTCTTGGGGCTATTGAAAGATTACTCAAAATTATTGTTACCCAAAGGAATGGAGCTCATTCTATCGACCTCTGAAGGATGAGAGGCTGCATGCACCCACCATTATTTGATCCTTCCAGATTTGGATAAAGAACTCCAATAAAGAGCCCCTTGAGGGTGCCCGTCAGGCATTGCAGCGCCGGCCTGACGAGGAGCAAACCCATATGATGAAGCATGACACCCGCGAGGGGGTGTGAGGGCCCCGTTTCCAAAAAGGAACTACTCCCCCCGTGTAGTGACTCCTTTTCTGTGACCTACTCCCCTGTGTCTTTTGTCCGCTTTAGGAACAGCATACCTTTTTCTTTTGAGAATTAACAGTGGAGCCTGTATGCTGGACCTTTATGCGCTTTACGTCCCCACTTTTTGTGATGAATTGTTCTATCTACATCAAAATAAAACTCATATTCCGTTGAATGTGGCTTGGCATACATATAATACAATGGATATTTGGAACAAAAAAAAAGTTTTAGAGCAGAGAATAAAACATTTTTTTTTCTGTGCTTTTGATTCTCACTGCATCCTACAAATCCGGCTCTAATTTCAGAGGCTGGAGTCTTAAGGGCTTGTTTACAGGATCTCACTTGTAATGCACTACAGAGATACTCAAATTCACAAGCAAATTACAATCCCTATGCTTTCAATTACAGCATGTGTGAGAATAATGGGGAAAAAAAGGAAGATTGATGACGCCTTGTGCAGCCCGACATGGCATTCATTGAACTGGTTTTCCGAAGTGGCACGTGCAGGTTACATGCGCCCATGGAGGCGGCTGGCTTGTGTCGTGGACAACGGCCTCTCCACTTCTGTGAGCCCCAGGGAAGGACATTCGGGTTCAAAAAACGTGTTTTGTCTTTCTTCTGGTTTGGTCATCACACGTGATGTGTAGTCTTTCTTCTACATCTACACATCGCATTCCCATCCATGGCTAATCATTTTTGATAATTTGAACCACAAAACTATACACCAAAAATACAGAAACAAGCATTCATCACACAAATACACAGATGATGCAATATTTAATTTTATTTACATAAAAAACCTCAATTTTAATGGGAAGGTTGGAGCTTTTCTAAAACCAGTTGAGGCCCCCATCGTCCAAACTGCGCTCCGTTGGATGCACTTGCGCTGCTGCCACAAATCCATCGATCAGAGGAGGCCAAGTTACTTTTAGCCTCCAGTTTCAAATTCCTTCACATTTACAGAACATTTTAATTTTTTTATTTTGAATTTTGCTTCTGTATTTCCATACTCTTTATTAATCCGTTAATATTATTTAATTTTCTTAGCAGTTGCGGACCCCCTGAGAAGGCTTGCGAGCCCCCAGGGGTTCCTGGACCACAGGTTAAGAACCAGTGATCTATATCGTTGTTCTATCCCGCAGATGTCTTGGGCCACAGTTAAGCGCGAGGAGGGTTTGGGCGATGGACCGCAGTGACACACCTGCCAACGAACAAAATGATTCCACTGTGTTAGAAGGGGCGTAGCCTAGGAGGTGGCGGGGGCACATGCAGAGAGCTATATAAGAGGCACTATGACTCCTAACCCCCCAAGTAACTTCTTCCCAAAAATCAGGAAACAAAAACTTGCTGAGGCTGCTGCCGATGTCCTGGGGTGTTTGGATGACAGGCCTCAGCGAACCACGCGGGTGGCTAGGACGATGGGGCACAATGGATGACTTGGACGGCGGGTCAAAGTGAGACTCACAGATGGCATTGGATGATGGGCCACATTGAGGTCTGTGGTTACCTTGGGCGATGGGCCACAGTGAGGCCTGGGTGTGGCTTGGACACTGGGCCGCAGTAAGGCGTGCAGATGTCATTGAGCGATGGGCCACAGTGAGGTGCACAGGTGGCTTGGACGATGGGCCACAGTAAGGAGTGTGGATGTCATTGGGCCACAGTGAGGCGCGTGGGTGGCTTGGACGATGGACCACAGTGAGGTGCACGGGTGACTTGGACGATGGGCCACAGAGAAGCGCGTGGGTGGCTTGGATGATGGGCCACAGAGAGGCGCGTGGGTGGCTTGGACGATGGACCACAGTGGGGTGCGTGGTTGGCTTGGACGAGGGGCCACAGAGAGGCGCGTGGGTGGCTTGGGCGATGGGCCACAGAGAGGTGCACGGGTGACTTGGACGATGGGCCACAGTGAGATGCACGGGTGACTTGGACGATGGGCCACAGAGAGGTGCACGGGTGACTTGAACGATGGACCACAGTGAGGTGCATGGGTGACTTGGACGATTGGACCACAGTGAGGTGCACGGGTGACTTGGACGATGGGCCACAGAGAAGCGCGTGGGTGGCTTGGATGATGGGCCACAGAGAGGCGCGTGGGTGGCTTGGACGATGGACCACAGTGGGGTGCGTGGGTGGCTTGGGCGAGGGGCCACAGAGAGGCGCGCGGGTGGCATGGGCGATGGGCCACAGTGGGGTGCGTGAGTGGCTTGGACGATGGGCCACAGAGAGGCGCGTGGGTGGCTTGGGCGATGGGCCACAGTGGGGTGCGTGAGTGGCTTGGACGATGGGCCACAGAGAGGCGCGTGGGTGGCTTGGGCGATGGGCCACAGAGAGGTGCACGGGTGACTTGGACGATGGGCCACAGAGAAGCGCGTGGGTGGCTTGGATGATGGGCCACAGAGAGGCGTGTGGGTGGCTTGGACGATGGACCACAGTGGGGTGCGTGGGTGGCTTGGACGAGGGGCCACAGAGAGGCGCGTGGGTGGCTTGGGCAATGGGCCACAGAGAGGTGCACGGGTGACTTGGACGATGGGCCACAGTGAGATGCACGGGTGACTTGGACGATGGGCCACAGAGAGGTGCACGGGTGACTTGAACGATGGACCACAGTGAGGTGCATGGGTGACTTGGACGATGGACCACAGTGAGGTGCACGGGTGACTTGGACGATGGGCCACAGAGAAGCGCGTGGGTGGCTTGGATGATGGGCCACAGAGAGGCGCGTGGGTGGCTTGGACGATGGACCACAGTGGGGTGCGTGGGTGGCTTGGGCGAGGGGCCACAGAGAGGCGCACGGGTAGCATGGGCGATGGGCCACAGTGGGGTGCGTGAGTGGCTTGGACGATGGGCCACAGAGAGGCGCGTGGGTGGCTTGGGCGATGGGCCACAGTGGGGTGCGTGAGTGGCTTGGACGATGGGCCACAGAGAGGCGCGTGGGTGGCTTGGGCGATGGGCCACAGAGAGGTGCACGGGTGACTTGGACGATGGGCCACAGTGAGATGCACGGGTGACTTGGACGATGGGCCACAGAGAGGTGCACGGGTGACTTGAACGATGGACCACAGAGAGGTGCACGGGTGACTTGGACGATGGGCCACAGAGAGGCGCACGGTGGCTTGGGCAATGGGCCACAGAGAGGTGCGTGGGTGGCTTGGGCAATGGGCCACAGTGAGGCGCGTGGGTGGCTTGGACGATGGGCCATTGAGAGGTGCACGGGTGACTTGGACGATGGGCCACAGAGAGGCGCGTGGGTGGCTTGGGCGATGGGCCATAGTGAGGTGCACGGGTGGCTTGAGTGTAGTGTTACCAGACTGGTGATTGGCACCTTCTCTATCCAGTTGCCAGTTTTGCAGTTGCTCTTGCGCCAGGGACGTGCAGCCCGACAGGTCCACGAAACTAGACGCTGACGTTGCTATCTGCGTGTTTTGATCGAAGGCTCTATAAAGCAGTGCTGGATTTTATTGACCTGCCTGGGCTTTGCCCATAAAAACACATTCCACTTTGTTCCCAGCTTGCTGTATTTAATTTATTTATTTGCTTGGCGCAGGACCTAAAGTAGCTGGTATCCATACTGGGGGTGAGGGGGGAGTAGGGGTCTAGAGTAGAAGTAATTTAAGTGTTATTTTAAGTTGTTGGCACTTCTATACTCCACTTTCTGCCATTGGTGTGGCCTTGTAGCGCCCACTGGGTCCAAGGTAGAGGTGGGTGAACCAGCAAATTAACAGGGAGAGCTGAACCAGGAGTCTGGCTCGGCTCGAAGAGGCTGATCGTGAGGCGAGCCAGCCTCAATTGTGCAACAGCCACATAGACATTTGACGACTCTTCGGAAGTAAATGAGTCTATCCTTGTATTTGGTGACACTTATTAGAAGTGAAAGATTCTACACATGAACTTACCAACATTCATGCCCCACCAGGATGCTGTTTGTGTCTTCTGCCCCCTAAACGTGGCCAAGGGTGGTGTTATAGATGGAGAAACATTATTTCAGGACCACTGGAATTAGGCAGCAGGAGCGGACCAAATTATGCGCCAGAGTTGACTAAATTATGCGGCAAAAATAGGCAAGTTGTGCAGCGTAACGTGGCACATTTTGTGAGCGTATTACTTCATTATTTTGTCATTTTTGCCCATGTAAGCGCTGCCTTAGAAAGGTTTCTCCTCAATAGTACCACTTTAACACCAAAATACAGCAGTGAGCTACTAAACGATACCCAGTCAACGTTTGTGAAGGGCCTTCCGCTGCACGGCAACATGTGATTATAATTGCATTTATATAGAGCTTACTACCCTTGACGAGGTGTTGGAGCGCTTTTTCGGCAAGTAGCACGCTACAATGGCAATAGCTTAATCGCTTGCAAATGCATGACCTATTGCATTCACACCGATACAGATCCACACACACAAAGCTACCCACACACACATACAGAGCCACCCACACAGAGCCACCCACACAGAGCCACCCACACAGAGCCACCCATACAGAGTCATTCACATAGAGCCACCTACACATGGATATTAAACATTTGAAAGCCATGTTCCTTCTGACTTGAAACACCCTCATAACTGCTGGTGACGTCACACGACGAAGGGTGTAGTTAGACGGTAAGGAGTTTCTGTTGAAGACCACAAAGGTAACATTGGACACCACACAAGCAACTTTTATTTATGTTTCCTAAACCAGTGGACAGTCTTAAAATCACTGCCGAGTTTGTTTCACTGTTCGTAAGAGGAGCATCTTTTTCAAAGGCCTGTATACAGTGCGCGTGGACAGTGAGGAGAAACACGAGTGCCAGACAGACACTGCCCACTGCTGATCACCTGTCTCAGGACCTCGAGAAAAGGCCTAGCAACAGGATAGACACCTTTTTGGCATCGTAATTGGCTTCAAGTGGTCTAAACTTGCCTCGGCAGATTGGCGCAGGGCGGCCCTTCCTTCCACCAGCAGGATCTTTTCTGCCATGAGCAAGCTGGACACTTGTTTCGGCGCTGCGTGCGGGTGTGTAGCTGTCCTGAATGCAGCAGCACTGGCTTCCAAGAGGAGCGGGAGGCCCAGTGTCCTACAATTATGTCTATTTTTTGCTTCGTAACTAGCGGAAAGGTGACATCCTTTTCAGTAGCTTGCTTTTGGACCCCTTGCACCTTAGCTACATCTGTGGCTACTCAAGCATCATCGGTTTTTTGTGGTGTTTTTTTGACAGCACGGTGTGTCGACGCACTCAAGGCCGAAAGGGGAATGCAACATAAATACAGGCAATTTTGTCTTTGAATTAACTCAATCATTTAAGCAATACTGTTTTTATATAGCACATATGTTAAATAAAAAACAATTCTAAACAGTGCACGCACATCTGCACAGCTTGCGCATTAGTAAAACAGCAACAAATACCAAACTATGTTAATAGCCAAGAACTAACGTTAAAGATTAATTGAAAATTAGGGACTCCAGGGATCATGAACATGCATAGCTCCTACATGCTGAACGTGACTGCTGGAACACTGAAAGCAGAACTTTAGCCACGTGACTAAGATTTACATTTCCAGTTTCCTCAAAGAGCCTCTCGCCGACCGCTTTTTGAAAACAACAACTGCACTAATTAGATTGTACCACAGAAGCCAGCCACAGACGATGCAATAATTGACAAAAACAAAAGAAAGGGAATCGGACGGGAAAAGAAAAGTTTTCATTCACCAATTAAGCCTCATACCAGGAACTTCAACACGTGTGTGCTTCAAGATCGGAGAAAAAGAACAGTAACAGCAATAAAACGCACAATTTAAGGGAGTCGAGTGGATTGAAGTGATACAAAAGGGGATGATGTTATGTTATGTTATGGTTTTTTTTGAGCGCGACAGCTGCCCCAGCAACGGGGCGTCCCGGCGCTGAGAACCATAGCACAACCTACTGGGGAGAAGGAGGGGAGAAGGGACCTACCAACAGGAAAAAAGGTGGGTTTTAATGACTTTGCGGAAGGTAAGTAGGTTGTCGATACAACGGATGTGGAGGGGTAGGGAGTTCCATAGTTTTGCCGCCCGGAGTCTGATGAACGGAGCGTTTGAGAAACACCCACCCCCAGTCAACTGATCTGGGTTTAATCCATCACCATTCTTTAGCCCACTCAGCCACCCCAGTTCAGACATGGCTATATGCAAATCAGTCTGACCCTGTGCCTCATGGGAACAGTCCAGCCCGAACGGCCAAGCCATGCCTTCCCTGGACCGGAAACAAGCATCCTGGGACCGGTTTCGGATTCATAATCCTCATCAGCCAGGCTATCTTGAATCCAGTGGCCAAGTGAGCAAGGGGTCACGTCTGAGCATACCCTGCCAACTTAGGGCGAACAAAGTGATACAAAAGGGGATGATGGACGGAGCGATGTCCATTCAATCATCAGTCCATCATGGGAAAAAACAGACCCTGGCCTCTCAGGTGGGGGCTGGGATGTTTGTGTTTAGATTTCAAATTTTGCTTACTCTTGCATTCCCTAAGAATATTTGCTTTTTCAAGGATGTGGTTTCTGTAGTTTTTCAAGTGCCAAATTACTCCTGCGTACGGTGTACTGTGAAAAGGTCGCGAGTAGGTGTATGTGAGTTCAGGTTGTGGGTGTTTATATCGGCCACGGTCGAGAGCTGCGGAGTTCAGGCCCAAGGCAGTGAGGATTTTTCACAGCCCCTCAGCGGGTGCTAAAGGGGTTCAGAGTCCATGCTCATCCAATCTTTGACCTCTCTGCAGAGCACACAGAGCAGTGGTAGGGTGTGCCGGTTGTTGTGATTCTACTAATATGTGTGAAGGAGGCACCCAGCTGTCCAAATATTGACAGGGCGAAAGTGAAAGCAAATGCAGTGTTCACATGGGCGTGGGTGCTGTGCGTGGGGGATTGTTGAAGGCAAGGAGATGCAAGGGCGTGCATGCAGGAGGGAGTGAAAACAGGGTGCTGTAGAGGAAAGATGAGATGCGCAGATGGAGGGCTTCAGAAAGATAGGAGATGGGCGTAAGTGTCTAGAGACTGCAGGAGGAAGGGAAGAACGGGAGTGATTGAGACACTGCACGCCCCTTTCACAGACAGTAGAAACAGGGACGTAACACAGGCCCCTGCAGCCCCCGCGGCAGTGGGCCCCGTCAGCACCGCACTTCTGCTGGGGAGCTCTAGATTGAGTCCGGAGGGGGCCCCTTCACTTACCCTGCAGAGGGGCCCCCTCAAGGTTCGTTACGCCACTGCGTAGAAATGTTTACTTCCCAGTCTGCTTAAAATGTGTGTATATTATAATGTAATCAGGGCACGAGTCGGGGTACCACTCGGGTGGACGGCGTCCCCCCACTTATTTTACCGGGCGGACGCCGTCCCACCTGCCAAACAGCTGGACTTCACTCTTTGGCCTCTCCGGGGCGAGATCGGAGCTCACTCAGCACGCTGCTCACGCGCTGACTTCTCAGATGGAATCGCATCTAAGGGGTGAGCGAGGGGAGGCAATGGGCCTGATGGTTCAAGCCACCTTTCGTGACGTCACTTCCTGTCGTGACGTCACTTCCGGTGACCGCGTCCCCCCACTTCTTTTTTTTAGGACTCGTGCCCTGAATGTCATATAATATAGTTGTTATAGTGTGTAGCTCGTATATTCTGAGCCCTGCGCAGCAGGACAGGATGTTTGCCGTGTGCAGACCTTATGACATCATGGGGTTCTCGTGGTCAGACTCATGCCACGGCAGATGTTAGCTTCATCTGACCTGGGATGGTGCGAAGAAGGTTTCTCCTGACAGAATATAAGAACTTGTTCTATAACTCTACTGTGTCCCGTGTACTTAATATAATGTAATATAATGTAATATACAATAATGTAATGAAATATAATATAATATAATTTAATAAAATGTAATATAACTTAATATAATGTAGTATAGTACAGTATAATATTGTATAATATAATGTAATATAACATAATATATGTCATGTAATGTAATATAAATCAATATAACAATATAGTATAATATAATGTAATATAATATATTATAACTTAATATAAATGTAATATAATATACTGTAAAATGATATATTATGATATAATATAGTATAATATAATATAATCTACAGTGCTGCTCCTGGACTGAGGCCCTCGCCTGCTGAGCCAGGGTTCCGTGCTGCTAGTGTCGACACTGCTGCTCTACTGCTGAATGTTTGCTGTTTTGGAAATCCCCGTGTTGTTGCGGCTTCCTGTGGAACCCGCACCGCTCTCTGCGGCCGTCCTAAACACACGCAAACTGCGCCTTTTTTAACGAGCGGCTGACGCAGAGGGGGGCGCCTCGGCTGCAGTGATACCCCGAGTCGTCAAAAGTGGTCTGTGAGGGACAAATGTTTACCATGCGCCCATAGGGACACTGCCGGCCTCGCCCTCCCCACTGGGAAACCAGATTTTGGAACCAAAAAATGGGCATTCCATAGACATAAACGTAGGACTACAATTTTGGACCGACTAAATATTACAAAACTGACTTAACTCGTTCCATGCTGATGACGGAACCGCTCCGTCATCAGCCGCGGTGGCACTGTGCTGATGACTCAGCGGATTCCGCGCCTGCGCTGGGCGTTCCATTGAGCGGGCGGGGCCATGATGGAACCGCTCAGTCATGAGCACAGCTCAACCGCCCGCCGCGCGACCCCCCGCCCCCTTAGCGCTGTGGCAGAATAGCCGCCGCTGCGATGTGGTTAATGGACAACGTTCACCTACCTAGAAAACACAGGCATTGTTGCAGTAAGCGGAATCAAATGCAAACGTGTGTCAACTAAATTGTAAACTCAATCTGTGTTAGCCAAATGATGGTATTGTCAGATGAGGACTACAGGATCTGCACTTAAACACAGAAACACTTGCCTCACTGTGCCCAGTCGACCCTCTTGGAAGCCAAAACCCGTGCTATACTTTCTGCCTCTTACTAGGGGAGATGGCGGGAAAGAGGCTGTCTATGCAAGTGAGCCGAGTGCTGTCAGAGCTCCAGGCTCTGGCCAATGAAAGCCTTATGCTGATAACAGTGCGTTGTTTTAAGCAGAAAAAAATGAGCAGCAGTACACCGCCCTTGGTATTTATATCCTGGCTGGGCTTATGTGTCAAAAAGGGAGGGACCCCAAATATGCTTCAAACCCCCCCCCCCAGGCCCCATTTCTAATAACCACACTCTGGATACCATTACACATAAGTAAGGCCGGCCTGAGCAGAATAATATGTTTGGTAATCCCGTGTTTGATTGCATTTTAAAACGGTAACAGAAGTGAACTGCATGTATAAATAGGTCTAGACATAGTTAAGCACTGTGTTGTATATTTGTACTTCATTCAATATGGCTACTTGGTGTCAGTAGTCCTTTCTTAGTGTTTCCACCTTCCCAACCTCCCATTGTACCAAAGAGTGTTCTCTCTAGTATGGGGGATTCCAGCCTTGGCAGTTGATGGTCTGGTCAGCTGTGAGGTTTACTGCTCTGCTGTGTAACTTAATAAATCTATCTTAATAACTTGAAGACGTGTCCTGCTACCTACCTAAACTACTTACAACACACTGCCAGTTCAACAGATTAATTGTGAAACATTCTGAGCCCCCGCCCCTTTTTGAGGGGGGGGCTGCAGCTTAAAAAAAAGTTTGAAGACCACGGTGTCCACCCCTGCTGGACTCTAGGATTCTTTCACGGGGGCGGGTCTGTCCAGGACGCTTCCCCTGACTTCAAACTTTGCCTGCGAAGTCCACCCGCCGCGGTGTCTGTGCCTCGGAGCCCGTCTTCGGAGCACACGCATGTCCATGGAGCACACGCATGTTCAAGGAGCACACGCATGTCCATGGAGCACACACATGTTCATGGAGCACACGCATGTCCGTGGAGCACACACATGTCCGTGGAGCACACACATGTCCGTGGAGCACACGCATGTCCGTGGAGCACACACATGTCCATGGAACACACGCATGTTCACGGAGCACACACATGTCCATGGAGCACACACATGTTCATGGAGCACACGCATGTCCATGGAGCACAGCGGCCTCTTAAAAACAGTGCAATCGGCCCCACGAGGGCGCCTGCTTTGGGTTTATGACCACACTTGCACGTGGCTGTAATATTTCGTGTTTTGTGCCTGTGTTTTACTTTTGTCACCAAACGTTGAAATCTGTGACAGTGTCTACATGTGCTGCGCACCAGCAACGCCAGCTCGGTTCCTTATACTGGGGACTCGTGAACTGTGCTCGGTGACCCGGGCCGAGAGCTCTCACCTGCCAGAACCTGTCTGTGTTTCTTGCAACTGGCGGAGCCGGTATGCCTTTAAACTCGGAATGCCTCGACTCCGGCTGAAAAAACACGAGGCTCCTGCTGCACCGATCGGCCCCTACACGTCCTCACCCCCCAGCACCGACGTGTGCCTGGTAGCTGGAGGGTGCTGGAGGAAGACAAGTCAAGTCAAGTCATAACATTTATATAGCGCACTACATACCCAGAGGGTTTCAAGGCGCTTAGGAAGGGGAGGAGGATTATTTGTCAAATATCCACGTTTTAAGCTGCTTTCTGAACGCTAGGTGATTCTGGGTGAGGCGAAGGTAAGCGGGGAGTGAGTTCCATGTTTTGGCAGCCAGGTATGAGAAGGATCTGCCTCCCATGGTGGTCTTGTTGATGCGAGGTACAGTGGCGAAGGCTTGGCTGGAAGAGCGAAGTTGTCGGGAGGGGGTGTAAAAGGACAGTCGAGAGTTGAGGCAATCTGGTCCGATGTCGTAGAGTGATTTGTGTGCGTGGGTAAGCAGTCGGAAAGTAATCCTCTTATTGACGGGTAGCCAGTGGAGGTCTTTAAGGTGACCAGAGATGTGTTCGTTGCGTGGGATGTCTAATATGAGCCTGGCTGAGGCGACAGGGGGCTGAGAGGGCCAAGAGAAGGGCTTTTAGTCGGTGGAAATGTCTGGAGTAAAGCGCCTCAACGCCTCATCAGGGGTAGTAAGCGCTGTACAAATACAATTACAGTAATAGTAGCTTCGGCCGAAAGATTTCAGCCAGCAGACCCCGATGCAAGGGTAGTTCTTGCTTCACTAAATGTTAACGAGGATATTTCAATCCCCAGAACAGTCCCCGCGGGTTGAAAACAATCGGGTACCGCCTCACTGGGGGTGTCCACCGCCCTCCACTTATGTGTTACCTCTAAGACAAGGGGCTTTTCTGCAAAGGTTTACATGGATGTGGCCTGAGCAGGCTGCAGCCGAGGCTGGGAGGCCCTGTGCAGTTGAATACAAGCATACTTTTCACAAATATATATATATCTACTTACATATGTGTACAGGTGTGTGTGTGTGTGTGTGTGTGTGTGTGTGTGTGTGTGTGTGCACACGCTCCCTGTAGCCCAGAAGCCACCAGGAGTTGTAAATAAATGGATTTACGGTTGTAGCTTACTACCTCTACATACCACTACATCAGCTGTGTGCAATGCTTGAATGTCGCTACTATTTCACCCTTACTACAAGTTGCAGGAGTAGTGTCTGTACGGAGGGAGCACCATCAAAACACTTTCTCCCCAAGTTCTACTGCAAACTGGGAATCAACAGCATATTCTAACTGCAGATTTATTTATTTATTTATTTGCAAAGTTTTATATAGCGCTGGCTAGACCCGGAGGTATCGGAGCGCTTTACATGAGGATCTGCGAGTTACAGGTTACATAATTACATAGGCAAGTATAGACATAGGAGAAAACATGAGATTACGGTGAAGGCAGAGGGATGAACCAGAGCCAAACTCCTCTATAGCTGCATAGGACAGCTCCACCGGGCATCGGCCAAGGTTGCTCGGGCACCGGGGTAAGTACAGACAGTTATGGTTTCCGCCCAGGGGGCATCATCAAAGTTCCATCGAGAGCATCGGTCACGGTGTTACTGGAAAGTGCAGTCTGTTTGATATTCGTCAGTTTTCATTTGCTGGTACCCGACAAGACCACAGTTCACCAACCCAGGCATTCCGGGATGTCTCAGAAGGTTTCCTTAACTCATGGATTATTGATACACAAAGAAGAGTTTTTAATATTGATTTATTATTAATATTTCTGAACACAAACTTTTTTTAAAAAGATAGTAATTTACGCTGTTAAGGAAATAAAAGGACACACAAGTGCCTCATCCTTTTCACCCACACACTAGAGTCGAGTACACACTAAGGAGAGAGGCAAAAGCTGCTTTGGAGCCAGAGAGCCAGCATCAGTGAACTACAAAGTGTCCTCGCGCCGCTGACCACTGCTTATGCAGGCGGTGAATGAAAAGCAGTGTCTTCTCTGCGGGGTACAGATGGCCAATGGGCAGATCGTGGGTGATTGGCCGACAGACTTGGAGGGACCCCTGAATGCCAGAAGCTTGGGGTCATCTCCTTCCTGAAAGGGCCCTCTTGGTAGAGAAGAAAAGCTCTTCTCTGCAACCAACCCTGCATTATTAATAATCAATAACAATAGGTGTCCTAGAACGTTCTTTGTTTGATGACGTCTCCTTGAGCTCTGGAATGTCTGTGACATCACTCGCCGGTTGTCCCCCCCGTGAAGGATCGGGGTAGGTTGTCCTCTTGGCGTTAGTTGCCCATGGACCAGGCGAAGCGCTGGGGAGCGGTGCTTGTGGCACGGAGAGGTGGGTTCATCGTGGGTTGGGACCCCGTTACAAACCAATGACCTTAAGAAAGAGACCAAGGTTAGCTTTAAGATCGGGCCCGCCGACTCACTAGTAATGGTCACTAGCAGACTGACCATCGCGTAGGAGGTACCTGTGGGTGGCGTCAGGTTATGGGTGTCCTCTGCTGGGGTTGGTGGTCAGATCTGTGAATTCTTCAACTTTGTCCGGGTTTGGGGCAAACCAAGTGGATTTGTCCAACAGAAGTTTGAAAAGGTGAAGCGAAGTCTATTGATGACATCTTGTGAGCGTGTCCGAGTGGCGAGAGGGTGGAGGGTGCATGGTTAGGGCATAAAGACGGGCATCATTGGTAATTGTGCATCACTGCCCTTAAAATGGGCCACATCTCCTCTGTTACCTGTAATGCCCTGGCCCAGCTTGCCATGAGGTTGTTCTCTTCTTGGGCTGAAGGAGGTTGGACTTCTAAGTTGTCTGGAGTTTGGTTAAAGAAAAGTCTCTAGATGTTATTGCTTGTTGCTGTTGGGCCGAATTCAACTCCAGCGACTAGGGTTCATGTACATTCATTCATAGCCGTCCCCGCCTAACGCACACTCCCCGTTTCATACTCTTCAGTAGCAAACCAAACAAAGCTTTGGACTGACCCACCCTGCCCAATACACCCGAAGCATACCACCCCACTCCTTCTCCATTACCCGCCATTTTTGACGCTGTGGTAACGACACTTCTAGAGTCATAGACGCCTGAGACTGCAGCATTATATGGAATCTGAAGGGCACATTTGCTTGCATCGCACTGTACGGACAAAGTAGACTGCGGCGTATGTACAGTCACCAACACAACAGCGTATCGCACTGTGGCCGATGGACCTGCTGGTTCATGTAAAGTTATTGAAGCTTCCAAGCCGGAAGCATCATTCGGGAAAACAAATCAGTGTTTTTTTATAATCTGTAAGTTTAAATATAAACAATACAATGTAATTAATCAGCACACCATAATTAACTGTATTTACATGCACATGGAGCCATATTGAATTCAACATAGATGTAGGGCACAAAGTGGTTCCGCACTCAACAATAAAGTCAGTAGGGTTCAAATAGAGGACAGCCTTTGTATGCACATCGAAGAACTTCCAATGCAATGTTGTTTCTTTTTTTCAAACAAGTTTTTTAATAGACTTTCTTTCAAGTAAAGACAAGTCAGGTAGAGAAAATCCAGCAGCTGACGCGTTTCGTCCCAGAGGGACTTCTTCAGGGCTCTACAATGTAAAACCGAATATACAGTCCCAAGTTTTGCTTTTGGTAAGCAAAAGTTTTCAACTCTTTGAAGCAGACGCACGGACGGACATTTGGTTATCAAGCCACGTGAATCGATAAATGCACTGTATAAAACGTGTGAGCCCAGTACATAAGTTGTACCAAAAGCAAAACTTGGGATTGGGTATTCGGTTTTACATTGTGTAGCACGGAAGCAGTTGGATTTTGTTGGATTTAAGATAATGTTAATTTCTAGGCTGAGGGGGAGGTCCAGATGGTCCCAGAAGGCAACTTTGGTCCCAGTGGCAATATTTTGGGGAGCGGGGATAGGGTAGACGAGCTATGTGGTGGATCTGGCAAAACCCACCCTATGGGGCATTTGGTACAGTTGTCCGCAGTCTTGTCGATAACAGCACAACAGGCTCTGCCTTGGTCCAAGCGCACTTCTTACCATAAGTCCTTGACCTTAAGCTCCACTATCAAACACTCGCTTTGTGCCAATGTACTACACCTTGACCTCTACCGCCCAACAAGTACTTTGTACTCTTCCTTTAGCCCAACTAATGAACTTTAAAGACCCCCAACTATCTGACACTGATACGGTTAACTCATCCAACAAACCTAACAAATGCCCACAGCCCCAACTCCCAAAACACCCATGCCCCACCGGCCCGCCAGCTCCTAACTCACCATGATAACTTAGTTCAGAAGGTTTCTCCGCATTGTTGAACAAATCCACTCTGGAGCAAACTGACACCTCCATGCTAGACCAAATGGAGAACTCGAATACTACTTCGAATATGTTTCTCTCGCCGAAAGATGACTCAGAAACCTCACTCCAGCCATCGGTGCCTCATGCATGACCTCAGATCCACCAATTCGCCACTACATCAAACTGATCAGACCTGATCCAAGACCCAATCTGAAAGGCTTTTACATCAGTACCACCTTCACCACCCTGCGCATGCTTCGCAGGATCTTCAAGTGGATCCCCACCGAAACTAGGACGGTCATCCAGGTCCTCGTCAGCAGCAGACTGGACTACAGCAATGCACTCTACCCAGGAGCCCCGGCCAAACTCCTGAAACGACTCCAACGCATCCAGAACGCCTCCGCTCGCCTGATCCTGGACATCACCCACCACATCACACCCCACCTGAAAGACCTGCACTGGCTCCCCGTCAACAAGAGGATAACCTTCAAGCTCCTCACCCACGCACACAAGGCACTCCATGACACCGGACCAGCGTACCTCAACAGACAACTCAACCTCTACACCCCCGCCCGCCAGCTCCGCTGCACAGACCATGCCCTCTAAACCATCCCCCGCATCCGAAGAGTGACCGCCGGTGGGACATCATTCTACCACCTCGCCGCCAAGACGTGGAACACCCTCCCCATCTGCCTACGGCAGACCGAAGATCTTCTAACCTTCAGGAGACTCCTCAAGACCTGGATCTTCGAACAGTAGCAGCACCCCCCCCCCCCCTCTAGCGCCTTGAGACCCTCACGGGTAGGTAGTGGTCTTTACAAATGCTATGATCGATTGATTGATTGACCTTCCATCCCTTCACTGACCTCCCCCACCACTCAGTTTCTGTCCAGGTAGTCTGAAGTCATACCTGGGAGAGGAGCCGGCGTGAGGAAGGCGTGTGTCAGTCTGGCTCCGCAATGAGAAGAGATGGACGCATGTGCACCCTTCGTATGAAGGCCCGAATAAAGGTGGCATGAGGGAAGTGAGGATTCTGGCCGAGGCACAAGTCTTGAATAATTGACAGACTTGTTTTGGATGGGAAGCTGACAAATTTAAATTGAGGTTTTCCATGATACGGGAACGGACGGTACACTGCCAGTCACTTTAAACCTGGTCGCTTTGATTGGGAAAGTTGGTGGCGTATCAGGGCCACTTCCACTATCCTGCCTTGTTACAGCTGAAAGTTTGGTCGTCTACATAAATGATTATTGATTACACACCCCTGATATTGCTCTAATCTTCGGACATATTTGTTTCTGGTGATCTAAATGGATTGGTGTAGCATACCATTTTGAAGTGACATATCGCTATCTTTGAAAAGTTGCTCCCTAGTGACTAGGATGGAATTAGGAATTGATATTGCTGTGAATTAAGCCATATTGATGACTAGTGCGCTGATTTGAATTGAAGTTAGCTCAAAACTTCTAATGCAAGCTATATAGTATATGAACAGGAGCTTGGCTACAATACCGTTTTGAAATTGGATTTAATTAGGCGCCATCTGATTTGATTGCCCACCACTTGGAACTTAGTGTGGTCCACACATCATACCATCTGCCCTGACGAAGTTCCTTTGATAGGAACGAAACGCGTTGGCTGTTGTTCCATTTTAAAATACGAAGAAGAATGAAAGAATATTGATAAAGTTTATTCCTGGCTCTTCTGTGACTACATACCTGGTGCTGCCTCCACGCTTCTTGAAGTCTTTTCTCTGGAATTCCAGTGGGACCCAACCACAGCAGGTCCCGGAGGCTTTATGCACAGAAACTGATACATATGGGACTTTAGGATTGAGGTGCTCAACTTGTAGTCAGCTGTGGGTGCTATAGTGTTTTTTAAATTGAGGTTATGATCAGAATCCGCATTAGTATGTACTGTACACAAGCCACTGGAAAGGAAGAGGCTTGCCTGAGACAAAGATATCTGCCCTCTTAGCATCCGTGGCAAGATTGTACTGGTCCAGGTACACCTGGATTGCATTGAACAGAGATGAATTTGCATGTGTGGGACATCAATGGTTGACTCGTCCCTCGAGACAGTGGCCATGATACAAGGTCTTCAATTTACGGTAGCTGCTATTCCGCCAATCCATGCAACAAGTCCTTGGCCATGCCACCTCTTTCCATGCTGTAGATCAATGGAATTCCAGTGTTCTCAGAAGTAATGTTCAACAGCTCACAAAACTGAAGGGTCATTTGAAGTAGTGTAAGGGGGTGATTTCGCAATTGTGCACTCACGCTCTGGTCACCTCAATAATCCATTCCACGTCTTCGGCAAAGGTCTGGACGTCATGGCGTGATTTTAGGGCCATTGCAATCAGATGCTGGTACTGCGTATGTTTGGCTGAAAGCGTACTCTGAGAGCGCACCCATAGGGAGGGGGCTTTTCAAGGCCGGCCAATGCTGACCAAGTGCCACACTGGTGTTTTGAGGAACTTCTACATTTACAAGATTTTTTGATGGAAAACTGTTAATATATCGTACTCTGGTATTGGGATCTCGTCTGAAATCTTGAGACCTTGACTGGTCGCCATCGCCCACTAGCACCACCGTCTCACCGCCCTGGCTCACTTTCTGAAAGACCCCTCTGACGTAGTCCTCAATGTAACTACAGCAACCACAATCGCTTACTTTATAACCATCTCTTCTGGGAAGTGGAAAGCAGAAATGTAATATTGTCAACAGACCAAATGTATCTAAGTTTCACTCCTGATTACACTAATCTTGGAACATTTTGCTTTCTCCTATGTTAGATATGTACAAACATTGTTGCTATGTGCATGTTTTATTTTTTTCTTTTGGTTGTAACCATGTCAACCGTGTTGGTTGAAGCTGTTGTGTTGGAAAGTATGTCCTGCGTAAAAGGTCATGGTTACTGAAGTCTGCTGAGTGGAAAAGCTGTGGCGGTGTCTTCAGACCACAAGTCTTGGAACTGGACGTTCATTGGTTGGAATCCCAGCATCCAGTGCAGATCCCCCTTGTGATCCTGAGCGTCTGAGCACAATAGTTGTCACCGATATGAAGAACTCCACTGGTTCCCCCAATAAATGCCTCCTCCTCCTCACTGAAACAACGCTCCCTTTACTCTCCCTGTGGAACTGACACAGACAACTAAATTGTGGTGCGAATAGTGCGGCCATCTTTGACTAGTGAGTTTGTCTGCTGTTGCCATGGATAGTGTTACATGGAATCACAATACTAACTAGTTTATATTTCCTCCATTCCCTCACTTTAGAGCCTCTTAATTTAATATTATTAGTTAAATGTTTTTGTTAGTCTGTTTTCCTTGTTATTCACCTTTTCAGTAATTGCAGTGTATTTCCAAAATATTTCGTGAGTGGGTGGAAGACTTCCCTGCTGAGTTTGTTCACCTAACATTAATTAGCATTATGTGTTTATGCAAATCAATGTTGCATTCCACTTTCAGTATTGCGACCGTGGGCCAGCGCCTTCCCAGTCCGCTGTGCTGATATGTGGGGGAGCAGAGGCGCAACTAGAGCCAAATTAAAATTTCTAGGGGGAGAGGGGCTGATTCTTCCAGCAATATGCAAGGAGGAGATGCAGGGGCTCTAAGAAAGGGTAAAAAACAACAAAGCCTCGTTAGCAAGTAAATGTTCTTTTAAAGACCTGTGAAGTACTTGGGTGCTGCTGTGTGTTTGCCTGGGAAGCTGTCTCAGCTGGGCTGCCACACACGACGGGGGGTGGTGGGCTTAAGCCCTTTGAGCCCAATGGGCATTGCACAGCTGTGGGGGAATATCCCTGGGAGGCTGGGTGAGTATATTTGGGGAGTGTCCTTGGGAGGCAGGGTGAGTAAGTGGGGGAGTGTCCTTGGTAGGCTCGGTGAGTATGTGGGGGAGTGTCCCTGGGAGGCTGGGTGAGTGTGTGGGGGAGTGTCCCTGGGAGGCCGGGTGAGTATGTG
This sequence comes from Lissotriton helveticus, assembly GCF_964261635.1. NCBI lineage: Eukaryota > Metazoa > Chordata > Amphibia > Caudata > Salamandridae > Lissotriton > Lissotriton helveticus. The sequence continues at coordinate 1,176,201,417 of NC_136071.1, read as the reverse complement.
GGGGAGTGTCCCTGGGAGGCTGGGTGAGTGTGTGGGGGAGTGTCCTTGGTTGGCCGAGTGAGTATGGAGCGGAGTGTTCTTGGTTGGCCGGGTGAGTATGTGGGGGAGTGTCCTTGGAAGGCTGGGTGAGTATGTGGGGGAGTGTCCTTGGTTGGCCGGGTGAGTATGAGGGGGAGTGTCCTTGGTAGGCCGGGTGAGTATGTGGCGGAGTGTTCTTGGTAGGCCGGGTGAGTATGTGGGGGAGTGTCCTATTTTTTTTCCCCAAAGAGTTTATTGTAATTAGACAACAATACACAGCTATATTGCGCCTACAACCCTGGGGCCGGCAGCGACAAGTACCAATACGCAAATATGACACACACAGCTTATATGCCGACAACCCGGGGGCCCGGCAGCGAATGCAAGTTAATTATAAACCGGGCTGAAAGTCTTCAAAACTATAACATGAAAGAAATGAACACAAAGTGTGCCATATGTAATCTACTATTGTCGCCTATGGAGAATAGATTAGGTAACAATTTATACATACCCGCCTCCTCCCACCCACCCCTGTCTGCCTGCATCTGTTCGATCTGTCTAACATTTACCCTACAGTCGCTCATCCAGTGATGCCCGATGGGTGGCTATTCTTTCATACATTAGCAGTCCTCTCACTATCCGCAGGTCCCGAGACCACAACACATTCAACGCACTGCACATCCGCATACCAGTCCCTGTGGCACACCACACGACAGGGTACGCAGCTCAGGAAGATGTGCCAGAATAATGATCTGCACCCCCGGCCTCCAGCCATGTCACATACAGCTCCCAAATATCCACTGGTCTGGGTCGGACTGGTGTTAGTTCCCAATACCGAGTCAGTTGGTCTTTGCAATAAGTGGCCGTATGTGGCCAGCCAGCAACCGTGGGCGATCTCGCTCTCTTCCAATGTATCGCCAATTGTCGCTTGGCCAGCAACAATAGCATGGCCACCAATTTACGTGATTCTTTCGGGATCTCCCGCACATACCCCAGCAGTGCCGTGGGGGAGTGTCCTTGGTTGGCCGGGTGAGTATGTGGGAGCGTGTCCCTGGGAGGCTGGGTGAGTGTGTGGGGGAGTGTCTTGGTTGGCCGGGTGAGTATGTGGGGGAGTGTCCTTGGAAGGCCGGGTGAGTATGTGGGGGAGTCTCCTTGGAAGGCTGGGTGAGTATGTGGGGGAGTGTCCTTGGAAGGCTGGATGAGTATGTGGGGGAGTGTCCTTGGTTGGCCGGGTGAGTATGTGGGGGAGTGTCCTTGGAAGGCTGGGTGAGTATGTGGGGGAGTGTCCTTGGTTGGCCGGGTGAGTATGTGGGGGCGTGTCCCTGGGAGGCTGGGTGAGTGTGTGGGGGAGTGTCCTTGGAAGGCTGGGTGAGTATGTGAGGGAGTGTCCTTGGTTGGCTGGGTGAGTATGTGGGGGAGTGTCCTTGGTAGGACGGGTGAGTATGAGGCGGAGTGTTCTTGGTTGGCCGGGTGAGTATGTGAGGGAGTGTCCTTGGAAGGCTGGGTGAGTATGTGGGGGAGTGTCCTTGGTTGGCCGGGTGAGTATGTGGGGGAGTGTCCTTGGAAGGCTGGGTGAGTATGTGGGGGAGTGCCCTTGGTTGGCCAGGTGAGTATGTGGGGGAGTGTCCTTGGTAAGCCGGGTGAGTAAGTGGCGGAGTGTTCTTGGTAGGCCGGGTGAGTATGTGGGGGAGTGTCCTTGGTTGGCCGGGTGAGTATGTGGGTGAGTGTCCTTGGTAGGCCGGGTGAGTAAGTGGCGGAGTGTTCTTGGTAGGCCGGGTGAGTATGTGGGGAATGTCCTTGGTTGGCCGGGTGAGTATGTAGGGGAGTGTCCTTGGTAGGCCAGGTGAGTACGTGGCGGAGTGTTCTTGGTAAGCCGGGTGAGTATGTGGGGGAGTGTCCTTGGTTGGCCGGGTGAGTATGTGGGGGAGTGTCCTTGGTAGGCCGGGTGAGTATGTGGGGGAGTGTCCTTGGTAGGACGGGTGAGTATGTGGGGGAGTGTCCTTGGTTGGCCGGGTGAGTATATGGGGGAGTGTCCTAGGTTGGCCGGGTGAGTATGTGGGGGAATGTCGTTGGAAGGCTGGGTGAGTATATGGGGGAGGGACCCTGGGAGGCTGGGTGAGTATGTGGGGGAGTGTCCTTGGTTGGCTGGGTGAGTATGTGGGGGAGTGTCCTTGGAAGGCTGGGTGAGTATGTGGGGGAGGGTCCTTGGTTGGCTGGGTGAGTATATGGGGGAGGGACCCTGGGAGGCTGGGTGAGTATGTGGGGGAGTGTCCTTGGTTGGCCGGGTGAGTATGTGGCGGAGTGTCCTTGGTAGGCCGGGTGAGTATGTGGGGGAGTGTCCTTGGTTGGCTGGGTGAGTATGTGGGGGAGTGTCCTTGGAAGGCTGGGTGAGTATGTGGGGGAGGGTCCTTGATTGGCTGGGTGAGTATATGGGGGAGGGACCCTGGGAGGCTGGGTGAGTATGTGGGGGAGTGTCCTTGGTTGGCCGGGTGAGTATGTGGGTGAGTGTCCTTGGTAGGCCGGGTGAGTATGTGGGGGAGTGTCCTTGGTTGGCCGGGTGAGTATGTGGGGGAGTGTCCTAGGACGGCTGGGTGAGTATGTGGCGGAGTGTCCTAGGTTGGCCGGGTGAGTATGTGGGGGAATGTCGTTGGAAGGCTGGGTGAGTATATGGGGGAGGGACCCTGGGAGGCTGGGTGAGTATGTGGGGGAGTGTCCTTGGTTGGCCGGGTGAGTATGTGGGGGAGTGTCCTTGGAAGGCTGGGTGAGTATGTGGGGGAGTGTCCTTGGTTGGCCGGGTGAGTATGTGGCGGAGTGTCCTAGGTTGGCCGGGTGAGTATGTGGGGGAATGTCGTTGGAAGGCTGGGTGAGAATGTGGGGGAGTGTCCTTGGAAGGCTGGGTGAGTATATGGGGGAGGGACCCTGGGAGGCTGGGTGAGTATGTGGGGGAGTGTCCTTGGTTGGCCGGGTGAGTATGTGGCGGAGTGTCCTTGGTAGGCCGGGTGAGTATGTGGCGGAGTGTCCTTGGTTGGCCGGGTGAGTATGTGGGGGAGTGTCCTTGGAAGGCTGGGTGAGTATGTGGGGGAGTGTCCTTGGTTGGCCGGGTGAGTATGTGGCGGAGTGTCCTAGGTTGGCCGGGTGAGTATGTGGGGGAATGTCGTTGGAAGGCTGGGTGAGAATGTGGGGGAGTGTCCTTGGAAGGCTGGGTGAGTATATGGGGGAGGGACCCTGGGAGGCTGGGTGAGTATGTGGGGGAGTGTCCTTGGTTGGCCGGGTGAGTATGTGGCGGAGTGTCCTTGGTAGGCCGGGTGAGTATGTGGCGGAGTGTCCTTGGTTGGCCGGGTGAGTATGTGGCGGAGTGTCCTTGGTAGGCCGGGTGAGTATGTGGGGGAGTGTCCTTGGTTGGCCGGGTGAGTATGTGGCGGAGTGTCCTTGGTTGGCCGGGTGAGTATGTGGGGGAGTGTCCTTGGTTGGCTGGGTGAGTATGTGGGGGAGTGTCCTTGGAAGGCTGGGTGAGTATGTGGGGGAGGGTCCTTGGTTGGCTGGGTGAGTATATGGGGGAGGGACCCTGGGAGGCTGGGTGAGTATGTGGGGGAGTGTCCTTGGTTGGCCGGGTGAGTATGTGGGTGAGTGTCCTTGGTAGGCCGGGTGAGTATGTGGGGGAGTGTCCTTGGTTGGCCGGGTGAGTATGTGGGGGAGTGTCCTAGGACGGCTGGGTGAGTATGTGGCGGAGTGTCCTAGGTTGGCCGGGTGAGTATGTGGGGGAGTGTCCTAGGTTGGCCGGGTGAGTATGTGGGGGAGTGTCCTAGGACGGCTGGGTGAGTATGTAGGGGAGTGTCCTAGGTTGGCCGGGTGAGTATGTGGGGGAATGTCGTTGGAAGGCTGGGTGAGTATATGGGGGAGGGACCCTGGGAGGCTGGGTGAGTATGTGGGGGAGTGTCCTTGGTTGGCCGGGTGAGTATGTGGGGGAGTGTCCTTGGAAGGCTGGGTGAGTATGTGGGGGAGTGTCCTTGGTTGGCCGGGTGAGTATGTGGCGGAGTGTCCTAGGTTGGCCGGGTGAGTATGTGGGGGAATGTCGTTGGAAGGCTGGGTGAGAATGTGGGGGAATGTCGTTGGAAGGCTGGGTGAGTATGTGGGGGAGTGTCCTTGGTTGGCCGGGTGAGTATGTGGGTGAGTGTCCTTGGTAGGCCGGGTGAGTATGTGGGGGAGTGTCCTTGGTTGGCCGGGTGAGTATGTGGGGGAGTGTCCTAGGACGGCTGGGTGAGTATGTGGCGGAGTGTCCTAGGTTGGCCGGGTGAGTATGTGGGGGAGTGTCCTAGGACGGCTGGGTGAGTATGTAGGGGAGTGTCCTAGGTTGGCCGGGTGAGTATGTGGGGGAATGTCGTTGGAAGGCTGGGTGAGTATATGGGGGAGGGACCCTGGGAGGCTGGGTGAGTATGTGGGGGAGTGTCCTTGGTTGGCCGGGTGAGTATGTGGGGGAGTGTCCTTGGAAGGCTGGGTGAGTATGTGGGGGAGTGTCCTTGGTTGGCCGGGTGAGTATGTGGCGGAGTGTCCTAGGTTGGCCGGGTGAGTATGTGGGGGAATGTCGTTGGAAGGCTGGGTGAGAATGTGGGGGAATGTCGTTGGAAGGCTGGGTGAGAATGTGGGGGAATGTCGTTGGAAGGCTGGGTGAGTATGTGGGGGAGTGTCCTTGGTTGGCCGCGTGAGTATTTGGGGGAATGTCATTGGAAGGCTGGGTGAGAATGTGGGGGAATGTCGTTGGAAGGCTGGGTGAGTATATGGGGGAGGGACCCTGGGAGCCTGGGTGAGTATGGCGGCTGTTCTATGCATGAGCCAGGAAACCTTGTTTGTAAGGATACGCTCACCCAAAAACCCACCAGAGTTTCTCCAGTGGGTCTTGTCAGTGGGAATGCGGCACGTGTGGTGATAACAGCTGTTCCTCGCATTTTGGGTCAATGAGAGGGGGTAGTTGGGTTTGTAGCTGCCAGCCCCGTGACTGCCGCCTTATGATACGCTTACTGATCGCGCCATGGCACGGATGTCTTCTATGCTGCCCAGAAGACCCGAACCCGCCTGGCATAACATCTTCAATTTCATTGGCAGGTCCTGCGTATTCAGAGGCAAGTCATAAAGGGCGTATGCAGTTTAAGACATTGACTATATTGGGGGCATAGGGAAGAAATGCAGAGCTTCTCTTAAAGACGAGTGCACAGAGTACCTACTCACACCGCCTGGTGAAGACCTGGAAGCCTGTCGCGGAGTTTAAGAGATGCAGAGTTCACGGAGTTTATCATGTGGCAGGGAGGGCTTATAGAAGTAAAATCCATAGGTGTTACACGTGGCAGGGAAAGCTATAAGAAAAGTTCCACCTGGGAAGGGCTTATTGAACGGAAGTCCCTGTGCAGAGTCCATAAAGTGTTACAAGTGGGAGAGAGGACCTTTCGAAGGGAAGTCCCTATGCAGAGTCCACAAGATGTTACACGTGGGTGGAAGGGCCTATAGAAGGGAAGTCCCTATGCAGAGTCCATAAGGTGTTACACATAACAGGGGTTTTCAGAAGGAAAGTCTCAATACAGAGTCCATAAGGTGCTACACTTGGGAGGAAGGGGCTATAGAAGGGAAGTCCCTGTGCAGAGGTCATAAGGTGTTTCAGGTGGGAGGGAGGGCTTAGAGAGGGGCTGCCCTATGCAGTGTCAATAAGGGTTTCTGGGTCCAGGCCCCTCAGAGCCCAGCTCAGGGCGCCCGGTGAAGGGCAGGTCTGGTCTTGCCAGCTCAGACTCACCTGGGGGCGTGCTGTGGCGAGCCCGGCAGGTTAGTGGAGAAGTGTGGCTCACTGGTTAGAAGCGGCAGTCCCTGATGCAGAGGTCTGGTCTGGGACCAGGGTTCAATTCCCCGCCTCGGCGGGTCTTGGGCTCAGTTTCCTCGGACCTGATAATTCTCGCCTCGGTGCCTATTCCAATCATGGGTCCCACTCTGCAACTCTGGGCAATAGCTTGCTTAATCTCCACAACGGCCCCATCAGCGCCGGGGATGCCTGACTTCACCTTGGGGGTGCCCTGGAGGGGGCATCTCACAGGGAAAGCCAGGACGGGTTCCACAACGGTATACAGCGCCAGGATGCCCTGAGATGGGGCGGCAGTGCGCTTTACAAGTATACACACACACACAGTTTACAGCTCCTTCGGGTGGCACCTTGGCACGCCCAGAAGCGTGCTGCAGTGATCAGTGTCAGAAGAACCTACAGCTGTTCCAGCACAGGGCCCTGGGGCCAGAAAGCTCTGCACAGAGCCTCCGTTGCAAAGCCACAGCGCTGACGCCAAGAGAAACCAGTGCACCCATCGGGTGAGACAGCGCACGTCAACCCGGACAAGCCATAGAGGGCCAAAGGCCGCGTTATTAGGGCAGCCCTGCAGCACCGCCAAAACTTTACGGACATCAAAAACCCCGCCTCGCTAGTGCCTTTCAAAAACCTGTTCCCTCCCACTCCTAATCCTCGCCCCAACTATAAAAAATCTTCCCCAATCAGACCATTATCCAGCTGCCTGAGCTTGAACTTTCAGGGGTGCACACAACATTGTATTGTTTTGTAATTGCATTTATATAGCGCTTACTACCCCTGGCGAGGCGTCGAATCGCTTTTCCGGCGAGTAGCACGCTACTCCGGGACCCATAGAGGATTAGTGTTGAATTAGTATAGTGAAACATGCAAGTACATTTGAAGTGGTGGATAGGTTAGTCAGTTATTTGGATTTGGAATGATAGCAGAAGGATAGAGGAGGACGAAGGTTTGTATTTATATAGCGCTTGTTGACGCACGCTATTCAGGAAGCCTACAAAGGATTAGTGGTGAATTAATATGGTGAAATATGAAGTAATCTCAGTGGTGGATATTAGTCAGTTACTTGGAGTGAGAAAAAATAAAAAACAAAATCCTTCACTCTTTTATCCCTCTATGATCCTTTTTAATTGAAATTAACAGACTAACATGTTCACTTCTCAAATTACATGCTAAACTATACTAATATACTACCCAAATAAGTGAATAACATATTCACTATTCAAAATACTTCATGTTTTTTTACTATGCTAATTTTCAACAGTAATCCTTTATGGGTTCCGGAGTGGCGTGCTACTCGCCAGAAAAGCGCTTCAACACCCATCAGGGGTAACAAGTGCTATATGAATGCAAATCTTTCTTCCCCATTAATGCTATTTAAGTGTCTTAGATAACTAGATAATTCCTGGTGTTTTTCTCTGTTGGTAGCACAGATGGGAGGAGGCTGTCATTAACCTACACCACTATTTGATTCTGGCTTGTCCGTGCAACAGTCCCTTGGCCCTTTAACCTACAACCAGGCCTTTAAGTGGGCCGGGTCCTGTCGGTGCTTGGCACCGGCAGTTCTAAAAAGCAGGCGCTGAGACGGGTCCCTATCGGGCTCTCCATTTTTGTCCTCCCCCTCGGGGTGAAAAACAAATCTTACCTCTGCAGCAGCGCCAACCTTCACTGCCTATGATGGAACTTCAAAGAGACTCGTTATTGTATTGTATTGTAATTGCATTTATATAGTGCTTAGTACCCCTGACGAGGCATTGAAGCGCTTTTTCGGCGAGTAGCACGCTACTCCGGGACCCATAAGTTCTTACACAGACTCATTTCAGAATGGAAGCATTTTAAATATTATATACAAGGAAGCCATAGTTATTGCTTATTTATCTTATGCAACTAACAACCGTTGACAAAGCCAATAGCCCTGGCTTGTTGTAGGTGTAATGTTGCATATTGTATTATATATCTGACAGAAGCAGCAGAATACCAGTCAGGCGACCCACTATGCTAAGCACAGATTTTTAGTTTGGGTGTTTTAAAGCCACGCCCTTAATTATATTGGCCACGCCTCTTTGAGAGACCCACTAGTTTTTTCATCCCACTTGAAGCCCTGCCTTCACAAACACGCATCCATTCCCATCTTATTTAGTTGTAATGTTGCACATTTTACCATAAAACATTCCATTAAAGCCAGACCTACTGGCATTGCCAAGGCTTGTTGTCTTTTAACATTCTCGTCACCCTGTGTGCAGCTGAGTTCATCCAGAGAAGCGCCGCGTGATGGCTTATAAAAGCAGAACTGTGGCTGCGGCCTACAGAAAACACATCTGCACGAGTCCCAGAAACATCTGCAGAGCCTCTCTCCGCAGCGAGAGCTCATAGGGCGCTCGGGTGAGAGCCCCCGCCCTGGGGGTGGGGGGGGGGGGGCACTCCATGGTGCACCCACAGAGGGCCCCAGCCCCCTGGGGCGAGGATGCCACAGGCCTCATATTAGGGTGGTCAAATGATGTCTTTTTATGGGTCGCCCGGGTCATTTTTGGAACTTTAAACACATGGAAGTCATTTTGCAGCTATTTAGAAAGGGCTTGAAAAATAAACCTTCGAGGCTGAGCTGAGATGACAGCGGCGCGTTTGTTAAATAAACTCCCGCCCTGTGCCCGTCCGTGCCAGGCCCGCGGCGGGCAGAGCCACAGACCCCACCAAAGCAGACCGGCTCCGGATGAGCGGTGCCTAACCCCCCAACCCCCCCGGGGGGCTACTTGAAGCCATGCAACGTGCGGGCGTGTGCGGGGCTCTGTCAGTGCGTACGGCCCGGGTGGCTCTCTACCACGGTGCGTGTGGTGGCTGCGCGGAGCCCTTCCCAGTGTGTGCGTGTCCTTTGTGGTGCAGGTGGCTCATGTGGGACACTTCCCAGTGTGTGCGTGTCAATTTGGGGGGCGTATGGCTCACGCTGGACACTTTAAAGCGTGTGTGCGGGTCATTTGTGGGGCGGGTGGCGCCTCTGTACACTTTCCACTGTGTGCGTGTCATTTGCGGTGCGTCTCATGTTTGACACTTTCCAGTGTGTGTGCGTCATTTTGAGGTGCGTATGGCTCACGCTGGACACTTTTCAGAGTGTGTGTGCGTCATTTTGGTGTGCGTACGGCTCACGCTGGACACTTTTCAGAGTGTGTGCGTGTCATCTGTGGAACCTTGTTCAGTTTGGCGCGCACGTGGGAGGGCAGGAGATGGACAGAGATTCTTTCCACCTTCCGTGGCCTGTGTTTTTGGTGCGCGTGGCTCCTGAGGGCCCTTCTCCGTGTGCCTGGCTCTGGAACAGGCCATTGGAGGAAGTGTGCATGGATATAAGTATGGGCGGAATTTGCGATACGCAAATTTGTGCAAATTAGTGATCGCGATTCGTAAAAATCCGCCAAATTTCGCGAGCTTGCGAAAAAAAAATTTTGCGAGTTAGCGAGATTTTTTTACCAGTTCGGGAACGAGAACTTGCGCATGCGGTTGCAACGGTCGCGAACATGTTGTTTCCAGCCTGCTTGCAATGGCCTTTTCCTGTTTCGGGTCGCAATGACGTGTTCGCAATTTCCTGTTTTGGGTCGCAATGACGTGTTTGAGTTCGCAATTTCATGTTTCGGGTCGCAATGACGTGTTCGCGATCGCGGCGTCGCTCGGCCAGCTACCAAAATCTCGCAGCGCACGCGAACAGGGAGGAAAACTCATCAGCAAACGCAGAATCATGGTAAGTCAATGCCTCGTGTGCGAGATTGTATTTTTTAAGCGCGAACAAGAAAAAAAAATACGTAAACTCGCGAATTGCAAATTTTGCGGCAATTTCACATGATTTGCTGATCGCAAAATTGCCAAAAAATCATAAATTCCGCGAGCGAAAAGAATTTTCCGCACATACTTAGATATGATACTGTTAAGTATGTAAAGACATCGAGCATCGTTGGTGCGTGTGTAATGTGCAGAGACTTTTTCAGGGGTGTGGCCTTTGCAGGGTAATTTCCGGTCTGCTGAAATGAGGTTAATAGATAAAGAGCTTTAGCCCCTTCGCTGCGGGGGTTATTCCCCCGCTGTGCTGGGGGGGAGGGGGGCGCGCACAGCGCCCGCATGCTCATGACGAGCTCAGCTCGTCATGATCTACGGCGCTCCGGTGCTCATGACGAGCTGAGCTCGTCACAGGTGCATTGGCTCCCGTGGAACGCTCAGCACAGCGGGGGAATTCTCCCCGCACCTGAGCGTTCCATGGGCCATGACAAGCTGAGCTCGTCATGAGCACCGGAGCGTCGTGGCTCATGACGAGCTCAGCTCATCATGAGCGTCGAAAAGGTTAAAAAGTGCTACAGAGAGACTGAGTTTGGCTCCACCCACCATTGTCCACCCGAGGTACAGCATTTGATTGAGGCAAATGTGTGTGCTTGCACCGAAAAAGAGTGCATATTCCACTCACTGACTTGTGAGGAGTGTGACTTTACCTAACATGGCTGTCACGCTCAGATGACGCATAATGGCGCAGGGGCTTGAAAGGGTACAACCCTACGCCATGTTGTGATGGTATTGGCTGAGAGTGTTTCCCCTCAGCGTGTCACGTGGCCTGCAGGAGAGTGACTGGCCAGAGTGTCATGATATGGGGATCAGCCCATTATTAGATCGTGAACAGCACAACGTTAACGCTATCAGAGTATCGTTAAATCCCATATTGGATTCAACAGAAGCGGTGATGGCTGCCATGTTGGAGTAGCTGAAAGGCAGCACACTGCCAATGCTTGATGGAAGAGGTGGCTGGGGTCGGGGTGGCAGAAGTGTATTGTTACTACATTGTGGTATAGTGTACTTTAAAGAGAGCAGTCTTCGACTGTTTCCTAAATTGGACCGATGTTGGGTCGATCAGAATGTGTACGGGATGTTATTCAGGAGTGGATATATGGAAAAGGCCTGGTGCCTTGATTTTTACCCTTTTTAGACTGCAGGCCGATGGGTGCAGGGCCGGCCTTAGGCCTGTGCAAGCTGTGCACCTGCACAGGACCACCAAACTCCAGGAGCTCCCACGCCAATATATATCCTTAATATAATAATCCTCTGAGGATGGATACATATTTGCATGGCGGCCCCAGTGGCAGGGATTTTGCGGCCTCCGACTCTGTTCCACTTCCAAACACCCCCACCCCCCCTCTTCACTGGCCTCCGCGCCTCTCCTGGGGCCTCCTCTTCCGGGGCTCCCTACCTACGCTCCCTGCCCAGGGCCGCCATGAGCCTAGAGCTGCTACTGATGGGTGTGTTGAGAACCACCAGAGCCGGTGCGTTTGTCTGCATGATAAGCAGGGGTGCTGCTGGTTATGATGACTTTTTAAGTGATTCAACTGGTTTTGACGATGATGCAGGCTACCAAGTCGAGCCAGTGGAGTTCCATCAGGATGGAGGGGACCTGATCGTGTTGCTTCAGGCCGTCGATTTTCCGTGCTGCAGCCTGTGGGATTGCCTGTAAGGGGACGGGAAGTTTGGGAACCAACGGAGTGGGGCGTTACTACCACCCAGATGCGATATTATAAGGGCTTCAATAGAATTCTGACACTGCTTTATTAAAGAAGTGTTCTTCCTTTCTTTAGATGAAAGAGCTGGTCCCTTGTCATCTTTGTTTTTTGGCAATGTTTTCCTTAAGGGTGAGGTTGCTGGATTCCTTGAGGGTGGGGAAGGTGCTGACCAGAGTGAATTCAAGTAACTTGTATTTGATGAAAGTTGGGGGTTCAGCGAAAGTTGAGGTTTATGTCATTAAGTCAAATTTGTACTATTTGTTGCTTGTGGTGCTGGCAATTAACCCCTCCTGTGCTCATGACGAGCTCAGCTCGTCATGAGCCACGGAGCTCCGGTGCTCATGACGAGCGGAGCTCGTCATGACGGCGCCCGTTTAGTGGAATGCTCGCACGCTGGGCTGATTCCCCTGCTGTGCGGAGCGTTCCAATAAACAGGCACGATCATGACGAGCTCAGCTCGTCATGAGCATGGGTGCGCTGTGTGCGCCCCCCGCCCCCAGGTCAGCGGGGGGAAACAGCCCGCAGTGAAGGGGTTAATAAGAATTCTGTCTTGTTGGGGTTGAGCTTCAGGTCGGCTTTGGACTTTCAGGTCTGGATGGGGTGCAGGCAGTGTTTGACGCTTTCGATGTGGACAAGGATATGTTGTGACCAGGAGGTGTCCATGTAAACAATCTGTTGGCTACAAAAGTAGGAGGAAAACCAGTGAAGGACATTGCTAGTGAATTCCATTCAAGACTCCAAGGTGCAGATGATGGGTGGATGGTCGACTGAGTCGAAGGAAGCTGAGTGGTCCAGCAACATCAGAAGGCAAAGTTGAATCTTTTGCGGTCAGGAAAGCGTTGTCGACGCTGAGTAAGGTAAGGGTCTCCTTGCTGCCGTGTTATCTGAAGTCAGACTGGTAGTCGTGCAGGAGGTGACCAGCATCGACGGTTTATTGGAGTTGAACATAGATTGTTCGTTCAGTGATCTTGCTAATGAATGTATATGAGCAAAGGGCCCGTAATTGGCGACGTCCGCAGGAGCTGGTATAGGTTTGCATAGGATAGGAGCGCGACGATGTGGCCTGTCTTGAGAGCTTCTGGGAAGATGTCTTGATTGAGGTAGGTGTTGACAATGGTGAGTAGGGGAGAGCGAGCTTCCCTGAAGAGAGCTGTGATGAAAGCCGAGGGTAAGACATCCTATTTATAGACTGGCTTTTGCTGGAGTCGAGTATGCCGGCGAGATCTGTGAGAGATGGCGCTTTGAGGGATGACTGTTGCGTGATTCTACGACAAAGGGTGGGTGTGAGAAGAGAGGCCGGCTTGGTGTTGTCGATGTGCTGTTGGATCTTCTGTATTTTTCACTGCGCCTGTAAGCGGGCTTACGTGCATCTCTGTGCATGCTCGTCGGAGACGATAGTGCATGGAAAGACAGGTAGCGTCAGCATTCGGAACACCTGGCCCGAAACACACCTGATGCCGCACAAGTCTGGGGTGGTTTCGTCTTCGTATTTCCACCTCTGACGGGTGCGATTCATAGTTTACCTACCACACATCTCATTTACTGTGGCTTGATGGGGCCTCTAGTCATAGGCTCCAATTGTTAGTGGTTGGTGGCTGGAAGATACATTTTGGGCTAAGCCAGGGGCAGGCACACAGCAAGAGCAGGGGCCAGAGCCTCCAAGCGCTACACTCTTGCACCCTGGAGCCCATCTCCTTTCATTACATGATAGTAATAACAGTTATCTTTTATCAGAATTTCTCTGTCCATGTAAACCATCAATACATTCAAATATTTCTTAACTCAAGACTTTAATAGACCAATAACTGTCAGAAGGTTGTAATCCGTGTAAAATAGTATTAACAAAATAAGAGCAGCTGCAAAAACCAGAATAACGTAAGTAAATAGCAGACTCGCCCTCCTTCGCCCACCCACATTACCCATCTGTTTGAGGTGTTCCTGCCTCTGTACTCCTTCTGATGGCCACGATCACACCCTGGGGGCTAAAGAGACTGCCCCCCCCCCCCCATCCCCCCCGGCATACATGGACCCTGTGTTCCAGATGTCGTGCCTGTTAGTATGCACACCAAGTGACGGGCGGTGTAACATGGGATTAGGAATAAAAAACACGTTATTCCTTCGTGACATCCAATTTAATCCCATAAAAGTGAGCTGAAGCGCTTTTTATTGCGATAAACTCCCTGTCAGTGTAACACAATTTTGCCATAATTGCCTTAAGGCCAATTTATTTACAAATATAGGATTACCGGTTAGTGAAACTTGCCCCATCTTCTGCATATTGTAACTTTTAAGTAAGGATGCGGTGACGCTTCTCACTTTAGACCCATCCGCTCTGATTTTTGCCAAGTCCATGAGACGCTGTTCAGCTGAGCTGGCATCTCCCGCCCTCGTGAGCCAAGAAATTGACGAATACTTCCTTTTTTTTAAAAAAAGTGCAATGACGTCAGTCCTCGTTTGAGGCAAATCACTTTAAGGCCGATGCATGAGCGAAAACCCCGGGCTTGTCGAAATGCCCGCCTTAGCATTTTTTTTAAAAATCTGTAACTTTTCCTAGCAGTATCCCCAGCTTAGCTATACTATAATTTGAAATCGATTGTCCTTTTGAAACATATGCATTTAAAATGGTTGAGCCGTCCAACCATCAAAATAAAATTCTAGAAGAGTAGTCAGAATACGGATAATTTCCTTCTATTTCAAGTATTCTGCATAGGGGAGATTACTCAGCGTTTTGTTTGCCATTTAATATCCCACCCATGTACCTATAAGACTCCACAGATTCAAGTTCTATTTGTTTATTTCCCAGATACAATAAGATCTAATGGCCCTAGTGGAATATGCCACGTCACAACACATGCAATACATCGCATGCCATTACAACGCGGTCGTTACAATGACTTGCTGTAGGGGGCGCTGGATGTTGGAATAGTATAATTTACTATTCCAACTCCAGTCTGTGCAACAGTAGGGAAGGTGTTGGGTTTTAAATCCAACAGCTTCTGCCCCCTACAGGAAGTCGTTGTAACGACTTACGTTGTAATGGTTTGCAATGTAACAACGCGGTCGTTGTAACAACGTGTTGTAATGGCATGCAATGGATCGCATGCAATGTAAACGATGTCCCACCCCCACAGTGTGAATAATTAGAGGTTTGTTTTGTGCATATTAATGAACATCCTCTTCACTCTGTGGAGGTTTCGAGGGCAGTTAACAGCCTTTGTAAACCAATGGGAGTTCTGTCTATGTATGTATGTATAGGGTATTTCTATGCGCAAACCCAGCCAGAAGCAACGGCATGAAGTAATGCATACCCTGAGCTCTTGTGGAAATGGGTTGATTGGCACACAACGCCTCAAGTGCCGTTGGAGGGTCAGTTATAAATCGAGAGAACAGGGGGGGGGGGGCCAAAACACACCTCCGCTTCAGACCGTTCGGCAACAGAATCCAAGGGGTTCTCGCAAGAACCCCATAGATTCTGTTATACTTATAACCGTATATATTCTTGAGGTCAGGGACTGAAGACGAACACAGCAAGCAGTGCCAGCGGGCAACAGGACATGCCCATGTTGGCAAGCGTTGACCAAGGGAGTCCATGATCGACAACATCGAACACTGACTTGACGTCAACGAAGCAGACATATGACGACTTCTTCGGAAAACTTGATGCGTATTATGATTTAATTAATAGATGAGGCGCATAGTAGACTGGCCCTTAGCCAAACCCTGCTTGTTCCCTTGGTCTTATGCCTACAGTGGCGTAGAAAGGGGGGAGTGGCGGAGGTGGCGGACTGCCCCGGGTGGCACGAGTTTTGACGGCGGTGGCCTTCCCCCTGCTCTTGCCTGCGGCCGACGTGGGGCGGCAAGTGCAGGAATCGCCAACCCCCTCCCAGGCTCTTACGGCTGCCGCAGGGCGGGAAACGCTGGGACCGCCATGGTCGGGAAAAGGCCTAGCTACGCCACTGTGTGCCGAAACTATCAGTCCGATCTAACGGTCTAAGGATGCATGGGGATGGGGGGGTCAGCCTTGCAGGTGATTGGCCGCGCTCTACAAATTCACTTAACATAACATGGGGCTCCGGGCCAGGTTTAGAGCCGAATCTAAACGGGGTAAGCGGTAGCAGTAGTGAAAAGTGGGCCAAGCATTTGCTGGGCCCTTTTCGGCCAGCTCTCTGGACACTGAGCTATCACCTCAGACAGAGGTACATGGCAAGAGTTAGTGCTGGCAAGGGGTTCCTGAGTCTGGAGGGCTGGCAAGGGGTTCCTGTGTCTGGAGGGGCTGGCAAGGGGTCTTCTGCGTCTGGGGGGCTGGCAAGGGGTTCCTGTGTCCGGAGGGGCTGGCAAGGGGTTCCTGTGTCTGGAGGGCTGGCAAGGGGTTCCTGTGTCTCAAGGGCTGGCAAGGGGTTCCTGTGTCTGGAGGGCTGGCAAGGGGTTCCTGTGTCTGGAGGGCTGGCAAGGGGTTCCTGTGTCTGGAGGGCTGGCAAGGGGTTCCTGTGCCTGTAGGGCTGGCAAGGGGTTCCTGTGTCTGGAGGGCTGGCAAGGAGTTCCTGTGTCTGGGGGGCTGGCAAGGGGTTCCTTGGCCTGTAGGGCTGGCAAGGGGATCATGTGAGGGTTGGCAAGGGGTGCCTGTGTCTGGAGGGCTGGAAAGGGGTTTCTGTGTCTGGAGGGCTGGCATAGGGTGCCTGTGTCTGGAGAGCTGGCAAGGGGTTCCTGTGTCTCAAGGGCTGGCAAGGGGTTCCTGTGTCTGGGGGGCTGGCAAGAGGTTCCTGTGTCTGGAGAGACAGGCAAGGGGTTCCTGTGTCTGGGGGGCTGGCAAGGGGTTCATGTGAGGGCTGGCAAGGGGTTCCTGTGTCTGGAGGGTTGGCAAGGGGTTCCTGTGTCTGGGGGCTGGCAAGGGGATCCTGTGAGGGCTGGCAAGGGGTTCCTGTGTCTGGGGGGCTGGCAAGGGGATCCTGTGAGGGCTGGCAAGGGGTTCCTGTGTCTGGGGGCTGGCAAGGGGATCCTGTGAGGGCTGGCAAGGGGTTCCTGTGTCTGGAGGGCTGGCAAGGGGTTCCTGTGTCTGGAGGGCTGGCAAGGGGTTCCTGTGTCTGGGGGGCTGGCAAGGGGATCCTGTGAGGGCTGGCAAGGGGTTCCTGTGTCTGGAGGGCTGGCAAGGGGTTCCTGTGTCTGGAGGGCTGGCAAGGGGTTCCTGTGTCTGGAGGGCTGGCAAGGGGTTCCTGTGAGGGCTGGCAAGGGGTTCCTGTGTCTGGGGGGCTGGCAAGGGGATCCTGTGAGGGCTGGCAAGGGGTTCCTGTGTCTGGGGGCTGGCAAGGGGATCCTGTGAGGGCTGGCAAGGGGTTCCTGTGTCTGGAGGGCTGGCAAGGGGTTCCTGTGTCTGGAGGGCTGGCAAGGGGTTCCTGTGTCTGGGGGGCTGGCAAGGGGATCCTGTGAGGGCTGGCAAGGGGTTCCTGTGTCTGGAGGGCTGGCAAGGGGTTCCTGTGTCTGGAGGGCTGGCAAGGGGTTCCTGTGAGGGCTGGCAAGGGGTCCTGCGTCTGGAGGGCTGGCAAGGGGTTCCTGTGTCTGGAAAGCTGGGAAGGGGTTCCTGTGACTGGGTCCTGTGAGGGCTGGCAAGGGGTTCCTGTGTCCGGAGGGCAGTTTGTAGGCAGGAGAATTCTACTGACCTTTTAGTGTCGAAGACTTTCAGTAAATGCCCCATTTCTCCTGAGGCCTGACCTCTTTTTCATTTGTAACCTTTTTAACTTTGCCCGATGCTTGCAGTTGTGAAACCCATTTTTACGCTCTTCTTTGAAAGACGCCCACATGTGCACTGTGGTGTGACACTGACTCACTACCGGAAGTGACGAGGCTCTCTGCTTGCTTGTCTCTTAGTCAAATGTTGTAAAAGGATACACGGGGAGCTTCTTAGAAGTCAAAAGAGTAACTTTATTTGAGCTACAGCGAGAGGGGGCCGCTTCCTCACTGGCCACGAACACTGCAAGCTTCAAATGAGGCCACACAAACCGCATACTAGGTACACAAATATACACAATACTGTCCCAGCCGCATCGCATTATAACACAGCTCCTTCTTTTCCATAAACATGAATAAAAATACAAACATTTAAATGACACCTGTCAGAATAAAGTAAACAAATTATGCAATTGAAAATCTGAACTAAAGATAAAGAAGAAATCAATAAACCTTTCATTCAACAAACATATTCCCACAAGTTACCGGGTGCCTCTGTTCTTACACTACTTTCCTCTACTACAACGGGACAAATCTATTCTTTTCCACCACCAATGTATGAATCTCCCCCCTCCCACCACAGAGGAATTCTCAACACCATCATTTATACAAAAGTCACCGTCTTTCACAAATCTGAAATTCACTGCGACTAGGGTCCCCTTGTCCTCACCCCCACTTTTCACCAATTCAGTGTAATACTGATGGACACGTTTGACTTGGAAAGGCCCTCTGAACTTAGACAATTATGTTTCCCTTTGGATTGTAAAGTGAGGTGTGCTAGTTCACAACCCCAAAATCTGTTTAAAAGGTCTGCATTTCATATGAAACAAGCAGAGCGCCATTATCCATATTCCATATCAACAGTACCCCTTCTTTTAAATTATTTTAAACACTGAATATTATTACTTGTGGTAATTTCTCTCAAAACAACACCCAGCTGTCAAGAATAAACATTTTAAACGACCAACGCAAACCCGAAATCACTCTTAATGTCATACGTTAGGCAAATAAAATCCAATCAAACACTGTGCCACAGTTTACCAGGATCTTCAAGTTGACCCATTGAGGACTGAACACCCACTTTAAGTCGTTTCTCTCCCTCCTTCCATGAAACACACCTCTCAATTCATGAAGACACGTCTTCATTTAATCCTGGCCACCAGAGATTGCACTTTATGTCTCCGCTGAGTCAAACTCTGCCCCATATGTCCTTTATGTGCTCATGCAATCAATTTACATCTGAAACCCACAGGTGGCACAAACCTATCACCTCTCATCAGCAACTTGTCACTATATGTGGTCAATTCATCTACTATTTTCAGAAAAGGCCATACAGATACCGGCACTCAGCTTTCTGTTTTACTCCCAGAAACAGCCAAATGCAAAACGTCTTGCAAAGTGTGACCACTGTCCATCTCATGACACCATTGCTCAATCGTAAATGCACCTTCACCACCCACCTCCGCACCCGGAACCGAAGCAGCAGCCCCTCACTCTCCCTGGCCAGCACAGCAGGGCCATACGCCAATCTACAGACAGTCTGGATATGTAGTCTCTGTGGAAATTCTACCACCCTTGGATATGTTCCGTTTTATATTGGCTGGACTCGTCCCTTAGCTTCCGAGTTCAAACCAAAAAGGTGGCAGGGACCTGCTTCGGGCTACTGCGGGGGCTCAGACCCCTATTGGGGTTCTTTGATTCACCCACACGACAGGTCAACATTCAGGCATCAATAATGTCAAGATTGGACTATGCCTGCTCTCTGTATCTGGGGTCCAATAAGGCAGAAATTCTGTGGCTACAAAGGGCACAGAACGCGACGGCAAGAACCCTTCTTGGTTTGCGCAGGTCCTGACCGGTGTCAGACACCATTCGTCGACTTCACAGGCTGCCTGTGGCCAGGCGAATTGAATTCAAGGCTCCCTGCATCACTTTTAAAGCCCGGAAATGTAGCACCCCTTGTATCCTGGCCAACTGGCTTTCACCTTATGTTCCCTCATGAGATATCCACTCACTGGGTCAACACCTGGTGGTGGTTCCCCGGACACGGAGAGTCCGTGCCGGAGGCCGCTCCTTTTGCAGTAGGGCGGCTCTCCTCTGGAACTCACTTCCTGCTCACATCCGTGTCCTTAACAACTACCTAGAATTCCGGAAGGCCATTAAAACTCGCCTTTTCCATGCACTGTAGTCCTATCTGCTCCACCTGAACGTGTCAGTTGCCTTGCTGTCAGCGCCGGGACGCCCCTTTGTTGGGTCAGCTGTTGCGCTTTACAAGTTGTGGTAACATAACATAACATATTAGTATTGCTGTAAGCTTGCAGCCAGTCTTGCAAGCCTCGCTGGGCCTTTTTCTGTCCCTCCTGGCAACAATACCTTCACCAAAGTTTTATGATCCGTGCACAGGTTGATTTATGTTCCCCACATAAATGTACGGGCATACTCTGTACACCATCCAGCAGCCAAGGCTCCCCTTTCAATTACAGAGTAGTTCCTTTCTGAGTCTGTAAGTGTTCTAGAGGCCAAAGCCACTGTTTCTACTGGTTCTCCTGGCATTGAGAAAGAGTAGCTCCTAGTCCGATAGTATTAGCATCAATCGTCAGTATGGATTTCAACTTTGCATAGACGGCAACTAGAATTCCCACTCCACATTTTTCTTTCTGTATAGAATCTAAACAGTCCCGCTGATCTTTGCCCCAATTGAAGTTACCCCTTTCTTTTTTTTTTCTTCAAAGTATTTTATTAAATTTTTATACATACAGTTATCATCGCTTTACCATTACAGGGCAACAGCCCAAACTGGCTGTCCTTGTCAATGATACAGGTAAGTGGTATATATGTTTAGCTGTCTCCTTATCCACTGTCTTGCTAGAAGAATAAGAAAGGATGAAAAGGGGAAAGATAGAGAATAAAATAAAGAAAGGAGGAGATAGTATACAAGAAGATTACTCCAGTTGTGGGTCCGTTCTGGCCCTGTGGGGTTATGCTTGTGTGCGAGCAACCTTCTCCAGCTGAGTTCACGGGGGTGCGTAGGGGTCCAGGTACTCGTCCAGTGATGCCCACATTCCCTTGGTTGCTTGCGACTAGTTCTCTATTAAACCCATGAATGATCTCGACTGTTCCTTATCCAAAGGAACAGACACTAATGCGATTGCTTTCAACATATCCATTATAGGTTTTACTCTTCCCCATAATATTGTGTATTCCATACAGTCAACTTCTTCTTCCAAAAATGTACATTTGTCTTTTCTCAATGAAAGTCCCACATTACCGATCATACAACGTGCTTGCTCAAGCACCAAATTGTGTTGTTCAGTGGTCTCTCCAGAAATCAAAATAGTGTCCTGAACATAGACAATGTTTTGTAGATCAGACGTTGTAAACCACTCACCGCTGATGATCGCCCAAACGGCATCTAAGTAAATTGAAAGGTTCCCTCATGGTATTGAAAGCAGCGAGTGGCTTAGAATCCTCATTGGGTTTAATCTGGTGAAGAGCCCTTTTCAGATCTTATTCAAAAAATACTTCCACTGTTGAGGAGCAGCACCAATTTGTTGATATTCAGCAATGGGGACGTGTCAACAAGAATATTATGCTTGCCGATCGCCCTCCTTCTGCTTTTCATTGTGCTGTTGCTCCCTCCTCCCTCACACCCCTCTTGCATTGCTAGCCCCTGCATTCCCTCCCCTAGCTCTGTTGTGTAGCTGCTCCCTCCCTTCTCCCCCACCTCCCTTATGTTGCTTGCCCCTGCATTCCCTCCCCTAGCTCTGTTGTGTAGCTGCTCCCTCCCTTCTCCCCCACCTCCCTTATGTTGCTTGCCCCTCCATTCCCTCCCCTAGCTCTGTTGTGTAGCTGCTCCCTCCCTTCTCCCCCACCTCCCTTATGTTGCTTGCCCCTCCACCCTCCTCCTGCTCTGTTGTGTAGCTGCTCCCTCCCTTCTCCCCCACCTCCCTTATGTTGCTTGCCCCTCCACCCTCCTCCTGCTCTGTTGTGTAGCTGCTCCCTCCCTTCTCCCCCACCTCCCTTATGTTGCTTGCCCCTCCATTCCCTCCTCCTGCTCTGTTGTGTAGCTGCTCCCTCCCTTCTCCCCACCTCCCTTATGTTGCTTGCCCCTCCACCCTCCTCCTGCTCTGTTGTGTAGCAGCTCCCTCCCTTCTCCCCACCTCCCTTATGTTGCTTGCCCCTCCACCCTCCTCCTGCTCTGTTGTGTAGCTGCTCCCTCCCTTCTCCCCACCTCCCTTATGTTGCTTGCCCCTCCACCCTCCTCCTGCTCTGTTGTGTAGCTGCTCCCTCCCTTCTCCCCCACCTCCCTTATGTTGCTTGCCCCTCCACCCTCCTCCTGCTCTGTTGTGTAGCTGCTCCCTCCCTTCTCCCCCACCTCCCTTATGTTGCTTGCCCCTCCACCCTCCTCCTGCTCTGTTGTGTAGCTGCTCCCTCCCTTCTCCCCCACCTCCCTTATGTTGCTTGCCCCTCCACCCTCCTCCTGCTCTGTTGTGTAGCTGCTCCCTCCCTTCTCCCCCACCTCCCTTATGTTGCTTGCCCCTCCATTCCCTCCTCCTGCTCTGTTGTGTAGCTGCTCCCTCCCTTCTCCCCCACCTCCCTTATGTTGCTTGCCCCTCCACCCTCCTCCTGCTCTGTTGTGTAGCTGCTCCCTCCCTTCTCCCCCACCTCCCTTATGTTTCTTGCCCCTCCATTCCCTCCTCCTGCTCTGTTGTGTAGCTGCTCCCTCCCTTCTCCCCCACCTCCCTTATGTTGCTTGCCCCTCCACCCTCCTCCTGCTCTGTTGTGTAGCTGCTCCCTCCCTTCTCCCCCACCTCCCTTATGTTGCTTGCCCCTCCACCCTCCTCCTGCTCTGTTGTGTAGCTGCTCCCTCCCTTCTCCCCCACCTCCCTTATGTTGCTTGCCCCTCCATTCCCTCCTCCTGCTCTGTTGTGTAGCTGCTCCCTCCCTTCTCCCCACCTCCCTTATGTTGCTTGCCCCTCCACCCTCCTCCTGCTCTGTTGTGTAGCAGCTCCCTCCCTTCTCCCCACCTCCCTTATGTTGCTTGCCCCTCCACCCTCCTCCTGCTCTGTTGTGTAGCTGCTCCCTCCCTTCTCCCCACCTCCCTTATGTTTCTTGCCCCTCCACCTGCTCTGTTGTGTAGCAGCTCCCTCCCTTCTCCCCCACCTCCCTTATGTTGCTTGCCCCTCCATTCCCTCCCCTAGCTCTGTTGTGTAGCAGCTCCCTCCCTTCTCCCCCACCTCCCTTATGTTGCTTGCCCCTCCATTCCCTCCCCTAGCTCTGTTGTGTAGCTGCTCCCTCCCTTCTCCCCACCTCCCTTATGTTGCTTGCCCCTCCATTCCCTCCTCCTGCTCTGTTGTGTAGCTGCTCCCTCCCTTCTCCCCCACCTCCCTTATGTTTCTTGCCCCTCCATTCCCTCCCCTAGCTCTGTTGTGTAGCTGCTCCCTCCCTTCTCCCCCACCTCCCTTATGTTGCTTGCCCCTCCATTCCCTCCTCCTGCTCTGTTGTGTAGCTGCTCCCTCCCTTCTCCCCCACCTCCCTTATGTTTCTTGCCCCTCCATTCCCTCCCCTAGCTCTGTTGTGTAGCTGCTCCCTCCCTTCTCCCCCACCTCCCTTATGTTGCTTGCCCCTCCATTCCCTCCTCCTGCTCTGTTGTGTAGCTGCTCCTCCCTTCTCCCCACCTTCCTTATGTTGCTTGCCCTTGCATGCGACTCCCCCACACCTTCCATGTGTTGCTTGCCCCCTCCCTCCTGCCGATGTCTGTTGTGTTGCTGCCCCTCCACACTTCCCCCTGCCTCCTCCAACCCTCTCTCCCACCCGCTACAAAACACTAAACAAAGCCAAATACCGTGTGCTGATGTGTTCTTTATCTTGGTGTCATGCGTTAGGCATGTTGTGCAGGAGCCCGCACTGCTGTGCAACATGCCTTAACCCCTTGGCCGCGGCCGCGATTCTGCACCTGTGCGGCACTTTTAAACAGTGGGCGGGTTGATGATGGCCCCCAGCCGTTAGCAGCACACGCCCACCGTGATGCATGACGGCCAGGGTCCGTCATCAGCATGGAAGGGGTTAAAGAAAGTAAAGCTCTAAGATGCGATCAGTGGTGGCCGCGTCATTGCGCTTTTCTCTCTTTACTTTGAGCCAGGGTTCTCCAAACCGGTCCTGGAGGGCCGGATCCATGCCAGAGTTTTAAAATAACTCCATGTATCTAAATGGGGATATGCAAAAAATCTGGCATGGATCCGGCCCTCCAGGACCGGTTTGGAGAACCCTGCTTAAGCCATGTTGAACAGAAGCCTAAACATGTCTAAAAAAAAAAAAAAACTTGGCAAAGCCAATAGATCTCGCATAGGCGAAACCTCTTGGCATTGACAGTGCTTGTTGCTATTGTCTCTCTCCTCCTTAAAATAATCAAGGCTTATCTTGAGCGAATATTACGGTTTCCTCAATTTTGAAAACAGTGCCTTCTATCCGTAATAATCGTCTTTATTGCTGATTATTTTATTGAGTATTCATATATGTATTTATGTACCTTTTTGTAGTGCAACCAGAGCAGTCTAGCCGTGTGCTACAATAAACCCGAACTTGGAGACAAGAAAGATGGATTACCAATAGAACATAGTAATGAGAGGAAAAGTGCTGAACCCGAGCACCTTTGTATATGGAGGTATCTGTCATTTCACTGAAGGAAGTGATGCAACAGACCCTCTGGGGGTGTTACCTGCTGCAGGATAAAACTGACGAAAGAACCGTCTAAACAGATGGGTTTGAAGGTGCCCCCTGAATACTATAAGTGTGGCTAATTACAAAAGGTCCTATCCTGGAGGTGGGTTGTACCAGTGAGCATGGCCCCGCCCCCTCTCGCAGCCCACGTGCCTGAAGCCCATTGCAGTCACCAGGAAGTGACGTCAGCAGCAGCCTGCTCCAGTTTGCAAACTCCCTTCCCTCCCAGGACAGTTGTAGTTCAGGATGTATCTGAGATTGTTGTCCATGGCAGCATGCACGTGCCTCGCAGTGTGAATGAATGAATGAATGACTGAAGTTCAATTTATATAGCGCATGGCTACCCTGAGGCCTCCCAGCGCTGAGTAATAGAAAGACAGAGCGGAACAGCCACAGTGCTATGGATGCGTCCAGAACAGATGGGTTTTCAAGAGATCCGGAAGGCCAGAAGATTGTTGTTCTCTCGAAGGGGGAGGGAATTCCAAATTTTTGCAGCATTAAACGAGAAGGAGCGTCCGCCCCATCTCACATTCCGTATCTTCTTGCTTTGTGGCCAGGCGCAAGGAACTGGAGCGCAAGGTTCTGTGAGGAGGATAGGAGGTGACCAGAGAATGCACAATCGCCGGACCAGTCTTCCGGATGGCTTTGTGAGCCAGGCACATAGCCTTAACCGCATGCGCGCTAGCGGTTTTCCCGCTGTGCGCTGAGATTTAGAAAATCGCGCGTTACGTGACAAAGCCAGCTCGTCATGCGCGTAGCGCAGGTAACGCCCATGACGAGCTGGCTTTGTCATGCGCGTCGAAGGGGTTAAACTGTATCCTGGCTGAAATGGGGAGCCAGTAAAGTTTCCTCAATGCTGGTCTCGCAGACTGCCAACGCGGCGTCTGGAGAAGGAGCCGGGCTGCACAGTTCTGTGTTACTTGCAGTTTGTTGATCGTAGCTTGGGGGGCTCCAAGATATAAAGCATTCCCATAGTCCAGGCGAGAAAGTATAAGGTCCTGAACCATAATTCTTCTCGGCTGGAAAGGGAGGAGGGGAATGATTTTGCGCAGCATTCTCGTCAGTCGATAGCAAGCGGCTGAGAGTTTGGTGGTCTGGCGGGTGAAATCGAGAGAGCTATCAAGCCACATGCTGAGGCTCTTTATCTGTGTCTTTGGAGTTGGAGCAGTGTGTGGGTGGTTACACATAGCCGGGGGGTGGATCTGTTCTTGAACCCTTGTCTCTGCAGGTGCTTCGCTCTGGGATAGAAGCTTCACGGTTACAAATCGAGGCTTAGGTTTTGTTTATCCCATTATTTCAGGATTGAGTGCACGAACGAATGAGGGTGTTCGGACAGTGCTTTTTAGCCTACGAATCAGGGCGCAGCTGTCGCCAGATCTTATGCGATCGACCGCAAAAAGAGCTGCTGAAGCAGTACAGAGAGGGGCTTTGGCTCCGCCCACATGCTGGTGGACATTTGTTTAATTTGGCAGAAGTGGTGTGCTTCCACAGAAAAAGTGCTCACCCTCCCAAAGCTGTAATTATACGTTCACAAAGTTGCATCAGCCAGGACTCTTTACCAAGGCATGCTATTGTGTTACAACAGAGCTTTACCTTCAGGTCAACACATACCACTGCGATGCCAGATGTCTCCTGGAGTTTTAAACACTTCCAGTGCTTGTTCTTTTGTGACAGCCGCTAAGCTGGGAGGAGGGCAGTCAGGAGGCATGTGTTGCAGTCCTAGCCACCTCCCCCTTTCCTTTCCATTATCAACTTCTTAACACAGCAATCTTTGAGAGAATAGTGTTTTTCTTTCTAATTCAAAATTTCAGGATTTATGGAAAGACCTTTTTTTAAGCTCATCGGCTCTCAAAAGTTAATTTAATTATTCATTTAAATGTTTTATTTGATTTGTATTTTTTATTTGCATTGCTAATAATATATATACAATTAACTTCAGATGTACTATTTGTATATACTATACTATATCACTTATTTAATATACTGTCCTTTTAAATTACGCTTCCCTGAATCCTAAAAACTCCTTGCTGCCCCTTAATGTTACCCTTCTCAGACCGTACAAATGCCTTCCTACCCCCTAAACGCTACCCTCCCTTTCATGATCCCAAAAACCCTTACTATCCCTTGTTGCTAACATTCCCTGAAACATAAAAACCCATCACTACCCTTAGTGCTAGGCATTCTTCAGGCCTAACACTTCTTGCTACTCTTTGCATCTAACATTCCCTGAACCTTAAAAACCTTACACTGCCCCCTAATGCCCCCCTTCCTTGAACTGGAAAATCTTACTACCCTGTAATGCTATCCATCTCTGAACCCTACAAACCTGTCACTACTCCTCAACACTACCCTGAACCCTAAAAGCTGCTGCAACCCCTTAACGCTCTCATTTCCTGAGCCCTAAACACTCTTAATATTCCTTAATACCACCCTTCCTTCATCCCTAAAACCCTTAATACCCCTTAATGGCACCCTTCCATGAATCCTAAAAAACAGTAATGCTTCCCTTTCCTGAACCCTGCAGATTCCTTGCTTCCCTTTGATGCTACCCTTTCTTTAAGTCTAACCCCCCATACTGCCCCTTAACGCCACCATTCCTTAACCCTTAAAATCCCGAACTACCCTTTACTGCTAACCTTCCCTAAACCCTAAAAACCTCATACTACCCTTTAACACTACCATTCCCTAATCGACTACCCCTTAGCACTGCCAATCCCTGAACAACAAAGGCCCTTACTACCCATTAACGCCTCTGCCCTGAACCCTAAAAACCCTTATTGCCCCTTAATGCTACCCTTACTTGAACCCTAAAAACTTGTTACTGCCCCTAACACCACCCTTCCGTGAACCTCAAAACCGTGTATTGCCCCTTAACCCCTTCGCTGAGGCGGCAATTCCACCGCAGCGCTAGGGGGGAGGGTGGGCCGCGCGGCGCTCACATGCTCGTGACGGAACCGCTCCGTCACGAGCCTTGGGTGGGCTGTGCTTGTGACGGAGCGGTTCCGTCACGGCCCCGCCCGCTCAATAGAACGCGCCGTGCAGGCACGTAATCAGCGCCGCGCAGGCATGCCGAGCGGGCCGTGACGGAACTGCTCTGTCACCAGCACAGCCCACCCGAGGCTCGTGACGGAGCGTTTCCGTCACCAGCATGGGAGGGGTTAATGCTACCCTTGACGGAACCGTGAACCCTCTTATTTTCCCTGGTAATTCCTAATTTCTAAGGTAAGCCTCCATGTCTCCCTTGAGACCCCTGTTATTTCCACCAGCCCCCACGCCCCCCCATCTCCCCCCCGCTGTTATCCATGCCTCTGGGGAGGAGTTACCCGGTGATATAAGGGATGTGGTTCTAAGGCCCTTAGGGCCATCGGAAAAGACGACCTCTTCGCACAGTTACAAGAACATGTTTAGGTCCTCAGGTGAAGCACTTCCAGGACAACATTCTGCTGTTTATGCATGGTGGAGCTGTGCTGAGCTGCCAAGGGGGGGGGGGGGGGGGGGGGGGTAAAAGCAACCTCCCCTCCCTCCACTGACTTATCCACGTACAGATTATCAGATGGTTTGTGGGTATACCGCAATTCGGTTACTGTAACATTACTGCAAATTTAGGGATACGTGTGCAAGCTTTGTTTCTGTCTCTTTTGCTGCAATTATTAGAGTAAAATTAGCACCAGCTTTTTTGCTTGTGTTCTTGTGGTAATAGATATGGAATGCACTACTTTTCTCTCACCATAAAAATAGTGCTCAATGCTCTGAAAACCACTTTTCAAACATTTCACTAGATGTTTCTACTTCTTTCCACATATTCTACATGACCTCCAATGTAGTATGTGACCTCCAATGTAGTATGTGACCTCCAATGTAGTATGTGACCTCCAATGTAGTATGTGACCTCCAATGTAGTATGTGACCTCCAATGTAGTATGTGACCTCCAATGTAGTATGTGACCTCCAATGTAGTATGTCTGTGAATGACCAAGTACTAAAAGGGATACGTTTTCTACATTTTCCATAATAATGGCCTCTCTCGGTAAGGTAAATGTCCCTTTTTAGGACTGGATTGACGGCACAACTGTCTGCATGACATATTTTAAAGAATTGTAAAAATATGCATGGAGTGGGCTTTGGCTTGGTTTCCCCAGAAAAGTATGACTTTCTCACCTCATGCTCTCAGCTGGCTATGTGTCATTCTACTTTCCAGGAAGTGCTTTAATAGAATGCATGAGGAATTATTCTAATTCTGAAAAATAAGCACTACTTTGCCAAAGTTGGAAAAAAGTAGCACAAAATAATGCTTTCCCTTGTAGAATGCACAGGGGAGAACATGTAGTGAATATGACCAACTGCAAAGACAGTAGACAGGCAGACCCATTGGCTTTACCAATGCTTGTTTTGAAAATGTTATGAGACGCCATTACTTGGCTGTGGTGCTCTTGCAAGTGGAGTTTTTTTTCCTATAGCAGCAGTCCCGTCGGCAGCGGGCAACGCCAGGCCGCTCTGCGCGGGTTATCATTCGGGTGTGTTTTTTGTGTATTTCTGCTTTAAAGCTCCCACTCATACAACACGCCCAGCTGCACAACTCACCTTGACCGCGCTTCGTCCTATACTGGACACTCCCATGCCACATATCTGATCTGGCCATACCACACGCCCTGCCATTACCACTCATGCACTAAACCACACTCCTAGCCCGATATGAGTCTTTCCTTGTGGGGCATGGTATGTTTTCAGTATTTGGGGCCTTTACATTTAGTTCACGGGGTTCCAACTTTTTCTGTGCCCAGCACCCCTAGGATATTTATTTATTTATTTATTTATTTAAGCTTGTACCGCGCACAGCTACCCACAATGGGTTTCCCGGCGCCAGGGATAGACTGTAGAAGAAAAGAGAATGTCACCTTGACTTAAGGCCTCTGCCGACTATTGGTCACGCTTAGTAAAGAGCAGGGTCTTCAAAGCCTTACGGAAGCGGAGTAAGTTGGTCTCAGATTTTAATGCCAATGGGAGGGAGTTCCAGTATTTAGGACCAAGAGTGGAAAAGGAGCGGCCTCCCATTTTTGCCAGCTTCCATCTTGGTACTGTGAAATTGCCAATGTCCGATGACCTTAATGAGCGCAGGGGTCTATGTTGGAATAATGTTCATACCTCCTGCTCCTCTTTTTGCCGGATTCCTATTATGCATACAGTACATACTTTGCCTCTTTGTCGCACCTCCTAAAATGCCATCTCGTACCCCGGCGGGTGCAGGCACCCCAGGTTGGGAACCCCTGGTTTAGTTAAAATGACCATGTTCTAGTGGCTAAGATGGTGACGTTTGAGACTGGACCCGCGCTCTAACGCTGTTACACCATCTGACCAAAGTGTGCAGTCTCGTGAGCACCAAAATTCATTACTTGAGTGTTCTGAGCTGCCAATATTACCTGAGTCAGTGGATTTTTTGTTATCCACCTCAGCAGGATGAAGGACTGGTTCAGCGAAGCCGGGATTCGAATCTCTGATCTGGAGGTCACACACAAATGTGCGCCACTGGCACTGAACCCCTTAACCCCTTCCATGCTGATGACGGCCCCCGTCCGTCATGCAACACGGTGGGCGTGTGCTGATGACGGCTGGGGGCCGTCATGAACCCGCCCACTCTTTAGAAGTGCCGCACAGGCGCAGAATCGCGGCTGCGCCCAAGGGGTTAAGACAGGAGTCTCCCACCTTTTCTATAATGAGAGCTACTGATCGCCAGGCACACACACACACTAGTAACCACATGAAACTCCTTCAGCATTAACCATGGACATGGACACCAGCACCGGACATAGGCACAGACTCACAAGGGGGGTGGGGGGGGGGAATGCGCAGACCACCATAAACATTGCCAGTATCCTACGAACGAGGCTGGAAGCGGAGTGGGGGGAAGGGACAGTAAACATAAAGCAGAAACTGACTGGCTTATCCTCCTAAGTCATAACCCAAAGCACCCATGAACGTACCTGGTCCACAGAAATTGCCGCCCGGCCTCCGGGATGAGGGCTAAATGGCTGTGTATCAAACTGTGCTAGGAACTGTGATTACGCCTAGGATGTGCAAACTGTTTATGCATCTATTGTGTGGATCTGCAATAAAAATTGTTTTACAAAAAAAAAAAATGAGAGCTACTGATGTTCAGTGACAATCATCCTTGGCCACTACTACGTGCTCTAATAGTGACCGAATCAGCCTGGCCTACATTACTGTCCCCCCTTGCAAGATTTCCAGCAGCCATCACCTCAGTGCATCAGGCAGAGTCGCCAGCAGTAATGTGAAAAAAACGCTTTGTCAATGTGCAGTGCGTTTACGAGGGTAACAATAATAGCCTTAGTCGTAGTGCCCCCGGCACCAAGTTATTAATATCACTAACAAGTCTTCCCAACGCCGCATGATTTATTACTCAAATATCAGCTTTAAATATATTTTGGAAATTCAACCATTTTTCTCCAAACACCAGCTTGCATACCTGCCAACTCACATGGTACCACCGTGTGTCACACGGTTTCGCCTCCCTTCACAGGGTCACCGGTGAGGAGATGATATTACACAGTGGCAGGGAAAACTAGCTGAAAACTACTGTACACGGTGGATTTCCAGCTCGTTTTTGGAGGCTGTAAGCAGCGGAGATCTATTAAATGGTGTAAAAATACACCCTCGATGACCCTTTGTGGGTTTTTTTGGAAGGGGGGGGGGGCTTGGTGAGGGGCACAGTACCTCTTGGATAGCTCTCAGCACCAGCCCCGCCCCCTCCGAGGCCCCACCCCTTCTCACACTGTAAAGTTATTTTGTAAATTGGCAGGTGTGAGCTTACGACATGTTTTTTATCTCTAGTAAAGGCTCAGTTTTGGCACTGGTGGTAATAACGCAGGAGCAGGCCGGCTGCCCAGAGGAGAGTTGTTTCCAGGTGGGTGGGGGCCCCTAGTTGGAGAATACCTCCCGGAGCCATTGTGTTCTCCTAACACTACAATTGTGGCCCTACAATAGGGTGACCAGACGTCCCGTATTTGCCAGGACAGTCCCGGTTTTTCACCAGCTGTCCCGGCAGATTTTAGTAAGATGTGGCTCATGTCCCGGTTTTTAGTGGGGGTTGACTGAAAACATTGAGAGGCTTTTTTGGGGTGTTATAAAGCTGTTCTAGTGAGCAGCTGTTCTAAGTAAGCATTTGAGTATGTATGATGTTGATTGTAGAAATTCCATTTTATTTATTTTCTTAATGCTTTTTCTGTGATCTTATGTTGATGAGAACTGTCATTCTGGGGGTGAGTGCTTGCAATGTTCAACACTCCATCCATCAACCCCTTTGGTTTTGCTTTGTTCGCCCTAAGTTGGCAGGGTTTGCCCAGACGTGGGTCCTTTGCTCACTTTGCCAATGGATTCAAGCTAGCCTGGCTGATGAGGGTTATGAACCCGAAACCGGTCCTAGGATGCTTGTTTCCGGTCCAAGGTAGACATGGCTTGGCAGTTTGGTCTGGACTGTTCCCATGAGGCACAGGGTCAGACTGATTTGCATATGGCCATGTCTGAACTGGGATGGCGGGGTGAACTAAAGAATGATGATGGATTAAACCCAGATCAGTTGACTGGGGGTGAGTGTTTGATTTGCTCCAACGCTCCGTCCATCATCCCCTTTGGTATCGCTTTGTTCGCCCTAAGTTTGCAGGGAATGCCCAAACGTGGGTCCCTTGCTCACTTTGCCACTGGATTCAATCAAGCCTGGCTGATGATGGCTGATTAGCCAGAAACCAGTCCCAAGAAGCTTGTTTCCGGTCCAGGGAAGACATGGCTTGGCAGTTTGGACTGGACTGTTCCGATGAGGCACAGGGTCAGACTGATTTGCATATGGCTGGGTCTGAACTGGGCTGGCGGAGTGAGCTACAGAATGATGATGGATTAAACCCAGATCAGTTGACTGGGGATGAGTGCTTGCAATGTTCAACACTCCGTCCATCATCCCCTTTGGTTTAACTGTCATTCTGCACCATTCTGTTGATGAAAAATGGTAGTCCTTCTTCTATTTTCCCAAAATGTCAAATTTTTGGTTCTCAAAATCTGGTCACCCTACCCTAAAGCAGCACCTTCACCTCCCCCCGGTGGGGTGGGCGGCTGACACCGAATCTATCTCCCCCCCCACCCCCAAACTCCCCGCGGCCCCGATTCTGCACCCGGTGCCACCTGCCAGTTCTTACAGGTCTGCGCATTCATTATTCACGGCGGCGTTTATTTCTGACAGGCCGTCATTAGATGAATATTTAATGAATAAAAGCGAGAAAAAGGCTCCTTTGATGAGGCGCCTGTGCGCATCGATGGGAGCCACGGGGGACGGGGTGGCGTGGGGGGACCTCTTTATTACATGCCGCATCTTTAGGTGTCGTTTGTCACGCCTTAGCCTGTGCGTGCCACAAAAGCTCCCCGGTTCACGCCACATTTACAGTTTCATGGCTGGGCATTTTAACAATGACTTTAACATCCAGGCAACGCGAGGCCTTTGCAGCACTTGAGTAAAATCTGTTAATATGTAGAGTTGCTGCTGCTCAGAAGCATTAATGGACAATAAAGTGATGTTTAACATTGGGTGCTTACATCTTTTCCTGGAAATTCGAATGCTTAGCAGGATAGTAGTAAATGTGCGAATGAGAGACGGAAAGACCCTCCCTCCCCCCCATGGTGGTCGCTACCTCTGATTGTTAAATGAAGTCCTTTCTTGCTGACTTCAGTGGTGGAAGCTTATGTTCAATAGGGCCGCTGGCAGCCGACAGGGGGCAGTAGGTATGGGTGAATTTTACAAATTCACAGTACGAGAATTCGCACAAAAATGTACTCGCGGTTCGCAAAATAGGCAAACTTTTGCGAGATTGCGGATTTTTTTATTTTTGCAAGTTCAGGAAAGCGAGCTGTTCAAATCTCCCGTCGCATCTACGTATTCGCGATTGTTTACTCTCGCGATATGTGATCGCGGGCCCTTATGACGTATTCGCGATCTCAAAGTCTCGCAGTGCAAGATGGCGGGACGCCATGACATACTCACGGTCGAAAAGTCTCGTGAGATCACGCAGCCAGATCCAAAATGTCACAGTGCACGCAAACCGGGAGGAAAACAACTTGACAAACTCAGAATTACGTAAGTCAACGCCGCGCGGGCGAGATTGTATTTTTGAAGCGGGAACAAGCAAAAAAAATTCACCAACTCGCGAATTGTTTGGCAATTTTGCGCGGTTCGCGAAATTGCCAAAATTTTGCAAATTCCGCGAGCGGAACGAATTTTCAGCCCATGCTTAGGGGGCAGCTCCCCGCTCCCTTCATTTCATCAACTTTGTTACAACCCTTCCAGCATAAGCGAAAGTACCATTAAGATTCTTGGTACTGCATGCTGGGAATGGACCATGTAGGGCGAGTGGGTCCTCTTGGCCTCAGTATATGGTTTTAGTATTAAGGGGCATGAAAAGGAACCCATTCAAGGTTTGCACCAGTTAAACATCATCTGCAGGGCTTATATGCGAGGCCCGATGCAGTGCCTGGGACCAGCTTCAAACTCTTGTTTTTCCCTCCTAAGTTCCCCTGATCTCGTTCCCCCTAGGTAAAGACCCCCATTTGGCCGGGTCAGGAGTTCCTGCGGCCTGGGCCATGACATCCTTTTCCATGCTTCGGATGGCCGTCCAACGTCACAGTGGGGGTATGCGTCGGACAGCCAGGGGCCGTCCAAACTGCGCATGCGTCATTTTTTTGCGCACCGCGGCGGACATCACGGCGAAGCGGCTAAAGAAGCAGGGCCCTCTCTAGAAGAACAGGCTTTACGTTTTGCAAATGTGTCCTTTGGAAAAAAAAAAATACTCCAGAGTCTGGCGCAATCTAGAGGAATTAGCCACGTTATGGAGGGGGTGTGTTTCGTGCAAAGGTTCCCCTGTGGCTTTTTGTTCATTCCTCGGGGTCCTGTAAAATTTGTGTCTGAGTTCCTCCCTCTGGTTGTTAGTGAGTACATCTTATATGTAAAGTGTCCAGGCCTTGCAAGCCTTTCAATCTGAAGTTAGGACTGACTTCCGGCCTCTTGTGTGGCTGACATGGTCACTGCATGATCTTGAGGCCTATGTCTGACTTTGGCCCCCATTTCAGCGCCTGTTGTGCAGCAGAACACTTGCACGTTGCATGATCTTGTTTGAAGTGGTGTCTAACATTGGATGTCCATGTCTGCTCCTCTTGTGAGGGTCCTCACCTTTAATCCTTGTTAGAAATGGGGTTTCTGGGTGGCTGGGGTATGCACCTAATCCAGGCGGAACCCACCACTCTAGCCAAGGTAAGGGAGTTACACACTGAAGATAACCCCTGCTCACCCCCTTGGTAGCTTGGCAGAGCAGTCAGGCTTATCCCAGAGGCAATGTGTAAAGCGTTTGCGCAACACACACACAGCAGCGACACAGTAGGCACACCACAAATGAAACTCCACACAAGGTTATATAAAAATATCCTTTGTATTATCCATAAAAACACATTAGTTCACAATCACATATAATACTGTGCCACCAGGCACTTGTCATGACTTCACTGGGATTATATAAATCACTTGGCCACTCGGGCCATTGTCATAATCCTTACAGTTAGGGACCAGTAGCTACTGGTAATATGGCACTTAGCACAAAGCATTAGGCATAATAACGGTACTTAGCATAGCCCAATACGCATATAACCATCAGTGCACCTTACTGCAGACTTGCTGCACGGCATATATATCATAAATACATCCTGCCCCCATTAGACATATGCAAATTCCCAATACAAGGCTCATGCGACCAGTAGGCTTATCACCGCAGATCTCCTCATCAGTGAAAAATCTGTGGTGTGCAGAACAGCGTGCCACTGTCTCCCCCTCTGCATAGCTTTTGGGCCACGTGCCCACCTAAGACAGGAAATGCAGCAATTTTGGTTGCGGGGGCCCCGTCCTGGACTTGCCCCGCAACGCCCACAGGAGCAAGTACAAAAAAAAGAAAGCCCCCAACAGTGTACCTGAACCCCAACCAATACAGGAGAGGGGCCCGGCGACTACTGCAGATCAACAGGGCCAGCTTCGCCCCCTCTCCTTGTAGGCCCGCAATCAGCAGGTCTCTCTCTTTTCCACTAAGTGGGGGACCTCCGTCGAGGTCTCACCCCGTCCTGGCCAAACAAGAATGCCCCTTGTGCCCAGCACACCAAATATGGGGGCAGGTGCAACACACACCCAGTCTCAGCCCGACACCAGCAGGCAACTGCCGGCGTGTGGTCAGTATCCCGCTACTTTTCTACCAGCTCCCACGGTGATGTAGCCCGTCTTGAGCCCTCCTGGGCCTGATGGATGGCTGTAAGGATTTGATTCTTGGACCACAGGTAACGGCAGCACTGCACGCGCTCCTTCATCAAATCGTCAGGAGCCAAGCACTAGGGAATCTCCCCATCAGTAACAGCACCAGTGCTCTTTCAAGTCAGAGCGCACCACCACACTTTGCAGCTCTCCCCACGCACTGCCGGCAGGGGAAACACCACCTAGTCCATGAAGACACAGGGGCAGAGAACAGGGCACAGGTAGGCCAGTGCACAGGGCCCATTAGCAGAGGGCAGTCCTTCCAGCCACCCAGCAGGCAGCAGCTTGGTCCCAAGCTGCGGTTCCTCCTGGCACACAGCAGTCCATGCTGCGTCTTCTCTTCTCAATTTCCAGTAAAGTTCCATCGACATGGGGGTCACAGCCCCAGTACCTATAGTACTATCAGTCTTTGTTCTGTCCTGGCACAGGGTCCTGAGCCCAGTTTGAACCAGTTCTGGGGGCACTTTAACAATATCATTACAGTGCACAACACTCCCCATTGTAAGTGTAAACCCTGGCTCCAGACACACCACAGGGGGCGGAGCCATCATTGTGGTAGGCAGGCACAGCCCTATTCAGGTGCAGGTGCTACTCCTTCCACCACTCCAAATGCAGACCAGACCTAGTCAGGTGCATGCTACTCTGAATTCAACCAAGGACTATTCAGCCTAGCGCTGAGTTACCCAAGCAGGGCAGGGCACACCTCATACCCCACCTCCTCCCCCCCCCTCTCCAGGGACTGGTGGAGTGAATGCACATCCCCTCTTCTTTGTCAGTCAGAACCAGACAGCCAATACACATCCAGGCAGGGCACAAAGACACATAACACACAGAAATGCCCACTTCTAAAAGGGCCATTTCTAAAATAGTAATAATAAATCGCTTTCACCAATAAGCAGGATTATCACCACTATTCCAACCATTCCAAACTTGATCATGCTACCCCTCTCATGTCCGGAATTACCACTGAAGCACATATCGAGGAATCCCCGATGCATCGCTATGAGAGGGCAGCCTCACAGTAGTGAGAAACCAAATAGGCTGTTTGTCACTACCAGGACATGCCACACAGTTAAGGCACATGTCCTACCTTTTACCTACACCGCACCCTGTCCATAGGGCTAGCTAAGGCCTACATTAGGGGTGACTGGTATGTATTGAAAGGGAAGTTACAGATGTGGCAACAACTTTATGTGCCATGTCACAGCAGCAGTAAACTGTGTGCTCAAGCCCTGCAGTGGCAGAGGCGTGAGACCGGTTTGAAAGGCTACTTTGGTGGGTGGCGCAAGCAGCGCTGCAAGCCCACCAGTAGCATTTAATTTACTGGCCCTGGATATATGGGATACCACTGTACAAGGGACTTAGAAGTAAATTACATATGCCAAACAGGTGTAGACCAATCTTACCAAGTTTACCATAGAGAGCACATGCACTTTAGCACTAATCAGCAGTGATAAAGTGCCCAGAGTCCTAAAACAACCACCAAGAGGTAAGAAAAAATACGGGAGGAAGTCAAAAAGTTCGGGAATGACCCTGCAAAAAACTGCCAAGTCCAACACTGCTCTTGCGAGGGTTTCCAGGTATACTCCTCTGTGACGTTCTCCAGGCCATCTCCTCCTGTGAGAGTCTCCGTATCTCCTCCTCGTGTGAGGGCCACTTGTATTTGTCATGATTGTGTTTCAAGTCATGTCTGACTCCTAACTTCCTTTCAGGCTGCTTCTCAGAGGCCTGTATGGCTTTGCAATGCAGAATTTGGAACTGGAATCACAAGAACCAGATACTATTGTAAGCTCAGTGAATTGGCCCGCCTGCTCTTCAGACACAGGGTAGCGAGGGCAAACAGTCGAGCCTTATTGTTAAAGGGTGATGTGGGTTAGAATGACTACTACAGATCAAGCACGTGTCACTGCAGAAGCAGTAATCTTCAAGCAATAGATACAGTGTTTGTTCTACAAAGAGATTGTCAACATGTTGCCTAGTAACAGCTGTTCCGAGTGGCCACTTCCCTTTGCCCCTGCTTGTTTGCTCTTGGTGTGTCTTACTAACTGAAGGGTGAGGTTTTCCCTGGTTGAGTGCAATGCTTGTTTGCCTACTCTGCTCCTGTATTTGTAAAGCTCACACTCACCTGGGGGGTATCGCGGCACTGAAGGCGCGGGTCTGCCTGGCCTGGGTCTGGCCCGTGGGCTGTTTTAACCGCATCGGTACGGCGCATTTTCCCGCTGTGCGCTGAAGATTTAAAAATCCCGCGGTTCATGACGAGCTCAGCTCGTCATGAGCGTACGAGAGGTGTAACTCATGACGAGCTGAGCTCGTCATGAGCGTCGAAGAGGTTAAGAGCCAGGTCTTCAGCTTCTTGCAGAATTCAAGGATGGAACAGAAATGGAGGTCGGCCCAGGCTTTGGGAGTGATGTAGGAGACGGCTCGAGTGATGGGGCGCTATAGACAACTTTAAATAAGATAATGTGCTGAGTCACCGGATTATGTTTTGTGGCCCATTCATACCTCAGAATGCATCACTTGGGGATGTCTGAGGCTGTCCATGAGATTCATGCCCTGATCAGGGCAGGTATAGCACTGCCGCCAAGTTCAGGGGTCCTCACCAGCACAGTATGATACAGACGCAGTCCTGGAAAAAATACATTATCTGCCAGTGCTTAATTTGTAAAGATTACATTTAAATAAAAAGTGCAAATGCTCTTGTCAGGAGGCCTCTGCAGCTTGCACCACACATTGCCCCTGCTATGCTGCCAGTGATGGTGAGAACACAACTACTAACCTTCTCCTATGAGTCTGACAATTCAGGCTATTCGGGCCCCCAAAGCTATAAGAATGACTTGGGCGGCAGCTAATAGTCATTTTTAATGTATATTGCATTCATAATTACCTGTTGTTGTGGTCATCTCTAAATTAGCCAGACAGCGCCACCTTGTGGCAGACTGTCATAAGCGCCGGTGTTGACAGTTAAGTGCCTGTACTGAGCACCAGAAACAACCTGCTCAAATTAAACCCTGTACAGTGCACCACAACTCTGTGGGACAGTCTGAATAGCCAGACACAGACCACATTCTGCATCCTCTGGTGCTGCTGGCTTCTCTGTCCTGCAGAAGCTGACAGATGTCAAGCAGCGGACGTCTGTGTATGTGGCCTGCTGTGCTTGGCCTGCCTTTGGCCACTTGATTGTGGTGGTGTTAGACTTCTAAAGCTGCGGGCCCCCCGGCTGCAGCCGGCTTGGCCCAGGACCAATGAAGAACGAAGGTTCCTTTGTGTCCCTTTAAATGGATGTGAATTCAAGCCAAACCAGTCTACTGGGCTTTACAGGGAAAACTGCAGCGGGCTCTGGGACGATACTGAGAAAGGGCAGGCAGGCATTTGTTGGGAGAACAGACGGCAGCAGCTCTGGCTACTCTTAAACCCTAGAGAGCCCCTTAGGGGAAGCATACTACCAGGAGAAGTGCTAGAATAGGTGTACTCGAGCACTGTCGTGCACGCGCCATACAACCAGGGACCCAATCATGGTGTATCACAGCAACACCGACTCACCAGGGAGAGGCAGGTGAGCGCCTCATCCCACCTCCCCACACATCCTCTGCCTTTAGACATCTGGCCTAGCTTACCTAAGGGCCTGCAGCTGAAAAAGGCTGTGGAGAGAAGGAGAACTTGGGGTAATTGATTTGCATTGATGTTCAGGCCTCTGGGAGGGCAGAGGCATCAAGACACAGGGAGAAACAGAGGAAACACCAGGAGATGATGGACTGAACGCTGAAACTTTGACGCTCACCGCCAGTCACAGATCTGGGTTGAATCCATCATCATTCTTTAGCTCACTTCACCACCCCAGTTCAGACCCAGCCATACGCAAATCAGTCTGACCCTGTACCTCATGGGAACAGTCCATCCCGAACTGCCAAGCCATGTCTTCCCTGGACCGGAAACAAGCATCCTGGGACCGGTTTCTGGCTAATCAGCCGTCATCAGCCAGGCTAGCTTGAATCCAGTGGCAAAGTGAGCACGGGACCCACGTTTGGGAATACCCTGCCAAATTAGGGCAAACAAAGCAAACACAAGGAGATGATGGACGGAGCGCTGAAAATGTTCAGACACTCACCCCCAGTCACAGATCTGGGTTGAATCCATCATCGTTCTTTAGCTCACTTCGCCACCCCAGTTCAGACCAAGCCATATGCAAATCAGTTTTGACCCTGTGGAGGAACATGTCACGTGGTTTAAAAGTTTGGTTCCAGCAATCTGCAAGTCGCTGGTGGGCCTCCAGACCTCATCTCAACTTACTTCAAGATGCATGGCCGGATGCTCTGCCAAGTTCCGTAACCCTCGTTTGGGCATGTATGGATACATACAGAACGCAAGGTCCGAGCCTCAGGATACTCGGTGCCGACCAGTCCTGGGTCTACTGGATTCGGGGTCGCCAGAGAAGAGCGAATGGAGCGATGTGCCAACACATTGGTGAATAAATAATGTGGGTGCCAGAGGTTGCATGTTATGCACTGCCCTTCTATATTCCCCCCAGGTTCTACTTCTGCCCTCTCTGGAGACGTTGTGAGGCAGGCGCCATTGAATCCAGTGGCTGTCCAGAGAGGATGCAGCAAGCCGGCCAGAGGAGTTTAGACTGACTGATAGCAGCACACTAGCATCGTATGCAGGCTTATCCCTCCCCTCAAGAGTCAAGAAAGTGGAGTGAATAAAGATGACAATTTTAGTTTTCTACCAGCATGGCCACCGCATAGGATATTTTCAATAGTCAGCCTTTCATCTCTCGTTTGCCCAGTATGGTAGACGGCGGCACGCGGCAGCGCGTGTATTTACAGATAATGGCATGCAGTACAGTATTGCGGCATGTGTCTCTTCTTTTAGCAAAGGTCTGACTCTGAGAGGGCTGGTAGAAGTCGCGGGAGGTGTCCTGCTGTGCTTCTCCCAGTCTGGTGCTTTCAGAGGGAAGGACCCGTTCATTGCAGCAATTGGCCTTTGGAACTCCGCGTGCACGCGGCGGTCTGCAGCAGAATGGTGGGAATTCGAGGGGCGGCGAATGGGA
Organism: Lissotriton helveticus; assembly: GCF_964261635.1. Taxonomy (NCBI): domain Eukaryota; kingdom Metazoa; phylum Chordata; class Amphibia; order Caudata; family Salamandridae; genus Lissotriton; species Lissotriton helveticus. The sequence continues at coordinate 1,176,161,215 of NC_136071.1, read as the reverse complement.
AGCCTTAGTTCTGTAGCAGCTTTCTAGCAAAGCTCGCTGCATCATACTTAGTAACAGTGTGTTATAATCACCGCCATTACTCGCGTCTACAGCACCCTTAAGCAAGGTTGGATGTTCTAAGAAAAGGTTGCATTACTTGATGGGTTATATATGGCTATGTATGCACAAATATGAGCAGAAAGGGCGCTAAGTAGGAAAGAATTCTAGTTTGATTTAATAACCAAAGGCAGCTCTAGGGCAAGACAATGAATGATATGTAATGAAACCACCTGCAGAGGGCGCTGGAGTGCGCACAAGATAGTTTAGTGCTTATATATGATATTGATCACTTTAAGGTCTACAGATGCTATTTTGCAAACTAGAAGTTAGCTATAAAAGGGGGCTAACCTGAAGAAGCCTGGTTTCCATCGTCTTCGAAGGAAGATTATTCCTCAGCGGCACCGCCAGAAAGAACGACTTACCATGCCTTGGCAGCGAATGTATTGTACCATAACAAGTTGTTCACTCGCCACCACGGGTTTGGGGTACCACCCAGGTCTGGGTTTTATCAAATATAAAATGGACACCTATGTAATGGAATATACACGGAGCCAGGCCCAGAGGCCTCAACCTGGTGCCTTTCTCAACCAATGCAAGCTGCCCAGTAGTGCAAGGATCTCGGCTCTCGAAGATGTGTCCGGTGATCACTTTGGCTGCTGTGTTCTGAGACGCGGAGTCCTCATTGGGTGGACGCAGATGCGCCTCATCGGCAAGTAATCCGCCAGAGAACCAAGCGTCCAGTGTTCTGGGGCACTAATGGTGCATCAGGATACAGCACATGAGTGAGGAGTGAGTTAACTATAAGGCAGTGATGATATGTGAACCTTTACGTGCTTCCGTAACTTCACGTAATTGTCTTCTAGTCTCATGTGTGGGGTAAGGAGTTTGCAACTGCAAGCTTCAGTCACCATATTGGTTGTATGTTCTAGTGCGGGTGGTGAGACCTGAGGTTTCTGGTCGCGAAGTGTGGCATCGCCAGTTTTGTGGGATAGGTGATTGGCCTTGGAGTGCTTATGTACCTTGCAAAGAGCCTTTAGGGTCATTATTTTTTATTGGCGCCAACGGTGGGATTTCAAGGCAGGTGTGACCTGGTCGTGGTGTTTCATACTGAACCCTACGCGGGCTGCATGGTGACACTCCAGGCTTGTGTACAACATGTTGCAGTTGTACTCTGGGTAATGACCGAGGTGGTGATTAGAGAGTTTTTCTGAGGGTAATGGAGCAATGGCAGAACCCCTTTTAGCCGGCATAGGTGGTGGAATGTTAAGGTTGCATACATCTGGAATAGATGCAGTGGTTGTAGTATGATAATGAACCAATATGTTGAAGTAAAATGTGAAAATATATTATTAGCAGTTTGATTTCATTTCTAAGTTGGTTGTAGTTCAGAAGGAGTCATAAACTGTATCAGTTGAAAAATATAAACAAATAGCTATAATTGTCTCCTCTGTTAATAACTCGTCATTTTCAGGGAAAAGTAACTTAGTAGAGCTGAAAACATCGCTCTCCGTTTCCCGATTTAAACAGCGGTGGTAATTATGCTACAAATCAACTCTAATAGCTTATTACAGTAGAGTAGTTATGACACTTTCTTGTTACAGGTGACTAGTGATCTCACATCTAGCATATAATAAGAACATCAGAGACACGTTTTCACACATGTATTGCAGGCTCCCAAGTATTTTAAAACTTTCACACCAGCTCTCTTCCTCCATTGGTCTGTTTAAGTGTTCACATTTCGTTTGCACCTACCAGAACATACAGAATGGGGCTAGGGGTCCGCCCACTTCAGCCATTGGCTCTTTTGATGGAATGTTGCCTCGTCACCTGCACATCTATCTGAAATAAATGGCATGTCAGCGCCAGTGCTGGTGGCCAATAATGGTACTTTGCCAATGCTTTTTGTCCTTAAGTTCTTTATCATGTTTTGGTCCCCCTAGTGTGTTTAAACTTTGACCTTTGAAGTCAATTGCACCGTTTATTTGGACAGTAATAATCCAATGTTCCTGTGGTGTGTGTTTAAACGAAAAATTGTATTTTTTACCGGTTTTAAATACACTTTCTACTTTGCCAACACTGCACATTTGTCTGAAGTCTCTGCAACCGGCTGCATTTGCTGAAACAACCTGCACCTCGCGTGTAAGTTTTGATTGCTGATTAACAGGGTTGGTTTAGTTAATCTGGACATTCAGCGGCCACGTTGTTGCTCCTGCCCCCGGGGACATTTTTCGAAGCTCTTGGCCTGACTTCGCCCCGTGTATAATTAGCGCAGCTCGAGACAGGCATCTGACACGGCGCTCTCCCAGCCCAGACGTGTAATGTTTACGGCGCTCAGGCCCGAAATAACCTGCCTTCCTCTTAGTGAAGTACTGTGCACGCGTGACCTTGAAGAAGCAGGGGGTGTCGAGGCCAAAAAAAGGGGCCATCAGATGAACGAGGTCACAGTAGAAATCACATCCCATGTGACGTCATCCTTGAATGATGTCACAGCCCAGGTGACGTCATCAAACAAAGGAACCGCCTAGAAACCTATTGTTGAATATTGTTAGAGACGTAGGACTGGTCTTAAGGTTCCTTTAAAATCCCACTGCATTGAATTCAAACTATTTCCGGTTTAGGTAGAGCCCGGTTTCACCCAGGTGACGTAGGTCCGGTTTTGCCCAGTACACTTGTTGTGCCCTTGCGCTGAACTCTGCATGGCATGAATAGAAATGTGTGATCTGGTGTTGGGTATATTAACGGTGCAAAACCAAAGGTTCACCCTATGTGGGAAGGGTATGCCCAGACGAGGGTCCCTGGCTCACTACGCCACTGGAGTCAAGCTATCCTGGCTGATGACGGCTGATAGCCAGAAACCGGTCCTAGGATGCTTGTTACCGGTCCAGGAAAGACATGGTTTGGCAGTTTGGCTTGGACTGTTCCCATGAGGCACAGGGTCAAGGCTGATTTGCATATGGCCATGTCTGAACTGGGGTGGCTTGGTGAGCAAAATAACGATGGATTAAACCCAGATCTGTGACTGGGGGTGAATGTTTTGCCATTGTGCAACATTCCGTCCATCATATTGTGTGATTTGCTATATATCAACGGTGCCCAAATTACACCCAAGAGGGACCAGGTTGTCGGATGACCCCAGACCATGTAAATGAGTTTTATGCTAATATCCTTGCTCTGATTGGATGCTGTTGGAGGGCTCACGTGTTGGTGTGGTGGATGCGGATTGCGTGAGTCACGCATGTTGGGGGTCATCAAGGTCTTCGGGGGACCCCGATGTTGAGGCTCACAACTGTTGGTGTGACAGGAGTCAAGGGGGGGTGGCTCTGGGCCATGAGGGGGCGGAGCAGGCGGTTATCCGAATGTGACAGCCCTTGGTGGTGCCAGGGGCGGCCTTGGGCATGTGCAAGCTGTGCACCTGCACAGGGCCACCAAACCCCAGGGGTACCCACGCCAATATATATCCTTAATATAATAATCCTCTGAGGATGGATACATATTTGCGTGGCGGCCTCTGGCAGGGATTTGGCGGCCTTCGGCTCTGTTCCACTTCCAAACACCTTCCTGAGCTCCGCGGGGGGGGGGGGGGCTCTGCACGCCCGTACCCCCTACTCCCTGCCCAGGGCTGCCATGAGCCTAGAGCCGCCCCTGGTGGTGGACAGTCTCCACTCTGGAGTTTTGTGTGTTTACAGAAGGCTCCAACCTGCAGGCCATTTTACTCCCCTCCAGTGCACCCTGCCACCCCTTACTCCAGAGGCAGGAGTACGACAGCCGAAGTGTGGAACAGAACCCCACCATGTCCTGTGTCCAGTGTGCTGTGCTCGTTTCTAGGTCTGGGGCCGTCGACACATGATTGCAAAACCAACGGCCGTTTCACAAGCCGCGCCTTTCAGGTGCCCAAGAAAAACGTTGCGAAACGTGCGCCGGGGTTTTGTAATTGTCGGTTGGCAAAGCGTGGTCTGCGGCCGGCTAAAGTGCACGTACAGGGCAGTTGGATTTCCAACAGCTTTACTGCTTGTTTTTAATTTTTTTCTATTAATGTCTTCTGTGCTACGACCAGCTTAACATCTTGCATAGCAGTGAGATAGCTCAGTGTGTCGATGCACTTTGTCTGAAGATGCTTCTGGGCGCCATCGGAAAGGCGCAGCCTGACATTTTTCAAATTCTCTCCTCGAAGTAGTCGTTGTCCTATTAAAAAGTTGTTTCAGTGTAAGTGCCCTCCCGCTGATAGGGTCAGGTGTGCTAGAAAAAGTATTACACAAATGGAAAATAAACGGTCTCCACACGCACAAATCCCCCTCAACAAGCATTGGCAAAACCAATAGGTTGCGCAGATCTGCCAGCTCGTGTGTCTTATGACATCCGCTCCCTTCACAGGGTCGCCTGGTGAGGAGCCAATATCACATGGTGGCAGGGAACACACACACCACTTTGTTGGGGGGGGCGGGGGGGGGGTCTGATCTCACCTTTGGGACCTATTGGCTTTGCCAATGGTTGTTAGCTATGCTGTACAGACTCCCCGATGATGTGTAGTCTGGCTAAAGAAAAGAAACTTTTAAAAAAGGCACTATGATACGGTGGTCGCGCCATTTTGTATGCGTCCCTTCCACGCTTGTGCACATCGATGAACTGACAACCATTTTTTAATTATTATTTACTGTGTTGGATCGCTTAATAATGTATATTTTTGTGCAGCGCTACATACAAAGCCATTATCGATAAGCACCAAAGGACGTCCATAGAACCGCTCTGTTCATGAAGCTGACATAGACAGGTATGTTTTCCATTGTCTGTGTATGTGTCCGAAATGTAGGCCTTGCGCATGGCCAACATACGGGACACGCACTCCCATACGATGCATGTGACCCAAAGCCCACACACACACATGCTGCTAGCCTTCATGTCTTTTACTGGGGTCAGTGCTGAGGCCCGCTGAAACCGTGTGCCTTTTATACCTGCATACCTAGTGTAGCATCAACCTGTACTTTAATCCTTTCGCACTGACCTAGTCGAGTGTTGATCTTCAGGTTTGGGAGTAGTGTCTCAGTAGGCAGCCCTAGCATACCAGCTCTACAAGGGGCATTTGTTTGCTTGTTTCATGCACACCACTGTTGTTTTCTACAGTAGGTTCTCGATTTATTCATATTTATTTATTTATATATATATATATATATATATATATATATATATATATATCAACCAATCCCGATTTACGGAAACAATCGGACTCCGACACAGGCATCAGCTTTACCATCCAGCCGTTTATTTAATCGCCCGCTTGACGCGTTTCGGCCCACCTGCCTTGCTCACAATGATATATATATATATATATATATATATCAACAAAACCACTCCGTCCACCTCCACCAAAGACCTCGGCGGCGAAGAAGGAGAAGCGAACCACTTCTTTGTAGGCAAGATGTTTTATTACAACCTCCTCAACGGCAGATGACGCGTTTCGGGCTCAGGCGCCCTTGATCACATAAAGGCTGTGACTGATTGTAGCCATTTTTAAATAATATGCCCTTCCCATTCCGGTCACATGTTTAGCAAGCTAGTTATAAACATAGCAAACAGACTGCGTGATGTTAACAAAACAGTCAATTGAATATTACACATATATACATATTGATTCATTATGTCCACAGGACCACTTATCATGACCTACTGAAATAATTCATACTATGCAATTTGATAGAACGAAAATTTAGTTTTAACACTTGTGTCATGAAAACATTTAATTGAAATCACATTCTAATCTCAACCAAATTGGTCCAAAGGGCAATGTAAAATTTCTGGATAAATCCATATATACAAATAAAGTGCAATATAACAATTTTGACATAACTGCATTAATGCATATTCGATCTGGCCCAAGCTCGGAGGCTCCCGGGTGCTCTGGGGCGGTGCACGCGAGGCGCAGCAGGACCCGCTGCGATTTACATCAATTCAGCTTTTCCCGTGGGGAAGTCTTTTCCTCATGCACTCCCGTGTGTAAAATTCCAAAAACCAACACCGGGTTTGTAGTCAAAATATACTTTCTTTATTCAGCAACCAGCATAACCCAACGCGTTTCGGTCTCTACGGAGACCTTGCTCACAGGTAAATACGATTGACACCATTTTACTGTTAAATAAAGAAAGAAAAAAAGGGGGAAGGGGGGGTGGTACCCTTTCAATTTACATCACTTCCTGTAACTTGTACAGGCATTCTGGGACATGTAGTTTGATAAATTAAATTTGTTAAATGTGATTCATGCATGGTGCAGAACAGTAGTTTGTTAGTCTTTTTCAAAAGCATATGTATTATTTCAATTCAACTTATTTATACCTTAAGCATTTACCTCATGCATTAATATTCTGGTTGAACCATAAGGAAATTCATTTTCTCAACACAACCACTATTATTGAAGCCCTCCAGTGGGATTTTAACCATTTTTACCATTCTCGCACATGTTCAACCATTATGTATTTGATTCATACATTGAAAACAATATCACCTCAAATAATTATCAAATGTAATTACAGCCCTCTGGTGGGCAAAACGGTTCTGCACCTTAGACCATACTTGTGCGTTAAAGAGTATAATCCGATATGTCCTGAATGAAAAACATTGTTGTGAGAGTAAAGTTATGTTAAAAAACATTGTTTGATACTAAGTGGGCATCAGTCATTCTCTGATAAGTGCACCTTTACAGGTGGCAATGTAGTTCTTCGTCCTGATTATGCCCCAACGGGCTCAAAGTGCGGAAATTCATAATGTGTTTGGACTCTTTTTGTCTCATTACCAATTCACGGTCTCCGCCTCTTCGATTTGGTCCAACACTTTCGATTCCGTAGAAGATTAAGGATTTCCAATCACTTTTATGTTCCTTCTCCATATGTTTTGCCATGGCATTACTACGATCACAATTAATCGTGGCACGGACATGTTCTAAAATCCGAAGTTTCAGTTCTTTTTTAGTGCTTCCAATGTACTTCCGGGAACAAGGGCACTCAAGGGCATAAACAACAAATTGAGTTTTACAATTGATTAATTGTTCAATTTTCCAAGTTTTTTTGTTTGCCATTTGTATCTCCTTGGTTGTCTTAGCAATGCAACAAACTTTGCATCCTGAGCATTTATAAAATCCTTTGGGCCTGCGCCATGCTTCTGGTTTCTTTTGTTCCTGAAAATGACTGTGAATCAATTTGTCTTTCAAATTTTTTGCCCTTCGATAAGTTACATTTGGGTGATCTCCTATAATTTGAGATACTGTGGGGTCCATATGGAGAATGTGCCAATTTTTTTGAAGAATCTTTTTAATGGCTTGGTTGGCCGTTGAGTGATTGGTGATGAAACAAATTTTATCTACTTCATCCTCTTTTGATTTTGGTTTATCCGCCAATAAATCAGTTCTTTTTATCATTGTTGAGCGATTGGAGGCAGTTTGTATCCATGCTGGATTGTATTTCCTTTTTAGAAATCTGTTCCTGGCTAGGTCTTTATGTTTTTGTCCATCCTTTTCATTAGAACAGATTCTTTTGATTCGGAGAAATTCTCCATACGGGATGTTTCGTAAAAGACTCGGTTGATGAAAACTCTGGGCATGAAGAACCGCATTCGTTGCGGTACTTTTTCGGTGCAATGTAGTGTGCAAAACATTGTCTTTGACAAAAATCTCCGTATCTAAAAACACAACCCTGAAGTCACTGATGGTATAGGTAAAATTTAAACCGAAATTGGATTGATTCAGAATTTCAAAGTATTTTTCAAACTCCTCATTCGTTCCTTCCCAAATGAGCAGCAAGTCGTCTATATATCGCAACCAAGCTATGGTTTTTTGAACAGCTTGGTCGTTTTCTGATCTGATATATATATATATATACACACACACACATATAGATACATTTATATAGCGCTGCAAATCGCCCGTGAGGAACTCCGGGCGCTGGAGATGCTGGCGGCTGTGCAATGGTTTGCTGATTCGAACATCCCGGTCTTGAGTTCTTTCCTCAATTGTTGGGTCGATGGGGCGGTCCTAAGATGCAGGGGGAGGTTGTTTCATGCCTTGGTCGCCAGGTGCGAGAAAGAATGACCTCCGCTTTCATTCGGCGGATCCTAGGGCTGTCTGCTAGGAAGAGGGAGGCAGACTGTAGTTGTCTGGTAGGTTGGTGGAAAGTCGGATTTGCGATGATGTGTGCTGGTCCATCGTTGTGTAGGGCGTTGAATGCGTGGGTCAGGATCTTGAAATGGCATCTCTTCAGGAAGCCAGTGTTGTTTCTTGAGGTGGGGTGTGTACAAAATGAGGTGGTATCTTCCCAACCCTGCCTTTCTCACTAGACACTTTGTAACTAGTTTTTCCAACATCAGAGAAAGCCTTTTGACCTTTCCTAACAGTTGTGTAGTATTTTCTCGGTGTGTATTCCAGCCTCGGGGAGTAAGGTTATTCCCAGTTTCTGGGTCCCAGAGGTGACCTCTAGATCTTCCAACCTGAGGACTTGTTGAAACACCCTTCTTCCTGACTCCAGGGAGCTTTTAATCACACGTGTGAGCATGGGCTCCCTGAACACCACAACCAGTGAAGCTGTCTTTTGACTCAACTATAACATGGTCCTACAATAGCCAGGTAATGGAGGCAGACCGGTTTATCTAGGAGTCTGAGCTGTCCTGACTTGTCATGCCTGAAAGGTAAGGTCGGTCCTGTAGTAGTCAATCACTTGCCAGGGTATCTCACCGCTTCCTGATTACTCACTTCACCTCTGCACTTTTGTGGCCATCTTCCAGATTCTTTCCTTCCGGGGCCACATAAACCGACTGCAAAATCTATCGTTTGCCACAAAGTCAAATGCAAAAACGCAGGTGTTGAAATCCTAGTGCGCCGGTTGCACCGTTGCATTGCTTCACGATGAACCGTCCTCGGCGGTGATTGCGACAGAGCTGGAATCAAAAATGTTCCTGGTACCCATGGAAACGGGGGTAGTTTGTTCCCTTATGTTGGAAATGGGGCATGTTTTCAAAACAAAGTGTGAGGCAGGAAATCTTTGGGTCAAGAGTTGGTCAATTTAACTGCACAAGTTGGATTACTCAGTCTTCAAACTACAAAACACAATTTAGGGCGCTTTCATACAACCATCAAAGTGTAAGTCTCATCGAAGCCTCACAACTCTTATGCTTTAGGTTAAACGCGCCTTTTGCCAAGTCCATCATTCTTCGCAAACTGGGTTCTAGGTCACCCAACTAATGTGGAATATCTTTGGGGTCTTAGCCACCCAACTGGTGTGAACAATCTCTGTGCTCCAGGCCACCCAGCTGATGTGGACTCTCTCTAGGATCTAGGCCACCCAACCGATCTGGACTCTCTCTCTGGGTTCTGCACCACCCAACCAATGTGGACTCTGTTTGGGTTCTAGACCACCCAAAAGACGTGAACTCTCTCTACGTTCTAGGCCACCCAACAGACGTGGACTCTCTCTGGGTTTTAGGCCACCAAATAGACGTGGACTCTCTCTGGGTTCTAGACCACCCAACCGATGTGGACTCTTTGGGTTCTAGACCACCCAACAGACGTGAACTCTCTCTACGTTCTAGACCACCCAACAGACGTGAACTCTCTCTACGTTCTAGGCCACCCAACAGACGTGGACTCTCTCTGGGTTTTAGGCCACCCAACAGACGTGGACTCTCTCTGGGTTTTAGGCCACCCAACAGACGTGGACTCTCTCTGGGTTCTAGACCACCCAACAGACGTGGACTCTCTCTGCGTTCTCGGCCACCCAACCAATGTGGAGTCTCTCTGGGTTCTGGACCACACAACCTGTGTGAACAATCACTGTGCTCTGGGACACCCAGCTGATGTGAACAATCTATTTCTATGTTGCACCTTCGGAGTATTCTGGAAAAAGAGTGGGCGGTTATGCGGCATCTTTTTTGCACTGCAGAAATATATGCTTGTCTTGACCTCTCAACCGCCTGCATTGCTGCCAGCAACCCCTGTTAGCTACTTTAGCACATCAGACCACTAATATTCTAGTGTGCTTACGTCTGGGCTAGTTCTGTGGCTCAATGGGCCTGTTTAGTAGTTGGCTACTTAAAAGTAACCAGTACTGGTACCGCAAGGGGTCAATGTTTGAGTTGGGTCTCCAGGGTCAAAGGATGGGTGATGTGACTTCCGCTACCCTTAATATTTTGATGAAACGCTTTCCCTGGCACCGGGGCGCCCCGGTCACTTTTTTTGTCACTTTTGATCTCTTCTCCTTGAACACAACTACTCATTTGGAAGTGGGCCGACTACCCACTAAAGACCGGGAGAGGCGTGCTTACATGTCGGTAACAGGGCAGGAGTCCAAACATACTACGTGCAGAGCCACTAGAATTATGCGGTTGTGCAGAAGCGGCATTTTTTGCATATTTATAGGTTTGTCTCATTTGCCTCATAATCCACCATCTGCTGTATAATCTGCAGATTTTAACAAAAAAACAATTTTGTTTCTAGGTCGAACCGTTCTAAAGTTACTAATGACGCAGTGACAGCCTTTTGCACAGATTGACTGGACACCCTTCTGTTGCGTATTGCTATATTTGGGTTTTAAAATAGTACAAATGAGGTGCAACAACGCTGATGCAGTGTGTGCAAGCAGAAAATTTACAAAACAGTATAGTAATACTATCCCGAAATGTGCCCAATTACACTGCATAATTTAACTTTTCTTGCTGCATAATTTACTCAACCCTGCCACGTAATTTGGCCCTCCCCTGCCGTATAACTCCAGTGGCTCTGCCTATGAAAGAGAGAGATGTGTCCCAGGACGCCGGAAGTGACATCCAGGGCTCCTTTAGAATCCCTGTGCTAGGTACGTGCCTTATGTTTCGGCTGGAGGGTAGTTTTCCCACTGAGTCATGAGGCATCAGGGGCGCAACTAGACCCGTACTTTGGGAGGGGGGCTCACGCTCCCAGCCAGGGCTGGCCCTAGCACTGGTCGCACACAGTGCAGCATTTTTTTGGGGCGCCGCCTCCCCCATTTCCTCCTTTTCCATGAATTCCCTCAGTACCACTCACCAACAATGCACCTCATCTCTCTATAGCACCTTCCTGACAAACATTTCAATTTTTTATTGCGCTACTCATAGTTTACTCACACTCAGTTCTGTGCTCTGCATGGTACACGTTCCTTGTAGCCGGCACATTAATCCTCTGCACTGTGTGGGTGGCAGGAGTGCCCGTGTAAGTGCACGGTGAGCGAAGCAACAGTGTTTGTGTAGGGTAAGAGGAGTGACTGCTGGGTGAGTGAGGTGACCATATGGTGTGGATGTAAGTGCAGGGTGGGATGAATGAATGCATGGTTAGTGATGGGCTTGTTTGAGTGAGATTACAGATCAGGCAGTGAGGGGGACAGGTGGGTGAAGTGTCACATGAGTGCGGGTGAGTAGTGTGTTGGTGTGACTATAGGGTGAACAGCGCAAGTACACTGCGAGTGCATTGTAATCGCTGTGAGTGCAGGGTGAGCGTGAAAGTGAAGGGCGAGAATGAGGAGTGAGGTGTCTGAACACAGGGTGCATTCCCAGACACTTGAAGTACTTCAGCATGCTATTGACGGCGGCGTAGAGTTTCAGATATAAGTATGCAGGGCTTTAAGTGGGATGAAAAAGCTGGGGAGTGTAGGAAGCTGGGTTTCTGTTGCACTAACCCCCCCACGTTTTGCTCAATTTCTAATGCACTTTGACTTGGTGTGCCCTGGGTTCCTGCCGATCAGGTTCCCAGGGCCTGTGTTCTTTCCCAAAACCGTACTTGTTTACCCCCAATTGGCACCTCTCTGGCCACATGTACAAGGGCACTGTGACCACGGAAGGCCTCTAAGGGCTGCAGCACATATTGTGCCACCCTTAGGGGCACTGCACCTTAACACCCATACACTGCCACTGCAGGCTGCGTGTTTTGGTGCAGAGGAAAGTGAAGAGTCGACATGGCACACATTCCTGTGTGCCATGCCTGCAACCCACTGGCTATGGTATAGATAATACACCCCTCTAGCTGGGTGCACAATGCCATTGGTGAGGGTACAGTTGCATGAGCACTATACCCCTACAGTGTCTAAGTCCATTTTTAGACATTGTAAGTGCAGTAAAGCCATAAATAGTATATGGTCTGGGAGATTGTCATAACAAACTCCACTGCACCATAATGGCATTACTGAATTCTGGGAAGTTTGTTCGCAAACTTCACAGCATAATAAACCCACACAGATGCCAGTGTGGGATTTATTATACAACACACTTAGAGGTCATCTTAGAGATGCCCCCTGAAAAAGGACCATCCTCTGGTGGGTTCCCTGACTGGTACACACCAACATGCCACCATGAGACATGTTTCTGGACCCCTGGGGTGGGAGCCTTCACTCCCTGAGCCCAGAAACAAAGCCTTTCCAGGGCGGAGGAGTTGACACCTCCCCCAGGCCAGGAAGAGCCATCTGTGGCAGGGGAGCTTCAAAGGCCGTGCCGCCTTTGTAGCACAACCACCAGCCTCTCCTGCTATCAGGAGCAGGCCCCTGCCTGTCTCCCTTTTCAGCAGGTAGACAGATGGGAAAAATTGCACAGCCCAGAAGGTGTGCCCACCTCTGCCAATCCCACCCCTCAGATGGGGGAGGCGAGGTAAAGCCCACTCTTCAGTGCTCGCCATCTTGCAGGTGGCAGGCACTCCACAATCAGGATTAGGTATTGTGCCCACGCCCCCACATGGGGTGAACACACCAAGGGTATAGTAGAGTGACCAAGGGTATAGTCACCCTAAGGTCAGTAGCCCATTGGCTACTGACCTCGAGACCCCTAAAACGTCCCCTAAATTCTGAAATGAGGAGGCAGCCCTGAACCAAGAAGACAGATTCCCGCAACCTAAGAAGAAGGACGAACGAGGACGCCCAGCAGAGGAGACTGCAGAGAAGATCTGACTTGGACCCAGCCCTACCGGCCCGACTGCTGTTTCCGGAGATCCTTCGCCAAAAGTCTCCTTGTCTTGCAGCCAGCGACCTCCAGAACCCTTGGGAGGACTGACTGTCTTCAACAAAGACCGGATGTCCTGTGAGTGTGATGACAAGTCACATGGTGACATATAATGATATTTTCACAATAAGGTTTTGATATCTATATCTATCTTTTAATAACAGTCAATCCAAAGTATGGTGGATACTTTTCTTGGCAATGCATGGGAAGTGTCCCTATTGTAGTGAACACCCATATATTCATACGTTTTCGCAGCCTTTTTACCGGTAGTTTCCAGACACAGATATTCAGTGGTACCCCTGGGGTGCGTCTTGAACCCTACAGAGCTCTGAAATCTACATCACCATAATGTCGATTTCTGATGATTAAAGCCCCAGATTTGGAAATACTATATAATGCTCAAGGTCGCTCTGCAAGGTTCTTGCTTCAACACTAGTTGGGAAGGTACATCTCCAGGCTACCCGGATGTCTAGGATGAGATCTACCAGGCTTCGGATCTGGACTATAGGGCCAACTCGATACTGGGGCATGGGGTCACCTTGGGTCTGGTGCACGGGGCCACCTTGGGTCTGGTGCACGGGGCCACCTTGGGTCTGGTGCACGGGGCCACCTTGGGTCTGGTGCATGGGGCCACCTCGGGTCTGGGGCACAGGGCCACCTCGGGTCTGGTGCACAGGGGCCCTTTGGCTCTGGTGTACAGGACCCCTTCAGGTCTGGTGCACGGGGCCCCTTTGGTTGTGGTGCACGGGGCCACCTCAGTACTGGTACACAGGGCCACCTGGGGTCTGATGCACGGGCCACCTGGGGTCTGATGCACGGGCCACCTGGGGTCTGATGCACGGGCCACCTGGGGTCTGATGCACGGGCCACCTGGGGTCTGGTGCACGGGCCACCTGGGGTCTGGTGCACGGGCCACCTGGGGTCTGGTGCACGGGCCACCTCTGGTCTGGTTCACAGGGCCACCTCAGGTCTGGTTCACGGGACCACCTCGGGTCTGGTGCACGGGGCCACCTCAGTACTGGTACACAGGACCACCTGGGGTCTGGTGCACGGGCCACCTGGGGTCTGGTGCACGGGCCACCTGGGGTCTGGTTCAGGGGCCACCTGGGGTCTGGTTCACGGGCCACCTGGGGTCTGGTGCACGGGCCACCTGGGGTCTGGTGCACGGGCCACCTCTGGTCTGGTTCACAGGGCCACCTCCGGTCTGGTGCATGGGGGCCCTTTGGCTCTGGTGTACAGGACCCCTTTGGGTCTGGTGCACAGGGCCCCTTAGGGTCTGGTGCACAGGGCCCCTTCGGGTCTGTTGCACGGTGGCCCCTTCGGGTCTGTTGCACGGTGGCCCTTTCGGGTCTGTTGCACGGAGGCCCCTTCGGGTCTGTTACATGGAGGCCCCTTCGGGTCTGTTGCAGGGAGGCCCTTTCGGGTCTGTTGCACGGAGGCCCCTTCGGGTCTGTTGCACGGAGGCCACCTCGGGTCTGTTGCACGGAGGCCACCTCGGGTCTTTTGCACCGGGACACTTTGGGACTGGTGCATGGGGGCCCCTTTGGACCTGGTGCATGAGGGGGCCCTTTGGACCTGGTGCATGAGGGGGCCCTTTGGACCTGGTGCATGAGGGGGCCCTTTGGGTCTGGTGCATGGGGTCCTCTCGGGTCTGTTGCACGGAGGCCGCTTCGGGGCTGCTGCACGGGGCCCCCTTGGGTCTGTTGCACAGGTGCCACCTCGGATCTGTTGCACGGGTGCCACCTCGGATCTGTTGCACGGGTGCCACCTCGGATCTCTTGCACGGGTGCCACCTTGGGTCTGTTGCACAGGTGCCACCTCGGATCTGTTGCATGGGTGCCACCTCGGATCTCTTGCACGAGGGGGCCCTTTGGGTCTGGTGCATGGGGTCCCCTTGGGTCTGGTGCACGGAGGCCCCTTTGGGTCTGGTGCATGAGGGGGCCCTTTGGGTCTGTTGCACGGAGGCCCCTTTGGGTCTGTGCACGAGGCCCCCTTGGGTCTGGTGCACGGGGCCCCCTTAGGTCTGGTGCACGGGGCCCCCTCGGGTCTGTTGCACGAGGGCCCTTTGGGTCTGGTGCACGGGCCCCCTTGGGTCTGGTGCACGGGGCCCCCTTGGGTCTGGTGCACGGGGCCCCCTTGGGTCTGGTGCACGGGGCCCCCTTGGGTCTGGTGCACGGGGCCCCCTTGGGTCTGGTGCACTGGGCCCCCTTGGGTCTGGTACACGGGCCCCCTTGGGTCTGGTGCACGGGCCCCCCTTTGCATCTGTTGCACGGGCCCCCCTTGGGTCTGGTGCACAGGGCCCCCTTGGGTCTGGTGCACGGGCCCCCTTGGGTCTGGTGCACGGGGGCCCCCTTTGGTCTGGTGCACGGGCCCCCCTTTGCATCTGTTGCACGGGGCCCCCTTGGGTCTGGTGCACAGGGCCCCCTTTGGTCTGGTGTACGGGGCCACCTCAGGTCTTCTGCCACGTTGCCAACGGGTTCCTTTGGGGTCCCATAGGTTAACCATTACTATATTCTACTTGTAAATGTTTCTATAGTTCCGTCAGATAAGATTCCGCCGTGATATTTGCCGCTCTCGCCTTTTCCTGCTATTGCAATCTTTAGCAAGGCAAACAGTATGATAATGACATGCAAATATTGGCTTTTTCGTGAATGTGCATGAGATGAAAGCGCATTATCGCCCTTCAGAGCCACCCTCGAGCGACAGGAAACTCAGGTTGTTATCCGGGCACTCCCCGCCCACAGCAGGCTCGGCTGGCCGGGCCCTCGAGCCGCCTCTGGCCGGGCCCTCCACCCCGGAGCCGCCTCTGGCCGGGCCCTCCACCCCGAAGCCGCCTCTGGCCGGGCCCTCCACCCCCGGAGCCGCCTCTGGCCGGGCCCTCCACCCCGGAGCCGCCTCTGGCCGGGCCCTCCACCCCGGGGCCACCTCTGGCCGGGCCCTCGAGCCGCCTCTGGCCGGGCCCTCCACCCCCGGAGCCGCCTCTGGCCGGGCCCTCCACCCCGGGGCCACCTCTGGCCGGGCCCTCGAGCCGCCTCTGGTCGGGCCCTCCACCCCCGGAGCCGCCTCTGGCCGGGCCCTCCACCCCGGGGCCACCTCTGGCCGGGCCCTCGAGCCGCCTCTGGCCGGGCCCTCCACCCCCGGAGCCGCCTCTGGCCGGGCCCTCCACCCCGGAGCCACCTCTGGCCGGGCCCTCCACCCCGGAGCCGCCTCTGGCTGGGCCCTCCACCCCGGAGCCGCCTCTGGCCGGGCCCTCCACCCCGGGGCCACCTCTGGCCGGGCCCTCCACCCCCGGAGCCACCTCTGGCCGGGCCCTCCACCCCGGAGCCACCTCTGGCCGGGCCCTCCACCCCGGAGCCGCCTCTGGCCGGGCCCTCCACCCCGGAGCCGCCTCTGGCCGGGCCCTCCACCCCCGGAGCCACCTCTGGCCGGGCCCTCCACCCCCGGAGCCACCTCTGGCCGGGCCCTCCACCCCCGGAGCCACCTCTGGCCGGGCCCTCCACCCCGGGGCCACCTCTGGCCGGGCCCTCCACCCCCGGGGCCACCTCTGTCCGGGCCCTCCATCCCGGAGCCGCCTCTGGCCGGGCCCTCCACCCCCGGGGCCACCTCTGTCCGGGCCCTCCATCCCGGAGCCGCCTCTGGCCGGGCCCTCCATCCCAGAGCCGCCTCTGGCCGGGCCCTCCACCCCCGGAGCCGCCTCTGGCCGGGCCCTCCACCCCGGGGCCGCCTCTGGCCGGGCCCTCCACCCCCGGAGCCACCTCTGGCCGGGCCCTCCACCCCAAGGCCACCTCTGGCCGGGCCCTCCATCCCGGAGCCGCCTCTGGCCGGCCCCTCCATCCCGAAGCCGCCTCTGGCCGGGCCCTCCACCCCCGGAGCCGCCTCTGGCCGGCCCCTCCATCCCGGAGCCGCCTCTGGCCGGCCCCTCCATCCCAGAGCCGCCTCTGGCCGGGCCCTCCATCCCAGAGCCGCCTCTGGCCGGGCCCTCCACCCCCGGAGCCGCCTCTGGCCGGGCCCTCCACCCCGGGGCCGCCTCTGGCCGGGCCCTCCACCCCGGGGCCGCCTCTGGCCGGGCCCTCCACCCCGGGGCCACCTCTGGCCGGGCCCTCCATCCCGGAGCCGCCTCTGGCCGGGCCCTCCACCCCCGGAGCCGCCTCTGGCCGGCCCCTCCATCCCGGAGCCGCCTCTGGCCGGCCCCTCCATCCCGGAGCCGCCTCTGGCCGGGCCCTCCACCCCCGGACCTGCCTCTGGCCGGGCCCTTCACCCCTGGAGCCGCGTCTGGCCAGGCCCTCCACCCCGGGGCCACCTCTGGCCGGGCCCTCCATCCCAGAGCCGCCTCTGGCCGGGCCCTCCACCCCCGGAGCCGCCTCTGGCCGGGCCCTCCACCCCCGGGGCAACCTCTGGCCGGGCCCTCCACCCCCGGAGCCACCTCTGGCCGGGCCCTCCACCCCCGGAGCCACCTCTGGCCGGGCCCTCCACCCCCGGAGCCACCTCTGGCCGGGCCCTCCACCCCGGAGCCACCTCTGGCCGGGCCCTCCACCCCGGAGCCGCCTCTGGCTTGGCAAAGATGCTATGTTTCCACATTTTCTCAATTTTTTTAGCCCTCAAATGGCAAATCCTGTCTTGCATTTGCTTTCTGCGTCCCCAGTGCACAGTGGCGCCTTCCACTCGCCATAACACCACCTTTGGTCCTAAGAAGGGCTATTTTGCTTTCTGAGTTTTGTGGGTAAAGATCTGTGCCCCTGTCTGGTATCGAAGAGACCAAACCAGAGGGCTGGGAGGGGCACGCCTGCTTTGACCATTCCCCTGACACCCACCTCTGAAGGCGCATTCAGCCGATTCACAAAGAAATGAACAAATATGACATTTCGAGCAAAGTTCTGACTTTTTTTTCCAATTCTCAAATAATTCGAATTGTTGTCTCCGAATTTCCAGATTTCCCTGAATACTCAAATGTAAATGTGTTTTTTTATACTACTTGGCAATAGTTCAGCTTGGCTTGTGAAAATTGAATGCAACCGTGCATCTGCACGTTGCACTTTTTAGGTTTCGCAGGAGATAGCGCCTGGGATGTCAACGTAATTGTTAGAAGGTGGTTCTGAAACTAGGGCCGCCAGGATTTTTCGCTTTTTGAGCACCTAATTATGGAGCTTTTACTGTGGGGGAGACTCATAATCTGGGACTCACCCACAGTGAACTCATAATGAAGGAGACTGCATGGAGATTTTACTGGTGTCCACCTGGCTTGTCCAGGCGGCTGCGCAGCAGCTGGAGTAAGGGACACCGGGCTAGTTACATGCAGACACATTTGTACATGTGTGTGCACACGTGTAGGGCTGCGAAGGGGAGATTCCTGGCGTGCGCAGCCCAACAGCAGGTATAAATTGAATGGTGTGGCAGGACCTATGCAGAACTGGGTGGTGACATGGAATAGGCTTTATACCCTGGAAAGAAACATGACAGGGAAAGTCAGTGTGTTTTTCTTTGTTTTCACTTCATTATTCCCCTATGGGGATGTGGGGCCCATGGGTAAAATGACTTCCACAAAGCCTACAGATTCCAGACATGCACTAAAGTCCAACCTCCACCCCTTCTCTTGCCCAACCTCCACCCCTTCTCTTGCCCAACCTCCACCCCTTCTCTTGTCCAACCTCCACCCCTTCTCTTGCCCAACCTCCACCCCTTCTCTTGTCCAACCTCCACCCCTTCTCTTGCCCACCCTTCACCCCTTCTCTTGCCCAACCTCCACCCCTTCTCTTGTCCAACCTCCACCCCTTCTCTTGCCCAACCTCCACCCCTTCTCTTGCCCAACCTCCGCCCCTTCTCTTGCCCAACATCCGCCCCTTCACTTGCCCAACCTCCACCTCTTCTCTTGCCCAACCTCCACCCCTTCTCTTGCCCAACCTCCACCCCTTCTCTTGTCCAACCTCCACCCCTTCTCCTGCTGTAGGTTGTGTTGCTCCTCCCTCTCTTCTCACCCGCACCGCTCCCTCGTGTTGCTTTCCCCTCCCACCTCCCGTTGTCTGTTGTGTTGCAGCTCCCCCCCTCCATACCTCCCCTGTGTTTCTTGCCCCCCACTTTTCTCCAGCTGTTCCTTGTTACTGGTCCCATCCTCGCCCCCCACATCAGCGCTGGCAGGGGCAATGGGTGGTGCAGTTGCCTCCTGACGAGGGCCCAGGAACTTCTTTTTCTCACAAATTAAGCACTGTAGCCTCTTGGTAGGGTTGACAGGCTAAGTGCTGCGGTGTGACATACTCTAGCGCCAAGAAACCATCAGGTGCACAAGCGCTTTACAAATCGAGAATAATAACTTTCTTGAAATTATTCCGTGTTCGTAGGTGTTGTGACGTCACCACGTGATCCTTTGACCAAGGTGGTTTTGCACCTTCCACGGCCAAGAGGCGAGTCCAGTTAACTGGGTCTGCGCAGCGCCTTGAGTGAGATTTAACAGAAATAGACCGTGGACTTAGAATCACCATAGGGCCAGGCGTGCCGGAAGTGACATCACGCACCATTTGCCATTTTAGGCATAACCACTAGTATGCCCCCTAGCGCCTCCTATTTACTGCTGCAGGGCGAGGCACACGTGCACGGAGTGGAAACGACAGCGTCAACATAGCGCTTCGAGTCCTGCTTCTTTGTGTTGCTTCCAGCGCCTTCCTGACCTCTGAGACCCAGAGTTTCAAGAGCAGTGGCCAGTATCCACGTCCCGGGGGTCTGTACCCCTCGCCCCGGGCCTTGCGCGGGCCCGCCCGGCAGCGCCAGATGTTTTCTTTCAAGGCGCTGCACAGTTTGAGGTTGGCTTTTCTTCCTTATCGCCCCACAGATCGGCTGTCTGAGCATGAAATGGTTTGCGAGGCTGTTTTGGAAACTAAAGGGTTGGGAATGCGATAAAAGGGCCCTACAAGGCCGGAGGCCGCCCGTGCCCGGTGCCAGGAGACGGGCAGCAGTGAAATGTTCACCTGCGCCAGGCGCTTCATACTTGGCCCAGCGCTTTAATGGCGCTGGAAGGACTCCAGGCGGAGGGGTGCCAGGGAGCCGAGTTGGCACCACCCCAGCCGCGTCTCCTCAGACGAATCACCCCACTGCCGAGCCCAGCTCGGGCCCTGGTGCGCAGCTCTTTGTGCCCACTTTGGAGGGGTGAACCGGACAGTGCTAAAGGCCGGCCTCCCCCATCTCCGGCCATGCAGTTCTTTGTACCCTCCTTGTCAGAGTGTGGCCGGACAGTGCCAGAGGCCAGCCTCACCCTGTGCCCGGACAGTGCCAGAGGCCAGCCTCGCCCATCCCTGGCCCTGCAGTTTTGTGCCCTCCTCGTAGGGCGATACCCGGACACACTGGGTCCTGAATTTTATTTATTTTATTTATAAAGTTTTATATAGCGCAAACATGATCCCGAAGGATATCAGAGCGCTTTACAATGTGAGGGAAAGGAATGTGACAGTTGCAGTACAGGCATCGATTAAGCAACGGTAGAAACAACATCAAACAAGATTATTGTGGTGTGCGCTCTAGTCTACGAGCGTGAACGCGATGACGCGTCACGCCGTAGACAAGAGCGGAAGGCGCACGCATGCGCAGTGACTTGATATTGAAGGCGCGAAGCGGGGAATCGACAGTTAGCGACCGGAGCTCTACCTGTTAAGACGCTCGGCGCTTTATGCTTACTTATAACTTTACTTACCTTAATAAAACGGCTCTGCAACCAAAGCGACTCACAGTGTCTGATGTGGGGACAAAGGGAGAACATTATATTGGCGTCCGCAGCTGCTGTCTTTCAAAAGTTAATGCATCGGCTATTTAAGGATATCGCTGGAGTGCAGTACTTTCAAGATGACATTCTGGTTATGGGCTCCACCAAAACAGACCATGATAACAAACTGACCAGAGTCCTTGAAGTGTTACAAAACAAAGGTTTAACAGCAGAGTGGAGTAAATGCAAGATTGGGATGCCCTCTGTCACTTACTTGGGTCACGAAATCGGAATCCATGGCATATCTCCGAAAGAGCAAAATGTGAGGGCCATCAAGGATGCCAGAGCCCCGAGTACCAAGGAGGAAGTGCGGTCATTCCTCGGAATGGCCGAGTACTATAGCAAATTCGTGAGACATTTTGCAACAAAAACGTACAGAATGCGACAGCTCATCAGAGACAAGGCAAAGTTCGAATGGGACGGGGAAGCACAAAATGAATTTGAAACGGTAAAGAACTGCATCAGCCAAGCCGTTCCCTTGCAAGGTTATGTCTCGACAGGGAACACCATCGTGACAACGGATGCCAGTGACAAAGGCTTAGGGGCGGTGTTGGCACAAGAGAGGGAGGATGGTTCAGTGGAAACCATCAGTTTTGCGTCACGTGCTCTTTCCCCCGACGGAACAACGGTATAGCGTCATTGAAAAGGAGATGCTGGCAGTCACTTGGGCCATGGGCAAATTTAGACAGTTCATTTGGGGAACCAGGTTCAAGCTCCAAACAGACCATAAGCCCCTGGTCAAAGTCCTGACGTCTTCAGGCCATGACACGGCGACTCCCAGAATTGCTAAAATGACATTGAAACTACTAGATTACACATATGACGTGGAGTATCTGCCAGGAACTCGCAACAGGGTGGCGGATTACCTGAGTCGGGCTTCGGCAATGGAGGAGGCGCCGGAGATGGTCCTGGACAAAGAGGAGATGGTAGCCAGCATGGAAGACCATGAGGCAACGATTAGTAGTCAAGAATGGGCGGCTGCGTACGAGCAAGACGGGGAGAAAGAGGAGATTAAAGGATACCTTACGTCTGGATGGCCGGACAAGAAAAAGCTCACTGAAAGTGTACGGAAGTTCTATGAGATGAGAGAAGAACTGTCGTTGAGCGATTCAGGGATCTTTCTGTACCGAGGAGAAAGGGTAGTACCTCCAGAGTCTCTGATACCCCGATTATTGAAACAACTTCATGAAGGTCACCTGGGCATTGTAAAGACAAAGGCACGCGTCAAGCAAATGTATTGGTGGCCAGGCATGGATACCCAAATAGAAAGGCAAGTAAGAGAGTGTGGACAGTGCCAAGGAGCGGACAAAATACTTCGGCCTCTCAGACCAGCCTTGGGGAAGTTCGAGACCCCTCAAAACCCTTGGGAGAACGTGGCCATTGATATACTGGGGCCTGTCTTGGATAACAGAGGAGTGAACAAATATCTGTGTGTAGTCATAGACAAGTATTCGAAATGGCCTGAAGTCGATATACAGGAATCCATGGACACTGACACTGTTTTGAAGTTCTTGACGTCATTATTCTTGAGAGAAGGCATACCAAAATCCATACTCAGCGATAACGGACCTCAGTTCGTATCGGACAAATGGAGGCGATTCATGAAGAGGAATGGGATTGAAACGAAGCACACAGCCATCTATCACCCAGCTTGTAACGGCCAAGCAGAGCGGTTCAACCGGGTGTTAATGGGCTCCATACAAGCAGCCATATCGCAAGGTAAAGACTGGGAAACCGAAGTGATGAGTATGCTGTGGGCTTACAGGATCACCCCTACAGTGGTGGGGTACAGTCCATTCCAAGTGCTTAGAGGCCGCCTCCCATTCACTAAGGACAACGTAGTGTGGAGGGAAAAAACCATCACCAGTAAATGGTCCCCGGCGGTGGTGCAGCACAACCTGGAGAAGGCCCAGAAGATATATGCGGCCCATTATGACAGAAGACGCAATGTGAAGGAAACAGAGCTGGAAGAAGGAGAGTGGGTCAGGGTCAAGCTGCCCACCATGCAAAGGAAAGGAGAAAGCAAGTATAGTCAACCCTTACAGGTCAAGGAGGTGAGAGGAAGGGCAGCCCTCCTCAGCGACGGCAAGGTATGGTCCCAAGACCGCATGGCAAAAGTCAACAAGATTCTAACGTGGCCTAAATCAGAGAGAGAGGAGATACAAGTGGGGCCTGAGGAAATGAGGCCTTCCTGTATGCAGAGCTCAAACGAACAAGTGGAAGAAGCAGGAAAAGACAGAGAAATGGAAACTTCTACCTCCAGATTTACCAATGAAGGAGATACACCTGCCGGTGAAGAACAGGGAGAAGATCAGAGAGAGAGTGAGAGTTCACTGGGAGAGAGATCGATGGTGGAAAAGATGCCGGTAAGGTGTACCCGCAGTGGCAGGGCAGTTAAGGTGCCCTCCAGATATCGAGACTTTGAATTGAGTGGACACTAGATCTGAGGCGGGTACAGCTTAGCTATTATATGTAAAAGGGGGGAGATATGTGGTGTGCGCTCTAGTCTACGAGCGTGAACGCGATGACGCGTCACGCCGTAGACAAGAGCGGAAGGCGCACGCATGCGCAGTGACTTGATATTGAAGGAGCGAAGCGGGGAATCGACAGTTAGCGACCGGAGCTCTACCTGTTAAGACGCTCGGCACTTTATGCTTACTTATAACTTTACTTACCTTAATAAAACGGCTCTGCAACCAAAGCGACTCACAGTGTCTGATGTGGGGACAAAGGGAGAACATTATAATTATCTGACCTAAAGATACATGAAATGGAGTTTGATTTCCAATAATCGTTAAATCTGAAGGAGGGGGGGGGGAGCAGACATTCATCCAGCTTCCGTTGGGTATACTCAGAATCAGTGGCGAATTAATCGCATGTCCTGTTTTTTGCCAGGGTCTTTGGCCTCGTGCTCTGGAGACCCTCATTCACATTAGGCGTACGGAGCGGTATATGTTGATTCTCCGCTTTGTAAAATAAGTGAAAAGCATTAACATTGGGTCTTATCACTCGAGTGCTCAGTTCTCCAAGTGATCTACAGTTGCCCTTCTTCAACAGTGAGCCCAATCGCTCATTTTCCTGTGTAGATTATTGGTCTAACTTTTTAGGAGATGTGCATTGCTCCTTCGGGTAAAGGGACTGGATAGGGCTCGCTCTACTCAGCCTCCTGTCAGCTTCTTGTGCTGGCTCTGTCCTTCGTGCCCTGGAAGCAATTGGGCTCACTGTTGAAGAAGGGTAAGTGAGTCAATTACGCTGTGTTGGCTACACCAAAGGTAGCCAATTTTTCCCTTTTGGTCCTGAAGAAGGCCCGCAGACCTACAAAGGCTACCAAGGGCTGAAACATGTCCACAAATCACAACCATACATCAGGTGCGGTGTAACAGTAACTCTTTCACATTAGCACCGCCCGCCTACTTTTAACTCTGCTCCTTCATTTTTAAATAAAAGACCGGGATAAGGAATGGAGACAATTTTAATCCCACTAATTTTTAGGTCGAGCGCATTGAGCGGGAGCGAGATATATAGGGGCTTATCGAGAGTTTACCTAACTGGCGATTCCACTGGCGATCCCATGCCGTGCATGTGCTTTTTAGGTCATTGCGCAAGCGCAAGCCCTAAAAAGCGCGTTCACAATGCCACCAGCCGCCTGCCTGCCTGCCTCGCATTACCACATCAAAGGCAGCCCTCCCAGCGCATTTCTCACCCCTTAATTATTCACGGCCGGTCGGCCGTACTTTCAGTTTCACGGCCGCGTCTCAAGCATGCAAAGTTACAAGCTTCATTTCTTTGTCTGCAATTTCACATTTATTTTCATTTATAGAGTTTTTTTCTTCTTCAATGTGGCTATTTATGTGCATTTTTATTTTATCAGCAAGTTTATATTGTTTAATTTTCAAGGACCCCCTGAGTAGGTGCTGCGGACCCCACTTTAAAAATCAATTTTACATTAAGCAAATGATGCTGGAAATTCCCAAATCTTAAATAACCCAAAGCAAAAAAGTAAACCATTTCTTTTCTCTCCTACTCTGTGGATCTAATGTCCCCATCTCCGGGTGACACATTGCTTTGAAATGTTATAATCTCAAATATCTGTTTTTCTCTGTCAAATCCATCCCTACATTAATCTCCTTAAGCCTCGCGTTCCTTTTCTTCTTTGCCGTCAGATTTATCCCTCTGACCACTTGTAATTTTACAAATCAGCCGATCGATTCCAAACAGTCTTGGAGAGAAGGGTTATGTGGCGGATATTTCTGGCTCAGTAAAACATGCTGAATTTCTTCTGGTGTCGTTTTCGGACGCTGGGACATCATTCAGCAGTGCCGGCATTTGTCTGTATTAACCTGCGTGGAAGGGAGGGGGCTTTATTTTAACATCCAGCTGGGCAGAAACAAAGGCCTGATTTAAAAGACCATCAGCCTGTCTTTTGTTCAAGCCATCTGAGCCTAACACCTAGATGCCAGTGCAATGGAAGAAAGCAGAGGCAGACAGCTAATTACTTCACACATACTTAAGCAAAACCTTTGGAGCCAGTTGTTAGGTCTCGCCTGTCGATGCGCATGCGCATCGAGCTTGCGAGCCTATTGCGGCTTAAACAACTTTTAACTGAGAAGCAAGGAATCGTGGCGATTCCTTGCAGTGCCCGTGACTTTTAAGCTCAATGCGCATGTGCATTGAGCTTAAAAGCGCGTGCACAGCCGCAATCGCCATCTGTTCCTCTCTCCCGCATTCCTCCGACAGCTTTTGAAGTGAAGCTTAGCTTCACTTCAAAGGCCCGGCTTCTTAACACCCACATGCCGCTCTCACCGCTCCGCCCCCTCCCCTGCCCGCCTTGTGCATTTCTCCTACACCCCCTCCCCACAGCAATGCCCTCCGTCTCCTGATCTTCACTCATTACACTTTGTGCACTGACACTTCAAGTATTGTACAATACTTTGCAGAATACATGGAAATCGCTACAAAATCTAACCCACCGTGCTAGATGAGATACACTTAACGACCGAATACTGCAAGATAGCTCGGTGAAGTAACGTTCTTACTGCATAATGTTGTGGGCAAATCACCAAACTATTCTTCTGTGGTCATGCCGCTCTCCCCGCTCCGCCCCCTCCCCTGCCCGCCTTGTGCATTTCTCCTACACCCCCTCCCCACAGCAATGCCCTCCGTCTCCTGATCTTCATTCATTACACTTTGTGCACTCCGAGGCTCCATTCCATTTCTCTCGTCATTCACACACAGCTAATGTTAACCCTTAGCTCACTCGGGCACGGTTCTGCACTGAGTGCATTGTTTAACCTCACAATGTAGCAAATAATGAAGAGGCCTCACTGCAGCTTTAAGAACCTTCTGCACGCACGCTCTACAAGCACAGACTTTATTGATAAAAAAACATTTTTCCAGTTTATATTAAATTGCTTCACAAATAATTCAATTTCAAAGTACTCTTTCTCGCCATTATGCTGATAAACGCACTAGTCTACGTAAGCTTTCACCATTTTGTTAGGTAAGGAATCTCTGGTTGTAACTCTGGGGTTAAAAGGAATTATGCAGGAACCATACGTGGAGTTACTGATTTCCGCCTGCAGCCCCTCCAAGTGCCCCAAACCCATAAGTGATGTGGTACGCCAGTCCAGGTTTTTTATTTCTATCCTGGGACTTGTGACCTCTCTTAGCTTACAGATTCCTTCGCTCTTTCTTTTACTCTCCACGTTTCTGCCTCTTTCACTCTCTCTTCCAACTCTCTCCCCCCTCTCCATTTACTTACACAAATCTCGCAGATACCACAAGCAGCAGTGCCCGCACTACCAAGCCTTCTGTTATGCCACATCTCTCAGCTTACATATTCCTTTGCTCTTTCTTTTACTCTCCACGTTTCTGCCTCTTTCACTCTCTCTTCCAACTCTCTCCCCCCTCTCCATTTACTTACACAAATCTCGCAGATACCCCAAGCAGCAGTGCCCGCACTACCAATCCTTCTGTTATGCCACATCTCTCAGCTTACAGATTCCTTCGCTCTTTCTTTTACTCTCCACGTTTATGCCTCTTTCACTCTCTCTTCCAACTCTCTCCCCCCTCTCCATTTACTTACACAAATCTCGCAGATACCCCAAGCAGCAGTGCCCGCACTACCAATCCTTCTGTTATGCCACATCTCTCAGCTTACAGATTCGCACTTTCTTTTCCTCTCAACGTTTCTGCCTCTTTCACTCTCTCTTCCAACTCTCTCCACCCTCTCCATTTACTTACACAAATCTCGCAGATACCACAAGCAGCAGTGCCCGCACTACCAATCCTTCACACACGCAACGCCACTCACACACGCAACGCCACTCACACACGCTACGCCACTCACACACGCTACGCCACTCACACACGCAACGCCACTCACACACGCAACGCCACTCACACACGCAACGCCACTCACACACGCAACGCCACTCACACACGCAACGCCACTCGCAACGCCACTCATCCACGCAACGCCACTCATCCACGCAACGCCACTCATCCACGCAACGCCACTCTTCCATTTGCAAAAAGAAAAATGTCTAACTATTCTATTGCGAGACCTATTGCATTTCCAATGCTTGTTTTAACTTTGTTTAACTCCCTACAAAAGAGATGTGCTTACACATTTTTAATCTTGCCTCCCAAAGCAACACGATTTAAGATACCACGCCCCCTCATGTGAGACCTTCACACCCTCATCGCCGCTCTCCCCGCTCCGCCCCCTCCCCTGCCCGCCGTGTCGCATTTCTCCTCCCCCCAGCAATGCCCTCCGTCTTGTTCTCCTCCGTCGCTTGTTCCTTACCCCAGTTTCCCTTCCTCCTCGCCTCTCCTATTTCTTTATCTAAGCCCCTCGTATTCACTATAATACAGTCCATGTTGATTGAGCACAGGGTCAAAGAAAGGATTATTGTCATTATAATGGAAATGAAAACAAGGCATGCGCAACCCACCATCTACAACCCTTACATTAACATCGGTCAGTGATTGGTACAAAATAAGTACCCCTCTGTATATAATAAAAATGTCATGCCACATCCACCATCACCACCACACCCACCACCACATCCACCACCACATCCACCACCACATCCACCACCACATCCACCACCACCACATCCACCGCATCAACCACATCCACCGCATCCACCACCGCATCCACCACCGCATCCACCACCACATCCACCATCACCACCACATCCACCACCACATCCACCATCACCTCCACATCCACCATGACATCCACCGCCACATCCTCCACCACCGCATCCACCACCACCACTGCATCCACCACCACATCCACCGCATCCACCACCACCACATCCACCGCATCCACCACCGCATCCACCACCACATCCACCACCACATCCACCATCACCACCACATCCACCACCACATCCACCATCACCTCCACATCCACCATGACATCCACCATGACATCCACCACGACATCCACCGCCACTTCCACCGCCACATCCACCACCACATCCACCACACCCACCACCACCACATCCACCACCACATCCACCACCACATCCATCACCACATCCACCACATCCACATCCACCGCATCCGCCACCGCATCCGCCACCACATCCACCACCACATCCACCACCACATCCATCACCACATCCACATCCACCGCATCCGCCACCGCATCCACCACCACATCCACCACCACATCCACCACCACATCCACCACCACATCCACCACCACATCCACCACCACCGCATCCACCACCACCGCATCCACCACCACATCCACATCCACCATGACATCCACCACATCCACCACCACATCCACCACATCCACCATGACATCCACCGCCACATCCACCACCACATCCACCACATGCACCACCACCGCATCCACCACACCCACCACCACCACATCCACCACCACATCCACCACCACATCCACCACCACCACATCCACCACATCCACCACCACCACATCCACCACATCCACCACCACCGCATCCACCACCACCACCGCATCCACCACCACCGCACCCACCACCACCGCACCCACAACCACATCCACCACCACCACATCCACCACCATCAGTTCCAACCCACATCCACCACCACATCCACCACCACTTTCACCACATCCACCACCACTTTCACCACATCCACCACCACATCCACCACCACCCCATCCACCACCCCATCCACCACCACATCCACCCCCACACCCACCCCCACATCCACCCCCACATCCACCACCATCACCACCACATCCACCACCACCATATCCCCCCAGATCCACCACCACCACATCTATGTGTGTGTGTGTGTGTGTGTGTGTGTAGGTGCAAATGCAATGTTCTTGGATTTTCGTCACAATAAAATACTCTGAACATAATCTTCACAAAAGTTATTTACAAACGTTTAAGCTATTGCCAATATAAATTACAATAAATTTTATTTAAGTATTAATTATTTACAAAATTAAAAGCCATTGTTATTTGCAATATCAATAAATCTAAGTCACGTAAATACAACACACATTGCATTACAAATGCTATAGGTGTCACATTTGCGAAAGTTAAAACTATTGACATTGTAACTGACAAAGCTATTACTTTTGCTATTTTCAAAACCAACACATAAATAAAAAAAGTGTCATTTACAATACCAATTGCTCAAACTTTCCTAATGCGAGACCTTTTGCATTTCCAATGCTTGTTTAGATGCCCTTCCACACTCTAATCACAACTGTCAAAAAAACAGACGGTATTCCTCTGGGCGGAGTATTGAAGATCACTTGGAGAGCTGAGCACTCAAGTGATAAGACCCAATGATGATGCTTTTCACTTATTAAACTAAGCGGAGAATCAACATATATCACTCCGTACGCCTAATGTGAATGAGGGTCTCCAGAGCACGAGATCAGAAGACTCTGGCAAAAAACAGGACATGTGATTCATTCTCCACGGATTTTGAGTTTGATTTCCATTCACGCCCCTGCAATCTACTCTACTTTTCTTGATTTTTCACCAATAACCTTTTCTGTGCCCTCTTGATTGTTCATAAATAGGGCTCCCTGTTTTCTGTTTTTACTGAGTTTTGCAGACAAATACAGACAGAAAACATTGTTTCTGGGCTGTATTTGTTTTTTAAAAGTGATCAAATACAGATACTTTGGCTTCTTTTGAGTGACTCGCCATGCTGAAATGAATGAGTTTCAGGCCAATGTCCGTACACATTGGCAAATAACTACTTGGCAGCATGGGGAGTTACAAAGCTGAATGAGGTTTGCTGAAATCACTGCTCGTCTCAACATGTGTTGGTGCTACTATGCTAATTTATTTCACGTGGGTTTGTTATTTGATTATATTTGGCTGTGTAATGTGCTAAAACTTGACAGGCATCAAAGTATGAGTGCACGTCTATCCGTTAAATAAATGCAGAACAATGCGAGCTATCACCACTTCTAGTCGCAAAACACAAAATAAATATGGATAAATACCAGTAGGATGGCTAAAAAATAAATATGGATAAATACCAATAGGATGGCTAAAAAATAAATATGGAAAAATACCAATACGATGGCTAAAAAATAAATATGGATAAATACCAATATGATGGCAAAAAAATAAATATGGATAAATACCAATAGGATGGCTAAAAAATAAATATGGAAAAATACCAATACGATGGCTAAAAAATAAATATGGATAAATACCAATAGGATAGCTAAAAAATAAATATGGATAAATACCAATACGATGGCAAAAAAATAAATATGGATAAATACCAATAGGATGGCTAAAAAATAAATATGGATAAATACCAATACGATGGCTAAAAAATAAATATGGATAAATACCAATACGATGGGTAAAAAATAAATATGGATAAATACAGATGGAAGTGCACAAAAAATAAATACCATAAAACCGGGAGCCCTATTTATAAATGCACCGACTGATGCCTATACGTCAGTGCCAGACATTAGTGTGCTCCAGATGTTTGCCAACACCAGCTCGCCATCCGCAGCCTTTTAGGGGGGCATCTAATTAGTGACCGTACAGTCACCCCAAGGGAGGTGGTGGTGTGTGCAATTCTTTTGAGGAAGATAAAATTAAAGCAGTGCTTTAAATTGGCCGAACTGTCAAGTACGGAGTACAGGCACTTCCTTATTTTGAGAGGGAGAGTACCGGCACTTCTCAAGAGAAATGCTATACTTTTTAACTGGAGAGTACCAGCACTTCTCGAGACTTAAACCATTTATTCCAGCAGACGATTTCTTACTTGTTGTCCAATCTCTTGTCCTTTCCAGGATTGACTATGGCAACTCCACTTTGGCTGGCACCCCTAAAATCCATCTTGCACCGATGAAATCTGTCCTCAATCTAGCTGCCAGACTCATCTCTGATTGTAAAAAATTTGATCACATCTCCCCGTCCTCAAAAATCTCAATTGGCTCCCAATAGAAGGAAGATCCACCTACAAGATTGCCTGCATCACTCACAAAGCACTTCACCAAAACACCCCTTCTTACCTTACAACGAAACTACACAAAGCAGGTTGCTCCAGGTCCCTGAGGAGCACAAACTCCCTTGTCTTGATCCCACCCAAACTCAAATGTCAAACGACCCAATCCCGTGCGTTCTCTGGTAATTCTCCTACAATTTGGAACCCTCTCCCTAAGTATCTTCGCTGCAACCTCTCTTCAAAAAGGAACTCAAAGTACTTCTTCTCAACCAGTATTGGGATATCTAATGTTACTGACTCTGACCATGTTCACTCCTTTCTCTTCCCTTGTCCACTCCTCTTCCCACCCCCTCTCAATCCCTTCATTCTCTCACTCCCCCTCTCTTCACCCCCTCTCTCTCCCCTAACTTTTAATATTCATTTTCCACTTAATTCAATCTCTCTGTTTCTTTGCCCCCTTAGCCCTGTTGAATGCATTATCATACTGTACCTCTTTTTCGCTTAATTGTTAATTTTATCTCATTATGTTCACCATCCTAGTAAAGCGCTCTGATACTCTTGGGTCCAGTAGCGCTATATAAAACCTTTGAAATAAATAAATAAATAAACTTCCCAGAAACAAGCAGGTACATTTCAAGCACTGAGTAAAAGTAAATAGGTGTGCGGTGTTCTGCCCACTGTATTCATTTCGCATTCCAGGCCAAGAATTCCTACTCCACACCCGCGTTCTTGGAAAGAGTTTCTTGTGTTTGTTGAGGTTCTAGTGTGTATAGTGTAACCTGGCCTGGCAGTGAAACGCCGCCTCGTGAACCTTTTGTGGTGTGTTTACCTTTGCCCGTCAACTCCGCCTTTTCATTCGCCCTTGGCTCTGTGTGTCACCTCTTCCTGGGTCACCAGGCCACCCCAGTGTCTCAGGGACGTTTTCACTAGTGATCACGCACCTTCCTGTGAACCCTTAGAATGACCCGGGGTTCAGAAGTCCACTTCACAACCAGTCAGTGGTGACTCTTACGGCCACAAGCTCTTTATTCAAAACCATGTGTTTTTCTCACCAAGATTCCTGCTGCTTTTGGGGCAAATTTGCCAACTTCCGTGCCCCACCCGGATCGCTTCTTGCCCTGAGCTTGAGAACCTCGAAGGTTCCTCAAGAGCGACCCGGTGCAGAAGGGCACGAAAGGGGCCAGTGGTTCTCTGAACTCGATTCGCCGGGACTCACCTTCCACCCATCATCGCCCGCCCCGTCTCTCGTGCACTTTCCCCTTCTGTGCACTAGTGAAAGGTAAGCACAGCGCCATCTTGGAGTGATCACACTTCAGGCCTTCCCTAAAAGGCGCAGGTTACCTCTGTCAGTTTCTGGGTGGCCCCCTGGGTGAACCTCAATGTGAGTATGGGCGATAACTGGGGTGGGCAGTGGTACCAGCTGCTGCCCTTGGCTAACCAAGTTATACCCCTGGCACTGCCCTTGCCACCCTGCACCTGAAAGCTAAGACGTCACTACGTATTGTACACTCCATGCCCCCCCCACCCCCACACACCTCCCTGGGGCAGGAATAAGAAGCTGCTGAGAGGTCAACGGTTACACAAGGGGTGTCCCTTCACTGATATTGTTGGTGCCAAAGGGTGGTGATGTAAATGTAAATGTGTTGGACTGCCCGTGAGCGTCCTGGCGCTGAAGTCCGCTGGGGAACCCGTCCTGGCTTTCCCTGTGAGATGGTCCCTTTCTGGGTATCTACAGGGTGAAACCAGGCATCCCCGGCGTATGTGGGGGGCCGTTGTGGAGATGAGGCTAGCTTAATGCCCAGAGTTGCCGAGTGTGATCCCAGGTTAGAATAGGCACCGAGGCGAGAATTGTCGATTCCGCTGACCCTGGTCCACGACCCTGCCGCGTCGGGAATTGAGCCCTGGTCCCGGGCCGTCCTCTGCTTCCGGGTCTGCCGCCTCTAACCAGTGAGCCACACCACTCCACTTCACTCCGTTACTCCTGCCGTTTAATTGTAGTGAGTCAATATTCATGAGATGAGACGAGATAAAGTCACAGCTTTGGGGTCCCTGTGCTAAAAATAATGTAGCAAAGTCCCTGAGCATAATCTTGGATCCAGGGGTCCGGCGGGGCGGAACAAACGCAGCATTTGTGGCAAATTTACGGATTTGAGAGCGGCTCCATGGCGGGCTTTGGAACACGGTGCGACGTCGGGGGTTGGAGAATCCCACCCACCCCCCATCTCTGACCCCCCTCCCTGCTGCCCCCAGCGTGTCTCTGCCCCGAGCCTTCATTGCTCGCGCGCCTTTTGATGCCAGCTTAGCTTCTGATGTTTTTCCTAGAAATCTGCCTTCGCCCAGATGGTTTTCATTGTGTCAAAAGGCGTCCGTGTGGGTGGCAGCTATTTCCAGCTCTTGGTTTTTGACAGTTTGCTTCGTCTCTGCATTTTACAGCAGTTTGGCCCTGAACCTGCCGCCGAGCTCCTTAAAATAGCCTTTGTGACTGGTGTGGGGCCCGTTAGTGACGTGTTTCCAGCGGTTAGCCGCTGGCGCAATGGCATCGGAGCGCTTTGAACATTTATTAATGCGCTTTGCTTGGTGCAAGAACCCGTCTTTGGCACAACCCGGCGTCCGTGTCGTGTATGAAGGCGACTTCGGCGATTGAAGCTGCGGTTGCGTCATCCTGAGGTCTCTCGCTTCTTGGGTCTGCTCTGGGTTAGCTTCGTGTTGTTAAAAAATCAACGATTGCACAAACATATACCCATAGAGGAGCTTTGGCTTAGCCCCCTTCACTCATTGGTCTGCTCCAGCATCATTCACACTTTGCCTCCTCCCACCTAAGCATACAGCATGGGACAGTGGGTCACCCCCTTCACTCATTGGTCAGCTCCAGCATCATTCACACTTTGCCTCCTCCCTCCCTCCATACAGCATGGGACAGTGGGCCAGCCCCCTTCACTCATTGGTCTGCTCCTGCATCATTCACGCTTTGCCTCCTCCCTCCCTCCACACAGCATGGGACAGTGGGCCAGCCCCCTTCACTCATTGGTCAGCTCCTGCATCATTCACACTTTGCCTCCTCCCTCCCTCCACACAGCATGGGACAGTGGGCCAGCCCCCTTCACTCATTGGTCAGCTCCTGCATCATTCACACTTTGCCTCCTCCCTCCCTCCCCTCCATACAGCATGGGACAGTGGGTCAGCCCCCTTCACTCATTGGTCAGCTCCTGCATCATTCACGCTTTGTCTCCTCCCACCTCAGCATACAGCATGGGACAGGGGGCCAGCCCCCTTCACTCATTGGTCAGCTCCTGCATCATTCACACTTTGCCTCCTCCCTCCCTCCATACAGCATGGGACAGTGGTTCAGCCCCTTCACTCATTGGTCTGCTCCAGCATCATTCACACTTTGCCTCCTCCCACCTCAGCATACAGCATGGGACAGTGGGTCAGCCGCCTTCACTCATTGGTCTGCTCCAGCATCATTCACGCTTTGCCTCCTCCCTCCCTCCCTTCACACAGCATGGGACAGTGTGCCAGCCCCTTCACTCATTGGTCTGCTCCAGCATCATTCACGCTTTGCCTCCTCCCTCCCTCCATACAGCATGGGACAGTGGGTCAGCCCCTTCACTCATTGGTCTGCTCCAGCATCATTCACACTTTGCCTCCTCCCACCTCAGCATACAGCATGGGACAGTGGGTCAGCCCCCTTCACTCATTGGTCTGCTCCAGCATCATTCACACTTTGCCTCCTCCCTTCCTCCATACAGCATGGGACAGGGGGCCAGCCCCCTTCACTCATTGGTCTGCTCCAGCATCATTCACACTTTGCCTCCTCCCTTCCTCCATACAGCATGGGACAGGGGGCCAGCCCCCTTCACTCATTGGTCTGCTCCAGCATCATTCACACTTTGCCTCCTCCCACCTCAGCATACAGCATGGGACAGTGGGACAGCCCCCTTCACTCATTGGTCTGCTCCAGTATCATTCACACTTTGCCTCCTCCCTCCCTTCATACAGCATGGGACAGTGGGTCAGCCCCCTTCACTCATTGGTCTGCTCCAGCATCATTCACACTTTGCCTCCTCCCTCCCTTCATACAGCATGGGACAGTGGGTCAGCCCCCTTCACTCATTGGTCTGCTCCAGCATCATTCACACTTTGCCTCCTCCCACCTCAGCATACAGCATGGGACAGTGGGTCAGCCCCCTTCACTCATTGGTCTGCTCCTGCATCATTCACACTTTGCCTCCTCCCTCCCTTCATACAGCATGGGACAGTGGGTCCGCCCTCTTCACTCATTGGTCTGTTCAAGCATCATTCACACTTTGCCTCCTCCCTTCCTCCATACAGCATGGGACAGTGGGTCAGCCCCCTTCACTCATTGGTCTGCTCCAGCATCATTCACACTTTGCCTCCTCCCTCCCTCCATACAGCATGGGACAGTGGGTCAGCCCCCTTCACTCATTGGTCTGCTCCAGCATCATTCACGCTTTCCCTCCTCCCTCCCTCCATACAGCATGGGACAGTGGGTCCGCCCTCTTCACTCATTGGTCTGCTCCAGCATCATTCACACTTTGCCTCCTCCCTCCCTCCATACAGCATGGGACAGTGTGCCAGCCCCCTTCACTCATTGGTCGGTTCCTGCATCATTCACACTTTGCCTCCTCCCTCCCTCCATACAGCATGGGACAGTGGATCAGCCCCCTTCACTCATTGGTCTGCTCGTGCATCATTCACACTTTGCCTCCTCCCTCCCTTCATACAGCATGACAGTGGGCCAGCCCCCTTCACTCATTGGTCTGCTCCAGCATCATTCACACTTTGCCTCCTCCCTCCCTTCATACAGCATGGGACAGTGGGTCAGCCCTCTTCCCTCATTGGTCGGCTCCAGCATCATTCACGCTTTCCCTCCTCCCTCCCTCCATACAGCATGGGACAGTGGGTCAGCCCCCTTCACTCATTGGTCTGCTCCAGCATCATTCACGCTTTCCCTCCCCCCTCCCTTCATACAGCATGGGACAGTGGGTCAGCCCCTTCACTCATTGGTCTGTTCCTGCATCATTCACACTTTGCCTCCTCCCTCCCTCCATACAGCATGGGACAGTGGATCAGCCCCCTTCACTCATTGGTCTGCTCCAGCATCATTCACGCTTTCCCTCCTCCCTCCCTCCATACAGCATGGGACAGTGGGTCAGCCCCCTTCACTCATTGGTCTGCTCCAGCATCATTCACGCTTTCCCTCCTCCCTCCCTCCATACAGCATAGGACAGTGGGTCAGCCCCCTTCACTCATTGGTCTGCTCCAGCATCATTCACGCTTTCCCTCCTCCCTCCCTCCATACAGCATAGGACAGTGGGTCAGCCCCCTTCACTCATTGGTCTGCTCCAGCATCATTCACACATTGCCTCCTCCCACCTCAGCATACAGCATGGGACAGTGGGTCAGCCCCCTTCACTCATTGGTCTGCTCCAGCATCATTCACACTTTGCCTCCTCCCACCTCAGCATACAGCATGGGACAGTGGGTCAGCCCCTTTCACTCATTGGTCTGCTCCAGCATCATTCACACTTTGCCTCCTCCCTCCCTTCATACAGCATGGGACAGTGGGTCAGCCCCCTTCACTCATTGGTCTGCTCCAGCATCATTCACGCTTTCCCTCCTCCCTCCCTCCATACAGCATGGGACAGTGGGTCAGCCCCCTTCACTCATTGGTCTGTTCAAGCATCATTCACACTTTGCCTCCTCCCTTCCTCCATACAGCATGGGACAGTGGGTCAGCCCCCTTCACTCATTGGTCTGCTCCAGCATCATTCACACTTTGCCTCCTCCCTCCCTCCATACGGCATGGGACAGTGGGTCAGCCCCCTTCACTCATTGGTCAGCTCCTGCATCATTCACACTTTGCCTCCTCCCTCCCTCCATACAACATGGGACCGTATCAGCCCCCTTCACTCATTGGTCTGCTCCAGCACCATTCACACTTTGCCTCCTCCCTCCCTCCATACAGCATGGGACAGTGGGTCAGCCCCCTTCCCTCATTGGTCGGCTCCTGCATCATTCACACTTTGCCTCCTCCCTCCCTCCATACAGCATGGGACAGTGGATCCGCCCTCTTCACTCATTGGTCTGCTCCAGCATCATTCACACTTTGCCTCCTCCCTCCCTCCATACAGCATGGGACAGTGGGTCAGCCCCCTTTACTCATTGGTCGGCTCCTGCATCATTCACACTTTGCCTCCTCCCTCCCTTCATACAGCACGGGACAGTGGGTCAGCCCTCTTCACTCATTGGTCTGCTCCAGCATCATTCACGCTTTCCCTCCTCCCTCCCTCCCTCCATACAGCATGGGACAGTGGGTCAGCCCCTTCACTCATTGGTCTGCTCCAGCATCATTCACACTTTGCCTCCTCCCACCTCAGCATACAGCATGGGACAGTGGGTCAGCCCCCTTCACTCATTGGTCTGCTCCTGCATCATTCACGCTTTCCCTCCTCCCTCCCTCCATACAGCATGGGACAGTGGGTCAGCCCCCTTCACTCATTGGTCTGCTCCAGCATCATTCACACTTTGCCTCCTCCCACCTCAGCATACAGCATGGGACAGTGGGTCAGCCCCTTTCACTCATTGGTCTGCGCCTGCATCATTCACAC
Source organism: Lissotriton helveticus (assembly GCF_964261635.1). NCBI lineage: Eukaryota > Metazoa > Chordata > Amphibia > Caudata > Salamandridae > Lissotriton > Lissotriton helveticus. The sequence goes on along the minus strand of NC_136071.1, from coordinate 1,176,123,385 downwards.
TTTGCCTCCGCCCTCCCTCCATACAGCATGGGACAGTGGGTCAGCCCCTTCACTCATTGGTCTGCTCCAGCATCATTCACACTTCGCCTCCTCGCTTCCTCCATACAGCATGGGACAGTGGGTCAGCCCCCTTCACTCATTGGTCTGCTCGTGCATCATTCACACTTTGCCTCCTCCCACCTCAGCATACAGCATGACAGTGGGCCAGCCCCCTTCACTCATTGGTCTGCTCGTGCATCATTCACACTTTGCCTCCTCCCACCTCAGCATACAGCATGACAGTGGGCCAGCCCCCTTCACTCATTGGTCTGCTCCTGCATCATTCACACTTTGCCTCCTCCCACCTCAGCATACAGCATGGGACAGTGAGTCAGCCCCAGGGCCACTGGAATTATGCGGCAAGTGAGGGCCAAATTATCCAGCAGGGTTCAGTTATTTATGCAGCAAGAAAAGGCAAATAATGCGGCATATTTTGTAATAGTATAGCTTCATTATTTCGCATTTTTAAACTTGGTAACACTCTGTGGACATTAGCATTAGTACCAGTTTAACAACCGATTACAGCAATAAGGAACAGAAAGGTGACCAGTCCAGCTCTACAAAGGGCCACCCACTGCGCAGCAACAAGTGTCGTAGCATTTTTAGTAACTTTTGAACCATTTGAGCTACAAACTAGACTCTTGTACTCTGGTGTGCAGCTGCATTGAGAGCAGCTCTGGCGGGTCGGCAGAGGGCCGCAGGTGATGGACAGGCCGCTTTCGTGCCATTGGATCTTTCGGCTGCTTTTGACACTGTCTCCCATCCATACATACACACCAGCTGCGGGAAGTGGGGGTGGTGGTGGTGTCCTCTTAGTTCTCTTCTCACTTGCTGTTCGTGGAGGAAACTTCAGATCATCAGCTCCAAAGACTCCTTGTGGACTCCCTTGGGGTCCCCTTAGGCCTGACTCCATTAAATGTCGGCCACCCTCCTTTGGCTGTGCTTGTACGCTCCTTTGGCTGTGCTTGTACGCTCCTTTGCCTCTTGTGGTTGCACGGGTATTACTCAGTTAATCCTCAGAACAGAAGGCAGGTTGAAAGAGCCACATGAGATGTTCAGAGGGTGCCTCGGTGTCATTGCAGGATGGGCGATTCAGAAGGCGTTAAATGTCAGCCAACCTGAGATGCAGTCAGTAGTTGGCAGTAGAGATCTCCTGGCAAAGTCCTGGTGGCACAAGAACATGGGGTTACCCACAACCCCTGTATAGGAGATAAAGAAAATCTTGTTTTTGGCCTTGAACCAGAACTAGCTACATGGTAAATTAAAAAAATATGTCCCTTTTGGGCGTCTGAGGCCTTCCAAGGCTCACCTCCTGGAAATTCTCAAAATTCAAAAAGTCATTGCGAGCTACAGAGCCATTTCGGTCGCGACTGTCAAGATTTGAAACCCCCTTCCCTATCCCACCCTGGAGGAGAGCAATTATGTTAGATTTAGATACTGGTTACAAACACGGTTATTTCTAGACATCGCTCACATCTAATGGCCAGGGCTCGTGTGTGTCGGAGTAGAGCAGAAGTGAGTCTCTGGCCCTCTTTAGTGCCAGGGGACCTGTCTGGGTCACAGTTCGCACCGGACAAATTAAAAAAGAAAGTAAATCTTGTGTCCATGTCTGGAGGTCCTGGCTCTGCTATTGTGGCCTCCGCCTGGATTCCACATCTGATGTACTGTCCAGCTCTGGTGATTCCATTTAGAGTGTTGCCAAGTTCTGGAGGCCAGGTAACCAGGATAAAGGCTGGCGGGTCCTTGAACCACAACACCTGACAGAGGCTGAGGAATCTACAGGTACCTGGGAGTAAAGGCAGGCAACCAGGATAAAGGCTGGCGGGTCCTTGAACCACAACACCTGACAGAGGCTGAGGAATCTACAGGTACCTGGGAGTAAAGGGAGGCAACCAGGATAAAGGCTGGCGGGTCCTTGAACCACAACACCTGACAGAGGCTGAGGAATCTACAGGTACCTGGGAGTAGAGGGAGGTAACCAGGTTAAAGGCCTGCGAGTCCTTGAAACCACAACACCTGGCAGAGGCTGAGGAATCTAGGGTTCAGTGGTGCCTTTAGTGTCCTCTTTCCTGAGGGTACCAGTGTGTGTGGGTCCTGTCTGCGGGGCCAAGCCGTCCATGCACCCCTGGCCCACGCGGGGAGGTGGGGGACAGGAGCACCCCATGAGGGGCAGCCAAGACATGGACCTCCCTCCCCGCACACCTACGACTGACCCAGGACCATCTCACCTTCATGAAACACCTCAAGACCTGGCTATTCGAGCTGTAGTGGCACCCCCCGCTCCCTTCAGCGCCTTGAGACCCTCACGGGTGAGTAGCGCGCTTTACAAATTGACTGATTGATTGATTTATTGACCCCTGGAGCGCGCACAGGGCCCGTGTCATGCGCAGCCCCGTCTGCACAGAAGGCCCGGCGTCAACAGAAGGGGGCATCTGCAGCGCACACCCACCCAAGCCGCGTGGAAACAACATACGGGCGGGTGCACATTCTGTTGATATGCCTGTCAGGGTAATTGCTTCACGCCATATTTTGTGGCAGTAAATGTGTACGTTCTCAGAATCTCATTACAGCTCGGATGCGGTGGCACCGGTGGCGCATCGATGTTTGAAGCCCGGGCTGCTTTGTGGTGCCAGCGAGTGGGTCACGGACACCGCGTGATTGTCTCAGCAGAAGATGGGCACAGATTGGGTTGAAACGCAGAATAAATGCTGCAAAGAGCCTGCTTCACGTACAGCCTCCAACTTTTAAAAACGCCTTTAATTGTAGAAGTAAATACATGTACAGCTCAGTGGGCCGCTTTTATATGCGGGGCCAGGTGCATGCGTGAGGCATTGGTCAATTTGTGCTGATGTCCCTCCCCACATACAGCCCCTACTCCGACAACTCCCCGATTATAAAAACAAGGTTCACGTACAGCGCAGTGGGCACAGGGCAGCTCCTACCTGGGGGCGACCCTCGACTCCAACCTGAGCTGGAGGGGCCACATTGAGAAGACTTGCCAGAAAGCATCAACCAAACCAGGCTGCATCGAACCCGCTGCTGAGGACGCAATCAACGCAATTATTTGACCAACAATGACATATATGGTTCACCACTGTGGAGCGGCTGTCAGCTGTAGCATCGGAAGCCTCTACAGACACTACAGAGCAAGGCCTTACGGATAGCAGCTGGTGCTCCTTGCTTCACAAGAATGGCCGACCTCCACAGAGATCCAGCCGTTGAGATGTTCGACGACCATCTCCTCAAACTCAACGAGAAACTCTACAAAGGACTAGGTCAAAAGGAAAACCCACTGATAAAGAAACTTGCTGACATTTCTGCAAACGCTATTGACCGATATCCGCGGCTCCAGAGAGCGTACTCTATGAACCTACTACACCTGTGACAAAGTGTCACAGATCAATAAGAAAACAAAACTGTGACTTAAAAACTGATAATGAACGTGGAGTAATGAGGATAAAGCCTCGGGAACCAAAGCACACCACTGTCAGAAGAAATCAGACAGCCGGAGAAAAGGAACGGGCACAGAGAGCCCTATTTAGAAGCCGCCCCAAGGAGTGTGTGCGAAGGGCTGTATGGGTCTCATAGATGAGTGGATGGGGGATCGGTCAGTTGCCCCCACATACAGCCCCTTGCTCAGAAAACAATGTGATTGTAAAAACCGGGCCACGTATAGCGCAGAGAGACCCATTTAGAACCAGCTCCAAGGAAATGGACGGAGGTCTGTATGGGCCCCACAGATGGGTGGATGAGGCACTGATCCGTTTCTGCTGACCCCCCACTCACATACAGCCCTCTACTCTGAACACTATATATGTATATATGTGTGTATGTATATGTGTACATGATGCCTATGGATCGAAGGACTTGCAGAAGGTGAAACTCCGCCTAAAATAGCACGGACTGTCGATTGCTCTACTGGACCATCCAAGGCCCTAATTATACTTCTACACGCCCTGAAGAAGCCCCAGGCCGGATGGCCATGTAGGGGGCGAAACACGTGTTGGCTGTCACCTTTCTTGACCTTAACACTGAAAACTCGAATAGGAGTTATATCAAATAAAAACTTTCTCCAAACAATCGTTTTAATTGGATTTATTCAATGAATCAAGACAATATCCCACTTGTCCTAACTTTCTCCTAAACATATATGTATGACTAAATCTATCTCCATGGTTTAACTAGTGTGACACACTGTCTTCTCTTTGTCAACCAAACTGCGACGTTTAGATGCACTGGTGGCAGGCCGGCTTTAGCTCTGGTAGCGCCCAGAGTGACAATGATTTTTGGGTGTGCGCTCGCCGCCCCCCATGACCACTTCCATGGATTCCCTCAATAATAGCCTCCAACAGTGTCCCTCATCTCTCCATAGTCCTTCTCTCACATCCACTGAGTTTGTTTTAAAGCTTTAATTGGGGTTGGCTTTGACCAATAAGAATGTATTTCTTCCTAAACTAGCCATTTTTTATCAACATTAGGATAAGGAAAGCCTGGGGGGAAACTTAAGGTTCCAGCCCTATTCCTTACAGCTTGCATGCAGCTCTTTGATGGTGGTTCATAAGGCACTGTTATTTTTTTTTAAGTGATAACTTATGAAATGCTTTAATAAAAGGACCACTGTGACAAAAGCAGTAACCCACTGAGCTATCTATGCACATGAAATACTTTTGTTATCTGCACGGTGCACGTTCTTTGCAGCAGGCTTATTAACCCTCTGTGCTACCTTATGATGAGTCAAACTGCCACGAGACAAAACCCATCTCTCTCCAGCAGGAACATTAATCACCAGAGATATATTGACATTTGTATTGCTGCCTGAAACCTGCTGGACACACAAGTAACTCTGCAGCAGTTCTTTTTAAACCTATAAGTTATTTCTAAACACAGCCCTGCCCCCTCTCCCACCCTCAAGGTCAGCGCCAGGTGCGGCTGCACCGGTTGCACTGCCCTACAGCCAGCCCTGACTGGAGGCAGCTAATGCCTTTGCCCGGGAGACCGGTTGGTGTAGTCTAGGTGGGTAGTTGAGGGTTTGGTGGCTCTGAGTGATGAAAGGTTTTGGCAGATTTCAGTAAAGTTTGATTGCAGTTGCCTACAGGAGGGAAGACATCATCGGGACACCAGGGTTGCGGACAGGTATATCTGGGAGAACACTGCTGGTGAGGTTTGATTGGTGGAGGACAGGAGTCAAGTTTGGTGAGCGCCATCTTAGAAACCCAGCCATCCAGGATGTTGAAACCGTGGGATCTCAGGTGTGTGAAACTGGTTGGGTAGGTCTAACATTTTATGTCCACGCTCAATTCTGCATCAATTCTAAGTGGAATCTTGAGATGATGAATGAGTTAGTGAACTTTAGTAAACTAGACGTAAGTTACAGAAGATCAGGAAAAAGGGGGATTCTTGGATGATTCCACTGAAAAAGGAGAGGGCAGGGGAGTGAGAAGACCCTAGATGAACGCAGGAAGGTCTCCGCGGAGCACCGAAACGCAAGTTCTGGTTATCTTGGTCGCCATGAGTTACTCCAGAAGCGCGGAGTTGTCTACTTGGAGGCCAAGAGGCCTGGACTCAACAGCTCCATGTTGTGGGTCCCACCTGTTTCCTTCTTGGGCTTGAAGCCCCATGGACAGATGTCAAGGAGCCCATGTCTTCCAATAGGTTTCCATGGATGGGGCTGGGCACCTGTATCTGGCAGTTTGGGGGGGTTGGGGGGGGCGGGGTGGTCGTGAAGGGTGGGATGTGGTCAGGCTTTTACCTGGCAGAATGGATGTGAAAACTAGAGGTTTCAGCCTCCCATTGACGTCCATTGGATTTAATTTGGCAAGTGGGGAAGCGAAGAAATATGAATATTGTTAAAATCTTTGCAAAAAGAGAAACAACGGTTTCAAGCTAATGTGGACTCCTCCCTCTGAATCCGGGGCAGCCCCGCCCGGGGCAGTGGTCAGCAGGGTAGGCTGCGTGTGGATATATGACTGAATAATTTGTATCTTAATGAATATGGTCAAATCACGATTTTTAATTCCAATTGTGGTCTCATCTTTAATTGTTTTTAAATTTAGAATTTGGCGTAAATGGATTATCGAATTTTTTCCTTATGTGTAAATGTGTTTTATAAAATGTGATGCTTTTTATGATATGTTTTTATCGAAATAAAGCCTTATACAATCAATCAATATGACTGAATGAGGCATCTTAACATTTTTTAATGTATTGATTGCACATAAGTGATCTTTAACTTTAAATGTACTTGATCTTAAATGTGCAGAGCAAACTCCGCAAGAGTTGCATTGGTTTAACAAGATCTATGCCGCCGACACGTGTTTCCCAGCTGTAATTTGATGCTTCCTCGGGGCACAAAACACTTCTGGCTAAGGTTTGTGTTCATACCAAGTGGTTTAGAAGTTACTGACCAATGGCTGTGCTTGAAGCCCTGCTTCAGCTTCGACATGTTCCAGGTTTGGAGTCATTAACACTGGCGTGGGGCTGTGACTCCCACGAGGAGAGGCGGGGCCTCGGTGAGTTAGTGGGGGAATGACCCGCCCCGCCTTCAGATCCCAGCAGTGGCATTAGAGGGTGGGGAGGGGTTACTCCTGGTGGGGGAGCCGCACCCGCCAGTCTGTGACCTGGTGGGAGGCTAGGTCCTGGCTGCCAGACCCATGTAAGTCAGGCACTGGTCTGTAGTCCATGCCTGTGTGCATCAAGTGCCTGTGAACATCAAGTGCCTGTGTGCACGCAGTGCCTGTGTACGTCTTGCATCCCTGTGTAACTGCCTGTGTACGTCGACTACCTGTTTGAGTCCAGCACCTGTGCGCTTTAAGTTCCCATGGTTTTCGTGTGTTGAACTCGTACCTGTAACCCTAGCTATGCACATGCTGCAGGTGACCCCAGCTATGAACACGCGGGTAACCCCAGCTATGCACAGGCTGCAGGTGACCCCAGCTATGCACAAGTGACCCCAGCTATGCGCAGGTGACCCCACCTATGCACAGGCTGCAGGTGACCCCAGCTATTCGCAGGCTGCAGGTGACCCCAGCTATGCGTAGGTGACCCCACCTATGCACACGATGCAGGTGTCCCCAGCTATACACAGGTGGGGGAACCCAGCTATGCACAGGCTGCAGGTGACCCTAGCTATGCACAGGCTGCAGGTGACCCTAGCTATGCACACGCTGCGGGTGACCCCAGCTATGCTCACGCGGGTGACCCCAGCTATGCACAGGCTGCAGGTGACCCCAGCTATGCGTAGGTGACCCCAGCTATGCGTAGGTGACCCCAGCTATGCGTAGGTGACCCCAGCTATGCGCAGGTGACCCCACCTATGCACACGATGCAGGTGTCCCCAGCTATGCACAGGCGGGTGACCCTAGCTATGCACAGGCTGCAGGTGACCCTAGCTATGCACAGGCTGCAGGTGACCCTAGCTATGCACACGCTGCGGGTGACCTCAGCTATGCTCAAGCAGTTGACCCCAGCTATGCATACACTGCAGGGGACCCGAGCTATGCACAGGCTGCAGGAGACCCCAGCTATGCACACACGGGTGACCCAAGCTATGCACATGATGCAGGTGATCCCAGCTGTGCATATGCTGCGGATGACCCCAGCTGTGCACACGCTGCAGGCGACCCAGCTATGTACACGCTGCAGGTGACCCCAGCTATGTACGCGCTGCAGGTGACGCCAGCTATGCACAAGCAGTTGACCCCAGCTATGCATACACTGCAGGGGACCCCAGCTATGCACAGGCTGCAGGAGACCCCAGCTATGCACACGCAGGTGACCCCAGCTATGCACACACGGGTGACCCAAGCTATGCACATGATGCAGGTGATCCCAGCTGTGCACATGCTGCGGGTGACTCCAGCTATGCACACGCGGGTGACCCCTGCTATGCACACGCGGGTGACCCCTGCTATGCACACGCTGCAGGCGACCCAGCTATGTACGCTCTGCAGGTGACCCCAGCTATGTACGCGCTGCAGGTGACCCCAGCTATGCACACGCTGCAGGTGACCCCAGCTACGTGCAGGCTGCAGGTGACCCAAGTTTGCACAACACACGTGTCCATCAACACAGTTCGCTTACAGAAGTCAGGTATGTTCAAATAATGGATACACTAGGTTTGATCTGAAGCTCTTAAATAGGAACCCAGTTATACATTGTATTTGTTTTTGCATACCTTAAAATATAAACCATCAGTTGTTTGTTAGTCTTGTTTGATGGGTCAGTCAACTTTGCTGAAATACACTCAAATTAATTCTCATTTGTTTTAAGGAGACTTTTAGAACATACTTTTCTCCTGTAAACACAGAACAGTCAGCCGTGCACACCTGTTCCACAGAACATTCACAGGGCAGGTACAGGCATGAACACTGACAGTTTCCTAGTCACCTGCAGGTCGTCTCTGTAGGCCAGCCCTGTCTGGGAATCTGCTCTCCCCATGCAAGTCTTGCATTGAAAGAATCTGACAGTCTTGTGGTCTGCCCCTTCGAAGATGGCTCTTTCTGTCCTCTGTAGGCCAGCCCTGTAGGGATCTGTTCTCCCCATATATGTCTTGCATTGAAAGAATTTGACAGTCTTGTGATGTCTTGCATTGGAAGAACTTGACAGTCTTGTGGTCTGCACCGTCTAAGATGGCTCTTTCTGTCCTCTGTAGGCCAGCCCTGTAGGGATCTGCTCTCCCCATGTATGTCTTGCATTGAAAGAATTTGACAGTTTTGAGATCTGCACCTTCTAAGATGGTTCTTTTTCTGTTCTCCTCTGCAGGACGGCACGCGGCAGAAGCGGGAGCGCAAGAAGACGGTGTCGTTCAGCAGCATGCCGGCGGAGAAGAAGATCAGCAGCGCCAGCGACTGCATCAACTCCATGGTGGAAGGCTCTGAGCTCAAGAAGGTGCGCTCCAACTCCCGGGTCTACTATCGCTACTTCCTCCTGGACGCCGACATGCAGTCGCTGCGGTGGGAGCCCTCCAAGAAGGACTCCGAGAAGGCCAAGATCGACATCAAGTCGGTCAAGGAAGTCAGAACCGGGAAGAACACCGACATCTTCCGAAGCAACGGGATCTACGACCAGATCTCGGAGGACTCCGCCTTCTCCATCATCTACGGCGAGAACTATGAGTCCCTCGACCTTGTGGCCAACTCAGCCGACGTAGCCAACATCTGGGTCACCGGGCTGCGCTACCTGATCTCTTACGGGAAGCACACGCTTGACATGATCGTAAGCAGCCAGGACAACATGCGGACCTCATGGGTTTCACGGATGTTTAGTGAAGCGGACGAGGATAACTTTGGACACATAACCTTGTGTAAAGCTGTACAGTGTATAAAGAACCTAAACCCTGGTCTGAAAACCAGTAAAATTGAGTTGAAGTACAAAGAGCTTCACAAATCGAAGGACAAAACAGGCACGGACGTCACCAGGGAGGAGTTTATCGAAGTCTTCCACGAGCTCTGTACTAGGCCTGAGATTTACTTCTTGTTGGTTCAGTTTTCTAGCAATAAAGAATTTTTGGACACCAAGGACCTCATGATGTTCCTGGAGGCTGAGCAGGGTATAGCGCATGTCACTGAGGAGATCAGTTTGGACCTTATCCACAAATACGAGCCATCGGCAGAAGGTCAGGCCAAGGGCTGGCTCTCATTGGACGGTTTTACCAATTATCTAACATCGCCCGACTGCTACATATTCGATCCCGAACACAAGAACGTGTGTCAGGATATGGAACAGCCATTGTCCCATTACTACATTAACGCGTCTCACAACACCTACCTGATCGAGGACCAGTTCCGTGGTCCGTCAGACATTTCTGGGTACATACGGGCGCTTAAAATGGGCTGCCGCAGTGTTGAGCTAGACGTATGGGATGGCCCGGACAACGAGCCCGTGATTTACACCGGTCATACCATGACGTCACAGATAGTCTTCCGTAGTGTGATTGACATCATTAACAAATATGGATTTGTTGCTTCAGAGTACCCACTCATATTGTGTTTGGAAAACCACTGTTCGATTAAACAACAGAAAGTTATGGTGCAACACATGAAGAAAATTTTGGGGGACAAACTCTACACAGTTTCTCCAAACACAGAGGAGGCATACCTGCCGTCACCGGATATTCTGAGGGGAAAACTCTTGGTGAAGGCCAAAAAGCTGCCCTCTAATTGCACTGGTTTGGAAGGGGATGTCACGGACGAGGACGAAGGTCTGGAGATGTCACAGAGGGTGACCAAAGATGGCATCGAGCAGCAGACTGTGGGCCCGGTGAAGCGCGTACAGCTGTGCAAGGAGCTTTCGGAGCTGGTCAGCATCTGTAAATCTGTTCAGTTCACAGAGTTTCAGGCTTCATTTCAGAACCAGAAGTACTGGGAAGTATGTTCGTTCAATGAGGTGGTTGCCAGCAAGTATGCAACCGAGAACCCGGGCGACTTTGTCAACTACAACAAACGCTTCCTGGCCCGGGTGTTTCCCAGTCCCATGAGAATTGACTCCAGCAACATGAATCCTCAAGATTTTTGGAAATGTGGTTGCCAAATAGTGGCAATGAATTTTCAGACGCCAGGGCTGATGATGGACCTCAACATTGGGTGGTTTCGACAGAACGGGAACTGTGGTTACGTCCTTCGACCGGCCATCATGCGCGAGCAGGTGTCGTTCTTCAGCGCCAACACGAAGGACTCGGTCCCTGGAGTCTCGCCTCAACTTCTTCATATTAAAATCATCAGCGGCCAGCACTTCCCCAAACCAAAGGGTTCGGGGGCCAAAGGAGATGTTGTGGACCCATATGTCTACGTTGAGATTCATGGAATCCCTGCCGACTGCGCTGAGCAAAGGACAAAAACGGTGCACCAAAATGGAGACAACCCTATTTTTGATGAAAGCTTTGAATTTCAAATTAATTTGCCTGAGCTTGCGATGGTACGCTTTGTTGTGTTGGACGACGACTACATTGGAGATGAATTTATTGGTCAGTATACAATCCCATTTGAGTGTTTACAGACAGGCTACCGCCACATCCCGCTGCAGTCGTTGACGGGAGACGTGTTGGCCCACGCGTCTTTATTTGTGCACGTTGCCATCACAAACCGGCGTGGTGGCGGGAAACCTCACAAACGTGGCCTCTCTGTGAGAAAGGCCAAGAAATCCCGGGACTACGCCTCCATGAGAACGCTTTGGATTAAAGCAATCGACGAAGTGTTCAAGAACGCCGTCCAGCCAATCCGCGAGGCCACAGACCTGAGGGAGAACATGCAGGTAAGATTCCCTCAGTCTAATCAGTAGCTTTAAGTAAAAGTGTGTGCTTTGCTTGGTATGACTTTGCACTGTAAATTTAATCCAACAATGCTAATTGAAGATTAGACAAAACTGATTAAAAAGTTATTTTGATGTCCAGAAAATAGTGAAAATGGAGGCTGTGGAGTGATTTTCAGGCTGGTAGCGCGTCACAGACCCTGTGCCTCTGGCTACGTGAGCTTGAATCTCTGCTAAGTACTGTGCAGGGAACAAGGATGAGTTACTTCTGTGGGTGTTGGTAGGACCTCTTGGGACCTAATTCTGGTCACCATTCCACTCAGATTTCTGCGTCAAACAATTTGTTTGTCTTGTTCCTCATGCACAAAGCTGAACAGTGCTGGGTTTGGAGGTCCAGTAAGTGCACCCCTCGCCTGTTAAGGGGGGGACCCTTTCCAGGTTAAGGACATGTCTACAGGACACGAGGCTCAAAGTAGGAAACAGTCCATGTGTAACCAGGAATGTAGACACACCTCCCTGAATGCCATTGTGGGGGGTAATTGATCCCAGTTCTTCCTGCCAAACTCCTCATGCACTGAAGAACACTCAAACTTCATTTTGAAAGGTGCTGTGGGCCGCTATTTCTTTAATTTTTCACCCTTTATGGAAAATGCCACAGTAGTGGGGCGGTCTTCCAGGCCACTCAAAATATTGACAGTAATGATCATTGCACATAACAACCAGGACAAAGCATCCTCCCAGCAGGGAGCATCAGCTCCTGGTCCTGAGAACGCCCTTCCTCTGAAGCAGCTAAGATGCTGTATTGATGCACAATAGAAATGGGTTTGGGGCAAAGCAAATTTGCACCTATCCTTTATGAATCTTCTATCTTAATAGGTAAGGTGCTATGGACCGGAGATCCAAAACCCCTACATCTCCTAAGACACAGACTGTCCTCATTTCCATGAACAACATACAATGGTCCAGCACTCTAATTTCAATTGTAATTTGCAAGAGATAAATAGTTTCTATATATCCATTAATAGATCAAATTTCATAAAGACAGTGGCAGTTCAGCAGAGTAGTTTTCAGCAAATTTCTTTATTCATAAATTCTTTTTTCCGCAGGATAAAAGACCGTAGCCAACGCGTTTCGTCCTCTCGGACTTCTTCAGGGGAAAAAACACATTTTCTTGCGATCTGTTTTGAAATCATACACAGCTGAATTTTCTCCTTTAGAGATCTGGTAAAACTCGATTATATCTGAGATTTTTTTTTTATTTTTTTTTCAAAGTAATATCTGAGATTTTTTAAATACAGTGTATGGTGTTTGTTAAAATTCAATTGTTGATTTCTCACGTTGGGGGGATCAGTCAGTATCAACCGTTCTCCGTTTCATTTCCTGACAGGTTTTTGAAAAGGGTCCGTCGGCACGGTAGCGTGGTGACGCCACACTACCGTGCTGGCAGACCCTTTTCAAAAACCTGTCAGGAAATGAAACGGAGAACGGTTGATACTGACTGATCCCCCCAACGTAACTGCCACTGTCTTTATAAAATTTGATCTATTAATGGATGTATAGAAACTATTTATCTCTTGCAAATTACAATTGAAATTAGAGTGCTGAACCATTGTATGTTGTTTGTAAGATGCTGTATTGAATCTACCATGGGCTTGGTGCTGTCAGACTGGATTATTGGGGTAAAAATCTATGCTGGAGCCCCAAAATGTATCCAAACACTCCTTATATGTTCTGAAAAAGATGTCCCATCCCCGGCGCTCGTTCCAGCATCACTGGCTTCGGTGGTACCAGCGCTGAGATCCAGTTGACCTGGTTCTCTCTCCAGGATGAGGGGGGGATCTGAACCAAAGGTATTCGGGAGCCAGATGCCACAGTACACCTCAGGCAAAGCAGGCTCGAAGATACAGGCAAAATTCAGACGAGCCCTGAGCCGGGCAGTCTGTGTGCTGGGCACCATCTCTGGAGCGAGCAACATCCTGATCACAAGACTCAACTGATCAGAGATTTGAAGACAGCAAAATCAAAGGAGATGATGAACGGAGCGTTGAACATTGCAAGCACTCACCCCCAGTCAACTGATCTGGGTTTAATCCATCATCATTCTTTAGCCCACTCTGCCACCCCAGTTCAGATCCAGCTATATGCAAATCAGTCTGACCCTGTGCCTCATGGGAACAGTTCAGCCCGAACTGCCAAGCCATGTCTTTCCTGGACCGGAAACAAGCATCCTGGGACCGGTTTCTGGCTATCGGCCATCTTCAGCCCGGCTTGCTTGAATCCAGTGGCAAATTGAGCAAGGGACACACGTCTGGGCATACCCTGCCAATTTAGGGCGAACAAAGCAAACACGAGGAAATGATGGACGGATTGCGGAAACTTTTCGGACACTCACCCCAGTAACAGATCTGGGTTGAATCCATTATCGTTCTTTAGTTCATTTCGCCACCTCCCTCTACCTCCCCCCTTTTGTGTATTTCGTTCATTTCGCCACCTCAGTTCAGACCCTGCTATATGCAAATCAGTCTTGACCATCATGGGAACAGTCCAGCCCGAATTGCCAAGCCATCTCTTTCCTGGACCGGAAACCAGCTTCCTAGGACCAGTTTCGGGGTAACACACCTCATCAGCCAGGCTTGCTTGAATCCAGTGACAAAGTTAGCAAGGGACCCACGTCTGAGTATACCCTTCCCACTTAGGGCGAAAAAAGCAAAACAAACATCTGAAGACCCCACGCTCGCAAGAAGCGTTTACCTCTAGTGTCTTCATGGGGGGGGGTGGGGGGGATGGAGACGGGCCCTTCTGAGTGCGGTCTTTGCTCTTCAGAAGCCACTCTTGACCACCCACCTGGACCTACGTCTCCTAAAGTTGGGAAGGGCCTTGTGTGATGGCTCTAATAACAGACACCTCCCTAGCGCTACGAAGCTGCAGCGGATTACACGCACGAGCTACAAAACCAGTTACATGGATTAATAAACAGACGTGCATGTAAACTAGAGGAAAGGCTGAGAGCTGGGTATTTCCTATGTGAGCTGGAAGAGAGGTCAAGGATTGAATGGGGTTATGCGAGGAGTTGGTGGCCGAGAAACCAGAGGGGACCTGGGGTCTAATCCCGGCTCCAGCACTCGACTGAAAACCATGTGATTCTGGCCAAATCACCTACTCTCCCTGTGCCTAAAATAGTAAAATATATGAAATGCATGCAGATGTAAATTCGCAAAATATAATGAAATGGATCCGTTTGGTGAAATGTACTGTGAGTAATGTGCAGTGCTCTTTTTCTTTGCAGCCAGGAATACCTATACATGCATGTCACGTGTGCACAGGCCCCTGTGGCGTGGATAAACACTTCAGCCCTGTCTGGTTTCACCTTCTCTGCCCCCCTCATGCCCAGAGCCCCTCCTTCTAGTTTACAGATCTAGAAATCCTTCGGCTATTGTCTCCCACACATCTGTATGCACCATTTCTGTGCCCAAATGAAAGATGTAACGAAGCCCAGAGAAGTGTCTGGCTGGTCCATTTTCTGTTTCGTGAGATATTTCTAAGGGGATAAAATAGTGTCTTACATGCTGGTTCTCTCTCTCTCTCTCTTTCTCTCTCTCTCTCTCTCTTTCTCTCTCTCTCTCTTTCTCTCTCTCTCTCTCTCTCTCTCTCTCTCTCTCTTTCTCTCTCTCTCTTTCTCTCTCTTTCTCTCTCTTTCTCTCTCTTCTCTCTCTCTCTTCTCTCTCTTTCTCTCTCTCTTTCTCTCTCTCTCTCTCTCTCTTTCTCTCTCTCTCTCTCTCTTTCTCTCTCTCTCTTTCTCTCTCTTTCTCTCTCTCTTTCTCTCTCTCTTTCTCTCTTCTCTCTCTCTCTTTCTCTCTTCTCTCTTCTTCTTTCTCTCTCTCTCCTCTCT